>NC_064630.1:231917399-233167399 GCF_023864275.1 Schistocerca cancellata | reverse complement strand
CGGTAAGGCCCAGATCACGGTTTTAAAAAAGAAAATGGACCATTATTCAAGAAAAAGAAACGGGTCATCATTTAAAGAAACACAATGGGTCAACAGATACAAAAACGGAATGGATCAGTGTTTAAGAAAATCGAAATAATCGTTGACTAAACAAAGAATGGGTAACCATTTACAAAAAGTAACTGGTTAGGTTTGAAGAAAATGGAACAGGTCACCATTTAAGAAACATCAACAGGTCACCAAAATTGCAATTAATGTTACAGAAAAACTGAACTCAACTGCTCTCAAAATCTATAAGTACTTGCCACAAAACTGTAACGACTTTACCTTTGTTACAATGATACTTCAACAAATGGCTCCACATGGAGTGAGTTACCCTGTTTGTAGAAGTACACCTGTGACGCAATGCCCCAAACAAGTAATAAATTTCCCCAAATAGCGTAAGTAAGAAATACCTCAAGGCTGTAACAAATTGCCATTAACATATAACAGGTCTCCCCAAAAGTGTAAGGAAGTTCCTAGGAATGAAAAATTTGCCCCTAAAACTGTAACAAAGTCAACCAAAAATATAACAATTTGGCCAAAAATTGCAATAAACGGCCCCTCAACTGTAACAAATTACCTCCAAACTTTAACAACTTTTACCGCTGCTGTAATATATTCCCCAAAAATTGTTACAAATTGCCAAAAAATTGTAACAAACTGCACAGAGATACTGTAACAAATTACACTCTATACTCTGTACTCATTGAAATTTCCATTGTCCTACCTCCATTTCCGTCTTTACTTCATCCTTAAATTTCATCTCAAATACCTGTGAGTGCGTAAATTGTTCCTGCGATTTATACACCACACTTATTTCGTATCTTTCTAACTTTGCCTCATCATTTGGGTGTGGCCATACAACATTAACGAAAGTAGCTGACACCGTTTGACCTGTGGACTCAAGTTTTTGTATAATTTTCGTAAGATGTATAAACACTCGAACTACACACAAACACACCCGCACCCACAAACACACACATACATATACAAAGACATGTGTGCATATGTTAGAAGCATCACAGCAGACCTACCAGCTACAAGAGAGGGAGACAGGTTGTTATCTCTGCACACCTCAGCTGGTGTTTCTCATTATCTGAGATATTACAATGGTTCACTAAATTCCCATCAAGATTATGAAAACCTGAGTATAACAATTTACATTAGTTGCAATTTTTACATTTTAGATATTTACACTACTTACGCTTTAAAGCAAGTTCTTGAAATAGCTTGTTGCCTTCTGTGAATGACAACATAGTGGTTTCTACTTCCAAATCCTATAAACATTGCCCATATTCGTCTATGGTTGACCTATTAACAAAAGACAATCCTGTAACTGCTGCTCTGCACATTATGCGCACTGACTACATCTCAAGAGTATAGATTTTCCGTCATGTGCCAACAAGCTCTGTAACAAGTTTACCATTAAGTTCAACTTTCATTAACTCCACCTATTTCTGCTGCCCCCATTGGAGGCACGAGTCCTCTCTTGGGTATGGGTGTGTGTGTTGTCCTTAGCGTTAAGTTAGTTTAAGTTAGAATAAGTAGTGTGTAAGCCTAGGGACTGATGATCTCAGCAGTTTGGTCCCATAGAACTTACCACAAATTTCCAGATTTTCCACCTTTATTTCTTTCTTCCAGCAGAAGACTGTATCTGTCATTTGCTGGGAATCCCAAAGTAAGGAACCGTGTGTGAACATTACTTCTGATATCACTTCATGATATTTGGAGTTTTAATGAGACAAATTAAACTATTAGTGTCAGTGTAGCGCAGTTTTGCATGATTTGCCTGAAACTTAGGTAACAGGTGCCCTTAAGAAAATACAATAAGAAGCATTTTCTAAATATTCAGTACGGCCATTCCTGCTGCAATGGGTTTATCAAAGACTACATTAAGCCTACTGGGTTCAATGATGACAAAATTTTTGATAAAAATAACGGTCCTTTAATAATTTGGTTTGACAATTAATGCACCTCCTCCAAATCGGCATTTCCAGGATATCGCTGGTCCTGCATAACTCTCACATCTTCATTGTTTTTCTAAACACATATTAACGCATCATTATGAAAAAGTTCTTCTGGAACTCTTTGTTTCACTCAAATCTTTTAATGTATCAGTCTCAATATAGGGCTTCATATGGAGAGCAGGCCTAAGAACTAAACCTGATGAAACATTTTTAAAATCAGTTTATGTTCTAAACATCGTTTCAGATTTCTGTAGTGAACAACATATTAGGTCGGAATTAATTTCTTCGATTTCTTGCTATGAGACAGTGGTATCAAGCTCAAATTCAAATGTAAATAGTGAATACTATCGGACTATTCAACATTCTCTTCCAACATGTAGTACATGTTTGAATAGTTGGTATGTTTTCCACCATTAAAAATCTCGACGCTTTTTAGAAGAACCTATTCAAAATTGGACAGTAGGACACATTAAAACACTGCACACCTTTATAAAGAATTCACATCGAGATATTTCATCATAATTGGCTGTGAATCTGTTGTTCGCAACAGATCCTTCGATGTCAGTAATAAGCTACAATTCTACGTCTACATGGAGCGTCCGGTGTGAAGCGAGGTGAGTTAACGGCATGTACTGGATCCAAGTCTTGTAATACTATAACGACACCCAATGTTTTCAAGTAGTAGCATGTAAATTTTGAAATATAAATCATGTTCTCCAAGCATTTTACACTTGAATTCGTGTCACACATTACAAACTGTTTGGTAGTCGGCGTCCGTTATCATTACATCTCTTAATGAGCTTTCAAACTATTTTCATTTAGGATAGGCGATCGCCCAATAGAACCAGTCATTCCTTACATATTCACAAGGAAAAATGCTCTTCTGATTAACTAGATTAAACTCTCAATGGTTGGTAAACTATGTGTTCAGTATCTTGAGTACAGCGTATTTCAAGCACGATGCACACTTTTCAAGACAGCACATCAAAAAGTATAGTGAATGGACAGACCGGAAAAAAATCTAGCAACTCTTCTCTTGGTGCACTACTGATATACTCTTCATAAATGATTTCCCATATTTGACAGTCGAAGAGAAACACAACTTGGACTTAATTTAATTCCTTCGTTTCAGTCCTTTGTGTTTTATTGACAAAAGTTCGTTATCAAGAAAAGTCCATCATAAATGTTCAGATTGTGGAATATCCCGGGCACAATGTAGTGAAATCGGTAGATCACATTGCAGCTGAAGCATCAGTGGTTCCTGTGTTTTACATCGCCTTCGTCAAGCACATTCCGACAAATACGGCAAATCTCTCCAGTGATTCCTCAGGGTATATTACGACCTTCTTATTTTGCAACAAAAATGTATTCACAGTGTCAGTAAATACATGGAGCTATCTACAGTGAAACATTCCATGTGAACACTGACGCTACACAATTTATACTCGGAATATTCGTCGTCATAGCTGCGGTGTATGTAGACTGTCTATGCAAGTGTACTTGATTGGGGTATGAACCAAATTCACTGCTACGACTACATTGAGAAATTGAATTCAACACCCTTTCTATAACAGTACGAAACACAAAAGTCGGTTTTAGTCCGTTGCTGGACTTTCTAAATTTTAGAAACACATTCTTGCCGCTGGAAAGTGTAATGTTGAATGGTTTAAGCTGTTCACAGTCAACTAAATGTGAATCTATTGTTAATGGTAATGAAAACAGGACAAGCTGCGTTCACATATCAAGATGGACTTATGATGGACAGTAATGATATAATGAGTTAATCTCGACAAATGAGCTACGCTCGAGAAGTTTTTATGTACTAGAAACGAAATACGTCTACAATACCGATAGATTTATCTGTTTCCTGATGGTGTTTAGTGATATGCAGTGGTACAACTCGGAATTTTTTGTCATTTCTCCGTTCTTCTATGAGTAGTGATTAAAGTTATGTCTATAGAAGAGGAAGCAAAAAGTTTCCTTATATGGATTAAATCATTTAGGGAAGTTGTCCACTTCATCTAACTGAGAGGAAATTACATTTGCTGTTTCACAGTGTTCGATCATGAGTCCTCATCTGTTCTTTATATATGTGATTGACCTTCCTTCTTATCTGAAACAAGAAGCTAAACTGACACTGTTTGCTGAAGATACAAGGATCATTATTAATCCAGTAGAGGAAACTTCAACAGAAATGATACAAATAATGTCTTTGGAATAGTTATAGATTGATTTTCTGCAGATGGGCTTGCTCTGAACTTCGAAAAAACACAGTGCATCCAATTTTCTACTGAAAGGAGTACAGATCCTTCAATAAATGTAACACATCAGTAGAAGTCAGCAGCCAGGGTAGAGCATGCTAAATTTTTGGGTGTGTATACACATGAGAATCTTATTCGGAAAACTCATATTTTGGATCTCCTAAAGCGACTAGGTTCAGCAACTTTTGCACTCAGAATAGTTGCTAATTTTGAGGATACAGAAATTAGCAAGCTAACATACTTTGCATGCTTTCACTCTCTGATGTCATACGGAGTAATATTTTGGGGTAACTCAACACTTAGGCAAAAAGTACTCACTGCTCTAAAGAAAGTGGTTTGAACAATTTGTGGGGTTCATAGTCGCACAACTTGTAGGCATCTCTTTAAAAGGTTACGAACTCTTACAACAGCCTCACCGTACATTTACTCAGTAATCAAATTTATTCTCAACAACATGCACCAGTTTAAAAACAACAGTGACATTCATGATTATAATACAACAAGAAAGACTTACAAAATCCTCTACTTAACCTATCTATACCACAGGAAGGGGTAAAATAAGCTGCTGTAAAACTTTTCGATATATTACCAGATGAAATAAAATGTCTGAAAGACAGCACTAACAGTTTAAAAAATAAACTAAAATCATATCTCCTTGACAACTCCCTCTATACCATAGACGAATTGTTGAATAGGAATAAATAAACCTTTAGGTATAATATATGTATTTTGTGCGATTTAAGGGCATGGGGTAGATAACAAAAATTTCAAGCTTTAAAAAAAAAACCTTCTTCCGTTTCTGTATTTCTTATACACTTGACTGGTTCCATATCATAAAGGTTACCGTGAGACTGATCAATGGAACATGTAACGAACTAGTTAACTAACTATCCGTTCATAAGTTGCACATTGGATGCCACAGACATTTACGGAGTGGTCTTCATTCTGCTTTTGGAAAATGTGAACATGTTAGAGCGCTGCATGGAATTTGTTTTCATGTGACGAATATTTAGACTCATGTTGTGCATGCTTGGGTACATGATTAGTTCTGCAACAACTGAGCATGTAAGACAATCATAATCAGTTGACTTAACGTTTATTACCATTGTCTTATTTTCTGTTACCTTAGACAGATTTGTCTATTCCCCTGCGAATGACACACCAGCTACACCTGTTCACGTAGTTCTGTAAGGGGTCTTGGTTGGCGTGTCTCTCGAGTTACTTCTCGTTCCATGATATCCCATATTTGCTCCATTGGAGACCAGTCCGTGGATGGTACGGTCCAGGGAAGTTGCTGCAAGTCTTACAGAGAACACGGAGTTTCACGGGCAGTGTGTGGACGAGCATTATCCTAAAGGAATAATGCATCTCCTTCCTCTTGCAAGAATGACAGGCGGCCGGGGTGGCCGAGCTGTTCTAGGCGCTAAAGTCTGGAACCGCGCGACCGCTACGGTCGCAGGTTCGAATCTTGCCTCGGGCAAAGATGTGTGTGATGTACTTAGGTTAGTTAGGTTTAAGCAGTTCTAAGTTCTAGGGGACTGATGACCTCAGAAGTTAAGTCCCAAAGTGCTCAGAGCCATTAGAACCAAGAATGACAAAGGAACAGGTCTAAAAGCAATCTGCACGTACCTAGCGCTGCTTAGTGTCACTTCCGCAAACAGCAAAGGTAAACGAGAGTTGTGCCTTATCAGAACCCAGACTATAAAGCCCTGGATGGGGCCATCGTGCCTTGGACGAATGCACTCTGCGGGGCAGCACTCACAAGGTCTACGTCGTACGCTCAAACGACCATCACTTGCATGCAGGCAGAATCTGCTTTCCTGGCTGGAGACCACGGCACGCTATTCCACCTTCCTAGTGATCCTCTGACTGCACCAGTCGAGCTGTGCATGTGACTGCTGTAACTTCAGTGGAACACTAGCCGTTGGTGAGTGTGCTGCTAGTCGCACTGCTAATAACAGGTTCGCAGCAGTTCCTGTTGACAGGTCTGGGACCAAAAGCCCATTTATCTCTGCTGCGGTAGTTGTACGATCCGTTACGACTGATCTTACAAAACGACGATCCAAGCAGGCGTCCGTGCTGCGTGGATGTCCAGAATCTAGTCAATGGGTGTGATAATGTTCACGTGACAACTGACACCAGTAGCTGGCTCTAGGAAGCACGAGTGCGTCTCTGTGGCATGCTTGTCTGCTTACCTCATACATTTTTACTACACTGTGCCTTCTGGCTGCGAGCATGCCCTATTAAGGGGTGCATAAAGATGGAGCTTTGGTAGCTATGCCACTATACTATCTGTCAGCGGATGACGGTGAAACCATTATCAATGTATCTCTTATCCCCCAGATGGCATATGCTGTCGTCGGACCAAAATCGATGTCGTCTTTCCAGGTATGCTTTGTTTTCTGTAGTGTGTATGTATTGCGATGGTGGAGTTAAAATGCGTAACTTCTTGAACAGCCACCACCTACGAGATGACTGCAGGCGAACGTCACACATAATTTTTAGTGCCCGCTTTAGAGCATTAACTACTTTCTAAATAGTGAGTTACACCAGAATACTATTCCATAAGACATAACTGAGTAAACAAATGCAAAACATGTCAGAGGTTGAGTCCTTTGTTCCCGAGACTAGCCATTACACGAAAAGTAGAAAAGGAGGAAGGAATATTAGGCTTAACGACCTGTCGACATCGGGATCATTAGGGGCGGAGCACACGCTCGGATGCTGTCGAGGATGGGGAAGAGAATTGGTCATGCCCTTTCAAGGGAACGATTTAGGGAAATCACGGAAAACCTAAACCTGGATGGCTGGACGCAGGTTTGAACCGTCGTCATTCCGAATAAGAGTGCAGTGTGCTAATAACTGTGCCATCTCTTTCGGTGAAGAGTAGAAGTAGCTGAACTTCGATGTTTCAGAAGCTCAGTAATAAGCTTCTTCTATTTCATGTTTTCATCAATAAGCACACCCAAAAATTTGGGACATTCCATCATAATTACCGACACCTATTCATGTGCTACATCAGTTGTCGATATCACTGTTCGTTGTACAAAATTGTATACAGTGTGTTCTCTCAAATTTGGGGACAGTCAATTCTCAGAGAACTACTTTATAATTCTTTGAAAAAATCATCAACAGCCACTTCTGTAGCTTTTTATCTCATGGTATTTACTGTAACACTAGCGTCGTCTGCAAAAAGAAAAAATACGAATTATGCATGTTGAATGTTAAGTGTAAAATGATTGGTTGATATGGTGGATAGGACCGAACAGCGACGTCATCGGTCCCATCGTGTTATGGAAGGTTGGGGAACGAAGTTGGCCGTGCCCCATCAAAGAACTATTCCAGCATTCGCCTGAAGCAATTTAGGGAAGTCGTGGAAAACCGTCGTCCTCCCGAATGCGAGTCCAGTATGCTAAACACTGCACCACCTCGCTCGGTAGCGTACAATGATTCACATATGTAAGGAATAGGAGTAGGCTCAAAACTGAACCATGTGTAATGCGCTTTGTTTTTATCTGTCCCTAGTCACTAAAATTTTCTACCCATCAAACGTAGTTTGCATTATTCAGCACAACCTTTTGTTATCTGTGCGTTACATATGTTGCAAAACATTTGTGTGCAAAGCCAACAGTTCCATAAAGCTGAGTTGTTTCTGAGAGTGGAACTTGATCTACACAGCCAGGCTTGCAATATTTTACGAGTGAATGCAAAAACTGCATTTCAGTTGCGCAACCTTTCTGGAATCGGATTGTGACATGTGGATTAACTTGTTTCTACTTAAATGTGAGACTGCTCTTGAGTTCGTTAGTTTTTCAAACATTTTGGAGAAGGCAATAAGTAAGAAAACTGGATGGTAATTATTTGCGTCCTCCTTGTCACCCTTCTATGCAGAGGTTTAACAATTGAATATTCTAATCTGTCTGGAAAAATTCTGTGTTCTGTCACTGCCTTACAGATATCACTAATGGCATTACTCTGTATGTTAGAATAACTTTTCGGAATTGTGTTTGAAATTCCATTAACATCATATGAGGTTTCAATATTTTAGCTTTTTGTAATATATTCTATTAATTCCAGAGAAGAACATTAGTGCAACTTCTGCGTCCTTAAAGTTTTGGGAAGTGACATTTTAACACATTCTTTTACTTCTTCAACTGTACCATTTAACCCGATTTTTGCTACAACACTTAGATAGGGATAGTTACATGTACTTCAAACTCGTTAAGTATCAGTCAAAACATTGTCATTTAGTGTGTTGGGTAATGGTACCTTGTACATTGCCTAGCAGTTCTGTCCGTCGTTCTAAAGTATCCTATGTATTCGTATTTCTAATCTTATTATCTGCATTATTAATTTCTGTCAGGACATACATACTGCTTGATATTATAATACTGTAAGTTTCCTCAAAATATTAGATAAATTTTGTAAAACGCAAGAAATGCCAGATCATGACTTATTCTGGGCTCTACAGAAACCTCCCTCTTCCCCTTACGTTAGTATTTATTACTATGAGTTAAGAATGGCTTACTTAGTTTTTTAATTGATTTTTTGGATAATTTTATATGAAAGCATATCTGAAATACTGAAATAAATTTAGTATTGAATAAATTTAATTTAATGTTAGAATCTCTTTCTAAATATACGTCATACCACACTACCTCTTTTATTTTACTCTTAAAACCTGTTCGCATTAATAAGCCTCAGAGCATTTGCTTGAATCCTGTCTCAGGGCTACGTTGTTTAATTCCATTGATTGTACATCATAATCAGTCATCCATTAACAATTGTTTCACATTTAGCTATGTCTATAAAAACATCAGTCAGTCTCATACTCTCGTGCTGCCCACAAATTGAAAACCTGAGTCTGGAACCGCGCGACCGCTACGGTCGCAGGTTCGAATCCTGCCTCGGGCATGGATGTGTGTGATGTCCTTAGGTTAGTTAGGTTTAAGTAGTTTTAAGTTCTAGGGGACTGATGACCTTAGAAGTTAAGTCCCATAGTGCTCAGAGCCATTTTTTTTTTGAAAACCTGATGATTGAAATTTGATTAAAACACCCAAATAATGATTCAGGTTTATTTTTGCTGTCTGTAAATCTTAAGAAATCAAAATTTGATCTCCAGAAACTGCTAGCTGTTTCTTTTTGTCTTACGGGTGGCTCGATAAGACATTTCGATTTCTTATAAATAGATGAAAGTTTCCTAGAGTGAACCTGCGACTGTTAAAATTACAGAGAAGCATTATGCATTAAATAATTACCGTTATCTGGTGCTAAGGGATCAGAACTAATGATTTGGTTACAGTAACAACCTTATTCATTTTACTTATCACAAGCACAAGATACATCGACACTCTTTCAGCTCCAAATTCTTCTCAAGACTTATCAGCATTTTTACGCAAAAAGGTATCTTGATATTAATCATCTTGGGGTTGAAGCTCTTTTCTTCCATGTTTGCTTTAACAATATGTATGTTTTTGGATAGGGTCCACCTTTAGCAAAAATATCTGTAATTACGATTAAAAACCAATAGCTACATGTATACAAACAGCAAAGAACACTCTTTATCTTTAACAGATGGAAAATAAAAGCCCACTGAAGATGCTGCAACTGCAGTGAAACACGTTTGGGCTAAAAAAAAAGTGTTTTGTTAAATGTGGACCCTATCCAAAAACATACATATTATTCTGATATTATTGTTTTTGTAGTTGCTACAACCCAAAAGCATATGTTTCTGCGTTATGATCAACATAAAGACTAAATCTTTCGGAATTTTTTACTTTCCGTCCAACTTTTGTGTACGAGTATGTTGCAACTTCTCCTTTTTACACGTTAACTCCACACAAAAATGATGCTAATCGAAATTTCCTGATATTTAGCTTCTCCATCACTCTGGTTGCATGGTGTTCATATTGGCACAGAGCACCTATCAATGTAGAGTTTTCTTCATTTTCATTAGGACTTTGTTGTGAGTGATCGAACATTTCCCAACGAAAAGGCTGCAAGAGCGTCTTCACTGCCCCTGCAGAGTGAACCTGAGAATTGCCATGAAGAAGGAAGTACGTGGCAGTTGTGTTAGGTGGGCTGCATTCATTAAGGCGAAACCTCTCAGCGGGCCCTCCTACTTGGCGGGAGACATGGTTGTTTTGGGCACCTTTAATCGCTCACAGTGCTCTCACAACTGAAAAGAGAATCTTGATGCGATCGACAGTCATACCAGAGACACTACCCAACACATCTGTGCAAAGCGTCATCGGGTTTTTACTGTGGTGTCCAATTCGTGACCAACCGGAACTCATTTTATGGACAATATTCGTATTAATAATTACATTGAAATATTTTACCTGTTTTATGGTAATTAAATAATTTACATTTATTAAATTAAAACATTTTAATATTTTATTGTTAGTATTATTACAATCATGAACATGTGTTGCAGGTCAAAAGTAAGAATGGCGGGAACCCATATTTCGGAGGGGGAGGAGGAGACAGAGATAGAGACAAACTGTGATCCATCAGAGTCGAACCCTCGATCCGCAGGTGATTCAGTCGTGAACTGCAGAGTAATACTTTAGATATACAGGTAGAAACAGAGGGTCAAATGGGTATGGAAGATGACACCCTCCCTTCCCCTTTCATATTACTCGTCGGCTTTCAAGATAGATATGTAGATGTAGATGTGACCTGGGAAATATTTTTATGGACCCATCAGAATAAACTGTTTAACACAGTACTGTTCCTGAATCATCTTACTGTAATTGTACTTTTTACCAGAGGTCTATTTGTCTGGAAAACACCACCCCCTGTGGACAGCACGTGACGGACAGGGCGCAGGGACTCGGTCATCCACTCGTTTGCTCTGGCGGGCAGGTGGCAGGTAGTAGTTCCTGGCGGGGCGCCACGGTGGGGCGCGCTTTCCGCGAGCGCCCGCCGACCGCAAACAGATCGATCCCGCCCCCCGCGCCCAGCCGCCTCCAATCGCCGCCCCCGCTACCGCCGCCACCGCAGGCACACAAAGCGCGCCGCATCCGCACAAACACACAGGCACAGGGTCGGCCGACAACCCCACACACAGAGCCGCTGTCCACACAGGTAATTCGTAGCTACTGGGCCGCACCGCGCAGTTCGTGACGAGGCGGCTGCTCCGTGAGTGAAAACAATTCTGACCTCTCTCTCAATTTCTCCTCATTTCATACACAAGCATCATATCAAGTTTCCTGAACTCGTCAAACCCATTGATATCACGTAGTGCCGAATAAAATGTTCTCGGGCTTCCAGTCGCGTGAAGTTGTTAAAATATCTCGAAATGTCCCGAGATATCGACTAGGTACCTCTTCGCCATTGTCAACTGAAATGATTGCTGATGGGCAGCTAGTACGCCCCTATAGCTCCAGCAGCCACCTGTCCAGTCACTCCTGCCCAAGGAGCCTATCGAGACTCCCCATTCAGCGGGTCCACTTCAACATCTAGACCGCTGAATCGCACGCCGTGCTGAGCCGTAGGCGGCCGCCTATATTAACCCTCACAGTAATAAGGAGGGGAGGGGTTACTTTATGCCATTCTTTTGAAACTATTGTTATCTGGTCATGTACCTTCCACTTCAAAATTTGCAAAAAATGGTTATTATTTTTAATTATCTCTGCTATCACGTTCCGCAGTTGTTATAAATTATTCAGTAGAACTTAATCCAATAATTTAATTCTTAGTAATGGATGTCACTTTCCGCAACTACGTCATATTCCTCCATGCGTTATTTAACATTGTGCACTGTTTCGGTGTTGCCACTGCAAGTCTCTCTATCCTCACAGCAGTCAGTATATTATTCTGAATGGACGACGAGAATTTGCTGCACACTACCTTAAAGTGCCTGGTAGTAACCGTCTCAAGTGACCATACAAAACAAATTGTATGAAAAGCGGATGCCATGCAAAAATTTATTATAGAAATCCTAAGAAAACGAAAGTCACCTACGAAAGAACTACCTCACTAAATACTTTTTTCCGACTTCGGTATCCCTCATCATTCCGCGACACTTCCTGGTTGGGTCAACAGAAGCGATAGAGAAGATCCAATGGACAGCCGCTCGTTTCGTCACGGGATCGTTTATACCCCGTAAGAACGTTACGGATATGCTCACCAATCACAAGTCGTAGGTGTTACAATAGAGACGTTGGGCATCACAGAGATGCGTATCGATGAAATTCAGCGGGCGTGCGTCACATGAAGCCTAGGCGCACATCGTACTTCCTGTCACATACTTACTGTGTAGTGATCACCACGAGAGAATGAGACATATTAGGCTTCATTCATATTAAAAAATTGAATTCTAATTCAAATCCTTGACGAGAAAACTGTATACGATAATCCTTTATGTATGGTACCTGGGAAATGCACGGTATAGTCATAGGGGAGCCGTACAGATCTGCTTTCATACGCAGCGCTAAAGTCACTGCAAAATTAGTTGTAAGCGCGTTCCTGCAATGTTATTATCGAAGTATCGGCTTGTAACCTGAAATACTAAGTCAAACAAGTTCCAAGAACAGAAAATTGAATAGTAAGAATAGTAATAATAGTAATTATAATAATATTAAATGAAAAATCTGCTGTTATACTAATAGATAATTGATGTAAATGACACCAAAAGGATTGACTGAATGAATAGATTTATTCAGCCAGTCAGAACTTAGAAAATGACAGGTCCTGTGGCGCCTACAATATAAACTGAAAATCAATTAAAATAATAACAATCTTCAAAGGCAGTTAAGCTTGCGTCTTTGCGTAATTAGGGTGGTAGCAGAGCCATAACTGCAGTTTAAACATTAGTGATACGTGGAAAACAGAGTTCCACTCGGCAAAACAAATAAAACTTTTGCGCCAACTCATAAATACTAAAAGGTCACTGATGGCCATCAACATATTAACACATGTGAATTCGCGACAGGATTCTCTTACTCGTCCTGTTTGAAGTCCAAAGGAGCAACCTAAATAGGTTGCAGTTCAATCCTGTATGTCAGCTAATGCTCACAAAATGTTAGAGTTAGAGTCAGCTCTCGTAGGCTAAGTCCCACTTGACTCGCAAATTTTATAAGTACAACCGATCATTAAAGTATTCGCGCTGTCACTTGCGACTCTGTAACCAACACTTTTACCACACTGTCAAGTTCAAGATGTATTATCTCAAGACTCCCAGAACCAACCATGACTTCCGAATCTTCTGCCGGCTGCAAAAAATTGTCCCCAACTCAGCTTCCCCGTGAATCCTTCCTTGCTACCGAGAGCCAGTCCACGAATCAGAATTACCGAACGCATCACCACTTGCACCAGTAAGGAAGTAGCCTTCCCTCACGGATAACATCCACAACATTTCTACATATAGAAAATGAACCATCAGTTGCTTAACAGTAGTGTCACTAATTAGATGTTTGGTTCCATAGAAAGTTACCGCCACCACCTCAAATTAGACATATGGCATAAATGAAAGATCGTTTCCTCCTGGTTCTATAGAAGGTGTTCAGAAAAAGCCTGAAAAGCTTGTAAGTATTTTTCAGGGACGATTGCACTGAGAAGTAATTGTTGAGCGAAAAATTTGATACCTTGTGCCGTTTCCGAGGTATTTAGCGTCGAAATTAACCAATTAAGTCGTCGTGCGCGCAAATTCAGGACGGTGTGCGCAAAAGTGTTCTTCTTGCGGTTTCCTCGAAGCGAAATATCGTAGCTTTTGCTCAACTAGGAAAAATTTATCACTTCACATTTTAACTGGGAATGACCTTTTCAACAAGTGGTAACTCACGGACATGCAGATTAGTGTGCATTACCGCATTTTAGCGCGTGCAAGTGCAGACTGTTTCTGACCATCCTGTAGAAACCAAACGCAATATTCGTAATGCAAACAATAAAAAATTCAACATGTATCAAGCGGATTCACACCACAAAAGTCATAAAGGATACACGCTGAAACATATGAAAATATAAACTTGGCCTGTTGAAATGATGCGTCTTTTAGAGCTAAGTATAGTACTTGTAAAAAATAATTCACCATTATCAAGTTACAGACATTTTTATTATTGGCCAACTTTTTTTGCTGATCACATTGTATTGTTTGCTTCTAGTGCTGATGTAGTACGAAGAGTGGATGAATCTAATAGAATAAATTTATATGTATACCAGAAAATAATGAAAAATAAGAATAAAATAGCGAATTCTGAGAGTGCGGCGCGCTGATACCACGCCCTTCCATATCGCTCGAAAGATACCTTTGGGCTCAAAGTGACAAGGTGGGCGGACGGAACCGTTAGGCATTGCGAGGCCTGTTCGCACGAAGGTTAGTCTTTTACTCACAAATATCCAAAAGAAAAGTAGTTCAAATAACAATGAAGTACTAGAACAAATGTATGTATCGTATGAATGGAAGATAAACATAATAAAATGTGGGACAGTGTAATAAATCACCATAAGAATTAAAATTACATGCAGTACTTTTGATGAACTAAGTTGTGTTTTAGCATAACAGAGCTTCTGAAGGGTCTAAAAGGAATATTTAATGCCAATGCGAATTGCCAGTTACGGCTTATGTCAGTTGAACAAGGTTTTCTTTCTTGAGAATTCTCACCTTGTGAATGTTGCAGTTCTTCTTACTTCCGCGCTTGCTAGTAAAAATTGGAGGGGAATTCTAGCTTGCGTAAGGTAACATTTTGTAGTTTTGTTTTTCAACCAGACATGTTTCAGCACTTTTTCCACTATCTTCAGTGGATTTATTGATTTATTTTCTGCCTCACGTGAAGCTATTGATTGTTTATACTGGTACCTTTAGATCAACTACACAATTTAAACTTGCCAAATTTTTTTATGTTGTAGTTTTTTCCCTTTGTTTATGTCGAGGTAACACGCTGATTTCTTTCGCTGTTGTTGTTACAACTGCTTTTTCTAGGATCTTAGAAAAGGCAACTGTAACAACAACAGCGCAATAATAACCGTGATACTTCGATACAAACAAAGGAAAAAAAAACGCCACAACATAAAAAATTACAAGATGTAGAATGTGTAGCATACCTAAAGCTAAGAGCATAAACAGCCAGTAGCTTCATATGAGAGAGGAAATGAATAAACATGACTAGGTGAAAACGAAGCTACAAAAATGATGTTTTGCATAAGGCAGAATTCCTCTCCAAAGAGAATACTAATGAAAACAGGATTTCCGAACGACCAGTTAAGAGATGCACGTTATAAGTTACTAGAAGAGGCAGTTAAATACAAAACGGATTAGGAATAACATGAAGAGAAATTCGTAATTATGACCGAAATTAAATGAAAATGGAGACTGACGGGATAGACGCCGGCCGGAATGGCCGAGCGGCTCCAGGCACTACGGCCGCAGGTACGAATCATGCCTCGGGCATGGATGTGTGTGATGTACTTAGGTTAGTTAGGTTTAAGTAGTTCTAAGTTCTAGGGGATTGATGACCTCAGAAGTTGAGTCCCATAGTTCTCAGAGTCATTTGAACCATTTGAACGGGATAGACACACAGGCGAATTAATGATAAGTGAACCATTCAGGTGCTCTCCTAGATACCCTATTATATCGTCCAGTATTTTGTTTTGGGTCAAGTCTGTGCATTCAATAAGAGAACTGTTAGCTCAGAAAAGGGCGGTCAGATGGACCTGCGGTGTCATTTCGTGAAACTTCCTGTATACCGTTGTTCAGGTATCTCGCAGTTCTAGCTCTGTCTCCCCTTCACATATAATTCATCTTGGTATTTCTTGTTGACAGTACTGACTGATTCTAAAAACAGCTGCAACATCTATTTATTGAATGCACTTGCATAACTCTTTCTAAAAATGTGCACAAGAAGGTATGTCTAACTCTAAAGGTTCCGTGTTCAGTAGCCTTCCAGCACATCAAAAATAAAAGAAAGTGCGTGACAAACGCCACGTATTTGAATTCAAGTTGAAATGTTTGCTTGTGGCACAGACCTGTTCTCTACTTGAATCCTCGCAAGTGTTGATAAATTTTCTATGTGTTATTTATTCATATGGCAACGACCTTGCCGCAGTGGATACACCGGTTCCCGTGAGATCACCAAAGTTACTTACTGTCGGGCGTGGTCGGCGCTTGGATGGGTGACCATCCTACCGCCATGCGCTGTTGCCATTTTTCGGGGTGCACTCAGCCGTGTGATGCCAATTGAGGAGCTACTCGACCGAATAGTAGCGGCTCCGGTCAAAGAAAACCATCATAACGACCGGGAGAGCGGTGTGCTGACCACACGCCCCTCCTATCCGCATCCTCATCTGAGGATAACACGGCTGTCGGATGGTCCCGATGGGCCACTTGTGGCCTGAAGACGGAGTGCTTATTTATTCATATACTGTGTCCCAAATGTTTTCGTGTCTTATTATTTATTTCGATTCTTTTGTTTCAAAAATATCTTAAAAAACTGCATTTCTCATTCTAATTAAGATTTTCAGTCATTTTCGCTATTGCAGGGGGGACGATTCTTTACTGTAAGGAGATAAAGTTCCTCATGCTCACCTCAGTTACTGCAACGCCTTAGGTTTCTTTTGCACCCGACAGTGATTCTGATTCCCCACCCAGTACAAATATCAAGTTGGAGGACAGGTTAAAGTTACTCAGGTTTCATACACCAGCTACAGATTGCTCCAACTAGGGAGCGCAGCCACAGGCATCTCACGTGGGGCCGTCCACATTTGCAAGAGCGCCTGTAAATCAAGACTCACGAAAAATACAGACCCCACAACTAATTTGTGACGTCACACTAATCTCTTGGAAGGCATAATTCGCGAACCTCGGCTCCGTGCAGGGTCCACGGAAGCTCAGTAAGTTAATGTTGAGGTGCTATCGAGAGCTCGCCTGCAATTACAAGCGCAGTTAAGAATTATTTAACTCGTCAAAAATAGTTACTCGCTCCCCACCGGAGACGCATGCTGACATTCGTAAGACTTGAAGTGTTACGTGCTGTGACGTAAGCGCCGAGGCCTGTCTTTTTCGTAGGCCTTGCTTTAAATACCGTGGCCCTTCGATTCTAAGGTGGTTCTCGTTATTCTACGAAGCCTTCAATAACTGCCAAGTAATTGACCTGCCTGTTTGATGTCTGCGACTGGAATTGCTCCCTGGACTGTTTTTGCACGCTGCGCTCTGGACGTCGTGATTGGATAGACGTTCATTATGTGATCACCACCGTCTTCGACCCGTTTCTTCCACCGTTCTCTTTATTGCCGCCAGTCGTAGTGACCATAAACTGTGCCCTACCTAAGCCGAATAGGATAGGAAAGTTTCCATTTCGTAAGGACATTAAAAGCTGCAAAAAGTTACGATGAAGGTAATAAAGACTCTCCTCGACGGTGGTGCTGTTTCTTTTTGCAGCAGATCGTACTACGCTGCATGCAAGGAAACAGTCGTTCGTTTTTCTCTTCATAAATACAGGTCGATCGTATTGTGGATTCCTTCACAGTAAGTTTTGATTCCAGTCAACGAGACTGCACAAGCACTAAAACCTTAGTTGGAAAACATTCTACCTGTAATTAATGAACCGCCAATGTTTACAGTATGTACGATTGGATTACATTTGACTTAAAAAGGAAGAAAGTAGTTTGTTGGATAAATTTTCATTCTCTAAAGCGTTAGGGGATAATTTTGTTGGGGAAACTATTAGTGGGATAGTATTTATAGAGTACAGAAGAGTGATGTAATTACCCATCTGGTGTTTACACTAGACCACAGTGACGAGATCTCTTCCAAAAAGCTTTATGTTTCCCAAACTGCTTCACAATGTATGTATTATAAACTGAGGTGACAAAAGTCATGGGACAGCGATGTATACGTATTCAGATGGCAGTAGTATCGCGTAGTATGAAAGGCCAGGAGAGTGGTGGAGCTCTCACGTGTATTCATGTGATTCATATGAAGAACTTTCCGACATCATTATCGCCGCACGACGTGAATTAACAGACTTTGAACGAAGAATATTAGATGGGAGTAGACGCATCGGAAATTTCTTTTCGGAAATCGCTAGGGAACTCAATATTCCGAGATCTACAGTGTCAAGAGTGAGCCGGACCACTAAATTTCAGGATTACCTCTTACCACGAAAAATGCATTCACTTAACGACAGAGAGCAGCTGCGCTTATATAGAATTGTTAGTGCTAACAGACAGGCAACACTTTACTAACCAACCACAGAAATTAATGTGGAACGTACGCCGTGGTCGGATGAGTCCCGATGTCAGATGAGTCCCTCCCCCCCCCCCCCTACCCGATTTCAGTAGTAGTGTTCTTGTGTGGCATAGACCCCACGAAGCATGGACCCAAGTTGTTAACAAAGCATTGCGCCAGCTGGTGGTGGCTGTGTGTTACATGGAATGAGTTGGGTCCACGGGCCCAGTTGAACTTGGAGACCATTTTCAGCCATTCAGGAACCTCATGATTCCCAAATAACGATGTAATTTTTATGGATGACAATGCTCCATGTCACCAGGCTACAATTTTTTGCATTTCGTTTGAAGAACATTCTGGACATTTTCCGCGGATGATTTGCCACGCATCGAACATACATGGAACATAATCTAGGAATCAGTTCTTGCACAAAATCGTACGCCGGCAACACTTCGTAATTATAGATGGCTATAGGGTCAGCGTAGCTCAATATTTCGGCAGGGGATTTCTAAAGGCTTGTTGAGTCCAAGCCAAGTCGAACAGCAGCGCTACACCGGCAAAAGGACATCCAACACGGTACTGGTTGTCCCATGAGTTTTGTCACCTCACTGTATAATCACCTTTGCCGTTACCAATATTTTTCTGTTTATCCATGAACAGTGAAAACAATTATAACGCTTTTCCGTGAAATACTTCTACAGTGACTTCAAGGCGACATCATTACTACATAAATGGGCCAAACACTGAAAGATTTTTCACAGTATATTAAATATTTTGTTCCAAAATTGGGGAATTTGAAATATGATAAAGAATATTCTGCTGGGAAAATTCTTCGACTCCATTGGGGGCACATTCAGAGAAATTACTAAATTAAATTTTTATTTTCTTTTATAGTACTACATTAAAATTTCGTAATGTCCAGGAATTTTTTTTTTATTCCAGTCAAATGAAGTATACATCATGGACTTTTTCAGAATATCAGAAAACCCTCTTCATGAGGTCAACGTAATATGACTAACGTGATGTAAAACGAAATATCGAAACGACCTTCGTACAGGAACTGTGTAGACAGCATTAACAAACATGTAGAAACTGTTTGAATGCGTGTTGATGAAGGAAATGAGAGGAGATACCTATATGGGGCCTTTATCCAGCAGTGAATGTTGTATGATTCTAGTTACTGCTGTTGATGACGATGAGGCATGTCTTTATAAGAGTACAACCGTTGTTGCGGAATTATTGACAAATGGTAAAGCTTCACACTGTTGTTAAAGGTTAATATCGCAACAAATCATCGCTTTCGTAATATCTGACTTCTTAATGTATCTTATTATCGTTATGCAAGACGCACGCAAACTCGGGCTAAATGCACAGACATCCGTAGCAAAAATAGTCATTATTCTATTATTTCATCGAATATACTGTGACATGAATAACTGAAGTGTAAGCAACGTCAAGGACTTTGTACTTTTCGGGGTACGGTTGGGATTATTCAGAGAACGGTTCCGGAATAGCAAAATGTCTTATCTAAGCTGCTCAAACTGTACCAACATTAACGGCGGTACGAAGAGCTAGTTTCCGAGAAACCTCTGGAAAGTGTCTGGATATCTTCGAGACACCTCCCGAAACTTGGAACTGTGTGAGAAACGGAACGGCCAGCTGGCTCTCCCATTAATGGGGCAATTAAACTCAGAGAAACTACCTCCCGGGGAATTAAGCACACGGGCTAAAGGCGATATCCCGTGCCGTACCGGCCACAGCGCTGCCATTTAGGAGAATCTCAGGGACTTCCGAATAGCACGCTAATGAAATTATCCTTCGAGTAAGGGACGGGAAACTTGAAAAGCATATAGTTATGAGTAGATTGATTGCAACATTACCAATTTTAAATTTAAAAAAGTCTTTCTTCTTTATGTACTCAGTCATTCAATTGCTTTGATGCCCTCTGTAACCACTTTTTGCTTCTTCTTTGGTAGGGAGTCACTCTGTTGAAATAAGAGGAGGGGAGTATCTCCACTTTGTGCCATTTTCCTGGGGAAATTAATTTTGATTTTCGGTCTCAGTATTGAGAAGGCAATCGAATCCGACCCTATTTGCAGCGGTTGCAAACTGATTAATTAAGCCAGTGAGAATGTAAGCGGGGTGTTGCGACACAAAAAGAAAAACGTTACGAATAAAATATTCATGTATGACATCCAGGATTTATCACAGCCTCAGGGGAACAGCTTTACAAAAGTACAGTTGCAACCAAGAATTCAGTGCAGACAACTATAGGGAAAACGCTGGTTACTTAAAGGGAAATGAACGTTATTAACCAATTACTACACATGTAATGGCAATACGTCAAAATTTTGACGTACAATATTTGGTAAGTATACAGCACGGTTTAGCTCTGACTAGAGGCCATTAGCAAAGCGATTCGATCATCTATCTAAGTGTACGATTGGCTATATTACAGATTATTAAGCAAGATTTGGACGAAAAACCGGAGCTGGCGTCCAAGAAAATTGCGAAAATCGATTAATTTCTTTTGCAAAAGATTTTAATTGCGCTAAAATCAAAGCTCAGCTAATGCCACCATTTGTATGTGCACAACTCACATTTTTCGTGCAAAAAACGTTCAGCAAACGCCTTTTCCTGAGAGGTTTATGAAAGGCACCTCTTATATACTTTTCACTTGTACGAACCGGTTCAAACTTTGCACGAATATAGACAAATGGATAACGTAAAAACTGAATTTTTTGTTTCAATAATCTGTATATCTTGTCGTGAGTGATGTTTTAAATTCGAGCTAAATGTAGCATGTAAAATTCGCTCTCACCTGAATTTAATGCACGGAAATTATTTACATTAAATCAAATCAATAAAAAAGGCATTTGTATGATAAATTTGAAAACTCACAGTCAAAGATGTAGCTTCACTCGGATTTTTGGTGCGAGAAAAGCGTTTCTTTGTTAGCTTTTTACGCACACTGCTTCTATATTTCAAACTTTTGTGAATTGGCTCAAATTTCGTAAGAAGGTAGACAAATGTAACAGTAATTAATGGTAGTCTTGTTAGTTCGTGATAGCTTTATCCTTTGCCACGATATAAGCAACGTGGTTCGAAAGACAATGAAAAAAACCTATATCGCCCGAGTCAGCAAATATCTTGTGCCAAGATATGGTGGTCTAATGTAAAAATTATAGTAGCCTAAAAGTTTGGAACCGGAATGAAAAATGCTCCTGTCATAGCACCAAAAAAGTCGAATATTTCCTCGGTAGAGTCAGGGATGTAAAAGAAGGGAAGTGCCTTTCCGACTTGTCTGACAGCTTCAAAGAAGATTAAGGAAAAACATCTTGACTTATTCTCATCTTTTACGAGTTAAGACTACTTCCCCAGCGCAGTGAGCTCTCTTAGATAAAATGTGATGGCACGCTTGCATCGTGCAATTTATACCCTTAATTCCCTGATTCTGAGCCCAAAATCCAGAAGATTCGCCAGCCATATTAAACAATATACACTGAAGCTCCAAATAAACTGCGGTCGGCAACGCCTATATAAGACATCAAGTGTATGGCGCAGTTGTCAGATCAGTCACTGCTGCTACAATGGCACGTTATCAAGATTTAAGTGGGTTTGAACGTGGTGCTATAGTAGACGCACGAGTGATGGGGCACAGCATCGCCGAGGTAGCGATCAAGTGGGGATTTTCCCGTACGACCATTTCACGAGTGTACTGTGAATATCAGCAATCCGGTAACACATGAAATCTCCGACATCGCTGTAACCGGAAAAAGATCCTTTAAGAACGGGACCACCTACGACTGGGGAGAATCTTTCAACGAGACAGAAGCGCAATTCTTCCGCAAACTGCTGCAAAATTTCAATACTGGTCCATCAACAAGCGTCAGCGTGCAAACCATTCTACGAAACATCTTCGATGTGGCAATTCGGAGCCGGAGGCCCACCCGTGTACCCTTGATGACTGCTGGACACAAATCTTTACGCCTCGCCAGGACGCGTCAACACCTACATGGCTGGAAACATGTTGCTTGGTTGGACGAATCTCGTTTCAAATTGTATCGAGCGGATGGACGTGCACGGGTATGGAGACAGCCTCATGAATCCACGGACGCTGCATATCAGTAGGGGAATATTCAAGCTGGTGGAGGCTTTGTTATGGTGTAGGGCGTGTGCAGTTGGAATGATGCGGGACCCCAGACAGGTGACACGTGCGTAAGCATTTTGTCTGATCACCTGCATTCATTCATGTCCATTGTGCATTCCAACGGTTGAACTTGAGCAATTCCAGCAGGACACGTCCAGATTTGCTACAGATTGGCTCCAGGAACACTCTTCTAAGCATAAACACTTACTATAGCTACCAGACTCCCCAGATATGAACACTATTGAGCTTATCTGGAATGCCATGCAACGTGCTGCTCAGAAGAGGCCTCGATCCCCTCGTAATCCTATCGATATATAGAGAGCCCTGCAGGATTCATGGTGTCAGTTCTTCCAGAACTACTTCAGACATTAGTCCAGTCTATGCCATGTCGTGTTGCGGCAGTTCTGCGTGGTCGCCGGGACCCTACATGACATTACGCAGGTGTACCATTGTCTTTGGCTCTTCAGTGTATAATATCATACGGCTGAGGAGCATACACTTAGTGGCTATTTCTTTTTTCTGTGGGGGGGGGGGGGGTATTTCAGTGGGCGAATGTGATATTGGGGGGACTCTAAAACAATTTTTTGATTCCTAGATGGATGGTGAGGGGGTGTTGACTTTTCTCCGGTTGGACCATTTCTTCCCAAAATCAACCCTGTCTTATATTCGTGCTGATGGGTGTAAAAACAAATGGACACAAATTTTTGTGCTTGTAGAGAAATGGATGCATCTGCTATAGGAATTATTCGATGGTGGGGGTGCAACTATAATAGGAGTTATCCCAGAGTGGAGATGCATGGATCACTAACTTTTATCATACGTTCTGTAATATTTCATGATATTCCAAATGACCTTTATGGTGACATGATGGCATGTGCCATGTTTAATTACATGGTATCGTGTATCATGTTATTTTGGTTGATACACTTATACAATATTGATACTAATTATATTACATGACATTGGTACTAGTATTATCAAGTAAAAATTGACGATTATGTCGAATTACATAAATTTTTTCAAGCTACTATGTAAGTCCAAATGCTATTTCCCTTCTTCTGCATGCTTATCTCTGTCCAAGACACATTTGCCTTTTTTGTGCTGTGATAGGAACAGGTCTCATTCTGGCATTAAATGCCTTAATTTGTTGTGGGTTTGCTTTATAAATATTGTAAAGTTACCTCCATAATTTATCAGTCGCCATTGCTGTGGAACCGGTGACCGGTTACAAAATTTTACTACCAGCTAAGATACAAAAGACGGCAATAGATAGAAAAGGTTGACTACCCTTTCTCTGGAAGCTAATTCAACCTCTGCACTGCAGATTCTTTTGGGGAAATCCTTCGATATAAGTCTGAGGGATTAGTGCGCTAATGAGAGTTCATTCGATGCGATAAGAGTATTGAGAGTGCGGTGATCGTGATGTCCTCTGGAGACACACAGTGATGCCGAAGGCGGCTTACAGCATTCATCAAGTTATCACAACGCTTTCTCCTGAAACAGATGCTCACTTTCCCTTAGAAGAGCAGCACTTTATAGTGGGTGTCATTACTCGTCTCTGCCCATAGTAATTAACACTAAAACTGTAACAAGGCTCTAGTGCCCAAGTGCCTGGAGACGAATTTCATAGCCGTTCACGTCTTCCGTGTGAACCATCTAGCGGCAACCGCTTATGTCCTAACAAGGATAATGAGTGGTGAAAATGCCAGGATTTTATGCCCCCGGCGTCACCGCTGTTAAGTAAGCTTCCGACGTCAAAATGTAGATCTCCAGCGAACTGCTGAGAAGGATAGTGACCACGTTGTACCTAGTGGGACACAGAATACCGTTTTTTTTTTCTTTCCGCGAAGATTTATCTTTCTGCCTTGGTGACGATCGACGCAAGGGAGGTCGATTTGTGTGTCAGGGCGCATCTTTGAAGAAGAAGGAGCCATTTGCATTTTTGATTGATTTCGGACAGACTGTAAGGTTCTCTCGTGGTGATCGTATCAGTGATCAGATACCGAGATAGCATTCTTCGGTATCTAAGGAATTTAGTTACGGTTGTCCCTATTCTCCAGAAATTTCCCTTGAAAAGGAAATTCGAAAGTAAGTTTATACAGTCCATACATTATAGTTATTATTAACAAAACGAAGGAAGCCAGAGAGCAAGTGTTCACAAGAGTATCGGTATTGCCTAGAAATATAAAACAAATTTCGATAAATTGGGGCGTCCTTCTTTGTATCCTGATGTGGCGTGAGTTCTCAAATGGTTTAAATGGCTCTGAGCACTATGGGACTTAACAGCTGTGGTCCCTAGTCCCCTAGAACTTAGAACTACTTAAACCTAACTATCCTAAGGACATCACACACACCCATGCCCGAGGCAGGATTCGAACCAGCGACAGTAGCAGTCTCGCGGTTCCGGACTGCGCGCCTAGAACCGCGAGGCCACCGCGGCCGGCACGTGAGATCTCATGTACACCTCCGTCGTTGGGCGTGGCTAGATTTATATTGTCAGATGTCTGACGCTTTGGTTTCTTTTCTTCTTTTCTTTCTATCTCTACGTAACTACTATACCCAACATCCTCCATATTTCCCACGGCATACCTTTTACTTCACTACAATGCTTTCCGCAAAACGTACATTTCTAGAAACTTCTTTTACATTTCCATATCAAGATTTGATTCGAGTAGAGCTCTTATGTGAAAGATATCTTCCTCTGGCAGTGTTCATCTTGTTTATTCCAGCCATTTATATTTATCTTTTTGTAGAATAATTGTGTAACGTCTTCTACTAGTGTTTCATTCCCACATCTGCTGTCAAATGACACATTATTGTTTTTTATCACTTTCAATCACCTACACATTCGCCTTGTTTCTCCTAATGTTCTGTCAATGTATGCTTTCCACTTGCGTCAACGGCTTTCTGAGTCTTGTTTACGTCTAGCTATATAGTAAGCGGAATATGGCACTGGCTGTGTGTATCATCTACACTTGTACTGCCTTTCTGAAAATTTCTTTCACTGACTTTATTGCTTCTTCGACTCACAAAATGAGCAGCATATGCGAGATCCTGTGGACTGGTGTTACCTCTTTCCTGTCACGAGTTCGTCTGTTCGAATCCCCACTGTAAAGCGTAACTGTTTTGCTGTTTTGCTCTTATGATCTATCAAGTTGCATGATTCATGGTGACAAGATCAATGTTGTCCCTCCATGCACACCTGGTCGTTGTTTTGGTCTTCAGTTCTTGTGGTGCGTTTCGGGTTATTCTTGGATATCCTATATCCACGTTCTCGATGGTTTCCCTGTACGACATTGATCTGTTCGTCTGAGGACCTTCGTTTATGAGGTTATGCTAAAAATATCTTAATTTGATGTAGAGGATTGGTCCTTCAAAGACACTTTTGGTGTCACATTTTCCAGGAATCTCTTTTCTTTTTTTACTTTTTAATCCACGAGATTGTCACGTTCTTCCATCAAATATGCATTTAAAAAGAGTCGATTTTCTTCGCATCTGTTTTTTCCTTGGCTATGCCTCATATCTTGTAAAAAACTGTAGGAAAAATTATCAGCCATTTTTTGTCTGTTGTGGCAGTTTCCGCCATTCACCAAATTCCTTAATTTAATTGCCGAGATTTTTTCCAAGTTTTACTTTTGTTCTCATTTTCTCACCGCACAGTCTGATTAAAAAAAATATATTTATCGAGTTCCTCAAAGATTTTTCCGTCTGTCTTCACATAGGTCTCAGCTTCTGTTATCAGTCATTTCTTTTCGTTTTTACCTTGAAATTTAACAGTAGCTCAACTTTTTCATTGTTTACATATTTTTTAAGCATACGTCGAATGGGTTGGTCTCTACCTGCTATAAAACTAGTGTAGTCTGCATTTCCTAAGTTGCTGGTCATACGAAGTTCTCCCATAGTTTTAATTCCAATTTCTGTAACCGTTGGTCCTTCAGTTCTCATTAGATATACACCACACAAATACGAAAGAAATGGCAGCAATAGACATCCCTGTCTGACTGTCTTCCTGTCCCGAAAGTTACTGTATACTTAAGCAGAATTTTTACTGTTGCTTCTTCGTTTTTGTATGGGTATCTGATTTGCTGTATAATGTGCTCTGGTGTTCCCATAAAACCTAGTAATCCGCACATTTTTGAATGACTTAACCATAAATAAGTCTTGTTGATATTCTGTAGATTTTTTCATGATCCATATTACGTTCGAGTTTGATCTCTGGTACCTGCCCTTCCAGAACCCGTCTCGTTTCTTGATCTCTCTGTCAGTGTATGATTTTATTCCGTTCTGGATGAATTTTTCGTATTGGCTACAGCATACTGTTCTCTTTCTGACTTATTTTTCTGTTTGTTTGTGACAAAGCACCGTCGATGCTGTTATTCTATCGGCGGTCCTATTATATTCACCCTCCGGGCCCTATTTTCACAAGCGCGACTGCCGACTGTTATTGTGTTTTATTGGTCCTTAGTAATTATTATGGAATACGACGTTTACTGGTACTTTTATAACTTTTTGTAATTTCACATCTTTTCACTATTCATTACCATAAAGAACTGCAGTGTTTATCACAGGTCTCAGGAATTCTTACAGTGAACCAAAGTGCACATGACAGATTCATAACTGTCAGTGTGAAAATAGAGATATGACAAGGGGAGAGTGGAACATCAATAACTCTCAAACAGTCACTACGCTGTAAAACGCGACTAAACGGTCTTATAGTGTAAAGAAACAATGGTTCAAACATCTACGATGACGAACATAATCAGTGGTAGCACATAGCATCTGACATTTAGCGTCGAATAATTCTTCCTTTACTCTTGCACTGTTGTTGTGTGGTCTTCAGTCCTGAGACTGGTTTGATGCAGCTCTCCATGGTAATCAATCCTGTGCAAGCTTCTTCATCTCCCAGTACCTACTGCAACCGACATCCTTCTGAATCTCCTTAGTGTATTCATCTCTTGGTCTCCCTCTACGATTTTTACGCTCCACGCTGCCCTCCAATACAAAACTGGTGATCCCTTGATGCCTCAGAACATGTCCTACCCACCGATCCCTTCTTCTGGTCAAGTTGTGCCACAAACTTCTCTTTTCCCCAATCCTATTCAATACTTCCTCATTAGTTATGTCATCTACCCATCTAATCTTCAGCATTCTTCTGTAGCACCACATTTCGAAAGCTTCTATTCTCTTCTTGTCCAAACTATGTATCGTCCATGTTTCACTTCCATACGTGGCTACACTCCATACAAATACTTTCAGAAATGACTTCCTGACACTTAAATCTATACTCAATGTTAACAAATTTCTCTTCTTCAGAAACGCTTTCCTTGCCATCGCCAGTCTGCATTTTATATCCTCTCTACTTCGACCATCATCAGTTAGTTTGCTCCCCAAATAGCAAAGCTCCTTTACTACTTTAAGTGTCTCATTTCCTAATCTAATTCTCTCGGCATCACCAGACTTAATTCGACTACATTCCATTATCCTCGTTTTGCTTTTGTTGATGTTCATCTTATATCCTCCTTTCAAGACACTTTCCTTTCCATTCAACTGCTCTTCCAAGTCCTTTGCTGTCTCTGACAGAATTACAATGTCATCGGCGAACCTCCAAGCTTTTATTTCTTCTCCATGTATTTTAATACCTACTCCGAATTTTTCTTTTGTTTCCTTCACTGCTTGCTCAATATACAGATTGAATAACATCGGAGAGAGGCTACAACCCTGTCTGACTCCTTTCCCAACCACTGCTTCCCTTTCGTGCCCCTCGACTCTTATAACTGCCATCTGGTTTCTGTACAAATTGTAAATAGCCTTTAGCTCCCTGTATTTTATCCCTGCCAACTTTAGAATTTGAAAGAGAGTGTTCCAGTCAACATTGTCAAAAGATTTCTCTAAGTATACAAATGCTAGAAACGTAGGTTTGCCTTTCCTTAATCTATTTTCTAAGATAAGTCGTAGGGTCAGTATTGCCTCACGTGTTCCAATATTTCTACGGAATCGAAACTGATCTCCCCCTAGGTCGGCTTCTACCAGTTTTTCCATTCGTCTGTAAAGAATTCGTGTTAGTATTTCACAGCCGTGGCTCATTAAACTGATAGTTGGATAATTTTCACATCTGTCAACACTTGCTTTCTTTGGGATTGGATTTATTATATTCTTCTTGAAGTCTGACGGTATTTGGCCTGTCTCATACATCTTGCTCACCTGATGGTAGAGTTTTGTCAGGACTGGCTCTCCCAACGCTGTCAGTAGTTATGATTGAATGTTGTCTACGCGCAGTGCCTTGTTACGACTTAGGTCTTTCAGTACCCTGTCAAACTCTTCACGCAGTATCATATCTCCCATTTCATCTTCATCTACATCCTTTTCCATTTCCATAATATTGTCTTCAAGTATATCGCTCTTGTATAGAGCCTCTATATATTCCATCCACTTTTCTACTTTCGCTTCTTTGCTTAGTACTGGGTTTCCAACTTAGCTCTTGATATTCTTACAAGTGGTTCTCTTTTCTCCAAAGGTCTCTCTAATTTTCCTGTAGGCAGTATCTATCTTACCCCTAGTGAGATAAGCCTCTATATCCTTACATTTATCCTCTAGCTATCCCTGCTTAGCAATTTTGCACTTCATGTCGATCTCATTTTTGAGACGTTTGTATTCCGCTTCATTTACTGCATTTTTATATTTTCTCCTTTCTTCAATTAAATTCAATATTTCTTCTGTTACTCAAACATTTCTACTAGCCCTCGTCTGTTTGCCTACTTGATCCTCTGCTGCCTTCACTACTTCATCCCTCAAAGCTACCCATTCTTCTTCTACTGTCTTTCCCCTATTCCTGTCAATTGTTCCCATTATTCTCTCCCTGAAACTCTGTACAACCTCTGGTTTAGTCAGATTATCCAGGTCCCATCTCCTTAAATTTTTTGCAGTTTCTTCAGTTTTAGTCTACAGTTCATAACCAATAGATTGTGGTCAGAGTCCACATCTGCCACTAGAAATGTCTTACAATTTAAAACCTGGTTCCTAAATCTCTGTCTTACCATTATATAATTCTCTGATACCTTCTAGTATCTCCAGGCTTGTTCCATATATACAACCTTCTTTCATGATTCGCGAACCAAGAGTTAGATATGATTAAGTGATGCTCTGTGCAAAATTCTACCAGGCGGCTTCGTCTTTCATTTCTTACCTCCAATCCATATTCACCTACTACGTTTCCTTCTCTCCCTTTTCCTACTATAAAATTCCAGTCACCAATGACTATTAAATATTCATCTCCCTTCACTATCTGAATAATTTCCTTTATCTCATCATACATTTCTTCAATTTCTTCGCCATCTGCAGAGCTAGTTGGCATATAAACTTGTACTACTGTAGTAGGCGTGAGCTTCGTTTCTATCTTGGCCACAATAATGCGTTTACTATGCTGTTTGTAGTAGCTTACCCGCACTCCTATTTTTTTTATACATTAATAAAACCTACTCCTGCATTACCCCTATTTGATTTTGTGTTTATAACCCTGTAGTCACCTGACCAGAAGTCTTGTTCCTCCTGCCACCGAACTTCACTGATTCCTACTATATCTGCCGGCCGGAGTGGCCGAGCGGTTCTAGGCGCTTCAGTCTGGAACCGCGCGACCGCTACGGTCGCAGGTTCGAATCCTGCCTCGGGCATGGATGTGTGTGATGTCCTTAGGTTTGTTAGGTTTAAGTAGTTCTAAGTTATAGGGGACTGATGACCTCAGAAGTTAAGTCCCATAGTGCTCAGAGCCATTTCCATTTTCCTACTATATCTTTAACCTATTAATTTCTCTTTTTAAATTTTCTTACCCATCTGCCCGATTAAGGGATCTGACATTCCACGGTCCGATCCGTAGAATGCCAGTTTTCTTTCTCTTGATAATGACATCCTCTTGAGTAGTTCTCGCACGGAGAACCCAATAGGACGCCATCATCATTTAACCATACAGTAAAGCTGCATGCCCTCGGGAAAAATCACGGTTGTAGTTTCCCCTTGCTTTCAGCCGTTCGCGGTACCAGCACAGCAAGGCCGTTTTGGTTAGTGTTACAAGGCCAAATCAGTCTATCATCCAGATTGTTGCCCCTGCAACTACTAAAAATGCAGCTGCCCATCTTCAGGAACCACACGTTTGTCTGGCCTCTCAACAGATACCCCTCCGTTGTGGTTGCACCTACGTTACGGCTATCTGTATCGCTGAGACACGCAAACCTCCCCAACAACGGCAAGATCCACGGTTCATGGGGAGTACGATTTTCATACCCAAAAATATAAATTAGTTATACCTGTTTTGTGATGCCAAGTACCCACCTTGAATTGTCATTCTCTTGATCTTTTCTTATTGCTTGAATCTAGCAAACAACTTTCTTGCTCCATCTAACAATCCAGGCAACTGACTGTATGTTCCTTTGACCCCATTACGGCCATAATTAATTTTTTCATCACAGTCTCTTAATTCTTCCACTTTTTATACACGTCCTGCTAACTCTCAGTATGTTTATCTGTCGTTTGCATGGTATTTTCTCATCGACAGTACATATATTCCAGCGTTAATATCTCAACTTATTTTTTTTTCGCACCGCTTGGCCCTTACTTTCAAGAGAACTCTTTATATAGATTGAAATGGCCTGGCTGACTGACTGATTGACACATCATTGCCCAGCGCAAACCGCTAACGACAGAAACCTGAAATTAGGAGAGAGTGTTGATCTTATACCGCGTACATCGTTTCAGAAGAGACTTTTCGAAATTACATACTAATGGAGCTAGATAAGGGAAAAAATATTTTTTTGGAAATAATCTACTACAAAGGCAATTTTGAAGCTAGAACTAGGAAAATTGGTATTTGGTTTTCCGGTCGGAAAGAAAACAGTTGGTGCTCCAGTATCTTTGGAAACTCAGCCCCTCAGGGGGAGGAGTGTAGTAATGGGCAGAGTCTTTTATAAAAGTAAATAACTGTTAAGGAACTACTAAGGCATTTAAAGCCACATCCTATAGGGTGAAATATTAGGTGAGAAAGCTTGATTTAAAATTTATCATTATTAAAGAACTACTATTTCATTTTACGGAAACATCCTAAGGGAATGAAATAGTAGGTGAAACCTTTATTTAAAATTAGTCATTATTAAGGAACTACTAAAGTATTTTTAAAGCTACATCTGCAAGAATTGACATTTGACTTCTCGGTTGGAAATAAACACTAAGTACTTGTTTCAGTGCTTTTGAGACTTCAACCCCTGTGGGGGTGAAGTAGAGGACAAAAAAGTTTATGAAAGTATTTCATTATGTAAGCAGAATTGCTTTCCAGTCCGCACCACAGACCCGGAAAAGAACATTCTTGTATTGCTTTTATCGTCTTGAAACCTTAGAGGATGTTGCAGTTTGCGAACTAAGAAAGCCATTTAACAGTCACTACTACATACCGTCATTGTCAGAAATGCATAGAAAAAGAAACGGATATTTAATACATTAATTTTAAATTAGGCCAAACATATAGTTATAAAATTATTTTTGTTGTAGTCACTACGCAAATTAATCATTGTTGATGACAAAGTAGGTTGTTGTTGTTGTGGTCTTCAGTCCAAGACTCGTTTGATGCAGCTCTCCATGCTACTCTATCCTGTGCAAGCTTCTTTATCTCCCAGTACCTACTGCAGCCTACATCCTTCTGAATCTGTTTAGTGTATTCATCTCTTGGCCTCCCTCTACGATTTTCACCCTCCACGCTGCCCTCCAATACTAAATTGGTGATTCCTTGATGCCTGTTTGATATGAAATAATTAAGTAGTACGTGTATGACTGGCGGTAACGACTACAAAATCACTTATCCCATCTGTATCTTTCTTTTTTGACTCGCCGTATGAAGTTAAACTAAACCCTTTAGGACACTTTAATTATGCAAAGACTGGCCGTCTTGCAGAGGATCACTAACTTCTTTACAGTGCGTAGATTTACACATAAGCAGTGGGCATAACAACATACAAATTCGATTTAAGGAGAAAAAAAATCTGTGCAGACCATACAGTCTGCATGAGCGAAATAGTGTAAGTCAGTGTACTTTGAAACACATTTTGTTTTATTGATATAGTCTTCTTTCCCTACATAATCGAATTGATACTCCTTCATGTCTCATGCCGTGTCACATGAATAAATCCCATATTTTGTTCATGTTACTCCATAACACACTCTAATTAGATTCAGTTCGTCTTCGTTAGTTACTCGATGTACCCAAACTTTCTTGAGTATTCATCTGGAGCACCGCACTCACAATGCTAATAACCCGTCTTGTCTGGACTACGTACCGCAAACGTTTCACTTTACTCAGTGGTTACACTCTGATTCTTAAATTTATCTTAGATGATAACAAATTCTCACATTATAAAATGGAAATGCTTTTTGTTGCTGTTGCCAGGCCGCATTTTATAGCGCATCTACTTGGGTCATTGGCAATTATTTTACAGCCCAAATTAAAAGAATTTAGTGATTTTCTAATCAAATTCTCTCATAATCAACCGATTTAATTGTAGTGCGATTTATTACCATTTGCTTTATTCTCATGGATTTTCACGTTATAATCCCATTATCAAAATGCGGTTTGATCACTGTATCGTATCATTGATATCCTATCACGCTGAAATTTCATCATATATCTGAACTATTTTCATTTACTTCATTGCCTCTTAGATACAAATTTTCAAAAGTGAGAAAAATAGCATGAGTGCCCTTTTACACCAAGCAAATGTAACTTTTTCTTCCAGTCGTGGTGTTCCCGTTTGGTTCATTCACAAATTGCGTGTTACCCATCTTCTCCATCCAATATACCTGTGTTTATGAATACTTCCAAAATATTCTGAAATTTTATATTGAGAAAAATATTTGCACGTCAACAGATTCTATGAAAAGTCTTGAATTTTTTAAGTCATTCTCCCATTACCAAGCGCAGCGTAACAACTCCATCTCTTGCAAAGCCTAACTGAACGTTACCTATTAGTTCCTCAACATCCTCGTGAGTAACCTACATATTATTCAGGTAAGCAATTTGTACAGACAATTTGTCCAGTAGGCTTCTCGCATCTATGTTACACTAAGATTTAAGGGCAAAAACTAACGACGCAGTGTATACCATCCCTCTATGAACTGTAAAAACTGCAGTAATTTTTGAAACCCTCAAAAACTACGTAATAACCAGCAGCGATATCAAAAAACATATTTCGCTTACAGGCACGTACGTCGTAACGAGGTTTTCGACAGCAGAGTAAATTACACTTTGTTAATTTCAAAGGAAATTCACTTCTCAGAACTGCGAAACGTAGAGAGTAATTGTTTTCATTGAATTACATGTGGCACCGGCGGGCGATACATTTCACTACGGAGTTTGTTTCTATTTTGCGACGAGTATCCGTAGTAATTTGTTCTCTCTCTGTTTTTCCAAGATATTAGTTCCCGTACTTCTCACAGTTTTCGGTAATTTCGGGACTGAAAGGTGTATGTGATGCTTTCGATTATATGTGGCATATTTTGGCATGCAATTTCTTTTCCATAAAGTTCCATTAGTCCTGCTCCGTATTACGCTGAAACTGTCTATCTAATACGGCACTATTTCCCGTTACTGTCCACATTTGTTCCACTTTGGGGGGGGGGGGGGGGGGCAACAACGTGTTGAGATTTAACGTCATGGTAGCCTTCAGCTAATTGAGTAGTCAGGTTTCGACATTAAAACTCTTCTGTGGGATGTAAATATTCAGAAGAACAGGTAAATGTGGATCATATTACCAATACTCAACGACTTGTAGCACAGTGAGGCGATTCCTGTTTACAACATTACTACGTAAAGCAAATTAACGTCGTTCGCTGATAACATCTACCAATTGTGAAGTATCTGTTTATATATACTTACGGAAGATCTCAGAGTGTCAAGGCAAAGTATTTCGTAGTGTGTACTTTTTATTTTAAATTGTATATTGAGATTTCTTCCAGTGCCATTGACAGGTTGAGCACGAGGAGGATGGTAGCCTGTACGCATTCTGTGTGCTGTTGTATCCTTCATTTTATCTGCGTGATCTCTTCCTGATAGATACATAGGACGTTTCAAATAATAAAGATACATAGGGACCTAGAGATTATTCGTAGGTTCCGCCCTACCTCAAGTATTCTATGCAGACACACACGACACTATGCGTATGGCGTCATTTGTGATTTCTCAGCAATTTCTGTGAGATAATTTCAGTGAATCTGCGGCGCCTTTGATATGCAACTGCCTCCACAGGGCGCCGTTGCAGCCCTTGTCCTGCCCAGTATACAAAAACTAACACACAGAGACGAAGTGCCTACCTTCTTTTATGTACCTTAATATCTACATGAGGGGATCCTATCGTTACACTTGACTAGGCTCTTTGCTCTGTTTCATGTGCCTACGAATGTTTTTCCGGTAAGTACTCTTCGTACCTTCCCTTTTGGAACTCTTAATTCGATTATCCGTGTTGTTTAAAAAAATCACAAAAGAAAATGACTATTTCTTCGTGAGGTTAATTTTATGTTACATCGTCAGATGAAAATTAAAATCCTTATTTTGATTGTGGTTGTCGTGGTCTTCAGTCCGAAGACTTTTCACCTCCGAATAGCTAATGCAAATTACGTCCATTTGAAGGTGCTTATTGTTTCCACCTATTCGTCTCCCTCTATTGTTTTCACCCCGCAAACCTGCCTCCAGCACTAAATTAATATACCCCTAGCGTCTCAGAATGTAGAGCCATCAACCAATCCCATGTTTAGTCACGCTGTGCCACAGATTTCTTTTCTCCCCAATTCCATTCATCATATCCTTATTACTTATATGAATTACACATCTAAACTTCAGAATTCTTCTGCAGCACCACATTTCAAAGGCATCTATTTTCTTCTGGTCCGTACAGTTGATCACACACGTTTCACTTCCATACAAGGCAGAATTCCAGTCAAATAATTTCAGAAAATACCTCATAGTATTTAACCCTCTATCTGATATTAATAAATTTCTCTTCTTCAGAAACGCGTTCCCTGGCATTGCCACTCTGTATTTAAACCCCTATGTACTTTAGCCGTCATGTGTTATTTCACTGCCCAAATAGCAGAACTTACGTACTATCTTCATTGTCTCATTTCGTAATATAATTCCGTCAGCATCGCCCGATTTGATTCGACTACATTCCATCACTCCTGTTTCTCTTTTGTTGATGTTCACCTTATATTATCCTTTCAAGACACCGTCCATTCCATTCAACTGTTCAACCCTGTCTTTAGCTGTCATCGGCAAACCTCAAGTTTCTTATTTCTTCCCCTTGAATTTCAATTCTTTCTCCAGATTTTGCTTTGGTTTCCTTTACTGCTTGCTCAACGTGCAGATTGAATAACGTTGACGGTAGGTAACAACGCTGTCTCACTCCCTTCTAAACCAATGGTTCACCTTCATACCCCTCGACTCTTATAACTGCCGTCTGCTTTTTGTAAACAGTGTAAATAACCACTCGCTTCCGGCGTTCTCGTCTACTACTTTCAGAATTTCAAAGGACGTATTCGAGTCGTTAACGTCAAAAGATTTCATTAAGTCTACAACTACTGTAAACAAAGGTTAGTCTGCACCTAACCTATCTTCTAAGAGAAGTCGTGAGGTCAATATTGCCTCGAGTTTACCTACATTTCCCCGGAACTCAAACTGATCTTCTCCAAGGTAGGCATCTGCCAGTTTCTTCTTCTTCTGTAAGTAAATCGTATCAGTATTTTGCAACCTTTACTTATTAAACTGATAGTCTGGTAACATTTACACCTTTCACCACATTTCTTCGGAACTGGAATTATTACATTCTTCTTCAAGTACGAAGACGGATCGGCTTCGGTCCATGATAAGAAGATTGCAGCACTGCGTTGATACCAATGGTCGTCACTTCGAACACCTTCTGTAAATGGACGTTCATGCCACCTTTGTGCCCTTCGTTTACCTTCGGAGACCCTACTGTTAGACATAATTGGATTCGTCTCGATGGCTGCTATGAGAAAATAAGTATCAAACTATAGCGTCCCATTAAGAAAAAAAACAAAGTTTACCTTCATATCTCTGAAGCGATCCCACCTAGCAACAAAAAACCAACGTCACAGTATGGCCCCCGTTGTACCATGCAACTTTTGTGCCACAAAATTTTCAGCTCCTGTCATATTTTTGGAGTTCATGGTGGCAATAGTGACTCACCCCGTGTACAGTCCTTCTACCCGTGAACTTTCGCGTATTTTACTTAGTCCCGGTTTTCTATCTGAAGGCTTGATGTTTATACAGCTTTAATTCTGTTATAGGCGGTATCTATCTGTCCCCTAATTATATATGCGTCCTTAGCCTTGCATTTGTTCTCTAGCTATTCCTACTTACCCATTCTGCACTTTTCCTTAATTTCATTTTTAGACGTCTGTATTTCCTTTTGCCTCCTTCATTTGCTCTATTCTTATATTATCTCTTTTCACCAGTTAAATTCAACATCTGTTGTGACATCCAAGCATTTATATTAGTCCTTGTCTTTCTACCTATTTAATCCTTTCCTGCCTTCATTATTTCAACCCTTCGGGCTTCTACTGCACAGCATTCGTTTCCCTGTTTCAATCGGTTGTTGTCTAATGCTCCCTCTGAATCTCTCAACACCCCCTGCACCTTCCGATTTATTGAGGCACCATCCTAATGAATTATGTTTTTGAATTTTCTTCTGTTTCAGCATGCAGTTCACAACCAATAAATTGTGGTTAGAGACCACTTCTGTTCCTGGAAATGTTTCACAGTTTAAAATATGGCTCCGAAATCTGTGTCCTACCATTAAATAATCAATATGAATCGTTTCCGTGTCTCTAGGTCCCTTCCACGTACGCAGTTTTATTTTTTTGATTCTTAACCCAACCGTTAGAGATGATTAAACTAAGATCTCTGCAAACATCTCCCAGGCAGCATAATATTTGTCTTGACAAGCTGCCACTTTCCTTGCAAATGTGTTCCGCAATCCACCATACGGTGCGTGGCGGAGGTTACCACGTACCACAACTAGCATCTTCACTCCCTGTTCCACTCCCAAACAGAACGAGGAAAATATGAATGCCTATACGCTTCTGTACGAGCCCTAATCTCTCTGATCTTATATTTGTGGTCTTTCTGCGAAATATAAGTTGGCAGCAGTAAAACTGTACTGCAGTCAGCCTCAAATGCTGGTTCTCTAGATTTCCTCAGTAGCGATTCACGAAAAGAAATCCTCCTTTCCACCCGAGTTCCTGAAGCATTTCCGTAACACCCGCGTGATGATCAAACCTACCAGTAACAAATCTAGCAGCCCGCCTCTGAATTGCTTCTATGTCCTCCCTCAATACGACCTGATAGGGATCCCAAACGCTCGAGCAGTACTCCTGTAGTCCACATTCTCCTATTACTTCTCCTTTGTTACAGTACAAATTCATTTTAAAATGAAATAGAATATCATTTCTTCATAGATGGTGCGTTAAAATCTTTTTTCTCCAAGTTGAAATCGAAATATAATCTGAAAATAATATGCTTTTCAATGCTGAGTTTTATAAGTAAACTTTTTTGTTAGTTGCGTCATTCAGTTGATCGATACAGCGAACATAAACCGTAACATTACAGTTTGATATGTCAAAACTTTTCAGGCTACGTTTATTCTAGCTTACCATACGCTGTCCCATGTAAGCATCACTTTTTGAAGTAAATTAGACATTACCACAGGTTCCTAGCACATACCTGCATGTAACATAACTACTGTGCCAGCAAAACACTTATTATGCTTAAATTTTACGTTGCCATTATTGTTTCTAGCTATTTGGACACATACTGGCTCTTATCATCTCCTTTCGCAACCGAAGGAAATTTTTTCTTCAATATTTCGATAATTTCCATGTAATGGGCCGTACTGACTGTTTGTTCTGAGGCGACAAACTCCTTGTGGTCCATGCCCTTAGTATCGAAGAAGGCAACCAGCATTGTTTTCACATTTGACTTGCTTATTCTAGATTTTTTTTTTTTTTGATTAGGGGGAGAACCGGAAGTATGCCATTCAGTACTCTGGTGGTTTTGCTCCCAGTTGTAGTCAAATACCCATGATTTTTCCCCCGTAATAAAACTGTCTAAACTATCGTTCTCAATCTGAACACGTTCCACAAGTTAATTTGCGATGGCCACTTGATTGGCCTTTTGTTCTACCATCAACGCTTTGGATACCACCTTGATGAGCATGATGAGTTCGTATGTCAAGATGACAAACACTCAAGCCACCTCGACGCATTTGCCGGCCGTTGTGGCCGAGCGGTTCTAGATACTTCAGTCTGGGACCGCGCTGCTGCTACGGTCGCAGGTTCGAATCCTGCCTCGGGCATGGATGTGTGTGTTGTCCTTAGGTTAGTTAGGTTTAAGTAGTTCTAAGTTCAAAGGGACTGATGACCTCATCAGTTAAGTCCCATAGTGCTGAGAGCCATTTTTTCGACGCGTTTCAGAAGTAATGCACACGAGTCACGTCTTCGTGGATGTGGCTGACTGACGCCCGTCCACAGTGCGAATTAACGGTCCCCTCTTCCCAGTCCTACTCCAACGTCTTCAAACAACTTGATACTTGCAAAGACGATAAAGTCGTATCTCCACAGACTTTCTGGAGTAACTGATTGGTTTTGCTACAAATTTCTCTAATTTGTCGCAGATCGTCATCACGTAGCGCTGTTGGATCGTTTATACAATGGAGTGTTGTGTCACGGTCTTTGAGACAATTTTCACAAAACGATATTGACGCAACCGCTGCTCACAACAACAACGCCTCGGCCGCAGTTGTGAACTTACCCCCCCCCCCCCCCCCCCGTTCCCGCTCAACCCACCAAAAATTGAGCCTATGCAGCCAGGACGCGGTGTGAAGTAAAATCGCTTCACTTTATAAAAATACCCCCACTATCAGTTAATTAGTTCATAAGTAGTTCAAAAATTTTCACGTCGCGCACTCAAAGTATGATCTGTTTAATGCGCATTCTAAAAGGTCTTTAATGTGGTAGATATTGCTACATCAATTGATTACAGTCGCTGAAGAAAGTTAACAATAATTTCACTTACCTTGTATTTGCAATCAAACGACGATCTCGCTCTGGCTTTCGCTCGTAATTAAAAATGTTGTCTAGGTAGCATCACTATCACTGTTGGTGTGAAAGACACACGGATGTTAATTACGCCGACTTGAAGAACTTACGAAGACAATCTTTCAGGATTAATTTGTTGATTTATGTTTTTCATCGCAATGTGCTTCATACTTTTTTAAACAATGGTCACTTCAAAATAATTCTTGACACTCACTTTTGACAGAAATTCACATTTATTAAACTTTTTATACCATCGCATGTTCAAAATATTACTTCATCATACAATTTTGCAGCCGTTACTATCCTTAATAAAACACACAACATTTTTCATTGTCCACAGCTCAGACAAATTTTTTGATTTCCAACACAACACTGTTCATATTCAACATATAAAACGTCCCCTTAGAAAAATTAATGAATTACTGTGCTGATAAACCTCTTACATTATTTGATTTTCAAACAGCTGAGCAGAACTGAACGTACTCAGACATTTCGCACTTTCCCTATTCTGATCAACACTAAACTGACACACAATATTTTTAGCGCAACGCAGTCTGACTTTTAATAATCCGTACAAAAGAATGGCCCTGACTAACAATAACCTATACCTTTCACAAATCACTTACCTCACAAAAATTTTCGTTACTCGAACTACTGCAATCCAGCGAGCGCCACTACTGCCAACTAAATAAAATATTCAAACTACTGAAGGCACTAACTACTGATAGGCATAGTTAGCAAATGAAAGGTTTTGATAGAGAACAAACAATGTATTTACCTTAATAGTGTTCAAAAGTCATAATATATATAGCAGCTCATGACATCCGTTCTTACAAATGTACTGTTTCTGATGGACACACGTCCAGATCATCCGCTCTCAAAAATCGGCCATCTCACTTCCCCACATCCACCACCGCTGGCGGCTCACCTCCAACTGCGCAACGCTACCCGCTGTTAACAGCCAACTGCCCAACACTACAATAGCCAACAGCAATGCAAACCAGCCACAGACTGCACACAGCACAGCCAGTGATTTTCATACAGAGCGCTACGTGGCATTACTAATATAAATACCTAAACAGCCTACTTACAAACATAAAAACTTGACTACTCTGTACGCTTCCGCGCCGAAAGACACAAGTCAGTATCAAAGATAACAATAAGTACAAAGACATTCACACTAGATATTATATCGATTTCAACATCTCAAAATAAAGACAACACATACATATAAAAATGAAACCAATTTTGAATAGAGTGAAAAATATGAGACATTACGTATGTTGTGGGTTGGCAGGAGAGCCAACACCGGGTACTAGAGGAAGCCGAAAGGCACGCGTTTTAGCTCACACAGGCAGGCGTGAGGTCTGGAACAGGACAAGGAATTTAGACTTTATAAAAACGGACGTAGCTGGTGGAATATTTAACTTTAATCCATAAATGGTGAGCGTCGCTCTTGACGGTACATGTTTTACAGTATCAATAGTAACGTAATGGCGCCTTGCTAGTTCGTAGCTGAAGGCTATGCTAACTATCGTCTCGGCAAATGAAAGCGTATTTTGTCAGTGAACCATCGCTAGCAAAGTCCGTTGTACAACTGGGGCGAGTGCTAGGAAGTCTCTCTAGTCCTGCCGTGTGGCGGCGCTCGGTCTGCAATCACTGATAGTGGCGACACGCTGGTCCGACGTATACTAACGGACCGCGGCCGATTTAAAGGCTACCACCTAGCAAGTGTGGTGTATGGCGTAGAGATGAGCAAAACTGTTCTTTTCAGAGATTGGATCAGAACTGTTCACTCCCTGAAATGAATTAGCTCTTTTTCATGACTCACCACTCATTTACAATAGAAAATAAATGGAAGGCACATTGCCCTTTAAACTTGGTTTATTCCAGTACTATACCTGTATTTTGATCTTATTTTATCCTATTTTGAAGTAACACAGATAATGAGTAAGAATTTTGTATTCTTTATTGAAATTTCCACGATATGACAAAGTTTTTGATTACTGATTTATTTTGCACTATCGTGGTTTTCTAGGTGATCGGAAAATGTTGTAACTTGAGATTTACATTAACAATATATTTGGCTATAATGTATCAAAATTTCATTAACCTCATACAAATACATCGCAAGCCATATATTTTTAAAATGAACGTTTCCATCCGAAGACGCCTAAAATAGCAAAATCCGTACCAGAATAAGAAAAATATATAAATTTGACTGTAAAACGAAAGTGCTGCATATAGACTTACACAGAATAAAACAAGGAAAATATTGGTGTATCACATTTTGCGATACATTTATCAGTTCGCTCGTAATTAAAGCGTAAATTCGAGTGTCCATAATAAAAATCCTATAGTAAGAGGAGTCATCAGGAACCTAATCTAATCAGTTTAAACAAATAAAAATAAAATAAAAACAATTGATGTATACATAACATAATAATGTAATATACATAGCGGTATTACTACGAAGAACAATATCCAGTAGGGACGAACTCCGATGCAGAGGCGCTGAGTCGAGCAGGTCGAGCCGCGAGCTGTATTACTGCGTGAGCTGAGACCACAGAGACCAGAGTGACACCTGAGTCGTTTTGCTCAACGCTCTGGCTAGAGTCGGGACGGTGGGATGAGCGTTGAGCGGGCGAGTTCCGAGGGTGGGGGGAGCGGTGAACTCACCCGCTCCGAGACGAATCGTCCGTTCCCTTGCAAGCAGGTTGTTGCAAGTAGTTCCTATGTTATCCGCTAGGTGGCTCTCTGTCCTGTTGCTCGCATCAACTGCCCAGAGGGCAGGACGTGCGACTGAAACGATCGCCGACAGAGTGCGATGCGAAGTTAAGCTGCGCCAGACACTGCAAGCGGCAGACGACACACAGAGATGGCACGGCATATGTGAAACACAAAATCCAATGGGCCACTGCACAATGCAGGCAGCCAAGGTAGAAGCAGGGCAGAGGCCGGCGCTGGCTGTGTTGTGTGGCGTGCACTGTGCTCTGACCAGCAGAGCCGCTGCTGATATGCTCCGTCTCTCTCTCTCTCTCTCTCTCTCTCTCTCTCTCTGCCGTGGGAAACGTTTGGAGCTACCGTTCTTTTTTTCTGAATCACTGATTGTTCACACCTTTGAAAGATTCAACTCTATGAATTAGTTCAAGAGCGGATCCCCCATCTCTAGTATGGCGGTGACACCACAACGTAGATAAATATTCATTAAGCTACGGTATTGAAAAATAGGGTTGGCGTGTGGTAATGGTTTCTCAAATAAAGAACCGTTACAAATTGCATTGCTTTATGAACATTTCCTGTAAGAAGTTAGTGTTACTACATAATGTTATGTTTTTCATTTGCATGCCTAATTGACTGTCATCATCCCTGACGCGCACACCTGCCGGCCACCTGTTGCAGAGGCGAAGGCGCGCATCGCGGGCCCGAGCGACCTGTACGTGAAGAAGGGCAGCGCGCTGAGCGTGGTGTGCTCCATCAGCCAGGGCCCGCACGACCTCGGCACCGTGTTCTGGTACCGCGGCGCCGCCATCCTGCAGCCGGCGCCGGCGCCCGCGCCCGGCGCGCGCCTGCGCATCGACACCGACTGGACGGACGCTCTCACGTCGCGCCTCTACATCGCCGACGCCAGGCCCTCAGACTCGGGCAACTACACGTGCGTGCCCACGCTGGCCAGCGCAGCCAGCGTCAACGTGCACGTCATCAACGGTGAGTGGGAGCGGCAACGCGCTTTATTTCCATCCTCTGGCCGCCTCTGAGACCACTAGGGTTACGGAGCCGAATGTTATGAGACCGAAGGTAGCGGACGAACACTAGTAGCAGTTACTTCTGTAATACAGGGTGATTCAAAAAGAATACCACAACTTTAGGAATTTAAAACTCTGCAACGACAAAAGGCAGAGCTAAGCACTATCTGTCGGCGAATTAAGGGAGCTATAAAGTTTCATTTAGTTGTACATTTGTTCGCTTGAGGCGCTGTTGACTAGGCGTCAGCGTCAGTTGATGCTAAGATGGCGACCGCTCAACAGAAAGCTTTTTGTGTTATTGAGTACGGCAGAAGTGAATCGACACAGTTGTTCAGCGTGCATTTCGAACGAAGTATGTTGTTAAATCTCCTGATAGGTGGTGTATTAAACGTTGGTATAAACAGTTTACAGAGAATGGGTGTTTGTGCAAAGGGAAAAGTCCTGGACGGCCGAGAACGAGTGATGATCTTACCCCCTGCGATTTTTTCTTATGGGGGTATGTTAAGGATATGGTGTTTCGGCCACCTCTCCCAGCCACCATTGATGATTTGAAACGAGAAATAACAGCAGCTATCCAAACTGTTACGCCTGATATGCTACAGAGAGTGTGGAACGAGTTGGAGTATCGGGTTGATATTGCTCGAGTGTCTGGAGGGGGCCATATTGAACATCTCTGAACTTGCTTTTGAGTGAAAAAAACCTTTTTAAATAATCTTTGTAATGATGTATAACAGAAGGTTATATTATGTTTCTTTCATTAAATACACATTTTAAAGTTGTGGTATTCTTTTTGAATCACCCTGTATATCTGCGAATATGCGTACAGAACGATTTTAAGTGGAATGACCATATAAAATTAATTGTTGGTAAGGCGGTTGCCAGGTTGAGATTCATTGGCAGAGTCCTTAGAAAATGTAGTCCATCAACAAAGGAGGTGGCTTACAAAACACTCGTTCGACCTATACTTGAGTATTGCCCATCAGTGTGGGATCCGTACCAGGTTGGGTTGACAGAGGAGATAGAGAATTGTAAATGGTTGCGAAAACACACTTGACCTCTTAGCCACAAACAATCCAGAGCTAATAGAAAGCATCATGACTGATACAGGGATTAGTGATCACCAGGTCGTTGTAGCTAGGCTCAATATCGTTTCTTCCAAATCCACCAGAAACAAACGCAAAGTAATTTTATTTAAAAAACCGGATCAAGTGTCACTAGAAGCCTTCCTAAGAGGCAGTCTCCATTCCTTCCGAACTGACTATGCAAATGTAGACGAGATGTGTCTCAAATTCAAAGATATAGTAGCAACAGCAATTGAGAGATTCATACCTCATAAATTGGTAAGAGATGGAACTGATCAACCATAGTACACAAAACAGGTCCGAACGCTGTTGCAGCGGCAACGGAAAAAGCATGCGAAGTTCAGAAGAATGCGAAATGCCGAAGATTGGCTAAAATTTACAGACGCGCGAAATTTGGCACGGACTTCAATGCGAGATGCCTTTAATAGGTTCCACAACGAAACATTGTCTCGAAATTTGGTAGAAAATCCGAAGAAATTTTGGTCGTATGTAAAGTACACAAGCGGCAAGACGCAGTCAATACCTTCGCTGCTCAGTGCCGATGGTACTGTTACCGACGACTGTGCCGCTAAAGCGGAGTTATTGAACGCAGTTTTCCGAAATTCCTTCACCAGGGAAGACGAATGGAATATTCCAGAATTTGAAACACGAACAGCAGCTAGCATGAGTTTCTTAGTAGTAGATAGCTTAAGGGTTGCGAAACAACTCAAATCGCTTGATACGGGCATGTCTTCAGGTCCAGATTGTATACCGATTAGGTTCCTTTCAGATTACGCTGATGCAATAGCTCCCTACTTAGCAATCATATACAACCGCTCGCTCACCGATAGATCTGTACCTACAGATTGGAAAATTGCACAGGTCGCACCAGTGTTTAAGAAGGGTAGTAGGAGTAATCCATCGAACTAAAGACCCATATCATTGAAGTCGGTTTGCAGTAGGGTTTTGGAGCATATACTGTATTCAAACATTATGAATCACCTCGAAGGGAACGATCTATTGATACGTAATCAGCATGGTTTCAGAAAACATCGTTCTTGTGCAACGCAGCTAGCTCTTTATTCGCACGAAGTAATGGCCGCTATCGACAGGGGATCTCAAGTTGATTCCGTATTTCTAGCTTTTGACACCGTCCCTCACAAGCGACTTCTAATCAAACTGCGGGCCTATGGGGTATCGTCTCAGTTGTGCGACTGGATTCGTGAGTTCCTGTCAGGAAGGTCGCAGTTCGTAGTAATAGACGGCAAATCATCGAGTAAAACTGAAGTGATATCAGGTGTTCCCCAGGGAAGCGTCCTGGGACCTCTGCTGTTCCTGATCTTTATAAATGACCTGGGTGACAATCTCAGCAGTTCTCTTAGGTTGTTCGCAGATGATGCTGTAATTTACCGTCTAGTAAGGTCATCCGAAGACCAGTATCAGCTGCAAAGCGATTTAGAAAAGATTGCTGTATGGTGTGGCAGGGGGCAGTTGACGCTAAATAACGAGAAGTGTGAGGTGATCCACATGAGTTCCTAAAGAAATCCGTTGTAATTCGATTACTCGATAAATAGTACAATTCTCAAGGCTGTCAGTTCAACTAAGTACCCGGGTGTTAAAATTACGAACAACTTCAGTTGGAAAGACCACGTAGTTAATATTGTGGGGAAGGCGAGCCAAAGGTTGCGTTTCATTGACAGGACACTTAGAAGATGCAACAAGTCCACTAAAGAGACAACTTACGCTACACTCGTTCATCCTGTTAGCATATTGCTGCGCGGTGTGGGATCCTTACCAGGTGGGATTGACGTAGGACATCGAAAGGGTGCAAAAAAGGGCTGCTCGTTTTGTATTATCACGTAATAGGGGAGAGAGTGTGACAGATATGATACGCGAGTTGGGATGGAAGTCATTAAAGCAAAGACGTTTTTCGTCGCGCCGAGGTCTATTTACGAAATTTCAGTCACCAACTTATTCTTCCAAATGCGAAAATATTTTGTTGAGCCCAACCTACATAGGTAGGAATGATCATCACAATAAAATAATAGAAATCAGAGCTCGAACATAAAGGTTTAGGTGTTCGTTTTTCCCGCGCGTTGTTCGGGAGTGGAATGGTAGAGAGATAGTATGATTGTGGTTCGATTAACCTTCTGCCAAGCACTTAAATGTGAATTGCAGAGTAATCATGTAGATTTAGATGTAGAGAAGATCCAAAGGGGAGCGGCGCGTTTCGTCACAGAGTTATTTGGTAAGCGCGATAGCATTACGGAGATGTTTAGCAAACTCAGGTGGCAGACTCTGCAAGAGAGGCGCTCTGCATCGCGGTGTAGCATGCTGTCCTGGTTTCGAGAAGGTGCGTTTCTGGATGAGGTATCGAATATATTGCATTCCCCTCCTAATAACTCCCGAGGAGATCACGAATGTTAAATTAGAGGGGGCTTTCCGGCAGTCGTCCTTCCCCGCGAACCATACGCGACTGGAACAGGAAATGGAGGTAATGACAGTGGCACGTAAAGTGCCCTCCGCCACAGGCAGTTGCGTGACTTGCGGAATATAAATGTAGATATGCAGATGTAGATGTGTAGAAGCGTTGCACAGTGAATGATCACTAAAATGCCTCTCGGTATTCTCCATCCGCTGTCGGCAGTATCTCTTACTGAGGTGCGTACTGGCTCAGACAGAACATCGGCTATGTTTTACACCAGAGTAGCTCTCTTCGAGTGCACTAAGCGAATGGAACAGGCTCACCTTGCCAAATAAATACTGGCACAAGGTTGGCAAAACTTCGAAAATCGAACAATAACCAGTTTAGTTACCTATATCCACCCCAATCGCCCTGCACCTTATGATTTCTCCACCGGCGTTGACCAAACAAGATTTTTACTGCAGCTATTAAAATCCATAGCCGCATCCCTGCCGAAATTGCAAAAAGACCTGTGTCACAGAGATATGAAAAAATTAATCTTTTGCTGCTGGGTACTCATTATCTATTGAAACAAATATCTATTAGGTCTTCATACATCATAATCAGCGGCCTGTACTAAAGTTAATTATTAAATTATACACATTCTGTTATTTCCTTGCCGCACATTCAAATTATCAAACTACGAATGTATACATCTACAGGATTTAGTAGGCGTAAAATACAGGGAGTGAAACGCTATTTGCAACTTGTATAGAGACCAGACGTTAGTTATAAGAGTCGAGGGGCTTGAAAGAGAAGCAGTGGTTGAGAAGGGCGTGACGTGGGGCTGTAGATTATCCCCGATGTTATTCAGTCTCTACATTGGATAAGCAGTAAACGAAAAAAAATAAAAAAATATAGAGTAGGCATTAAGGTTCAAGGGCAAGAAACAAAAACTCTCAACATTTGCCGATGGCATTGTGTTCCAGTCACCGACGGAAAAGGACTTCGGAGAGCAGTTTAAAGGAATGGACGATGTCTCGAATGGAGATTATAAAAGGAAGAACAACAAAAAAGAAGCATGGGTTACAGAAAGTAGTCGAATTAAATCAATTAATGCTGACGCAATTAGATTAGGAAATGAGGCACTAAAGGTAGTAGGTGAGTCGTGCTGTTTGGGCAGTGAAATAACAGATGATGATCGAAGTGGCACTCCGTCTTCAGGCCACAAGTGGCCTATCGTGATCATCCGATCGCCGTGTCATCTTGAGGTGAGGATGTGGATAGGAGGAGCATGTGGTCAGCACACCGCTCTCCCGGTCTTTATGATTGTTTCCTTTGACCGAAGCCGCTACTATTCAGTCGATCAGCTCCTCAAGTGGCACCACGAGGCAGAGTGCACCCCGAAAAATGGCAACAGCGCACGGTGGCCCTGATGGTTAGCCATCCAAGTGCCGGCCACGCCCGACAGCGATTATCTTCGGTGATCTGACGGGAACCGGTGTATCCACTACGGCAAGGCCGTTGCCATGATCGAGGTAGAGAGGACATTAAATGTAGGCTGGCAATGACAAGAAAAGCGTTTCTCAAGAAGAGGAAAAAATGGCTCTGAGCACTATGGGACTTAACTTCTGAGGTTATCAGTCCCCTAGGACTTAGAACTACTTAAACCTAACTAACCTAAGGACAACACACACATCCATGCCCGAGGCAGGATTCGAACCTGCAACCGGAGCGGTCGCGCGGTTCCAGACTGTAGCACTTAGAACCGCTCGGCCACCACGGCCGGCCAAGAAGAGAAATTTGTTAATATTAAATATAGGTTTAAGTGTAGTGAAGTATTTTCTGAAAGCATTTTTCTGGAGTGTAGCCATGAATTGAAGTGAAAAAAGGAACATATACAGTTCAGACAAGAAGAGAATAGAAGCCTTTGAAATGTGGTGCTACAGAGAATTTTAAAATGAGCATAAACAGTCCCGACCGCAAGGAACCTTTATTGTTGTATTGTAGTCGAAACTGTTTATGCAGATTTTAAAGTAGTAAAAAATCACCTATTCTCCACGAGAAATGTTTTCAAAATTTACTACAGAACATTAATGAGGGTTAGGTGGGTAGATCACGTAACTAATGAGGAGGTTCTGAATAGAAATGGGAAGACAATAAATGTGTAGCTCAGCTTGACTAAAAGAACGTAAACGGTAAATAGAAAGGATTCTGACACATCAAGGGGAGGGAGGAGGGTTAGCGAGGGAGGTAAAAATCGTAGAGACATGGACACCAGGAGATGAGTACAGTAAGTAGACTCAGAAGAAAGTAGATTACAGTTGTTATTAGGAGATGAAGATAGAGTAATATGGAGAGCTGAATCAAACCAGTCTTAGGACTGAAGACAACAACAACAACAGTAACAGGGTTTTAATTTATCACTTCCTTTCCTTTTCTGTTCGCTTCATGCATTCATTGACCTTTCTGTTTGTATTAGATGCAAACAGTAAATGTTTTCAAAGACAGTACGTCATAATTTAGCTTTTCACTACATATAACGTTTCGTCTTGAACACTGCACATGACCTTGCTCACTTACTACCTGGTTGACTTGATAACTGTAGGGGTTCAGAGGTGGAAGAAAGAGTATGCTGCTAGAACTCTACCTAGGCGTGTGTCAGTGTGTTTCTACGTTTCTTTATATACCATCACGCTACAGTGTGACCGTATTCCCATCCCAAAAACACATAACGACTGCACACGATATTTTCCCCACCTATCGCATATGTGTGCATCACTGCACGTGTCTGCAACTGATAATCTCTCTGTCGTCAACACAATACACCATGGCCCATGCAGCAGACGGTTCTATCCCGCGTCTGGCCATCCTGATTTAGGTTTTCCGTGAATTCACTAAATCGCTCCAGGCAAATGCCGGGATGGTTCCTCTGAAAGGGCACGGTCGACTTCCTTCCCCACCCTTACTTAATCCGATGAGACCGATAACCTCGCTGTCTGGTCTCCTTCCCCAAACAACCCAACCCCATGTAGCAGACATAACCTGCTCTTTAGCACCCAGCCTCTTCCCACTACAAAATTCATAAACTATCATTCTCACACCCTTTACAGTGTCTTCCAATATTCCAATTACTCTTCAAATCTCTAATCGCAAAGGCATCATCACATCCTTTCATCAATATATCTTATCTCAAGCCATATACACTAATAAATATATTTACCACATTTATCTCTAACACCTCACTCGCCCCCACATGCTCCTCTTTTCCTAAGAGAATTCCTTCAACTGAACCAATCCTTCCTACATAGCAATAACAAGGACGCAACCGTCATTTACAACAACCCATCCAAAACTTCCCAGGCACAGAAACAGTAGTATTGAGGAATAGGCACGTTCAGAACTCAACACCAGACCACATGACCTTAACAAAATACTGCAGAGCTATCTACGGCATCAACAGTGCAAATGAGTGTCCCCATTTTCCTCTCCTGCGTAACTTCCACTCATTATCTTTTGCCTCACAGCTGGTAACATATCAATAAAAAAAAATAAATGCGACATTAATTTTTGTTTCATTTACGAAACTTTCAAGCAACAGTACCACAGAGAACCTGGTTGTCAGGGCATTACCTATCACCACCTTAATGAAATCCTTTGTTCTTTCGGAAAGCTCTAACCAGGCTTTTCATTATTTTTCTACTGGCGTGCTTTTATCCCGAGCCGTGGAATATCTTCAGAAAGCTACTATTCCTTAAACTCAACATACCCTATTTCCGTCATCTGCAAGGTATTTGAATTCACTGCAGCTCAGTACTTCTATAATTACCATGTACAGTACCTACCTCTTCCTTACACCCTGAGTGCTTTCCGTCAAAAGTATATCCAAAACAGTAAGTTTCTCGACTTCATAACCTCCTTTTTTCCAAACGAATGAACAATGTTCCTCTACGAAAACGCTTTTAATCAAGTACAGCTATAAGCACGCAGACTTGCAGTCACTGATATCCACTTCATAGTACTCTTAATGGGACACAGTACCTCTTTTGCCGTCGTTAACCAGTATCTTGTGTCAGTAAGAGTGCCCAGAGGATCGATGCTTTCCCCTCTCCTTTACATGCTATAAGCAGCTGATCTCCCAATCCACCTGTCTCCATCCATATACTTCTGTTAACTGATGAAACTTCTTGTCCTGCTCTACTCGCAACGCCCCATTTCGTTATGTGCAACCATCCCGTCCATCTTACTGACACACTAAAATATTCTGTACGAATCCAAAAATGCAAACTGACACCCCAAAATACTACCCACTTAAAAACTAGTCCATAAGAAGTTGAAATTACTATAGCGTCATTGAGGTTAAATTGTTACACAGTTCTCTACTCTTATAAAAGCCTTGTCCAGTTGCTCCTCGTGTCAGAAAAGGATCTGAAATCGCCAGACCCCAAAAATCTGCCTTCCCTTACAAGTGCTAAACCCCAGTAGAATCTGAGTTTCTCCTGGCGTATACAACTTTCAGATAACTTCCGGGATTTCACCCAGGTAACAATTTCAGTGACTGCCGATATTTCGGCGGGAGAACACCCCGCCATTTTCAATGCAGTTTGTCTTGAAATGGCGGGATGTTCTCCCGCCGAAATGTCGGCAGTCGCTGAAAGTGTTACCTGGCTGAATTCCCGGAAGTTATTTCAAAGCCAGTAGAAAAATTTTCAAATGTGTGTGAAATATTATGGGACTGAACTGCTAAAGTTATCAGTCCCTAAGCTTACACACTCCTTAACCAAAATTATCCTAAGGGCAAACACACACATCCATGCCCGTGGGAGGACTCGAACCTCCGCCGAGATGAGCCGCATAGTCCATGACTGTAGCGCCATAGACCGCTCGGCTAATCCCGCACGGCAAAGCCCAGTAGAACCCATCCTCTATCAGTAGATTAAAGTCTCCCCTAACTTCAAGTTCGGTAAACATATTTAGAAGCACTAAACATGTCACAGGGTTGAAGATCAAAATACTATCCTTTCCTTTTCGGGATGGTACACTATCGGAATTCTTCCGGAAATCAAGGAAGACGGAATCTACCGCTTCAGCCGGAAAGATTGATTCTAGCTATCCGTCTGCACCCACTGCCTGCAACATATGGTGTGTGAATATATTGTGTGACCTACAGCATACAAAATGGTTTCAGGCGCTACTTTGTGCAAACCCTATGGTATCGCTACACCTCCTGATGTGTCCCCGTCTACAGCGCTTTTCGTTTCATACCGAAATGTATTCCGATATGTGTCGAGGAATAAAGAGCTCGACAAGTGCACTGAAATATGGAAGCGAGGAAATGAGGGCGGCTGTGTTGTCACAGCGGTTGGAGGCTTCAAAAGACGGTCTGCGGGGTGGTGGTTTCTCCTCAGACTGCTGCACACAGCTTCGGCAAATTCCGAGGGAAATGATTTTCATTTTACGTGATGCGCGGTTTCCAGAAGGCCCGCGCCCGGAGCCGGCTTCCAGACGGTCGCGACCGCACCGCTCTTCCCTGTCACGAAGCGAGGCGCGTTCAATGGCCCGCGAAATCACCGAAACCTCTTTCACAATGTCCGACGGATAACGGAGGGAGTAAAAGAGGAAAGGTGGGCGCGCGCTGTAAAAGCGCCGCACGGAGCGATGCGGCGGTGGTGGAGTGGTGGGAAGGAGCAGGGGGAGGACAGGACATAGCCACAGTGCAGCCTGCGAGCAAAAGTCGCCGATCGACGGGCGCTGCGGGCGCGTCGCCTCCACCTGTCCGCCGGCAGCTGCCTAGACTCTCCTGGAGGGTCGCCACATCTCAGCTGAGGGCCTGAAACGCGGCACCTTCCTGCTGCACAGCTCATTAAAGATTTGGCTTCACAGCAGATTAAAAACGCGCAGAGTGCACCGTCTTATTACGAGATTTGAGATTTGTGGATGAAATATAATATCAAAGGCAGATAGTTGTGGAAACTATCCGACTGTAAACATACTATCACATACATCCAAGTTGCTGACAGGAATAACGCACAGGAGAATGGGAAAGAAAATTTAGGACATGCTCGAACAGTCCACGGGTATACTGCCAGTTCATGGAGTCCAATGGGCACAGTATTTCGGCTATCAGACACGTCGCCATCGTCAGGTGTGCTGACAAGTTGTTGCATCCTTGAGCCCCCGGTTCTAGATGTACGACTAGCGGTTACAGAGGTCAAGGATCAATCTTTATTAATAATTATAGTACAATGTAATGTCTCCAGTTACAGTTACATTTCCGGCAAGTACACCAAGTCCTTTCATCCATACATGAATTTTTTCATCATAACTAACTTTTCTACAAGAGCGTGTATACAATGCAAATGGCATATTACTGTATACAGAACTAGGTCTACTTTGCGTCTTCGGGGCGATACCACAATGCCAGGTCTTGTAGGCGAGTACATCTCGATCGGCGAAGGATTCCAATCCAGGTAGGGAGGCGTTTTCACATCGAACGATGGCTAGGGTAAACCAACCACTATCAGAATTACCAGTAGCGACGTCGAGAGTAAAGTTAACCCTGCAGCCACGGAAGAAAATTAGTCCATTTAATATAACTGTTTGTGCTGTACCATTGCCTCCAAGTTTATTTTCGAGGCTAATAATATGTTTGTAGACAGGTATGCGGTAGCGGCGTTGACGATACACATGATGTTCGTCAGCGCACCTGACGATGGTGACATGCCTGATTGCCGAAATATTGTGCCTATTGGACACTATGAACGGGCAGTATACCCGTGGACTGTTCGAGCAACAAATACGCCGGGAGAAACTGAAGAATCACAATTTAGGATATATTAGATGACGATCACTTTGGCTAGAGCTGGCTGGTATTGCCTGCAGCGGAGACAGCGACTGTTACAATTTTTTCGTGAAAATTTGACGGGTTTCGTTCTTCAGTTTCACTAGAGGATCATCAGAATCTCCGCGATTTACAGTTTAAAGTTCAGTAGTTAGTTGCGGCGACAAAGTGTAAGGGAACACTCCACCCTTCAAAAAAATTTTAATGGCTGTTTCATATCTTGGAGAGTTTACTTTTAGATTCCAAAATTATATGACTGTGTTCGAATTACAAGTATGTCTAAGAAATACTTGAAATATGGATTGCTCGTGTTACCATGGCACACTGACGCCTGCCAGTGTGATCAAAACAGTAGCTGTCTATCACAGACTAGCGTCTGATGCACTGCTGGCAAGACAAAAGTTTGCACGGTATACTTGGTCCAACTGTCCCAGAGAAAAAACGAAAAGAAAAATACATACTTTACGGTCAAGCAGAAACCGTTTCTCTGTTCAATATGAAATGTTTGAAGACAGAAGAAAGTAGCTGTCTTTTATGAACCGCCCAGAAGAAGGTCTGCTTAGCTATCTATCAACGGGTGATCAAGCAATTGACAAGATGCTGCTTGAGGATGGAAAAGTTCAAGAAAAAGGCTAGCCTGGTCTTGAAATATCAACAACAAAAAGCTTTACATTATCAGTAAACGAAAAAGTAGGGTGCTGGTGAGTTTTACGGGGTATGTGTCTTAGCATTCACTTTCGAATAAAATTTAAAAATCAATTTTTCCATAACTTTTTTTAAGTTCAGTGCCAACTTTCTTATCCTAAATATTAACCAACTCCATTAAAATTTTTGCAGGAAGTATTCTTGAGGTATTTGAATACTTTTGTGTGTTTATATTACCGAAAATGTAGTTTGCCACATTTTATAATATACCGTTAATTAAAGAAAATCTATGTCTGAAATTTAAAAAAAAATACCGAAAGGTAACTGACAGAATTATGGAGTAATTAGCTTACTGGACGCATCTTATATGGTTCACGCTCTGGTCCTGCGCAGTAGATTAAAAATAATGTCAGAGTGTTCCTTAGGTGAAGAACAAATGGGTTTCCATAGAAGAAGACTACCAGCACAGGCAGTGTTTGTAATGAAACAGATTATTGAAATACATGCGAAATTTAATCGAGAGACCCACTTAGCATCTGTTGATATAGAAAAGGTCTTTTATAAGGTTATCTGAGAAATATTGTGAAGCGTAATGAAGAAAAGTGGATACGCATTACATTTGATAGACACCTTAGGAAGCCTACAAGAAAGTACAACAATCATGTTAGATGTGAACTGAGAGCTGGAGTGATCCTGTCGACACTAACAGGGTATTCAGACGAAGTTGTAATATTTTTCCCAAGCTCTTTGAGACGTATACAGACAGTTTATGGCATGAATGGGAATCTGTTTCGTGCATGTGTTGGTACAGGGAATACCCTGAGGTGTCTTTTATATGTAGATGAAATAAAATGACGAGCAAAGATGAATTTGTTTTTTGAGTTACAAAGCAGAATATTACAGTATACCCGCATCCACAAACAGAAGTAAAACAATGACATTCATAGGTCGAAATCCACAAGAAGAGAAATAATGGTGACCTACACAGCAGGAGGACAGGTCAGTGATTCTAAGTGTCTCTAGGATGTGATGTGACATATTAGTATGATATTGACATAGACCAAGAAGCAGCAAAATTTGGATATATATATATATATATATATATATATATATATATATATATATATATATATATATATATATATAACAGTAAACAGGTACTTTAGAAACAAAACAAAAAAGGCATGAAAGAAGTTTTGCGTCACATTGCTCAATGGAAGTGAGTCGAGGGTAATTAAGAAACGACAAGAAAGTAAGGTTCAGTCAACTGAAATGATATTTCTTGCGACTGTGAAAGGCGCTACCAGATTAGACAGTTAAGAAATAGCTACTTAAGAAAGAGTAAACATATTTAACTTAACAAACAAAACAGAAGACAACGGCAGTAAATGTAGTGAACATCTCGACAGAATGAATTGTGGCAGACTATCTTATCAAGTCCGGAATTACAATTTGGTGGGCCAAAGAAATTCGGTAAGGCCAAGGAAGAGACGGGCATCGTAACAGGCAAATGCCTAATGCTTGAAATACCGAAGAAGAAGAAGTTGGATGGACCTGTAGCTAAAGATACAGCGAAAGGAACGATTATGCATTTTGGGTTCTGGACATACTAATAAATGTCGAAAATTATTCCATTATAGTGTTCAAGAAATGTAGGCCTTTGGCCATGATTATATTTTGCGCAATAAACAGTGTGAGTGGAATCAGTCCACAAGTATTTCATTTTGGCAACAATTAAAATTATTTTCGGAGTAAAACAATCCTGAAAGAAGTATTCCATGTGTTAGTTTTGCTTCGTTGCATCTGAAGTATTTTGCACGTCGCAGGAGTTCATATGGAACTTCGGCAGGGTTTCAAACGTTATAGGCCACAGCGTGAAGAAGAAGCAGAAGAAAGGAGAAATATAGAAGATGGAAATGGCATTAAGAGGGAAAGGTGTAACACCAACACAGCAAATAAAATATTCTTACTAAGTGTGTCAAAAACCCATCTGTTTCATGTGTAATGAAACAGTTTCCTTTAACTGCGGCGAGATTTCTCGTTTAGTATTTCACACCAACAGTGATGATCAGACAATGGATTGATTAATATTACTATTGTTATTATGCTCGTATGACATCGTTGTCTTTCTGTAAAGATATATGCCTTGTTAATATTCTTACGCAGATAAATTTTGTACCAAAGGAAGTGAATAAGCAGTGTGATCATTTCGAAACATCGCGCCAGTTCCTCTAGCGGAGGAATCCGCGCTCGACATAGGGTCAATACAGATAAAATGGTACTGAAATAAAAAAAAAGACTGTTTTATTTTGTATTGTTATAATAATGAATTGGCGACGGTGTGGCTGCCGTTATGGTTTAGATGAAGACGGTGCTTCTTTAGATCCCAGTGAACGTCACAAGTTTAGCAAAGGAGAGCAGGGGATGAGGGCATTGTTGATGGATGGATCGTTGCTTGAGGGATAAATGGAATGTGGAGCAGACTAGTGACGATTTATGGTGGTCAATGGTGTGGGAAGGATATTGGAACCTCGATCAAAGAAGAAGAAATTGGAGAGATATGTAGAGACAATGGGGTTTGGTCCTCAGGTTTATGACACGTGTAGCTTTTGTACGTTCAAGGACTTTGAGAAATGGTGTGGGTATAGGACGCATGTGGGAAAGTGAATATGGGTTTGGCAGGTGAGGTGAACACGTATGAATTTTAAGGGTACCGTACTAAAACTTCGGGGTTGCGGAGATCTAAGCTATTTTGGCTAAAACCTTTGTAGGCGTAGAGCATGGTTGAGAGATATAATCGCCATATATGACACCGAGCTTCATAGTCGCCGAGTGCTATGACCTGGGCTATACAACGTCGCCGGCCTAGTTCAATGGACTCACCTGAAGATAGCGGCAAGTTGTACTGTCGAACTATCGTGTGAACTTGATGATCTGTGTGCAGATCCGAGAAGAGCAGCACCCCATGTATGATCTTATGGTAGATTTACTGTATTGTGGGTTTTATTGGGAAACGTGGCTAGAACACTGTCGGCATTATTTGGTGTGGCGAGCTAGTGGCCACGTTCTTGTCACGAGCATAGCAGCGGCTCTAGCTAGCTAATCCTTGAAATACAAAGCCACTGTCTTAGACTGTTTGCCTTAAAACATAGTGCCAACCCAGTACCATTACCATATAATTATCAACGAACTGCATTAGAACACTCTCGTACCTATATTTCATAATGCTTCTGTGTATTGCGTATTGACGAAGATATCTTCCTTCAGTAATTGGATCTATTACTGCGATGTCTTATCAGATATAGCTTACAGTACATTGTGTTCGAAAAGTACCCCATGTAATGCAGAAAGACTTAGCTGTCAATGTTGTTGAAAGTAACTTCCATTACGCAGTTCATGTAGTTCAACACATTTTTGCATGTTCTTAAACATATCTTGCATACTTGTTGAGCAGTTATCGTAACGCATCAATCAATTTCATTTTGTAATTCGCGAATAAATGACGAAGCATCATCTTTTAAGATAACAACACAAGAAAAAGTAGAATAGGGATAAATCGGGAATAGGGAGAGCAACAAAGACTATCCCATCGAAATCACTTGACGAAGAAAACACTAATCCCAGAAAGATATGGTGTCGTTCGGAGCATGAACGTAGCTTGGTCTTGCAAAAGTCACGTGTAGTGTAGCTCGTCTTCAGGTAAAGTTAAAAAAATGGTTCAAATGGCTCTGAGCACTATGGGACTTAACATCTGAGGTCATCAGTCCCCTAGACTTAGAACTACTTAAACCTAGCTAACCTAAGGACATCACACACATCCATGCCCGAGGCAAGGTTGGAACCTGCGACCGTAACAGCAGCGCAGTTCCGGACTGAAGTGCCTAGAACCGCTCAGCCACAAAGCCGGCTCAGGTAAAGTGTTAACAAATCGTTGCGCTATACGTATGCAGCGTTCACATTTCACCGTGCCATGAAAACATGTAATTATATTTCGACTAAGAGAATTTATACTCTTAACTCCCATTTGGCCTACGTTCAGAGGGTGTTCGTAAAGCTGATGCAGATTTTCTGCATCCAAAATTTATAACTTCTGTGCACGCGCATGTCTGTGAAGGTGGAACTGTCTCTCGTTAGACCGAGACTGATCTTCGAGCTGGTCTCTGACAGGCGATACGAATGACACGAATTACTAAAATGAGAGTATACATCTCCAGTGTCTTGAGATGACAATCTACGAATAGCGCGAATCCTGTACAGATGCGTAAGATCATCGGACAAAAAATTCTTCACCCCTAGCGAAAGCGCTACAAGCATCTTCTAATATCGCATAATTGCGCCCGTGGACTTGATAATCGCCCAGATTTGGTTATAAACCGAGTACCCAAGGTTATATAGTTACGTCGCTTCGAGGTTAAGGCACTCCCCGAGGATTTGACAGCGCAATTCCACCATATTGTGGGAAAGTTGAGGTCGATGTTTTACCCTCCTGTTACAACATCACCCACAGATTTTTGATAGCGTTCAGCTCACGTTTTTAGCTGGCCAATCGAGATGGAATAGGAATGGGGAGCGTTCAGAAAACCAGTCTCGTATTCGTCCAGCCCGATGAAGTTGTGGACATCTTATTGAAAAATAGGGCCATCCATTGCTTATTAATCATGCAAATTTTGACTGAGAGGCAACACTTGATAATTCAGAATTATGACGTAAACTTGCTGGTTCATGTTAGTGGTCACCTTAGTAGAGGGTCCAATTCAAGGTAAATAGGAAATTAGTATTTAACGTCCCGTCGACAACAAAGTCACTGGATAGGCAACGAAATCGGCCGTGACCTTTCAAAGGTACCATCGCGGCATTTGCCTGAAGCCATTCAGGGCAATCAGGGAAAACCAAAATCATGATGGCTGGACTCTAGTTTGAGCCGTCGTCTTCCCGAAGGTGAGTGCAGTGTGCTTACCACTGCGCCACCTCGCTCGGTTTCATGGTAAGAAAAACACCCCCAAATCATCACAGATCCATGTGCGGCTTGAGCCTGACCTTGCACACAGGATGAAATGCTTCGTTTTGCGTTCAGTGCATTCGACGTCGTGTGTAATTTGAAGGCTGGCAAAAATGCAAGTAGTCAGACCCCACTACGTTGCGCCAGTCAGCTACTGACCATGTTCGATGATTTCTAGCCCATTGAAGACGTGTAACTTTATATGCCCGTGTCAGCAATGGCCTCCTGCTAGGTGACCAACTCCAAATGCAGTTCCCTTCGCAATGTTCTCTCGCTAAAAGGCGGGAATGGACATTCATCTAATGCCTACAGCAATTCTTGTCGAGTTTGGAAGCGATTTTGATACCCAAACCGTGAAACGGGCCTCCATTATGTCACTCTGTCAGCATATTTTTCCAACCATAGTTCTAACATCGTGTTTCGTGGTCACGTATGTTACACCACTGCTTGTAGACACCTTGTACATCCCGCCCTTCAACAACAACAAATCTAGCAACTTGAAATATCGTATGGCCATGGACACTTCAAAAGACGATTGCCCCTCCTCGCCTTGTGTCATGTCCTTACGTTAACCTATCTTTGCTTACTATGTCCACTTGAATCATAAATGTGTCACTCACCGCTACGACCTTATGCTCTCGTAAAGGCCCTGTCTCGATCGTTACACCATCTGTAAGGATGTTACTCAGGCACTTGCAACATGGCAAATGGGCACCACAGGTGGATAGACGGAAGTTATTAGATGGCATCGCACAAATCCGTAGAACTGAAGGAATACCCAGCTTGCATGTAGACTTCTCGTGTTATCACGTTTGGTGGACCACAGTTCGCTGTATATGTCATATTTTCTGTCTGTGCCTCCTTGAACAGCCGCTTGATAGTGAACTTGTATACGTATTCCTACCGTGCTTTTCTTTGAGAGTGTTTAGGGTCTCAGCTTAATTGACGTGATGTGAGTGACAGTAAACAGTCTCTGCATCAAGGTGTTACCTATTTTTTGTTCAATTAATCAGAAATAATAAATCCAATTAGAAGGACGTTTTCCTACTTGAAGTGGCATCATTTTTTGAACATCCTGTGTATCATGTGCTGAAGTTTCAGCGTTAATAATTCGTTTCATTGTCTATATAGTTTTTGACGTCTCATCAAATATAGTTTGCACTAGTAGAAATTGGAACAGTACATATTTATTTTTTATTTTTGCTTTTCATTTTAGTCTGCGTTTTATGGATGTCTCTTGGCTCTGCTTGTAGGGGAACACCCAGCGGCGATGCAGCACGGCAACAAGAGCAGTGCGGTGACGTCGCTGCAGCTCCCGCTGTCGCTGTCTCTGCCGTTGGCGCTGTACACGGCGACAGCGCTGCTGGCGCGCCGGCTCAGCTGAACGGCGGCCTTCCTGCGCGTGCGCGACGAGAGCGCGAGTTGACTGCGCATGCGCGAGACCCAGAGCGTGCCGCGCATACGCGAGAGCATCGCTGGGCTGCCGGACCCCGAGGAGGTGCAAGCTCACCGAAACGGAAAAAAGCCAAAGTCTCCGCGAGAGAGGATACAATAACTGTACTGTCTAAATGAATAAATATACAATGTACATATTTTCAGCAAATTTTGTTTCACTAGTTGTAGAATTGTTGTCCAGTTGATTTGCACATCTGTTGCGTTCTACTATTGCAAACCTTTCTATTACGGAGTGAGAGATTCACCTGGAAGATGGAAGACTGTTAAAGATATGAAATTCTAAGGTGGGAGTTACATGCAGTGCAGGATTAAAGCAATAATAATAATAATAACAAAGAAACTAACAACAACTGCTCTTTATCTGTGTCGTATCAATTTCAAAAATACTTGTTCAGTGTTGGAAACGACAAGCAAGGCAAATATTTGAGTTACACTTAGAGTGTGTAAGAGTTTTAATTTATAATAATTTCTCTTTCTGTGCCTAGCGCTTACATGTCACTCACTATGAATGAAAGTAGTGCAGATGGCAGTGATGCAGGGTTCAAATACTTAAGGATGGGAGAGTCATAATAAAGGATGTTGTTAAAGGAATAAGACTTGTGGAAATGTTTGGTTGTACAGAATGTTTCGCAGACCAATTTTAATAACAATTATAAACATTTTTCACAAATTTTAATAAGTCTTCTCGAAGAGGAATTGCATAGGTGAAAAGGATACTTTGAAGTCCTAGGAATAACTATGTACCTATTTGTATATCTGAGATGTAGGTAAGAGTAACAGAGTATTTATTATCTAGAAATGTTGATTTATATATTCGTATTGTAACATTATATATTTTGTAAATTAATGCACTCAACATTGTTATTTCATTTGCCGAATCACTCTGTTTCACAAATACAAGAGATTTTTATAAAGTTTCTTTTTCACTTCATCTTTTTGTTTTACTGACACTTTTAAATGTAAGCAAGTGTAACTGATTCACAGCTTACAACTACAAAACGTAAGGAAGTACCAATATCAACTTCTGTTCTGTACAATTGGTTGCTATAAATCTGTTATGCACAATGTTGACTTAAGTTTCATATTATGCAGAAAACTAAAATAACAATCAGTTTTGCATTCAACATCCAGCAAGGACCGAATTTCCTCACCATAATACTTTCCATGTTTCGAAATATATGAGTACTTCTTACACTAAACATAGAGAACAACCTATATATATAGGATGGATGGCAACATATATATTCCTCGTATTTCTAAATGTTCTCACATAAACAATATGATTACGTTACAAGTTTCTCACAATTACAAAAACCACTTCACGTAAAACACTGTCACATATATAAATGAGTAATGAACGAGATATTCTTAAATTACAGAAAGAATTATGTGATAGACAAGTTATAACGAAGTTAAGGTAAACATCCTATTTATATGCCTATACTTCACTAAAACTGATTGCAGAAGTTGTCAGATAAGTTGACATCCACAAGTCCTCAACAGAGAAACAACAAAAATATATGATTTACTTTTTATTAACTTTTAACCTCATACAGCATGAACAATTGTTTTCTGCCCCCAATTTTAAGACTTTTAATAGATGACAAACACACTGCTCCACATATCCTACAAGATTACGATAATTAATTCCGTTTTCGTGCCCATTTGTCAGACATATGGTTCATTATTAGATAAAACTGATACTCATTCACAGGGACACAAATAACAACCTTTGTCTGATGAGTGAATTAAACAGCCGCTCAACCACAATGATTCTTAATTTCATTACACATACATATATTTTTTTAGGCAATGGAAATTGTACTGAGATGCCTATTGTTGGATAAATCCTATCAGAATAAAATAGCAAGTAGTTAGTCAACATTCTAATTAGTTGTACAGTTTTTAGTGTTACTTACCCTAGGAAAACTTTATGTATATTCATGCTTGATGCATTACACTTTTCATCCCCAAAAGCCTCATTACTTCTGTTATCGTACAACATTTATCTCTGATTAAGTAATATACAACACTTTTCAGTTAGCGTTTTAGGCCTGAAACTACTTATATCCCGGCCAGGCGAGCACATTCGTACCTGAAAGACAAACGGATTAAGTTACTGAAGCAGTGTGAAGTGTTCATACTTCAAATTACTAAGTAATATATGCAAAAAACAACGTGAAATCATGACTAAGAGATAAGTTAATAAGTACGACGTCAGGTCCTTGAAGATGCTTTTTGAAATAGTAATGAAAACAAGACTAGCGTAAATAATTTTTGTGCAGCTAGTCAGAATTGTGAAAAGATTTTATCAGCAGACTACTACTAAATCTAATGTGAAAGACATACAAAAATGTTCCCAGGCCAGGAGGCTTTGTTTTAATGGGTGCTGTTTCGTTTATCTTCGTATATACATAACACTGTCTCTCTCATTTCTTGATAAAACCAGCCTCCTATTTTTGTACTTTTGCAGTGTCTAGTGCCCGTTCTATCTGGTAAACAATTTTTTGCTACGCATTTATCTAGGAAAAAAATCGACAAGCGTGATGTAAACCGTCTCTTTAGCGATTTTGTCAGTGTTCTTTCTACAGATCGTTGTCGACCAGGCTGCTGGTCAAAGTTTCTGAAATTGAATCGCTCTTCAATGGTTTATGTCGTACCGTCGTTGGATGTCGTTGGATAACATCATACTTTTCTACTGTTGCCTAACAGTTAATTTCTTTGCTTTACAAAATCAGCCACCTGACTTTTGATAGTTACAGTTTCTGCTACGTTTTGATGTATAGTAAATTTACCTTTGCATCTGGCTGTTGCACTTACATTTCTGCTTATCAGTACACGTCCTCGCAAAGAGGTTACTTGATCTACGTACATTTTTATTTAGGTCACATTTTTCAGAGTGATTGGTTGCGGTCAATCATGAATTTCTCTCCTTTGCCAAATGACTTCTTGAAAATATTCCATCTCTTTCTTCCAACATTGTTTTATCCTCTACAGATCACAAGAGTACAGTGGAAGTTATTACTTGCTGCCATCGCACACGTGTTATGATTCTGTCTCCTTTTCGTTAGAATCCTTTTTCACACATTCTTCTACTTGATCATTCTGTCAAGAATCTCCTTATTTTTTATTTGATCAGTTCTGATAGTATACAGATACTTCTCTAGCACCACATGTCAAACGCTGCATCCCTCCTGTTTTCCGACTTTTCCATAGTCCATCTTTCACTTTCATACAATGCTGTGCTCCGAACACACATTCTCTAAAATTTTGCCATCAGATGAAAGCCAATGTTTGATACTAGCAGAGATATTTTAGCCAGGAAAGATCATTTTGCTGGTGTTGGTTAATTTTTTATGCCCTCTTGGATTCGTGTATCCAAGATAACAAAATTCCTCTACTTTGTGTACTTCGTTGCCCCCCCCCCCTTTTTACATTAAGGTCATAGCAAATCGCATTTCTTTCTTCTGTTTAGTCTCAGTCAACAGCATGTTCTTAAGAATGTCACCATTCAGCAGATATAGCAGTCCTTCCTCGCTTTCAATGAGCATAACAATGCCTTCAGGGAATCTTATCATTAATATCCTTTCATTCCGAGTGGTAACTCCACTCCTGAACTCTTTTATTTCTGTTATCGTTTCTTCGAACATTAGGACGAAAGCTTACGTCGCACTCATATTCCATTCCTAATCCTTAGACTTCGTTCTTCACATTCCAGTCTTATTTTCGTCTCATGGTTCCAGCACATGTTGTATGTGATTCGTTTTTTCCTGTAACATATACATATTTTCCTAAGAATCTTGAACACCTTGTACAATTATAGAAAGTGCAAAGCAAGAATCCTATGAAAATATCTTCATTTTTCTTGCCTTGCTTCTATTATCAAATGCACCATGAGAACTGCCAGTGCATGTACCTTTCTTAGCGCCAAAGTGATGGTCGCCAACGAGATACTTTTTTACATTTTTAACATGTTTTTATTAACTCACTCCCTTGTCTGCATGTCTGATCAGTACCAATTTGAAATTGATTTTAAAGTAACCTGCAGATGACTTAGAGATTTGAAATCTTAAACATGGCTCACACAAATGGATCACAAGGCAACATTAACTCGCTTTCTTGTCGGTCTGCTCAGAACTGGTGGTGGTGGGGATGAGAAAGTTTGGTAAGGTCTGATATCCAGGTTGCCCTGCATGACTGGTGTTTTGTACAGGTAACACTGGCGTTAGTTTTAGGGGTACATACGTGTACTGGCGCAGATGTGAAGGCAGAGAGCAGAGAAAGAAAAGTGTAGTGAGAAGGGAGAGAATGAGATGAACAGAGACAAGTGGGAGTATAAGATGGACAGGTAGATGTGGGAGTAGGAGATGAACAATGAGATGTAGAAAGGAGGAAATGGACAGACAGAAAAGGGAGAGGAGGGAATGGATAGAGACCGAGGGAGGACAAGGTGGACAGACAGAGGGGAGAGGCGGGAAGGACAAACAGAAGTGGTAGAATGAGGTGAGGAGAGAGAAGGGAAGGAGTTGACAGCCACAGAGAGGGGAGGAGGAGGAGATGGATGGACAGAGGAGCGAAGAGGAGATGGGCAGAAAAAGAGGGTGGAGGAGAGGGACATAAAGAGGGGGAGGAGGAACTGAATAGCGATTTATAATGAACAACGATGGCACATAAAATACGTAGCTCATGCATTAATAATTCACCTCCTAACTGTTATCTACTACATGCCCCCGCGTTATTCGATATAAATCTTACAAGTATTTTCCTCGCCATTAAAATATCTCAATTATAAATTTGGAGAACGGTCTACATGTAGTTACATACCTGTATAGGGTAATGAGAAATAATTTTATTATCTAATAGCCTGATTTAAACATACATTATAGTAAATAATTAATTTTATTAAAAAAGTTTCTCTATTCAGCAACTTGGATGCATGTCCTGTTAAACCGATTTTGCGAAATCTCACGTACGTATCTGCCTTTAATATCTTCGAAATTCGGTGGACGATAATTTTCTGAATGTCTGATGGCATATCTCCTGATTAATAAATTCTGCAGTCCAACTTGAATAGTCGTCTAGGGCTACATCACCATATGATTATACAGATTCCCAAGGAATGTTGTACTGGGTGTATCCATGGTGTAGGAAACGATGTGCTGAGAAATACTATTAAGCAAAGAATTTAATATATTAGGCCGTTCCTGCATTAATTATTATTGAAGTTAGCCAATCACGCCATTGCGCGCACAAATTCAAGTGACCCTCCAGAGACGGTGTCGCCAAATGTGTACATCATTTGATCTTCTAAAACCGAACAAGAGGGCAATACTTAAGTTGAACAAGGGCGACAATAGGGCTCGAGCCCTAGACAAAAGCTGAGCAGTTTTGTGCGCTATCACCTAAGGCATGAGAACAGCTGACACTTATTACATCCGGTGGGCCGCTTGAATCTGAGATCACAATGATTTCATTGGCTAACTTCAAAGTTAACCAACTCGGGAACGACGCAACGTATCGATTTTTTTAACAATTATTTCTCAGCACAATTTAACCATCAGTTTCCTTAAGAACTTTTCAGACTGTTTCTTACCACCCTGGATATGCTTTCTGCCTTATTTGATAAAAAACTTCAAAATTCTTAAATTCTGACTCTGTTGCTGAATCTCCTGCTAGTTACATAATCGAATCTCATTTCTTCTTATTTTGCCTCATTCGACAGTCTCTCTCCATCGTAGAGCCTTTTTCTGAACGCTTTCAACCTATCTGATGTCTTCTGCACTTAAGACGGGAAATACTCTTGCGCTTTTAACGTTGACGCCTTTAATTTTAATTTCACAGAAGGTTCTTTTCACTGATCTATATGCTAAATCATTTCTATTGACATAGGTTCTTTTCACTGATCTATATTCTAAATCATTTCTATTGCACGTCCTGTGTATTTCATTCCTAAGTGACTTAGATTGCTTTATTCATTAAAAGGTTTTACTTGCTTCTTTCGTCGATCAATTGCAGTATTCCTTCTGTTATCTAGGTTTCTTCGCAGTGCCCATACTTCTCTGTCTGACTTCTGTCACTACCCTTTTCAAAGTTTGCCATTCTTCTTAAATTGAACTGCCATCGCATATAGGGGACTCAAGTATTATGTGGCCTGACGTTCTTCACCAGCACTAAAGTGACAACATCTTCCAGGTCTTTTCTCCATCATACAGAAACGTGGTTCAGAAATGAGGCTCAATAACCGCTGTAGATAGTGTAAAGATAATCCATCGCAGGCGAGATCTCACTTTATTACACGCAAAGTATTTGTGCTGAGGATGGTGTTGAACGTTGCTTCAAACCTGTAACTTGTTTTTACAATATTAGTGAATATTAGAGGTTGCTCGCAGTAGATGAGCGACATCAGTACCATTAATTAAATAACACGGGACCCATAGCGATTTACCCATACATTAACGACGTAAATTTGATGGGTAAGGTCCAAGTTATTGTAGTTTAAATTTCTTTCAGACTCTAGGAAGAAGCATGTACGTCCTGCAACCTGTTTAAGAGGTTTACAATCGTTTCTGCTATTTATGTGATACTATATTTTTGACATCCTACTTAATGAACTTTGATTGACTAACTGCCTGTCTGTATCTAACTGCATCAAGTTCCCTCTTATTTGAAGCAACAGTTTGCAGGTAGTTGGCGAATTACCAAATATAATGTGCATAACTCTAGTATAACTAGTACTACGTTTGTTGTAACGATATTAAGTGCTCCAACACAACAAAGAGTAGTATTTCTTTGGTCACTTCATTTGACCATGACAGGTTTCATAGGGGCCCATGAGCTTGAACCATAACCCACAAATGAAGTAAGCACAGCGTTATAATGAAGTTCTGAAACAGTAGGTGGCAGCTGAAAACGTTTTCGTTGGATGATAATAAGTGTATTGAACATCGATACACCTCTCTGGTTTTCTTCGTCAACGTGTGGTACAAAGCGCAATTTTTGGTGCAGAAGCTCTCGAAGACGTCTTACGCTGTTGAGACCAATCGTTACGTGCACGTGGTTAACCGATATAGCAGCGATTCTGCATGGAATGGATTAGATAAGTCCTTTGTAGGTTTTCGAGGTATAATTAACCTGACGTCTACATATAGGTCACCTAATTTCCGTAAATTCCGAGTACGGCTGGATGAGTGCGTATACGATTCAGCCATCGAGAAGGTGTTACAAGAAACGTGATTCAACCTACCAAGCGACATGTTTCAACAGACCGTAGCGGTCGCGCGGTTCCAGACTGTAGCGCCTAGAACCGCTCAACCACCCCGGCCGGCTCATAAACGGGCAGAAACCTCAAGAGTATCCTGAATTGTTCCTGCTGGTGCTACTATACGGGCAACCAGATCCTTTTCTGATGCAACAGGAGTTGCGTAAGCAAGGTTGCGCATCTCTCCCCACACAAAAAAGTCCGGAGGGGACATATCTGGGGATCGAGCAGGCCATGGTACAGTACCACGTCTGACAATACACGTTTCTGGGAACCGTCGGTCCACGAATCGACGCAGTCAACGACTGAAATGTGCCGGCGCCCCGTCATGTTGGAACCACATGCGTTGTCTTGTAGGGAGCGGTACGTCTTACAGCAATTCTGTCAATGCTCTGGCGAGAAAATTGTAATAGTGCCTGCCATATAATGGCCTAGGTAGCAGATACGGCCCAATGAAACAGTCCCCAACAATATCGACCCAGACATTAGCGAAGAATCGCACTTCATGAGCGCTAGCAACTGTGGCATGTGGGTTATCCACACTCCAAACATGTGAATTGTGCATGTTGAAGACTCCATGAAGCCTGAACGTTGCTTCATCGGTAAAGAACACAGAGGATGGAAATATAGGATACACTTCACTCTGTTCCAGGTACCACTGCGAAAACTGTGCTCTGGTTCCAGGTTGTGAACACGCTGTAAGTGAAATGGACGTAACAACTGCTCTCGAAGGACTGTTCTTACGTTCATCTGATTCGTCCCCATGTTAGGTGCAATTGCACGAGTGCTGATTGAAGGATCCCGCTCCACATGCTGAAGACAGCTTCCTCAAATTGCAGCGCTCTTGCCGAGTGATCTGCTCAATGACCCGGTCTCACGCAGACGTTGGTACACAGCAGCAAATGTCGTATGATGCGGGATACGGCCATTAGGATATTGTTGTTGGTAAAACAGCTCTTCCGTTGTGGTGCGCGACGTAGTACGCACCAACCATATCAGTGTAGTCACTCCAGGTGTATCGCTCCATTAGTAAACAGAGACAATGCATTACTACACTGGTGGACACCAGTTGCCTACAACTGAAGAGCGTAATACGCCCTCTAACAACTGAAGATCGTAATATGGCCTCCAACAACTGAAGAGAGTAATAGGCCTCCATCGGTTTAAATAATCCTCATAGGAAAAATTACATTAGGGAAAAATATTTGTTTTGATGTCCCCTACAACCTCCCAGAGTTTGTCGGTTTAAATACTTTTCACCCTGTATATATATTCTGTTGTGGTATAAGTACTGATATTTTTAACTGGTGACTAAGGACAGTGTACTGCAATTACACTGGTATTTACGTTATATGCGGACTAATAATTATAGCTGTTAGGAGTACTATATTTTTAGGTTGCTTAGTACTTCCAAGTATGTGTGTCAAGATAAAGCTGTTAATGTTTATTTCCCCTGGGCAGCAGATCAGATGTTGAAATGTGGGTACATGGATGCAAAATGAACAGCCTATACAGATGGATGTAGTCCACTTAGTGACGCATTATGACTGTGCAGAAAACATCAAGTAGTAAATTGTGTGACATGTTTGTGGGAAGGTTATTAGACACAGAGAAAAAACTAGTAACACACTGAAGTAAATACAAGCATATTAAGGTACCAATGATTACAATACCTGCACTTATACCCATAACTCCCTGTACATATTTATATTCATGTATTACTCTGCAGGTAACGAGATGTCAAGCTGATTCTCTTTGAAATTACTTTTGTGAGTAAAAGGTACTTAACATCAGTTGGTAACTAGTTCATCGCTTTTATGGTTTAATACCTCATCTTATTTCTGTGCTGCCCTAACACTAAGTATTTGAGAGTATAATACTTCTTTTTCATTTAGTATTATTTCTGTTTTTGTGCTGCCTTTGTATGTCGATAGCAAAAACCATAAGTGAACTGTGCGTCAGTTGCTCTTACAAAGGGCTTGCCTATACTGAAGCATCAAATTTTGTACACTAATCCTTAATTGCTTGTAATACATCCACTTTTAGAACTGAAGTTGATTTTTCATTTGGGACGCAGTCAGTGGGTAGAATAAGAAAGAGAGGCTGTGAATTATGGTACAGATCTTGGGAATATTTGGCCGAAGCCTGTCTCGATTTTCTTCCTTACATCCTAAGCATTGGGTAAGGAAACACGAACCAAATATTCGACAAACTGGCTGAATGGGACAAAATTCTGCCAGGAAACATATGTTGCTATTTACTGCGTGGTAATTCAGTGATATTCGATTAAAATGAATTTGACCTCTTCTCTCACACAAGTTGTGCCCTAGATTTAGATATAAACTTGGAATATTTTTCAGAACATACCTGTAGTTCTTGTGCACACTGAAATTCCCAGTCAATGTAGCAGGCCACTAGAGTGACCGAAACTCAGTGACATAAGCCAGGGGTTTTCTAACTGCGCATCATAGCTCTCAAAGATATCGTGGCCTTACAGTTGGGACGTCATGATGGTTTCATAAAAATGATTTTTTGTTTATTTGCTTTCTGATTAAAGAAACAACGTGTGCGCTAAAAGTTATCTCTAGCTAGCTTGTAAGTAAGTGTTGTTATTATGAAAGCTTGGTAGTGGAGGTATTTCATTTTGGAAGAAAAAGTTGGATATAATCAATTCTCCCAGCTCTTCACAACGGTTTTGGAGATTATGACTTGCAGACCATTGAAAAATTGAACTTTGTTTTTGTGGATAGCTTAACTAAATTCAGCAATTAATTTCTGAAGTTCTTTTGGAAGCATTTGATCAATTCACAAGAATCATAGATCCATTCAATTCAGAACTTGTGGACGTCACCACCAGGACGGGGGGGGGGGGGGGGTGAGGGGACGAATATATCAAAGATTAACCAGTTACACGTACTAAAAGCTCTTGTCCAGTAAGAATTAGTGATCTCCAGGATTTACTAGAATGCCAGTTAACCATACCCACGTATATTATTCACTATAATCGTAGTTTTAATGAACAGTGTTGGTACGACTTCTAGTGAGTAAGTACCAGGTTGATAAATTTGGATCTACTTGGTTTTGCTGTAAATTTAAAGGATGGGTGACTAAGAGGCACACGGATAAAAATCGAACGCCAAAAGTCAGTCACTTAGAGCCCTGTGTTGATATAGTAATAAAGTTATAGTTATCGCATGGCAAGAGGAACTGCTGAGAAGGGTATTCCAAGCAATTTATCAATATTGTCTTTATTGAAAGCAAAGGAATGATGTTAAGTAAATATTTATTACAAAATATATTCCAGTTTACTCAATTCACCACTATAATATAGTAGAACAACAAGTCCATAGGAATTTATCAACTGTTTTGAAACTGATACAACTACAGCATATAGCATCTTGTGATGTGTACATAATATTTTTCCCCAATTCTTCCGCACAAAGAGGTTTGCATCAATAGTAAACTAGCAATTTACCCTACACGGCTTCGCTTGCGTCATTCTGCAAACGAAAAAAATGCAATATGAATTTTTTGAGGGTATTCTTGTAAGGTAATAGAATTCTAGCGTTCTCCATGTTTCAAAAACATAGGTCTCTACTTTAAACTAACAAATACGTTATATTCTTCTGGAGGATTAATTTCATTTTCTTCAAAATGTTTTAATAATGAGACAAATACAATATTTAAATATGTAGAAGTCCTTCTGTGTATCTTTAATTCTCTCTGATCATAAATCGTTTTAATCCACACTTTAATTTGCACGCTGTAGGAGATTTAAGTGTCGCAGAAACGCATGGTCCAGGGCATCGAGAATGCCCAAAAAAAGGGTTTTAGGTGCAAATATTTTTCAAATTTTTTCGAGGGCGTCTCCCATTCAGACCACATCGTGATCTCTATCCTATCTGCTGAGTTGCCCCCCATCATCCCCTCCCCCGCCTCACACACACACACACACACACACACACACACACACAAACACCTTCCAATAATTTAGTGCTGGAGACGCCGGTGTCATAAAGACGTACTACTCAAGAGCAAGAGCAATTTATTGATATTTCACCAGACTCCACACTGAAATCGAAGTTCGTTCCGTTTTGGACCTCCGTTGCACTCAACAGAAAATTCATCATCATCAAAAGAAAATTTTTCCTCCTATCGTTGTTAAACTGGTAAGTTGTTTATGAATAACAGAAAAATGTCTTATGTATCTTAGTATATCAACCCTCTGTTTCGCATACAAATCAAAAATTTTCGAATAAAGACTGCATTAAGCATTTACAGTTTCAGTTTCGTTGTAAGTAGTGTTTACTTTTAAGTAACGGACAAGAGGATAACTATGTAGGTCAAAAACGTTCCCTGGGTTGTCCAGGATTTTTATATATCCACACTCAGCTTACTAAACGGTTCACCAATTCCCATTTTTAGGGGAAAACGTATGACAGTGGTTGCATATGTGAAGGAAGCGCACTGCGGACTAACATCGTCACCAAATTTCACGATCACAGCTTCATTTTTTCAAAGCTATAACCGTTCATTTACGGCTAGCCATCGTAGATAGTGTACGACACGAACGCTACAGTCAAAGGAATAATGATGACCGAGAATGAGTACGGTACTTCAGCAGCTACATGTCTACCTAGGTGAAGTGTTGTTGAGACATTTATTATATTGGCGAGTGAGATTAAACATTTTGAAACCATTAATTCTTCGATGAAAAGCGATTTAACCCTATTATTATAGTGAAAACTAAAAGCTCATTGAAGTTTCATTTGTCAAAAATTTCTTTCTCTTCTTTAATTTTTGTGACATATTCGCTCCTCACACTGCAATGCGATGCTTTTATTGCTTTCTTTCACGTTTTTTATTTCGCGACGTGCTATATTTTCAGCAGATATGCTTGAAACCTAAAATACACCGATCGAATGGAAGATATGTCTTGTGTGGGAATTAATTGATCAGTCTCGCCATCATTCACAGACTGCATCAGGCAAAAACTGTAAGTCGTACACTGCCACAATGCCTCCCAGAAGTCTTTGTACAACCAGATGAAGCATAAGGCTGCTCTGATACTTTCTGCAGGAGGATATATGGTCTTCCTCACACATTAAGATTTTATATGTGCATCAAACAACAGAATAATTTAATAACAGTAAGTAGAATTTAGACGAAACACTTGCTCTCTGTGGAAACATATTAAATAAAGAAGCAAAAGCTTCAACAGCCAAGATCGCTAATTTACAATTTTATTTACAACGAACTGTTTCGGCAAATCTAAACTGCTACATCGGATGTGATGCAAATATGCCTCGATAATTCTCCACTGTAAGTAGGATGTCTTATTTCATCTGTTGTGCGAATATGAGCTGGAGTGGGTGCAACATAGATGATACTTTATGCAAATCTTGCTTTATTACTGACATGCCGACTCATCATTTCTTTCGTGTTCTTGAAATGACGGTGTTCTGTTTGACGCGATATATAGTACAATCGCTGCAGGTTTAGTGAGGTGTGTTTGCATAACATCCGATAATGGCAAACTTAAATTTGCCTAAACCGATCAACATAAATAAAATTGTGAATGTAAGCGATCTTGGTTGTTGAAGTTCTTACTAACGTATTTCATTTTACTCTAGATCGACCCCATCCTTGAGTGATGCCAAGCATATAGAAACCTGTTAGCCGGCCGCACGAATTAACTCATATACGTCTATTGAAATAATAAGAGTCCTAAAGGTGTGTCACCTTGTATAAATCCCTTAGAGATCTGGTAAAATATGGATCGTCTAGACACGATGGTGTTCGAAGAAAACTACTTATAACTGAATGAAGATCTGTACGAAAGTAACTTACAAGATAGTTTACGAAATATCCCTAGAGTCTCCCACAACAGGAGACAGACGCTGTATTTATTTTCCTCCACAACAACTGAGTAGACCCGACAAAAAAATGTGTATCAGCCTCTTATCTACCTACAATATTCTCTAAATTATCAGCAACTCAGTACATATACTTCATTTTAATGGCGTGAAATAGAACACCAGTAGCCGAGGCAAAACATCTGCAAGTCGTGAAAGAAACTTTATAAACGAGCAATGAGTTTAAATTTCCCTTCATCTGGTATTCAAATATTTTCAGAAAGCTTTCGACTCAGATTTTGTAAAAGGTCACCTAACAACAACCTATGTTAGTCCAGTTCTTCATGAGGACAGTAAGGCATTGAGAACAGATAGGGAACTAAAACAAAAGAACTATCGTACGATCAAATTTATTCTCAGTGGACCTAGAATCCATTTATAAATAACTAACTAGAGGAAATAAGAAGGGTAATATAATATATCTTAAATCCGGTCGTTTGCTGTGGTGTTCTACTATTTTGCTCTAGTACAGATAAACTTCAATGAGGAATAGAAGGTCTTAACCTTCCTATTGTGTTTCAAGCAGAAACACACATATTGAGAATGGGTCAGTTAGACCCACCACTAAAATAAATGTTTTATTCTTAGATGACACTTCAAATTATGTTTTGTAGACGCCTTTTTTACGTACAAAAACAGACATTGGAACTTATCGACATTTACTGAACATTATTATTACAAAATAAAAAATTTATTACTAAATTTTAGTTGAAAAATTAATTATTCTTTCATGGTATTTCAAAATATGTTCTTCAGAAAACCACACATTACAGCTTTAATTTCAACATTTTTTACAGGCAATGATTACTACAAAATTTAAACTGTATTACAAAAATTGACGAAGAACTATATTTAACGCAATAACTACGCTTATCGCATTAACATACGCAATTCTTGCCGTAGAAGTTTGCATGCTCTTGGCGGAGGAATGGCTGACATCTATTACGCTTTTGTTTGTCTTTCGGTCTTTCTTCTGTTCGCGGGTTTCGTACCGGCCCATCTTCTGTTCTTTTGCTCCTGAGCTCGTTCCTGTAATAATCTACAAGCTAACTTTGATCTTGTTAGAAATGCTTTTGTCATTTTTTCCTCTCACGCTGGTTTTATAAGCTCATATTCAATTTTTCTTAGAAATGACGGTCTTCTGTACAATTTATTTTGACTGTATTTAGGATTGATGTGTACGTGCAGTACAAGAACCCACAGATGGTTGAAAGTACTGGTTTGCTATCCTTTGGCTGCAGCAGTTACTTCGGAATCTTAGCTTTGTTCTTTCTGAGAGTTCCTACTAACGCTACATTTTTCTTGAAAAGCTCTTTGGCCAGGTATAGTACGTAAAGAAATTATCGTTGGTAATATTTTTCCAGTTTTCTCAATACTTCCAGTATGCCTAAAAACAACATTACTTGATCTCATCTAGATGGTCGATCTTATTTGTTGTCAAATCTGAGAACTCTACTGACTGTACAAAAGTGACATCGTTACATCGTTGCACGAAAAACTGGATGACCATTCATTTTATCCCATAGCTCTTCAACAGATTAGCCATCAGATCTATACATAGCAGCTTATGTAAGAAGTTCCAAATAAGTTTTCACTTCTTGTTTTGTAATAGGAGTGAAAGTCGCATCTTTGACTTGTAAAAAATGGATGAATTTTAAATATTACCTGCCCAATATTAAATCAAAAACACTTTTGCATAAAAACAGGAATTCACAGTAAAAAACACTAACAGTGCAACACATATCTCTGTTGAGTATTGTAGTTTCCATAACATAAACATTACAGCAACAAAATCTATGAAAATATTTGACTTAAGCTGTATCCTCTAAGCATTAACAAAAAACGGAAATCTGTGATCAGTTGTGATAAATTTCTGGAACCCATTACAGTAGAGCCCAATACTCAAAATGAGAGTTCACAAGACAGCACAATTATCACGAAACAATTCCATTTCAATGATGATTATTACGTAGCAGTTCGATTTGGAACAGTAAATAACAACTAAGCAAATAAGTTTCACCACAGGCAGAAACCTAATGTGACCGACAATTTCATTAAGCACTATTTAAATCCTTTGTTAAGTGAATTGAAATTAAATTACGGAATATAAGTAACTGATGCCAGTAAATGCTAAGAGTTTTAACACAGGTCTCTGAAGAGCAGAAGATAAGTTTTCTAATAATTACAAGTAGTAAGTGCGAATTAACAAATTCTTTCAGAAAACTGATAAATTCATATTGCCGTAATCACAGTGATACAACGTTACTCAATATAAATACACATGAATATGAAGATACTTCTGGGAATAAGTGAAGATTCAAAGCGAAATTAAGTATATCGTGCTGCTGATCTATAAAGAAAGTGGACTGAGTTAGTAATATATATATATATATATATATATATATATATATATATATATATATATATCCATTATAAGGGAGATCAGGAATCATTATTGCTTCAGCGAGTTTGCAAATAGAATGGAAACATAAATACTGTGACTTGACCTAAATGAGGCACGAATTAAAACAGACGAAACCGTTCCATGAAGCTAAATTGAATAAACAAAATTCATAGTATACATAACACATAGCATGAGTCATAATTTCTCCAAGGAAATATGAAAGTTACGCTCAGCCCCAGGATGTTTACGATACAGCTTTAACAACTAGTGACATTCTTGAGATTGCCAGACACTCTGAACATGTAATGAAGTTTTGTAGCTGATATGCGTACGTACCTTGCCTTGCACATAGCAAAATTCAAAGATTATTCGCTAGAGGCTAAACACTTAAGCTCATGCTATATTTTACTGAAATTAATGGTCTAGTTCCGAAAGAAATGATGCCTACCCCAAAGAAAAACAGGTGCAAACAGGCTAACACAGAAATAAAATATATATATTAGAGAAAAATGTAAAATGAAACAGGTGTTACTTGAATTGGTCTTATACACCAGAGTCCGAGGCGACCTGTGTGGCTGCAGAGTGAACATTATAAAAAAAAAACTTACTACCGTTGCATTGACACAAAGTTTATTCATTGTAAGTGTTGTGTCCTTGAATGAGAAACAACAAATGACATCAGGCGTGAGTAGACAACAAGATTATTTCACAACATGTGGGAGCACACAAAAGGTCTTTTAAGTTTCCTGACATCCTATTTCTTCCATTGAAACAGTTCAACATGTACTGCTTCTGTTTAAATTACTCTGTTTGTTATTGTTCCACACTGAATTATTACTTCTTCTGTTCCAAAATACGGGAACGTATACTTCTCCTTTAATATTTTCTACTAAACAAATGCCTCTTTTTTCACGTATTTCCAGGCTACGTAGGATTCCGTTTCTAGTGAGTGTACCGACCAGAAAGATATTTCCTGCAAGCTGTTTGGATTTCTATTACTATTCAGAGACCTGTTGCCACTCCATCATTAATCATTTAGGAGGTATGTGACTGCATCATTGCGATACGTATTTTAGTGGCAACTAGGGGAACAGGCCTTTTCCCCAGGTTACTCGCACCTGAGTCACCTAGTGGGACCATTCCCCAAAAGTGGCGAAGAAATCGTTTTCAATAACAACAACGAAATTTGGTTCCGTTCTTCCTAAACATCAAAGTATCATATTTATATTTTCATTTACGAATCTCGATCTCGACATTACAGCTGGTGAACAGACTAATGATTTCTGTACACGATCTGTTTTTGCAGCAACGTGGTGGTTTTAGAGCCTCGTTATCTACAGAGTAATATGTCCACCTGAACGCACGCATAAATAGAAAGTCTTGCCAATTTTCCCATTATGTTGCTCTTTACAATAAATTTTCGCAACTCAGTTAAATCCTGAAAGCTAACAGAATTAAACGATTTTAATAGGAGAGCTCAGCCGCATCTGCACTGTCTCCTTCTCGATTTCCTGTTCCGTATCTTCCGTTCCCTCTATAGCCGCGAAGTTATCCACGAACATTGTTTCATATATCACACGGAGAGTGACTATTGGCACTGAAGTGACGGATTTATCTACAATGGGAACAGCATGAGCATGACCCCTACTGGCTGTATGACCCATGTGCTTACGATGTCTACAATTTAATTCCATGGCGAATACAAGACAGCAATCATCCCCACTACCAAAGAGGAGACAGAATGCTCAGCTTCTTCTCCAAGCAGTGCCAGATCCACAATCTCTTGGAAAGATGAGGCTGGAACAAATTTACTTCTCCGCCAGTTCACGGATCTGTCCTTGATAGCTTGCACCACTGCCGCTCAAAGGATTACATCGTCTCTCCATTTTTCTGATCCCAGAACTATTGTATGACATGAATTGATCTAATGTTATCAGCGAAAGCCTCAATATGCTCCAGTGTCCTCTGGCAAAGGAGACACACCTTCTCATGGTAAAAAGTAACACCTTTATTTCTGCGTATCGGTCAGATAACCCCTTTGTCTACATACGAGGGTTGGAACTTCCATAGTGGCAACTATTTTTTTACAGCTCATACAAAATAGATACGTGTTTAAAACTTTTACTGACCTTCAAAGTAGTCACCAGCATTGTGTATAACCCGCTGCCAGCGATGTGGAAGTCGTAGGACACTCATAGCATTGCTAGTTGCGTTGACAGTTCGAACGGCGCGGTCTATTGCCCGACAAATTTGTAGCAGTTCTGAATCGAATGCCATGAAGTGTTTCCTTCAGTTTAGAAATCTAGCTGAACTTACGAGGGCTTAAGTAAGGGAGCCCCATCAGTCAAACAAATCAGTAACAGATTGCACTGTATGTGCTTGAGCATTGTACTGCAAAATAATGGCCAGGTCCTGCAGAAAGTATCATAACTTCTGTCCCTAAGCTGGTCGTAGGCTGTGTTCCAAAACTCAACAGCAAAGAGGCGGAAGTGATGACACTTTCTGCAGGACCTGACCATCATTTTGCAGGGCAATGCTCAAGCACGTACAGTGCAAGCTGTTACAAATTTGTTTGTCTGATGGGGCTGCTAAATGCTATACCACTTACTGCAGGCCCCTGACTTAAGTCCCTCGTATGTTCAACTCGATTTCTAAACTGTAGGAAACATTTCACGGCATTCACTTCAGAACTGCTACAAATTCTTCGGGTAATAGACCGCGCCACTCGAACTGTCAACACAACTGGCACTGCTAGGAGTACCCTACGAGTTCCACATCGGTGGAAACGGGTTATATGCAATGCTGGTGACTACTTTGAAGGTCAGTAAAACTTTGAAACTTTGTACTAGCTGTAAATAAATGGTTGCCACTGTTTAAGTTCCAACCCTCGTATCAAAGCTACTGGCATTACATAGTGATTAACCTGACGAGGGTACTGTCCCATCTGACATGTCTAAACCTGTACTGAATGTACTTGTACACGAAGAATACACTGAAAGAAAAACTGTTACAAAATATTAGCTGCTAAGGCACTCAGCAAGTTGTTGTTGTTGTGGTCTTCAGTCCTGAGACTGGTTTGATGCAGCTCTCCATGCTACTCTATCCTGTGCAAGCTTCTTCATCTCCCAGTATCTACTGCAACCTACATCCTTCTGAATATGCTTAGTGTATTCATCTCTTGGTCTCCCTCTACGATTTTTACCTTCCACACTGCCCTCCAATGCTAGATTTGTGATCCCTTGATGCCTCAAAACATGTCCTACCAACCGATCCCTTCTTCTAGTCAAGTTGTGCCACAAACTTCTCTTCTCCCCGATCCTATTCAATACCTCCTCATTAGTTACGTGATCTACCCACTTTATCTTCAGCATTCTTCTGTAGCACCACATTTCGAAAGCTTCTATTCTCTTCTTGTCCAAACTATTTATTGTCCATGTTTCACTTCCATACATGGCTACACTCCATACAAATACTTTCAGAAACGACTTCCTGACACTTAAATCTATACTCGATGTTAACAAATTCCTCTTCTTGAGAAACGCTTTCCTTGCCATTGCCAGTCTACATTTTATATCCTCTCTACTTCGACCATCGTCGGTTATTTTACTACCTAAATAGCAAAACTCCTTTACTACTTTAAGTGTCTCATTTCCTAATCTAATTCCCTCAGCATCACCCGACTTAATTTGACTACATTCCATTATCCTCGTTTTGCTTTTGTTGATTTTCATCCCATATCCTCCCTTCAAGACACTGTCCATTCCATTCAACTGCTCTTCCAAGTCCTTTGCTGTCTCTGACAGAATTACAATGTATCGGCGAACCTCAACGTTTTTACTTCTTCTCCATGAATATTAATACCTACTCCGAATTTTTCTTTTGTTTCCTTTACTGGTTGCTCAATATACAGATTGAATAACATCGGGGAGAGACTACAACCCTGTCTTACTCCTTTCCCAACCACTGCTTCCCTTTCATGTCCGTCGACTCTTATAACTGCCATCTGGTTTCTGTACAAATTGTAAATAGCCTTTCGCTCCCTGTATTTTACCCCTGCCATCTTTAGAATTTGAAACACAGTATTCCAGTCAACATTGTCAAAAGCTTTCTCTAAGTCTACAAATGCAAGAAACGTAGGTTTGCCTTTTCTTAATCTTTCTTCTAAGATAAGTCGTAAGGTCAGTATTGCCTCACGTGTTCCAACATTTCTACGGAATCCAAACTGATCTTCCCCGAGGTCGGCTTCTACCAGTTTTTCCATTCGTCTGTAAAGAATTCGCGTTAGTATTTTGCAGCTGTGACTTATTAAACTGATAGTTCGGTAATTTTCACATCTGTCAACACCTGCTTTCTTTGGGATTGGAATTATTATATTCTTCTTGAAGTCTGAGGGGGTTTTGCCTGTCTCATACATCGTGCTCACCAGATGGTAGAGTTTTGTCAGGACTGGCTCTCCCAAGGCCGTCAGTAGTTCCAATGGAATGTTGTCTACTCCGGGGGCCTTGTTTCGACTCAGGTCTTTCAGTGCTCTGTCAAACTCTTCACGCAGTATCGTATCTCCCATTTCATCTTCATCTACATCCTCTTCCATTTCCATAATATTGTCCTCAAGTACATCGCCCTTGTATAAACCCTCTATATACTCCTTCCACCTTTCTGCCTTCCCTTCTTTGCTTAGAACTGGGTTGCCATCTGAGCTCTTGATATTCATACAAGTGGTTTTCTTTTCTCCAAAGGTCTCTTTAATTTTCCTGTAGGCAGTATCTATCTTACCCCTAGTGAGACAAGCCTCTACATCCTTGCAATTGTCCTCTAGCCATCCCTGCTTAGCCATTTTGCACTTCCTGTCGATATCATTTTTGAGACGTTTGTATTCCTTTTTGCCTGCTTCATTTACTGCATTTTTATATTTTCTCCTTTCATCAATTAAATTCAATATATCTTCTGTTACCCAAGGATTTCTATTAGCTCTCGTCTTTTTACCTACTTGATCCTCTGCTGCCTTCACTACTTCATCCCTCAAAGCTACCCATTCTTCTTCTACTGTATTTCTTTCCCCCATTCCTGTCAATTGTTCCCTTAAGCTCTCCCTGAAACTCTCTACAACCTCTGGTTCTTTCAGTTTATCCAGGTCCCATCTCCTTAAATTCCCACCTTTTTGCAGTTTCTTCAGTTTCAATCTGCAGTTCATAACCAATAGATTGTGGTCAGAATCCACATCTGCCCCTGGAAATGTCTTACAATTTAAAACCTGGTTCCTAAATCTCTGTCTTACCATTATATAATCTATCTGATACCTTTTAGTATCTCCAGGATTCTTCCAGGTATACAACCTTCTTTTATGATTCTTGAACCAAGTGTTGGCTATGATTAAGTTATGCTCTGTGCAAAATTCTACAAGGCGGCTTCCTCTTTCATTCCTTCCCCCCAATCCATATTCACCTACTATGTTTCCTTCTCTCCCTTTTCCTACTGACGAATTCCAGTCACCCATGACTATTAAATTTTCATCTCCCTTCACTACCTGAATAATTTCTTATATCTCGTCATACATTTCATCTATTTCTTCATCATCTGCAGAGGTAGTTGGCATATAAACTTGTACTACTGTAGTAGGCATGGGCTTTGTGTCTATCTTGGCCACAATAATGCGTTCACTATGCTGTTTGTAGTAGCTAACCCGCACTCCTTTTTTTTTATTCATTATTAAACCTACTCCTGCATTACCCCTATTTGATTTTGTATTTATAACCCTGTAATCACCTGACCAAAAGTCTTGTTCCTCCTGCCACCGAACTTCACTCAGCAAGTATTTAAAAAAAAAAATGGTTGAAACTTGCCAAATATCTAACTTGACAGGGAGCTGGGGATATGCACACCTCTCTCGTTGCTGTAGCACACAGCACATGCGCAACACAGTGGGCACATATCCTTGACTGATGAAAAATCAGTTAACAGGAAACACAGCATAATGTAATCGTAATTTGTATAGCGAATTTCCGTTTCTGTTGACAGTTTCATTGACACAATTCGTCACAGTTACTATTCGCTCGAATTTACAACTCATTTAATATCCGTGACAAACAGCATTTGGTTTTGAGGTGTCACTAAGTGTTAACAATGGAGATAAAACTGAATTAATTTTCTTTGCGATTTTTTGCATATGCTTGCTAATAGCATCTGTCTTTGGGCAGTTTAGAGAGTTTCATAGTAATGTGAAATACAGTCAACGTTATATGCCTTGTAAATATAAAGTATGAATAATGTGGTACGGAACGGAAGTAACTTACTTCTTCTGAAGGCCTGTATATGTGGTATTTACTAGTTAATTTCTTGGAGGTTCATTTCAGTAATGTAGACTTTTCCTTAGGTATTGAGGTAACACTAGATGGAACAGGAAATAGCTCAGACAGTTCCGTGAACTGTGGCTCGAACGACTCTTCTGCTAATCAAAGGACAGAAAAATTATAGAACTTTCGAAGCATAAAGAAAACGCATACAGTATTAGCTTTTAGAGACAAAAAAGAGGCTGCAAATTTTTAGTTTAATCGAAGCAGGGCGAAAACGCTTAAACTTAAGCAGTGGGATAACCGGTTTCGTTGTATAAAATCTGAACATGAATTGCATAAATGGAAGGAAGATTTACACGAAGAACGAAATCTATACCAAAAAACACGCAATGTTGAGAGAGGAAGGCAATTCGAAAGGTCGAGAACTGCTAGTGAGAATCGATGCATCGTGACTAAGGTAGACGTTTGAGATTGGGAACTCGGAATTTCAAGTGAAATGTGTATTATTGAATTCCAATCCCCTGGTTAAACAGATTCAGGAAAGTATACTAAAAGGAAGTCGCAAAGTTACAAGGTTTAACTCAAGTAATAACGTAAAACAGATTTCATTAATAGTAGTTAATACTACAGAAAAATTCGTAACTGGCGTGAAGACGAAGTTCCTTGTTATCTCCCAAACGCTAAAGATAAAGCCAGTCACTCAAGTTTCATGTAAACGCACTATTTCATATCGAGAGAAAAAACGACAGAGTCATTTATGCAGTCGGTGAATGCTACGACAAACCTGTCACAAAATGCCAGTCATAGGAATAAGTCGATTACTGTTTCCACAACTTTATCTTCAGGAACATCATGATAAATTAGGACCGAAAGTGAAACATAATGACTATATACTTGCTAAAGTCCTGTAACAGATAAAGCAAAATATAGGAAAATGTGAGAGAATTATTTTCAATTTTACATCGAAAACATCTTCTTACCATTTGCAGAGAATCGTTCATTGACAGTTCATCAAAGGAATAACGGCTATAGCTGCTAGTGGACCTTGAGTAAAAGCAATTAGGAAAGTAGGAACTATGTTCCAGACCAGGACTCGAATCCGGGTTTCTTCGTTTTGTCAAGAACGGTCGACTTGACACCTTCGGCCATCACACACTATTGACATAGGCTCCTGTCCATTACCATTATTACTCCCAGAGCTCACCGATTCCCGCAGGAATCCGGGCTTGTTTATGTACCTGCACTGAAAGTATCACTCGTCACCTCGCCCTTGTTTTATATATGTGGTGTCTGCTCATTCTGACATGTCCAAAACAAAAGACATCATACTTGGTCGTGCAGCCTTTATGTAACAGGTAACCAAAGGAATAAAAACATGAGCTGCTAGTGGGCATTGAGTTAACTCAATGGGGAAAGTTGAAAAATTTGAGCCGGACCAGCAGTCGAACCCGCATTTATTCGTTTCTCGCTTTTTTATTTATTTTTTGTTTCCTGGTGCCAAAGGGGAAGGGAAAGTGAACAGGGGTCACAACCTAAAGCCTAGCCACCATGTACCCTTCCCTCACCCTAGTAACAAAGCAAGGCGTAGGGAACATAGAGAAGAAGTACAATGCACATCGATGGTTTTTGTTTTTTACTTTTCATTTATTTTCTTTTTATTTAATTTTATTTATTTAATTAATGAAATATATTTATTCTTTATTTTAATTTTAATACCAACGATAATGGCAGGAAACCAATGTTGCGAGGCGGGAGCGGAAAGTCACCACTCTCGGTGAGACTATCGGACAGTTTTGGAAAAAATAAAGAAAGATTCCATTGACCAGAGAACAGACGATACTAATAGTATAAAAGTCGTGGATCATCACGGATTAGCTTCTCATTACAGTAACACCGGAGCTAAAGGAAGGATTAGAAAAGACACTACAAAGGAAACTGGAAGAAAATGTCTGTTTCTGTGATTGTGAACAACTGCATAGTGCCGTTCATTGAGAAAGTGGCAAATATTGCGAACGTTTTTGATACTTTGCTCCAACGGTGCTGTAAATTTGAAACGAATCAATCAGTAAATGATAAATGTTTTGCTAATGAAATAACAGTCTCAGAAACATTTATACCTTAACCGTCCAATCATTAGACAATTTTAACAAATGTATCTGGACCGTTTTTGTAATAGTTGTGAGTGATATTTCCTAGTGCTTCTAAGTATAAACAAACCAACTTTTCAATGTACATAACGTTCAGTGATACTCATTTATTGTCGCCCATGTTAAGATTGTCCAGCAGACGTTTATTTCGATGTATCTGCGTGGGCATAATGTAGAGATCAAAACGCTTTAGATTCTATTCCCAAGCAAAAATTAGAAATTTCTAGTTTTTGACTCGTAATTTAGACATTTTAAGTGTTGATTAAGGTTGCCATGGAAAGCTCACTGTTCTACGTTTAATAGTCAGCCTAGTAGGAAAACTAAGCTGGAAGTACTTATGTCGATTTTCTGCTGGGTTTAAAATAACTTCTGACGAGATAGGCTAAATGGAAAGTTTCTTCTGTACGCATCTTCGTCAAAGATTACTTTCCCAACACTTTATAAGTTACGATGAGGGATTAAATCGCGGCCCAGGTAGTAATCATTGAATTCTCGTGCAACGGGAACGTCTTCTCGCGAGCAAATGGCGGATATCAAGTATTTCCACCTCCCCCCTCCACCCTCCCCCCCTCCCCGCCCACCACACACCATACAGTGGCTTATGCAATATGTATGTTGTAGATGGTGGTTGGAGGAGAATGCTTCGTTCCGTTAGTATCACAAATGGTCTTTATTTCGAAAGACATGGTTGATTTGTAGACAAATCATGAACAACACCAAGATAAAATAACGGTCAGTGAATGATAAAGAGAAATGTCAGACAGCAAATTGTGTCCCCCTGACATATTAATTCTGTAAAAGTGTGGGACAACATACAAGTGGGGAGAAGTGAGAAGATCTTTAAGTATGGGATGGGGCAATGGTGATGGTTCTGTAACATAACTTACAGACACACCCGAGGGTCATGCTTCTTTGATAGCTACCGACAACTGTTTGCAACACTGTTGAAAGAGTGAGCAAAAATATGACATCGCGAGAACGGACGCCCAGTTGTGTTTTTGTTGAAACCTTCTCATTTAAGACGTAAGAACACCTCAATCGTGCCAATGATTTGACCAGAACAAGTGAGCAAAGCACGACAGAACACCATCTAATGTCGCATAAATTCGACTTCTTCAGAACCACGGAAGATTTTATCCCCTCCTGAAGGTACATGTATTACAGCCATCAGCCGTTTACTGCCTCCACAGTCTTGGCCATCTGTCAACGCTCCGTAGTTTTGGCAGCATCAACAAAAAGACCACTCTCCGTCTCTCTGAGAATCACTCGCGCTTTACTTAAGAACTTAGGAGTGGGGGAAAGCAAACTTCGTTAAATCTGAAGCAGACCAATTACAGCTTTCTTATGTGAAGTAATTTTTCGAATCCTCAGCTGACTCTATAAGCAGATCTCTCGTCCGCCAACCAAAGCGAGAGGATAAACCTCGTTAGATTTTGATACGTCCAATCATTACAAAGCTTACGCCTCTGGGTCTCTTCCTCTATCACCTTTCGCCTTATTCATCTTTTCCAGAATGATGCTCGGCGTCAGGTAGAGGGCGAAGGGACGACTGGCTGATTTGAAATACACAAATCGATGGCCGTCCTAGACAGGCGTTTATATATCTCTTTCCCGTCCTGTGTCATGTCGAAATGCCTCTATCTACGGAGGAGCGGGAAGGAATTTCCGTTAGAATGCAGACACGCCAGTAATTTTCTCCTTGTAAATCCCTCGTTTTGTCCTTTCCCTCATTCAAAGGCATCTCTCTCGCATCCAAGGTAGGTAAAGTGGGGTGGAGAGATTTTCAATAAAGTCTACCGTCTTCTTCCCGCAAGGCGCGTCTTCGTCACGCTCAAAGTAACGTAAAGTTTCGGGGTGGGAGAAGTTTTTGTTACCTTTTGAAAAACCGAACCGTTGTTCTCGCCCTTATTGTATCTTTCCTTCCTTTGCCACCACGATGCGCTAAATTATAACCACCCATACAGTCAGCCAACTGCAGTCGCACACCGAGTGAAGAATAAAGGAAATTAGTTTACTCATGTTCGCTATCTGTAGTGATTATTCGGGAGAAGAAGAACTTCTTAGCCGGGTTCACTGTTTATTGTAGATAACCGGTTTCGGTAAAAGTAGGCTACCATCTTTAGATCTGTAATAAAATTATAAGACGTGCTACACTCTGTTATACATATAATGCAATATTAACACATAGAATAACCAAATGACAACATACCTTCGTAAAGGTTATTGAAAACATCTCGTGTCATTTACACAACAAATCTTGCCATGGAATTTCCAGGTGCATAAAACATGAAAGGAGCGATGCGTTGGCACGTCAGATTCAAATTTCTATGTACACCACAATTCGCCAAAACATAGGTCCCATATCATAACACGTCATGTTTACCAATGCGCCACAAGACTGTCAATAGCCAATGCCTGAGACGAAGTGACCACAAGCACAACAGGTGCCACTACAGCGCATAGATTCTATAAGTAAAAGTAATTTTGTAATTTAAATACAACCATGATTCCAAATATAGATTTAAAAGTTTTTCTGAAATATTTATAGAACGTTTTTGAATATTGCTAAGGAATCGTTTATACCATATTTACGATACTTGAGTTACATAACTACAAAACCGAAAAAACATATTTGACTTTTACTTATAGAATCTGTGTACTGCTACGACACCTGTTGTGCTTGTGATCCTTCCATCTCATGCTCTGGCTAGTGACAGTCTTAAGGCACCCTGGTAGGCATGACGTGTTATGTTGCGGGAACGACGTTTTGACGAATAGTAATGTAAATAGTAATTTTAATTTTGAAGTGCCTACGCATCGTTCATTCAATATTTTATGTACATGGAAATGCAATGCAAGGACTTTGTGTGTACATGGCACAAGATGTTTGTAATAACCTTTACGAATGTATGGTGTCATTTCGTTCTTCTATGCGGTAATTTTGCATTATTTGCATTACAGTTCGAAGGACGTCTTGTTATTTATTACAGATCTGAAGATGGCAGCTCATTTTTACCGAAGCCAGTTATCTACAATATCATTTTTCTTAAAGCGATCTGGTCTAAGATGTTTTCCTGTCCTAAATACAGGAAATTAGCTGAAATAAAACATTTACAAGTCTCGTCCTCCCAGAAAGAATTTAGTGCCGCCCCCCCCAATGTAAAATTAGCATAGCATACTCAGTACGCACATGATACCTTTAGTTAGTCAATATGAAAGAGGCTAACGCACACCTTTCACCAACATTAGACAATAGCTCATAAAGGCACTCTGTATAGACGTAAGGTAGAAGTAGCAATAACATTTAGTACGGCGATGGGAATTAACGTCAACTAATAATAATTATTGCTGCATTTGTAAATCAAGCAAAGTACATGTATTCATAAAATATGAAAGAAACATTCTCAGATGAGATGTATCACGCATATAACTCTGTTTCACTGAACTGATGTTCTCAGCCAGAATTTACACTTTCGTCGACAACTTAATGTTCAGTACCAGAAAGTCCAACCATTAAAAATATAACAAATGCATCTCAGATGTTTGAGCGTCCTCATTGTAATATTAGGTTCAGGTGTCCTTTAAAATGCACACGGCTAATGTCATACAGCAACACTCATTTGTTCCAAAGTAACTGTTATTCTGACCAATATTTTCTATTGAATCTGAGTATTCGTACTCCAAAGTCACATTAATTTTGCAAGTTGAACAAAATGTAATACAGTTCAGTGGGCTAGGCTGAACAGCATTCCTAAGTAAATCATTTACTTACCACATGAAATATCTAGAGAAAGTATCTTGTCAGCATGGGCAAGGCTTTGGCACCTGACTGAAATTTCATCGTTTTAATCTTAGGTAGAATGCTCCAAACTTTTGGGTGTGCAAACTGATGAATATTTAACCTGTAGGAAGCATATTTCTAAGCCCAAACATTTAAGTTCTGCTACTTTTGTTCATCGAATAATTGCTAATCTTGGAAACAAATGAATCAACCTTCTGACTTAGTTTGCATATTTCCACTCACTAATATTTTACAGATTAATTTACTGGGTAAATGATCATTTCTAAAAAAGGAATTGATTGCACAAAAGCGATCAGAAGGAATAATATGTGGGTTTCACCCATGGACGTCATGGACGTCCTCTTCAAGGAGATATATATCGCACCGTTGCAATATAAATCTATAATCGATGTTAACAAATTTCTCATCTTCAGAAACGCTTACCTTGCCATTGCCAGTCTACATCTTATATCCTCTCTACTTCGACCATCATCAGTTATTTTGGTCCCCAAATGGCAAAATTCCTTTGCTACTTTAAGTGTCTCATTTCCTAATCTAATTCCCTCAGCATCACCCGAGTTAACTCGACTACATTCCATTACTCTCGTTTTGCTTTTGTTGATGTTCATCTTATATCCTCCTTTCAAGACACTGTCCATTCCTTTCAACTGCTCTTCCAAGTCCTTTGCTATCTCTGACCGAATTACAGTGTCATCGGCGAACCTCAAAGTTTTTATTTCTTCTCCATGAATTTTAATACCTACTCCTAATTTTTCTTTTGTTTCCTTCACTGCTTGCTCAATATACAGATTGAATAACATCGGGAAGAGGCTACAACCCTGTCTCACTCCTTTCCCTACCACTACTTCCCGTTCGTGCCCCTCCACTGTTATAACTGCCATCTGGTTTCTGTACAAATTGTAAATAGCCTTTCGCTCCCTGTATTTTATCCCTGCCAACTTTAGAATTTGAAAGAGAGTGTTCCAGTCAACATTGTCAAAAGCTTTCTCTAAGTATACAAATGCTAGGAACGTAGGTTTGCCTTTCCTTAATCTTTCTCCTAAGATAAGTCATAGGGTCAGTATTGCCTCACGTGTTCTAATATTTCTACGGAATTCTAACTGATCTTCCCCGAGGTCGGTTTCTACCAGTTTTTCCATTCGTCTGTAAAGATTTCACATTATTATTTTGCAGCTGTGACTCATTAAACTACATACAACAGAAATTCCTGTCCTACGACGTTGTCTGTCATGTGGCTACAAAGAGAACCCTGTAGTTGTGGTAGGTGGCAGCGTGAAGACCTGGAACGTTACTGGTCCGATGCCGCCGGCGCTGGCGACTGACATGCTGCTGGTGCAGACCAGGGCGAAATGGGCCGGAGCCTGCCGGCCGTAAAACGCTGAGACGAAACTGTTGGTACTGACAACTTGTAGCCCTAGGACTGAAATGCCGTTGCTGCTGGGCGGAACTGCCAGTACAGGCCGACGTGTGGCACAGGACGTAGATGACTTCGCACGGTCCGGCGGTGGTCTAAATAGTAGAGAGAAGGTGTACGTTCGCCTAGAGTTGTCAGGGCACGAGACCTGGAGTAGCAAAATAGTGTCTTGACAGGTACGCAGCGAACCGGCGAGATTGGCGCTCCCAGACGTTGTGGAGGTGACGTGTAACTCCGCCGTAAACAGCCCACACCGAACGAGGAAATACCTCCGCTCTTTATGAGAGCCGTTTACGCACGCCCTCGTGGCGGTGCAGCTGCCCGCACAATATGCCTGCAGTGAGGAAACGACTACTAGTCGGATACAACCAGACTAAAATGAAAACATGGACAACTATAATTATACAAACTAAAATTATGGTCAAAGTGAAACCATGGTAACCTAAATAAAGTAAAATATGAGGCTTATAAATAGGAGGTCCAATTTCCAAAGCAGCCTGGATGGGTTTCTTTGTAGGCCCAGAAGTTAGAAGAGGTTAGTAAGGTATCTGTTTCTAATCAGTCATTACCATATTTGGGTGGACTGTGATACGTTTGTTAATTTCAATTATTTCAAGGTGGTTCATCATCCTCCCTTTCAGGCTGCTGTGTAGGGCTTCATGTTGCACCTGCAACTGCAGCCTTCATTAAGCAGGTATGCAAAGGTAGAGTCTTCTTTTGCAAGTCTCGTGTTCCTTCAGATGGGAAACTGCTGCTCCATCACACTGGTCTCCATGGATTTTGTCAAAATTGTAATTCACTGTGTGTATTCCAATCTTTTCTAAACTAAATAGTTGTACTTACCACTTGCCAAAATATGTCCAATGATGTGGTATACATAAAATGATGTCCTAAACAATTTAGATTTAAATCTTCTGCCACGCGGGATTAGCCGAGTGGTCTAGGGCGCTGCAGTCATGGACTGTGCGGCTGGTCCCGGCGGAGGTTCGAGTCCTCCCTCGGGCATAGGTGTTTGTGTTTGTCCTTAGGATAATTTAGGTTAAATAGTGTGTAAGCTTAGGGACTGATGGTGTTAGCAGTTAAGTCCCATATGATATCACACACATTTGACCATTTTTGAAGTCTTCTAATAAGACTGTGAGGAACGCCTGCAAAGGACGGAACAGTGCCGCGCGGAGTGGCCGCGCGATTTGAGGCGTCATGTCACGGACTGCGCACCCCTCCCACCGGAGGTTCGAGTCCTCCTCGGGCATAGGTGTGTGTGTTGCTCTTAGCATAAGTTAATTTAAGTTAGTTTAAGTAGTGTGTAAATCTAGGGACCGATGACCTAAGGAGTTTGGACCCTTAGGAATTCACACACATTTGAACAGTTTTTTTAACGGAACATACACTATTTACTGATATGTTGATGTGATGACATGAGCACAAGACAAAGAATGGTAAGATACGTTTTTATTTTTTATGCAGTATGGAGACCACCAAGACTAAAACCACTGCTTAAAGCTACTTCCTTAATTGTGTTTCATTGTGCAGGGAACCTGTCATCACCCATCACCACTCATGTGGATGAACGTTAGGCGATGTGTTGATAAATATCTTATACTACAATGTCAGTGTTGGTGGACTTCCGGTAAACCTTAAAAGTATGACTAAAGTCATAAACATCCATTGTTTGTACTAAATAATTTATGAGTCATCTTAAAAGAAAGAATAAAATTATTGGTGTATGTAGCTAGGTCTAAATAATTTATGGAGCTACCCCCAAACTCCACTGTGAAATTGACATTGTTGTGATCAGGATCAAAATATTTGGGGAATTTCCGAAGTTGTCTGGTACTACCAGTCCATAAGTAAAATACACAATAAACATAGCTGAATCGGTAAGCAACCATGAAATAGACTGAATTATTTTCCAAAAATTGTATTTAAAAAATTACGATATTACAATTCAAATGGTTCAAATGCCTCTAAGGACTATGGGACTTAACATCTGAGGCCATCAGTCCTCTAGACTTAGAACTACTTAAACCTAACTAATCTAAGGTCATCACACACAACCATGCACGAGGCAGATTCGAACCTGCGACCGTAGGAGTAGCGCGGTTCCGGACTGAAGCGTCTAGAACCGCTCGGGATATTACAGTGCCTGTGTTATTCTGATTAAGATCGAAGCCACTGCGGCGACCACAGCCGTTACGAAACACATCAAATGAACCCGTAACTGAGAATAATGAATACCATCAGCTGTAGAATGGAATGACGACAGTGAAAACCTGTGCCGGACCGAAATTCTAAAATGGTAAGACGATCACTCGCGAAAAGCGGGAGATCCGGGCTCGAGTCCCAGTCTAGATCAAATTTTCATTGTCTTCATTCCATTCTAAAGCTGAAGGTAGTCCTTATTCTCAGTTATGAATTCATCTGGAACATTTTAGATAAGACCATATTACGGGGGAAACCGTAAGTAGACCATGTAATTGGTTATATACATTAACATCGGAAAATGAATAATTATGCGCTAGGCAAATGTGTGTTGCAGAATTTATGCCATTATTCACAACTGGGTTAGCTACAGATTTATGAAGTAAGCCTGTTGCTCTCTAAAGTAGGTGCATAAATGTACAAACTGCTATCGTCAAGAAAAGTCTGACTTGACACTAACTTGTTCACTAAGCCATCTGATTCAGAATACCATAACTATAGTCCAAACGATGTAAGAAGGTCCCTGATGTTTTCAAGCGTTGTTACCAGCCTTCAGGTGCAAAGAGCAAAAGGCCGAAGGTGAGACAATAGCCATCTGTAGGGCTGCGATAATACTGAGGCCTTGCGATAGAGACATCTGCAGAATCTCCTTAAGTGATTAGTTGAGGTAGGCGCACGAACACGCTGGGCACAAGCCACTGCAACTGTCAGGGATCTTCTTACGCTGACTCGAAAGTACTTTTTAAAATAGTTTTAATTTTTCACAAGCTGTGACATCGTCGCGAAAGAACACAGTGACCCGTATATGTAATAAGTTTTCTTTAATTTACGTCTATGGTCACAATCTTTTTTGTTTAACAGATTACCGGTTTCGGTCTTTAATGACCATAATCAGATCTGTTTCATAAAAACAAAGTCCTAATGTACTGCAGCCATAGTGGCATCCGTTTTAAACATTTGACGATGCCACTATGGCTGCAGTACATTAGGACTTTGTTTTTATATAACAGATCTGTTGAAACCGGTAATCTGTTAAACAAAAACGTTTGTGACCATAGACGTAAATTAAAGAAGATTTATTAAGTTTTAATTTTGACTGTTTCATTTATCATTCTGTTACATTTTAATGGGGTGAAATGCAGACACTACATTATGGACTGGATATTGTCTTTATGCGGCTTAGTCCGTTTATAAAGTCAGGAAACTGTAGGACTCTTGTTGGTGAGAAAGAAGGTATCATGGTCAGATACTATGCCTTTACACAATTTAATAACACTTCTAATTTTATCATTTTAAGATGGTCATAAATCTCTTTCCATGTTTTGGAAGCTGGAGGAGATTAGGAAGTCATATACCGGGCGGTTATAATTGAACGCCGGCCGGGGTGGCCGTGCGGCTAGGCGCTACAGTCTGGAACCGCGGGACCGCTACGGTCGCAGGTTTGAATAGGACATGGATGTGTGTGATGTCCTTAGGTTAGTTAGGTTTAAGTAGTTCTAAGTTCTAGGGGACTGATGACCTCAGGAGTTAAGTCCCATAGTGCTCAGAGGCATTTGAACCATTTTTCTATAATTGAACTTTCCCTGTTTAACATGTTATAACACGGAAACTAATCACCGTACGAGGGCGAAACTAGGTATCATTAATGTAAAAGGAGCTGGGGAAGACAAATAATGGATAATCAATCAAATTGAAACACTTAAATTTGTGTGCTACTATGGAACATCACACCATTACATGCCGGTACTACTCAAGGAGCTGAATATGGCACCCATCAGTATCCAGAAGATATTGCATTTTGCACAGCAGAACGAATCGTGTCGATAGGTATGCTGACAAAGTCGGTTGGTATGCTGCAGTTCACATCAGCACATATGTGAATGTCCTCTGTCTTTCAGTTAGCCCCACAACCGGAAACCACAGGGAGTGAGATCAGGTTATCGTGCCGGCTAAGCGTTTGGAAACGATCGATAGTTTCCAAATGTGTTTCGAAGAATCAGGTGAACTTCAGAGCGATTTACAGTGGGGCTCCATCTTTCATGAAAACTGTTGAGTTCAGTGCATCTCTCTCCTGACGCAGTAACTACACGTCTTTGGTTCTTGAGGGCCAGTCTGCTCGGAAAAAACTGGGCCAATGACGGACGTAGCTGTGAAGCCACACAATACGTTCACCATACAGGGAGCTTCCTGCCCAGTGACTGGAGATGAATGTCCCCATACTCAGCAATTCTCTGTATTCACCTCACCCCTCAGAGGAAAATGAGCTTCGTGTGTCCATAGGATGGTCCAGGTCCAGCCGTCCTCAACTTCAGTCCTTGCGAGGAAGTTTAGAGAGAAGTCAACACGTCGATGTGCGCCCTATGGTGCAAGCCGCTGTACGATACGGATCTTGTACGGTTACCACTTGAGAATGTTTCGAAGCACCTTCCATACAGGGACCCACGGGATGTTCAACTGTCTTGACACAGCACGCGCGCTGCCTGACAATCAGGAATTGCGCGCAGCGTTGTCTGCCATTGCAACAGTGATTTCATCAACCACCTGAGGTACTACCGATCGTCGGCCTTTCCTGGAGCGACGCCCAGTTCTCCAGTTGATTCGAACTTTTTCATCATGTTCCGCACAGCAGATGGAGAAAGAGGACCTTTCGTAAGCCTTTCAGCCTGCGATATTCTCGAAATGCAGCTACAACACTACTGTTGTTTTGATAATAGAGCTTCACCAATAATCCCCTGCTCCTTTTGTCCAAGCTCATGTTGGCGTATCAACAAGTGCACTGCGACTGGTCTGGTGTGTGTGACTGAATCACGATGACTGACCACTGCAGCTGGTCGCCATAGTTGGAACTGGACGGTGGCGCTGTGACGCATGGAAATCATAGGTCAGGCATTAATGCTACCCAGTTTGTTACTACGTAGTACGGTAGATATTTTCCGTGTTATAACGTGCTAAATAGGGAAAGTTTAATTGTAGCCACCCGTTACTTTAAATACTCACCTTTGTTTATTAAGGGATGAGTATTCCTTTTCTGTGCAGTGTTTGCTATAACTGAATTGTCACCCAGTATCCTCTCGATATTATTTAAATGTTATCTTTCCTTACTGCAATTTTTTAAATTTATTTTTTCTGTCTTAACAATTGTTTTAATTTCTCAAGTTCTTAAATAATTCTATGTGTTATACATTTTATACAAGCTAAATGGATTTTATTTAGGTATATTGAAATAATTTGCCTCATTTTAGTCTAATATCAAACATTAATAATTGTCAATTTTGACAGCCTGCTGAGAGAATTTTTGGATAAACCAAATTTAAAATACCTGGTCTCAAAAAAATTCACAGCCGTGCATAATTAGTTGGGTTTGTACTTGATGATGGGCTAACAGTCGATAACCGGCAGGTGGGTACGTGCAGAAAGGACGGACATGACACGTGCTGAAGCTGAAACTACGTGACATAATGATGTCTGGTGGAAATCACAGAGGCAGGCAAGATGGAGTTCTTTCTTTCTTTCTTGCTAAACCAGCTGTAAAGATAACTACCTTGCATCTTGTGCAGAAAACTCACTGTGTTTACCTAATGGGATATCACTGAAAGACACAGAAATAATATAAGATACCTTATGTGTGTACCATAAATTGACTGATTTAACTGATAGAACTAGAGGCATCAGCTGGCCCAAAGGTATGAGATACAGCGTTTTGCAAGGTGCCATGATATCGGTTGGAGAGAACAAAAGTGCCCTTCCCGAGAAGTTACGTGTCAGGTACCTCTGTAACTTCTGCTGCAATGCTGCTGAAGCAGCACTATTGAGTAAGCTTTCTAAGGCCGCCGACAACCAACGTACCTTCACTGCAGCCAGTAGCTACTACCGCTGCTAACGTATTGGTAAAACGCGATACCAGGCTCTAGAAAATAACACTTCATTTATGACATTTTCCGTCGGTGCTTCACTAAACGTGACTATAATATTAAACCAGAAACAATGGCATGGAGGTTTGGAAAGTATTTTATATTTGGTCACGAATTAGGTTTCGAATTTTCTTTCTCTGACAACTTCTTAGGAAAGCGAAAGTCATCTTTATCGCATAAATAATACACATATCAAAAAGTATTGCATCACCTCGCTTCCGAGAGTTCCGGAACCTGTACAGAAAACTAGAATAGCGATCAACATAAACATCAATTCCGCACTTTTTATTCCTCATGAAAACCACACATTGCTTGTTGTACCACTATACAGCGAGACCTTCAGAGGAGGTGGTCCAGATTGCTGTACCTCTAATACCTAGTAGCACGTCCTCTTGCATTGATGCATGCCTGTATTCGTCGTGGCATACTATCCACAAGTTCATCAAGACACTGTTGGTCCAAATTGTCCCACTCTTCAACGGTGATTCGGCGCAGATCCCTCGGAGTAGTTGGTGGGTCACGTCGTCCATATACAGCACTTTACAATCTATCCCAAGCATGTTCGATAGTGTTCATGTCTGGAGTACATGCTGGCCACTATAGTCGAGCGATGTCGTTATCCTGAGGGAAATCATTGCACCTGACTGAAATTTCATCGTTTTAATCTTAGGTAGAATGCTCCAAACTTTTGGGTGTGCAAACTGATGAATATTTAACCTGTAGGAAGCATATTTCTAAGCCCAAACATTTAAGTTCTGCTACTTTTGTTCATCGAATAATTGCTAATCTTGGAAACAAATGAATCAACCTTCTGACTTAGTTTGCATATTTCCACTCACTAATATTTTACAGATTAATTTACTGGGTAAATGATCATTTCTAAAAAAGGAATTGATTGCACAAAAGCGATCAGAAGGAATAATATGTGGGTTTCACCCATGGACGTCATGGACGTCCTCTTCAAGGAGATATATATCGCACCGTTGCAATATAAATCTATAATCGATGTTAACAAATTTCTCATCTTCAGAAACGCTTACCTTGCCATTGCCAGTCTACATCTTATTTCCTCTCTACTTCGACCATCATCAGTTATTTTGGTCCCCAAATGGCAAAATTCCTTTGCTACTTTAAGTGTCTCATTTCCTAATCTAATTCCCTCAGCATCACCCGAGTTAACTCGACTACATTCCATTACTCTCGTTTTGCTTTTGTTGATGTTCATCTTATATCCTCCTTTCAAGACACTGTCCATTCCTTTCAACTGCTCTTCCAAGTCCTTTGCTATCTCTGACCGAATTACAGTGTCATCGGCGAACCTCAAAGTTTTTATTTCTTCTCCATGAATTTTAATACCTACTCCTAATTTTTCTTTTGTTTCCTTCACTGCTTGCTCAATATACAGATTGAATAACATCGGGAAGAGGCTACAACCCTGTCTCACTCCTTTCCCTACCACTACTTCCCGTTCGTGCCCCTCCACTGTTATAACTGCCATCTGGTTTCTGTACAAATTGTAAATAGCCTTTCGCTCCCTGTATTTTATCCCTGCCAACTTTAGAATTTGAAAGAGAGTGTTCCAGTCAACATTGTCAAAAGCTTTCTCTAAGTATACAAATGCTAGGAACGTAGGTTTGCCTTTCCTTAATCTTTCTCCTAAGATAAGTCATAGGGTCAGTATTGCCTCACGTGTTCTAATATTTCTACGGAATTCTAACTGATCTTCCCCGAGGTCGGTTTCTACCAGTTTTTCCATTCGTCTGTAAAGATTTCACATTATTATTTTGCAGCTGTGACTCATTAAACTACATACAACAGAAATTCCTGTCCTACGACGTTGTCTGTCATGTGGCTACAAAGAGAACCCTGTAGTTGTGGTAGGTGGCAGCGTGAAGACCTGGAACGTTACTGGTCCGATGCCGCCGGCGCTGGCGACTGACATGCTGCTGGTGCAGACCAGGGCGAAATGGGCCGGAGCCTGCCGGCCGTAAAACGCTGAGACGAAACTGTTGGTACTGACAACTTGTAGCCCTAGGACTGAAATGCCGTTGCTGCTGGGCGGAACTGCCAGTACAGGCCGACGTGTGGCACAGGACGTAGATGACTTCGCACGGTCCGGCGGTGGTCTAAATAGTAGAGAGAAGGTGTACGTTCGCCTAGAGTTGTCAGGGCACGAGACCTGGAGTAGCAAAATAGTGTCTTGACAGGTACGCAGCGAACCGGCGAGATTGGCGCTCCCAGACGTTGTGGAGGTGACGTGTAACTCCGCCGTAAACAGCCCACACCGAACGAGGAAATACCTCCGCTCTTTATGAGAGCCGTTTACGCACGCCCTCGTGGCGGTGCAGCTGCCCGCACAATATGCCTGCAGTGAGGAAACGACTACTAGTCGGATACAACCAGACTAAAATGAAAACATGGACAACTATAATTATACAAACTAAAATTATGGTCAAAGTGAAACCATGGTAACCTAAATAAAGTAAAATATGAGGCTTATAAATAGGAGGTCCAATTTCCAAAGCAGCCTGGATGGGTTTCTTTGTAGGCCCAGAAGTTAGAAGAGGTTAGTAAGGTATCTGTTTCTAATCAGTCATTACCATATTTGGGTGGACTGTGATACGTTTGTTAATTTCAATTATTTCAAGGTGGTTCATCATCCTCCCTTTCAGGCTGCTGTGTAGGGCTTCATGTTGCACCTGCAACTGCAGCCTTCATTAAGCAGGTATGCAAAGGTAGAGTCTTCTTTTGCAAGTCTCGTGTTCCTTCAGATGGGAAACTGCTGCTCCATCACACTGGTCTCCATGGATTTTGTCAAAATTGTAATTCACTGTGTGTATTCCAATCTTTTCTAAACTAAATAGTTGTACTTACCACTTGCCAAAATATGTCCAATGATGTGGTATACATAAAATGATGTCCTAAACAATTTAGATTTAAATCTTCTGCCACGCGGGATTAGCCGAGTGGTCTAGGGCGCTGCAGTCATGGACTGTGCGGCTGGTCCCGGCGGAGGTTCGAGTCCTCCCTCGGGCATAGGTGTTTGTGTTTGTCCTTAGGATAATTTAGGTTAAATAGTGTGTAAGCTTAGGGACTGATGGTGTTAGCAGTTAAGTCCCATATGATATCACACACATTTGACCATTTTTGAAGTCTTCTAATAAGACTGTGAGGAACGCCTGCAAAGGACGGAACAGTGCCGCGCGGAGTGGCCGCGCGATTTGAGGCGTCATGTCACGGACTGCGCACCCCTCCCACCGGAGGTTCGAGTCCTCCTCGGGCATAGGTGTGTGTGTTGCTCTTAGCATAAGTTAATTTAAGTTAGTTTAAGTAGTGTGTAAATCTAGGGACCGATGACCTAAGGAGTTTGGACCCTTAGGAATTCACACACATTTGAACAGTTTTTTTAACGGAACATACACTATTTACTGATATGTTGATGTGATGACATGAGCACAAGACAAAGAATGGTAAGATACGTTTTTATTTTTTATGCAGTATGGAGACCACCAAGACTAAAACCACTGCTTAAAGCTACTTCCTTAATTGTGTTTCATTGTGCAGGGAACCTGTCATCACCCATCACCACTCATGTGGATGAACGTTAGGCGATGTGTTGATAAATATCTTATACTACAATGTCAGTGTTGGTGGACTTCCGGTAAACCTTAAAAGTATGACTAAAGTCATAAACATCCATTGTTTGTACTAAATAATTTATGAGTCATCTTAAAAGAAAGAATAAAATTATTGGTGTATGTAGCTAGGTCTAAATAATTTATGGAGCTACCCCCAAACTCCACTGTGAAATTGACATTGTTGTGATCAGGATCAAAATATTTGGGGAATTTCCGAAGTTGTCTGGTACTACCAGTCCATAAGTAAAATACACAATAAACATAGCTGAATCGGTAAGCAACCATGAAATAGACTGAATTATTTTCCAAAAATTGTATTTAAAAAATTACGATATTACAATTCAAATGGTTCAAATGCCTCTAAGGACTATGGGACTTAACATCTGAGGCCATCAGTCCTCTAGACTTAGAACTACTTAAACCTAACTAATCTAAGGTCATCACACACAACCATGCACGAGGCAGATTCGAACCTGCGACCGTAGGAGTAGCGCGGTTCCGGACTGAAGCGTCTAGAACCGCTCGGGATATTACAGTGCCTGTGTTATTCTGATTAAGATCGAAGCCACTGCGGCGACCACAGCCGTTACGAAACACATCAAATGAACCCGTAACTGAGAATAATGAATACCATCAGCTGTAGAATGGAATGACGACAGTGAAAACCTGTGCCGGACCGAAATTCTAAAATGGTAAGACGATCACTCGCGAAAAGCGGGAGATCCGGGCTCGAGTCCCAGTCTAGATCAAATTTTCATTGTCTTCATTCCATTCTAAAGCTGAAGGTAGTCCTTATTCTCAGTTATGAATTCATCTGGAACATTTTAGATAAGACCATATTACGGGGGAAACCGTAAGTAGACCATGTAATTGGTTATATACATTAACATCGGAAAATGAATAATTATGCGCTAGGCAAATGTGTGTTGCAGAATTTATGCCATTATTCACAACTGGGTTAGCTACAGATTTATGAAGTAAGCCTGTTGCTCTCTAAAGTAGGTGCATAAATGTACAAACTGCTATCGTCAAGAAAAGTCTGACTTGACACTAACTTGTTCACTAAGCCATCTGATTCAGAATACCATAACTATAGTCCAAACGATGTAAGAAGGTCCCTGATGTTTTCAAGCGTTGTTACCAGCCTTCAGGTGCAAAGAGCAAAAGGCCGAAGGTGAGACAATAGCCATCTGTAGGGCTGCGATAATACTGAGGCCTTGCGATAGAGACATCTGCAGAATCTCCTTAAGTGATTAGTTGAGGTAGGCGCACGAACACGCTGGGCACAAGCCACTGCAACTGTCAGGGATCTTCTTACGCTGACTCGAAAGTACTTTTTAAAATAGTTTTAATTTTTCACAAGCTGTGACATCGTCGCGAAAGAACACAGTGACCCGTATATGTAATAAGTTTTCTTTAATTTACGTCTATGGTCACAATCTTTTTTGTTTAACAGATTACCGGTTTCGGTCTTTAATGACCATAATCAGATCTGTTTCATAAAAACAAAGTCCTAATGTACTGCAGCCATAGTGGCATCCGTTTTAAACATTTGACGATGCCACTATGGCTGCAGTACATTAGGACTTTGTTTTTATATAACAGATCTGTTGAAACCGGTAATCTGTTAAACAAAAACGTTTGTGACCATAGACGTAAATTAAAGAAGATTTATTAAGTTTTAATTTTGACTGTTTCATTTATCATTCTGTTACATTTTAATGGGGTGAAATGCAGACACTACATTATGGACTGGATATTGTCTTTATGCGGCTTAGTCCGTTTATAAAGTCAGGAAACTGTAGGACTCTTGTTGGTGAGAAAGAAGGTATCATGGTCAGATACTATGCCTTTACACAATTTAATAACACTTCTAATTTTATCATTTTAAGATGGTCATAAATCTCTTTCCATGTTTTGGAAGCTGGAGGAGATTAGGAAGTCATATACCGGGCGGTTATAATTGAACGCCGGCCGGGGTGGCCGTGCGGCTAGGCGCTACAGTCTGGAACCGCGGGACCGCTACGGTCGCAGGTTTGAATAGGACATGGATGTGTGTGATGTCCTTAGGTTAGTTAGGTTTAAGTAGTTCTAAGTTCTAGGGGACTGATGACCTCAGGAGTTAAGTCCCATAGTGCTCAGAGGCATTTGAACCATTTTTCTATAATTGAACTTTCCCTGTTTAACATGTTATAACACGGAAACTAATCACCGTACGAGGGCGAAACTAGGTATCATTAATGTAAAAGGAGCTGGGGAAGACAAATAATGGATAATCAATCAAATTGAAACACTTAAATTTGTGTGCTACTATGGAACATCACACCATTACATGCCGGTACTACTCAAGGAGCTGAATATGGCACCCATCAGTATCCAGAAGATATTGCATTTTGCACAGCAGAACGAATCGTGTCGATAGGTATGCTGACAAAGTCGGTTGGTATGCTGCAGTTCACATCAGCACATATGTGAATGTCCTCTGTCTTTCAGTTAGCCCCACAACCGGAAACCACAGGGAGTGAGATCAGGTTATCGTGCCGGCTAAGCGTTTGGAAACGATCGATAGTTTCCAAATGTGTTTCGAAGAATCAGGTGAACTTCAGAGCGATTTACAGTGGGGCTCCATCTTTCATGAAAACTGTTGAGTTCAGTGCATCTCTCTCCTGACGCAGTAACTACACGTCTTTGGTTCTTGAGGGCCAGTCTGCTCGGAAAAAACTGGGCCAATGACGGACGTAGCTGTGAAGCCACACAATACGTTCACCATACAGGGAGCTTCCTGCCCAGTGACTGGAGATGAATGTCCCCATACTCAGCAATTCTCTGTATTCACCTCACCCCTCAGAGGAAAATGAGCTTCGTGTGTCCATAGGATGGTCCAGGTCCAGCCGTCCTCAACTTCAGTCCTTGCGAGGAAGTTTAGAGAGAAGTCAACACGTCGATGTGCGCCCTATGGTGCAAGCCGCTGTACGATACGGATCTTGTACGGTTACCACTTGAGAATGTTTCGAAGCACCTTCCATACAGGGACCCACGGGATGTTCAACTGTCTTGACACAGCACGCGCGCTGCCTGACAATCAGGAATTGCGCGCAGCGTTGTCTGCCATTGCAACAGTGATTTCATCAACCACCTGAGGTACTACCGATCGTCGGCCTTTCCTGGAGCGACGCCCAGTTCTCCAGTTGATTCGAACTTTTTCATCATGTTCCGCACAGCAGATGGAGAAAGAGGACCTTTCGTAAGCCTTTCAGCCTGCGATATTCTCGAAATGCAGCTACAACACTACTGTTGTTTTGATAATAGAGCTTCACCAATAATCCCCTGCTCCTTTTGTCCAAGCTCATGTTGGCGTATCAACAAGTGCACTGCGACTGGTCTGGTGTGTGTGACTGAATCACGATGACTGACCACTGCAGCTGGTCGCCATAGTTGGAACTGGACGGTGGCGCTGTGACGCATGGAAATCATAGGTCAGGCATTAATGCTACCCAGTTTGTTACTACGTAGTACGGTAGATATTTTCCGTGTTATAACGTGCTAAATAGGGAAAGTTTAATTGTAGCCACCCGTTACTTTAAATACTCACCTTTGTTTATTAAGGGATGAGTATTCCTTTTCTGTGCAGTGTTTGCTATAACTGAATTGTCACCCAGTATCCTCTCGATATTATTTAAATGTTATCTTTCCTTACTGCAATTTTTTAAATTTATTTTTTCTGTCTTAACAATTGTTTTAATTTCTCAAGTTCTTAAATAATTCTATGTGTTATACATTTTATACAAGCTAAATGGATTTTATTTAGGTATATTGAAATAATTTGCCTCATTTTAGTCTAATATCAAACATTAATAATTGTCAATTTTGACAGCCTGCTGAGAGAATTTTTGGATAAACCAAATTTAAAATACCTGGTCTCAAAAAAATTCACAGCCGTGCATAATTAGTTGGGTTTGTACTTGATGATGGGCTAACAGTCGATAACCGGCAGGTGGGTACGTGCAGAAAGGACGGACATGACACGTGCTGAAGCTGAAACTACGTGACATAATGATGTCTGGTGGAAATCACAGAGGCAGGCAAGATGGAGTTCTTTCTTTCTTTCTTGCTAAACCAGCTGTAAAGATAACTACCTTGCATCTTGTGCAGAAAACTCACTGTGTTTACCTAATGGGATATCACTGAAAGACACAGAAATAATATAAGATACCTTATGTGTGTACCATAAATTGACTGATTTAACTGATAGAACTAGAGGCATCAGCTGGCCCAAAGGTATGAGATACAGCGTTTTGCAAGGTGCCATGATATCGGTTGGAGAGAACAAAAGTGCCCTTCCCGAGAAGTTACGTGTCAGGTACCTCTGTAACTTCTGCTGCAATGCTGCTGAAGCAGCACTATTGAGTAAGCTTTCTAAGGCCGCCGACAACCAACGTACCTTCACTGCAGCCAGTAGCTACTACCGCTGCTAACGTATTGGTAAAACGCGATACCAGGCTCTAGAAAATAACACTTCATTTATGACATTTTCCGTCGGTGCTTCACTAAACGTGACTATAATATTAAACCAGAAACAATGGCATGGAGGTTTGGAAAGTATTTTATATTTGGTCACGAATTAGGTTTCGAATTTTCTTTCTCTGACAACTTCTTAGGAAAGCGAAAGTCATCTTTATCGCATAAATAATACACATATCAAAAAGTATTGCATCACCTCGCTTCCGAGAGTTCCGGAACCTGTACAGAAAACTAGAATAGCGATCAACATAAACATCAATTCCGCACTTTTTATTCCTCATGAAAACCACACATTGCTTGTTGTACCACTATACAGCGAGACCTTCAGAGGAGGTGGTCCAGATTGCTGTACCTCTAATACCTAGTAGCACGTCCTCTTGCATTGATGCATGCCTGTATTCGTCGTGGCATACTATCCACAAGTTCATCAAGACACTGTTGGTCCAAATTGTCCCACTCTTCAACGGTGATTCGGCGCAGATCCCTCGGAGTAGTTGGTGGGTCACGTCGTCCATATACAGCACTTTACAATCTATCCCAAGCATGTTCGATAGTGTTCATGTCTGGAGTACATGCTGGCCACTATAGTCGAGCGATGTCGTTATCCTGAGGGAAATCATTCACAAGATGTGCACGGTGGGGGCGCGAATTGTCGTCCACGAAGGCGAATGCCTTGCCAATGTGCTGCCAATATGGTTGCACTATCGGTTGGAGGATGTCACTCATGTATCGTACAATCGTTACTGCGCCTTCCATGACCACCAGCGGCGTACGTGGGTCCCATTTAATGGCACCCCAAAACAACAGGGAACCTCCACCTCGCTGCACTCGTTGGACATTGTGTCTAAGGCGTTCAGTCTGACCAGTTTGTCTCCAAACACGTCTCCGACTATTGCCTGCTTGAGGGCATATGCGGCACTCATCTGTGAAGGGAACGTGTTGCGAATCCTGTGCGGTCCATTCGGCATGTTGTTGGGCCCATCTGTACCGCGCAGCATGGTGTCGTGGTTGCAAAGAAGGTCCTTTCCATGGACGTCGGGAGTGAAGTTGTGCATCATGCAACCTATTGCGCACACTTTGAGTCGTAACACGACGTCATGTGGCTGCACGAAAAGCTATATTCAACATGGTGGCGTTGCTATCAGGGTTCCCCCGAGCCATAATCCGTAGGTAGCGATCACCCACTACAGTAGCAGCGGCCTGAGCGAAGCATGTCATCGACAGTCCCTGTCCCCCTGTATCTCCTCCATGTTCGAACAACATCGCTTTCGTACATTCCGAGACGCCTGGACACTTCCCTTGTTGAGACCCCTTCCTGGCACAAAGTAAGAATGCGGACGCGATCCAACCGCAGTACTGACCGGCTAGGCGTGGTTGAACTTCAGACAACACAAGCCGTGTACCTCCTTCCTGGTGGAATGACTAGAATTGAACGGTTGTTAGACCCCCTCCGTCTAATAGGCGCTCCGCATGCATGGTTGTTTACATCTTTGGGCGGGTTTAGTGACATCTCTGAACAGTTAAAGGGACTGTGTTTGTGATACAACATCCACAGTCAACGTCTATCTTCAGGAGTTATGGGAACCGAGGTGTTGCAAAACTTTTTTTGACGTGTGTACTTTACAGAATATCAAGAAAGATTTTCCAATTAAATGTTACCAGTTCTTTCATTCTGAAAACGTGACACATTTCTACACATCAGCATTCCCACTTCTTAAAGCTGGCACTCTTGTTCCCATACAGATATCTCGTCGGTGTCACTGAATTCAGGTTTTTGGTTTTCATTAAACAACGCTGACAACTGAAGCATAATTTTATTTTCCATTCAAGTTTCTTTCGATTGGTTTGATGGTGCTCTCCACCTTCTCCTGTTATATACTAAAAGATGCTCTTTGTTCCCTTCCTTTACTTATATATAACCTTATTCATAATACTCTTGATCGTCTGATAGTGCTTAATTCTCATTCTTAATACTTTGAATATACAGGGCACATATTTTGCGATACCTAATGGACTTTGTGGAGCTACTGTGCTTCCCATCAACAGCAGGCAGTGCTTTTTATTTGCAGATTACACATGTGTCATGTCGTCTGAAGTCAGTAGGAGAATGTAACGAGATTTGACACCATGATTTATCTAAAGCGCACTGTGGAATCCGACTAAGCGACTCAGCACGAAGAATGATCAGGGAACGAATGTCGCTGACTATTAAAAAAAAGGAATATCTGTCAAGCAGGAATGCTATACTAATTAAGGTGAAAGGGAGTGGTGGAATGCACGTAGCTGAAAATACTAGCAAACTAAGTTCGACGAAGAAAAGGCATTTGTTCACACAAGGTATTCTCTCCTCGAAGCTTTGAAATCATTTAGCGTTCATCTGACGAAGCAATACTCCTCTTAATATTATGGTTCCTTATGGGAGCTCATCTCTTAACTCATTATATTTACGATATTCTGTCGGCAAAAGATCATGCCACTAGAATGATAGGTCACAGTTGCTCTCTTGTGAACGCATTCGAACCTCAGGCGATCTGCTAGCAGTTGCCGTCACCTCGCTTGTGACCATACATTCTGCTCAAGAAAATCTGTAGAGCGCAGTGGAGAAGTTGTAATGGAAATGTATAACTTAATCAAGTCGCCCTACCGAAAGTCAAGCCGAAAACCGACAAAATTTATACACGCAAGATTTAGCTATATTATTCCACCGATAACTGAATTTAATTACTACATGGATTAACTACATTATGAAGCGAATCGACTAACCGGATTTCCAACTAAAAATGTTTCATATGAATATAGGGTGTCTGCTCTTTCGGACAGGTCTAGAAGAACAGACAACACGCACTCGTATAATTGATTCGCTTCGATGGTCAATGAATCCCCCCCCCCCCCCCCCTTGGGTGCGGATGCACATTTCATACGACCTACAGCTGAAATCTAAGATAAGTGATCACCGAGGACATGGACGGAGAAAAAAATGGTTCAAATGGCTCTGAGCACTATGGGACTCAACTGCTGTGGTCATAAGTCCCCTAGAACTTAGAACTACTTAAACTTAGCTAACCTAAGGACAGCACACAACACCCAGCCATCACGAGGCAGAGAAAATCCCTGACCCCGCTGGGAATCGAACCCTGGAACCCGGGCGTGGGAAGCGAGAACGCTACCACATGGACGGAGACTGTGAACAGTCGGTCGGGGGAAGTGTTGAAATAATCGGCGCATTTGCGATATATACTGTGTTTGGATGATGCAGTCATTAACGCATCTGCCTAGGAAGCAAGAAATCCTGGGCTCGAACTCCAGTGCGGCACACATTTTCAATCGCCGCCATTGATTCATACAAAGTCCCGATGCAGCTGACATTAAAAACTTCACTCCCTATCCTATTGTTTCTCCCACCTCCACCATCAATTACATACAAATGTTTTCTCCAAGGTGTGCTAGTCTTAATTCCGAACTCCAGTTTCATAGGGCAGTAAAAGACAGCAAAAGACAAGCTGAAGTTTTGAACTTCCAGGAGGATCAGCAGGCACTCTTTCCTTAGACCATCGCTTAGTAATAGCCATCCGTGGCACTGAAAAGCTGCTCAAATAGTTGAAAACAGATAAGTTACCAGGACTTTTTAAATAATCGAATCCAGTGTTTACTGTGGGCGGCAGGTATATAGCAGAAACAAAGGTGTCGTCAAGAGTGCCCCAGGGAAGCGTGACACCGTCCCGGGTTTCTACACACATAAACATTCTGAAGGATAGACGGGTCAGTAGCCTGCAACTGTTTGTTGACGACGATGGAGTGTAGGAAATCATCAGGTGACAGTACGAAGAAACAGGATGACTCGGAAAGAATATTTTGAGTTTTCTCTAAAAATGGAAAAATGTAAATTAATAAAGGAGAATAGGAGAAAATCCCTGCAATGTTCAAACACACTGTTAGAGGTGCGCAGTTTGACCATGTCCATTAAATTTCTAGGTGTAAAGACACAAAACAATATTAAACGGAACTAGCACGTAGCAGCGGTTGTAGGGGAGGAGAAACGTAGAATTAGGTTGATGGGAAGAGTTATAGTACAGTGTAACTCATCTATGAAGGCGATCACGTACATAGCACTAGCGTGACCCTTTCTATAGTACCACTTGAGTGTTTAGGATCCCGAAAAACCCGCATTTAAGGAAGAATTGAAAAAAATTGGAGGTGTGCTGCTGGTTTCTTACCGGTAGGTACGACCAATAAGTACTACGGAAGCCTCCATGCACTGGAGAAAAGAAGATGTCCGTTTCGCGAAACACTATTGACAAAGTTTAAAGAACAGGCGTCTGTGACTGCCAGCAGAGCGACCTTACATTATGCATCTCACGTTACGACAGGCGACGGGAAAGACAAGATAAAAGAAATGAGTGTTACAGAAGAATATTCAGGCTGTTTCACAATACACTTTACACACTTCGACAGGTTGTAGAGGGGACATAGTAGATCAAGTTTTACACAGAAGTGCATGTACTCAAACGTCATCCGACGAAGCTACAGAGCTGTAGCTGCCGGAGCCTTTAAATATGTGTGCATACAGAGAGATTCCGTGATGTTACAGACTTTCTGGGATGATAGAGATGGATAACTGTATCAATGTGAAGTAAGGGGCCCCTGTACGGGAAACCAACGTGTCGAAATTTATAAGCGAACACTCTGCTGATACTTCTGACATTGGAATACATTTACCAGTACTATTGTTGCTAAGATTGTAGGGTAGGCAAATTTCACTGGTGGTAGTATGTACCAAAACAAGAAAAAATTTCTTATAAACATGGGCTCTAAAATGTATATCTAAATTGCTATGAGGAGAATATAGAAGATGATGATGATGATGTTTGGTTTTGTTGGGCGCTCAAGTGCGTGGTCATCTGCACCCATACAAAGTCCCAATTTTCCACACAGTCCAATTTCTTTACTCAGTCCATTTTAGGCACTGTCACGAATGATGATGATGATGATGCAATGATGAGAACACAAACACACAGTCCCCTGGCAGAGAAAATCCCCAACCCGGCTAGGAATCGAACCCGGGTCCCTGTGATACAAAGGCAGCAAATAGAGTAGCTACTCAGGGATGAGTTTTAGAGCCCTGTTTTTTTTTTTTCTTGTCTTGGTCAATACAACCATTTGTGAAACTTGCAACCGCTACATTCTTAGCAATAACAGTACACTTACACGTATTCTGCTGTCAGAGGTATCAGAATAATTTTTCCTTGTAACTTCCGACTCTTTCGCTTTCGAACCAGGGGTCCTTACCGTAAATTGATACAATTATCAGACTCCATTATCCCTGAAATTTTGTGACATCATCACAGCATCACCTTGCTTATACATATATCTACAGGCGTCGACATCTATAACTTTGAAGCTCTGTAACGTCAATGGATGACGTTTCTGGACATCTATTCGTATTTAAAACTTGATCTACAAAGTCTCCTCTACAGCCTCTAGAAGTGTGCAACATGAATTGTGAAACAACGTGTATATAAATGTTTCCCCTCGCTCCAATAGCGAGTGAAGCAAGGAATGGAATGGCTAGCAGTTAGTTAGTGGCAAGTTGCGTAGACTATTTGAACCATTCTTTCATCGAAATGATGTGGAACGAATCAGTTCACAGGATATGTATAGCTCGTTTAGTGGTGACATCAGTGAAGACAACATTTTTTTATTCCTGCTCATGCAACTATAGTTTAAAAAACGTGCGTGTTTAGATTTAAAGGAGTAGCCTGATGCAGCTTTCCATACTCGTCTACGCTGTGCGAGCCTGTTTGATCTCTCAGTAACTCAGCATTTCAATATGCATTCTGACTTACTTTCGATATTGTTACAAGCGTTACTTTGTTTTAAAATTTTTTAGGACCAGTCGTTATCTGTCCATACTATTTCTCCCTTCCAATACCTGCTCCATTATACTATTACTCCAAAAGAGAAATGACTGTGCTCATATTATTACGGAAGAATATGTATTGGTGAACAATTTTTACAGGTGCATGAGTGTTAATAGATTTTTCTGCCATCAGCTATGACCTCAGGCTACAAGTTTCATAAAAGACAATCAACTCTGTGCCCCTGGAAGGCAAAAATGATGGAATTCCTCTGCTTCATTATGGTTAACGATAAGCAATTGCAGGAAGGAACGAACGCAGGTGTATACTATCCAAGCATAAGTACAGGGACCACACTACCTAATGTGGAATTGACGACTAGCTGTCACGAGATGTGGACCTGCCAGTATACGTGGAGGCGAGGAGTACTGTTTTGTGAGTAGAGACGCAGAAACAGCAGAGTTGATCGATGAGGAGAGCTCAGTGATTTAAAACACAGACAAGTAATTGGATGTCACATGAGTAATGAATCCTTGAGATATATTAAAACCTTTCTGAAGCTGCCCAAATCGAAGGCTGAAGATGTGACTTTGATGTGGAAACGTGAAGGAACAACCAGAACGAATACCGGACAGACTCATGTACTGACGCACATGACAGCGTAGCTGAGAGTGCTTGTGAAATATTGTACGAAACCAACGAAAGGACTCGCTCGTGACTTCCAAAGTGCTTCCAGCTGCCACAATGGCTGCGTGTAGGGAGTCAGAAAGAACAGTCAAGCCACTCTCCATAAGCCACCCATTCCTTGACCCGTTGCTAAATGATGCTCGAGGTTATGTGAAGAGTGACATCACTGGACACTAGATGTCTGGAAACAGGTGATTTGGAGTGATTAATTACGCTATAACTGTGGAAATACGAAGGAAGAGCTTAGCTTTCGTAACGGCTGGAGAAGGTACCTCTCATCATACGTAGCGCCAAAAGTGAAGCATGGAGTACCTGGTGCTATATTGGGTGTTTTTCGTGTTTAGCGTGTGATACTACTAGCGACTGCCGGCCGGGATGGCCGAGCGGTTCTAGGCGCTACAGTCTTGAACCGCGTGACCGCTACGATCGCAGGTTCGAATCCTGCCTCGGGCATGGGTGTATGTGATGTCCTTAGGTTAAAGTAGTTATAAGTTCTAGGGGACTGATGACCTCAGAAGTTAATTCCCATAGTGCTCAGAGCCATTTTAACCATTTTTGAACTACTAGCGCTAAATTCCGAGGGAAATGAATGCATTTTACCGCATTCTGCACTGCGTACAGTAGACGAAGTATTCGGACATGATGACAATTTCTATCAGCCTTACAATGTCCAGTCCCATAAAGCAGCATCGGTGAGGCAATGCAACATTCCTGAGGTGGATTAGGGTGCCCAATGGGTGACCTTCCTCATGAGTTAGAACGCCGACTTCCTTCGAGACGCCAGTGTCTAACATCCCTATCTTCTTGGATTTCACTGTCTGAAAAAAGAGGGACTGTCATTCCTCTACAGACAGTCAGGTAACTTATTGAAACTGATCATAGAAGAATTTTCATCTTTTTTTTCTCTTTTTGTATAGTTCCATACGACCAAATTGAAGAGTGAATCTCTTTGGTCACGGAACGTGTCAGTACATGAAATTATAACAAAAAAGTAATAATAGATAAAATGAAATACCTGTGGATCCTAAAGGGACGAGAAGTTATAAGTTGATATAAACACAATTAACAATGCAACACAGGAATTAGCTTAGCTTTGCAAGGAACTCCTCGACAGCATATAAACAGCGACCCCTGAGGAAACGCAAAAAAAAGAAAAAAAAATTCAAATGTGTGTGAAATCTTATGCGACTTAACTGCTAAGGTTATCAGTCCCTAAGCTTACACACTACTTAACCTAAATTACCATAAGGACAAACACAAACACCCATGCCCGAGGGAGGACTCGAACCTCCGCCGGGACCACCCACACAGTTCATGACTGCATCGCCTCAGACCGCTCGGCTAATCCCGCGTGGCTGAGGAAACTCCTTAATTTCGATATGAAAGAGCGTGGATTACTGGTAAGATTTTTAACTTCTTGTAGTAGATTACAGGAAACTGATACAACACACTATTGCACACCTTTCCTCACAAGAGTCAAGGAGTTGCGACCAAAATACTAGTTGGGTTTCTGCCTAGTATTAACTGAGAGAAAGCTGTTGATTCTACGAAGTAACGTCATACGGTTAATAATAAAAGACATTAAAAAATATAAATATTGAGGGGAAATGTCAGAGTACCTAGAGTAATGAACAGGTTAACAATAGGTTCACGAACTTACACCAGTGACTGCCTGAGCCGCCTGTTTGTGATCCAAAAATACTCTGTGAGAATGGGAAGATTCCCCAAAATATGACACTATAAGTCATAAGCAATGAATATAAGCAACAGTGCTTTTGGTGTCGAACTCTCACTTACTTCATATACTGATCTAGTAGTAAAAATGGCAACATTATGACTGAACAAGATCCTGAACATGGGCTTCCCGAGAGTGTTTACTATCAATCTGAATACCTGGAAATTTTAACTGTTCAGTCTCACTAATCGTAATCCCATTCTATGTAATTATATGGTAAGGCTTCGTTCAAGTGTTTGTTAGAAACCGTAAAACTGAGACTCTCTCTGATTTAGCGTTAGCTTATTTTCAGCAAGCCTTTATTTTATGTCTTGAACAGCATTATTTGAAATAGTGACAATGTCGCACACAACTTCCTTTACTACCGTGGTAGTAACATCAGCGAACAGAAATATTTTAGAATCACCTGTAATACTAGAAGGCATATCATTTATATAATTAAGAATGAGGAGTGGCCCAGCATTGATTCATTTAACCGTGGCCCACTTGGACCCTGCATTATAACCTTCTCAATATTGGAGAAAATGACAATTTCCTTTCTGTTCTTAATGCAAGAGGATAACTTAATGTGAGCTACTCTCCTTATTCCACAATGCTCCAACTTCTGGAGCAATGTTTTGTAATGAATACTACCAAAGGCCATAGTTAAATCAAACATTATCCCAAGTATTCAAAACCTCTTATTTATTCCATTCAGCACCTCACAGAGAAAAGAGAATATAAAACTTTCAGTTGTTAAACCACTTTTAGAACCAGATTGTATGTTTGACAGCAAATTATATGAAATGAAATGCTCAGTTATCCTTACATACACAGCCTTTTCGATAACTTTAGCAAACACTGGTGGCATAGAAACAGGTGTAAAATTGTCTGTATTATCCATTTCTCCCTTTTTTTTAAAGCTGCTTTAATACTGAGTACTTTAATCGTTCAAGAAACTGACCATTCCTGAAGGACACACTACAAGTACGGGGCTCACATGTGAAGTATAGTACTTTAGTATCCTGCTTGATGATCCATGGTATCACATGAATCCTTAGTCGTCAGTGATCTAATTATTGACTCAATCTCCCCCTTGTCATTGTCGTGGAGGAGTATTTCAGATATCAGTCTCAAGAAGCCATTTTTCTAGAGACTTATGTGATTCTCTATAGAAACTATGATCTTATTTAATTCACCAGCCATGTTCAGAAACTGATTGTTGATTACTGTACATATATAGTTGACTTATCATAACAGAAATATTTTAACCATGTACTGACTTTATATCCTCGACTTTGTGCTGCTAATTAGCGATTATAGTTCAGCCCAAACAATGGATAATCTTTCAGTTATCCATGACATGCCACCCTGCATCATCAGAAAATGGCACTCAAGCCACAGCACTAATAATACGGTACAGCACAAAGCACACAAAGCTTTTCGTTTGTTCCTGGAAGCACCACTCCTTCTCAAATGCCCTGTTGTTTGCCGGCTCGCCTACATATTGGGAAGGGAGATTAAAGAATTATGAAACATAAGTGTTTCCAGGATATTATACAATAATTCATATAGTACTACTTGTATTATCTTAGAAATTTCTCATTTGAGGGTGCACTTTTTAAGGAAATAAACACAATTAAGTCCTTTTTCATTCACTGTCACCGGAGGTTCATCAGTTTACGGTATGTGAAGTTAAATATTTTATAAAAACTCTGAATCTCGTAACTGCGACATTCAACAAGTAAACGAGGGCGTTGGGAGCGACTGTTACTCTGAGATGGAGGGATAGGCAGAGGAGAGGAATTCGTGGCTGACAGCATCAGACCAACCAGATGTATGAAGAACCTCTCTGATATATTGTAAGTAGCTTTGTTATCGTTTATAATGTATCGCTTCAGCGCCATATTTTGATAACAATGTGACGGATGATGATTATTTTGTAGTGAAATGAAGCGTGGGGAAAACACCTGGTTACAAACAAAATAAAAATCCTCATATAATCCACCGACTCGTCTGAACATGAAGATGGAAGACTCAAAACGCGCAGAGGAGGAAAATAAAATTACTGACACAAATGATTGTTTTAATTTGTGTTCGGTATCATAAATGCCTGTTGTTTCCAAATCATGTCCCAACTTGGTTGTTATGTTAAATATCTCCATGCCACTGAGTATCGCACTACAGCATCAAGGTAGAACAATCGCCGACTAACGAGCTACATCGAGTAGTCCCATACTAGTGAGAGCACATTTGAATCATTCTTTCAATGGAAAATATTCCAAGCTTAGCCGGCCGGTGTGGCCGAGCGGTTCTAGGCGCTACAGTCTGGAACCGAGCGACCGCTGCGTTCGCAGGTTCGAATTCTGCCTCGGGCGTGGATGTTTGTGATGTGCTTAGGTTAGTTAGGTTTAAGTAGTTCTAAGTTCTAGGGGACTGCTGACCTGAGAGTTAAGCGCCATTTGAAGCATTCCAAGCTTAAGTGACAAATATCGAAAGAGAGCAGTTTTGCATCCTCGGGAGTACACAGTTATACTATTTGCAAATTTCATTGATCCGTATCAGGAGAGGAAGAATGTCATATTTAGCTGCATTTACTGAACACTGCATGTATAACCGAGTCTTAAGTGTGGCGTAACGCTCAAGAAAGTACACCAAATAGAGAGAACAAGGTCTTCTTTCACTTGTGAACGCCATCTCATAGAGCGAGCTTGTATCTGTGGCAAGTCACTCGTGCATCTAGAGACAGACGCCGTTCCAGTGAGTGTGCCTACGCAATCAGCACAGATTGGAGGCAGCCTCCCCCCTCCCCTCCTCCATCAGTCACCACGCACATACGCCACGCCCCCAACGCAGCCTCTCGGCTCCAAAATTAGCGGCCCTGCGGTTTCTTTGAAGTGGTCGCTTTGATTACCACGTCTTGCCCAACACCCGCTCCCCTGCCTCCACCCACCTGACGTCTCCTCCCACACGCGGCTCCCTCACCAAATGACAATTAGAAGCGCAGATGGATCACAGCTCGTTAGGTAACCGGCAGCCTCCGATCCTTTTCTCACTGACCGGAATCACGTGACTCTCACGGTTTCGTATGTCTTTCGCTCCTTTAAAACGACTGCCGCACTTCACCTTTCAACGACCGTACCGTTCTACATCTGGAACCACAATGTCTTCCAATTTTCCTTTACAAGAAAGGAAACTCTATATATGCAAGGAGGACTAGATCTCAAGTACCACAGTTATTTCACAGGGCCTTATATTGAAACCACGTTGAAGACACTGGTAGCCTTCAAACACCGAGTAACAGCGTTTTATCGGTATTTTTGAAGAAACGGATTACGGCCTCGCCGATCAATCTGAACTAAGCTACTTCTCATCAAAAAATGGTTCAAATGGCTGTGAGCACTATGGGACTTAACATCTATGGTCATTAGTCCCCTAGAACTTAGAACTGCTTAAACCTAACTAACCTAAGGACATCACACAACACCCAGTCATCACGAGGCAGAGAAAATCCCTGACCCCACCGGGAATCGTACCCGGGAACCCGGGCGCGGGAAGCGAGAACGCTACCGCACGACCACGAGCTGCGGACTTCTCATCACAGTTATATCGACTCTAATCACTTTGAAAAGCATTTTAAAAATCGGTGATACACTTTTATAAGTAGCAACTGGTAAATCTGCACTAAATCTTCTTTCCAGAACTGGTAGATAATTTGGTACGACGTATATTATTAGACGCTTCAAATAGCTGTGCGCTTCTTCTAGTATGATGTAGGTACAGAAAGTACTTCATAAAGGAGGAAAGACAAAAGACCTGTCGCACAACAACACCATAAGTCTATCAGTGCAGGTTTTAAAGTCGACGCTACACTGGTTTATATGTGAACGGCATTTCATTGTATGGATACAGTAAAGAGCGAAACAATGAACCTTCATGTACTCACCGGGTGTTGAGCGATCCAGAAAAGCTCGTGTATTCATTAGTAGCCATACTTGGTCTCCTGCTAACACTTCTGCTCCTAACTGACTATCTATCTTCGGAGCGAATGAAGTATATTAACTGTAAATCACTTCTGTCCATCGTCGTATACGGTTACGGTGACCCAAGTGGGTATGAGTGGCAGGAAAAATCGTGGTGGAAGAAATAGACCACAGATCTCAGAGATATTTATACTTCCGTTACCTCCCCGAGAATGAAACTGAATCACGTATTCAGCTCGCCTTAGTACCAGAAGCGTTGCGTGTCTGATTTAATTATTCCCACTTCTGGGTTCAGCGTTTTGCTGAAGTTAAAACCGTAATCACGATTAATTATATCATTCGTCAACTGTATTTCATTAGCTTCACCAAAATCTGAACATACAGAACGATGAAACAGATAAAATCTTGACTTCCTTATAGTTCATGGCATGGCGTTCCAGTATACAGTGTTCGGCAGTGGCAGATTTATCAGGCTGTAACAGGCGGTTAGATTGTAGAGGATCTGTGCTGCGTTATTGAACTGTGCGTAAGATGTGTCCTATGTGCGAGAAACGACACAGACAGGGAATCTCATAGACGCCTTCACTCCGTAAATTCAATGTTATTGAACCAACGAAAGTAAATTTCTATCATGCTCGCGAAAAATCGCCTTGACTATATGTTAGAGAGGATGCGACGTAATTAGGAAGGAAGATTCTCTACGAACAGTAGGCAGTAGTGAGACCATTGACTTTCACTAATATGTAAATTAATATTAAGTATTATTATAATTGGATATAGTAAATAAAATTAATAACTTTAAATACGAAATATTATATTAATATAAATAATTATTTTAATTATAACAATATAATTGCTAAATTATCTATAATTAGATTATTTAACTTCTTGAGGTGAAACGCGAAACTTCGGTTAAAATTGCTACGCGTTGCAAATCTCCCATTGCTGGCAGCCATTACGTTCAAGAACTTTTTATGATGGTCCTTGTTAGAAATCGTATGTATCCGGTGTTCCCAGGTATTCAAGATACTGGATGATGAGAGCTGTCCGCTCGCAGCTGTCATCAAATCATCGGTAAAGATATCATGTCGGACGATCCCATCGGTTGTACTATGAACCAGCAAAGGGAGGCACCCACCTTTTCCCACTTTCTTGCAAACTTCATTTTACAATGAATACAATTGGGTTGCTTTAAGAATTTATAAAGTTTCTTCTTGGCGTTGTGTAACACTACAAAAGTTTCTTCCCCCTACCTTCAAAAGGTAGAGGCCAAAACCTTGCAGAATCTAACATGTTTTTCTCAAAACTTTCCGTAAGGCACAGGACCAGCATGGAAGAGAAGAATCTTCCTGTGACAACACAGCTGTATTTTTTTTATAAAATTCATTTATAAAAAAGTAAGTTGAATAGAGCACATGCTAAAAGAAGGTTACAATGTGTTTGTTAAAATGTTTTTAAATCAAGAAAAAAACTCTGCGAGTGGAATTTTGGTAAATATTCACACGAGTTTAAAACGGACCAGTAAATCCGAGTCGCCAAGCCTCACACTCTTCAGCCTGCGAGTGAATGAGACAAGCAAATATTCTCTATAAATACTTAATTGATTCCTGAATCTACATTTACACACAGAAAGCAACCGTTTCTTTACATTCGTCTTGCGTAGTTACAGTAGCATCCATCTTAATTTTTAATTTACAAATCCAGTCTAGTAATTTCACAAATACAAAGACGGTACATTCTCAAATTCTAAAATGTTATAACCATGATAACAGTAATAATGGTAATATTAATACGAGTAAATGGAGACAGATGGACAAAATGCTTACTGATAGTTGTATTCTTCCCAGATGATTGCTGGCGCAGTTGCTTGTGGTACTTCACACTGGACAAAGTACGGGCAGTCAATGGCGACGCCCTCGAAAGCTCGAAGAGGGAGGCCCAAGCCTGCAGGCCACTGGCGACAGTATAATAGAGTTGACGAGCTGGAGTGCAAAGGGGCAGTGCTGGGCTATGTGGATGTTTTGGGGTGGGGTATAGAGGGTGGGAACTAGGGAGCTGGTGGTGGGAATGGGAGGTGTGAAGTGGCGGTAGCCTTCGCAGGATAGTGACATTGTGATGTCAGAATTCCCAGGAGCGCTGACGTCATTGCCATGGTGCAACTGTGTGAATGCGATGATGTCAGAATACTGAGAACGTTAACACTGATGCCAGGAAATTCCTTTCAGAACTCCCAGTGGTCCTCTACTACCAGTGTCACTCCTTACATGTTTTTCTAAAACGAGAACGTAACGTAATCCACAGTTGCTACCCGTCAGTGTAGTAATAAAATAAATACCCATTCACAGTTTGGATGCCAAAAGGGTCATTCTAGTGAGTGAGCTCTTTGTTCATTTACACAGCATAAAATTAAATCCTTAAATGACAAATTATCTCTAAATGAGATCCTCTGTGCCTTTATCGAACGTTTTTGATTTTGTCAGTCATCGTATTCTTGTTAATTTAAGGACTGTTTACCACCTGTGCAGAAATCAGACGGCAGTAGTGAGTGTTCAAGGGCATGATTAGGAAACAGTGGTTGAGAAGGGAGTGAGACAGGGTTGTAGCCTATCCCAGATGTTATTCAATCTGTACACTGAACAAGCAGTAAAAAAAAAAAAAAAAAACGAACCATTTGGAGTAGGAATTAAATTTCAAGAAGAGAAAAAATTAAAACTCTGAGGGTTCCGATGACCGCAGACACAGCAAAGGACTTACAAGAGCAAGGGAACAGAATGGACGGTGTCTGGAAAGGAACATAGAAGATGAACATCAACAAAAGCAAAACAAGGATAATGGAATGTAGTGGACTTAAATCACGGTATGCTGAGGGAGTTAGACTAGAAACGAGACACGAGTAGTAGATGAGTTTTGGTATTTGGGCAGCAAAATAACTGACGACGGCAGAAGTAAAGGAAATATGAAATGTAGACTGGCAATAGTAAGAGAAGAATTCCCTGAGGATAGAAATTTGTTAACATCGAATATAAATACATATTAGGAAGTCTTTCTGAAGTTATTCCTACGGAGTGTTCTCATGTATGGAAGTGGAACATGGATGATAAACAGTTTAGACAAAAACAGAATAGAAGTATTCGAAATGTGGTGATAAAGAAAAATATTGAAGATTGGGAGGGTTGAGCACGTAACTAATCAGGGGGTAATGAATATAATTGGGGAGATAAGAAATTTGTGGCAAAACTTGACCAAATAAAGCGATCGGTTGATAGGAAACATTCTGAGACATTAATGGATCACCAGTTTACTATTGGAGGGAAGTGTGCGTGAATGTGTGTATGTGTGGGGGCAGGGGTAAAAAGAGTAGAGGAAGACCAAGAGATCGATACAGTTAGCAGATTCAGAAATACGAGAGTTGCAATAGTTATTTGAAGACGAAGAGGCTCGCAGAGGATAGAGTAGCATGGAGTGCTGCTTAAAACCAGTCTTCGGACTAAAGACCACACTGACAACAACAAGTTTAAATGGAATAGGTAGTACAGCAAATGTTTGGTTATGCTCTTATTTAACAAACATTATGTGATAAGTTAGCGTAGTCTGTTGAAATAATACATAGAAGGGCGCCACAGTATATCCCCAGAGAGAAACTAGAAGGGGAGTTCCACAGTAATTGATCACTAGCCCACTACTGTTCTTGTCTGATGTTAATGATCTCCCATTTTATTTCAATCAGAAATCATAAATAGACCAGTTTACAAATAATACAAGCATTGTTATGAAGCTGAACAAAAAATCATAAACACAGAAAATTGTGTATGATTATTTTGTGAAAGTTATTGAAATGTTTTCCGTAAATGGGCTGGCTTTAAACTTTGACAAAACACGGTTCATCCAGTTTTTTACTGTTAGAAATATGGCACCTATTACCATACTAGCACACCACACATAACTAACAAAGAGGATATATAATTATAACTTCGTAAACGCGCACACTGATGAAAACCTTAACTGGAAAATCCATATAGGAAATCTACAAAATCGTGTAGGTTCGGTTACTTTTAACAGAGGAGTAAATGGCAAATTTCGAGCTATAGATGTCAGTAAATTAATATATTTTCTACATTTTCACTCAGTGTCGATTTACAGGATAATATTCTGGGGAAACTCCTCATTTAGACAAAAAGTATTGATAGCACAAAATAATTATGTGTGAGGTTCACTCGCATACATCTTGTAGACATATCTTTAAGTAGTTTCAAATATTTACCACAGTGTCACATACATTTATTCACATATAAGATTTGCTGTCAGCTATAAGGAAAAGTGAGCTACAAACTCTTTAACGAATCCAACTTTGTCACAGAAAGGAGTGAAATATGCAGCTATAAACTTTTTTGATGATCTACCGACGGAAATAAAATGTCTGACAGAGAGCAATATTTGCTTTAAATGTGGATTCAAGATGCTTCTCCGTAACAACTCCTTCTACACCGTAGAGGAGCTCTTGAGCAGAGATAGTCATTTCTAAAGAAGAACACCTGTAAATGGGTTCCGTGTATCTATACAAACATTGTTTCTGATTTTGTAGCCATATGTAAGTGTTCTATGTGAGTTTTGTCACCACTTATAACGCCATATCATTTATCGACAATGTGTTTTTAAGGAACGAAGAAATTAACACAACTAATTGAAATATCCATACCCAACACAACAAATATACAGAAGAAAACAGGAGAAAAAATTGAAAAATACATCCAACTGGCTGAGGAAGTCAAGGACATGTGGCATCAGGATAAAGTCAACATTATACCAATTATACTATCAACTACAGGAGTCATACCTCACAATATCCACCAGTACATCAATGCAATACAGCTACATCCAAACATATATATACAACCACAAAAATCTTTAATTATTGATACATGTTCAATGACCCAAAAGTTCCTAAATGCAATATAACATATACCGTACAGTTAAAAGGAAGTCACCCTTGATCAAGGTCCGCGTCACTGTCCATTTTTGACCAGACATAACGTCTGAGAATAGAAAGAAATAATAATAATAATTAAAGGTGCAACAGAAAGATTCACATTAAGCAGAAAGGAAGGAGGAAGGGGATTTATCGATATAAAAAACCTAAATTATGGACAGGTAGACAATTTAAGAAAATTCTTTCTAGAACGAGCAGAAACTAGCAAAATACACAATGCAATCACTCATATAAATATATCGGCTACGCCACTGCAATTTCATAACCACTTCTACAACCCTCTAGATCTCATAACATCAACAGATACGAAGAAAGTAAATTGGAAAAAGAAAACACTACTTGGCAAGCACCTGTATCATCTAACACAGCCACACATCGATCAAGACACATCAAACACATGGCTAAGAAAAGGCAATATATACAGTGAGACGGAAGGATTCATGATTGCAATACAGGATCAAACAATAAACACCAGATATTACAGCAAGCATATTATTAAAGACCCCTATACCACAACAGATAAATGCTGACTTTGCAAACAACAAATAGAAACAGTAGATCACATAAAAAGCGGATGTACAATACTAGCAAATACAGAATACCCCAGAAGACATGACAATGTAGCAAAAATAATACATCAACAGCTTGCCTTACAACATAAACGTATAAAACAACACGTTACCACATACAAGTATGCACCACAAAATGTACTGGAGAATGATGAATACAAATTATACTGGAACAGAACCATTATAACAGATAAAACAACACCACATAACAAACCTGACATCATACTCACTAATAAAAAGAAGAAATTAACACAAGTAATCGAAATATCCATACCCAATACAACAAATATACAAAAGAAAACAGGAGAAAAAATTGAAAAATACATCTAACTGGCTCAGGAAGTCAAGGACGTGTGGCATCAGGATAACGTTGACATTATACCAATTATACTATCAACTACAGGAGTCATACCACACAATATCCACCAGTACATCAATGCAATACAGCTACATCCAAACTTATATATACAACTACAGAAATCGGTAATTATTGATACATGTTCAGTCTCCCGAAAGTTCCTAAATGCAATATAACATATACCGTACAGTTAAAAGGAAGTCACGCTTGATCAAGGTCCGCATCACTTTCCATTTTTGACCAGACATAACGTCTAAGAAAAGAGAGAAAGAAACAGTAATTAAAGGTGTAGGACATAATGCTGACCAACTGCTGCTGCTGCAGGCGCTTCATACTGGATGCATTACACACAGCAAATGACAATGCTGTCACCATCGACTTACTAAAATTAAAATTGCTTGAACGGGGAAAGGGGGGGTTGGGGGGTGGGAGGGGTTGATCTTGCATGCCATTGGCATAAGCAACATGATGTTGATGACTGCAGCTTGGGGGCATGGAAGGTGCATGATGGTGGGTGGTGGGGGATGCGGGCAAGGGGCATGTGGTGCGGGTAGAGTTCACAGGGCAGTAACGTGATGATGTAAGAATTCCAGGAATTATGATGTCATGGCCTCGGTGCACTTATGAATGCAACGACGACTTCTCAGAGGCTTATTGGAGATATTACCGATTTCGTATGAACTTACAACTCCCTTATTCAGAATGGGAATGCTAGATTCATTCTTTATTCACTTAATGTCCCGTGTATCACTGCTTCACTGTACCATATTGCTTTCCCTTCTGAACTATTTGCACCAATATTTTAATTTACTTTTTAAAAAATATCTATTAGGAGTACAAGTGGTGATCAATAAGTAAAGCAGAGTATCTTTAGTCTCAGTCAGTTTCGGTTGAAAAAGGAAGGGTTTGTTGTGGGAAGCCGGCCGCTGTGGCCGAGCGGTTCTAGGCGCTTCAGTCAGGAACCCCGCGACCGCTACAGTCGCAGTTAGAATCCTGCCTCTCTCATGGATGTGTGTGATGTCCTTAGGTTAGTTAGGTTTAAGTAGTTCTAAGTTCTAGGGGACTGATGACCTGAGATGTTAAGTTCCATAGTGCTCAGAGCCATTTGAACCATTTCTTGTTGCGGGAATTCGTGGAATATTTCATATTCAGCTCTATAATTTCCTGAAGTTCGTATGGGTGGCGGCGCTGTACGTAGACCTCCAAATGGCATCTGTAGTGGAGGGGCATTCCAAGCAGAGAGTTTCTTTTCATGGCAACCACAGATATTAACACACGCTTGCAGAATGTCTATGGGTAAACTGGCAGCGAGGAAAAGGGAAGTGACTCGTTGGTTGAGGCGTCTGTCTTCATCATCACAACAAGGTCCCACAAACCTGTCCAATCACCTGCATGTCAGCCTGCAACACACAGCTGTGAATTCTGCAATGTTGGAACCTTTGGATCACAACCAAATACCTCACTTCTCGACTGGACGTCTCTGTAAGTAGTGCTGTTAAACTCGACCCCTAGTTGGAGTGCTCAAAGGTATGTGGTAACTTCAGGTAATTGAAGAAACATCTTCAGCATTTTCATTGCTACAAAAATGCGAACAAATTTCTCCTTCTTCATGACAACACATGCCTTCACACAAGTCTCTGTACGTTAGAGGAGCTCACAAAACTACTTTGGGATGCACTTTCTCATTCACCATGAAGTCCAGATCTTGCACCCTCCGACTTCCATCTGTTTGGCGCAGTGAAGAATGCCTTCCACAGGTAGCAGTATGTGGATGATTGGATCCGACGTCGACCAGTAGAGTGATAGCATGTGGGCTCACAGGCCCTCCCAGTCAGGTTGCGTAAGGCAGTCACTCTGAACTACGTTATCGTAGTGAAAAGTAGCTCTCTAAAGCCATTAAACTGTAGAATAATATGGTGCATACGAATTCAGAATAAATAGCACCTCCTTTTAGAAAAAGGCCATAATATCTGATATATGGGTAACGTCTTTTGCAGTCCTCCCATTCTCTTTAAAATAAGTAATGGCTATGACTACTCGACTGACTGAGTTTGAAACGAGTTGGAGACTCGAAAAGAAAGATTTCAGTTTTTCCTGAAAATGCTGTGAATGAATGCCATTTATCTGATATTAAATAAGATATTCGTCATAGAGTACACAAAGACGGAAAACTAACATTACTAAAAACTCTGGTAATTAATAAACACGATTCAAAGTACCCTGACCTAATCCTTAATGACAAAACGTAGTTCCAATGCTCATCCTTACTAAAATCTCAGCAGTCAGTTAATATTTCTTTCACCAATAGATAATATGTTTGTAATAACTCTTCCACATCCACACTCACTTTCACCACATATTTGGCTCATTCATTCATGTAGGTTTCATCTTTGAATATACTGTATTATAAGTTTCATTTTTTCAGTCTCTTTGGGCGTTACAACTCGCTTGTGTTTATCTATCAATGCATTCGCAAATTGCACATAATTTTGAAAAAAAAAATCTTTGCGCAGCTATGAACTCTCGCTGAAGTTGTGTGGAAGATTTGTTTAGTATTAAGTTATTTGACGATGGCCTAGGAAGCCGAAAGCAGGTCCTTAATGAATTATTAAATAAATGATATTGGGGGTGAAATATCTAGTGATGGAAGAATAACTAACGAAATTAATAGGACGTTACAGAAGGGAGGCAATTTCTACCAAACAATAAAACACCTGATTTGGAATATGTAATGTTCAGAAAAAGCAAAACTCCTTATGCATATGAGTTATTACTTCCCTAGTGTCACCTACGGAGGAGAAACATGGACAATGGCAGAATCGGACTGGAGCAGACTGCAAGCAGGGGAAATGAAATTTCTCAAAACAGTTAAGGGAAAAACAAAAAAAAATGGCTCTGAGCACTATGGGACTTAACTTCTGAGCTCAACAGACCCCTAGAACTTAGAACTACTTAAACCTAACTAACCTAAGTACATCACACACATCCATGCCCGCGGCAGGATTCGAACCTGCGACCGTAGCGGTCGCGCGGTTCCGGACTGTAGCGCCTAGAACCACTCGGCCACTCTTGCCGGCAAGGGAAAAACACGAATGGACAGAGTAAGGAATGCAGACATTAGAAATGACCTTAAGCAAGATAGTATGAGAGAAGAAATCGAAAAAAATGTTATGGAAAAACTAAAGATAGATGGAAAAAGACCCGGAGGGCGCCCAACAAGGTGGAAAACGGGAGTGAGAATATCTTTGGAAAGGAGAGGTGTGACATGGTAGCAAGTGGAGGAAGAAAACTGTTGGCAGGAATGAGCCAAATGGAGAGGACTCGTTAGCACCCAGACCAAGCAGTAGCTGGAGCGGGATCTGGATATAGGTAGATGGATAGATAGATAGATAGATAGATAGATAGATAGATAGATAGGCAGTATAGTGGAAGATTAATACTGTCTATTCTAGTTTTGAAAAATGTGTGCTGCTCAAATTATTTGCAGTAGGTAAAGAAAAGTATATAACTTCTTTAATTTTTCTTGGAAGTCGGTATATGGACTTACTTGTTTCTTACTCAAGCATCACTTTTTAAGCAACTTGATCGTATAGCTAAATAACTTAACACTCAGCGCTCTGTCTTGCAAGGCAAGAAGGTGAGCTAAATTGAAACTAATTCGCAAGGTGGAGGCAAGGATCGTGGCTGGTGCACCAATCAAACTGAGTGCAGCTTTTAGGCTGTTCCTCTCGCTCATGTAGGGAAACGCTGGGCTGGTCCCCAATTTCCGCCTCATAAAGTACGATACACAAACTCTTAATTTACAATCACACACAGAACAAGTTTATTTACATTAGAGACTAGTGGTGCATGCGACTACACTCCCTTGCATAAATCATGGCTGCAGCGAAAGGAAGGGCACATGGCCGCAAAGTTAAATACTGGGTGGTCATAATTAAATTTGCATCTACTCACAGAGGTCCAGTGTGGACTGTAATTATTGTGTGGTAACGAAATTTGTTAGATAATTTAATGGGTCAAGCCAGAATCGATCTATACTGAAAAAAAGAATTAGTTACAGTTTTGGCCACCAGGTGGAAATCTGGGGGCTGTGAATCCAGGAAAGGCATATAGAAATGTTCCTGCATCTCATGGATTAGGAACGGAAAGTGGACAGAAATGGTCAAACATGTAAGAAAAGCAAAATGTTAATTTTATTACTAATAGACGCTCACACAATTTGTTCAATATCAAAACCGGAGCCGTCAACGAAATGCTGTATCTGTAGAATGATGTGATTAACTGTTGCTCGAGCCGGTTCCGTCGGAATTAGAGCAACAGCTTCCTTTATACTGGCCATCACATCAGTTAGAGGTCGGACAGGTCCCTGGTGAACCCTTTATTTTATATAACCCCGGGACCAGAGGACACATGGATTCAGCTTAGGCACTCTTGAAAGCTATACATCTGGAAAACCTCTGGAGTTAACATGTTTGTGGAAGCTCGCATTAAGTAGATCTATCACTGGGCGAATGACATGAGATGTGGCCCCATCTTGAATGAAAACTGTGATTTCCATACAACTGCGCCCTTCCAAAGCTAGAACCGCATGTTTTAGAGGGAGGTCTCGATAACACGCAGCCGTCACGGTACAGCTGGCAGGCCCTCGGGGTGTATTCTCTTCAAAGAAGGACGCACTGAAAATCCACATCACAAAGTCACATATGGCGAGTGTTACGGTTCATCGTGCACAACAAGCGGTTTAACAGTAACCCAAATTCGGCAGTTATGTGTGTTACTGCAACCTGTTGTGTGAAACGTGCCTCATCACTCCACAGAATATTATGGCTCTGAGCACTATGGGACTTAACTTCTGAGGTCATCAATCCCCTAGAACTTAGAAATACTGAAACCTAACTGACGTAAGGACATCACACACATCCATGCCCGAGGCAGGATTCGAACCAGCGACCGTAGCGATTGCGCGGTTCTGGACTGAAGCGCCTAGAGCCGCTCGGTCACTCCAGCCGGCTAGAATATTATGCAGCCACGTCATCTGTTTCGATCAGTGGCAGAAACCAAAGAGTAAATTCAGGACATTGCTGCGGATCATGAGATTACAGTTGTTGCACCATCTGTGTTTTGTACCGGTACCAGAATAAAATAGACCATACAACTTTCTGTACTGTTGACCGTGGGACACCCGATCTGCATGGCACTTCAAGAGAATGTGTCACCGAGAATGCAGATAAAAAACTTATGCACCATCCAAAACTTTTCGGCGTTTAATATCTATTGACAACTTGTACTGTACTACTAATTCTGAATCTTTAATCTTTATTGGAGAAACTACACTCCTGGAAATGGAAAAAAGAACACATTGACACCGGTGTGTCAGACCCACCATACTTGCTCCGGACACTGCGAGAGGGCTGTACAAGCAATGATCACACGCACGGCACAGCGGACACACCAGGAACCGGGGTGTTGGCCGTCGAATGGCGCTAGCTGCGCAGCATTTGTGCAGGGCCGCCGTCAGTGTCAGCCAGTTTGCCGTGGCATACGGAGCTCCATCGCAGTCTTTAACACTGGTAGCATGCCGCGACAGCGTGGACGTGAACCGTATGTGCAGTTGACGGACTTTGAGCGGGGGCGTATAGTGGGCATGCGGGAGGCCGGGTGGACGTACCGCCGAATTGCTCAACACGTGGGGCGTGAGGTCTCCACAGTACATCGATGTTGTCGCCAGTGGTCGGCGGAAGGTGCACGTGCCCGTCGACCTGGGACCGGACCACAGCGACGCACGGATGCACGCAAAAACCGTAGGATACTACGCAGTGCCGTAGGGGACCGCACCGCCACTTCCCAGCAAATTAGGGACACTGTTGCTCCTGGGGTATCGGCGAGGACCATTCGCAACCGTCTCCATGAAGCTGGGCTACGGTCCCGCACACCGTTAGGCCGTCTTCCGCTCACGCCCCAACATCGTGCAGCCCGCCTCCAGTGGTGTCGCGACAGGAGTGAATGGAGGGACGAATGAAGACGTGTCGTCTTCAGCGATGAGAGTCGCTTCTCCCTTGGTGCCAATGATGGTCGTATGCGTGTTTGGCGCCGTGCAGGTGAGCGCCACAATCAGGACTGCATACGACCGAGGCACACAGGGCCAACACCCGGCATCATGGTGTGGGGAGCGATCTCCTACACTGGCCGTACACCACTGGTGATCGTCGAGGGGACACTGAATAGTGCACGGTACATCCAAACCGTCATCGAACCCATCGTTCTACCATTCCTAGACCGGCAAGGGAACTTGCTGTTCCAACAGGACAATGCACGTCCGCATGTATCCCGTGCCACCCAACGCGCTCTAGAAGGTGTAAGTCAACTACCCTGGCCAGCAAGATCTCCGGATCTGTCCCCCATTGAGCATGTTTGGGACTGGATGAAGCGTCGTCTCACGCGGTCTGCACGTCCAGCACGAACGCTGGTCCAACTGAGGCGCCAGGTGGAAATGGCATGGCAAGCCGTTCCACAGGACTACATCCAGCATCTCTACGATCGTCTCCATGGGAGAATAGCAGCCTGCATTGCTGCGAAAGGTGGATATACACTGTACTAGTGCCGACATTGTGCATGCTCTGTTGCCTGTGTCTATGTGCCTGTGGTTCTGTCAGTGTGATCATGTGATGTATCTGACCCCAGGAATGTGTCAATAAAGTTTCCCCTTCCTGGGACAATGAATTCACGGTGTTCTTATTTCAATTTCCAGGAGTGTATATTTAATATGTAATGGATGTATTAGTGTATTTATTTATGACTGTATATAACTGATTGTAATTTTAATGTAAATAATATAAATTGCTGGGTAATAGCTAAGGGAAAATCATTTTGATGTATCGATAGCAACGACGAAATGGCAGTAACTGTGCCGTTGTTTATCTTTGCTTATGAAGCGTCTCTGTCACGCTGTGAAAGGAAAGAGAGCAGCTAGAGTGATGAAAGAGTGCGGAAGTGTTTGCTGGGCGATCCCCCAGACCTGGTGTGCAGCTATGATCGCCCCAGTGTAGCCGCGCCTCATTTGTTAATTTACGAGTACTGCGAGCACTGTAGGGGTGGAGGAAGCTGCCATTCAAACTACTGCCTGTCCCATAATCATCCGTGGCTCTGGAGACGACTCGGGGCTCTCAACCAGTAGCAGCTACAACAGCGGCAAGTCGGCATTGTCGTTGGCTACGTTCTTCGTCATCCGCACAGCTACGACATGGCAAGACTCTTAAGTGAAACAACATAACTTTTTAGAGGCATTACCCAATGGGATTTTTTCATAAAGTGTGACTGACTTGAATAATAACCTGCGAAAGTTAAAGCTTGTAAGGCACCTGCGTTGTCATTGTCCTCAGACATCACCAAGCAGTGTCCCTTTCCTTTCCATGCAATCACCGAGTGTCGTAAGAATATGAAAATCGATTAACTACTTACTGCCAGTTTTGTTTGTTTGGCAAAGACCAGTTTCAGTCAAAATTTTCCGCCTCAGTAACTACTCTCAAAATGTTCAAATGTGTGTGAATTCCTAAGGGACCAGACTGCTAAGGTCATCGGCCCCTAGACTTACACACTACTCAAGCTAACTTATGCTAAGAACGAAACATACACCCATGACCGAGGGAGGACTCGAACCTCCGGCGGGAGGGACAGCGCAATCAGTGCAATGGCGCCTCTAACCGCTCGGTCACTCCGCGCGGCAGTAACTTCTCTGTCTTGTATTGCATAACAGAGGCTTAACTAATTTGAAATTTTGGGGATTAACTTCATTCACTTAAATGAACATAAAATTTCACTGGCAAAAGTAACAAATAATGATGCAGCACAAATCGAAAGTGCGCTGTTTCGTTTATTCCGTATTTAGCTTAGCGATTAACTTCTGCTGGCTGAGTATGTATTTTATTGTTGTTATATAGAAAGTAAAGTCATTTACCCAGTTACTTAAAGTAAGTTCAGTTCAGTCTTTCAATAATAAAAAATAAACTGCTTGCCTTTTTCAAAATTTAAATACTTTACACTGAGGTCTTTTTTACGTAACGAAGTTTAAGTTGAACCAGTTCTTTATTTAACCAGTAACATCATATAATTTTACCTTCAAAATTTAGTGTTTCTGAATAAGTATCTGCAAGCTCAGTGCTTTCTGGTTGGTTTATTTTCTCGTGGACTGTTGGGTTGTGGAAAAGTGTGACGACCTTCTGTTGGTATGCCAGTGTGACTTGCTTCAGTTTCTTTGCGATTACCTTCCTTAAGTTTCTGGAAATTCTTTGGAATATTGGGGTGGCGACAGATTATTTATCCCCTTTTTAGCTAATCAGTATTTCTTATATTATCAGTATTTTTGGTACTAAATATTACGTGGTACCCTTTTCCCCTTTGTATGGTTCTTGAGTGATTGCACTATGTTCCACCTATGGTTCTTGAGTGATTGCACAATGTTCCACCCATTTCTAACTATCGTCAGTACTTTTATTAGGTTTAGAACAGATTCTTCTTTCAGAAGGACGTGTTGTACACTTTCCTCCAACTAACCGGTATTATTTTCCTTCGATAGCGAGAGCCTTACACACAGTAAAATTTCGATAGGCATATGCGATCACAGTCAGTTGTATCGCAGTCCACTAGGCCGATTAGGAAGGGGCAGGTTAGAAGCAATAGCACACATGTGCTGCATGGTCAGGTAGGGCAACAGCCACCTCGTCAATATGTTCAACCCGGATATGATGCTTTCCTCTTCCAGGTGCCGTACCAAGCTCACCGCAGCGCGGGATTAGCCGAACGTTCAGGGGCGCTGCAGTCATGGACTGTGCGGCTGATCCTGGCGGAGGTTCGAGTCCTCCCTCGGGCATGGGTGTGTGTGTGTTTGTCCTTAGGATAATTTAGGTTAAGTAGTGTGTAAGCTTAGGGACTGATGACCTTAGCAGTTAAGTCCTATAAGATTTCACACACTTTTGCACTAAGCTCACCGTGTTTTCGAATTTCATTGTTATCATCTTTAAACTACTTAATGATATCGTGCCTTTACCTAGACCTTTCACTCAGATACCTTCCCTCAATGCAGTACTGCCATTCACATAAAACAGTTTCACTACCATCCCGAGGACTCTCTTCTCGATAGCCATATTACTGACTAACGTTAAGAATTCTCTTGGATACTTGTATACAAAGAGTGTAAAGCTCCAGATTTCCAAGTGATGGCCTAAATTGGAATTAATGTTTTCCAGAGTAAGTAGGTTCTGTATTAACTCTTTACCATATCTACCAAGTTTCAGACCTATAGATACTTACTGCCTACATTGAACATCCGTGAATAGCCACACTTTAGTTGTAACCAGTTGATAAATAGTGAGTACAGAAGAGCTCATGTAGACGAAAAACTCTAACGAAAAGAAAGGGAGGTCCGTATCTGAGCAGCACACTATACTTCTCCCATCTCCACTGCAGTTTTTCCCTCCTGCTGGAGTAATTGTAGAAATTAGCGTCGTTTGGTGGGTGTGAATCACCTCTTTTGAAGCTCTGACCCGCTTTCGGAGCTGTTACTTCTTCATCAGCAGAGCCGTGGGTCCAGACCCACCTCCTCCTCCCATGCCAACCCGCTGGCTGACAAGCCATTACCTCCCGCGCCGTCGGACTGCCCTCGGCGGCATCTACTGACTGCCAAGGCGAGCGTCTCCAGGAACCAAGCCCACCCGCACCCTTCCCCCACCCTCACACCGCCAATTCAGCCGTCCGCAGCGCTCTCGTAGGAGGGAAGAAAATTCCCTTCACGGACCGACACGCCTCACTTATACAGGCCAAGCGGCGCGTGAGACATCGGCGCTGGAAAATTTTCTCGTCCCGCCGTTCTTTGCGGGCACACAGGTTAACCCAAATCCCGAGAAAAGTTTCCTCTGCGTTCGAATCCAAAAACTCATCTCTCCCGCTTAAGAACGTTGCTGCCTGTGATGCAAAGCAGTGAATTTAAGCGCCTAGCCTCGAGTAACCTTGCCTTTGAGCTAAGTTTGCCTTCTAAACGAGCTTCGTACCTCGTTACAAGTGACCCGATTTATCTCGTTCTCTCACAATCACCGTCGTTCCCACATTACCACTAGTAACTAGTGCAAGCCTCTTTTTACACTATGAATTGATGCCACTGGGAAACCGTGGACTTACTCCGAATTCGTTATGGCTGAACAGGCAGCCTTGGTCATAGAATAATTTTAAATGATTGCTGGTATCTGTTCTAAAAGTGTACGCACTTTTTAAAGTACTAACTTCTGAAAGGAACTGTAATTTGCAGTGAAACAAACTATTAACCAATGAAAACTGTTGCCTGATCAAATTGGAATATTATCCTGTAAGAAATACAAGCATATCCGAGCAGAAATCCTTACAGTCTTGTCACTCGAAAGTAAACTTACAGATTACAAAAGAAAGCTTTCAATGTGTTGGCACTACAATTACAGCGTATTAAAATTCGATGTGCATGCAATGCTGCTATTGCGTATTCCTTATTTTTTTTAATACGCTCTACGTGAGGAACTGAGCACGAAATTTGTTTCTCTTTGCTGAATGAAGCTCTCTTTACTTCATCATTTGAGTACCATCAGAAGTAGCAGCACCGGTGTGACTTCTACTACCAATTAAAAACCAATCCCATACATTTCCTTAAATTATCATGTTTAGTTAAGTATGTTAAATGACCCGCTCGTGTGGTTGTTAACGAAATTACACACTACAACACACATAAATGGTTCGGCCTCAAAATGTACAGCATGCAGTTAAGATCTTCAGTGTTACTGGAATCATCGATGTATTGAGTGTGTGGGAGTAATTTGTATAGCGTGCAGACCCACATGACTTTATTGAAAACCAAACAAAAAAAAACTCCTCCACTGAGAGCAAATTAGAAGCATATTACTCCAGCACTTGAACCCCCCAGGGGGTTCACAACTCTTTTGTGGACACGTGCGTAGCGAGCACAGGACCCCGAGCTAATGTGGTCCTCCTTCCTTTCCAGGCTGCATACCTTCCCTTTCCTCATCCTTCCCCCTCCCCCATCTTCGCCCCCCCCCCTCACCTCTGGCTCTTTCCTTCCCTTTCTCCCCCTCTGGGAATATGGTTTGTGCCTACGTCCGGAGACGGACGCTCTAAACTGTTACAAATTCCTTGCTTTCTATACTTGCAAGTCTTCGTCCTTCCTCTGTCCTTCTCTTTTCCTTCCCGCTTCTCTCTGCACTTTTCTCCGCTGCGGCGTTTGAGACCCCTCTTCTTTCCGTTCCCTTTCTCTTTTTTCCTCCCTGTGCGTGTCTGAAGGCCGACCCACGCACTTCCATGCGTAGCCGGTGACGGGGTAACGCGTAATTCCCCGCCCCGGGTAGACAGGTAGGACACGTACGTACCCCCTGGTAACGGCCAGGCCCAGGGAGGTGTGATTACCTGAGCTGATACCTTCCGAAAGTGCCGATTGGTCCCTCCGTCCGTTTGTCGGGAGGTGTGACCTGAGGTGTGAACAATCACCTAAGGCGGGAGTGCCCTCAGTGAGGGCCCCCACAAGGGAGGAGCGCGCCATCGGAGACGCTGGTAATCATGGGGGATTCTTCCGCAATGGTTTCCTCACCTTCCACTATGTCTGCTCAGCCACAGACAGTTCTTCCATCGTTGCCACAGTTCCTTGTTGTTTCTCGATCTGACGGAGGTCACGACTTCTCCACGGTCAACCCTTTCATTATTCAGAAAGGTGTCGACGCAATTGCAGGTCCTGTAAAGTCTTGTTCCAGATTACGGAATGGCACCCTCTTGTTAGAAACAGTCAGTGCCCTCCAGGCACAAAAATTGCTGGGTACTTCTCTGCTCCACACCTTCCCTGTCCGGGTGGAACCGCACCGTACCTTAAATTCCTTGCGTGGAGTCGTTTATACACGCTCCCTCGATGGATTGTCTGACGAAGAAATTCAGCACTACCTGTCTGACCAGGGCGTAACGGCTGTTCATAGAGTTATGAAAAGGGTTGACACGAACATCATTCCAACCCACACTGTCTTCTTGACATTTGACAAAGTTCAACTCCCATCGAAAATCAAAGCAGGCTATGAGATAATTTCCGTTCGCCCTTATGTCCCAAACCCTACGCGTTGCTATCGGTGTCAGCGGTTCAATCACACCAGCCAGTCCTGTTCCAATCCGGCCAAATGTGTTACGTGTGGCAAGGATGCCCATGAGGGTGCTTGTCCACCTCCATCCCCTCGCTGCATGAACTGTATGGGTGACCACGCTGCTTCCTCTCGAGATTGCCCCGTTTTTAAGGACGAAAAGCTCATCCAGGAAATCAGAGTGATGGAAAAGGTGTCGACCTTTGCTGCTCGAAAATTATTTGCTAGTCGCCAGCCCCCCGTGCCTCAGACAGGAAAATACAGCACTGTCCTTGCTTCTCCTCGGCCAACAAAGGGGGCGGCCACGCAGACTTGCGACCTCACCTTTAGTGCCACGGTCGTCAGATCGGCCAGCGCAAAGATCGCCCGTTCAACCTCACCACTTTCGCCTGCCCACTCTATGGCTCACCCTTCATCGGGTTCTGCTAAATCTCGAGCCCAAAAGTCAGACACCAAGCCTTCCAAAAAAGAGCATACTCGTGAAGAGTTTTTATGTACCACAACTTCCCAACCATCGGTTCCTCCTTCATCTAAACATCATACTTCTAAGAAGGCTACAAAGAAACCCAGTTCCTCTCCTTCTCCGCCAAGGCGTGTCCCATCTACGGCACCACCTGGCGGAAATCGCCCTCGGCCATCTTCTGTGTCGCCGAGGCGCACTGCTGGTGGCCGGTCAACCGGCCGATCGCTGGTGGCAGGAGCTGCTCCTGACCAACCTATGGATCAGGATCTTCTGCCTTCGGCTGAATGCCATTCCATGCTCTCGGTCGCTAGCTCCGAGCAGTCTTTGAGTTGACAGCAACTTTGGTCACATTCCTCCATTTTCTGTTCACCCCATGTCCATTATCCACTGGAATATCCGCGGCATTCGAGCCAATAGGGATGAATTGTCGGTCCTCTTACGATCCTACTCGCCGGTCATCTTCTGTCTTCAGGAAACAAAGCTGCGTCCCCATGACCGCTTTGTTCTCCCTCATTTTCAGTCCGTCCGATAGGATCTCCCCTCTGTTGAAGGCAATCCAGCCCATGGAGGACTCATGATTCTTCTCCATGATACTCTCCATTATCACCCAATCCCCTTAAACACTTCCTTCCAAGCTGTCGCCGTCCGTCTTTCCCTTTCCGAATACACGTTCTCTCTTTGTACTGTATACATTCCATCGTCCACACCAATGGCACGAGCTGATCTCCTTCATCTTCTTGGTCAGCTTCCACCCCCCTATTTGCTGGTTGGGGACTTCAATGCCCACGTCCCGCTTTGGGGATCTCCACATCCTTGTCCACGTGGCTCACTATTGCTAGACATCTTCCACCAAGCGGATCTAGTTTGCCTTAACACTGGGATCCCTACATTTTTATCTGCCTCAACGACAAATTTATCTCATTTGGACCTTGCGGTCGGTACTGCTCCGCTAGTTCGGCGCTTTGAATGGTTCGCCCTTGATGATACACACTCGAGTGACCACTTTCCATGTGTCCTTAGACTGCAGCCTCAACTGCCATACATGCGCCCGCGACGATGGAAGTTTGCCCAAGCTGATTGGACACTTTTTTCGTCTCTAGTGACATTCGATGACCGTCACTTTCCCAGCGTCGACGATGAGGTCACACATATTACCGACGTTATTCTTACGGCTGCGGAACGTTCAATACCACGCACCTCCGAATTGCCCCGGCGCCCCCCAGTTCCTTGGTGGAACGAGGCATGCCGTGATGCACTACGTGAGCGGCGACGTGCTCTCCGCGTTTTCCGCCACCATCCTACTTTGGCCAACTGTATCCGCTATAAGCAGTTCCGTGCGCGTTGCCGTCGCGTCATCCGCGATAGCAAGAAGGCAAGCTGGAAATTCTTTATTAGCTCATTTAACACCTTCACTCCCTCCTCGGAAGTTTGGAGTCGGCTTCGACGGTTCTCAGGCGCGCCTAGTTTCTCCCCGGTCTCTGGGCTCACTGTCGCACATGATACATTCGTGGAACCCGTCGCAATTTCTAACTCGTTGGGTCAGCACTTTGCTGAGATTTCGAGCTCTTCCAATTACCCGCCAGCGTTTCTCCCGAAGAAACGTGCAGCGGAAGTGTGACCTCTTGCTTTCTCCTCTCAAAATCGCGAAAGCTATAATACTGTTTTCTCCATGCGGGAACTCCAGCATGCACTCTATTCTTCTCGGTCCTCTGCCCCAGGACCGGATGGTATCCACGTCCAAATGTTGCTGCATTTATCAACCCATAGTCTTCATTACCTCCTTCGCCTTTATAATCGAATTTGGACCGACAGTACTTTTCCCAGACGATGGCGGGAAGCTATCGTCGTTCCCGTTCCGAAACCTGGAAAGGACAAACATCTCCCCTCTAGCTATGGCCCCATTTCTCTCACGAGTAGTGTCTGTAAGGTTTTGGAGCGTATGGTGAATTACCGTCTAGCGTGGTGGCTGGAGTCCCGCAGTCTTATAACACCTGCCCAATGCGGATTCCGAAAGCATCGTTCTGCCGTTCACCATCTAGTTGCTCTCTCCACTTATATCATGAACAATTTTCTCCGGAAACGCCAAACAGTAGCAATAATTTTTGATCTGGAGAGAGCATACGATACCTGTTGAAGGACGGGCATCCTCCGCACACTGTTCTCTTGGGGCTTTCGAGGTCGGCTGCCCCTTTTTCTTCGCGAATTTATGGCAGAGCACACATTTGGGGTGCGGGTGAACACTACTCTCTCCCGTGCTTTCTCCCAAGAAAACGGGGTAACCCAGGGCTCCGTGCTGAGTGTTGTACTGTTTGCCATTGCCATCAATCCCATTATGGATTGTTTCCTTCCTGATGCCTCGGGATCCCTCTTTGTGGACGATTTTTCGATCTACTACAGCTCTCAACAGACCAGCCTTCTTGAACGGCGTCTTCAAGGATGTCTCGATCGCCTTCACTCTTGGAGCATCGAAACCGGCTTCCGTTTTTCTCCCAGTAAGAACGTTTGTGTTAATTTTTGGCGACGTAAGGAGTTTCTTCCACCCTCCTTACATCTAGGAACTGTCAACCTTCCGTTTTCAGACGTCGCTAATTTCTTGGGTCTTATGTTTGATAGAAAATTATGCTGGTCCTCCCACATTTCGTATCTTTCGGCTCGCTGTCTGCGATCCCTCAACACCCTCCGTGTCCTGTATGGTACCTCCTAGGGAGCAGACCGAGTGGTCCTTCTCCGCCTCTATCGCGCCTTAGTGCGCTCGAAATTGGACTATGGAAGCATAGTCTACTCCTCTGCTCGGCCATCTATTCTTCGGCGTCTCGACTCTATGCACCACCGTGGATTACGTTTGGTGTCTGGAGCTTTTTACACCAGCCCTGTGGAAAGCCTTTATGCTGAGACTGGTGAACCTCCGCTGTCCAATTGGCGAGCAGTCCTTCTGAGTCGTTATGCCAGCCATCTGTCTTCCATGCCTGCTAATCCAGCTCATGACATATTTTTCGACGCCTCCTTTGATGTAGGGTATGCAGGCCGCCCCTCCTCCCTACTACCACCGGGAGTCCGTTTCCGTCAACTGCTCCATTCTCTTTCCTTCCGCTTTCCTAAAACCTTCTTGACAACTTGGGGTACAGCACCGCCTTGGCTCCGTACCCGGATCTGCCTGCTCCGTGACCTTTGTCGATTTCCCAAGGATGGTACCCCTTCACTTGTTTATCGTCGGGCATTTGCTGCTCTATGTGCACAAATGACGGACGCCACATTTATTTACACCGACGGCTCGAAAACATCGTTAGGTGTAGGGAGTGCCTATGTTATTGGCGACATCCCAAATCACTTTCGGCTTCCCGACCAGTGTTCGGTCTATACTGCGGAGCTTTACGCTGTTCTCCAGGCTGTCCACTAGATCCGCCGCCATCAGCGGATACAGTACGTTATCTGCTCCGATTCTCTCAGCTCTCTCCTCAGTCTCCAAGCTCTTTACCCTGTGCACCCTCTGGTCCACCGGATTCAGGACTGTCTGCGCTTGCTCCACCTTGGGGGCGTCTCGGTGGCGTTCCTCTGGCTCCCGGAACACGTTGGTATCTGCGGAAATGAGGCGGCCGATATTGCAGCCAAGGCTGCAGTCTCTCTTCTTCGGCCAGCTATTCCATCGATTCCCGTCGCCGATCTACGGAGCGTCTTATGTCGTCATGTTGTTCATTTATGGCACGCGCACTGGTCGACACTTCCCCAAAATAAATTGCGGGACGTGAAAACTCTTCCTTGTGCTTGGACCTCTTCCTCCCGAACACGTCGTCGGGAGGAGGTAATTTTAACTAGACTCCGGATAGGGCACTGTCTTTTTAGCCATCGACATCTTTTAAGCGGCGATCCTCCCCCACTCTGTCCCCACTGCTCTCAGTTGTGGACGGTAAGACACCTTTTAATTGAGTGCCCCTATTTTACTCCGTTACGCGCCCGTCTACAGCTGTACACCGAGCGAAGCGAGGTGGCGCAGTGGTTAGCACACTGGACTCGCATTCGGGAGGACGACGGTTCAATCCCGTCTCCGGCCATCCTGATTTAGGTTTTCCGTGATTTCCCTAAATCGCTTCAGGCAAATGCCGGGATGGTTCCTTTGAAAGGGCACGGCCGATTTCCTTCCCCATCCTTCCCTCACCCGAGCTTGCGCTCCGTCTCTAATGACCTCGTTGTCGCCGGGACGTTAAACACTAATATCCTCCTCCTCCGTCTACAGCTGTCGCCTGATCTATCGTCAATTTTAGCAGATGACACGCGATCGGCCGATCGCATTCTATAGTTCATTCGTGCCAGTGAAATGTCGTCAGTCGTTTGAAGTTTTTTTTGGGACAACCAACCCCCTTCTGTAGTGAATTTTTAAGCCTTCCTTCTGCTTTTAGTTTCTCCAATTTTGTGACTTTCGTTCCCATTGCTGCTAGTTTCCGTTTTCGTTTTTTTACTGTTTCCTAAGTCACAGACCGGGCGCTAATGACCTTGGCAGTTTTGCGCCCTAAAACCATAAAAGAAAAAATCCATCACTTGAAGATACAGTGTTTGACAATGATTAAAAGAAATTCTTGCATTTGATCGTTGTACGCGGTACTCGTTAACCTATTTAGTAAGGCAGAAAATTGCAGGTGATTAAGAGATTTAGCTGCTCAGCTACAAGCACAAGATATCCGTAAAGAAAAGTACCACTAAATAGTATCATACGTGGCACTGCTTCTTGTAGAGTTTTGAAGTGGGAGTAGGCGCTAAATCTCCAAATCAGGAATACGTCTATGGGATAATCGGTCACATCTAGACACATCCTGTTTTAAATCCCTATAATTATTTGTTAATATTTTATAAGCAAAACTGACACATAAGACGGGGTCGCTATACGACAAAATACAACATCCTTCAAGAAAATGCCAAAGTCCACTGGCCATGATGTTGTCTGGAGGAAATAGGGAAGGTTATTTACGAAACTTTAGAGCATATGGCACAGAAGTAATGGAACCTACTGTTTGGGAATGTGAGCCTTAGATGCAGAAAGAGAATTATCCAGTATCATTAGCACAGCTTCTATGGTAAAACTCAGTAGAACGTTACTAAGACATTTAACTTAATTTCTTCCACCTGAGAGAGTGTACATAAGATTTATACAGTAATGAATGATCAAAGACTGTATAGGTATCCTAGCCCTAGTGTGTGTGAAGCTCACACTAACTCGAGAAACACAGACTACCAATTCACGCGAGCCGTCAATAGAATGAATGAATTTATCATACACGAACGAAATGTCGCAGGTACAGTGATGTGAATTCAAAAACCTGCAACAAAAATGTTTTTACTACGTGCAAAATCATGCAAAGATTTCGCTAATTAAATCAGTAAGTCACTCCGTCTAAATTTGCTTCTGCCTAACTCCGAAATCGGAAAGAGTATTAAAGCAAATTCCACCCATTGAAACTTGCGCTGGCCAAGCCCTGATTCGCTTCCGTTCCAAAAGAACTTCACTACACATTACTGACGTCCTGCCACGCGTCAGCCCAAGATGTCATACAAGGAGTACCATAAAGGGGCTCAGACACGCATCTCTGGAAATTTTGCCGCGTCCTGTAACCTACGCTAAGTGAGGAATCGAGACGAAATATCAAAATTGTATCAGAAAGAAGTGATCATCACCTCACGGCAGATCATCTAACTTCATTTCATCCACCGTCCATTGGATCGTCGACTCTGCTATTTCGCAACTACAATTCATCGAACTACATACATACACATATATATATATATATATGCCTCATCTTAAACTAGAACATTAATTTCGTCATCACCACCATCAGGAACATTAGCAGAAATACACTACTGGCCATTAAAATTGCTACACCAAGAAAAAATGCACATGACAAACGGGTATTCATTGGACAAATATATTTTATTAGAACTGGCATGTAATTACATTTACACGCAATTTGGGTGCATAGGTCCTGAGAAATCAGTACCCAGAACCACCACCTCCGGCCGTCATAACGGCCTCGATACGCCTGGGCATTGAATCAAACAGAGCTTGGATTGCGTGTACAGGTACAGCTGCCCATGCAGCTTCAACGCGATACCACAGTTCGTCAAGAGCAGTGACTGGCGTCTTGTGACGAGCCAGTTGCTTGGCCACCTTGATCAGACGTTTTCAGTTGGTAAGAGATCTGGAGATTGTGCTGGCCACGGCAGCAGCCGAACATTTTCTGTACCCAGAAAGGCTCGTACAGGACCTGCAACATGCGCTCGTGCATTATCCTGGCGAAATGTAGGGTTTCGCAGGGATCGAATGAAGGGTAGAGCCACGGGCCGTAACACATCTGAAATGTAACGTCCACTGTACAAAGTGCCGTCAATGCGAACTAGAGGTGACCGAGACGTGTAACCAATGGCACCCCATACCATGATGCCGGGTGATATGCTAGTATGGCGATGACGAATGCAAGCTTCCAATGTGCGTTCTCCGCGATGTCGCCAAACAAGCATGCGACCATCATAATGCTGTAAACAGAACCTGCATTCATCCGAATAAATGATGTTTTGCCATTCGTGCACCTAGGTTCGTCGTTGAGTACACCATCTCAGGCGCTCCTGTCTGTGATGCAGCGTCAAGGATAACCGCAGCCATGGTATCCGAGCTGATAGTCCACGCTGCTGCAAACGTCTTCGAACTGTTCGTGCAGATGTTTGTTGTGTTGCAAACGTCCTCATCCGTTGAGTCAGGGATCGAGACATGACTGCACGATTCGTTACAGTCATGCGGATACGATGCCTGTCATCTCGACTGCTAGTGATACGAGGCCGTTGGGATCCAACTCAGCGTTCCGTATTACTCTCCTGAACCCACCGATTCCATATTCTGCTAACAGTCATTGGATCTCGACCAACGCGAGCAGCAATGTCACGATACGATAAACCGCAATCGCGATAGGCTACAATCCGACCTTTATCAAAGTCAGGAACGTGATCGTACACAATTCTCCTCCTCTACACGAGGCATCACAACAACGTTTCACCAGGCAACGCCGGTCAACTGCATTTTGTGTATGAGAAATCGGTTGGAAACTTTCCTCATGTCAGCACTTTGTATGTGTCGCCACCGGCTCCAACCTTGTGTGAATGCTCTGAAAAGCTAATCATTTGCATATCTCAGCATCTTCTTCGTGTAGGTTAAATTTCGCGTCTATAGCACGTCATCTTCGTGGTGTAGCAATTTTAATGGCCAGTAGTGTATGATATCCGCTGCCTGAATAAAAACATACTGAAGATTTCTCCACGCATCATAGTCTTCCGCATTACTAACTGATTTTGTTCCTGAATGTTTTATTACGTCATCTGCTCACCTCACTAGGGTAATTATTTTGGTTTTTCCTTCATTTGTGGAAAGCAGAAAAGAATTTTCTCATTCCATATGCCGTTTATCCATTCACTTTTCATTCACAACAGCTGTAGTTTTACATCTTCCACTTCATCTGTTCCCCAGCCCTCTTGCTTGTTTTCCTGTCGCGCCTAGAAATCTCTTCATATCTCGTTGGGTGACTCTCAGTTTTTCTATCAGAAACACAGCGTCTCTCTGCCATAAGTCAGGTGGCACACACCGATTGTGAGTTTCCTTTTGCAGTTTCCTCAGAAGCAGAAAATTCTTGCGTTTTTTGTACTTCCGATCACTTACATTGTCTGTTAAGTCTTCGTCTTCATTTGCCCCAAATTGTGATCTGTACTGCATTTGTGGATAAGATGCTAAGACATTATTTTATATTCATTACAACTGATTTTCTACCTCATTTCAGAACTTACTCTATTAAGTTCTTTCGATAGTGTACAAGTTCATCTGGACTCAGTACAATGAGTAATATGTCCTTAGCTAAAGCAAAGATCAAGAATGAAATTTAAGTTTAGAGAGGAGTGGGCGCTGATCTTAAACTTTCTGACAGATTAAAACTGTGTGCCAACTGGGCCGTTGCTGGAACATGACACCCTAGCTTTTCGAGTGGAAGTCCAATTCCGAATGAACGTTTGTTCTTAATTTAAAATTTTTTGTTGGTCTTGCATACTCCCTTCATAGCCCATCTTTCGCTCAAAAAAACTGCCTGCCTCAAACTTTCCTTCTTCTGCTTTTCTGGACTTTTCATTGTTAACCCACGTCAGTTGTTGAAAGTTAAAGCCATCATCCACGCGAATGTTTTTCAACCAGAGTCTGGGAGCCGATGTCTATACGGTTTGAGGATGTTTCAATTAAAGAAATCTTCTGTTATACACAATATCAATTATATGGCTAATAAACTGAATTCAGATGTGCGCAGCACTCATTTTGCACCTCAAGTCCCTCTGTCACAGTCCGGTTTGAAAGTCAAAGATATGCATTATTTTACTTGAAATACAATAATTATTTCCTTATAATATATTCTTTTTTTTCCAAAAGATGTTTTTATACCTGTAGCGTAATATTATTCTAATTATGATGATTATCGTAGTGTCAAGCCACACTACCTCCACCCAAAGGCAAAGATGACATTGTACATAAACTCATCCGTGGTGTAGTAAACTAGCCAACAAAATTCTACTTTTTTTCTGTAAATAGCATGAAAACAACTGAACGTTATTTTTCAGGTGCGCTGATAACAAAAATGTTAACGAAAGCATAGGATTAGCTTTCGTTTCGAAGTTAATTTTACGTTATTGCCTATATAAGCTTATGCACGTATTTAACTTGGTTTTAACCCTAGGAGAAAGATCACTGTAGACCCAACCGCTCTGCCTGTCGTATGTAGTTTTCTGTTGGTGATTAGATGATTAGCGTCGAGCATAAATAGCATTAGAGCATTCCATTTTCCCTGATATCTCATTTTCATGTTCTAAATTTACTGCTGGGAGCGGTCTCCGTGTCTGTCGGCTACAGCACTACAGTTTTCAGGAAAGAAGTCCAAGTGGAAATCTAGCAAATGTACCTTTAAAGTCATGGTGCACTCCAGCGTACTGAAGTAGTGCAGAGGATTTGCCACCAGATCATTCTAGTTTACTGCCCTCTTGCTTCCTAGAAAGTTTGTTGGCACTTGATCAAAGGCATCCCAAGCTAACTTTTCATCACTTGTCAGGTTTGTGTCGAAATGCCAATCTTTGTATAGTTTGCGTATCTGGAGACCCTCGAAAATCCCCGCTTTTATTTTCGCCTCACTAAGACACGAAAATTTCTCGCGAAAATAGAGAAATGCTTCCCCAGTTTTGTCCAACGTTTAAACGAAATTTTTCATTAGGCCCAATTTTATATGAAAAGCCTTGACATTTATGTTCATGGATTCGACAAGTGCTTCGTGAATAACAGATATCCTGGTTCAGATGATGGACGCTTAGCCCAATCTTTCTTTTTATAGTGAAATACTTTGGCGCAGCAATCCCAGAGGCTAAGGAAGCATCAGAATTAGGTTTAGCGGTGTTGTAGCCCAATCAATGTGGCTACGACTTTGAGATCCGTGGAAATCCGTCACTTGAACTTGTCATAGTTCTGTCGCAATCACAGTTGTTTCATCTTAACGTATGTTTCTTGAATGTAAGGTTCATACCCAGTCGGTATCGACGGCAACACGTTGCCATTATCTAGTGTCACACGCTTGAGACTTACTACAAAATACCAAGTTCTTTTCACTTTCGAAAAATGAAAGGAATGGGATATTCCTGTTAAGGAACTCAGTCACATTTACAGTCTTATCAACACATATTACACAGTTGTAGTCTTGACGCCAACGGTTCAGCTTTATTTTAGGCAATTCCAGAGCTCTCACTAGGTTGTTAAGTGCACTCTGCGTTATTTTCTGAGTTCTGTACTCTCACCGTTACTCACAGAATCAGAATCTTTCGAAGAATTGGGTTTTGAAGGTCATGGTGCAGTACTAGTTTCAGTAGCACCCTCGTCACTATCAGAGTTAAGTGGAACAGGAACAGACAGTCATTCTCCGTGAGGCACTCGTCGCATGGCCTACGGTATGCTAGGATATGTCGCCGAAGACTTTTTCTTCTTGGTAAGAAACTACAAGAAAAAATCAGAAGATTCCAGTGAGGTATCCTTGGCTCAGGGTCGACATATGAAACGTCCTCTTAGAAAAATTGTACATGAGTATGCTGATAAACCTCTTACATTATTTGATTTTCAAACAGCTGAGCAGAACTGAACGTACTCAGACTTTTCGCTCTTTACCTATTCTCAATAACAGTAAACTGACACACAATATTTTCAGCGCAACGTAATGTGACTTTCAATAATCCCTACAAAAGAATGGCCCTGACTAACATTAACCTATACCTTTCACAAATCACTTATCTCACCAAAAATCTTTGTTACTCGAACTATTGCAATACAGCGAGCGCCACTACTGCCAGCTAAATAAAAGATTCAAACTACTGAAGGCACTAACTACTGATAGGCATAGTTAGCAAATGAAAGATTTTGCTAGAGAACAAACAATGTATTTACCTTAATAGTGTTCAAAAGGCATAATATATATAGCAGTTCATGACATCCAGTCTTCCAAATTTCAAAACTCCGCCATTTCTCTCCCCACATCCACCAGTGCTGGCGGCTCACCTCCAAGTGCGCAACGCTACGAGCTGTTAACAGCCAACTGCCCAACGCTACAATGGCGAGCATTACAACAATGCCAACCACCCACGCAGCACAACCAGTGATTTTCATACAGAGCGCTACGTGGCGTTACCAATATAAAAACCTAAACAGCCTACTTACAAGTGTGCGGAGGAAAGGCAACCTGATACGTATGGTATCACTTCGGTTGCAAGAGCTGTCGGGAGGGAAAGTAGTACGCCTTCCAACCGCCTTTGGGGCCCCACTCCAGAATTTCTTTCAGGGTTTTCTCCCTTAGCCTTCATCCCTCCCGAGACTAGCCACAAGGCAGTGGTATGTAAGACAGTTAGATGAGGATAGGAGTGGTAACTGAGGAAAGGGTAGAGTAGGGAATATGTAGGATATAAAAGATAGATTGTTGTGAGGCACATTTCGTCTGGCTCCTCTGCTGAGACCTGTCCGGCTAGGTTAGACCTGCCAGTAGCTACGCTACTGCCGGCATAGCTCTCAGCTTCCCCAGAACACGCAAACTCTCCCGCCCACAAGACAATGCTACGATAAGGCGGTGCCTCCTGGGAGATATAATAATAATAATAATAATATCCCAAAGGTATGTGAAGCCAAATAATTTTTGTTGTATCTCTGGTGCATCATTTTATACTATGTTCTGACTGGTTAGATATAGAGACCACGGGATGGAGAAGGGGATTGTCGTTATGTGTATGTTGTAAGTAACGTAATTTACATCATATATGTACTGATGTATAATTCGTTGGAGATAAGGAGAATGGAAGGAAAGGGGAGGCGTGGGATAGAGGGTTTTTAAATTTTTATCATTGAATTAGTTCCACCAACTCGGACTTTTCATTGTTTCTTTAATTCAGTTAAATACTGTGCTGTGACTGGTGGAGATTAGGCAGCGAAGTGGAGGTTTATAAAGCACAACTGCACTAGTTTCCTTTTTTAAAATTTGTTTTAAACCGGTTGGATGCTTGATTTTATAACTGACTGTGGTAATTTGGGGAGTGGAGGAGGGATTAGTGAATAAAGCACAACTGAGCTAGCTGGATTTTTTAATTTTCCACCCGTTTTCAAATTTCCCACCAATACCATCTTCGATTTTGTTATATCCGAGCAATTTTATTTTTATTTTCAACCATCTGCCTTCGTATATTCAGGCGTTTGCCGCCGATTTTTAAAAATAGCTAACGGCTAATTTTAAATTTCCGGCCATTTTATTTAAGTTTCCGCCTCTTTTTAATTTCTCGCTATATACCATCTTGGATTTTTAATTCCCGCCAAAAGCTACTGCAGCACTACGAATGCGGTGCCATCTAGCGGCAGAAACTGTAACTATGTGCCAGAGTCATCATACTGTCAATGTCGCTAAGTCTCTTCTGCCATTAGTGGAGGGATACATGGTGTGTGTGGATAGGGGGGGGGGCAGAATTTAGGGTAGGGAAGGGCACAGAGTTGGGATAGTTTTGTTTGTGGATTGAAGTGTGCACATTGTAGTGTGGATGAAATTATGAGAGGGGCAGTTGTATCTTGTTATTAGGCACTTCGCTAGATACTAAAGACGATGATGATTCAGGGTGACGCTGGAGCATTAAAGATCGGGATGTGTAGTCTAAATGGGATAATACATGAAGTGTAGCCGCCAGTATATGGTTTAGTCAGATTCGTCCGTCGGCGTATCCGACGCCTGCTGCGTGCAGCGCGACCCCTGCGGAACGTCCTCATCCGACGATAGGGATATAACTTCCTCCGGGGTTTCCATATCCGACGCGTCCGACGAATCCTACTCCGCCTCCATACAAGAACAATGAACAATATGGCAATCAGCTTGTACTACATTGAGACGTGAAATTAATGCTTCGTCACCTATTGAAAACTCGTTTGACACAAATATGACCAAGCCTCGGTGTTTTATAACCATGCCTGGCTTGTTCTTTACATTCACGGTCACAGGTCGTCCTTCAACTATGCGCTTCAAAATTGACGCATACGGACGCCACCTAGACCACTCAAATTCCTCGAACACAATGACATTATGCACACGGGGGTCGTATCCACCAAATCCGAATTCAGAACAAAAAGGTAGATACACGTGTTGTCGGCGGGAAATGATCCAGGTCTGTCCATGATTTTACTTTTGATATATCTGCACTGGTCTCTGGTTTTGAATACGTAACAAATTTAAATCTATTTCTCCTACTGTATTTACGCCAGGGTACTCCGGCACAGCGTTCGGGATTAAGATTAAAGGCACCAAGCTTATTACTACATGTCAAGCGGACTTTTTCCAGAGCCCCTTGGTCCTCAAATATTTTTTTATTAGCTCTATCATCTAGGGATAGTCGTTCAATTCTAACATTAACTCCATACACATACGTTACTACTTTATTAATTATTACACCTGCATATTTGTTAGAAAAAAAACTTAAATTCCTCAGTAATATCATAATGCTGTAGCTTCGAAAAATTAATAGCGGCTTCATCATGTTTCTCAGCAGATCCCATCTTTCCATACTCGAACCTAACACCACCGGTTTGCGTATATTCGGTCCGCCATTTACACATACGGCCGAAATATGGCTTAGTCAGATTCGTCCGTCGGCGTATCCAACGCCTGCTGCGTGCAGCGCGACCCCTGCGGAACGTCCTCATCCGACGATAGGGATATAACTTCCTCCGGGGTTTCCATATCCGACGCGTCCGACGAATCCTACTCCGCCTTCATACAAGAACAATGAACAATATGGCAATCAGCATGTACTACATTGAGACGTGAAATTAATGCTTCACTTGCTATTTGGAGTATTGTTGAACATTGTGTTTCTGAGGAACCTTTTGCTCAAGGTAATTTAACACATTTACATTGTTATTTGAAGTTGAAAGATCCTAAACTTTTAAATGAGGTTAAAAGTGGGTTAGAATTTATGTTTGGCAGCATTAATGGTGTTTTTGATATCCAAAAATGTTGGAGTCGGAAGACTGCACTGATGTACATAACAAAGTATGATTCCGTACCTCTTTCTAATTGTAACTATTCGGCTTTGTCGTTTAACGTTCGTGTTCGTAGATGGGCGGAACGTACAAATTTTATAGATTACGCTGATCCGTTTTTAGTTAATAATTGGTCACGTATCCGTTTCATTGAAAAATACTTTGAATCGCTTCAGGATGAAATTATGAGAGGGGCAGTTCTATCTTGTTATTAGGCACTTCGCTAGATACTAAAGACGATGATGATTCAGGGTGACGCTGGAGCATTAAAGATCGGGATGTGTAGTCTAAATGGGATAATACATGAAGTGTAGCCGCCAGTAAAACTTAGCTGTAACATTTGGGGAGCAGGAAGAATTTTCAGTCAAGGTGTAACAGATGTGATGTCATGGACGTGTGAAGCTACGTTCTGGTGATGGTAGCTGATTTCTTTTTTTATTCGATTCCCAATGACCATTTGCTCCTGAGACAAGAGCCGATGTTTGACGATATCGGCAATTTGACAATGGTTGCAGAGCGCACTCTGTTCAAGATTGAGTCAGTTCAACTTCCTACACAAAGGTACAGTGTGACTGATCGCTTCATACCACACTGCCTAAAGAAAAGTGGATGTCATTCTATGGAGGACATTGCTCCATACCCGGAGCAGATAGAACTGCGGGAACTTCGTTGTCAGTGACTGCAGCAGAAGAGGACAATGCGAAGAATCGTATACGATGATGATGATGATGATGATGTTTGGTTTGTGGGGCGCTCAACTGCGTGGTTATCAGCGCCCGTACAATTTCCCAACCTTTGCTCAGTCCAATTTCGCCACTTGCCTGGATGATGATGAAACGATGAGGACAACACAAACACCCAGTCATCTCGAGGCAGGTGAAAATCCCTGACCCCGCCGGGAATCGAACCCGGGACCACGTGCTCGGGAAGCGAGGACGCTACCGCGAGACCACGAGCGGCGGACATCGTATACGAATCATGTGGAGCATCGAAACACGGCTTCAGGACTTGACTGTAGGTGGCGATGTATTCCGATACAACATTAGCAGGCAGTGATTGATCCAGTTCCTGGTGGATGGATTGGTAAAGGTATTTCATTTGCACTCTTCAGTATCGTTGATAATTTTGTGCGACATTTAGAGATGAGTCAAGAAATAGTGGGTTCCTGGCTTTTTTAAGTTAAGGTCCACATTAGTTGCGTTACACACAGTTTTAATCCGCCATTAAGTATAAAATTCTTCCCCAAGAACCATGTACCTTGCCGTTGGTGGGGACGATTGCGTGCCTCAGCGATACAGATGGCCGTACCGTAGGTGCAACCACAACCGAGGGGTATCTGTTGAGAGGCCAGACAAACGTGTGGTTCCTCAAGAGGGGCAGCTGCCTTTTCAGTAGTTGCAGGGGCAACAGTCCGGATGATTGACTGACCTGGCCTTGCCACATTAACCGAAACGGCCCTGCTGTGCTGGTACTGCGAACGGCTGAGAGCTAGGGGAAACTACGGCCGTAATTTTTCCCGAGGGCATGCAGCTTTACTGTATGGATAAATGATGATGGCGTCCTCTTGGGTAAAATATTCTGGAGGTAAAATATTCCTCCATTCGGATCTCCGGGCGGGGACTACTCAAGAGGACGTCGTTATCAGGAAAAAGAAAACTGGTATTCCACGGATCGGAGCATGGAACGTCAGATTCCTTAACCGGGCAGGTAGATTAGAAAATTTAAAAAGGGAAATGGATAGGTTAAAGTTAGAAATAGTGGGAATTAGTGAAGTTCGGTGGCAGGAGGAACAAGACTTTTGGTCAGGTGAATACATGGTTATAAACACAAACTCAAATGTTGGTAATGCAGGAGTAGGTTTAATAATGAATAAAAAAATAGGAGTGCTGGTAAGCTACTACAAACAGCATAGTGAACGCATTATTGGGGCCAAGATAGACACGAAGCCCACGCCTACTACAGTAGTACAAGTTTATATTCCAACTAGCTCTGCAGATGATGAAGAAATTGAAGAAATGTATGATGAAATAAAAGAAATTATTCAGGTAGTGAAGGAAGACGAAAATTTAATAGTCATGGGTGACTGGAATTCGAGAGTAGGAAAAGGGAGAGAAGGAAACATTGCAGGTGAATATGGATTGGGGCTAAGAAATGAAAGAGGAAGCCGTCTGGTAGAGTTTTGCACAGAGCATGTCTTAATCATAGCTAACACTTGGTTCAAGAATCATGAAAGAAGGTTGTATACATGGAAGAATCCTGGAGATACTAGAAGGTATCAGATAGATTATATAATGGTAAGACAGAGATTTAGGAACCAGGTTTTATATTGTAAGATATTTCCAGTGTGGACTCTGACCACAATCTACTTGTTATGAACTGTAGAATAAAACTGAAGAAACTGCAAAAAGGTGGGAAGTTAAGGAGATGGGACCTGGATAAACTGACTAAACCAGAGGTTGTACAGAGTTTCAGGGAGACCATAAGGGAACAACTGACAGGAATGGGGGAAAGAAGTACAGTAGAAGAAGAATGGGTAGCTCTGAGGGATGAAGTAGTGAAGGCAGCAGAGGATCAGGTAGATACAAAGACGAGGGCTAGTAGAACTCCTTGGGTAACAGAAGAAATATTGAACTTAATTGATGAAAGGAGAAATTTTAAAAATGCAATAAATGAAGCAGGCAAAAAGGAATACAAACGTCTCAGAAATGAGATCGACAGGAAGTGCAAAATGGTTAAGCAGGGATGGCTAGAGGACAAATGTAAGGATTTAGAGGCTCATCTCACTAGGGGTAAGATAGATACTGCCTACAGGAAAATTAGAGAGACCTTTGGAGAAAAGAGAGCCACTCGTATGAATATCAAGAGCTCAGATGGAAACCCAGTTCTAAGCAAAGAAGGGAGAGCAGAAAGGTGGAAGGAGTATATGGAGGGTCTATACAACAGAGATATACTTGAGGACAATACTATGAAAATGGAAGAGGATGTAGACGAAGACGAAATGGGAGATACGATACTGCGTGAAGAGTTTGACAGAGCACTGAAAGACCTGAGTCGAAACAAGGCCCCGGGAGTAAACAACATTCCATTACAACTACTGACAGCCTTGGGAGAGCCAGTCGTGTCAAAACTATACCATCTCGTGAGCAAGATGTATGACACAGGCGAAATACCCTCAGACTTCAAGAAGAATATAATAATTCCAATCCCAAAGAAAGCAGGTGTTGACAGATGTGAAAATTACGGAACTATCAGTTTAATAAGTCACAGCTGCAAAATACTACCGCGAATTCTTTACAGACGAATGGAAAAACTGGTAGAAGCCGACCTCGGGGAAGATCAGCTTGGATTCCGTAGAAATGTTGGAACACGTGAGGCAATACTGACCTTACGACTTATCTTAGAAGAAAGATTAAGGAAAGGCAAACCTACGTTTCTTGCATTTGTAGACTTAGAGAAAGCTTTTGACAATGTTGACTGGAATACTCTCTTTCAAATTCTAAAGGTGGCAGGGGTAAAATACAGGGAGCGAAAGGCTATTTACAGTTTGTACAGAAACCAGATGGCAGTTACAAGAGTCGAGGGGCATGAAAGAGAAGCAGTGGTTGGGAAGGGAGTGAGACAGGGTTGTAGCCTCTCCCCGATGTTATTCAATCTGTATATTGAGCAAGAAGTAAAGTAAAAAAAAGAAAAATTCGGAGTAGGTATTAAAATCCATGGAGGAGAAATAAAAACTTTGAGGTTCGTCGTCTACATTATAATTTCATCAGAGACAGCAAAGGACTTGGAAGAGCAATTGAAATGGATGGACAGTGTCTTGTAAGGAGGATATAAGATGAACATCAACAAAAGCATAACGAGGATAATGGAATGTGGTCAAATTAAGTCGGGTGATGTTGAGGGAATTAGATTAGGAAATGAGACACTTAAAGTAGTAAAGGAGTTTTGCTATTTGGGGATCAAAATAACTGATGATGGTCGAAGTACAGAAGATATAAAATGTAGACGGGCAATGGCAAGGAAAGCGTTTCTGAAGAAGAGAAATTTGTTAACATCGAGTATAGATTTAAGTGTCAGGAAGTCGTTTCTGAAAGTATGTGTATGGAGTGTAGCCATGTGTGGAAGTGAAACATGGACGATAAATAGTTTAGATAAGAAGAGAATAGAAGCTTTCGAAATGTGGTGCTACAGAATAATGCTGAAGATTAGATGGATAGATCACGTAACTAATGTTAAACTAGTGAATAGAATTGGGAAGAAGAGGAGTATGTGGCACAACTTGACAAAAAGAAGGGCCCGGTTAGTAGGACATATTCTGAGGCATCAAGGGATCACAACTTTAACATTGGAGGGCAGCGTGGAGGGTAAAAAACGTAGAGGGAGACCAAGAGATGAAACACTAAGCAGATTCAGAAGGATATAGGTTGCAGTAAGTACTGGGAGATGAAGAAGCTTGCAAAGGGTAGGGTAGCATGAAGAGCTGCATCAAACCAGTCTCAGGACTGAAGACCACAACAACAACAAGTTTAAAATCAGTGCACATTCGAGTCTAGAGCAAAAATTCATTTTGGATATTTCCTTCTGCTAAGGGCGTGGTTCTTTAAACGATACTTTGAATATCTGGTATTTAAATGTAAGAAGATGTTGAGGCTACGACTCAATGTGATGCTATACTTTCCAGTTGCTTAGCTATGTGCTAACTGACGTAGAGAACTTTTTGGTAGCGATTGAGGTAACACATCTTTTTCCTAGATAATACGGTTTCGATGAACAGGAAATTTATTCTTTTTAATGCATCACGTCGTTCGTTAGTTTTGCTCTGTCCAAACGTTTAAGATCTTTTCCTGGTCTCCTCAATGGACCATTTATTGATCAATGTGAAAGTCATCATAATAATTTGATATCTGATATCCGCTTTACGTTATTTACATATATATAATGCAGTGATAATTACGTATCCAATGAAGTGTTGGTTTGCATACACATTAAGTTAAAAAAAGTCTTTCGTATTTTGAGAGATGGTTGCGTGGAGTAAGACGAGAAAAAAGGGTCCAATAAAAATTATCTCTAGAATACTTAATTTAGTAGCAATGATTACTGGTTTATTCGAAGAAATGTTTATCGCAGTAGCGAAGATGAACAGTTGCTGACAGCTCTTAACGTATGCATTCCAGAGAACAAATTTGCTGGACATTTTTAACCCATGTTTACTCGAAATTTTTGACTTGTTTTGGCCCAGACTACCAGCTGTCGCACTATTGAGTGCTTTCTTAACACCCTATATAGTTAATGCACAAAATATTGAATTTTTATGCTATGGCGAAAATGAGGCCCAGAATACTACTTTGAGAAACAAGTAATTAAATAGTTTTACACGCACCTGACATGATGCTAACAAGTTACCTTTGCAAACACCATGCAGATTACACCCTGAAATCCGATAAAAAACAAGAAGGTTTCTATATTCCTGTTTTTAAACCATTTTAGAGCGAAACTCGTGTTATTTATCATGATAGTTATGATTTTTGTAACTCTAACCTTGTTTCCTACTCTTTTGTGTGTGTTAAGACATTTATTTGGTTTGTTCATGTGTGTTTTGATGGTTACATAGGCCTTTTTATTCATTTTTTCCGAAAACAGAAGTTTTTAGTCGTCAGATAGCGTGTCATTGCGGCCGTCTGGTGTTCATTTGTCTCTTTTTGAGTTTATATATGAGGGGTGTGTGTCACGCGTATTTCAAAGCGTTATTGACGTTCTGGTTGTTTACTGTGTGTGTGTTTGTATGTCTGTGTGAGTGTATGTGTGTTGGCAGTGACACGGAGTGACAGGGGCAGTGGGAGAGAGTAATTATGCAGTGTATGTGTATGTCTGCGCTCTAACGTGCCAGGCTGCAAACCTTTTTAACCATCAATAAAGCGAAGATATAAGTGAAGCATGTTTCGTCTGTCATATTAATATCGTATGTTGAATAATTTCCAATTACCTTCTTTTAGAAACAAGTGAGGATTCTTACAAATTGCTAACTTCTCTCTTGAGTACTGATTGGTTTAGAAGTACTATTGCAGTGAAGAAGCACTGTTAACAATTCAAATAAACCAAGCGAGTGCATGAAAGTGGTTTAGATATTGCTGAATAACACTACGAATCACAAAGTAAATGAAATCTTGTAGTCATGAAGTCTTAGCCCATCAAAAAGAAGAGCCGATTGGATGTTTCCTGTCAATAAGAAAGCAACGAAAATGACAACAGACGTAACACTTTAATTAATTTCCCCCTAAGTTCGATTGCCAACATGCAGAGAGAAAACCAGTACCTGACACGTGACATTTAAATCTGTAAAATCTGGTGCGACCTAGTGACTGCACTGTAATGTTCAAATCCCAAGGGGAAGCAAGGAAAGTATAAAAGAAACATCAGTTGTGATTTAAAACTAAAGCACTGATTATCACGAAATTCAATGCAGAACAGGATAAAGAAGTCAATGACTATATGACATCTGAAAAGTACAAGTCTGAAGACTTGAACTAGAGGAGAGCTGAACACACAAAAAACGCAAGTTAACAATACAATATTAGTAACTAGTGCCTGTGAAAGGGTTTTCTCAGAAGACTTCTGTACATAAAACAGATGAAGCAAGAGAAGAAGTTTAGGGTTTAATGTCACATTGACACTGGGATCATCAGAGACTAAATATGTAAGATATCTTACATATGTGAGATGGTGTATAATCATGAAGATATAGCACTTACGTGGAAGGAATACCTAGAGAAATTATATGCAGGCAACGTACAAGATGTCATGATTGAAAGTGAGGACGAAGTAGATAAAGATGAACTAGGAGACAGCATACTAAGGTCTGAATTTGATCAGGCACTACAGGCACTTAAGCACGGAAAAGCACCAGGAATTGACTCATTGCCTGTAGAAATCATCAAAGCAGCTGGAACACAAATAGAAGATAAATTGTATAAATTAATCTGCCAAATATACACTCCTGGAAATGGAAAAAAGAACACATTGACACCGGTGTGTCAGACCCACCATACTTGCTCCGGACACTGCGAGAGGGCTGTACAAGCAATGATCACACGCACGGCACAGCGGACACACCAGGAACCGCGGTGTTGGCCGTCGAATGGCGCTAGCTGCGCAACATTTGTGCACCGCCGCCGTCAGTGTCAGCCAGTTTGCCGTGGCATACGGAGCTCCATCGCAGTCTTTAACACTGGTAGCATGCCGCGACAGCGTGGACGTGAACCGTATGTGCAGTTGATGGACTTTGAGCGAGGGCGTATAGTGGGCATGCGGGAGGCCGGGTGGACGTACCGCCGAATTGTTCAACACGTGGGGCGTGAGGTCTCCACAGTACATCGATGTTGTCGCCAGTGATCGGCGGAAGGTGCACGTGCCCGTCGACCTGGGACCGGACCGAAGCGACGCACGGATGCACGCCAAGACCGTAGGATCCTACTCAGTGCCGTAGGGGAGCGCACCGCCACTTCCCAGCAAATTAGGGACACTGTTGCTCCTGGGGTATCGGCGAGGACCATTCGCAACCGTCTCCATGAAGCTGGGCTACGGTCCCGCACACCGTTAGGCCGTCTTACGCTCAAGCCCCAACATCGTGCAGCCCGCCTCCAGTGGTGTCGCGACAGGCGCGAATGGAGGGACGAATGGAGACGTGTCGTCTTCAGCGATGAGAGTCGCTTCTGCCTTGGTGCCAATGATGGTCGTATGCGTGTTTGGCGCCGTGCAGGTGAGCGCCACAATCAGGAGTGCATACGACCGAGGCACACAGGGCCAACACCCGGCATCATGGTGTGGGGAGCGATCTCCTACACTGGCCGTACACCACTGGTGATGGTCGAGGGGACACTGAATAGTGCACGGTACATCCAAACCGTTATCGAACCCATCGTTCTACCATTCCTAGACCGGCAAGGGAACTTGCTGTTCCAACAGGACAATGCACGTCCGCATGTATCCCGTGCCACCCAACGTGCTCTACAAGGTGTAAGTCAACTACCCTGGCCAGCAAGATCTCCGGATCTGTCCCCCATTGAGCATGTTTGGGACTGGATGAAGCGTCGTCTCACGCGGTCTGCACGTCCAGCACGAACGCTGGTCCAACTGAGGCGCCAGGTGGAAATGGCATGGCAAGCCGTTCCACAGGACTACATCCAGCATCTCTACGATCGTCTCCATGGGAGAATAGCAGCCTGCATTGCTGCGAAAGGTGGATATACACTGTACTAGTGCCGACATTGTGCATGCTCTGTTGCCTGTGTCTATGTGCCTGTGGTTCTGTCAGTGTGATCATGTGATGTATCTGACCCCAGGAATGTGTCAATAAAGTTTCCCCTTCCTGGGACAATGAATTCACGGTGTTCTTATTTCAATTTCCAGGAGTGTATTTTATTGTTGAAGGAGAAATAATTGTACTTGAGGGTGGTGCGTAACAGAACCATTAGTTCATCGATCTCAGGGGCCGATAATTTTTTATGGTATCGCAAATTGGTTTCTATAATGTCCATCGTCTGTTCAACAGGTACATTAGTGTATAAATTTTTAGTTTGTTCTCAGGTAAATTGTTTAATGTTGCTATACCAATAGATAGGTTTGTCCAATTGTAGGACGGCTTTCAGTCACATTTTGTTTATATGTATATGTGCTCTAAGTAATTTTGAGACAGTTTGTCTCTCGCCCCTGCGCTTGCGCTTGCGCTTGCGCATGCGCTTGGCCGCGGCCACAACGCCTAGTTCTCGAGCCGCTTACGTGTGGTCCTGATTTCTGGCCGGCGTAGCTTCGTCTACATTCGCCTTAATGGTTTTAATTTTAACTGACATAATCTTATGGTTATGCGTCTTTTTTGTTTTAATTTTTAATCTGTGACGTGGCCAGTGTTTGGCTCACAAAATAATTTAATTATTTGTAAGTATCACAATTTCCTTATTAATCAATCATTAGACTGATTATGCATTTTAGTGAGTAATATATGTCCGTATGTGGTTTAGTTTATAGGTTCTGAAGAAGATTCCATTACTGGAATCGAAACCTAGGTAAACGAGTAAAATTACCTTACAACTGAAGGCTGAAAAAATAGTTTATTTGCTGTACATTTCCCAGTTGCTGACACGCTGCAATATGTTAAAGATTTGTAAAAGAGAAAAATAAGGCAGTGGCAGATGTGACAACCACCGAGTGTAAGGAAGGAATGACGCGAGAGGTGCAGTCTGAAATGGAATGCGACACACATCAGAATACAATAGAAACGGCAGGAGATACTTAAACCTTCGTATGATATTCTGGTCTCTTTTGTTCTACAAGCACTCTTTATGGTCCGTCGTTTTGAAAATATTTGCTTTTAATAAATTCCATTCATTGACTTTATTTATCTTTTATTTAAGTGTATTCTGAGATAAAACTATTTTGGAGCTCTAGTTTGGACTTCACAGAAATAGTACTTCTCATATTGTTTGGATCTTTCTTACTTTACTTTCATTATTTCATCAAATTCTGAGAACACTGAGTTTGTCGATGATGGAACAGGTATGTGTGCAGTAAGGTGAGTGTAAAGAAATGAAATCAGTGTTGATTTGAATAACAAATGACCCATTTCTGTGGAAAGGCGGGAAGGAGAAGTGCAAGCCATTGCGTTTTGTTATTACCAAACCACCTAATAAAGTGATTCATTTCTACTCAAATCAATTGTTGTCTGCCTTTAGAAGTCATATATTTTGTTCGTGTTTCCCCAAGATAAAGGCTTCTTTGCAAGATGAAAAATAGCAGTCACGCTGCGGAAAATATACTATCGCAGAAGAAACTGAGAAACGCAGTCGCAGCAGTGTAGTGGTTATGATACTAGCTTGTTGCTTGGAGAGTCGTTAGTTCAGAACTCCCCTGAAATGTGAAATTTTGATTTCTATATTCGGTTTGAGTACATTCTAGAAGTATCCACACATGGCAAGGATTATTGTACTGGAATGTTCTGTAGCTGTATCTGTACCCTATATGTTCAGACCGGAGGAAGTTCACTTCGCGCTTTTGTATGTGCAAGTGCTTCGTTAAATGAAGTTAGTGTTCGTCATTCATCTACTTACACCTTTCTCTACGTGACAATATGATAATGATTAAGTAGATTCATAGGAGGATCGTTTTTCGGTATGTTAATCGTTACAGTCCTGATTTTATGGGATAAGAGTTGAATGGAAGATTGAACACCTACCTCAACTGTGACGAAATGCTGCACGTCGCATGGCTTACCTGACACTAGGGCGAACGAAATATGACAGTTTTTGCATTACAAATGAACAATCAATATTCAGAGTGTTCCTCCGTACATCGATTGAAATCCAGTATATTCACCTATTTCACTTAAGGTATACGTTTTTACGGTGATAGACGGAAAAAAATTACACGTTCTAGGACTATACGTGTAAAAAGGTATGCTGTTAGTAGCAGGAGTTTGTAAGACACATGATGAGACCTCACAATTTTCACAGCTAAGGTGTCACTAGAAACGTTCGAAAAGATATCAAGGTTTATGTGATTTGATGACTGTAAGACAGGACTACGAAGACGTGAGCAAGATAAATTTGCACCTAGACGTAATTTAGGGGAGAAATGGGTACATATATTGCCTAAGCCATACAGCACAAATATGTATGCATTATATGTAGCCAACGAGCAATTTGTTGCTTTCAGAGGAAACTGTCCTTTCCACATCTACATGCCAAGTAAACGAGGGAAGTATAGAATCAGTTCTGGGAACTGTGTGACAACTACGTTAGTTATATAACAACGTTCACCCTTTTCGATCTTGTTACACGCCTGCAGGGAGAACAAATTGTTTCGGCAGCCTAAGAATACACTACTGGCCATTAAAATTGCTACACCAAGAAGAAATGCAGATCAAAAACGGGTATTCATTGGACAAATATATTACACTAGAACTGACATGTGATTACATTTTCACGCAATTTGGGTGCATAGATCCTGAGAAATCAGTACCCAGAACAACCATCTCTGGCCGTAATAACGGCCTTGATACGCCTGGGCATTGAGTCGAACAGAGCTTGGATGGCGTGTACAGGTACAGCTGCCCAAGCAGCTTCAACACGATACCACAGTTCATCAAGAGTAGTGACTGGCGTATTGTGACGAGCTAGTTGCTCGGCCACCATTGACCAGATGTTTTCAATTGGTGAGAGATCCGGAGAATGTGCTAGCCAGGGTAGCAGTCCAACATTTCCTGTTTCCAGAAAGGTCCGTACAGGACCTGCAACATGCCGTCGTGCATTACCCTGCTGAAATGTAGGGTTTCGGAGGGATCGAATGAAGGATAGAGCCACGGGTCCTAACACATCTGAAATGTAACGTCCAGTATTCAAAGTGCTGTCAATGTTAACAAGAGGTGACGGAGACCTGTAACCAATGGCACCCCGCACCATACGCCGGGTGATACGCTAGTATGGCAATGACGAGTACACACTTCCAATGTGCGTTCAACGTGATGTAGCCAAACACGGATGCGACCATCATGATGCTGTAAACAGAACCAGGATTCATCCGAAAAAATGGCGTTTTGCCATTCGTGCACCCAGGTTCGTCGTTGAGTGCACCATCGCAAGCACTGTCTGTGATGCAGCGTCAAGGGTAACCGCAGCCATGGTCTCGGAGCTGATAGTCCATGCTGCTGCAAACGTCGTCGAACTGTTCGTGCAGATGGTTGTCGTCCTGCAAACGTCCCCATCTGTTGACTGAGGCATCGAGACGTGGCTGCAGGATCCGTTACAGCCATTCGGATAAGCTGCCTGTCATCTCGACTGATAGTGATACGAGGCCGTTGTGATCCAGCACGGCTTTCCGCATTACTCTCCTGAACCCACCGATTCGATATTTTGCTAACAGTCATTAGATGTAGACCAAAGCGAGCAGCAATGTCGCGATACGATAAACCGCAATCGCGATAGGCTACAATGCGACCTTTATCAAATTAGGAAACGTGATGGTGCGCATTTCTACTCCTTACACGAGGCATCACAACAACGTTTCACCAGGCAACGCCGGTCAACTGCTGTTTGTGTTTGAGAAATCGGTAGGAAACTTTCCTCATGTCAGCATGTTGTAGGTGTTGACACCGGCGCCAACCTTGTGTGAATGGTCTGAAAAGCAAATCATTTGCATATCAGAGCATCATCTTCCTGTAAGTTAAATTACGCGTCTGTAACACGTCATGTTCGTGGTGTAGCAATTTTAATGGCCAGTAGTGTATTTATTTGATTGGCGAGTGTGGGCTTCAGATGAACAATGAATCTGGTAAAGGTCTGTCAGTGAGAAGTTGCAAAGACGTCCATCACCCGACGTCAGTAGAAGAAGGGTAAACGAAGGAACCTGAATTTTAAGATGGTATACCTTCTGATTCTGACGTCGAATTGAATGATATTTCAGCATATTTAAAGATGGGTGTGTATATGAATTGGGTGAACATCCCTTTTATTACTAGTAAGGAAACTGGGAAAGGATTGATAATTCAGAGTGAGTGCAGGTCAAACTGTTCTGATGTGAATCTTCTTGATTTTGCAGTTAAGAAACAGATTATTATTCTGTACCTACCTACCCATACTAAGCAACAGTTGCAACCTCTAGAAGAGGCCATGGTCGAGCCCTTAAAATGCAATAGGCTAACAACAGCTGGGTGCGTAGCCACCCAGGCCGCAAAGCTTAATCGTGCTTCAACTGTAGGTATTGGCGTCTCTAGCATTTCGCCCTGTTGGAGTTATCCACTTGACCCACTGAAAATCTGCGACTATACATTTGAAATATTCGAGTGAGCAACGAGTGGTACAATTGACAAACAATTAGAAATAGCAGCAAAATGTAATCTTTCTTTAACTGTGGATCATGGCGTTCTTGCTATTCGGCCTATGGGATTTATCCACACTATCTATCCAAACTCTCAGACCACGTATTTGCTACGTTGCAGAGAGCAACTAGTGGTGCTGTTGGCACAACATGACATCACAGCAAATTTAGCGCAAGCATGCATAATAAAAAATCTAGCAATTCTGCTCTACCACGCACAAACCGTGTTTCAGCGCCTATCCCTGAACGATCATCATCCACACGCAAAGCAGCCATAAGGGTGCTGTCACAGTAATTTGTTACCAGAAAACTAGTGATTTGGATGCCCAACTTGGGAGATGTTGCTTCAGTCATGCTGAGCCATCCAGGAGTGCTGCAGGACCATTCAGAAATCTCGGAGAATACTCTAATAATTCCTCTTTTGATGACGTAAGCCCTGTTCCTAAGGTTTCAGCATCTAGGAGAACGAGGAGGAAAAGACAAATTTCATAGATTCTCAAGAGCAGAAAAAAAAGAGTTAGGCGAGAGCAAAGCGAGAACGAGTGGATCAAATTGTCGTCTTTGGCGACGGAAGAAACTGAGACCACCAATTAGCTGATCTTCAAGCAATGAGAAATTTTTACATCTTAGTAACACAAATGGACATTCTTCTAGTCCATATGTGGCCTAACAGCCAACCACTGCTTAACAGTATTGGTTAGAAACAGTCGTGGTTGCAATTTTAGTTTCTTTTTTTATTTTTCAACGACGCGTTTCGCCTTATTTAGGCATTTTCAGGTAATCTAAATAGAAAACGGAGATCAAATACATCTGTTTAAGAATCGCGATCGCGTTGTGCAGACTTGGATAACCTATAAGCATGTATAAACAGATCACCTATTGAAAATATAAACAGATCACCTATTGAAAGAGCAAATACCTTAATTCGGTATTTCTTAAGAATCCTTTAGTCAGTATAGCCAAAGGGCATCGTCGAATATATCAGGCCAACATCGCCTTCGTTAAACTCAGTAAAAACTAGAACTATAAAACAGTAAATGGAGAGACTGACAGCGACGACAATGATTACCTTGCCTATAACGGCTCCTATTAAAAATTACAAAAGTGTGACTGACTCCATTGCAGTGGATCTAAGAATTGGTCGCATGACGACTGTGCAAACGGGAGTAACTGTTGCAATATTTGTAAAATATTAATCAGATTACGCTGAACAGTAAATAAAAGTCTTAGTGTAGCAATAGCTAACTCCTAACTGCCAGATTATTCTCATTTCTATTTCCCAAAAACAAATGATTCATAAATTTTGTTTCTTTCACTCAGCTGCGTCTTGGAATATTTAGAGGTGACATCGTACCCAGCCAGCAGTGGAAGATGCCAGCTCTACAGAACTTTCAATATCACAGTGTATTTAATATTTATTCAGATATTTACGCTTTATATTTTCAATTTAAATAAATGCAGTATTTTGTCTTAACTCGAAATCATTTGGAAATGGTGGTTCATCCACCAGAGTAGAAAATTCCTGATCTATGGCATTTTCTTCTAACTTACTTCTGGATATTTATGCGTGGTGCGTTACACATTTTCTTCAACTGCACACCTACAACTTTTAGTGGTAGGCGGTTCTTAAGCCCATAGTGATACTTTCGCCAAACAAAATGTTTTGTCGTTGTTGTAGGCTTCAGTCCTGAGACTGGTTAGATGCAGCTCTCCATGCTACTCCATCCTGTACAAAAGTCTTCATCTCCATGTTACTACTGCAGCCTACATCCTTCTGAACCTGGTTAGTGTATTCATCTCTTTGACTCCCTCTACGATTTATACCCTCCACACTGCCCTACAACACTAAATTGGTAATCCGTTGAAGGCTCATAACGTGTCCTACCAACCGATCCTTCTTCTTGTCAAGTTGTCACAAATTCCCCTTCTCCTCAAATCTTTTCAGTACCTTTTCATTAGTTACGTGATGTACCAATCTAAGCAAATGATAATGTCTACCAAATTTGGTTAAAATTGATACAATAGATAAGGAGGAGATGCTGAATATGTGGTGCATAGCGGTATAATAAGAATCACGAAGAAATGCACCTGTGGTAATTTGCTGTGAGACAGCCTGATAAAATTATCGGCTCGCTGCTTGATTTGTATGTGAATAACGAGTAAAGTATTTACGAAATTTAGTAGGATTTGTTCCAGATTTCCTAAGTTATGCTATTATGTTACATCATTTTACTCCAACTCTATGCCATAAGGGTCCCAAGGCTTGTCTTACTGTCACATTAACTTATTTCCACACAGCTACTGATATGTGTGTCTAATTTGGAAGGAATTGCTTCGATTAATGTCTTTGCATATCAACCTCCATATCTGAAAAGCATCATAGTGACTGTCACAACTGAGCCTAATGCCCACTGAAACAATGATTTGAGACTAACATCTGTCGTTACTGATTATTCATACAAGTCATGTCTCCTCACGCCTAACTCACCAGCATTGGTTGTAGGGGTATATCACTCTCAAGACATTTAAATGCAAGTAATTGCACAAAAATAAAAATATTATGTAATGCATACTAAAAATATGGTTGAAATTGCTTCAGATTTTCCTGGGTTACATTTCTATGTGACCTTCTCAAACCGCAACCCCTCGCACATAGGAGATATGTGATTCTTATTATCACTGGGTTGCAGTCCAGATAGTAAATGAAATGTGCACCAAGTTTTGCTAATGTCGGTCAGGGAGTATAGGAGATGTGTGACATAGTCAATTAGTATTAGTTTTATAGATAGACATAGCTCACTATAGAAAGATGGATGAAAAAATCATTTATGTTTGGTTTGTTAATCTTAGGTGTTCAGTCAGTTAACAAAGTGACTATCAACCCTTACATAACTAATGTTCTTGGCTGACAGTAAAGTTTATGTTTCTGAAGATCCTAATCCATACATCTCATAGATATTAACAATTTATTGGCAGTTTCCTAAATCTTCTTCTTTCATGTGGCTATATGATGAGGTGTGGTATATCAACATAAGTGCTTCAACACCCGGTTAAGCTGCGCTAGCAGTAAGAAAATAGTGTTTACCTGCCACCTACGTTTCAGTAGTTTGGCTACAGGGGTACTGGCAAGATTAATAGGCAACCAATGTTAGAAGCTTGTCTCCTCCTTTTGTCAATGTTGTCAAAACATAAATATGCATACCATATATCCCCTAGGAATCGTTCGAATGGCAGGCTGTAAGAGTGATCACACTACCTCACAAATCGCCACACTCCTTTGGGGCAAATCAAGTTGTATGTGCATACAGTTTGAGTCACTTTCATTTTGAATTGTCCATTCGGGAAGATCAAATGAGATGGTTGCTCTCTGAAATTGAAGACTTAGCAAGGAAAGTTGATGTGTTTGATTGCAGCAGAATTCCTATAACTGACATGCATTGTACAAGAATGCAGCTGATTGCTGTTGAGAGAGGACCAGTTACTCTTTCACCTATTTTTCGCATATGAAAAATTATTAAAGATTTTGTTGCAACCGAGGACACACCTTGAGCGAGACTCCAGGAAATTACTGGCCTGAGCCAATGTTGATGGAGCCTGATAGGGCGCTAAAAGCTTGAGATATTTTTATGGTTCTTAGCTCGAAGAAACAGCTTCTTGGAAGTTGAAAGAAAATGGCGGCAAGCCCATCCCGTAGTAAATCTTGCCAGACAGGCCGACAGCCATACAGGGCTGACAGGGTAGCCCCTTATTGAGACAGGGTTCCAGCAGAACAATGCAGTGATACCTGCCACAGGGCCAGCAGAAGCCTGGGCAGGGGCGACAGTCTAAAGGAACACATCTACACAGTGGAGTCATAAACCAGGCACTGTGTGCAGAGCCACGTATAATAAAAATTCACATGTTTTCATGATCGCTGATAGTGAAAGTAGGCCAGTGTATCATTTCCCTCAGCTGCCTCTGTTATATAAGGAAACTCCAACATCTGAGAAACGATTAGAGATAGATTCTTTATTACACCTCATAGCTAGGACTAACAAGCTCCAATGCACAGGCGATTCAGATAAAATCTTTGAGATTGTATCTTTTCGCTTGTTGTATTGTAAGGTACATGACTTTTTAGAAAACCATCTCTTCCCCCTCTGCAAAAACTTAAAAAATCCAGTAATTGGAGGTTCCCTTTTTTTTGGGACGCAGGTTTCTTAACTCTTTCCCTGGCTCGACATGAGTTTGTGCTGTCGTGTAGGATGGGAGATTTAGCACCTCGAGAGCTTGTGGTTCGCTCAAGACAGGGTGAAGGCGGTGTCATTCATGCACTTTGCAGGAAAACATAATTTTTTTCTGGAGGGGTGCGAGGCACTGGGGTGTGGTACTTTGGTCTGGTAAGGGACTTCTAGTCGAAGCTCTGGCATTTGTGGCTGGTACTTGGGACCTGTCCTCAGACTGACTTCAATTGCGAGTAGTTTAGATTGGGGAGCCTGTGGTGAAGTTCTTACTGTACTGACAGTTTGAATACAAACGTCTCAGACTACTCGTTTGCCGAGGGCCCACTGATTCGTTTTAGGTCTACCAGCCTTGACGTTTCGTATCCCTGTGTGCTCTGTTGTATAAGTGAGCCAAATTGGTCCTTGGTTCGACCAGCGAATGGGTGTGTCACATTGAAATCCACTGCGATTTCAGGGCTCTATTACAGTATAAATTGCGATCTGTCCACCTGATCGCTAAACCGTGAGATATTTGCATTTCTTTGGTGGCCACTTCTCACCAAAACTATCGAGAAACGTGTTTGGTGATGAGACAAAAAATTATGTATTTGCACGAATGCGAAGCTTCTTTAATTCATCAGTATTTTCTGCAAGCTTGGGAACAGGGCATTAAATTTCATTCTGATAACTACAAGAGTATCTTCGACTTGGTTCACCTGACAGTGATAGTGCCCAAAACACAAGCAGTAAAATTTTCCATTATATGGAATATTATTGGCAAACATATCAAACAACAACAGTGAAGCTACGAAATAAGAATATACGATCAGATTTTGCCAGAGCTATATGCATGAACAATATAAATGTTCATGACTAAATTAATTCTATTTTAAATAAAAGACTTAATCTTGTGTGAGAAACGTCAGAATCGAGGTATAAATGTTTAAGTTTAATTGATGTACCTCCACTGCTGCAGAAATATATTTCTAAAGCTGTTTGAAAGCAAGTGGTGCTATTCTTTAAAATGAGGTTAGGCTGGAGCAGCTCATAGAAATCGCCCCAGCGGTCAATAACATCTAGCAACATTAGGTATGATTTCGAGAAATGTAATCAGAAACGAAGACTTGAGTGGTACTTTAACAACTTCATATATGTGAAATATTCTGCATTGTTACATTCTAGCCATCAGTGTACGTTATCGGGTTCTATTTTGTGGAATTTAAATTAGAAAACTGAAGAACTTTTGTAACAAGAAATAGATCGGACATATATCGAATATTTACCATCGATTTTCGAATAATGTCAGCGATGGATTCATAAGAAATATATAACAGCCATCAAAATCGGTGTACATCCGACTGCATGCGCTGCTTAGTATGTCCCAAAATACTACTCATAAAATCGTTATTCTTCTGGAGCTCGTATCTACAGTCCTATTCGAGATGGAACTGTAGGGTCACGTGTTTTGGATTGCTCTTGGCCTAGGGACCATTTGTATACCCAACAAAAAGACCGTCATAGCGTCACTATCTTACAGTACAGGGTCAAAGTATGAATATTACATACTTCCTCCTGCTTAGGCAACTTGAGAAGTTCAGTTAGTTCTTCCAGCACTTTACGGGTCTGTGCTGAGCCTTAAGGGGCTTATAAAGGCAGCATAATTGCATGGTCGAGAAACCACAAAAAATTGTTTCTTTACCATTTATTCGTACCAAAACTGATCCTCTGATTCTGCAACGTCTGTACATAGAAAATGGCTGAAATATTTACAATATTTTTTAAGATGCCGTTATCGAACCAACTTGAAAATTTTCTTGGTGTTTTTATGCGTTTCCTAAATATAAACTTTAAAATTTACCATAATTTTGTATCTAAAATCCGACATGAGGACAAATTTAAATGGTAAATAACCGCAGGCAATTGCTAAAGTTCTGACTGTATCTTTTCTAGGAATTTATCTAGAAGTGACATCTTACCATTTCCTAAAATCTTTATCCGTTATAGAGAACCACCCCAAAAAACATGGCCTTTAGGTACCAAAACTGAGCCGCAGATTCAAGACGGCTGTGCAGAGACAATTGGTGTACTTTTTGCTCTATATTGCTAAGATCCCAATGTATAACTACAGTGAAAATTTTCTTAGGGTTTCTATCCGTCTCCGAAGTACGGAGATTCAAAGTTACCCTGCTTTTACACGTTAAATATGCAAGTAAAATCAAGTGTGAGCCGGACACCTTTATAAAGTGAAACAACACGGAGAAACATCTTGTAAAGCGTCTCCGTTATCACCAGTAGGGTTCTGGAAACCCCATGTTATAGTACTGAAGCACATCCAAAATTTATTTCATGTAGAACGCGGCATGACTTGCAAAATTAGTTTTATGTTATTTCACATTCACAACGAGTAAACTGTCAAAATTTGGCGGACCCACAAAGTTTTTTTCATACGAGTGACAGGCCCAGTTATGGCGGGAAAAGAAGGCAACCAGCACAAAAATGATCCTCTCGGAGCACAAAGAAGGCAAATATGCTCCTGTTTAAAAGACTCTAATTGAAAAGTACCCTTAAAAATTTCCCAAAAAATTCGGCATGCTAACCCATTCGTGGTAGTTTATGTTGATAGAGAAGGAGACTGTGGCAGTGGGAAAGAAAGGGAAAAGTAGTAAATACTTGAAGAAAGTAAACAGTTGTTATGGTGTCGAAATAGCGAAGGAGACAATAGTAATGTGAGAGAAAGGGAGGGACGCAGTGGTTGTGGAAGATAGCTGACAGTGACAGACCAATGCTAGGAAAGTAGTGAAGCAGAGAGTGTCGATGGAAGAGGAATAAAGAAATGGAGGAAGTAGACGTTGGTGAGAGCCAGTGATAATGGGAGACACAGTATATGACGATGACAACGATGAAGAGTGAGATAGCGACAATTAGAAGAGACAGCAGCTGTGGGAAGAAATAAATGAGATGGTAGCAGTAAGAGAAAGCAAGAGGGAGAGGTAGCAGGACAGAACGAAGTAGACTGTGGCTGCTGAGACAGGAGACAATGACTGAGAAAAGGAAAGAGATGACAATAATGAGATGGGCTGAATGAGTGAGCTAGAGTGGGCAAGTGGGAATGGATGGGTACGAGCGACTTTCAGCGATGGACTCGTGGGTGTGAGTGAATTACAGTTAGAGGATCTAGTGGTAGTGGGAGGTGAGATGCATATTAAAAACAGCACAAATGTGTTCGGATGCCAAAATTTTTGGGAACGTTTTTGAAGATGCTGAGAATGTTCGAATGAGGCAGCTGGTACTCCTCTTTTCGGTGAGTTCTTTAAAGCGGAGGATATTCATCAATTTTATGATCCGATATGAGCATTTTTCCGCTGGTGTGGAATACGCTTGACTAACCGTTTTCCAGTAAGAATAGCTTCATATACAGATCTTTGCACTGAATGAAAGGGACAAACCTGGAAGCAGAAGCGAATTACTCGTTCTATCTTTGCGAGAATTCTGTCACTTACACAGTAAATAGCAGGTGATATAATCGTGGCCCGTTGGCCCTGTCGTAAAGCGTTAGAAGTTTGGTTACTTTAAGCCGGCGAGATTTATGGTGAGGAAGACCGGGTTTTACTTTCTGATAAAGGCGCCAGCGCGCAAGTCTGTCTCCTCCCGCGCACTCTGGTGGGTCGCCCGCGTAAACTTCCACCTCGGGACGATATATGAACGGAGGAAATGAAAGCACGGCGCGGAAAATACGCGGAGGCGCCCGCGGCTGTAAACTCGGCGCAAACACTGTGGCAGGGGTGGCTGAGAGGCGGGGAGGTCGCACTGCTACATGCGTACGCCTAGCTCGGCCTGACTGCCACGGCAGCAGAGGCGGCTGCATCCTCACGTTTCACGGGAGCTGAATGAAAGCCAGTGTTATTATTTCCACCCAAAGTAGTCCCTGGTTATTTGAGATTACCGCCCCCCTCCCCCCACCTCTCGCGTTTATCCCATTTATTTGTTATCTTCTATTACGGTACTACAGCCTCGTTTTCTTATTCCATTTACTGGCGTCACTAACTTCCTGCCTTACTTGCCAGAGAGCGGCAGAAGCAGCGCATATCGATAAGTGCACTGTTGCATCATCTCTGGAGCGACCGATAGTATTTCCGGGTCGTCGTGTGTAGGGCAGTCAGTTGGAGACGGACCAGCAGTGCAGTCGGGACGCAGCAGCAGATTGGAGCGGGACGACCGTTGGTTGGTCGTTCGGTTGGTCATCTCATCAGCCGACGTATATTTGGTCCTTTCATTGTTTCCGGGCCTTGACAGTCGGTCGGTTGGCGTTGAGCAGCGAGGAATTCTCCGCGGGACGTAGTTTGGCTGGGCCCGCTGACGGTCTCTTCGTGGTGTCGGAGTGTGTAGGGCTGTTCAAATTGCTACGAGGCTGGTAGCTCACCGACCCTGGACACGAAAGTTGAGTTCTGATTTAATCGACCACGAACTGAAGACTGTTCACATTGTGTCGTTTGCAGTCCGTTGTCGGCTGTTGGGATATTCCCGCGAAAAACAAGGTGTGATTGAGAATTGGCAAATTTTAGCCACCCTCCGGTGTAGTTTCACTGTATTTGGTTATTTCAATTGAAGTGCACAAGCGGAGTTTTCTGCCTTGTGGCCGTTAATGTTCCAGTTACCTGGCCGTTGACGTAAATTTCAGACGGTGTAGTTTCCTCATCGGGTTCTTGCTGTCCAGCATGTTGTGTGTTTTCACACCTTTATGTATGATCAGATGTGGGTGCCAATATCTTCTACGTTGTTCCGATGAATTCCCTGTTGGCCCTGGTCGGGTGAGGTGGAAGTTATCCTGTCGGTGGGTCCGCTGACTGTCGGTTGCTTGGGTTGTCGTCGGAATGTGAATGGTTGGCCCGACTGCCTGTCTCACCTAAGAGAGCGTTAGTGTTTGATTTCCAGGCCGAACCGCGAACATTTGAGCGCATTGGGCATACTGTCTTTTTTATTGTTCTTGTTATTTATACTTGTATGGCTTCTAGAGACTTTTTTTAATTAAGGTTGTTTTTCCCTTAAGGCGCAAGATTCTTTAGGCCTTCAGCCTAATTTAAAGAACTGTTTCACGTAAAACCTTTGGCATTTTAAAGGTTTTAATGTTGTTGAACTTTAAGTGTTGGGTCTTCAGCCGATTTTGAGTTTGAGTTGTTTTGTTTTTCAGGTCTTCAGCCAAAATTAAAGAACTGTTTCACATAAGGCCTATGGTATTTAAAAAAAATTATGTTATGGAGTTTTAAGTGTTAGGACTTCACCCGATTTAAATTTGCCTTTTCTACTCTTGAAGTGTCTGAATCTTTGGACCTTCAGAATAACTAACGAACTGTTTTCAAATAAGGCTTTGCCTTTTAAAATTCTGTTTTGGTTAAGTTTTGCCTAATTAAGAACCGTTTTACGTAAGGCCTTTCCTTTTTTTTAAAAAATAATCTTGGTTAGCCTTAAGTGATGGGCTTTCAGCCGATTTTGAATTCAAATTGTTTTTTAAATTAAACTGGTTTTCAGCCGGTAATTGAGTCCCAAAGATTAAAGCTGTGTGTTTAAAAAAAATTTTTTTTTGAGCTCTTATAATGTTTGATCGAATAATAAAGTTGTACGTTCGAGTGTAACTGACTGCCCCTTATTTTGGCCCATTTCCACAATTTATATTAACTATCTGTCCTGTCCTGTGGGCTTACCAGGGCGTCTCAATACACACATTGGCATAAAAAGACTTGCAACCAGAAAGAAAAGGAGGGTTATGGTCATATTTGGCAGGCATCTAAATGGTACCAAGTATATGAAATAATTACACTTCCAGGTACGGAGCGTCAACACGTGTTTCGTTACATGGCCAAAAAGTATATGGCGCAGCATGGAGTCGAACCCCTATGGCTGTGAATACAGCCGTCCAGACGTCACAGCTTGAAGCTGCAAAGGTCTCATCTGTAATCCTATGATACTCCATCCCATACTGCTTGCACTTGAGCGGACGGTTCGCACAGTTTGGTGGCATCCCTAACTTTTTCGATCGGGGAGAGTATCTACAGCCGCAGGCAGTATCAGTGATACGAACAGCTCTCGTGTTGCAATATGTCATTGGCGTGGGCACTGATAAACAGCAGACATACCGGCTGCAGCACCTAATCCATGTATTGTTAACTTTGGACGAGCTTCGTTGGATATTGCTCCAACCGAGGGTTATGGGATGTGTGATGGGGGACCAGAAACCGCTCTTCGTGACGCACCCCACTGCACCTCCAGACACGGTCACAGTGGATGTCGCCTCCAAGGGAGAAGCGTGACCCTGTCCGAAAGACGACCTTCTGCCAGTCGGCATGGCCCTATGTCCATCATTTCTGTGGTGTGCGTACTGTAAGACCTTCAGTACACACCCCATCAGATTATTTGACTTGTTGCTCTAACGAAGTAAGCGAGTGTCAGCAATATGTCTCGTGCTCTTATCGTGGCGTGTTTATCTTCTGCCGTTAGGTCAGACGATAGAAATGCCACTTGCACGCTTACAGTAGCATGTTGACGGTGACCAACTTTAAACAGAACTTGATTAATTTTCACACACATTTATTAAAATAATAACAAGCATAAAAATTACTTAACTTGGTTCTGGATGCTATTTACAGTTGACAATCTGAAGTTCCTTTGGTATTGGTACGTTAATCTTTTTCTCACATATATCTCTGATACTTGACAAAAGTGTATACACATTTATCTTCATGGCTATGTACAGGAATATGGTAATCTTATTAGGCGCAGACTGAAACTTGACTATAGACTGGTACAGACAAATGTAGAACTCGTACATACTGGTACAGACTAATGCAGACTAATGCAGACTGGTACAGACTGGTGCAGACAAATGCAGACTGACTAATCGGAGGTCTGTACACTCGTTATAATACCTCGCGCGAGTGTGATCCGCGAGTAGAAAAGGTTCTACGTTAGAAGCAATCTCACTGGCTGTATTACATATTAATACCGCGGATCGGCGGAAGCAGAATTTGCTCCGTCTCTACAGAAGCGCCATCTGGTAGTGAGGAGACGGACGAGCGCTGCGCCTGCGCTGTTCTGCATATCGGGGCGCGCTCTAGTGGGAAAGTTGTGTACGCGCTGACTACGCGGAACTATGTACACAACAATTTCCGACACCAGGTGAAGTGGGGGTGACTCTGCGGGATTGAGAGTCGGCATGCGGCGACCCCTGAGCCGCTCAACCGCTGTCAAATTGTACTAGCATTGAAGGTTCAAATGGCTCTGAGCACTATGGGACTTAACATCTGAGGTCATCATTCTCCTAGAACTTAGAACTACTTAAACCTAACTAACCTAAGGACATCACACACAACCATGCCCGAGGTAGGATCCGAACCTGCGACCGTAGCAGTCGCGCGGTTCCGGACTGATAGTATTGAAGGGTGTTTGCAAAAAAGGCAGGAGAGCTAGCTGAATAGCGTCTATGGTTGCCCTGGGATCTGCTTCGGCGTGGAGGACAATCCGCTGGTGCTCGCTCCTTTTGGAGCATGCCAGACATCCATATCCTACATGTGGTGCAGGCACGTCTTGTTGCATCCATTGGCGCCAATAGTAGGTAATGGCGGTTTCAATACAAAGAGAGTGACGTGTAGCACTATGACAGGAGCACCCAACCTCCCGCAGCCACTTGATGCGGTCCATCTCAAACACGTCTAGCTGGGGAAAATGCTGTTGAACGTGTCACCTGGGCATAGCGCACATTCGGGTAACGCTATAGTGACTCTACTCCCTATCGTACTCATCGGTACTGTCGTTTGGAGCCCTCTTATATCAGCCAATGATCATGACATCACGGCCCCATTTACGCTGTCCGATTGCATTCTTGAACTTTGAAAGGTAATCATTGCCACAGCTGGTGGTGTGCAGTGTACCAAACTAGTTTGCTGTGGATTGATCAAGTCCTTCTGAGTGCAGCCCTTTTTTATGATGAGTATGATTTCCTAATGAAATGTTGTCTTTCCAGTTGACGCCTGTAAACATTTTTCTGCCTACTTGACCACTTGATATCCGTATAACGGGGAACGTCCTGCCTTGGGAAGAGACCAACAGGGATTCTTTTCTGTTATGTATTTTTGCCTCGTGTCAGACGTAATGCATTCTTTGTCATAGGATCAATCCATGCATCTGTGTGCACTTTGTATAGCACGAAAACGTACAAAAATATATTGAAAAACATATAAAAGAGGATATGCCACTGATTGCAAATGATAAGCAATCAGAACTAAGTAATTATGAATAAAAAAAGGTACTGCATGTGGCCACTGAATGCCCACTTCATGACCTTACCTTGAGGAATGGAAGTTACAGGTGATTAAAAACACAGCTTCAGTTTCCCTAATGTACGGCATCTGTAGAGGAAAGTTCCATCAAATGCTAGCCTTCAGAAAGTAAGTGACACATATCGCTCACGCTAAGACCTCTGGGCAACAAAGGTGGCGCGTTGTCAGAAGAGAGTACGTGTTCTGGATTCGCTGCAGACACAGTTCCGCTGTGGTACTATGAATAGGTGCATCACAGTGTGGGACTGAAGAAACGCGGCAAACGGAAAAAGTACTGCAAAAGCTGTAATATGTCTACATCTACATCTACAGGGTTGCTCATAAATTCACAATTAAGTGCCTGGAAGAGGGTACATCGAACCTCTTTAAAGCTATTTCTCTACCGTTACGCTCTCGAACATCCCGCGAGGAAACCAACAGTTATATCTTTCCGTACGAGCTCTGATTTCTCTTATATTATTATGATAATCTTTTTTTTCCTATGGAAGTGAGAGCCAACAAAATCTTTTCACACTCTAAGGGGAAGTTAGTGACTGAAATATTATTAGAAGGACCTGCTGCAGCGATATACGCCCCAACTTGAGTAGCATATCCGCGCCCGTCTCTCCCCTACTTCGTGATAATACAAAACGCGTTGCCCTTATTTGCAATTTTTCGATGTTCTCCGTAAATCGTGACTGATGCGGGTCTCACACCGCACAGCAGTAGTCCAGCACATGCCGGACAAGCGTGGTGTAAGCGGTCTCTTTAGTAGACTTACTACATTTTGTAAGTGTTTTTCCAGTAAATCTCAGTCTTGGTTTGCTTTCCACACGACATAAACTGTGCAGTCGTTCCGGTTTAAGTTATTCAGAATTGTAATCCTTAAGTATTCAGCTTACAGCATGTAGATTTGTGAGGTTTATTGTGTAACCGAAATTAATTGGGTTTACACTTTTCATTATTTATAATCAATTGCAACTTTTCACACCATACGTATAACTTGTCTAAATCATTTTGCAATTCGTTTTGATTATTTGGTAACGACAAATGACAGCGTCATCTCCTGACAATCTAAGAGGGCTGCTCAGATTGTCTCTTAAATGCTTTATGTAGATCAGAAGCAGCAGACGGCCTGTAACACATCCTTGGGAATGACAAATATTACTTCTATTTTAATGGATGACTTTCCATCACTTCTTGCGAACTATGACCTTTCAGAGAGAAAATCATGAATGCAGTCACACAACTTAGACGATACTCCATAGGCATGCCTTTTGTTTAGAAGTCGCTTGTGAGCAACGGTGTCAAAAGCTTTCCGGAAATCTAAAAGTATAGAATCATTTTGACCTCCCATGTCGATAGAACTCATTACTTCGTGAGAATAAAGGGCTAGTTGTGTTTCACAAGAACGATATTTGCTGATTTTTTAGTAAATCGTTTTCTCCGAGGTAATCCACAATGGTCGAACGTTACAAAAGATGTTACTCATATGGGTCTGTAATTCAGAAGATTACTCCTCTTTCTTTTCTAGATTTTTGGTATCTCTCGAGCAACTTTCAGGTCTTTGTGTAGGGGTTTCTACGAGCGAACTGTTGTTTATGAATGCTAAGTAAGGAGGTATTGTATCAGCATACTCTGAAAGAGTCACAGCTGCAAAATACTAACGCGAATTCTTTACAGACGAATGGAAAAACTGGTAGAAGCCGACCTCGGGGAAGATCAGTTTGGATTCCGTAGAAATGTTGGAACACGTGAGGCAATACTGACCTTACGACTTATCTTAGAAGAAAGATTAAGAAAAGGCAAACCTACGTTTCTAGCATTTGTAGACTCAGAGAAAGCTATTGACAATGTTAACTGGAATACTCTCTTTCAAATTCTGAAGGTGGCAGGGGTAAAATACAGGGAGCGAAAGGCTATTTACAGTTTGTACAGAAACCAGATAGCAGTTATAAGAGTCGAGGGGCATGAAAGGGAAGCAGTGGTTGGGAAAGGAGTAAGACAGGGTTGTAGCCTCTTCCCGATGTTATTCAATCTGTATATTGAGCAAGCAGTAAAGGAAACAAAAGAAAAATTCGGAGTAGGTATTAAAATTCATGGAGAAGAAGTAAAAACTTTGAGGTTCGCCGATGACATTATAATTCTGTCAGAGACAGCAAAGGACTTGGAAGAGCAGTTGAACGGAATGGACAGTGTCTTGAAAGGAGGATATAAGATGAACATCAACAAAAGCAAAATGAGGATAATGGAATGTAGTCAAATTAAGTCGGGTGATGCTGAGGGAATTAGATTAGGAAATGAGACACTTAAAGTAGTAAAGGAGTTTTGCTATTTAGGGAGTAAAATAACCGATGATGGTCGAAGTAGAGAGGATATAAAATGTAGACTGGCAATGGCAAGGAAAGCGTTTCTCAAGAAGAGGAATTTGTTAACATCGAGTATAGATTTAAGTGTCAGGAAGTCATTTCTGAAAGTATTTGTATGGAGTGTAGCCATGTATGGAAGTGAAACATGGACGATAACTAGTTTGGACAAGAAGAGAATAGAAGCTTTCGAAATGTGGTGCTACAGAAGAATGCTGAAGATAAGGTGGGTAGATCACGTAACTAATGAGGAGGTATTGAATAGGATTGGGGAGAAGAGAAGTTTGTGGCACAACTTAACTAGAAGAAGGGATCGGTTGGTAGGACATGTTTTGAGGCATCAAGGGATCACAAATTTAGCATTGGAGGGCAGTGTGGAGGGTAAAAATCGTAGAGGGAGACCAAGAGATGAATACACTAAGCAGATTCAGAAGGATGTAGGTTGCAGTAGGTACTGGGAGATGAAGAGGCTTGCACAGGATAGAGTAGCATGGAGAGCTGCATCAAACCAGTCTCAGGACTGAAGACCACAACAACAAACACACTGAAAGAAACCTGGCTGGTAATGCTGGACTGGAGACCTTACCTTTATTAAGTATTTGAAGCTGATTCGTTACAGCGAGGGTATCTACTTCTAAGTTACTCATATTGGCGTTTACTCTTGAGCTCTGCTTTGTGGCACTGTCATCAATAATATCACCATTGCTTTCACGCAGTAACGATATTGTTTGCATCTTGCCGCTGGTGTACCTTACATACGACCAGAATCTTTTAGGGGTGCTGCCAGATTTTGAGAGAATTTCGCCTTGGAAACTATTAAAAGCATCTAGCATTGAAGTTATTGTTAAATTTCAAGCTTCTGTAAAACTTTAACAGTCTTGGAGATTTTGCGTTCTTTTAAACTTGGAATGCTTTTTTTCTTGCTTCTTCAACAATGTTCTGATCTGTTTTGTGGACCATGGGTGATAGTTACCATATCTTGTTAATTTATTAAATATGTGGTACAGCACGATTCGTTTCAGCAAAACACTGTGAAATTCTAAAGAGGTGTGGACCAAATACTGTGTTGTGTCCAGCCGTAGTGAAATGGTACCAACAATGTAAACAAGCCGGCACAGATGTAACTGTTGCTGATGGGGCAAAAGAGCATGGACCTGAATCACAAACGAGAATGTCCGGTTTGTCTAGAAACTGATTTGCAGAAAACATAGATTTTCGTGCTATAAGAATGTTCACACAGCGATTCTCGAATAACTACCAAGGGAAGGATCACTGTCATTGAGGAAATAAACAGCGTGAGGTACGCTCCTATCGTTATTTACTGAGACTTGATGACTATGATGAAAAGTAGCGTCATGTATCTGTATCAGTTTGAAGTGTAGGACAGCTTTCAATAAAAGTTATTTCACCAGCCGAAATAATGTGTTACATTATTTTTGAAGTATCCTTGTATCATACGCGTAACTCATGGAATATTAGGTACCCAGGGAAACAGCAATAGGTCACAGGGATACTCATTCCCTCCAGTGCTTGTATAGTTTTAGTTTTCCTATATTCAGATGACATCATTTTACAAACAAAACGGACACATGAGGAAGACCTTGTAATATTATTGAGCTTTCCGTCGTATGAAAGCTGTGAGTACCCTTGGAAAGGCATTCACCTAGCTGTGTATTAAATAATCAACTTATGAGACCTATTCCTTGAAAGACATTTGTTTTACATAATTTACATAACAGTAAAGATACGCATCTAGCACGAACGCTAATACATCGATTGCGCAGTCAAAGAAACATTTTAACAGAAGCTGAACTGAGCGTTCCGCTTCAATCTAAATAAAAAATATGACGCTAAAAAACCTTTGTGGATCTCCAGATTTTATCGTACTTCTGCTTGTAATGTGAAAGAGTAAAGAAGGTCGTCTTTAAGCCATCAAAGTGAGCGGTCGTGCCAGCGTGCAGACGACAGTTATTAATTAATAAAATTCAAGTAATTATGTTCGATACTGTAAACCGGTAGGTTATCATTATGAAGGTGTTGAACGGTGCAACAATTGTCTCGAAGGAAGGAGAAAAGTAATGAGTGTGATTTGTGACAAAAACGTGAACCAAGAAGGTAGCACAGGACAGGCTCAATCTGATCGCACCATAGAGTTAGAAAATTACTTGTGTAACTTATACTGTTTATAAATAAGCCCTAATTGCTTGTGAGAATTGTTTGAATATATTTAGTGTTTATCACATTTCTTATTCTACTCTTTTCCTTTTTTTTTACCTCCATGTCATATTATTTTTATAAATGTCAAACAGCCTTTACTACAGCAGAGCACTGCGGCATCCTGGTCGTAGACAGAAGGCCGCTGCTTGTCTTCTATACAACTCAAAGTCGCCCCATTTATTAATGATTCCATTTACAAATGCTGTTTTTGTTGTTCATTGTTAAAGGTCCCTCAGGTAATTATAAATTTATTGCTGATTACGTGAAGAAATCCGGATTGTTCTTTTCCAAATAATAGAAGCCTTTGCGTAATCAAAAACTAGCCTCCTTCTGACAACGATCAGGAGCCGACCAGAAGACGGACGTCTTCGACCGCTTTCGTGTTTCCTGTGGCAAGGCTGTGCCACTGGGAACACGACATTCTAGTATGAAACGTATATATAATTATCAGATTAAAATTGAAAAAATTGAAATATATGTAACTTATTTGTTTTTCTCTTATGATACTAGATGTGGCGCTTGAACAGGGACCCGATAACAAAATTTTAATCTGTTCCGTTGTTGTTTCATGCCTTCATCCGGTGGACATCGGGAAGTCGTAAAGGAAGTACTGAACAAAACCGTGCAAGTATTTAAAAAAATTCGAAAAATATCAGCAGTGCGCAAAACGACGGATGTAGGTACGGTTTTTAATACGCATAAAATCTCGCGTCTTGTATAAAGAAACTGATTTCCGGAATTTCTTTCCTTACTGCTTCATTTTATCCTATCCCTGTTAATTTCCTTGCAGAGTTTCTTATTTACGTAGTTAGAATTCATTTCTGATCATCTCTTCATGCAAAGTTTATTTGTTAGCATTATTAGCATCTTCATTGTTGCTACGGTTAAGAACACAAGATGGATGCCATAATAGCAGGATTCAGTGTCTAGTAGGTGATTGTCGCTTATTTTCAAAGCTAGATACCATCTTGTCTTCTACCCGGTATAGCTCTGCAATTGTCAGCTACCGCGGTTTGACGTTTGACTATCAGGAGGCGTCGCAGCGTACGTATCTGAGAGTTGACGATCGGCGTGCCTCGAAAGATTTCTTAGAGCAGTTACGTCACAAACTTGAAAATAAACATGGCAGATGACAAAGGCAAGCCAGCAAACAGTGTGGATGACGGTGATGACACAGTTGTCAAGTCATATCCACTACGTTCGCGAACGGGAACAGGCAGACCCGATTCGCGAATGGAGAGAACGGCAGACGATGAAAGTGTGCGTGACGTATCGTCACAGCAATCATCGTCACAACAAGCGGGAGAAAATTTGATGGTTGAAATGATGAGAATTTTTTTTTCAAGAAAGAGAACAGGAGAAACTGGAAAGGGAAGCTTATAAATTACAAAAACAAGGTGACAGACAAGAAATGGAAGCTTATAAATCACAAAAACAACGTGATAGACAAGAAAGGGAACAAAAAGAAAGGGAAAAGGAACAGGAGACAGGCAAAAATGGGTTGATGTAAATACCACCATTAGTACAATGAAAACTCGTTTGGATAATATTGATGCCAACTTAGAGGCAAGAATAAGGACAGTCATTGTCGAATATATGGCGGAATTAAGTACTGAAGTTAATGAAAGCATAGAAGGTATTCTGCAGAAGGTAGATGCATGTGAGAGCACAGTAGGTAACATGTACAAAGCCTTCAAAGTACAAGCCGAAAGTTGCCAGGCAGTTTCAACGGAAGTCTCAAAGAAGTCGGCTGAGGTCGGAACTAAAGTAAACAAGCTTGCAGACAATGTCATCACTCTGCAAGGCCAGGTCAATGACCTGACACAGGGGCTATCCGACATTAACATTGAAAAGAGGGTGAATGATGCTGCCGGAAACGTACATTCCACGATAGGAAAAGAATTTGTAGAATCGGTCGAGACTAAAGAACAGTACATAGAAAACAAGGTTCAACAGGACTTAAAAGAAGCTGTTAAGTCAGCCACAGTTGAAGTTTTCACTGCTCCAGGTACATCAGGAGATAGGCTTCTCGGTGAATTAGAAAAGATTCATTGAGTTTTTCACCGAGATCTTCCCGAGTGGAAACAACAACTCACTGAGGAAATCGAGCAGTTGAAACAACAAGTCAATGATTTTCTTAATGACTATAGAAGTGAATATTCACACTTGCCTTCTTCAGAACATGAATGCAATAATAATCCCGTGTCTCGTGTAAAATTCTCTCGACTTGTTCATGGTCAGATCAGTGAGAAACCGTTAATACGCAACCAGAATGATCAAATAATTCTTGTCGAGCTCATGAAAGAAGAAAGCGTTCGCAAGCACCGCGTGTTCCAGCATTTTCTGCCAAAGAAACGCAACATCCACCCAATGGTTTTTCTGAAGTCATTTAATGGTGTTTTTCCTGAGAGTTGGAATGACAAGCAACGTAAGCAGTTTATAATAGTTTACATTCAAGGGGAGGGTTCTGTCTGGGGAACAGGAGTGATTGACAGATGTAATAATTACGCTGACTTCGAAAAACAATTTCTGAACAAATTCTGGAGTTCAGGCATACAACAACGCCTCAGAAAGGAAGTATATAAAGCTGAACCGTTTAATACGAGAAGTGCTGGTCTCCGTAGGTCCTTTGAGAAATATCTGCGAAAAGTACAATATTGGGACACGTCCATTTCCAAGAAGGACTTAATTATGATCCTTCAGTCAAAGCTACCGCTGTCAATCAGGGAGACGTTAGTAAATGTCAGTGACGATGACACGGAGCCATTTCTGTCAGTACCTGACAACGTTGACATGATTCAAGAGGATGTGTGTGCAAGTGCGCGAAGTAATTGTAATCTTGGCCCGCACACTACACAGCCGCACGGCGTAGGCGCAGACTCAGGTATGTCATACCAACCCAACAACAGTAAAGGACAGGACGTGCCGTGTGATAATGACTACTACTATCGCCGCAACGGGGAGCAGAAATATAAATTCCAGGATCAAAACAGGTGCCAACGAGACAACACAACAGCAATACGGTAATTGACCGGTTAATTACAATGATCGCTATCACTACAATAACGATCGCCAAGGCAATAATAATTTCAGTGGAAAAGGACGTTGGATTAATACCAACAGTCAACAGCAGTATGTTAACCAGCCTATATTCCAGCACTGTTCTCAAGGGAGAAATGCTCCAGATCCTTCCAAGCAATACAAACAACGCTATGCTCCAAACTTTAGGAGTAGTGCGCTACCATTTACTAAGAATGAAGTTCAAAATCATGAACGTCAAAATTCTCTCATCTATTATGCCCGGGCAAACCAGCCAACACACACCATCTCGGCTGAAATTCCGGTAAATATCCCGCAACTTAGGTGGAATATGGAAGCAAACTTTGTACCGAGCATACCTCCCGGTACTTCAAAGGTAATTGTGAGCGAAATTCAACCTAATGAACATGCGGAAAACTAAAAGCAGCTTATTTTTTCTTGCCTCATTCGGGAAGCTGCGGAACATGTTAGAGGCGATTTCATTAGAGGACAAATCAGCCTTGTACTATATGATAATGACTGTGACTTACGGGATGACTTGTTGAAGGAGAACGACGTTTTGAATGGTGATGATTTATGGGAAAACCATGTTCAGGCATCCAGTATGATTCATTTTCATGATGTACCACTTGTCGCTATAATAGATACTGGTGCCAATATCAATGTTTTGTCATTATGTGTATATAAGAAAGTGTGTTCTGTAGCAAAAGTTCTGTCATTGCCAGTACAAGGGTGTACTGTATCCAGAGCTGTGGCTCTTTAATTCAAAAAGTGACGCAACAAATTCATGCACCATTAAGATTTGCATCAGACACCGTACCATGTAATTTTCTAGTTGCTAAAAATCTGTCAGTACTTTGCCTCTTAGGAATGGAATTTCTACGTAAGAATCGTGTCATCATAGATGTGTATCAAGGTACATGTACTCTCAGATGCAGTGTTAAGAGTATAGTGATTCGACTTACGAGGACCAAAGTTGAGTTGTCCAGCCAAGAACATAAAGTAAAGCTCCGCAAGCTCACATCTCGATAACAATATTTCAGTTATTTTGACGAGTCAGGAGATGCGGACGAAGAATTTGACTTATTACCGACACATGAAGAATTACTGACGAAGGCTAATGAATCTGACGGAATAGGTGACCGACAAAGAAAAGAACTATACGACCTGTTGTCACAATTTATCAATGCGTTTTCTAAGAAACCGGGAATCATAGCCAACTATGTATTCGACATGAACGTTAAGCCCCACAGTACCTACTGTAAAACCACTTATGCAGTTCCGCAATCCCGCAAGAAAGCAGTACGACAGGAAATCCGCAAAATTTTAAACTGTAAAATAATTGAGCCCTCTGACTCTCCATATTCGAGCTCATTATTGTCTATATTTAAACAGGACGGAGGTGTTAGGCTTGTTCTAGAGGCTAGGAACATCAACAACATTATAGTTCCTGTGTGTACCCGACCGGAAGCATTGAAGGAGCAACTACAGAGGTTTTATGGTATTAGATTTCTAACCTCCATCGACCTTCGAAGCAGCTGTTGGCAGGTGAAATTGTCGCCATCTTCAAGGAAGTACATGGCCTTTATCTTTGCGGGTCGGTCACATCAATTTTGTGTCGTGCCCTTTGGCTTGAATATTAGTTCAGGTGTCTTCACTGCCGCACTTGACCATGTCTTCGCTCATGATTTAATGGACAAAAAAAATATTTTGATGATATCATAGTAGCCTCGACTTCATGAGAGGAACATCTTTACTTCATTCGGAAAATCTTCGTGAGGTTTGCTAACTTTGGCGTTAATGCCAATATACAGAAATCAAAGTTTGTAAAAATGGAAGTAAAATTCCTTGGTCATATCATCTCTTCTGAGGGAATTTCTCCCGATCCCAACAAACTGTGTACTATAAGGAACTTCCCTGTGCCCTGCACCAAAAGACAATTAAAAGGTTTTCTAGGGTTAACGTCTTTCTTTCGTCGCTTTATACCAAATCAATCCATGAACAGTCCAGTGTTGCACAATCTGTTAATGAAAACCCTTCATTGGGTATGGACCTCTGAATGTCAGCAAGCCTTTGACAAAATCAGACAAGCTCTTCTGAGTGGCAATATCCTCCGTCATCCGGATATGAACTCAGAATTCTACATTTCTCGTGACGCCTCATTTCAAGGCTTCGGCGCTTGTATGTTCCAGCTAAAGAAAACTGGAGATAAACAGGAGATTAGGATAGTTAGTTTCGCCAGTCGTGTGCTGACGGAGTGCGAGAGATCGTACTCTGTTACAGAGTTAGAAGGATTGGCAGTTGTATGGGCGTTCCGCCGTTTCAATTATTACATTTATGGTCATCCGAAAGGGTATTCCGGCCATGAAGTTCTTAGCTTTCTCCTTTCTTGTAAGCTCTATTATCCGAGAGTTACACGATGGTGTCTATTTCTACAGGGGTACAATTTCGAAATTGTTTACGTGACAGGCAAGAACAACATCGTTGCAGATGCATTGTCACACATGCCAGAAGGTATGTCGGAGCCTACGGAACTTGTAGAACAGACTTTCAATCGCAAGATACTTCTTATGAAACATTTCTTGAGTCGTAGTTATTTTCTACGTCTTTGCTGACAGATGGGTACTCTACAAGAAAGTAACCTAAATAGAAGAGAGACAAACAGCTTCTACATGACAACTCTAATCATCGTATGTCGAAATTTTATAAATCACACATTGGTTTTTTATTTCATCGTACATTTATGTTGACGGGGCAGTGGTGTGTTTGTATTATTAAAGAAGTACGTTGAACGTCTCATATGGTACACTCACCTATCCTGGGGACATTATGGCCCTGAGAAGTGTAAAAGAAAGATTTCTGCCTATTGCTACGTACCCAATCTGCATAAGAGAATTCGTAAACTGCTGAGCACTTGTTTAATCTGTCAGAAGGCAAAGCCCTTCAATCTTTCGAATGTCATACCTTTGAATTCTATCTACACTGAACGTCCTAACCAAATAGTCAGTCTCGACTATGTAGGTCCACTTCCGAGAGGAAGAGGAGGTGCTAAGTACCTTGCTGTTTTGCTAGACCTCTTCACTAAGCACGTGCGTTTATAAGCGATGAAGATTTCGAGTGCAAAATCTTGAATAAGACGAATAGAAAAGGATTATTTTCCTCATTTTCGTAAGCCGGAAACCACGTTGTCTGATAATGCTTCAGACTTCGTTGGAAAAGAGTGGAGACAGTTTCTTTCCAGGAATGGTGTTAGACAGATTCTAATTTCAAGATTTAGACTCCAAAGTAACCCGACAGCCGAGTCTTCAAAGAATTTAATCGTTTTATTCGCACCTATGTAACGAACTAGCAAACACGGTGGGTCGATTTCGTTACTCTATTTGATGAGATTGTAAATAACCTTCTGCACACTTCGACCGGTTTCACACCTTCAGAACTAATCTCCAGGCAAAAGTAAAGTAATGAATGGACTGATCCTATCCCGAAGATACAAGGTCCAGAAGTCAACCTAGCCGGTCTTTATGGCCGAGCGGTTCTAGGCGCTTCAGTCTGGAACCGCCCTACCGCTACGGTCGCAGGTTCGAATCCTGCCTCGGGCATGGATGTGTGTGATGTCCTTAGGTTAGTTAGGTTTAAGTAGTTCTAAGTTCTAGGGGACTGATGACCTCAGATGTTAAGTCCCATAGTGCTCAGAGCCATTTTGAACCAAGTCAACCCAGATAATAAGTTAAGACAAGCCCTGATCACTCTCACAACTCATGCAAATTTAAGATAAAAGGCTTTTGACAAGCATGGCAATAAAGTTCTGTCGTATCGTTTGAACGAGAGTGTTCTTCTGAGGACACACTCCAAACCATCTCTCATCTTACGTAAAAATCGTAAGTGGCAACATCTATACGAAGGACCGTTTGTTATAGTCAGGAAGCCACATATTAGTTGTTATGTTTTGGCAGATCCAGTATGTGGACGAGTAAAAGGACTTTACCACCATGTAGACCTAAGGACGTACCATGACAAACATTAAAAAAAATCATTTATAATGTCAAGCTGCAACTTGAAACAAAAGTGTGATTTGTTTAGAAAGTATGTGAGTCAACAGCATGTACATGTATTCTGCAGGTGACGTAATCATTTGAGTGAGCTAGACGCAAAGTAATGATGGAGCCTGAAGAATATGAAGTGACTGGATAAGGTGCTCTACGTATTTGGAAAATAAGATTTGCCTTAGAGGGTTGCAGCTGTTGAACTGAGTAAGGGATGTGCCGAAGTGCCACCTGCTGCTTTAGTTTTAAGTTATGGCAAATGTCCTTTTTACCAAGTAGTGAATGTTTTCCTTAAATACCTCATTCAGACCAGAACGTCTGTATATGTGAAGTAATGACCTAAGTTAAGCTTTCAAAGGATTGATATTTATAGTCGCTAGAATCATGTACGATGCAAAACTGATACAATGTAATCTGTAGATTACACCTAGTATAAGCAGCAACATATAGTTAATGTGCAAAGAAATGAGGTAATGGTACTCGCAACTGGAAAGCAACATTTCAGGTCAAGAAATGTGCATTTATAGTGATAATAAGGTCCTGTATTGGAGAAACGTAGAGAGACTACTCCTATGCCACAACTATCATATAGAAACCTTCGATGCTAAGATACCTAGTTGAGGACTGAGATAATCTGCCTATATTCTACTGCTCTGTCAGCGTGGCGTGATTTTGAGATATATTTGACGATGCTTTGGAAGCGGATTTGTGTGAAATATTAATACTGAAATCAAGTTATGCCACGTGGATGACACTAAAAGCGGTGGAGCCGGACAATGAATTTCCTAAACTGATTATCTCACCTATTATCTGTCTCCGTATCATTTATTTCTTTCCATTATCCTATTGTAGTTTTCTTCTTTAGCATTCTTACCTTTCTACCTTATCCGGTAGGGGAAGAAAATTTCGAAATTGGTTCAAAAGACTTGACTTGTGTATATTGCGTGTATTAACGATCGTGGACCATTGGTTAATGCGTATCTGCAGTTACTTATCGAAACGTGATGTAAATCTGATTTGCTGTGAGCAAAAGCAGCCTAGGAAATATGAATAATTTTCCAGGTTTCTATTACATGGAGATTTGAACGTGAACTGTTCAGCACGCCAAAGAGGCTGTATTTTACTGATTAGTGATGTAACCGAGTAAATGAAAAAGAAAACTGAAAAAAGGCTGTCGTAGAACAGTAAGAAAAGGAAAAGAATCAGATTTAAAATACATGTAAAATCTATCGTGCTTCAGATGGACCATTCAGATTAGCAAACACGACTTTCGTAAGGTCTTGGACAGCAGTTAAAAAAACTATGTGTATTTTGTAAATGATGCTTTTATGATAAATAATTTTAGCATTACCTGTGCTATTATGTGGTATAGAGACACCTATACCGACACGTATGGATTGATGCGTGTGACTCACTTACTGACAAAATGATGGACACGTATAAATAAATATATTGGCGCGTGCAAAATCGTAATCTGACACATGTATGGACACGAAAAACTATTTATCTCTTGTGTGAATCAAAACTGTGATAAACTTATGGTCGCATGCGATATTCCGCGTGTGAAGTAGCATTATCAGTATTCTCACGATGCAACGACGATACAATGACTATCAGTCAAAGGATTGACATGCTATTGTACTCACCGCAACAGGTAATAGTAGTCATTTTCATGACGACTGTTCTTCGTCACTGGTGCAGTCAATTTACCGTCCAGGTTGACCATGTCACCTTGACGAGCTGCTCCACTACCCATGATTCAACGAAATGCACAAGTTACAAAACGATTGGTAGCCACTGAACTATCTGCCTCCTGCAGGGGGCGGGCTGTCAACAATGTTAAAGCACCAGTTCTTTACCACGTGACTGTGAAGCACTGTGGCAACATTCAATGACTGTTCGACGGCCCGTGCTCAACAATAAGCATTCCTCTCCATAACGTGTGGGAGCGTGCACCAGATTTGAGATGAAAATGGAAATAAAAATAATAAAACGTTAATAAACTACGCACGATTTTACTATACTTACATGAAAAGGACACTATAACCCTCCTACCTGTTTGCTACCGTACCATAACCTCTATGCTAAAAGCAGGTTGTAACATAAAACAATTTTGTAAAAGCAACTATGGCACAAAGCAACAGAGCAGTGTTACCCTCTGAGAGGAATTTTGTTAGTTTGACCGTGTTGTTCCTAACGGAGGTGGCTTATCGGAAATGAAAGTCAGAATTACGTAAATGTTTGTATAGTACCAAACAAAATTTTGCCTAGCTATACTGTTTATAAAAAATAAGGGAAACGGTCGCCAGCCTAATTAGGCAAGAGAAAGATTAATGTTCTCGTTTATAAAAGTAGGTATAAGTAACTATAATGGACAAACAACCTAGACTTAGCCACACGCGAGTGCAATGAACTCTGACACACATATGTTTTAAGATGGAAACTAACAGTTAGAGCAGCAGGAACTATTTTCAAAATTATAACAGATACAGAAAAACACTATCACTTTCAGGGTTTACACAAACTGAGTGGTCTTTATATTGTTAATATGCACACAAGAGAGACAAACACTTGGCATACATGAGAATGTAAAGTTTCATAACTGCAGCTTTCTCACTTTTACTACAACGAAACACAATGTTGACAAAATTGCAAGAAACTGACTCACCCTTTAGAATTTACCACAGACAACAACGTGATCATTTACTTTATAAGACTCAGCCTAAAGTTTGAAGTTAGTAACAGCACTTTAAATAGCAGTTTCAATAGGAAGATTATTATTGGACAAATAACATTTGCTTTAACTCACTCTGTTACCACATTAGCTTTAACTATCTTTTTAATAAGTTCAAGAGGCATTATTTAACAAAGCTCTAGGCTTCAACGTACTTTCAGTAAGGACACTCGGTAATCACTTTACTTCAAACGGAGAGGACCCTGAGAGGTGTTATGATGAGGAGTAAAATCAAGGTAGGTAAATAAATTCCGATATAAATTACCTTATATTTCAGCACATTAACAAATCCATTAGGCTGATCCTTCACTGTACATCAATATAGTATTACGTTACAGTGATTGCGCAATGTGGTGGCAACTGCATGTTGGTAGGTGGAATTACAGGTAGAATTGCCGGACTTTATCGTATCTTCATGGCGATGATTCATACAAATTCCAGAATAGATCCAGCTATTTATCCACCCATCCGAGGCATTGGAAAGAAGCAGTAAAAGCCTCTCTCTGAATCAGCATGATATGCACCTTTACATTGACAGTGCACAGACTGGTAGCTCCTTTCCGACTGGTGGCTCGTCTCCGACTGACTATCAGTTCCACCTTTTTCACCTAAGCCAACCACAATTTGCGCGCGCTACCTATTTCCGTTCCTGAGGGGAACCACTACACCTTTTACGTACAAAATAACTAAAAGCCCTAAGTGAGGATCAGTAATTTACATAACAGCAAACAAATACATTAAATAAAACAGAACATTTTCACATATTGACACTTCAACAAAAAATTATTCACACAAAATTACAATTACATATAATAAGTTCTGTTCCCTCCAAATGGGACAAAGAATATAAATTGCAGATACACTACTTTGCATAGAATCAAATCACGACACTAAAGTTTTGACAAAGAAAAGAGTACACAATTTTATGTTATCGATTCAATCACATTTACAGACGATCAACAATTTGACATTAAATAAATCAAAAGCAAAATAAATCCATACAGCATAAGAGCTGTGGTGTTACAACACTAATGATGACTTTTCCCTAACTACGAAAATTGCTACGGAAATATTGCTAAATACATTGCTTAGGGAAGACCTGTAGCCGGCCGGAGTGGCAGAGCGGTTCTAGGCGCGTCAGACTTGAACCGCGCGGCCGCTACGGTCGCAGGTTCGAATCCTGCCTCGGGCATGGATGTGTGTGATGTCCTTAGGTTAGTTAGGTTTAAGTAGTTCTAAGTTCTAGGGGACTGATGACCTCAGATGTTAAGTCCCATAACGCTCAGAGCCATTTGAACCATTTTTGAACAATTTTTGTGTTTTTTAACTTAAATGTTCCAGGAATATTTTCAGTTGTGTTATGATACCAGTCCACAGACAACAGTACATCATCTACATATCTGTGCCAATATTTGAAACTACCAGTGAGGGTTTTATTATGTAGGAACTGTTAACCGAAATGGTCCACGAAGATTCCTGCTAAAAGAGGACTGAGAAAAACCCCATTGCCCAGCCATCTAGCTGTCTGTAAAGAGTATGTTCAAATTAATTTTGCTGTTAACTTGTCTGGGTGTTCAGTTTAATGCCTTCTACTTACATAGCAATGGCAGCTGGTCTATATAGTACTTCTGTCGAAATGTGGATGCTATCTTTGACTGGTATATTTGGAAATAAGCTGCAAACAATAAAATGTACTAGTTTTGCACTATGTGGAATAGGGAATGTCGTTGAATTTACAGTGCCAAACTTAAACTTAAATTTAATCTTGACTTTGATACATAAATGTAGCTGTTTGGTAATATTATAGTGGTGTGGTGTAATGTAGTACGAGGGGTCGTAAATGTTGGCCCCACGTGTGTAGTTTACATTTGTGTATCAAAACCAAGACAAAATTTCAATCTATGTTTGGAAATGTAAACTCAACAGACCCCTTTGATATCATTAAAGACCTCCGTGTTTCACATAGTGCGAAACTAGTATCTTTTAATACGATCAGCTTATTTTTTAATCTACCAGTCAAACAATCCAAAAACATTTTGATACAAAATCTATACAGAGCAGGTGTCCCCCCAGTGCAAGTAGAAGATATAAAACAGGTCACCCAGACATGTTTACATTAAATTATTGTTAATCTGAAGATAATCAATACAGACAGTTATATGGCTTGGCAGCTGGCTCTTCCCTCAGTCCTCTTCTAGCAAAAATGTTCTTGGAGCATTCCAAACAGCAGGTGCTACATAAAGAACTTCTCAGATATACTATAAGCACTTGTCAGTGGACTGGTACCAAAAGACAGCTGAATAAATTCCTGGAACATTTAAACTCACAACACTGAAGCATTGTCTACCATGGAGACTGGTGAAAAATACATTATGTCTTATACCTCAGCACAGATGTCACTACAAAAAAACATAGCTCAAAAATTTACAGAAAACCCATGGCAAAATGCACAGTAATACCTTCGTGTTCACAGCACCCATTAGCACACAAACATGCTGCCTTCCTTTCCGTGGTGCATCGTCTCACACCAATACCAATGTCAAAACAGAACTTTCAAAGAGAATTAGCCACCATTAACTGCACTGCATCTAACAATCGGTACAACCATGACTCCATTCACCATATTCCAGACACAAAAGAAAGAAGAAAAATGTGGCCCTACATGTGTGTCCAATCTTCAACAACACTTATACCTAATACTAATTGGTTTTCTCCCCCACATTTAGGAACGCTATCTGTCAAATTAGCCAAAACTGTCACGTACTACAATTATGTAGGAGGCATTACAGCACGTTTCTTATTCATCAGCAACGAAGGAGACGATTTATTACGTATCAGTGCTGTGTATAAAATCACTTGCAATGACTGCAACAAAACATACATTGGTCAAACGGGGAGGGCTATAGCTATTAGGCTGATTGCACACAAACATAACTGCAATTTAAGCCATACTTCACCTTGCCGAACATGTGCTGAAGGAAAGGCACAGGTACCAAGGCAGCACAGAGCAGCAACGCATAGCGAAAAAACGAAGAAAATTAAGCCTTTTAGAAGTACTTGAAGTAAAGCAACGTTTAGCCTAGAATGCCCAGATACTCCTAAATGATCAGTTACAGCCGAGTACAGCTCAACTTTTAAGCTGCACATGACGGAAAAACCAGCCACATACCCACAGATCGCCACATTGACACATATTGCTACACAAAATTAAAACACAGTTGAATTTCGTTTTTCGCAACCTGTGTACCTCACAAACTTCAACATTGTAACAGTACAATGTATACTGATGCGTATTTTAATAATGTTCTGTAATTAATATCGTCCACTGCGTTTACAATGTATAACAAGTTTGTTCCAGAAAATAAGTGTCTAGTGCTCATTTAGACAGTCCTCAACCAATGTCATAGCCTCATAACTATGGTATCACAACCATATAAACTGTAATACTGCACTATTGCGTAGTTTAATTATGGAGTTTAAATGTGTCCTCTGCGTTAAGTGTAAATGTTTCAAATGCATGAAGAGTACTCAGTTTTGCAGTTTATCAACCTATGCCAAGTCCTCACAACCATTAGCATTATAGCCATACAACCTATAATAGTGCAATAGTGCGTAGTTTCATTATTTATTGTGAATGATTATCTAAAAACTAGTACTCCTTGCAGTCAGTTGTTTCCTGAAGGTGGTAAAATAACCCTAAAACTAGTTAGCAATAAACAAATCTGAGTAGAACAAAAAGAGTGTGTTTGTTATTCAAGCTGAAATATTGAATTGTCCTACCACGAGGGAACGGAATAATCCACACATAAATAAATAAATGCACGTATTAGATACGTTACTTAAAAGATCCCATTACGTATTGAAAGCTAAGTCTTCGTTCAACGCAGCGGATCACATGAACTACGAACTTGTTTATTAAGCCTTCTTCTCTCTCAGTGGAAGAAAAGAAAAAAACTTGCGAAACGCATACGCCTTATCAGCTAGGCTGTAAGGGTTACCGAATATTCATAAAGATGAGGTAAGCACCGATCGTAAGCCCTCCTCGCTTTCTGGTGTATGAAGTGGCGAAACAATTCGGCTCTCTGCTTCAACCGCACGTGATAAGACGAAAATCTACGTAACGTATTCAAGACAGTTCACTGAGAATCATAATAAACTGAAACTTGTAATAAACGAGTTTCTGGTACTCTTTCATGTTGTTTTCTTGTTTAACAAACTAACATTCATTGACACTATTGAGATCATAGGTTCACATGATGTCTTCTTTCTTTTTCGGCATCTTTTTTCTGCACGTGCACATGTACAAATTGTATATGTTAATCACCTTCTTCAGCAACTTCAATAAAAGTCTTATTAAGACTAAACGCGTTTCGCTTTTTTAAAGCACCTTCAGCGGCCACTGTAACAATATGATTTTTTTCTCTTACAGCTTTGTTTGTTATGACATTAACATGTTGCATGCTTTACTTTTTCCGTTGTTTGTTACATTCTTCTTCGTCTTCCACATGTGTGTGTTGTGTTTCATACACCAATTTCACTGCACTTGGCATATTCACATTTCTATGTTGGGATATATCACTGCCTTGAGGAGAGTGACACTTCCCAACACAGAAGTGTGAATATGTAATGTTCAGTAAAACTGCTGTGCGCTAAACCTCAAGCATACTCGTGGGAGTCGAAGAATAGTGGAACACACAACAAGAAAGCGCGAATAAAGAAAAGAATAATAAATTTTTGTAGTAATAAGTGAGGCATGTGAACTGCTAATAATTACAACAAACTAAATTATAAGAGAAAGAAACCATAAAACTATATTGTTACAGTGACCACTGAAGATGGTTTAAATTAAAGCGAAACGCCCCTGGTCATAACAAGATTTTCATTATAAACGATAAGACGGCAATTAATCTATACGACTTTCATAAAGGATTAATTTTCCTACAAGACAACTGCAAGCGCTTTTATGCATTTCTTATGACTGGACTGACGATTTCAAGAAAGTTCTCGGATGCCTTGCCATGGGTATCCCACTTAGTCCAGTGGTTGCCATTTCCTTCGTCCAACATTTCGAAAGAGAGGCATTGAATTTGATAAACTGTAAACCTAAAGTGTTTCACACATACGTCGACGGCACTATGGTCGCGTGGAGCCATAGCGAGGAACATCTCTATGACTGTCTAAGATATCGTCAAATCGTTACCCTAACCATAAAATAAGAATGATTGCTATAATATTAGCACTCGCGAGATGAATGTGTGAACAGCAGCACATTGGATGCCACATGCAGCACTTGGAATGCGTTCTGAGTAGCATCGGGTACCCCACCACTTGCGTTATAAATGGCTCAAATGGCTCTGAGCACTATGGGACTTAACTTCTAAGGTCATCACTCCCCTAGAACTTAGAACTACTTAAACCTAACTAACCTAAGGACATCACACATATCCATGTCCGAGGCAGGATTCGAACCTGCGACCGTAGGAGTCGCGCGGTTCCAGACTGTAGCGCCTTTAACCGCTTGGCCACTCCGGCCGGCACTTACGTTATAAATGACACGAAATCTGTCACTCGGCGAAGAGACACGCCGGGAGAAGAAATGTCGAGTACGGCCTCTCTGCAGTTCGTCACCTGCGTGACGGACAGAATCTTTCGTACATTGCTTAAACACGAGCTAAGAACTGTTTACAAACCACCTGAGAAGATCAAAATGTGTCTAAGGTCGGCAGATGACTAAAAGGACCCAATGCAACATTGGAAATATACATGTATGGACGTGGGCAATTCTGTGTTGAAATGACTCGATCTCCGAACGTAAACGGTCTTGCAGGGTAGTACAGGTGGCTAAATCGTCTTTGACGGATCATTTTCTGTGCGGGACAGACCACATACAAAATTTGCCATCACTAAGATTCTCGCTGTGGAGAACAGCTCCCACGGCCACTTGTTCAGGAGTTTATATGAAATCATAAATGTGACTACAGTTTCATCAAGAAAGAAGAAAGCGTCAATGTACACATATTCTGAATTCTTGGGCTGCAGCGAACGACCATTGTAAGTAACAGGGGTAGAACAACAGCAGTAACGACCAAAGAAAAGCTCTTTGATTTTGACGAGACAGGACGGGTATAAATCTTATAATTTGTAGCACTTTCAGTATTTTTCTTCACGTGTAATACTAATGATCTGTAGCTCATTCTATCGGACACATACACCGTAAATTTCGAAAATCTATTTTCTGCAATTTAAAAGACATAACGCGGTTGGTGGAGAGGTACAAAATGGTGCAGTTTATAAGCAGGTCATCTAAGTTGTACGACGGACTTAGTAAATTGTACTGTGATGCAACAAACTTTGGCCACTCTTCGGTATCCTGGTGACAGTGTTTCACGAATTAATTATCTTTTAGGAAGCAGTGTAAAACTGCACATATCATCTTCCCTTCTTTAAACCTTATTGAACCACCTGGTGACCTTATGTATGTTACGAAAAGTTGTTGCCTTAGTTGACGTCATTATTTGCGTTTTAATATTATGTAATTTTTATAACTTCACGTTCCACTGCTTGAAGCTCGGTCCGGTACGGTGCTCCCTATGTATAAAATTTTTACCAGTAAAAAAGAGAGATAAGGAGAAGTTCTCGAGTCTCTTCTTGGAAATCCGGAGAGTTTTGGTCGCGAGTGCGGCTTAATACGGGGGAGTGTCATTAAATTTTAAGAAAAGCGTCGGAAGGAGAAGGAATTCGGAAGGAGACAGGGGCTAAAAATGTCATTGCTTATAAAGAAGAAATTAATTGGACACGAAACATTGCAGGAGTGTATTGCTGCATTACTTTACTACTCTCTGTCATACTCTTAGAGGAAGAACAAATTTATAAATCGACGTGTAAGAGGGTACGCAAGAGTAGAAGGAAACACGAGCACAAAAAAGAGAATCAGTAACGAAGAGTTGTAGAAGATCCATCGCAGAAGACGAAGCAGTAGCAATCGGCTCGGTTCAGATTGCAGTCACAATAAACTAATTCTTTCTTCGCACTTACTGTCACATACGGCTGTGGAACCATACACACCGTACTCAGTTCTTCCTCCTTGTCAACTTCACAGGTCTTGTAGAACGAATTTGAAGACGTATTGCCAACTTTTCTTTTGCCAGTTTTAGCTTAGTTAGATCTACTTTCTGTTTTTCTCAGACTCTTTATCAAGAGAAGTGCCTTTTAAAGACTACCAGTGATCTCAAAAGCAGATGACGTTGCTCTGCTTCTTATCCATCTTCGTAGCGTTGGGGATAAGGGTGAAGTTTTGTGTGCGTACAGACACTCACCTAAGACAGATCTGTTTTGTGGAAGCTGAAGGATTCAGGAGTACATAATTTCCACTAGCAAGTGTTGATTTTCTTGGGAGTTCTTGACGTGTCCGTTCACTCATTTCTTCTTCATCAATTCTGGCTTCTAGTTATGAACTGGGTTTAGCCGCCACTTATTCCGAATACCTAAATATGTACGGATTCATGAGCCCCATTCGAGTTTTGGAGAAGCCAAAGTCAGCATTTTGTACGGTTGCAGACCCGCCATATGAGTATCCAAACAGTGGAGCAATCCCTGTCTGACTTATGTTACTGTCAATGTTCGTGTGAAGCCTTTTGTCACCATCTTGGTAGTAAATAAACTGCAATTACCTTAAAATTACAACTTCTTGTGGCTTCAGCCTATGAGTGGCATGCGGAGACAAGCAATGCATGATCACAGGATTATGTCTAGGTAAAGTTAAAGCAGGCAACGTATATAGCTGTGCAACCGTTAGATCAACTATTAGATGGCATCAGTTGTTAAAATATGTGCAGTGAACTGAAACTTTTATCCATTATGGATAAGGCAGTGTATACTAGCGCTCCATAGAGGGCTGTTCCATGCCACACTCTCTCCAGCCTTCATCATGTAGTGTTAAGAAGCAGACAGTTTGTTAGGTACAGTCTTGTTAAGAAACAGCAGAACAGAGCACCTCGAACGACTAGAGATAGGACCTCATACTCAAAGGACGTGTACATCAGTATGTTCTGCAGAAATAATAGCATTTCATTCACCTCTGTTCAGCATGTCTCCTGTTGCCTAGTATGCACAAGGGCCTCCACAGGCAGTAATACGTGATGACACTGGCGCGTAGAAAGTGCGAATGACATCATGTGGTATAGCTATTCACGTCGCGTTCATCTGATTCCAAAGTTTGTCTGTGTTGGCTGGCACTGGGTCACAGCGCTGCATCCTCATTTCGCCATATGCCACACATTTTCGATTGTTGACATGTCTGGTGAGCTGGACAGCCAGGGAAAACGGCTGATGTCCTGTGACACCGAGAAGGCACGTGTTCGTGCAGAAACGTGTGGTCGTGTATTGTCTTGCTGAAAAATGGCGTCTGGGGTGTTGTGCAGAAAGTGCATGGCTATGGGTCGCAGGATGTCACTCACGTAGGTCACACTGGTCGCAGTACCCTGGACGCACACCAGGTTGTACCAAATAGCACCCCATACCATAAGGCTCTGAGTTGGCGCTATATGTCTTACGCGAATGCAGTGCCTGTGATACCGTTCCCCTGTCTGTGGCGAAACAAAATGCGGCCATCATTTTCAAACCAACAGAACCTGGATTCGTTCTAAAACTATATTCGATGCCATTCGCTCCATACACCATTGCTGTCTACCATGTTTCTCCATATTTGTCGAAGTACACGGAGAGGTGGACGACGCGCACGTGACACATGCCATAATAAACGGCGACGGACTGTCACCCCAGATAGCGTACGATGTGTTAAACGGTTCCACTGTTGGCACATGGCTGACGAGGACGCAGATATCCTGCAATGCCATTCGGAAGAGATGTCGATCTTCCGAGGGGGAGAGGACGGGGGCAGGTGTCTAGGTAGTGCGACCTGTGCCATCTCGTCGAGTTCTACGGCCTTTCGTGAACCATTCTGCACAAACCCATTGCTCTGCAGAAAAGTTTCATCCTGCACGAGCAGCAATTTCTCGGATGGACATATCACATCCTCCCAAGCCAATAAGGCTCCGTCTTTCAAACCAACTAATTTGACACGGTTCGTGCACACATCTGCGAGGAATTCTGAACGTCTGTTCAAGTCACACTGATCCATTACCTTTGATCTTTATTGACAACGAGAGTCACAGGCATATTTTACCAGGAGGTGGTGTTGCGCCGCGATATTAATGTTGACCTTGAACACGTGGACCGACATGGTCCAAAGGCTATCATGTCTACACAACATGCTAATGTACATGTCCTGTGTATATGACGTCTTATCTGTAGTCGTTCCAAGTGTTGTGTTTTTTCTTGACGTGAGTGTATGTTAGTGGTATAATTTAAAAGGTTGTACGGTTTATAAGACTTTTCCTGCATATAATCTCCAGCCGCAGAGCCTCAAGTGAGCCACCAGTAACGGCGCCTGTAACCTCGACAATGGAAGCCTCTCCTGCTGATGAAACGTCACGAATATCGTCAAACGAATGGCGGCCAAAGGCGCCGAGACAGAAGGTGATAGCCAATGCGTCAAAAAGTGGCCAAGAAAGCCTCAAAAATCCTATAAGGTTAGTAGTCCTAACACGATAATGAATTTTCACTGCGCAGGGGCACGCACTCTGATTCAAAGTTCCATGGCAGATGAGAACTGACTTCCTCTCCGAGACTCGAACATGCCACCTATGCTTTTCGTGGACAGTTTCTCCACCGGCTTAGTATCTATTGCCTCTCTCCGGTTATGTTTTTATCTATGAGCTTCTCTGCTACATTTCTTTCTAGTTAAAAAGAAAACAAGTACGTATTGGCAGTATTTTTCATTTAAGTGTGTTACTTTAGAAATGGAGTTAAAAGAAGAAAGGATTACTTCCTCACGAAGGTAACTGAATGTAACATATACTGATAAAATTAAAATCTGTCTTCCTGTTAGACTTAGAACTTTGTCTTAAAGTAAAATGAAACTTCTCTTTTTAACAGCGAATAAATTGAAATACTGTTAAATTAAGACATATAAATTTAAAAGCTGGTAAATTTTAAAAGAAAAGGATATCTAAATTTAATATACTCGGAATGGGTTGAGTTTTCTAATTTTTGTTAGAAATTTTGTGTAATCGATTAAAAAATTAAAAGAGTGGTTATTGTACGTGACAACAAACAAGGGGAACTGACCATTGTTCGCTATCCGGCGCAGTTACAACTTCGTTGAGGGAAAGAAAGGTGAAAATAGGGGAACACCTGCTTTTACTTCAATGCCCTCACTCAATAGCTTCCGAGAAAAAGACTGAGCCAAGGCGGCTTTCTAAGGCGCTGCAGTCATGGACTGTGCGGCTGGTCCCGGCGGAGGTTCGAGCCCTCCCTCGGCCATGCGTGTATGTGTTTGTCCTTAGGATAATTTAGGTTAAGTATTGTGTAAGCTTAGGGACTGATGTCCTTAGCAGTTAAGTCCCATAAGATTTCACACACATTTTTTGAACAAGGCGGCTTTAATTTTGGCGGCTTGGCTCTCCGCTGGCGCCACCAACTGCTTGGGTTGCCAATATCGATCTCGTCATATGTCGCGAGCTGGGGTCTTCGGCTGAGACGTGCGTTGTTGCATTGGCGGGTCGTGGTACAGTCAGCTGGCTGGAGGTCCTCTGCCTGACCGGTACGGGCCTCGAGAAGCCACGAGTGGTTAAATCGGTCGGAGGCAAGGCTTTCCAGCTCGCTGAAGGATTAGTAGCGGCGTGTCAGGACGAGGAGCCGAAATCGTGTGCAAAGTCGGTAAGTTCCCGGTCTACTTTGCAACCTTCAATTTTAGCACACTTCAAAGACCACCTTTACACATTGGAGGCAATAACACCCCGTCATGGTATCCTAGACGTCACAACTCCTTCTCATCTGAGTGGAGTTAAGTGCTCAAAAAATGGCTCTGAGCACTATGGGACTCAACATCTTAGGTCATAAGTCCCCTAGAACTTAGAACTACTTAAACCTAACTAACCTAAGGACATCACACACACCCATGCCCGAGGCAGGATTCGAACCTGCGACCGTAGCAGTCCCGCGGTTCCAGACTGCAGCGCCAGAACCGCTAGACCACCGCGGCCGGCGGAGTTAAGTGCTGTTTTCTTATGTTTTGGGTACTTTACATTATAATGCCACATCTGTTTTAATATGAAATTGGACCTGTTATATTAACGCGCATCCGAGTGATTGTGTGTATCATCATCGGCCAGTGTAACTGATCGTAATTTGTTGTTTCATGCCATATTCCGTGCAAAAGTAGGAGTGTTCTGTTATAAAATGCATCGACGAAATTAAATTTCAAACATAATTTGTGTCGCAGGCAAAGCACCTTTTGTAGATGAGTTTGTCTTAATAACTGCATCAACAGGCGCTGATATTTCGTCTTCTAAAGTAATTTCAATGACATTAACAGAATCTTCCGTCGGTTCTTGGTAGAACAACATAATAATAATAAATGAAAAGCACCAGTTTGCTTTTGTTCTACAATATTATTTTTATTGCTAACCGGTTTTCGGCTCTCTTCCTACATATTCCCATTTTCCTGTAGTCATTAAGTTGTTTTATTTGTTGCAGTTGTCTTTGAATTCCACATATGCTGTAGTTTCAATTGTTAAGGGTTTGCTTTTAACTTGTACTTGTATTACTGTCCACGTTTAACTCCCCTTGTAGTTGTCTCATCAAATACTGTTCATATTTTACTTTGCTCATTTATTTAATGTAAACTGGTATACAGCCACTGCTTTGATTATAATGTTAATGTTAAAATGCAGTACCACCACACTCTCAAACTGTAGGTTCCCTCAAACACCTCAATTTTCCTGCATTTACTAATTTCTGTTTATCTTATTGATATTGCTTAAGTTCCTCGTGTATTCTGTATTTACATTGACAACTGTCTCTTCTTTTTTAATTGGATGTGTATCACTCTCCATGTTTCATACCTCTTGATGCAGCCTTGTCTAGTACTAATTTTATCTTATTTCAATAGTTTTGTTTATTAATAGAAACTGTTATGTAGACATGCTATTCCTATTTTGTGCTAAAGGTTTTCCTGTCAACTCCATTGTTATTTATGTACTGTTCAGTTTTTACTATTTCATTTCAAAGATGTTACTCACTGCATGTTTCTACTTCACTCTAGATGTGTTACTTCTCTTCCAATGTTGTCTGCTAACATTTAACTTCTTTGGTGGTAATACTCAGTAAATGTCAGAAGATGGCCTTGTAAGCCGAAAACCGGTTAGCAATAAAAATAATATTGTAGAACAAAAGCAAACTGGTGCTTTTCATTTGTTATTAATTTCAATGACCATTAAGCTTGTAACTTGTTGGCGATAAGTGGAGATTTCATACATTTAGGCGTTCTCGTCTTTTGCCTTGTTTGCGAGGATTACTGTTCGCTTCTGATGTCTGTTGGCACGGTAGCCTTAACAGTGGACGATGCGTTCTTGTTCCTTGGGGCCGGAGACGTGTTTTCTTTCTGATACGGCAGAACATCCGTCGTCGCATGAAGTATGGGTTGGCTGTCAAAGTGATGTCTCTACCATGCGTGTTGTGTGGTTCAAATTAAGTAACGTTGATGGTTTGATGCGTGCCATGGCAGAGTGTCACCGATTAATTAGGAATTATTAGGCTACCCTATTTGGTGAATTCAGTAAGGCAATGAGGTTTAAAGCGTATGCTGCAAGACCGAAGTTGCTCGTCGCTATACGTGCTCACTAACGACACGTTTAAACCTTGCACCCTTATTGCTGCTTATGGAGCGCGTTAAGTTTTAAGGCTTTTTGCTTATCAGTATAAACCGTTGAATCTCTCCATTGATCCACAGGCATTAGCTAACTCCACTCAGTGTGAAAGTTGCTTGCTAGTTCCTTGTTGGCCTTAATAGCCTTCTGCTGTAGTTCTCAGCTTACGTTGCATTTTAGCCAATTGTACGTTTATTAAAGCTCATTGTCAACGTCTGCTGGTGTTTAACTATTGAGAGTAACTTTTAAATTGCAAATTCTCCCAGCTTATCTTGTATTTGAGCAAGTGTATTTCTTCTGCTGGTTTCTACCAATTGGGAGTCGCACTTAGATTGGATGCCTTCACAAAGTTGCCTGTATTTTTGGGGATTTTCTATTTTATTGCATAAGGGTCTTTTTTAGGGCTTACAAATCGTTAACGGCTTTACAGCAGCACCAATCAGTCGTGTGACTTGATACTCTTTCTGTATTTTGGTTGGGGGTTGTCCCCTTGTGTACCGTGTTACCCATGATTTGAAATTATTTGTGCATTTAGTGCCTGTCTTCGTATTTCATTTTACTGAGAAATGTTTTGGTTGAACCCACCTGCAGCCATGCATATTTAGTGTGATTACTTTCTTGTACTTGCGAATTATGTACGCTTGGTTTCAAGCCCTATTCTTAATGCTATAAACTGCTAAAGTTTGTTATTGATGAACTGAGCTTGTTCAAGTTTTTAAAATGGTTGTGAGCATTGTTACTCTTCTAACAAGGTTTTTGAAATTGTAATTATAATGCTGTTGTTAAGCAATGATATGTATTCCATGAGACAATATATTACGAAATATGCGTGTCCACTTTCCATGTGTTTTTTCTTAAAGTTAATCCGACCCTAGCTGTGGTAACGGAGCGTGGTTATGTTCTGTGTGGTGGGGGCGGGGGTTACAGTTGTCCACCCTTTCACATCATTTGACGTTTCTTCTGATTATTGTGTTAATTTATCTTTCCTTTTCAAGGAATTGTTCTCATGCATTGTTATCGTTTTCAGGGGGCTTTTACTTACAATCGATTCCAGAGTGTGTCCCGAAATTTTGCATTTAAAAAAGGAATTCTTACAATACGAATTTAATGTCCGTCAACTTCCAACAGTAGCTAGCGTTACGGAGTTGGTGACCAGGTAGTGTGCGGCGTTGTGAATCCCAGTTTGTCATTCAGTTGACATCGTCTGGGATGTAGTAGCCACTCTTCTTAATATTTGAGTTCCATTAGATTAGGTATGGCGAAATGTCTCCTTTCTGGAGAGTAGCGAACCCACAACTGGGCAGGTCGGTTGGATCAAAGTGCATCTGGCGAATTTAAGGAACTGCTTAAAGGACTTGTGCTGTTTGGGCTTAATAATTCCGAGAGACACAGAGCTAAGCAGCTGAGTGTTTGGGTAAGGATATGTACCTGCGTTAACAGCAAAAGTGTGAATATAACTGTCAGCAGAGGACATCAAATGCATTTGTGATCAATCATGTCCACCAATGGAAAACCCATTTCAACGCCCTCCTCCAGTGAACGAAGATGTATTCGAAGTACTCCATTCCTCTGCCACATCTTGCACATAAATCGAGTCTTCAGTTTCATAACTGCTCTAAAATAGGTTCAAATGGCTCTAAGCACTATGGGACTTAACATCTGAGGACATCAGTCCCCTCGAACTTAGAACTACTTAAACCTAACTAACCTAAGAAAATCACACACATCCATGCCCGAGGCAGGATTCGAACCTGCGACCGTAGCAGTCGTGCGGTTCCGGACTGAAGCGCCTAGAACCGCTCGGCCACGGCGGCCGGTGGTTGGAGCTCAGATACATTCTATAAACTGTATGAAGCGCAACATGGTTTAAATAGTTCAGTTCTGTGTTTTGTCTGAAAGGTTACTTCGAGTAGTTTTGTGACATGTATTCAAATTGTGAAACTAACTGTTTAATTAATAATTGTATGTTTAATTAATATTTCCTATAGCATATTTTCTGAAGCAATATTTGAAGAGTTTTGTGCCATCTTCAAGACATGCATGTGAAAATATTCTGCACATTGGATAAGCTCCAGATGTAACTCCTGAAGCGGTTCAAGTTCAACGACAAGGGGACGGCTGGGGTATTACTGCAAGTGTGCCACAAAGAATTTGTGACAGGAGGAAGGCTGAGGTATTTTCAAACAAAAAGTGCTTGAAGTGTGCCACAATGAGGGGTTCGTATATTTCCCACAAAAGCATGCTAAATGTCCCTGGGATGAAGGCAGCATGGCTTCTGATCCGCTGTCGGCTCCACGTAGCGTAACCGGTATGCCACGTAGAAAGAACGTGCGCCACGGAGAAGGAAGGCTGGGGTATTTCCCACACAAGCAGTAGGGCTTAGTGCAGCCCTGCAGTTGCTGAGTCTCGCACCCTGGCCGCTGCTTGAGCCCAGAGCATGGCTCGTTACAGCATCCACCACTACGTTGTCCGCCTGCATGGGCACTGGGCCCAGGTTCGGTTCCCAGGCGGGTAGGAGATTTTCTCCGCTCGGGGACTGTGTGTTTTGTAGTCCTCATCATCATTTCATCCTGATCATCGGCCGCAAGTCGCCCAATGTGGCGTCGACTGAAATAAGACTTGCATTTGGCGTTCGAACCCGAATGCAACATCCCAGCCAACGATCCCATATGATCATTTCCATTCATTTTACGACTTCGGTGGATGGAGCGCGGTGAAAAAGATTTTCAGATACACTACTGGCGATTAAAATTGCTACACCAAGAAGAAATACAGATGATAAACGGGTATTCGCTGGACAAACATTTTGTACTAGAACTGACATGTGATTACATTTTCACGCAATCTGGGTGCATAGATTCTGAGTAATCAGTACCCAGAACAACCACCTCTGGCCGTAATAACGGCCTTGACACGCCTGGGCATTGAGTCAAACAGAGCTTGGATGGCGTATACAGGTACAGCTGCCCATGCAGCTTCAACACGATACAACAGTTCACCAAGAGTAGTGACTGGCGTATTGTGACGAGCCAGTTGCTCGACCATCATTGACCAGACGTTTTCAATTGGTGACAGATCTGAAGAATATGCTGGCCACGACAGCAGTCGAAAATTTTCTGTATCCAGAACCTACAACATGGGGTCGTGCATTATCCTGCTGAAATGTAGGGTTTCGCGGGGATGAAATAAAGGGTAGAGCCACGTGTTGCAACACATCCGAAATGTAGCGTCCACTGTTCCAAGTGCCGTCAATGCGAACAAGAGGTGACCGAGACGTGTAACCAATGGCACCCCATACCATCAAAAATGGTTCAAATGGCTCCGAGCACTATGGGACTTAACATCTTAGGTCATCAGTCCCCTAGAACTTAGAACTACTTAAACCTAAGTAACCTAAGAACATCACACACATCCATGCCCAAGGCAGGATTCGAACCTGCGACCGTAGCAGTCCTGCGGTTCCGGACTGCAGCGCCTAGAACCGCACGGCCAACTGGGCCGGCTACCCCATACCATCACGCCGGGTGATACGCCAATACTGCGATGACGAATACATGCTTCCAATGTGCGTTCACCGCGATGTCGCCAAACACGGATGCGACCATCATGATGCTGTAAACAGAATCTGGATTCATCCGAAAAAAATGACGTTTTGCCATTCGTGAACCCAGGTTCGTCATTGAGTACACCATCGCAGGCGCTCCTGTCTGTGATGCAGCGTCAAGGGTAACCGCAGCCATGGTCTCCGAGCTGGTAGTCCATGCTGCTGCAAACGTCGTCGAACTGTTCGTGCAGATGGTTGTTGTCTTGCAAACGTCTCCATCTGTTGACTCAGCGATAGAGACGTGGCTGCACGATCCGTTACAGCCATGCGGATAAGATGCCTGTCATCTCGACCGGTAGTGATACGAGGCCGTTGAGATCCAGCACGGCGTTCCGTATTACCCTCCTGAACCCACCGACTGCATATTCTGCTAACAGTCATTGGATCTCGACTAACGGGAGCAGCAGTGTCGCGATACGATAAACCGCAATCGCGATAGGCTACAATCCGACCTTTATCAAAGTCGAAAACGTGATTGTACGCGTTTCTGCTCCTTACATGAGGCATCACAACAACGTTTCACCAGGCAACGCCGATCAACTGCAGTTTGCGTACGAGAAATCGGTTGGAAACTTTCCGCAAGTCAGCACGCTGTAGGTGTCGCCACCGGCGCCAGCCTTGTGTGAATGCTCTGAAAATCTAATCAGTTGCATGTCACAGCATCATCTTCCTGTTGGTTAAATTTTGCGTCTGTAGCACGTCATCTTCGTGGTGTGACAGTTTTAATGGATAGCAGTGTATGTTTAGCTCAATCTGTGACAGCGTAACAATGTGGTTCCTTTCGGTAACGGAACAACAAAAAAGAAGGTGACAATTGTTTAACATCGTCGAAATGCTTTAAGGATTATTCCAAACTGTAAATAAACTATAACAATATTCGAACAGCAATGTCATTTTCGAGGTATATTGCGATTTCGAAATAAACAATATTCTTAAACAAATTGCATAAGCAATGCCCTATGCACACTCTATTACCTTCCCATCGGGTGGTTCACCCTGTCCAGTAGCCCAACAGAGACAGAGCGGCTTTTCCCGCGATTTCCATTGGCAGAGTGTGTAACGTTCTCTGGCAGCAGGCATTCAAAGTGAAAGTTGAAAGAACATTTCGATGTATAATGCTTACTGTAACAAATAATTTATATGTATTTCTGTTAATTGAATTTCAAAAGGACACTTAATTTTGTGAGGAAAAAGATAATTATGAATTTTGGTGCTATAAATGATTATTCAAAGAGTGTGAAATACTATCTGTGGCGGAGGATGTGAAAACCGCCACAGAAGAAACAATATGTAATGAAAAAAGTAAAGACTGTTCAAGAATTAGTTAAGATATAAATAGGCAATATATTGTAATAGAATCGCTTGTCTTCTGCACGGACTGAATGGGAGAGGAACCTATGACGTTGCATTAGGCTCTTAAATAGTCTTCATTTGTCTTAAGTCGATGATCGACGCCATTTGTAGCTGGGATTGTAAAAGGTGTGTACAGATGTTAATTGTTTCTTTTAAAATATATTTATTTTGTAAAATCTGTTTGTCACAATTACTGCAAAGTTCGCACCGGTCATTACCCATTTTATTTAAGAAATTTCAGCATTTTATTGGATATCGCTAGTGGTGCGGAGTTGCGCCGCGAGCGAGCAGTCTGCAGCAGCGGCAGTTTTAAATATACGATCGCAATAACGACCGCATCCTAAAAAGGGTACCGGTACAGGTAGAGGTGAACGAAAATAATAAAGTGTTTCTTTTCACAGCATTCCAGACGCAGAATAAAAGGAGATAGTAGATTTTATCTTGTGCACGGGTGGATACAAGCCGCAGCTTTTGTAAATTTTCATTCAAAAAAGTGATAAATTCTGAACATATCGTAAAGTGTATTTATAAGTGGATAATTTTCATGAGAGCTTAGCAAAACAAAAAAAAAAAAAAAAAACATTTTCATATAATAAAGATAGCCTTATGCTTCAAAGCTGGTCGGTGTATATACAGTTAAACAAAAATACACTGCAACGTGAAAATGTTTGCTAAGTCCGATGGGCAATAATATTTTCATTCTTGCACAAACAGCTTTAGTACTTGAATAAAAGTAAAACTTGAATAAATATTTTAGAATATTCAAAGAAATTCATTTTTATTAATCTGCAACAGAATATTTCATACGTAAAGTAATAATCACAGATGAAAAATTTATTGCAGACCTTTCATTTCTCATGTCCATCCATGTATATGTTAAGTTCAATCTCAACGTTTTCCAAATCAAATTAAACGCAAATAGCAAAGAAACTTTAAAACCGTACGGTCAACTCCCGAATAACTAAAACAAACAGAATCGCATTGAACTGTCGCCCGGAACGTGGGGATCGAATATGCAGTGGCCACAATAACTGAGAAATAGTTTGGGAATCGTTGCGATTGAACTCCGTTGTAAAAAGATTAATCACTTTCAAATGTGTCCTATGTGTAATACAATCCATACTGTGTGATAATTTGTGCAAACGATCTTTTACATGAGAAAACTCAACATCGAGAGAGAGACTGAAGACAAGATCACATACCATTAAGAAATAGTACCTACCACAGTACCAGGGGCAGTTGCACCCCAAGATAAATCAACGAAGGTAAGACTACGGTGTAGTTGTCCTGTTGGTAAAGGAGTAGCTCCAGTGCAGTGTTCTCAAATCAATAATGGTGTGCTTGTAGTTTGTGAGTAGTGATTACAACAGGACCAAGTGAAAGTAATTAGTTATCTTAGTATGTAGTGTGTTGACAAGGAATGACCATTTTTTGGGTGCGATTAAGCACTTCAAATGTGAGTGACAGATTATTTAATTTAATTTTTGCCTCACTATGGTTAAGTTGCGTAGCACTAGCAATTTATTCAAGGATGTACAATGTGAGAATCTAGAGGCAGAGGCGCTAGGAACGGTGCAAACAGGACACGAACCAGGGAGTGGTGAGGTGTCAGGGGGGCAGTCGGTACAACGCATGCTCAATTTTTACGTTAGGTTTGTCCAACAACAGGCAGGGCATGATGCTAAGCAGGCTGAGCCTGAACAAGAAATAGCCGAGTTTATCCAAAAGCAGGCAGAACGTGATCGGAAACAACAAGAGAGAGACCTGCAACTAATGCACTCACTAGAAGTTATGCAGAGCGAGATTGCTAGCTTAAAGCAGAATTATGAAGCAATCCCGAAAGCCGTACAAGAACTGAGCGAAAAGGTTAATAAAATGGTGCGAACGGCTCTGAGCACTATGGGACTTAACTTCTGAGGCCATCAGTCCCCTAGAACTTAGAACTACTTAAACCTAACTAACCTAAGGACATCACACACATCCATGACCGAGGCAGGATTTGCACCTGCGACCGTAGCGGTCGCGCGGTTCCAGACTGTAGCGCCTAGAACCGCTCGGCCACTCGGGCCGGCGAAAAGGTTAATAACCTACAGGTGGCCAACACCAGAATAGTTGATGATATAGGTGTACTGGCCAACCAAATGGAGAAACTGGAAATAGACACGACACAAGTCATAGAACAAAAACTGTGTGAACAAACCAATAAAACTGAAAAGGAATTTACTTCGTGGTTAGAGACGAATGATACTGACTTTGACAAAATAAAATTGATGAAAGATACAAGTATCAGTAGAAGGAAAAGACTTAGGGTCGAATAAAGAAGTGCATAATCTTAAAACGGTGCACAATGATATTCCACAGTGGCAGAGGAATATCAGCAGACGTATGGACGAACTCGAGAAAGAACGTACGAAGGTCGGTAACTCCGACAAGTACGGAAACGTACGGAAATGCACGAACATTTGCCAGGCCCAACAATGACGAGCATTTAAATGCTGAAGGGAAAAGATATGACTGCCAGATGGAGCAGGAGACTGACGCGGTTGAAGTAAACAAGTATCATTCGCAAATGGTGAGCGAAGAAAGTCTCATAAAGAATAAGACAGTTTCATATCTTTACCACAGACAAAAAATCTGTCCACCCCGTCGTGTTTATAAAGGGATTTAGGAACATCCTACCCAGTGTGTGGAGCAACGCTAAAAAAAAAAAAAATACAGTACGTGATGTCATATGCAGGGTGAGTCACCTAACGTTACCGCGGATATATTTCGTAAACCACATCAAATACTGACGAACCGATTCCACAGACCGAACGTGAGGAGAGGGGCTAGTGTAATTGTTTAATACAAACCATACAAAAATGCGCGGAAGTATGTTTTTTAACACAAACCTACGTTTTTTTAAATGGAACCACGTTAGTTTTGTTAGCACATCTGAACATATAAACAAATACGTAATTAGTGCCTTTGTTGCATTGTAAAATGTTAATTACATCCGGAGATATTGTAACCTAAAGTACTGTACGAGATGTTAGCAACGACCTCGTAACATTAGGTGACAGACCAACGACTACGATTCGCTACTGGACGCTCTGTTGTGGCGTGATATTGCGGGGCTAACAAGCGTCAGGTCTACCGCATGACTAGTTCACACGCCTGCACGTTTAGTAAAACGTAACACGTTGTCCCAGCATTTATTTGAGGTTAACAGTTTTTGGCAGATTTGATCCGAACCGCCAAATATCGACTCCTGCGACAATTCCTGATCTGAGGGGCAACATCGTAACCATTCTTCCTCATGGGAGTCTGGAGAGGGCTAGGACCGAGGAGGGGGCATTGGAGAGGTAGGTATGTACTTGCCCTCTCCTCTACTCTGGGATACAAACATATCATTCCTCATTATTAGTATGGTGTTTTGTGACAGAACGTAATCATTTACATACGTACCGACTTTAGTGCTTAATGTTTAAATTTGACAAACAGGTCGTAGCAGTTCGTGTCGCTTCACGTTTTTCATCTCAGCTTGAAAAGTATATAGTAGGTAGATCAGATTATGTTCCAGTGTACCTATTGCCGGCTCCTCAGCACGAATCCCACGAACCACTTTCACTTCCACAATTCTCCAAGATGTTTCCTCATCTCCCTCGTCCCGGACCGAAGCGATTGGGACTATAACAATAGCGCTGTGGCAGCTAAAATGCTGTAACTAGCGTCGTTGGGTTTTTAATTAATTGGGCGTTCTGTGCTGGATGTTCATTCGAGTGTTCTTTCCATTTCTCGGTGACATCGAAGATTTGTGACGCAAAGATCGATACAATATGATTTCAGACTTATAGCTGCCGGGTTCTGCAAAGGGCTATGTTGAAATGCATTCTTCTGCAACTCTGTCTCCTGAAGAAAATGAACGTTGTCAGCTTTGCTTCTGAGATCGGAAAAGTAAGTTTGAATAGAACAGGTTACCGCTGAACGGAAGCAGGTCTGGCAGTGCCAGTAATTGTCCTCATGTTCTCTTCCAGACTTACCGTCAAACAGGGTGATTCTGGAAGTTTTTGTCGTTATGTTGATTGGAACTTAAGTATACATTGTTAGATTAAATTGATTAATATGGAGAGGTAGGGTATATGTGTAAGAAACAGAAAGTGTATAAGAAGGTATATTTATCTGAGGCAGTTAAATAAAGTGTCCGAAGTCACCGCATGGATTGGGGTGATTTCGGACACATGTGTTTCTTAAATCTCTGTGCGAAGTTACAGTATATAGAGGGCAAACTCGGACAGTTACCGCCTTTTTTTTAAATTCTACATGCTTTTTATTTGATTTTAGTGACATTTTACTCATTTTAAGGCAGACCTTTGTTACGAGTAAGTGATATGGAATAATGTAATGAATTTTATATATTACAGATAAGTTCTGCACGAGCTCGTTTAATATTTTCGCCTAAGCGAACAGAAAGATCTTCTGACTGTCGTTTGAGGAATAAATGCACCCATTCCTCTCCTAGCAAATTATTACGAAATTTCTTCTGTTTTCGGCCAGATTTATCAAGGTAGCCTTTAACTAAATATCTAATATCCAATTTAGTGAAGGTAAATCTCCAATGTGCAGCCTTCAAGATACCTTACTTCAACATTTATTCTTCTTCTTTATTTAGCAATGGCTGTCCTCCCATTTTTTTCGGATGTGCTTTTTGCACTTTATTTTGTAGGGTTGATTTAGGTATACCATACAAATCTCACGCTTTTATGTATGATAATTTACCACTCTGAATATCACGAACAGCTTTATCTAAAAGTTCTGGGTCATAATTATACAGTACTGTAGCACCTCTCCTGCTCTTATACGTTCTTGGCATTGTACGAAATCACCCCACACAGTACACAGTTTTTAAAAACCGTCGTTATTTTATAACCTTGAACAAGAAACTAGACAAACATGTATAAAAATTGTCCCAATGCTGATAGCTACTGAGCGCATCGACAATTACAGTTACAATAACTTCCCGCTCGGCGCAACAATAGAAAGTTTCCACTTTACGATAATGCATGGATTTTCAACCCTGAGACTATTCGTCAGTTATTCACCTAGGGAAACAACTGACGCAAAATAAAAGTTGTGGAAAGTGATAAATGCAGTCTTGTGATTAAAATAACTGGCGCACGGACGTTAAAATTAGTAACTCTTTGTTTCTATGCAGTGACAATGAGCCATACTGTCCGAATCCGCATCGGTGTCCAAAATCACCCCGTTTGACGGTACATCTATTTTAGTTGTATGTGCGCTGTTGTCTTATGTATCGGTAAAATATTCAACAGCTTACTACACAAGTCGAATATTTTGTGGAATTGGTTAACTCTTGACTCAAGCTTAACAGATTCTCGCAGTGCTGCTGAAATGCTTAAATGACACAGCAGCGGAGATTATCCAACGAAGCACAGACGTAAGCAGTCCTTCTGAAGACCGATCAGGCACGGGATACAACTCAATTAACACTGGTTACAGCTTACGAACCGGTCACTTAACCCGGCGTGACTGACGTCGGGTATGTCATATCCGAGAAGTTTTGAAGCTCGCATTATTGAGTGTCATTGTTTGTCACGCATACCTCGTCACAGTTGCTGGAGACAAGTGAGGGGGAGGTGTTGGGCAGTATTGAATTTATTATTGCGCTGGCGGCAGCGGGAGATATGTGTGAAAATACGGCTGCGGTATGTCGTTCCCGATCTCGTAGTCGGTGTTAAATTTTTGTTTTTTCTCAGTAAGTTTATGAAATATAGTTGTATACAGTATTTCTTGAATTATTTTTAGATTTTTATATTTCTGAAGATGTGTTATGAAGAGAATGAATGTCGGCTAAAACAGTTATCAAAATAAATTTTATGAAACTGTTAAAGTGTTAGTTTCTGTGACTCTAAGAGCAAAGAAGAGATTGACAACGTTTCTCTAAGAAGTGAAGAAAATGATTCACAGCAGGAGGGTATTTAGGAATGATTCGGCAGGGCCAAAATCTGCATCGGTGGCTCATAGTCACCTGAGGTACGTTGGGTTTCTTATACACTCGAAGATGGTACAAAATGGATGACGGACTGTTCTAGACAAAGCGTTTGTATTCGTTATGAGAAATTATTATTAGTTTACCAGGAGCAAAAGGTGCTACAAACCTTGCAAAAACTGACATTGAATGTTGAAATCTCTATACTTACATATAAAAATAATCAAATGAGGAATAAAGGCGGAAAATGTCCAGAAAATAAAGACCTGTAGCACATTAAAGACGCAACTTTGGAGGACTTGAAGTCATATATGGGACTTCTGTAACGGCGAGCCTAAACCGCTCAAGTAGACAAAACGTGAACGATTTGTTGTGTACAGATGGTACAGGAGGTGCAACCTTTCGGACTACAATTTTGCTGTAGAGGTTATACTTTCCAAAAACTGTTAGAGATTCGATGATAGGAACACACGGAACCAAAGAAAAAAGACCGATTATCTGGCCGCTATAAGAGTTCTTGATAATTTTGTTGAAAATATACAACAACATTATATGCCTTCTGAGAAACTTACCATTGATGAGAAGCTTTTATATTCCACGGATTTCATAAAAACCAACCATATAGAACATAAAAATACATCCTCTTGTAGATGCGAAGATATTCTATATCCTGAAACTGGAAGTATACACGGGAACACAACAACCAAGGTCTTACCAACTGAATAATAAAGCGTATGATTTGGTGGAACCAGAAACCAAATCTGATAAAAAAAATATTCATCTTTTGAAATAAAATTCATTGACTTACGCCGGCACAGTCCATAAAAACACAACAAATGAACCTGAGATTTACAATAAAGGAGCATAAGTGTATAGCTCTCGATTTGGGTTCCATAATGCCGTTACATTGAAGCCCTACGTACCTAAAAAGAAATAAAGTTATGCTGGTTATGTGAACTTTACACCATGATAAAATTACACCAGTGACAGGTGACAAAAGAGCACCGGAAATGTTTACTTTCTCGTATTATGATACAACTAAAACCGGTGTCGATATTGCAGATGAACTGAGTGGCACTTAAGATGTTTCCCGCAACAGAAAATGTTTTCCTATGAAGATTTTTGTGGTATACTCAATATGGCTGCCGTAAGTGGCATCTGAATCTACAGAAAAATAACATGGGTTACAAAATAACATAGGTTACACATGAAACGCCGCAATTTCATTCCTAATTTATGAAACAAAACGTACATCTTGCAAAGGAAACTCGAAAGAGGACTGCTGATCAGCTGGGAGAACCTTCATCGCCAGTTGTCACCCCCCCCCCCCAAAAAATAAAAAAAATGGGTGGTTGATGTCAGGTGTTACGACTGCACTGGAAAAAAAATATGTAAACAGAAACATTACTGTTCCAAGTGTGAGAAGCCAATATGCATGGAGCACGAGGTTTTTATGTGCAGAGAATGTGTTGATTTGTAGGTGTAATGTTGTTTATGTACTAATTGATCTCATAAGGATTTTCAGTTATTTTTCTGTTTTTGTAATTAGAAGATGATATAGTTAAGTTAATTAAACCCAGAAGCTCTAATTTTGGAGTTTTATATGAAAAAATGTTAAACTTCTAAAACTCGCACTTTTTCAACGAAAATATAGACGCTTCGTTACATCACTGAAAGTAAGGTTTTTGTTTTAAACATAGTATTTATTTACTCGTGCAGTTTAATAGATACTATTGTCAATACGCCAAGAAAAAGAAAAATTCTTCATTAGAGTTTTGGGTATCTCCTACCCATCTGACAATTGGTGTAAAAATTTGTCACCTCTTTCACACCGGTTTATGTGGGAGACGTTCATGAAATAGCCGAAAGCTACGCTTTTCGGGCTTTTTATTTTTTATTGGAGCTCCTGGACAATAATATCCCCAGGTTTCAATGATGAAATCGCATCCGAAGTGATAGAAAAATAGTTAAATAAGTGAAACGACATACCTGCTGCATCCACTACAGTGCATTCAGGACTGTGGGAGTGGGCAGACGTGATTGAGAAATTTTAGCTGAGAAACATGAACGCACTGGACATACCCAGAAGAGAACGAACTCTAGATCGAGGAAACGTGTCTGTGATATGAAGGGCTAAACGCTGGGAAATGAAAAGGCGTTTGTTGACATATGAGAATCATAAAAAAAGATGATACACTCTTCAAGTGTCTAATGGCCAGGCTATCAGACAGGAACCATACAGTGTAAATGACACGAAGACAGCAGGTTGAGCTACCTATTTCCACAAGGTGTCAACAGATGACCATCCCATTCATATGTGCCACTTTATTTGGTGTAAATATCTACTGGCTCAGATGCATAACAACATCTTCTGTCATATGGAAAGACTTCGACATTCTACCCTGGACGTTGACAAGCCCAATTACAGGTTTCTAAAAAGCTTGTTCGTTGCAAAACCGGAATCAAAATGAGTCTCTAATATCACTAATATGGAAACGATGCCCTAAAACTATATTTTCCTATTTCTATCTAATACTTATCATAAATGCAACTCATGGTGCAGTTCTTGTACTTAATGAGAATTTAGGGAAAGGTGAAGGTATTACAGAGACCGAGCTTTAAGGTACGAAATTTCACTCAAGATATCTTTAATAGATTTACACCGCCTGTCTCTAGCTGAAAATTCAGTTAAAGATCAAGTAAAGGTAAGGAGTCAGAAAAATGGAAACTTGAAGAGCAGCCTTGAAGGGAAAGAGGACCCTGAGTAAAAATCTGCGGCTTCTGAAGAGGTGTCACGAAAAAAAAAACGTTACCTTCAACTGTAAATATCATTTCCTGAAAATTGTTTTTTGAATTTTACGTGCCTTTTTTCTTAGAATCTGTGCAAACAATTACGATATTTTGTACACTTATTTCTATAATCCCAATAATCGTAGCCTCAAGAGTAAATTTTGAAACTCTGTTATATTATACTGACATATCTATAATTTAAAAAAGCATTAACATTATCCTGTTCAAAAATTCTCATGAGAGAAGCTTGTTATCTGGAGAAAGTTTAAACAGAAAATTTTGTAGAAATTTCTTGGATGGTTTAGGAAGAAAAAGTACATATAATTTGAAATTAAAATTTTTGAATTCCGTAAAGGAACTTATACATACATACATATATATATATATATATATATATATATATATATATATATATATATATATATATGCAAGGAACTTAACTGTATATATGTTAGTTTCATGTAAAGGATGATACAAAATTTCATTTCCGTGTCTTCAAAATTGTGGATTTGAGGTACCTTTTGAATTGGGTGTGTTCATCGTAAATGTCCCCCCTCAAACACTGAGTCAATCGAACCACCAAAAAGGGTATACCCTGTCGTTTCTAATGTTGGAGAATGATGTAGATCTGTTAACAATACAGGAAACTTATACTAAATACGTTGCAGAAGTATATAAATGAAGGAATTTGTACGACTACACCATTGCTGGGTCAATTAATTTCATTCATCTAAAGATTCTCAGGCCATTGCATTAAACCGCAGTTTTAGCATCGTCGATTGCGATGAGAAATACAATGGGTTTATGAATCACTATTTAACTTCGGTTTGCTCGGTTGGCACACTTTTCACGGTAAATTAAGCTGTTTCCTTAGAACAGCGGTGGTTTCTGCTCTGTCCTGCGATTAAGGCGTATATGTAACTCCCCGAAACAGAGCCGAGATAGGCACCCAGTCTCGTCACTGCACTTGTTCTAAATCATCGTTATAAGCTGAAGGAAATTGCTGGGCAAACACTGGGGCGGGCAGAGACTCACCACTGCCCTGGACACTCCCTCGTATCTCACTAAAGCGACTGTAGCACGCCTTGCTGACATATAACCCCAGATTCTCACGGAACATACCCTCCCCATGCTGCAGAACTTAATCACAGCAACAGTATAATTTTGTCCGTGCATAAGAGAGCTTTCCTGGCTTGCTGAGACTGAACTGAGTTTCACATGATAGAGAATACTATCGTGGTACACTGTAGTTGTTCACGTGTGTGCTTCATCTAAGGACCGAACTGTATAAGATGGAAAAAATTGATGTAAAGGGGAAAAAGTGATATTTCAGTCCCGAAAACCAGACTTTCCTAGAAGTTGCCAACTTTTTGATATCCAAGGGGTGATGAATAGCGCCACATGAAGGCATAGAGTTGCAAAACTTTTACCCCAGTCGTCAAGCAGCGCAATAACGGGTCAAACTGGAGAGACGAGGACCATGTTCGTTAACTTATAACCCGGGGAGAGGAGCCAGGCTAAGGTACTCTTATGTTTTAAGGTGAGTATCAATAGAGGGAAACACACAGAAATGAGTCATTATACCCTTCAACTATTGTAGTATAACGTCGAGTAGTTTAATCACCTTAGAATCAGTGACAAAATTGCCGTTTGCCTGACATTAGTGAGTAAAGTGACTACTTAGTTTTAAATTAAAAAAATAGGCGATAAAAAGTATTTTAACAAAGAACTAAATAATTTTTATCATTAAATATGATTAGATGTACATTTTTCTTCAACTCCTGTAGAAAGTACGTGATACCAGGGGAAGTTAAAACTGGCTGCTTTGGTCATGAATTTGAAAACTTTTCTTCACATTACGTGCACTCTGTGTCTTCATTGTTGTCGTCAAAGGGAGTTCTTATGGTTGGCTTTCTTATCTACGTATGCTTTCCTTCTTTTCTCTTCCTTTTTCTATTTGCCGCTTCTAGGTCACTGTTATGTGGACATACTGTGAGTGTCACCGCGGAGGCTTTCGGCCGCTGTTGTTAAGTTTTAACTCGCCACAGAGTGGCCAGAAGCAACCGCCGTGATGCCTATCCGCCTGCATTGACGCTAATACACAAAAGCAGTGTATCATCTAGGAGCATGAACGAAACTGCTATAGCCTAAGTTGGATTATGGAGTCAAGATATGACAGTATCGATACCATTTCATTAAAAATTGCAAGTCACATTCCCTCTTAACAATAAGTACACGAAGTGATCACTTACTTTACATCAGGATAATCAAAATCCGCAAAAATTATAGCTCCGATGAGTGGGCCAGAAAACAGGTTAGACTTCATGAGGTAAGTGGGCCTTCCAGGAAGAATACGTTAAGGGGCTATCCGCGTTGTGCCAGCATCTTATAGCCCTCAGGATCACAACAACCTTTATTTTGTAACTCGTTCTATACACTGTATTTAATCATAGGACGATGCAATGTCCGATAATTAAGTCAAAATAGTAACTTCTATTAACTGTATAGATATCGCAGAGAACTGTAAAAAGTTCCATTCAGAAAAAGGCGATGTCGTACTTTATAAAGTGTAAACATTAAGGATATCTTCGATACATCATATAATACAACAGGTTGACCATTACATCTCAGTGAAAGGCTGACCACTGTGAGGTTACTCGTTAAAATGAAATGTATGTGCGAATAGGGCCTCCTGTTCGGTAGACTGGTCGCCTGCCGCAAGTATTTTTAATTTAAGCCACTTCGGTGAGTTCGTGTCGATGAGAATAAAATGATGAAGACAACACGACACCTATTTCTCGAGCGGAGAAAATCTCCAACCCTGACCGGAAACGAAACCGGGCACCCTATATAGTATAGTAACAAAGGTTTGATCACTATGGCCATTCTCTGGTGCTGTTCATGTATGATTTATTCGGTTGACTTTAAGAGTACTTATTCTCTGCTTCACTGTATTTGTTAGTGTTCGTCATCGACTTGTTCCACTTTTTTCTTTTCCTTGGGTTGTAATGTCGTTGTGGAGAAAGACGTACCGAAGAGCGATAGTGCGATGGGAGTTACACATTTATAATGGCATACCAAGTAACATTTATTGATTGCTGCACTATACTTTTAAGTGACACACACACATTATTTTCCCACATAGTCTCGAAGTCTCCGTAAACAATTGGCGGAACGAGGTGCCAATCGTCCAATGCTTCGAAGATGGAGAACAACCCATTGCCGACTGGACCATTCGAGAACAACTGTGTGAACATCCTCATCGTTGGAAAATCTCTTTCCCAAGATATTATTTCATGTTGCTGAAAAGATGGAAATCGTATAGAGTACCGTATTGGTGAATCAGCGGTACCAACGTTTGTGCAGCCTCGATCAAATTGTTGACATCACTGCGATGCGCCATTATACACGCTAAGGAAAGAAAAATAGAGCCTACGTACCGCGAGAGGATTACCCGAACGGGGCGGAAATCAATAGAGTGATGTACGGGCAAACTAATGATTACAGTTACAGATAAAGAGGACGATTTATTCAACAAAAATAGCTTCACAAATTTAGCATGTCATTAATGTATCGGTTCACCTCTGGCCATTATGCAAGCAGTTATTCGGCTTAGCATTGATTGACAGTGCGCTTGGACGTCCTCCTGAGGGATGTTGTGCCAAATACTGTCAAATTGGTACGTTAGATAACCAAAACCCCGAGATGGAGGGCCCTGCCAATAATACCCCAAAAGTTCTTAGTTGGAGGGGGAACCGGCAATCTTACTGGCCAAGGTGGAGTTTGACAGGCACGAAGACAAGCAACAGAAACTCTCCCTGTGTTTGGTCGCGCATTATTTGGTGAAATGTAAGCAGAGTGCGACTTGCCATGAAGGGTAACCAATTGTGGCAAAGAATATCGACTCACCGATGTGCTGTATGTCTCGCATGATAACTAAATGGGTCCTGCAATGAAAAGGAATGACACCCCAGATCATCATTCCTAGCTGTCAGACCTTGTGGCAGGCGAAATTCAGATTGGTATCCCACCATGTTTTGGGGCGTCTCCAGACACATCTTAGACCTGGCATATCATTGACTCCAGTTGCATTATCTCCAGCTCTGTGTCCCACTTCGAACTGAGCCCTGATGACCAGCCAAGACGCGTCTGGACATGCCCCAGACAGTAGTGGGCCCTCAACCTGACTCTTGCCGTCCATACAGCCCGACAATTAGGAGGCGTGGTCTGGGGTGGCATTTCTTTGAGTAGAGGAGCCCTTTCGTTGTCATCCACGGTTTTGTAAGCCCTAACTTGGCCATCAAGGTGGCCAGATCTCCCCCTCAGTTGAGAAGTATGGAGCATTGTGAGCAGTACCCTCCAAGCAGCTCGGGATTTTGGCAGTCTGACGCATAATTTGGACAGCCTTTTGCACTATGTACCTCGAGAGAACGTAGAAGGACTAGCAATCAATGCCAACCACTTCTATTAGGGCCAGAGGGGGGCCTAACACTTTACTGACTTGTTCAATTCGTGACGGGGTTTCTCTTTAATTAACCACCCAGTTTCTATGAAATTGTAATCATTTGTTTATTTGTAAATGTATATCGTATTTACTTATTTCAGTTTCATTCGGATAATTCCTTCGTGGTGCGTCGTTTCTTTTCTCTTAGTGTATTTCACCCATATAACGCCAAAGTTTCATGGTGAAAACATGCGCAATTTAGACGTCTCGTCAACGAGAATAGTACAGTCCCGTGTATTTCAACGTTGGAGTACGTTCATATTCGTCGTGATATTTCACTCGGACATTTTGATGCACCTGTTTGATGCACATGTGTAACTTATTTTCGGAAATTCCTACGTATGTGCCACAGGTATGTGAATATAGGAACCGGTAGCCCTTGGTGATGCCTGTTCGTATAAATATTCATAGACCCACCTCTGGTTCTTTAAATTTCGTTAATATGATCCAAAGCAATCATGTAGAACCCCAGATCCGTAGCTCCTGTGTATATACTTACCGTGTGGTCGTTGGTTGTCCTGAGTTGCAGGTCCACGTGTCTATATTATGTCTGACATGGTCTTAACTTTGTAAATAACAAACAACAACTTTTAGCATCGTTTGCTAATATTTGTTTAGTGAAAAATGAATAACACTCATGCAATGAACTGAAATACCTCGCTGTAGCAGTACTGCTACCTTTACACAATGTAGAAACAATGCAGCACCATCTCGAAAAATATGCACACCTGTAACTGTTTGGGTTGGCAGCCCTGCGCCAGGTGAGACGGCTGTGCTTTTGTCCTTTCGTAAAGCTAAGTTACTTAAGTTGTAATAACCCGTAGCACTGTACAAATCACTCATTAAATGTGTGTATTAGTGCGTTTTTCAAGCCTACTTTTGAAGGCATCAGTTTACTTATCAGTCCAGAAAACTCAGAAGGATCGTAAGGTTTCGGCTTGCAGTCATAATTTCATTTTCGTTTGGAACAGTTAACTTGAAAGCACTATTCTTAATTATTCTGTTTTTCTTAAAACAATTTAAGTAGAGCGTGTCCATTCATTCTACATTTCCGGAAAGTAGCGTAAATCTTAAGTTGTTGGTGTAGAGGCTTTCGCACTAGTAGTTTCATTACACACAATTTGCGTGCTATGGAGTTACATTATAACGTGATTAAATTAGTTAATAGATACTTCAGTTGAATGAGTACTAAGTTCTTGTTGTAAGTGGAAATAATTAACCGTTTACGTTATCACTGCGGCGTTACATAACGGTTTTCTACTGAACAATTGCTCTCTAACCAGCAATCCATAAGAGCAACCAGTAGTGAATTTACTTTATGTTGCTCGTACTTTAAGTAAATGGGCTATCCAAGGCTCTGTTTAGAAAATATTAGCTCGATGTAGTCATCATCTCGAGCTTTGTAAGTCTGCTTTCATGCCCAGCAGCTAACTCGATGCAAATAATAAGCTGAAGCTGCGATCCTGCAATTAAAGTGTCTGTGCATTGATTAGAATTACGAATTAATAAACACACAAAAACATAACATAAAAAACAAATAATTCAACGAAAATTGTTCTGTTCTAACATCTGAAATTGATGTAGACCTAAGAACTATGTTGAGAAATGTTTAGTTAAAAAATTACATCTCAGATAACCGGAAACTGGCCCTAGGATATTCAATTCAAATGCAGACAGAAAATAATGCTATGAAATACTGTGGTTTTGTGACGTACATACATACATTAATCCTTGTTCCATAGATCATGAATACGACATTTCGTAATGATGAGGAACGTGTCACTTTAACATAAGTTTTCTTAATTAATTAATTTTTTTGCAGTTACTGCTTCATATCTATGAATTCTTCTATTGAGTAAAAGGAGCTGTAATTAAGAAATTCTTTTAATTTGCTTTTAAATGCTGTTTGACTATCTGTCATTGTTTTAATACTATTTGCCAAATGACAGAAGTTTTTTGTGGCAGCATAATTCATCCCATTCTGTGCCAAAGTGAGATTTAATCCAGAATAGTGAATATCAGCCCTTCTTCTAGTGTTGTAGCTATGCATTTCTCTGGTATTTTTGAATTGGGATGGGTTATTGATGACAAATTTCATTAGTGAATATATGTATTGCAAAGGTACTGTGAATATGCCGAGTTCCTTAAATAAATGTCTGCAAGGTGATCTTGGGTGGGCTCCAGCTATTATTCTGATTACACACTTTTGTGCAATGAATACTTTCTCTCTTAATGACGAATTGCCCCAAAATATGATGCCATATGAAAGCAGTGAATGAAAATAGGCATATTAGGCTAACTTACTGATATGTTTATCACCAAAATTTGCAATAACCCTAATAGCAAAAGTAACTGAACCTAACCGTTTGAGCAGATCCTCGATGTGTTTCTTCTAATTCAATTTCTCATCGGCGCACACACCCAGAATTTTTGAGTATTCTAGTTTAGCAACAGACTTCCGTTCATAGTCTATATTTATCAATGGTGTTATGCCATTTGCTGTACAGAACTGTATAAACTGTGTTTTCTCAAAATTTAGTGAGAACCACTTAATAATTTTCTGGAAGACATTATTTGCAATTTCCACAGCTGATTCTTGATTCTTGGCTGTGACTACTAGTGTCATCAGCAAAAAGAACTAACTTTGCATCTTCATGAATATAGAGTACCAAGTCGTTAATATATATTAAGAACAATAAGGGACCCGAGACTGAACATTGTGGGACACCTTTCTTGATAAACTTAAAGGACTCTGCTGGTTTTGTAGGCTATCTGTACTGTTAATTTCAACCTTCTGCGTTCTTCCAGTTAAGTACGAATTAAACTATTTGTGCACTGTCCCACTCATACCACAATACTTAAGCTTATCTAGAAGAATTTCGTAATTCACACAATCAAAAGCGATGAGAATAGAAGCAGAATCGCCAAGCTAAATAGTCTTCCAGGATAAGCGAAAACTAAGTCCATTTCATCTTAACGACACACGAAAGTCACCAGCTCAAAATAATTGAGTTCAACATGATGATTTACAAATTAATGCAAACGAGATGTCGACTGGAAACTCATACTCTATTGACATTTCTGTAATGAGATCGAAAAAGTAATATTGTTTCCCTTGATGTATCTCAATGCTAGAGAGCAACTGTTTACCCAGCAACAACTCAAAAAGTTCTCGTGCTCTGCATATTTTCATTAAATACTGTTATACTGAATACTGTTCTGGCCTAGCTCATTTTTAAGAAAGTCAGTCTTCATTGCTAAAAAAACGTAGAGTAAGAACAACATGTGATGCTCACCCACGACCATCTTGCAGAGGTACGTTTAAGTAGCTGAGCATTCTGACTACTGCTGCACAGTATGTTCATTCCCTCATGAAGTTTCTAGTAATTTACCCCCTACAGTTCAAAAGGAACAATGATATGCATTATTACAATACCAGAAGGAAAAACAACGTTCATTACTCCACGTTAAGGTTTCCTTTAGCATAAGAAAATGGGCCCACATCGCTCTAATAAAACTTTGCACAGTGATATAAAATGTCTGACAGACAAGAATGTAAAATTTCATTACGTACTGAAAACGTTTCTACTTGGCGATTCCTTCTATTCAGTAGAAGAATTTCTGTTATAGTAATGTGTAAATGGTGGTTGGTACGAATTACTCATATCTGCATATTAAAAAAATAAAACATAAATTTTTAGCATATTGCCATATTTACAAACTAATTTGTAATTTGGCTGTAAAATTACTTGTTCCACCATTACGATTTATCGTGGAATATGATCCAGGGAACGTGAAACTAATTAATTAAAGTATCTGCTTGCTACATGCGTCAATATCGTACCAACGCTCCCTGCAACTGTTCACGTTCAGCCGAGGCTGTATCAGAATTACGCCTTGTCAAATTACGCCTTGTCCTATGAATCACATTAGGTTTCATGTAATTTTCAGCTATTCTGATGGTCAGTTATATGGATAATTCAATACATCTAACTGACATTGAGAGACCGTCACAAATAGCCAGTTCTGTTGGAATGCAAATCTTGTTTTTAATATATCGACTGAATCGGACTAACAGGGGGCTGAAAGGGCTAAAAACATTAAAAAATAAAAATTATTAAAAATTCCAAAAGAAAATCAGACAGAATGTTATTGTGACATGTATCATAAACTGCCATTGGTTAGAGGATCATGAAATTGAATTTAGCCTCTGCAAAGCCTTACGAGAGTTATAAGTGTATTTTTATTGTTTTTCTTAGTGTAATAAAAACCGGTGTGGCAGCATCTTTTACATAAAACTTATCAGAATCCAGATATTCTGATATTTTACTTCCACTGAAGTACCTCAATTGCTTCAAAAAGTGCTTTAAAATAAGTCAAAATTGATGTGAGCTTCCCTTTCAGGTTTGGCAGGATTAGTTCACGGAAAATATGCGCTGCAAACCGTGTTCTCACTGCGAAATGAGACGGTTATGACTTCGGAAACATGTTTGTAAGGATGGGGATAATTACTGAAAATAAATCAAGTAGGAAAACTTGAACGCAGAACAAGTAATTACAAGTAAAGAGGCTGATACCGAAAGCGACGGATATTCTCCAGTGATTTTATGTAGTGGGCGAAAGTCTGTCATGTAACATTAGAAATAACTTTTATGTAAGTCATTTTCACTTCGGGATATCGATTAGGAATACTTCGAGGGGTGGCCAGACTTTCAAAACGAGCGTTTCCATTTAGTCGAACGTGGTACAGGTCCCCAAAAGCAAAACGACCTTCCTCTTTATTTTTTCCTTTTTCAGTGACTCAAATGGTTATTTAAATATTCCCTTCACTTTTTTCGCTTGCTTCCTCCACCGTCTCGTCTAGCTCCGGTCTTCGGTTGGCAATAACCGGCCAAAGCAGATAACTACTGTCAAGCACTATACTTCTGTCACTATACGCTCGCCAACTGTAGCCCTTTTTCCCTTTCGTCAGTCGTCTGACCTCTTCACCTTAGTTTAGCGCTTGTATCCAACATCCTGAATTATTTATGGAATACATTCCATGTACATCCCTACAGTTCCTACCCTCTACAGCTCCCTCAGGTGCCTTGTATATTACTTCTTGATGTCATGACACATGTTCCTCTCATGACCGATTCTGCGGCATCTTTTATCAGGCCAGCCAATTTCCCACATCTTTCTATAACAATACATCTAAGCGCTTCGATTCTCTAGTTTCCCGCTTTTCTTACAGCCCAAATGCACAACTTTAAAAATTTCTTGGTTGAACGAAGGCCTCTATTTCTTTCTAGTAGATTTCTTTTCAGCAGGAATGTTTCATTTGCATTTTTTACCGTTTGTCGTTAGTTTCTGGCATTCTTCATTTGCATGTGCTAGTCTGTTATTCCTGTCCTTGCATCTCTCCAAGACGAAGAATGGCGCTAAATTTTTCTTCCGTTTGTCGCCAGTTTTCGGCATTCTTCATTATTTTTGACTTTCTTACATTTACCCTCAACCCATAGTGTGTGCGTATTAGACCGTTCGTTGCATTGAACATGCCCTGTCATTCGTCCTCACTGAAAAAAGCAGTATCATCTGCAAATCTTGTCATTTATATCCTTCCGTCCTGAATTTCAGCTTCTACTACGTATAGACTTAACATCCCTGTTTAGCACCCCTGATAATACGAGTACTTCGTTCTTCATCTTTCGCTGCTGTAAAAGTTTTATATTATCTTTACTCCACTGTAGTTCACACGTACTATCCTGAGAATTTCGAATATTTTGCGTCATTTTATATTCTGAAACGCTTTTCTTAGGAAGAAAAATGTTATGAACCGATCTTGCTTTTCCTTCAGTTTTGCTTCCGTTATGAAGCGTATCTTCATTTACTTTTGCTAAAGCCAATCCGATCCTACAATACCGTAGGGAAGATGCACCAAGAGCTCCTTTGTAAGAAATGAACGATATGTGATGACCGCAGCCTTATGAACCAGGCACGCTGTTAACATGAAGGCCAATTCATACTGTCCGTCACGGTAATACCACGTCACGGTACAGTCACATCAAGGTGAATTCACACTGTCCGTAAAGTCACGGCACGTGATCCCAACTCGCACTGATGTCCTCAACCGTTCATTTCGTGGGAATTATGATCTTCGCAAGATGATTTTCAACTGTTTTTGTTACGGCGTGAAGTGAAGCGCCGGCACACCAGTCGGGAACAACAAAGCAGAGAAAGGCCTCCGTTTGTACTGGCGACAAAACAGGATTCTCTCCGGCTTTGTTTTTATTAAATCGTCGGCGGGTGCTCACACCAAGATATACAGACTAGCAATTACGGCAGGCAGGATACTTTGCTCGACACCGCCCGACAGCAGAATTGTTTTGTTTCCTGGCGTTTTGTCGGAATGTCGAGCTCGAGTGGTGCCTTGGAGTCGAAGCGGGCTACCGCTGTAGACAGAAGGCGCGTCTTGTTGTTGCCGCGAGCAGCGTCGCCGGCCGTTTCGAGCAACTCAGCTGCCGCAGAACCAGGCTCTGCTCCCCCCAAAGTTAGGGAAATTGTGGGCTAGGACCAGCAAGCTGGCTGCGGAACCAATGAGGTTTCCGTCACCGCCGTCCAGACCTCCGCGTCCACCAGCGCAGTGGGGCCAGCAATGACATCAGGTAACGTAATGGTGCCAACGAAAGTTGTGACTGGCACCCCCGTGGCACCAGCCCCCTTTTCCGCTCCAGACATTGCTACAAACACACCAAACGCTGTAATGCACAAAACACCAACAGCATCATACATAGTCAGTACTTGCGATCCCACCCTCTTCCACTCGTCCTAAGCCCACTCCTGCTTTCCAGTGCCACTAACAACCTCCCGAACTACATTGTATCCCTGAATAATGGCAAGCAGACGACCTGTCAGCCGATCGGAATCCTTCCCAAACCCACCGCCTCGACCCAGCCCTCTACCCAATCCAAATACCTAAAATCCCCCTCCCCCCCCCCCACACACAAGTCCGCTTCATCCAAACAGCAGCGTGCAAAGAAGGACCGCGAGGATAAACACTCCAAGAGCAAGAAGAGGTCCACCCTCCCTACCTCAGCCACCCCTTCACCCTCTGAGGATCCTGCACCCCCGACAGCAGCTGTTGTAACCCTGTGAGGGAACCAGGAAACCATCGCCCAGGAAGGGAGCTGCGTAACCAGGCAGTATTTGGGTGATTTCGTGTTGGTGAACAAAACCTTTCGTCAGCCGAGGCTTCCGGCGGCCCGAGAAGTAGAACTCACCTCGAACAGGTTTCAGGCAGTGGCTGATGAATCAGAGGCAACACAGAACAACACTACAAAACACAAACATAGAAACACATAACCTACCACCTCTCTCCAAATGTAGCGGAGTTTCCTCAAAATTATAAGGAACTCTCTGAACTGTTAGAAACAGAAATTGTGGGAGACAGCTTTAAGGCAAAACCTGCTGGTAGTGGCAAAGTAAAAATTACCGTACATACATTGGAACACTAACACAGTCAAAACACTTATCACCAACAAAAACATACCCCACTCCACGTTCACTACGACAAAAACACGAAACAAAAATATGGTCATCAGAGACCTCACAAGTCACCTCAGGCTATTAAAACAGACCCGACTGCCCATGGATTCGTCGTCAAGGGTGTTCAACAGATGGGCAAAGTTGCAAGCAAATGTCCTTTACTCCAGGTCACTCTGCCAGATATCCTCCAAAACAAAAGGGAGATAAAAGTGGTTCTAGCTGTGACTGTCACCACTGAGCCACTGCGCCGCTAAAACAAGACGGTGCTGTGCTTCCGGTGCCAGGGATTGAACGGTATCGGTGCACACTGCAACATGGCAGTAAAATGCAGGAAATGCGGCGATGTCTGAGACACGAGGTCGTGTACACTAAAACCCACAGACCAACAGCACTGTGTGGCAAAAGCACACAGTGGGTTACCAAGGTTGTGAGGTCCATAAAAGACACACACAGCAGGCAAAAGGTGCAAAGGCTGCCCCCCACACACAAAAACAAAACACCACCACCACCAGACGCACAAAGAACTAAAACACACCAACACATGCAGACAAGAATTGGGTTAAACCAAGACTCGACACACCAAGGGCAACGTACGTCGAAGCGGTTTCTCCACAAAGAAGCCACGAAAGCATAGCTCTGTCACCAAAACATCAACCACAAACACAAAAACAACACTTGGTAAGACAAAACAAAAACGACCAGGTCTGCAACAGAGAAAGCTTTAGGGAACCTGTAACACAGCCTGCAACAAAGAGTGCAAACCTCTCCCTAGCAGTTCCCAAAAAAACCCTATTGGATCAGCTGTTAGGCATGATGGTCCAGACCAGGAACCTCGGCATGATAATGAGGGAATTAAGGGAGGCACAGAAGCAAAACACGCAGATACTCGTAGCATTTCAGGCAGCAGTCGAGCAGCCGCTCCCCTCCGCGACTTCACCAGTAACAGCAAAACCACATCATGGATAGACGACCAAACATCCAAGGCCTGACAATGTGCGTCTTTAAGGCAGATGGTATTGTTAATCAAGTGGTCAAATTCAGAGAATTCATGGAGGAATTCTCAATCGACGTTGCATAATGGCGGAAACCCACTTCAAGCCGGGAATCAAACTGACAGTTCCGAATTACAACAGTTACCGTGTAGATAGGCCAACCCAAGGCGGAGGAGTGGCCATTTACATAAAAAGAGGGATCCCCCACCACTAGGTATAGATACCAGCTACCAATAAAATCGAAGCAGTGGCAGTAGAAGTAACCACTGCCACTGGACCCCTAACAGTAGTAGGAATCTACTGCCCCCCCCCCCCCCCAAAAAAAAAATCTACGAGTGAGATATAGCAGCTTTAGGCAAAATTGAGGGCAAACTCCTAATCGGAGACGACTTCAATGCCAAGCACCAAGACTGGAACTCTAAAATAACCTATAGAGTAGGCGCCAAACTGCAACAGCTAGCGCTCAACCACCACTTTGAAACATGGGGTCCAGTCGAGCCTGCTCAATTTCCTAAAAACGGAGATAGGGCCGATGTATTAGACATATCTCTCACTAGGAGGATTACAGGGTTTGTTGCCGCGAGGAGAGTCAACAGAATGTCCTCCGACCACAATCCTGTCACCTTCAAGGTCGATACGGGAGAATGTGTAGCACTTCCGCGGTACCAGTCATCCCACAAACGCACAGACTGGGAGCGATACCGAGAAACTGTCACCTCGGATGTCGCTCGCGCACCACCACCTACTGCCCAATCAGTAGAGCAAGCGCTACAAGACCTAACAGGCACCATTTTGCAGGAAGAGGCCACCCCTCCCCCCCCTCCGCCCCCCTCGCCAGACATAGTGATGGGCCGCCCACGCAAATACAGCATCCGTAATATTAGCTAGCTCAAATTCGACACAAGAACACAGTGGCAAAAGAGTGGAAAACCACCAGAAATCAAGTCACCAGGGGGCTGCTCAGTCGACTGCCGATAGAGCTGAAGGTAGCGCTCAATGAGGACATAAAGCAGCAATTGCAAAACCGCCTCACAGCTCTCAAAGTAGATGATCACACACTATGGCAAGCAATCAAGAAATTCACAAAAAGATGCGCTAGGATGCCGCCACCGCATGACGAGCAGGGTCTGGCCCACAGCCACGCTGAATAGGCCATCGCCCTAGCCGACCCCTTCGAGAAGCGGTTTCAAGCAGCAGAACCCCAGGATGAAGATCATGAGAAAGTCGTTCGTCGTCAACTGGCTGTCTTCCTCAATGTTGAGGAAGACCCAGCGGATGAACCCCCACTTTTTGCACCCGAAAACATGGCAAAAGTAATTAGGTCCCTCCCCAGAAAAAAAGGCGTCAGGACACGACAGTATCACCAATCAGTTATTTATAAACCTGACTCGGTTACGATTCTGTATATTAAGTTTTGTGAATACTGTTTATGCTGAATCGCTAAGTATATTTTCAAGGTCTGCCAAAGAACTTGATCTCCACAACCATCCCAGTATATCACACACATTTAATTCCTAATAAATTACAACGAACTATGAAATTTTACATATATTTGATGTTGCGAATATAATTCATCAGCAGTCAGTGTTAAGGCCAAGCATTTCAATTACTCTAAATAGTGTGTAAAAGTAAAGCTTACAAAAAGAAAGACAAACGTTTTGTGTAATGATTTGCCTAAAAAATGAAATAAAAAATTTTAGGGAAACGTTTGATACACCTCATTTTCTGTTCATGATTCGAGCATCATTCAAAGGCACGTAGAACGTTTCTCTGATCTGCTTATTTCTTTTACACAAATCATTTCACAAAATATTTGACTAATTTATTCCATTTTTGAATTTCAAGTTTTATTCATAAAGCATGATCTTATTGACTACTCGTTTGCCTTCCTAACGTACTTCATGTGAAGGGAGCCTTTTTGACATTTAAGTAACTCACCAATGTATCTTTTTATGTGAAAAATAGCTAGGTATTGAAAAGATTACATTTTTGACACTTCATTTACAGCAGCTTTTCGTGAAATATTTCAATTTTTCCTCAGCTTATTAATTCAGTTTTCGTTAATTACCCTGATTACTTTCAAGCAGTTAAATATTTTCACGCCAAAATATACCTCATGCTGGTCGCTTTGATACCCCGTTTACCTGTTTCTCTCCCTTTGTCTGGCTTTGAAAATTTGGACAAATCCTCGTGGTGTAAGTCGTTTAGAGTCTTGTTTGCACTTTGCTCACGCGTTTACAGAAACTTATCGAGTGTTAATCATATGAGAAAATAGTCCTTTCTGCGTGCTCTCATTTCCAAAATTCGTCGTTTCAGTATCTTGAACCTTTTATGAGACAAAACGATTTTTACAACCACTTGATTCCTAAAGCGCAGGAAAGATTAAAACCCGCCGCGAGCAACCCGTCCGCTGATGTAACAACCAATATCTCAAGAATGAACAGAGATATCATTCCGGTTTCAACTTTAAATGCAATTTAGATATATTGGTTACATGTCATACGCAATAATATATGGCCTTAAATGAACTATACAGAAAGTCTACAAAATGTGATTTTACCTCTGCAAATTCTTAAAAATTTCGAGCAGCCATGTACTCAATTTCGTGCAGCACAGTAACTATAACGAATAACGAAAATAAATTCAGACCTTTATCGTTTAAAGATATCAAGGTATAGGTTGTGGAAGAATCAAATTTTTTCACCGAATAGTTCCCTTAAAATCGAATTCATAGCTGCCGTCGTGTCCGCTCCACTGCCTTGCCGAGAAGACACGTCGCTGTGGCTCTGTGTCGCGTGTGATGCAGCGACAAGATTCAAACACGTTTTAATTCAAATGTCGCCAGGTGCAGCGGGAGACTGGCAGCGACACAGATGTCGTTCACTTAAGACACTTCCATAACTACACCTGCGATTGTGTTCTGTCGCCTGAAGCAGTCGCGTGCTGTCGCTCGGTTCTGTCGCTCATGTAGGACATGGCTTACGACGTTTTACTTTAAAGTGGCTTGCCCGGTATCGACACACAAACAAGATATTGCAGTGCCAGTGATATTCCGATTACGATGCAAAGTTCCTTCGGGCATGCATGCATGTCTAAAGGAACTTTACATCGTAATCAGAATAACACAGGCACTGCATTATCGTAGGTAGCAAATACACTCCTGGAAATTGAAATAAGAACACCGTGAATTCATTGTCCCAGGAAGGGGAAACTTTATTGACACATTCCTGGGGTCAGATACATCACATGATCACACTGACAGAACCACAGGCACATAGACACAGGCAACAGAGCATGCACAATGTCGGCATTAGTACAGTGTATATCCACCTTTCGCAGCAATGCAGGCTGCTATTCTCCCATGGAGACGATCGTAGAGATGCTGGATGTAGTCCTGTGGAACGGCTTGCCATGCCATTTCCACCTGGCGCCTCAGTTGGACCAGCGTTCGTGCTGGACGTGCAGACCGCGTGAGACGACGCTTCATCCAGTCCCAAACATGCTCAATGGGGGACAGATCCGGAGATCTTGCTGGCCAGGGTAGTTGACTTACACCTTCTAGAGCACGTTGGGTGGCGCGGGATACATGCGGACGTGCATTGTCCTGTTGGAACAGCAAGTTCCCTTGCCGGTCTAGGAATGGTAGAACGATGGGTTCGATGACGGTTTGGATGTACCGTGCACTATTCAGTGTCCCCTCGACGATCACCAGTGGTGTACGGCCAGTGTAGGAGATCGCTCCCCACACCATGATGCCGGGAGTTGGCCCTGTGTGCCTCGGTCGTATGCAGTCCTGATTGTGGCGCTCACCTGCACGGCGCCAAACACGCATACGACCATCATTGGCACCAAGGCAGAAGCGACTCTCATCGCTGAAGACGACACGTCTCCATTCGTCCCTCCATTCACGCCTGTCGCGACACCACTGGAGGCGGGCTGCACGATGTTGGGGCGTGAGCGGAAGACGGCCTAACGGTGTGCGGGACCGTAGCCCAGCTTCATGGAGACGGTTGCGAATGGTCCTCGCCGATACCCCAGGAACAACAGTGTCCCTAATTTTCTGGGAAGTGGCGGTGCGGTCCCCTACGGCACTGCGTAGGATCCTACGGTCTTGGCGTGCATCCGTGCGTCGCTGCGGTCCGGTCCCAGGTCGACGGGGACGTGCACCTTCCGCCGACCACTGCCGACTACATCGATGTACTGTGGAGACCTTACGCCCCACGTGTTGAGCAATTCGGCGGTACGTCCACCCGGCCTCCCGCATGCCCACTATACGCCCTCGCTCAAAGTCCGTCAACTGCACATACGGTTCACGTCCACGCTGTCGCGGCATGCTACCAGTGTTAAAGACTGCGATGGAGCTCCGTATGCCACGGCAAACTGGCTGACACTGACGGCGGCGGTGCACAAATGCTGCGCAGCTAGCGCCATTCGACGGCCAACACCGCGGTTCCTGGTGTGTCCGCTGTGCCGTGCGTGTGATCATTGCTTGTACAGCCCTCTCGCAGTGTCCGGAGCAAGTATGGTGGGTCTGACACAATGGTGTCAATGTGTTCTTTTTTCCATTTCCAGGAGTGTAACTTCTTTCCCTAGGTTCATTTCTGTCAGACTTCTCTGTCAGCGGCCGCCCCGCCAGACTTTTCCCCCACAGCTCTTCGGCTGAGCGTCTCTGCAGCAAGACTTCTCTCCATTTAGATGAGCTCATTTCAATTTAGCCACAGATGCAAACTGTTGGCATGAAACTAGTGACTAATTCTGCAGCCATTTCATCCTCTACCTACAGGTTGACATGGTAAGATATAAACGTGAGAGTGAGCCGGACAATAACGACAGTAAAATAATTTTTACTGAATTTCGGTAATTTCAAGCTTAATTCTGAAGATTTTCTTTCAGATATTACCATCAATATGCTTTCAACTCCGGCCACAGATGCAAAAGTATATCGATCTCTAGCGCTGTCTGATATGCTTGTGTTACAGTCAGACTCCTTACATTTTGTGCAGGAGGCCTTGGCTTGTGACCTCATGATGCCACAGTTACATCCACTAAACTTAAATGTAGAAATTTTTTTGTTTGGATCTGAGAAGTGATTGAACTCTCTAAACCAATTAATAACAGCTGAAGAATCATCGTTCAAGTGTTTTAGGGGACTTTTATTTATTTCTCCTAAACTTGTGTGTGTTAGAGGGGTTTAACTTGTGGTGTGTGCAAGAGATCTGAGAATTCTTATTGTAGGTTGATGAGTTTTTTTTTTCAAACGTTCAGTGTGTAAAAATTCAGTAACTGGGTTAGTATAAGAGCGAAAGCGAGAAGTTTAGCAAGAATGGTCGGGGTAAACAGAGAGACCATTCAGGGAATTCACATACTGTATGCAGTGGTTCAGGTATGGAGGTGCAACAGGAGAATTTTCAGAACATAGAGTCTAGCAGCCCATTGGGAACAGCTTAACGAAACGAAACTAATGTGGGCATTGTGCAAGGTCGGAAAAAAATAGATAACGAAGTGTCCGAAGTAGGGCTTAGGAGAGGAGTTAAGAGTGAAATTTCACGTATAGACGAAAGTTCAGAAATAAGAAGCGAGAGAAGTGCAGCAGGGAGTGATGCCACTCATGAGCGCACAGCCCAACCAGACGCAGTATTCGAATTGGAAAGCTTTCTAATTGCACAGTTCGAGAAGATCGAAAATTAAGATAGGGAATGTGAAAAATTACGTGAGATTTCAAAAAGTGAAAAAATACTTAAGATAAAGGATGAGGACAGTGAAGATCTGGGTGGCAGTTGCCAGCTGTCAACACTGAGATTAGGATGTCAAACACGTGAAGACAGCGCCAGTTGGTGTTCCTCTGGTGCCAAGGAGGACTGTGCCTGGAAACCAAAGACGTGACTGTGACTAGTGCAGTGTGCCCCCTAGGCTGTGGAGCCAAGAGTCAGTTATGAAACGTGTCATTTCGTAAGACACGTTAGGAGTGATTTACTTCCAGTGTTAACGAACTACAAGTACTGATGTTTCTCTCAATGAACGTGTTTTTGTGTTATGGCCTTGAATGTCTTTTTTCTGTTGAGTTTGGAACCAGTAATATTTCTCGTACAAATGTTATGCTCTTTTAGAACAGTTTTCGGAAGAATTTAACTTAATGTTTTACTAATTATATTTCATAATACTGTAGCTAATAAATGGTATCTCTCCTGTATTATAATTACACTTTCTTAAGTCCAAGCTACTTCCATCCACAGACTGTTACTTCTAAATTCCAGTTTCACAGCACCATCAGAATCTTACCAGGTCGCTTTTGCCCATATGAAAGTGTTATGGTGATGCTACAGGGACCAGAGAATATAAGTGGAAATATTTTGGAGAAAGGAGTGACTGATCTAGTGAAGCCGCGTTTAGTAAATACAAAGTAAAGGTACGCGAAGAGAACTGTGCAACTATGCTGCTGTCGTTACCGTAAATACCGCGTCTGTATCCTGAGAATAAGATAAGAGAGTTATGGAGCATACGAAGGCATACAGAGAGTCGCTCTTATAAAGTTCACCCGCTATGAAAATACGCTCCTTGAAGTCTTGAACACATTCAGTGACACAAATGAAGCAATATTTATGCGAAGTGCGTGTAACCAATTCTGTGCACTGGAATGTGGAGCATTTACGTACATGTAGAAGAAATCTTCCTGAGCTATTCTACCTGTGCAACTATTGTAGTAGTTAACAACGAGCCAGTGGTATGAAAGATGTCGCTAAATGTATTTTCTAGTGTACAGTCCTTAGTAACGTGCTATGTCAACTGTAAACCGTGTAATTGCCTTTCTGGAGAGCGGCATCTGCGATGAGTAGGCTACGCTCTTTCCCAGACCACCTCTGCCACCAGAGCGCGGACGGTGGGCTCAGAAGCTGCAAGTTCCTGCCCTACGTGCAGATATTCACGCTCCGGTGGCCACAATCTCTACCTGCCTCTGTTGTGGATCCCACTGCTACTTTCGCGCTGGCTTTGATGTTGTAAGCGCAGTGCGTCCGCGACATTCTGGCGGTGTGCGGAATGCGTAGACGTGCAACGCAGGGCACAAAATACTCAGGGGAAAGTGCCCAGCTCTGCAGTCACTACATGCAAAGCTCTATACAGTGGTCCCTCCATCATATCCAAATTTAATCTTCCGTACTCCTAGGGACCAGAACCAACAACATATTATGTAATGGCTATTTTGATTGTAAAAAAACTTTAAGCACACGAAAGTGGAGGAAATATTTCAATTTATATTCCGGTTAACATAAAATAGTCCCTCCACAATGCGTCTGTGAATAAACGGAAAAATCGTAACGTTTTATATAGGGGCATACACCTAGTGTAATACATGTACAATGATTTGTAACCCATACAGTCATTCCAGGTTTTGCAGCCCCTGATGGAATTAGATTTTCATTCAGACATAATTAACATGACTGTTTTCTATAAATAAACAACCAACTACAATCTCAGTAATTTCAAATAACCACGTAGAACAGTTACAATGAGGTGACCAAAGTCTTGGAATACCCCCCAATATCGTCTTGGACCTCCTGTTGCCTGGCTTAGTGCAGCAACCCGACATGGCATGCACAAGACAAGTCGTTGCAAGTCACCTGCAGAAACACTGAACCAGGCAACCCCAATAGCCGTCCATAACTGCACAAACTGAACTTTCGATTACGTACAATAAATGTTCGATGGGTGGCCACATCACTCTCTCGGATCATCCAGAAATTTTCTCAAACCAATAGCGAACAATTGTGGCCTGTCGACATGGCGTGTTGTTATCCACAAACATTCCATCTCTGGTTCAAAACTGGTTCAAATGGCTCTGAGCACTATGCGACTTAACATCTGAGGTCATCAGTCACCTAGAACTTAGAACAAATTAAACCTAACTAACCTAAGGACATCACACATATCCATGCCCTAGGCAGGATTCGAACCTGCGACCGTAGCGGTCGCTCGGTTCCACACTGTAGTGCCTAGAACCGCACGGCCACTCCGGCCGGCCATTCCATCACTGTATTGGAACATGTAGACCCCAGATGGTCTCTAAGTAGCCTAACATGACCATTTCCAGTCAATAATCAGTCCAGTGGCATCTGAGGGTCCACTCCACTCCATTTAAACACAACCTACACCATTCTGGAATTATCACTGGCTTGCACAGTGCCTTTTTGACAACTTAGGTCCATGGTTTCGTGGGATCTGCTGTACACTAAAGGCCTGCAATTGGGCGCTACAAAATGAAAACGGGACTAATCTGACCAGGACACCATTTCTGGACAATTTATCGTCCAACCGATACGGCCACTACCCAAGGAGCCGCGCTGCAGGCAATGTCGTGCTTTTGGAAAAGGCACTCAGGACCATCGTCTGGTACCACAGCCCATTAACTATAAATTTCGCCACTCTGTCCTAACTGATATGATCATCGTACGTCCAACTTTCATTCCTGTGGTTATTTCACTCAGAGTTTCTTGCCTGTTAGCCCTGGCAACTCTACGCAAACGCCGCTGCTCTCACCGTTACGTTATGAGAGGTAATGCCTGAAAACTGGTATTGTCGTCATATTTTCGACATTGTGGCTCTTATTCTTCCAAAGTGAAATGTCCCAGGCGTCTAGATCATGCTACAAGGCCTGTTCGAAAAGTATGTTCCGACCGGCCGCATAATGGAAACCACTATGAAAATCAAAAATACTATATTAGCAACAATTAGCTACAACTTCCAGCTACTTCTCTACATTGTAGCCGCTGCAATTTACACACTTGTCGTAGCGTTGTTCCAACTTTCCAATACCCTCGTCACAGAAGGCAGCCGCCTATGCTTCTGGCCGATTCGCTACGCTGGTCTTTAGCTCGTTGTCAGTGACATAACGTTGTCTTCAGATCCAGCGGTTCATGTGAGCGGGGATGAGACTCAGAGAGAGTCAGTTATGGGCTCCAGTGTGGGTAATCAAACACTTCTCATCGAAAACGCTGCAGGAGTATCTACATCGCCCCTGCAGAGAGCAGTCGACAATTTTCATGCAGAAGAAAACACAGGACAGCTATGTTAATGTGGGCTACATGACATCAGGCGAAATCTCACACTAGACTCTCATATTTGGCTGCGGATACTATTGTTCTAAGCATCTTTACACGCTCACTGTGTGCACAGAAGGAAAGAGCGACTGACGCGATCGACGGGCATGCTAGAGGCACTGCCCAATGCATCTCTGCAAAACTTCATCGGGTTTATGCTGTGGTTTCCATTTCGCACACCATCGGACCATACTTTCCGAATAACCCTCGTAACATTCCGCACTCGAATTCTGTCAATTCCCGTGGTGCAGCCGTAACCACATCGGAAACTTTTTCACGTGAATCACCTGTGTATAAATGACAGTTCCGCTAAAACACTGCCCTTTTGTGCCTTGTGTACCCGATACTACCGCCACCTGTATATGCGCAAATCGCTGTCACATGACTTGCAACCTCAGGCTGTTCAACCACAATCTTCCTGTAACGATATTTATCCGATCAGTGTGGCGTAATTGAGTTTAAGTGAGCAAGAAATTGGCCCTGTATTTGTTATGAGCGCAATTCGTAAGCATGTAGATGGTGATGATAAATTAAAATATGAAGATATTTTTAACCCCAGCCATTTAAAGGGCTGAAAAGTCTTAAACATTTACCTTCATTATGGAATGCTCGAAGTAGTTTAAAGATGCCGTGCAATGAGACTTTTTTTATTGTGGAAAGATTTTGAGCTAAATTCATATACGATTTGTGAACTGCGACAGAAACCCCGTTAGAGAGCTGTTGCTTGCGTGAATAGTAAGATATAGATTTCTTTTACAAAATTTGCGTAATATGTCAATTATTTACTAGTGGTACGCTTTGTACACAAAAGAAATTACTGATAACTTGGGCAGCAGTCTGCGATTGTTTGCTGTTGTAGCTGTAATGTACTGGGTATGCATGTCTTTGAGTGACTGTAGGGAGGAGACAGAATGACTTGGAGTTTTTATATGGTATGACGAATGCCACAAAGTGTGTAAGATTGTAGGTTGAAGCAGATGTGTAAGCATGCCACCCTGCAATGTTACAATAAAGTTTAAGTTGTGCGCTACTTGACACAGTAACATCGTAAAAATTTTAAGGTTTCTTGTTTATTTTTGGGATTCAAGGAAAGTGGGGCGTGCTTTATATTTTCATTGCATGTCTCGTCAAAATTTTGCAAACATTAGTTTTCAATAGACTATACATACCGCCACACAGGTCCTGTCTAAAACAGCGTGATATTTGGTAGGTTGGAGTACTGTCGTTGCAGTAAGTTTTTTAAGCTAACCTTACGAAAGAGTCGGGAGTTAGCTACGCTACTAAACAGTTTCGATAAAGCCAGCAGAGTAAGAAGAGAGGATGACACAGGATCATGAATTGCGAAATATGGCATTTGTAAAAAGTAAACTATACGAGCCGAAACTTTTCAGGTGAAGTGTTGCTGCTCTAATTACTTGGGTGTACTATATATTTTTGAAAAAGGTAAAGATTTAGTGGAGTTTTTTCTTTTGCTGCGCTAGTTTTAGTCCTAGTCGAAGGAAAGGGAAATTTTGTCAAAATTCAATGAGGCCATGGTTGGCCGATAAAATCTGGGGCCGCTGGCAGAGTGAACTAACAGTCAACAGCCAGCGGCCACATCGTGGTAATACTAAAATACATTCGGGGGTCGGAATGTCACCATTCTAGGTGGTCTATGGAAGAAAGGCGTCATCGCCATTTGACGTCCTACGTCTGTAATTGGAGCTAAATTTGACGCAGTGAGGGAAATTGCACGAAAAATACTGGAAGTCTGGAAGAAGGTACAGAAGGCCAATACAAAAGCATTAGAGAGGCAGGAAGTACCGAATAAGCGGCTGGGATCTTTACTACAGTACAGGGTAGGTCAATAGGTATTAATCACGAATCCATATACACCTAAGTCAAAGATGAAAACATTCTTGACGAAGTACCACAGACCGTACCAGTTCGTGGAGATAACTTCGCCTGTGAATGTTAAAGTGCAGCTGCTAACAAATCACACATTATCCACGTGAGTAGAGTAAAGCCTTTTAAAGGAATGGTGGACTGATTACCTCAATTACAAGGAAGTGACCCGATTGCAGAGGCTAGACGAAGAAAGCGGAGGAAGAAGGTCTCGGCAGAAGAACAACAGTGGACGCATAACGTTCCGTATGCATTACGGTCACGGAGGGAGTAAATTATTGTATGTGTAACATTGTATGGCATGTTTACATTTTGTGTTTTTGTATCAGGGGATAATTTGAGTTCTTTTATGTGTCTGCTTTTTTGCTGTCTTTTTCTCGGGTTTTAGAGGTTCCGATAATAGTTGCGTTTTTCTTGTTTGTTGTTTTAGATTTTTGTCATTGTGTGGGGGAGTTTCTTTTTTTGTCCAGAGAATTCGATAGGGGAAGAGTGAACTATCAGGAATTTTTGAGGATGTCGAACTATGTTGTAGTAAGTTGTAGTGGAAAAGGGGTGGTACAGGCATGTTTTGTTCCTTTCCTTCGCAGGGTCAGAACATATGTGGACGTGCTCTATGATAGCCATGGGGATGCTGATCTGTGGTTACAGCAGTGGAGTCGGTCATCAGTGGACAATGATCCAGACCTTGCAGTCAGGGTTATTGTATTCACAGCAGCCAGATATATTAGTAACAAATCATAAGTGGTCTCTACGAACAACAATAGAGGTATTGAAGATCAGAAATGAAGTACGAAAATTACAGGAATCGTCTCGGAATTGTATACCGAGGGGGAAAGGAATCACATATTAAAAGAAGTACGAAGGGAGTATCAAGAACTACAGTTGACTTAGGAATTGTCTCATTTAGGGAAGAGTATGCCACAGGCGGTAACTATGCACAAGAGGGGATGAATAAATGCAGGGGGAAAGATATTGAAAATGGTGTTCGGTACAGCGGATGACGATGATGTCTGAGCATTGAATCAATCAGTAATGCAGGTAGAACAAGAGGTCAGTAAGGTTAGAGGAACCGTAGAGTGGCACGCTGCACGTTTGTCAAGCCTAGAGAGGAGGGTCTTGAGTAACACCAAGCTCGTACGAAACTTAGCGGAGAAGTTGACTCTATATGTGAGAGAGACACGGGAAGTTATAAATATCGATTTGTAGATGCTGCAAAAACGATTAAACATATTGCATGGTAAGTTGATTATTGCCTGGTTGCTCAGGGCAGTAGCAGACTGATTAAGTGACGCACGTACAGAAGTAACGATGTTACAGGAAGCAGTATATCATGCGGTAAATGGGTATCTAAGTCGGTGTTAATCTCGCCAGACGATCCTTTTAGAGGATTACAATTAGCGAAGAGACAATATCCACCAGATATAGAACATGTAGTGGAGGTAACACAGGCCACTAAACAAATATTCTTTCACGTGTCGTTGGTGCAGATGAGGACGAATGGGGCAAGAGTTTTCATCGAAGTCAATTTTCCAGTAGTTGGAGTTGACTCACGTTATGAGTGTTACACTATTCATCCACATCCAGTGAAATGGAAGGATATCGGTAAATGGGTGCAGATTACGATGCGAGACGTACTTTTTATTTCAGCGAACGGAGAAACTCGTGGAGTACTACCACTGTCAGAACTGGAGCATTCTACGCAGGAACAAGTGATGATTTGCCCTAATCGACCAGTTTTTACGGATAGTAGTACATGCGAAGTTGGACTGTTCCTGGGGATTACGAATGGCTGAGGTTGTGAGAAAGAAGTGTTATCGACACATTCCTTCTTCCGGGTGGTAGGGAGGCATTGGTTATATTGGGTATTTACGCCGATATGGGTGATGGTCACTTGTTGTACCAATCCGAGAACGGATAAAATAAGGAGGTTGCAACTGCGGGAAAGTGGAATAATTATTAATGGTTTTTGAGACTGTGGGGGAAGATTTCCATCTTCCAGCATCACGTACGGGTGAAACAGCTTTAACTTTCTCACATGGAACGTTTTTTACCTGGAAGGGGTTGTAGAGATATTACTAGTGCAGAATCGTTGCATTCCTTTATTAATGCACAGGAAGGATGTATCGCGGTTAATAAAGTATTGGAATACGTTCGAAAGTTAAAACAGCATCGGAGCGATAGAATAACGACAGTGAGACTTTCAGCCACTTTCTATATTTTTTGAGTATAGCTTTGTGGAGAATGTGGAAACTTGCACCAGTAGAGGAGGTGCCAACACATCACTTGCCTATGGCACGGGTAAACAGTGTAGACAATGTACAGGTGTAGAGTCAATGTTTTGTTGTTCTCTTTAGTTTTAGTTTACAAAACGCCAGTTTTGGGAGCAAGGTATGTTTACACAGCCACCTACCATGTATATTATATCTCGATTCGGGACGAATCTTGTTGAAAGGTGGGGAGTATGCTGCACTGGTATTAGTCCTATTCGAAGGAAAGGGAAATTTTGTCAAAATTCAATGAAGGCGCGGTTGGGCGATGAAATCTGGAGCCGCTGGCAGAGTGTGGTAACAGACGACAGCCAGCGGGCCAGGAAAGGTAAACAGGACACTCGCGGGCGCGGAGCTGCGACGGCAGTATGCACACACAATTTGTTTTGAGTGGAGCAACAACGAGGCAGTAAACTGCAGCGTTGTCTTAAGTTATTGCGATGTATGAGGCGGGGCACTAGGCCAGAGCCAAGAGTGGCGATTTGTAAGTGTTGACGTGTGGGAATTTATCCCTGCCATAGTTTCTGTCTCTCTCTGACACTACGTCAGAAACTAAGGAAAAGCGGATATAAATAGATGGACAATTTTAGCTTGGGATAGAGTGTGCCAGGTCAGTCAAGCATCGGGATGGACCTGTGATGGTCTTCGCTCGTAGAGGCCAGTCTGGCAGCGATGTTGTAAGTATTGTGCATAAACTTGTATTCTGTTTTCTATGTACTTAGTCGAGCCATATTCCACCTCCAGGGGGACAGGGCGGGACGGAACGGTATCCTGGAACTAGGAGATCGCACGGTCTGCCTGAAAGAGGGCAGTGACAGCGGTCTGCAGCAGGTTTCTTAATGCCAGTTTTACGTTACAGTCGGAACACACTGAATTCAGTTACTGTTCACTTTACTTTTCAGAATTCAGTACTGGATTAGTTTAGCTAAAATTAAGTTCAAATTTTATATGCAAACAGTTTTATTTTGTCAGAGTGCATTATTAGATTCACATGTGTGCTATTCACGAAAATGGTTCAAATGGCTCTGAGCACTATGGGACTTAACATCTGTGGTCATCAGTCCCCTAGAACGTAGAACTACTTAAACCTAACTAACCTAAGGACATCACACACGTCCATGCCCGAGGCTGGATTCGAACCTGCGGCCGTAGCGGTCACGCGGTTCCAGACTGAAGCGCCTAGAACCGCACGGCCACATTGGCCGGCTATTATTCACGTTTTGGAACTTTGTTCCGTTAGATTGACTATGTAAATTCACAGGGTATTTCTGTTGAACCATATCGGTTATATTCTCTCTCAAAATTGGATTGGCAATTTTATAAGTTAACTTGTGTGTTAGAATTACATGTCACGCATTGTGACATCACGCATTTTAGTACTACTCTCTGTGTCGCACAATATACTTCAATCGGTAACTTATTTAGTTCGCAGTTTTGGTTTTCTAATCACTTTGGCAAATTTAATTGAAAATACGGGTATACAGTTATGCAGTTTCATATTTGGCGATTCCATTATCAGATGGCGTTTCCGTAGCTACATCAGTTACGTTGTTCAGCAGACATACACGCGTATGAAGAATACAAGTTTATTCCTGTTTCAGTCACAAAAGTAAACATAAAGAACTCAGAAAAAAAGGACGTAACGTTGCAAAACGAGATCAAATGGAACGAATTTATAAAAGTTGTTGTTGGGGACACGAATGGCAGCATTCTAGGAAAGTGTAAAATCTATATAGCAGCACACGTATAAAACATATGTGCGACTCAATCTTGAGTACTTCTTCAGTGTTTGTGTACCCCGTCGGCTGGGACTAAAGGAAGTTTCCGGTAGTTGCGATCAACACGCGAGTATTGCGGAAAGGCTCTGTGAAACTTATTTGGAAAAAAAGACGTCCTTTCGTGACACAGTCGTAAGTAAGTCTAGACAACGGGCATTTGAAACAGGCTGCAAGATATTGCTGGTGTCACCAACACACAAGTGACCGAAGAGCCACGGAGAGAAGATAGAGAAATGATGTCTCGCACGGCATCATGCAGACATTCAGCTTTGAGTTGTTCTGTTTGTGAGTGGAACACGAAACCGAATAACTGACCATGGTACGAGGTACCCTCCGCCATGGGTAATCGAGGAGTTTGTATTTCAATGGATATGTACATGATACATTCAATTTGTTCCGCAGGATATTTTTGTCAAGTATATTTGATTTTCTATAACATTTTAGGGTTCCGTATCAGACTCGGTAAAATCAGAACCCTTAAAAGATCACTTTCTTATCTGTCGGTCTCTTTTTCTGACTGACTGACTGAAGAGCAGTGTCCCTCAGGGACGGATGGACACATCAGTTTGAAATTTATGTCACATACCTAGGTCTCTGGTCACTTGGCAATTTAAAGAAATGGCTCTGAGCACTATGGGACTTAACATCTGAGGTCATCAGTCCCCTAGAACTCAGAACCCCCCAAACCTAACCAACCTAAGGACATCACACACATCCATGCCCGAGGCAGGACCCGAACCTGCGACGGCAGCGGCCGTGCGGCTCCAGACCGAATCGCCTAGAACCGCTCGACCACACCGGCCGGAGGCAATATAAAACATGTTATCTTCTGCGTTAGTGCAGTGAGGAATTACGGCCATTTATGTCACATATTTTGATATTTGCTAAATCACTATTAAAAATTTATATGGTACTTCCCGTTGATCTATAATTACGAATTACGAGGAATGAGGGTTCCACAGTAAACGTAAAAAAAAAAGTCCGAGAATTATTAATTTGTAGCTGTATGCCGCAAAAAATATTTCTTTCGTTTGTTATCCTCCTGTTTGCCTGTCCTTCTGTTAAGACACCTTTTTTGCAGGAACGGGCAGATCTATCGACTTAAAATTGGTCACACATACTAAAGGCCACGTGTAAAATATCGAAGCTTCTACGGCAATGCAGTCAAAAGCTACGGCCATTTGTGTCACATACTTCGTTATCTTTCCAGTACCGATATCACTAACACGCACAAATAGTCAAAGTTATCGATTCCCGGATCACGAGATAAAGCTAAAGACAGGATCACATAAAATCACAAATATCATTATTGTAAAAGCAAAATTTAAACATCGCATAACTTGTATAGAGTTTTTTTCCTTAACGGTAAGCGATTAGCGCAGAAAATGGATCTGTAGAACATATTTAAAACTTTATCATTTATCTAAGCTGTTTCCACGGTATCAATACAAGTGAACGTGTGTGAGCATCGATTGATGGGGAACAGATATGTCTTGAACTTACTAGGCATGACAATTGCCCTCCTTCAATATGGAAAAAAAATTTAATCATGTTTTGTATGCAAGCTACGAACGTGTGACGACTTCCTCCACACAATAATTAGAGCCGTCACATTTCCAGGACTTCACCGTGATAAGTTCACAAACTCAAGCACTCAGTTTATCACGTTTCTGCGGAGAAGACTCGTTTACATTGTGCCCCGATCCACGAACAGGAGCAGAATGCCAGTGTTGTCACGTAATTCAAAACCTGCAGTAGCGGATGTGCTGTCAGCTAACTATTTGTGGCGCCTCTGTCGGGTTTTTCTGGCTATTTCCAAGTTGCCTCAGGACGTACTATTTATAAAATATTGTGAGGATGCTTGAAAATGACTTTAATAATCCATCTGTATGAGAAAGAGATGCTTCCCTAATTACCATCTTATAATTTAATAAGTTGCAGCAATAGTAATTTTGTATTAATGGGTCCCGCAAAAACCCCCCTTTGGTGCCAGTTTCCTCCTCAGCCTCAAACAATGCTGCCCCCTGTCTCCATTTAAGTCACTGTTAGGCAATTTCATGATGAATAACTGCATTTTTCGCTGGTTCTATAGATTTGTAATTACATAATTGTATAGTACAGGAAACAGTAATGTTGATGGTTAATCTAATGAGCACAAATTTTAATATTCACCTTATTTAGTGTAAGTATTTGCGGTTCCAGATTTCTTTTAGTCGAGCGTATGATGTAAAGATACAGATTTGTCGAACGGTAGTGAAAATACTTGTTCCCGTTTTCGCTGCTTTTCTTCTATTGCACATCCAGGCATGAAAAAAAAAAAACGAAATTTATGCATCAGTTTTCTACCTATCGCTAGAAACAGTCTTCTTTCCAGCGTACAGACACCTCCTATTCCTTGCATCCTCAATCAACAAGTTCGTAAAGCATTTCGAATGCATTTTCAATACAAATTTCAGTTTCCAACATAGGAAATCGTACATGGATCACACTGTGTCTACGACACGAACACTGAATTCCAGCTCAGAGTATAGACAAGGACTCAATACTTTTGTCATGTACAACAAACGACGTATCATAGCATTAAGTTCTTCATTGTTCTAAAACTGGTAATTGCTCAAATTAATTTTTGCACGTAATTTTGCGCAGACATGAACAGTCTCAGATATTACACGCTTTTTGAGGTTTACAAAATTTATAACAGTAATTATACATTATTCTACATAATTTTGAAGTGGAGTTTTGTAACAGTTACGGTGTATGCCACACTGCCAAAATAATAAATATTTCATATTCTCTTCCGTATAACTATTCTTCACGAAAAATTCGGTTTGCTTTCGAAAAAGTATATAAGTTCTTGATATAACATATAATAAACTATTACGAGACATTTCGTAATCAAAATATTGTAAAGATCTAAATACATTCCGTTTACGATCGAATAAAACAAACTAAATTTATAGGATAATTAACCTGTTTTAAAATAAAAAATAATAATCCAGAGTATTACGGAAAAACCTGGAAAAGTCGTGAAAATTGAAAGTGATGTACTCATACACTACACCGATCGCCTCTTGTACATCAAACTTACGATTTTATTTTAAGTAAACATAGCTCAAAACATGGGATTGCAAATTTCGTCATATCGGCTTGGTATCATATTCTGTTAGTCATCAAAACTCCTCGTAATTCTGGTTCGTTATAGGCCGTATTCGATGCGACAATGGGAGACGAACTCTGACGAGTACCTCCCAAAGTGTGATGTAATGAGGAGCAAATAACAGCGAACATCTGTGCCAGAGTTAACGATTTGGCCAGCTGCAGGTGATAACCTGGGCGATAGGTCGAGTCGTCTTTACCCTTCAAGCCGGCAGCTTCCATGTTCGAACACCCGGCCGGCGGCACTGGGATACAGCATTACATTTAAATTTATCTAGCAGAGGTTTTATGGTCCAACGACCATCCTACAGCGGGCATTGGCGGTGATGTAGGAATTGAACGCCCCACTACAGGGTCTCTTGTCACAGGCATGGGAACACATACCACAGCATTTACTGTTGTACTTAGATATCGCACATCCTATTTGCAACCACGTCCGGTCTTTCGTGATGTCCCGAAGAGCATCATAAATTGAGATGTCTCCAGTGTAATAACTGTCTTTGATTAAAAGACTCATTGTGTATTTCTCTGTTTTCTTCACTAGTATACTGTAGAACTTCCCTCTATGTATGGTTTCTTGGAGCAATGTTACTTGAAAGCAAATATGAGCGAGGAGAGGAAATTAAGTAATGGTCTACCACAGGGCTCCTTCGTAGCCTCACTATTATTCAATCTATGTATCTCCCACCTCCCCAATACCAGGTCAACAAAATTCTGCTATGCGGTCGGTATCGCTCTCACGTATATAACCAAAGACCTCGGGCAAGCTGAGTCAATTATCACAGAAAAGCTAACAGTTATGAAGCCCTATTTTAGAAAGTGATAGTTTAAATCCAGTACAAGTAAAACTGAAGTAGCTGTGTACATTCCATCTGAACAATAAACAAACTAACACAGAACTTGGAGTGAAACTTAATGGAAATTCTCTTTGCCATGACAAGTACCTTTGTTTCACCATTGACAGCTACCTTTTATATAAAAAAAGTCTTGAAAATACCGGTGCCTATATAAAAACTCGTATAAATATTATTCAAAAATTGTGTGGAACGACGTGGGATAGCCCCAGTAGGTACATTCCCACATCATCCATTACGCTGGTCTTCTCAGCAGCTGAGTATTGTGCCCAGCCTGGATAAAAAGCTGCCACAACAACTTTGTCGACGTCCAATTGAATTCACACTCTGCGGTGGGACAATCCGGTTAGGACCCATTTATTGGCTTCCTCTGCTGAGCAACATCTATCCACCTGCAAACAGTAGGAACGAGAGCTTGATTAGGGAATACACCAAGCTACAGGACAACATACATACAGGAGGGCATACCAAGTCTACGACGAAATAGACTCTGTTCAATAAACCCATCGTTACGGCAAGGAGAACCAGTAATACAGTGGTGCGGTCTCAGCTGATAATTTTATGCAAATCCTGAAAAGCGTGAGTGGCTCTGAAAGTAGAACTGTGATAATGCCGGTACAGAACTCGACAGGAAACTATGGGTCAAATGGAACAGTGCTCACTCTGTGCATGGTCCATGCAGAGACTCACTTTATAAATGGCGTGCTACAGAGTCTCTGGTTTGTGCCCGTGGGGCCAAAAGCCAGACTATGAAGTATATTAAAGATGAATGTTTCTAGCGTTCCTTTAAGGGAAGCTGGAGCGACCTCTTAAAAGTAGTCGGTACAGATTTTTTATGGATTATGAACTTAGGTACTGAGATTTAGTTAGTTTCATATGTCTTTTCGACTTCCTGTTTTCTTTTTGTATCCATATACTAACGTCATATACTTCTATTTTTACACTACATGTGAGCCTTACGAATAAATAAATAAATAAACCTTGCAGTGGTACATCATGCGAAAGTTAGGTTCGTCATTAAATTTTGCACACCAATATAACTGAGGATTTAGAGTCCAACTGTAAGATGAAGAAAGTTTCACAGGACAGAAATACTTGTAGACCGGCGACAATAAAAGGAATACCGCTATCACCATCACATATAACTTTTTATCACTACCAGTGTTAAAATGCCATAGATGTGCAGATATGTATGACTTGGATATTAAAATCAGTAGCACCAATAAAATGTTATGATATGAGGATTATGAAATGTGAAATACAGTAAAATATATGTAATCTTTAAATTTAATAACAATAATAATTTGCTTGTAACAGTGGATATTACTTTGGCTGAGGCACAGGATTTCAGTGTGTAACACCTCCGATTTATTTTGACCCGATCTGATCTGACCGAATAGCATCCCAATAATTATTAATTAATGTGACCGTGTACCTAATGGGACTGGCAATCGGATTTGACTGCTACGGAGTTGTTACATTCCATTTTGTCCTTCTCAAATGCTGTAACAATGATATGTCTGGGAACAAGAAGAACACCAACACAGTTTCACTAATCAAGAACCTATATTCGTCTCAAAGACACAAAAAGGAGGAGACAGCCACTGCCTTCGTCATACACTTCTAATTACGGCTAATCTCAGCACAGGCTTCTTCGTTATTCATTATCGTCACACGCTGATCCAATCACTGCACTCGAACACTGCAATCCAAAATGATGCCGGCGCGGTAGACGCGAAACCAAAATATCGGCACAGAAATATCACTGATCACTCTCGTAATTATACTTCTTCACTTTCCCCGTATTATTCTAGCACAAAGGGGTTAAACCGCGGCGATGGCCACTCCCTTTGTCGGTAAAACCTTGCATTACAACAACTGCTGGCTTCTGCACAGCTCGGCCCGCCACACCAGACTGACTCCACTCACACTCGCTCTCGCAACACGACACAATCGATCGTTAGCCCTATCGACCTGTGCCGAGTACAAACTATCGTAAGGGCCTACGGACCCCTTACATCCCGGCCCTCGAAAACTTCTTTGGAGCCTCCGGCGTAAAAGAATCGGCAAGGGAATTTGACATTACTACATCTGAACAAAACACATAGGGTAAATAATTAATGAAATTACAATTCACCAAATAATCCCTCGACTCTGGTAGTGGGCTGCCTCCACAATAATATTCTACAAAAGGTTATTACATCTCATAAACATGGAATTGTTCAAATTACAATTTTTTTATCAAACAGCAATAATCCTCTATGGTCCATATTGAATGTAACACACAACATACAATCAAAAATTATTACGTGAACACATGACATATGAATTATTATACTACAAATTAGTTGTTACAGGTTTTATACCCATTCTCAGGTAATCATTGATATGAAATATGAAGTTCTAGTTATAACACATCAGAAAATACAATGCAAATAAACATCCCCCATTTTCAAATGTCCGTTTAACAACTAAATGTTCTAAATATATCTTAGTAGGTTTATTCGGGTCCTGACAGCTCTCACTCTTGACGGGAGTGTCATTCAGTTTTCTGGTCCCTCCACCTCTTCCTCTATAATCAGACGAATGATTAAAAGGATTCCTTGGGTCATTACTTCCCTCTCGGTTTTGATCATTAGCTTGATTGTGTTCCTGTGATAGAACAGATTCCAACTGTTCCAGTATCTCCATCAAGGACTCCCTATTTTTAATTAGGCTCCCGGATACAGTTTCTTGCATTCTCTGGCTTATTCTTCTTTTTATCGCTGATATCATTACGTCATCACTCAGGGGTTGTTCCAAGGTCTCATTCAATTCCCACAAATGTTCGGCAAACTCTCTTAACGTTCCTCTCCATGTACTAAGTGACTTGCGGTGGAGTAGGTCCTCAATTGCTGCACACTGATGACTTTTGGACCAGTATTTCTTCAAGAATTCCTCTTCAAACTGATCATAACTAGTAGTCCCTTTCTTCTTCCTGGCTCCCCAAGTGAAGGCCTCAATTTCCATTGCAACCCTCTGGTCATCCTCTTCTCGTTGCACGGCTATAGCATTTCTCAGATTGACAGCCAGTTGGTCTTGCCTATCTCCTATTCCCTTAACCACATCATTGCATTGTTTCTGCATCTGTGTCACCTCGGCAATTCGATGATTGCAATTTGTTTCCACTTCGGTGATCCTTTCTCCCAATTCGGCTTTAGTTTCTTCAATATCGTCTTCTATCTATTTTGTTAACTTTCCTTCCATCTTCTCCACGTCCCCCTGGACTTGGTTTATGCTCTTCTGTAGCTTCCTCTCTCTCTCATCGATGTCCATCTTCAGTCGTTATTGTAACTCCTGAATTTCCTTCTTCAGATTACATTCTATCTTCTTTTCTGATGTTTTGAGCTCTTGTGTTAGAGTTTCCTTAAATGACTTTTCTAAGCTTTCTCTAGTTTCTTGTAAACCCTACTCTAATGATTCTCGTAAATCTTCCTTTAGTGATGCGTTGTTTTCTTTTAGCAAGGCTGCCAACATCGACCGTATATCCGCACCCTCTGAAAGCGGCTTATCTCTCGTCATTTGTCCCGGTGTCTCGGGATAACTAGTTGAGTGTGCTAATGGGCTATCTAATGACAACCCATAATCACTGATTCCTGAATCATCTCTGTCTTCCTGTCCTATCCCTTTCCTTTTAACTACTGCCTCACAAACCTGCTTATCTTCAGTAGACATGTTTGTTTATTTTTTTAATGCACAGGTAAGTAATATAGAATAACCTCTAGTAACCCAAAACACACCTAATTACCATGAAACTAAACTAACAGTACCTGCAGTATTTTCAGTTAATCCCAAAATTGATACAATACGTATGAATACCAAACATGACAACCCTCAAAACCTAATAACCTCAAATATCAATTCTCACATACACAGCTTATGTAAAATGTCCTAAATAAGTTAAATCACACCGTTCATTAAATCTATAAATGTAAAACTCCCAAAAACAATAAGCATATCTGTATAATTACCATTTAGACTGCGCAGCATGCATCAATAAGTATGCTATATTTCAGAGTATGTTTCACAAACTTTTCGGAAATTACTGTAATTGGGCACTTTTCCTAATGTGAAATTCCGTTTACAATTGTTTATTTACCGCGAAGACTGCACACTGCAATTTAACGTTATGCTAACCAGTCGTCTTCACTCACCAACTGACGTTACCACGAGTCATGATGTTTTGACGTTTGAAGGGGGCGTGGTGCTGAACTGCCGCCGGAGCCGCGTGAAGTCGCGCTGAAGATCTGCGGCGAGTCGTCGTAGTTCTCAGCCGGTCGCTAAGTGGCGCTGCAGGGGGGCGTAGTTTGTAGTTTGGCTGCTAGATGCCGGGTTGGCGCTCGGTGTCTCGAAGTTGCGCTGAAGATCCGTGGTGAGACATCGTAGTTCTCCGCTGGCCGCTCCATGTCGCAGCAGGTGGGCGTAGTTTATAGTACGGCCGCTAGATGCCGGGTCGGCGCTCGGTGTCTCGAGTTCGCACTAATCGCTGTCGGTGTAGTCCATCTGTGCCTGACTTACTCTTTGCACAGGTAGTTAGGATGACGTGTGAAATCACCTCGCAGATCGAAGCTCTTTGGCGCAGCTGCTACATGGGTCTGCGTGACGTCACTCAACAATTGCGTCGCCACATATATTGTCGTCTGCATAACAGTTTATGGGTCCACATGAAGCTGCCCGATTTTCACTATTCAAAGAGCAAGTTTGGTCACAATATTACTACTAAATACTTCTTTAAAGCTTTTGTGACTAATTCTTAGTTCGTTTTGCTGTTGTAATGTTCACACGTGTCTTTCTTTAGTGTTCACTTTTCACAGTTTTTCGTACGGATTTACGCGTTTGCACATTATAACACAGTTTATCGACACAATTATCCTTATTTAATATGGCAAGAAAAAACAGTTTAGTCACAACCGTATGATTCTATTACTTCGTATTGTTCAAAATGCACTGTTTCTTATTGCGATTTTAAAGTTCATATTCTGTCTCCATCCGAAATTGGAAAAATACCTTCTCGCGTTAAGCAAGATAAAATTATATATTGTCCTTACTACTCCTCCGAAAATTGCACTTGTCCTTTCACGGTAAGCCAAGGGTGTAACACCTCCGATTTATTTCGACCCGATCTGATCTGACCGAATAGCAGCCCAATAAATATTAATTAATGTGCCGTGTGCCTAATGGGGCTGGCAATCGGATTTGACTGCTACGGAGTTGTTACATTCCATTTTGTCCTTCTCAAATGCTGTAACAATGATATGTCTGGGAACAAGAAGAACACCAACACAGTTTCACTAATCAAGAACCTATATTCGTCTCAAAGACACAAAAAGGAGGAGACAGCCACTGCCTTCGTCATACACTTCTAATTACGGCTAATCTCAGCACAGGCTTCTTCGTTATTCATTATCGTCACACGCTGATCCAATCACTGCAATCGAACACTGCAATCCAAAATGATGCCGGCGTGGTAGACGCGAAACCAAAATATTGGCACAGAAATATCACTGATCACTCTCGTAATTATACTTCTTCACTTTCCCCGTATTATTCTAGCACAAAGGGGTTAAACCGCGGCGATGGCCACTCCCTTTGCCGGTAAAACCTTGCATTACAACAACTGCTGGCTTCTGCACAGCTCGGCCCACCACACCGGAGTGACTCCACTCACACTCGCTCTCGCAACACGACACAATCGATCGTTAGCTCTATCGACCTGTGCCAAGTGCAAACTATCGTAAGGGCCTACGGACCCCTTACAAGTGGGAGTAAGTTTTTCCTTAGGCATAAGTTATCTTCCAGCATAACTGGAGAGGTAGTGAACAAGGAGCTACGTGTAGAAACACATTTACCCAAATAATCTAAAACTTTGTTGACTAGAGGACAATTGTGCTAAAAAAAAACAAAATTTGCCCAATGTCGTTGTGCTTAGACTTAAAATAGGGGCATACAAGTTTCGTTTTCCACTGACATCAAAAGAATTTATAAAACATGCAGTGATGCACCCAGTCGGCAGTAAGCCGCTGGTCTCCGCCACCAAAAAAATTACGAGTGGTAATTCGATGCAGTTTTACTAATTTTGCAAGATATTAAACTGTCGCTTAAACCATTTGAAAACTCTCATCAAATACGGAAATAAACAGAACATACGCAATAAAAAAATTAAATCAGAGAATTCTAGTTTAACCTCTACAATTTGTTTATTAGAACTGAGTCCCAAGTTGCAAAACCTTTCAGATTTATGAATAACAATTTATATAAAACTGATATACTTAAAAAATAAATGTCAACATATATGCACTGAGCATGTTTTAAGCCCATTGGCAGCAACGACAAAGAAACTCAGAATTTAAAATCTCAGGCACATAATACCCACAAAACCAGTATTAATTTAACACATAAAATTGTTCCTCTAAAACCTGGAAGGGGAAAAATAAGCATTAGAATTGAAATCACAACCACAGCACTTCAACGAAGCTGAAGGAACAAATAACGTTTGACAAGTTTAATCAAAGTTGGCTGAGGCCATTCTCGCAACGACGTTGTTCAGTCCACCGTAGTAGGTAAGACAGCTCTTCTCATTTAAAATGTTTCTCATTTGGTTCCTTTTAATTCGGCGTTTGACTTGTGGTGCAATGAATGACACATTCATTTATTCTTGTGCATCTGCGATCTGTCTGCCACTAGCGTGACTTTTCAAACTACAGCACGTTGAGACTGGAGTCAGTTCAGCGTAGTGTAGCGAGTGCATCGCCTCCAGGAGTGCTAGTCTCAACAGCGTGGAGCAACGCTGAGGCTCGGCATATGACAGTGGGCACAGACCACTCACAGTGCGAAAACGCGAAGCCACTAATCGAGGAACACATGCTGAGAGCAAGACTGCGCTTGTAGCACTTATAAATCAGTACGGTGGACCACGCCGTATGCTGTTGGGAGTAACTATAACATTCACTGCTTGGTTACATCGTGCGAAGATAAAATACAGGGAAGACGTCTACTGTTATTAGTTCCTTGTGTCACTAAATGCGTCAATAATAAAATTACGTCAATCATCATAATTTCTCAACCCTAAGTAATAAATTAATTAGAACCTAAAAGGTGTACCGAAGAACCTCAACAAAAAACTTACATATGTTAATCTGATACATTATAAATATCGCTCTGAACCGCTCAAATTAACGTTTCAGAGATGGGACAGAAGTAATTGTGCAACAGCAACACCACCTCACCAAATAGTACTACATCACCATACCACATGTACATTATCATACACCAGACAGACAATGTATACTAACAAAAAAGGCAACATCGAAAAAATAATGAAGGGGCGTTGTGGTCACATTCTCACTAAAGCTTCTCATCATGGCACCACAACATGGCCTTGTCGTGCTTTATAAATCCAAGAATCATTATATGAGGCACTACGCACTTGGTTATACACGGATACCAGTACAAATGGAATTGCGAACACGACTCAATGACACAAGTCACCCTAATGCCCTATTTGCCAACCATCTAACAGGATGTTCAGATGTAAACACCGTCTGTTGCAGAAACCTAATGCTATATTACGTCAACACAGGTAAACACGGTGTTAACTGTTCACAGTCTATCTCCGCTTTGTTGGCAGTCTGTGTCTCTCAGGCTCCATGTCACTGCTCGACTTATCCAATATATGTATACTTTTACCAGGGTATGCCAACTCACTGCCATTGCACTAACTACTTCCTGGTGGTGACTCCGCCGGCACGTCCTCCCACAATCCGGAATCACGACCACACTGGAAGCTCCTCAGACTAATCACACCGATGGAAAATGCACTCAGCGAACGTGCCATGCTATAACCAGGGGTTGCATCACACTCTGCCTGCCGTACATTACAGCCGCACATTTGAAGGTCGACTACACTCCGATTTTCATACTCCCAACTTCATTCCTGCTGCTGTTCCTTCCCTCGACTCCCCAGGTCACCCAAGCAATAACATGAGCAGGGCCAGGTGAGCGCCCTGCATGGACCCGGCGTCGAACCAAATCTTGCCCGCCCCTGCTCACGGCAACTCGCGCTGGCACCATGTTAATGCGGCTGCTTCAGACTCCCCTTCGCTCAGCCAGCATGTCACTTCATGCCTCATAGTGGTGCTGCCGTCAACCGACTGCTACATACATGTGCTCTCTGACACGAACAGCTGCGCGGGCCGGAATCTGAAACGCACGAAGTAACGGAAATTTCGAGGAACATAGCATAATGTCCAATATATTGAAATTCAGAAATATATTGCCTTTGAAGAGCACATTTCCTTAAATTTGAAAAGTATATATATCACATAATTAATTTAAGGACAGACCGCGCGGAGTGGCCGTGCGGTTTGGGGCGCCACGTCACGGATTGCGTGGCCACTTCCGCCTGAGGTTAATTCCCCTTCGTGCATAGGTGTGTGTGCTGTTCTTAGCATAAGTTAGTTTAAATAGTGTGTAGGTTTAGGGATCGATGACCTCAGCAGTTTGGTCCCTTAGGGATTCACACACATTCGAACATATTTAATGTAAGAACAACAATAACAGAAAAGAATGAGATTTTCACTCTGCAGCGAAATGTGCACTGATATGAAACTTCCTGGCGGATTAAAACTGTGTGCCGGACCGAGACACGAACTCGGGACCTTTGCCTTTCGCTACGATTCATGACACGTGCTCACAGTTTGGAAGGTAGGAGTAGAGGTACTGGCGGAATTAAAGCTGTGAGGACGGGTCGTGAGTTGTACTTGGATAGCTCAGTTGGTGGAGCACTTGCCCGCGAAAGGCCAAGGTCCCGAGTTCAATAACAAAAAACTCTCATGCTTTGACGCCCCCTAGATATGTGCACTAGAAATTATCAGTATTTCACTAAGCACTACCATTGTTAATGCTGGTTCTAGACTATTACTATAACACCATGTGAACGAGAAGAACTGTGTTTCTTTCAGTTTCTGTCTACGCTCAACAATACAGTTCTCATGTTTCCTTTTTATTTCTTCTATTTCCCTTACACAATTTCCGTTGGTTACCTATTTTACCTATTGACTTATGAACAGTGTTGTGTTAACAGCAAGTTTCGTTAACTTCCAAATGTCACCTTTACCTGGATGGAATGTTCCCTGTAGTTAGTCAACCTGTTACACTAATATCGATATAACTTATACCTATTTCAATGACTTCTTTGTCTGCTTTTATTTAATGTGACACCTGTAGAAAAATATTCTTTTATGTTCTTCCATGTAAATGTTTCCTGATAACTCGTCAATAGAATTAATCTACCAGTATGTGTGTAATTATCGAAGTAATGTTCTACGACAGTAACGAAATATTAAAACTGTACTTACAGCACTGGTTCTTACAAAGGGTAACGAGGATTATAATTATATAAACCTGGAACGAAGTGCCTTAGCATTGTGCTACAAAACCCGCAAGGCGAGAGGAGAAAGGGTGAATTTGGCGGTCGAATTCCAAGCTTCCGTTGCGGCAAGAGGTAATCGGTGCCTAGCTTGAAAAGTGGTCACATCTTTTGTCCTGAACCAAGCAAGAAAAACAGCAACATTACATAACACACCTCCGACGTGGAAGTAATTTCGCTTGTGATTAATGGCGTACATTGGTCACCTCTGTACAAAGAAAACAAACCCTAAGAACAGAATTTTCAGAACTTCTTACATAGTACGAGCCATGCATACGTTTGTCGCCTTTGTGAGTAGCCACTTGAAGTCGCAACGGCCACGACCTTCGTCTCAAATAACCATCTGAGTGCTACATGACAGCATGGAGAAGGTATGTGGTTTCTTATCCAATAATACGTTTGTCTTCCCTAAGAACAGTGTCGAGCACCCATATTTTATCCTGAGCCATTTACCTATACAGGGTCCTATTTCAAGGGCTACGGTATTTTGGAGTATTCTGATTTGTTGAACTTAAGGAAAGTAATAACAACATTTAATAACATTTGTGAAACATTAGATTCTTTTACTGTTCAGTGAATCTTTTTCTTAGGATATTTAAAGTTTCACTAAAGCATAATTTCCAAGGAAAGGTCTAAGATCTGTGCTAAATGTTATTCTTATTGAAACCACAGTACAATAGTAGAGTTACATGTGTAAAAGTCGGATTATACAGAATAGTTATTGGCTAGTGAAACTAAGTAACCAGCATGAGGAATAATTACTGTACGGGCTTTTAAGTAATGGTGTTAAAATTTTTATCTGTACGTAGTTAAAACGAGTTTTTCCTGTTGCGTCTTAACCAAAATGTTGAAGTGGTCTACTCGTAGATAATTTGCTGAGCCAGCTTTACTTTCTAGGTACAATAACAGTGCAAATGGAGTGCGACTACCTATTTTGCAACATTACTGTTCTATAACTAGCTACTGTTATTCAGAATGTAACTGATGTAGAGAAGGCAGGCCCCATTTGAGCAATGTGATATAAAGATGTGAATACTCCTCGGTAATACAAATAGTAATCGGAGTAGAGCATATAATCTCCAGGCAATCATTTCAGTTACAGTATTTCTAAATAATTCAGGTGGTAAAAAAACATGACGGTCAAATAGTAATGTTACACCATTAACAATCATTTATCTGCAATGATCATTAGCTTTCTGCTATACAGATAGTGAGTGTTACTGAGACAAAGCTGTTGCCAAAACGTTTTAGTATCCCCTCTGTGCTATTCATGAAAAACCACTGGTGTATTGCTTGCAAAAATGTAGTATTGTCTCGTGTCCTATACGCAAAAATAGTATTTCAGTATCAAGTAAAGTATATATTAACAGCCAACATTACTTATGATCAGTGCTAGTACTTGCTACAACTTCGCCTAATTAGGCTGACGATCGCTTGCTTTTACGTAATTACTGTTTCCTTTATTACTAAAAGAATTGTGGTTAGATTTTCGTTTGTTTTTCTGCTGCTTCCTTTAAACAGAAATCCTTTCAGAGTCGAAGACTAATCCGATAATCTACCTGTTACACACGTCACGGTGATCTTCAAATGCATTCCCAAGAATAACTTTATCGGTGTACTGCTAAGTTATTAGTAGCCTGTAGTGTTATAAGCCCACTTGAGCAAGCCTTCCCGCAGTAATATCCTCATAACCTTCTGTTAAACTTTGTTAAACGTAGCTTGTACGACCTAGAATACCGTAGTGTTTTCAAGCAACCATGATCTTCGGAAGTTAGCTGTGAAATTTCGAAGAGGATACACTCTGAACACTCTGAAGAGCCAAAGAAACAGGTACCCCCGCCTAATATCGTGTAAGGCCGCCGCTAGCAAGCACAAGTGCCGCAACACGACCCGTCATGGACCCGAATAATTTCTGAAGTAGTGCTGGAGGGAAGTGACACCATGAATCCTACAGAGCTGTCCATAAATCAGTAAGATTACGAGGGGATGGAGATCTCTTCTGATAAGCACGTTGCAAGTCATGCCAGTTATGTTCATATCTGGGAAGTTTGGAGGTCATTGGAATTGTTTAAACTCAGAAGAGTATTCCTGGAGCCACTCTGTATCATTTCTGGACATGTTCGACGCCACATTGTCCATCGGAATGCACAATGATTATGAATGAATACAGGTGATCAGACAGGAAGCTTACGTGCGTGTCAGCTGTCAGTGTCGTATCTAGACGTGTCAGGGTTCCATATCGCTCCCAGTGCACACGCCCCACACCGTTACGGAACATCTACCAGCTTCAACAGACCCCTGCTGACATGCATGGCCAATAGATTCATGAGGTTGTCTCCATACCTGTACACGTCTATCCGTTCGATACAATTTGAAACGAGACTCGTCCGACCAGGCAACATGTTTCCAATCGTCAACAGTCCAATGTCGGTGTTGACGGGCACAGGCGAGGCGTAAAGCTTTGTATTGCGCAGTCGTCAAGGGTACACTAGTAGGACTTTGGCTCTGAAATCCCATGTCGATAATGTTTCGTTGAATGGTTGGCACGCTGACACTTGTTAATGGTCCAACATTGAAATTTGCAGTAGTTAGCAGAAGGGCAGCACTTCTGTCGCGATGAGCGGTTCTCTTCAGTCGTTGTTGGTCCCGTTCTTGCAGGATGTTTCCTGGCCGCAGCGATACCGGATTCCTGATATTCATGGTACACTCATGAAATGGTCTCACGGGAAAATCCTCACTTCACCGCTACCTCAGAGATGCTGTGTCCCATTATGCGCCGACTTTAACACCACGTTCAAACTCACTTAAATCTGGATAACCTGCCTTGTAGTAGCAGTAACCGGTCTCACAACTGCGTCAAACACTTGTCTTTTATAGAAATTGCCAACTGCAGCGCCATATTCATCAGTATTGGAGCAACCGGGTTACGGAGCCAAAGAAACATTATCCAAGATGGCGGCGTTGACGTCATCCAAGATGGCGTCGATGACGTCATTAAAGTTTGCGCCATGACATCAGATGATGACGCCAGTATCAAGTATCCAAGATGGCGGATTTTGGCAGGATGTTTCAATTTTGGCAGGATAGTGCCACACCCACCTCCGACAGAAAATGACCCCCACAGAGTTCAAATTCCAAGACAATAATGCACCACACCACAGTTAACTCCACTACGCAAATAAAATTGCAGGAAGATGACTCACTTAAGCTACCTCCACTAACCTAAGTCACCCGACAGCAACTAACTCCTACAAACTGCCACCAAGTTTGAATTTTGGCAGTAAGAAAGCTCACTTGGGGTTTTGCTACCTCCACATCCCGAAGTCATCCTACTGCCACTTCCTCATACGAACTGGCACCAAGTTTGAATTCCAACAGCATTATGCAACACACCACAGCTATCTCTACTAAGCAAAGAAAATCACGGGAAGATAGCTCACATGGCCTACCTCCACTAACCTAGGTCACCCAACTGCCACCTCTTCCTACGAACTGGCAGAAAGTTTGAATTTTGGCACTAAACAAAAGTCAATTTGCGTATCTCTAATAATCTAAGAAAAGGGCGCGAAGCAAAATACACTTGCACTAACCTCAGTCGCCAGACCGCCACCTCCTCATAAGGATTCGTGGGAAAAGGACATAGACATAAGCCTTTATTTAAACCATTCCATGTAGGTGTGTTCACCACAAGGTCAGGACTCCAACTGTCTTAGTACACATCGCCACAAGCAGAGGGCGCTACCGTGATGTCAGGTGATGACGCAAGAACTGTAATTGAAGATTGCGGCATCCATTGTGCCCTTACCAACCCATGTTGATGGGCTAACCTGCATTAACGTGTACTAATGTGAACAGCGCATGACGTCATCCAAGATGGGGGTGAAATGGCGGGAAAGCGACTCTGTCTACCCTAAACATAAGTCTTTATTATTTTGCAAGCAATGTCTCCACCACGAGATCTAGGTCACAACTGACCAGTACACATTACTGCCACCAGAGGGTACTTTCATCCCTCCTATGACCTAATCCCAGATTGTGGTCTGTAAGGGGAAAATGGCGCAAAAATGACTCAGGCAGCACTGGGCTGCTGGGGAGAGTAAGGAAGGAGTACACTCTATTTTGTTTGGAACATTTTATTTAGGTATTGAGTATATTTATCACACTGATACGAAACACACGCTCTCTCATGCTTGGGGCTATCCCACACAGCCCACAGACCTGCAAACTACTTCTAAATACCGCTCTCCAGACACGCAAACAACTCCTAATTTACCCAAATAATTTAAGAACAGATGTGTAGACTGCTCCTTAATAATGCTGCACAGTGATGTGTAGTCACGCTCAGTACTCGTCAACTGTCCAAATAAAGCATGGCACAGCCTACAGCCCAGCCGCAAAATAATCCAATCAATGCCCGCAAACACCGTACCCCAACACACCCTGTCAACTATATCGTGTACTGACGCGCCTGTCAGCTGTTAAAATCGCACACAATTGCGCTCAGGCATGAGGCTGTCACATCCCTTTCATACTTGATTTTCGAGAAATTCCTATTCAACTACGTGTTTATCTAGACACACATGCTGACTTGATCAGGTGGCAGCGCAGTCGAGAGCCGCCGAACGTAGATGAAAGTTGCATCTAGGCGCCGTTCATCACGTGATCGGATGGGAGCGAATACTTGTTTACGGAGGGGATACGCTCCATGTGTGGCCGCGCGCGGGGGTTCGTCACTACCCTTGCTGTAACTGCAGTCAGGCGAAGACCCAGCAGAAATCCTTCCCAGATACACACAAGCTGCTCTCTCCTAGCAATTTTAACGGACCATGTGTGACATGTCACTGACGCTTCGTCGCGTGTAGCTACTTAACATCGCAAGTGCATCTAGCAGCGTTCTCAGTGTTATACTCAAACCACATTGCTATCTAAAATAATAACCAAGCCGAACTCTGAAAAATCCATAGTCCCACAGAAATACTAAACGTGCGCTTTTGTAGGAGTTTTCGTGTTTTCTCAGCTTATATGTACGGATATTCTTGCCCTAACAGAACCGGTTTACGAATATAATGCACAATAACGTCGAATGCAGTCTTGCTCGCGGACTTAACGTTGTACCGACTCCATTCCTGCTCTCAACACAGCCGGCCGCTGTGGTCTAGCGGTTCTAGGCGCTCAGTCCGGAGCCGCGCGACTGCTACGGTCGCAGGTTCGAATCCTGACTCGGGCATGGATGTGTGTGATGTCCTTAGGTTGGTTAGGTGAAAGTAGTTCTAAGTTCTAGGGGACTGATGACCGTAGATGTTAAGTCCCATAGTGCTCAGAGCCATTTGAACCATTTGAACTCTCAACACACGCACATGTTCTCACAGCTATGTAAAGGCTCTTACATCCCACCACAAAGTATCTGAATGAATCAAGCATTATGATAGGCTCTTATCGAATTTACTCGCCAAATTACTGATGCTGCCACTATCCAAGCACCATCCACCTCTTCTTTCTGGACCTTCAGCTGCAAAATTACTTTGCAAAGAAAGCTAAAGTCCATTGACAGTTAAACCCATAAACTTGTCTATAGCTCATCAAATACATACCAGACTCACAAGGATATTGGAAGCCAAGAACATATCTACCAGTGTATCTATCGTTATACAGTTAATGTCTCGAACTCACAGCTGTACTTCTGGAACGAATATCACTATCTATAGCGCACCTAATTTTCAACATAAAAAAATCTCTTGCCCTTATCGATGTCCTCAATCTACATGTCCCTCATGTCAGGACACACAGTCATCTTCCCTAGTCATGCCAAAACGTAAACCACACAAACTTTACAATGCAATATATACACATTTTACACAACATATGCCACAATAACGTTACCATGCAATATATACACATATTACCAAAACAGTGCAATTATCTTTTATATCTGTACAGCACCCGAAAAAGTTATGTCTACACTCAGACCAACTTTATGTCACAATACTCCTCAGTCCTAGGGAAGCACCATCCACCTCTTCTTTCTTCCTACAGATGTTGCATTCGGCATCAATTAACTATTTTACGCCGGCCAGAGTGGCTGAGCGGTTCTAGGCGCTACAGTCTGGGGCCGCGTGACCGCTACAATCGCAGGTTCGAATCCTGCCTCGGGCATGGATGTGTGTGCTGTCCTTAGGTTAGTTAGGTTTAATTAGTTCTAAGTTCTAGGGGACTGGTGACCACAGAAGTTAAGTCCCATAGTGCTCAGAGCCATTTGAACCATTTTGAACTATTTTACGCTGATCGCCATATTGCACCGAAAACTGATCCTCGCATACTGCCATACATATCGGCAAATACGTAAAGACACCTGCTCATTTACACTCTTCTCCCACTGTGGCCAGGAGCTTGAATATTAGTGCGTCAAACCGATCTCCAGCTCATCAATATATCAACGAATACCATGTCAAAGTACTAAACATACAATTACTATCCGACGCCATACAAAATTACCCCTTTTACATCAGAACGCTCTCAGTTCATCGAAATCACTCTCAGAACTTATGTGCAAAGACATGTTCATTTCCCCCTCCGTACAAACGCGGTACTGTTTCTGCTCTCTACCTGCCTACTTCCTTGCGTTTCTACAGACATCTCCAGACTCGGGGATTACAAGAACATACGTATTTCCGCATCGTCTGCCATAAAATTATATAATTTTCGCAGTACATCTCGATATCAAGCATACAGCAGTAGCCTCCTGATCGCTCAAGCAACATAATTAAGAAGATATGGACTGGAAATTATTTCTCTACAAACCCCAAATTTTATTTACATGTAGCATGCTCTAGACTACTGAGTAACTACAAACAAACACATCACAAATCATATTTCCACCCACGAATACCGATCTTACTGACATAACCTACTCCAAATCATCCCAACTAAGGTCTTTCCCATGTCTAGAGAAGATTCAATCGTATCTTCCACATCCCAGTTCCACACAACACAATGGATCATACCTCAACTAAATAAAGATGCGAAATATGAAGAAGCAGTTAACTGAACAATTTAAATGAAATGGAATAATAGTCCATCACAAACGCACCTGCATACACAATCTTCTCAAGTGTCCTCTTGATTTCAAAAGCCGCCCATCTTACGATTGTGGTCTCAATTGAATGTCATTCGACGATGAGCGAAGTATCGGAAATACACCATCTTTACGACTGGACGTAGTGATTTCCTTTATCCAAATAGATACTTTATAAACCTGATGCTCAAATGCGAACATATCACGCATTCCCTACTGCTACTAAGTGTAATACTTAGTCAGTAGATGTTTGCCTGTGATACGAAGTAATATTGACGGAATATCAACGATCTGTGTGCATGTCTCTGAGGTTTCTTTTTGTGAGTCCTATCACCCTGTTTTGGAAAAAAGAGACGTAATCCATCAGATGTTAAAGAAAACAGAACATGCCTGACAGATGTGCTGTTTACAGATTTACTGATGGAAAGGCTTGTAATTTTCACATGTCAGACGCTGGTGCTATGTGTTTATTTGTTTCCTTGTAGGATGTATCCCCCAATACTAACGATCATTTTATATAGGTCTGATGCAGGCATTGTATTATTTCTGAATAGAGTTCGGGTTTGAACAGTGGACACTATACGTCTCCGGAAAGCTATATTGTGCTCGTATCACGAAGAGCAAGTGTTTCTCGTTTCGGTGACATAGATCTTCATAGAGAAACTAGGAAGGAGGATGTATGTAATGCGCTTGAAATATAGTTCTCACAAAGGAATATTAACAACGCTACATTCCATAGTTCTGATAGGTCGGAAACGTAGGTGACCTGAGATTATAGGCCCACTTTAAGTGCAGAACGTTGTAGCCTTAGCAGTGCATGTGTTTATGTTCTCTCTTACCAGTATCATCTAGGAATCTATCACAGACTGTAGAACAGTACTTTAGAGTTGATAGCTTGGTTGATTTACGTAAAAATGCGTCGAACTCCATCTGTCTGCAGCTCCATCGCCTATAAAAATAATTCCTTTCTTGTTCTTCTTATCTGTCTGCTATTATATGACATCACTTTGAAATCTGTTAGTATACATCGATAGGGAGTGCTAAGCTCCTAGACGTGGACGCATCTCAAGATGGGTGAGGACTCAGAAAGCTCCATTCGTTCACAGAGGTGGAGTGTAGCGGTCTTCTTCTGGTCGGTGGCACATTAATTCGCTAATATTGCTGCAGGACTGGTTGGTCGCAGACAGTGTGAGGAGGGTCTTTCAGTTTCTAATTTTACCCTAAGACAGCGAGAAAGCTCTGTCACTCTCATGCGCATAGAGATAGATCGTAAATGAAACACTATGCTCGAGGTGACAGAAATAAGTGGAGCGCTGTCTGATACACTTTCATGATTTATGTACTCGAGAATTACCACTGAATGTACCTACTGCACAGTCATCTGTCCTTGTTCGCATTGATACTCACTAAGTGGCTTCGCAATAATACTCGCAAAGTGGAGAGTGGATGGTTTAGCTATTGTACTGAACCTGGGAAAACATCCTGTCACATCATTGGCCGGTGTTGAAGTTACTGCAAAATTCTTCGCGCTATCAACTGTAACGTTTATTATTTGAGTACATCAATGGTGTCTTTTCCATCCCATCCGTGCACTGGTTACCACGTAATGATTGACTGATATGGCTTGTTTGAGTTGTGGAAAAAGCTTTGATAGATGGACAGCAACTTCTGCGGTTTGCTAGCAGTGAAACAGTGATCGTGTACTTGAGTGAAATATGAAAAATGAGTCGAAAGTGAACGAAGAGTCGTCAGCTATTCCGTGAGTGTGAGAGATGAGTCTAAAGGTAGAACTTGTGAATGACATTCGGACTGTAGTTTGTAGAACTGCGCCAACGATGTTAACCTCTTCCAGTTTCCTTATGTTGTAACTGTCTTTTATTTAAATCATCCAGTATTATGATATCTGCCGTAAGAATATGGTTTACAAGGTGCAAAGTCTAGCTTCCAGCGAAAGACCATCGATCGGAACTTCTTAATGTCAGTATAGAACCTGGCACAGGCCTCAAAGACGTGGCAGAAGAAAACGACATTTTTTGCATTGTACAAGATCGTATTAGAAAACAGTGTTTGAAATCAGATCAAAGAGATTTAGTATAGTCTGCGGGATTTGATCATTCGCCTCGAGTATAGCTGGTCAAACTTTAAAGTGGCTTCTGCAGCGCATGTATATTTGTGTGTTCAAATGTGTGTGAAATTTTATGGGACTTAACTGACAAGGTCATCAGTCCATAAGCTTATACACTACTTAACGTAAATTATCTTAAGGATAAACACATACACCCATACCCGAGGGAGGACTCGAACCTCCGCCGGGGCCAGCCGCACAGCCCATGACTGCAACGCCTTAGACCGCTCGGCTAATCCCGCGCGGCCATGTATATTTAATAGGCGTCAGTAGCAGTAGCAGTCTGAGCTGTGAATTCGGTGAGGGACTGATTACACCTTTAGGAATGCTTGGAGAGCTGCATGCTTCACTATTCTGGGGAAGCGTTGCGAAATCTCTTACTACACACTGAACCACAACGCAGCTTTGCGTCATTTCACCAGCATTGCTGCCTATGTGACTTCTAAATCGGATGATATTTTATAGTTCGTAATTTTTCCCTGTTGGGGTGGGGGTATAGAATAACTATGACAGCATGTTGGGGTGACTGATTTGAATGGACGCGGATCTGTAGTACTTGTATGTACTTTGGGGACGTACAACATTGCGCGCATTTCTGCCGAATGGTCAAAACACTGTCCTGTTGCCCTAACTCAGGTCATTCTGTTTCTACACTAGTTTCAGAAGGTGGTGGGTATGTATTTCTGAGACTTCTGCTCAGTTCCGACTTAAATTGGAACGATCACATGCGAGAAGCTGCAAAAATGGGAGCATTTGCTAGATGCATAGGGGGTGACTAAAACCACATTGCAATTTTACTGTAGCGGCTAGGTTCGGGAAAGGTGATTCATTTCGAGATAGGGGGTGTCAGAAATATGATTGAGTTGTGGTTGTAATCATTAAACGAAATGTCAATTGGTTCGAATGCAGGTATGTACTTGAATGGAAAGAGCTGTTTCCAACTCTGAGACAGAGGATAGTGTAACACTAGAGATCCGAGAAGCTAGTGTACATTTTTCTTCTTACAGCCTCCCTCGGTACATCACCTACTACTACTTTTGTGCACCTTCTCAATCAGTCATCGCCCATAACTCAGTGGACATATAGTAGAACCTCTGATATGGTATCGAGACAGAATGTGCTAGAAATAGTATAGAATTATCTATCTGCGGTGGTGTGAGCGAGTCGTAAATACAGCTTACATACCACGTTCCTTAGCCGAATCAGTTTCTAAATGGAATAATTTTATCACGAGGTGGCATTGTGAGCTGGTAATACGCATTCCTACGATCACCGTCACGGTAGTTGTCAGTAAAAAACACCTCATTCAGAGGTAATGTCGTACCTCGATTCATAAAGCGCGTATAGCTATCAACATGGACACTTGTGTGCACCTGTAGCACGAAGACCGCTTCTGACAGTGACATATGGTAGTTGTTGCGATCGGGTTTTTCCTTAATATCTCACGGATTACGTCTCTCTTTCTAGGACAGGGTGGTAGGACTCGCAAGAAAAACGTAAGAGACTTGCACACGGATCGTTGATTTTCGGTCAGTATTACTTCGTATTCCAGGCAATCATCTATTGTGTAAGTTTTATACGTAGTAGTAGTAGGGAATGCGTGTTATGTTCGCACTTGAGCATCAGATTTATAAAGTGTGTTTGTGTAAAGGAAATGATTATGTCCAGTCGTAAGGAGTGTATGGATTTGACTTGGAGTAGTGTGATAGTAACAGGTAGACTATATCGAGTCATAAGAAAGTTAGTGATATTTATATTTCCTGAGCCACTGCCGACAGCATGGTGTATTTCCTATACTTCGCTCATTGTTGAATGACGTTCAATTGAGACTGTGAGAGTAAGATGGGCGGCTTTCGTGATCAAGAGAAAATATGAGAACATTGTGTATGGAAGTACGTTGGCGCTAGACCGTTATTCCCTCCCATGTCAATTGTTTGGTTGACTGCTTCTTCACATTTCGCGCCTTTTTTTATTAGAGATGAGATCGATTGTGGTATGTGCAACTGGGATGTGGAATATATGATTGCCTCTTCTCTAGACATGGGAAAGACCTTAGTCAGCTTCTAAATTGTAGGGATGCTTCGAGCATGTTATGTGGCGAGAGTAGTATTCACTGGTGGAAATATGATTTGTCAGGTGTTTGTTTGTAGTTACTCAGTGGTCTAGACCATACTCCATGTAGCTAAAATTTCGGGTTTGTAAAGAAATAATTTCCAGTCCATATCTTTTAATTAGGTTGCTTGACAGATCGGGAGGTAACTGCTGCGTACTTGATATCGAAAAGTACTGCAAAATTATATACTATTATGGCAGACGAAGTGGAAATACGTACGTTCTTTTAATCCCTGAGTCTGGAGATTTCTGTAGAAACGCAAGCAAGCATGCAGGTACAGACCAGAAACAGCAACGTGGTTGTATGCAAGGGGAAACGGACCGGTCATTGCACATGAGTTCTGAATGTGACTGCGATTCACTGAGGGCGTTATGATGTAAAAGGGGTGATTTTGTATGGCTTAGGATAGGAATTGTATGTTTAGTACATCGACATGGTCTGCGTTGATATATTGGTGAGTTGGAGATCGGTTTCATGCACTAATATTCCAGCTCCTGGCCCCAGTGGGAGGAGAGTGTAAATGAGGTGTCTTCACGTATTTGACGATATGCACGGCAGTATGAGAGGATTAGTTTTCGGTGCAATATGACGATCAGTGTAAAATAGTTTATTGCACCCAAATGTCACGTCTGTAGAAAGAAAGAGGAGGTGGATGGTGCTTCACTAGGACTGAGGAGTATTGAGACATAAAGGTAGTGTGACTGTAGACATAAGATAACTTTTTTGGCTGCTGTACAGATATACACTACCGGCCATTAAAATTGCTACACAAATAAGAAATGCAGATGAAAAATATATTTTACTAGAAATGACATGTGATCATACTTTCACGAAATTTGGGTGCATAGATCCTGAGAAATCAGTACCCAGATCAACCACCCCTGACCGTAATAATGGCCTTGATACGCCTGGGCATTGAGTCAACCAGAACTTGGATGGCGTGTAAAGGTACAGCTGTCCATGCAGCTTTAACACGATACCACAGTTCATCAAGAGTAGTGACTGGCGTATTGTGACGAGCCAGTTGCTCGGCCACCATTGACCAGACGTCTTCAATTGGTGATAGATCTGGAGAATGTGCTGGCCAGGGAAGCAGTCGAACATGTTCTCTATGCAGAAAGGCCCCCTACAGGACCTGCAACATGCGGTCGTGCATTATCCTGCTGAAATGTAGGGTTATGCAGGGATCGAATGAAGGGTAGAGCCATGGGTCGTAACACATCTCAAATGTAACGTCCAGTGTTCAAAGTGCTGTCAATGCAAACAAGAGGTGACCGAGATGTGTAACCAATAGCACCTCATACCATCACGCTGGGTGATACCCCAGTATGGCGATGACGAATACACGCTTCCAATGTGAGTTTACCGCAATGTCGCCAGACACGGATGCAACCATCATGATGCTGTAAACACAGCCTGGATTCATCCGAAAAAATGACGTTTTCCCAATCGTGCACCCAGGTTCGTCGTTGAGTACACCATTGCAGGCGCTCCTTCCTCTGATGCAGCGTCCATGGTAACTGCAGCCATGGTCTCTGAGCTGATAGTCCATGCTGCTGCAAACGTCGTCGAACTGTTCTTGCAGAAGGTTGTTGTCTTGCAAACTTCCCCATCTGTTGACTCAGGGATCGAGACGTGGCTGCACGATCCGTTTTAGGCATGCGGATCAGATACCTGTCATCTCGACTGCTAGTGATACGAGGACGTTGGGATCCAGCACAGCATTCCGTATTACCCTCCTGAACCCATCGATTCCATATTCTGGCTCTCGACCACCGCAAGCAGCAATGTCACGATACGATAAACCGCAATCACGATAGGCTACAATCCGACCTTTATCAAAGTCGGAAACATGATGGTATGCATTTCTCCTCCTTACACGAGGCATTACAACAACGTTCCACCAGGTAACGCCGGCAACTGATAATTGTATATGAGAAATCGGTTGGAAACTTTGCTCATGTCAGCACATTGTAGGTGTCGCCACCCGCGTCAACCTTGTGTGAATGCTATGAAAAGCTAATCATTTGCATATCACAGCATCTTCTTCCTCTCGGTTAAATTTCGCGTCTGTAGCACATCATCCTCCTGGTGTAGCAATTTTAAAGGCCAGTAGTGTAAAAGATTACTGCACTGTTTGTGTAATATGTGTATGTATTGCATTGTAAAGTTGTTGTGGATTATGTTGTGTAAAATGTATATATATATTGCATTCGAAAGTTAGTGTAGTTATGTTGTGGCATGACTAGAGAAGATGACTGTGTGTCCTAACGTGAGGGACATTTACAGGGTGATCAAAAAGTCAGTATAAATTTGAAATCTTAATAAACCACGGAATAATGTAGATAAAGAGGTAAAAATTGACACACATGCTTGGTATGACATGGTGTTTTATTAGAACAATAAAAAAAACATAGTTCAAAAAATGTCCGACAGATGGCGCGTGAAAGATCTCTTGCGCGCGTCGTTTGGTGATGATCGTGTGCTCAGCCGCCACTTCCTTCATGCTTGACCTTCCAGGTCCCCAGACCTCAGTCCGTGTGATAATTGGCTTTGGGGTTACCTGAAGTCGCTAGTGTATCGTGATTGACCGACATCTCTGGGGATGCTGAAAGACAACATCCGACGCCAATGACTCACCATAACACCAGACATGCTTTACAGTGCTGTTCACAACTTTATTCCTCGACAACAGCTGTTGTTGAGGAATGATGGTGGACATATTGAGCAATTTCTGTAAAGAATATCATATTTGCTTTGTCTTACTTTGTTATGCTAATTATTGCTATTCTGATCAGATGAAGCGCCATCTGTCAAACATTTTTTTGAACTTTTGTATTTTTTTGGTTCTAATAAAACCCCATGTCATTCCAAGCATGTGTGTCAATTTGTACCTCTCTATCTACATTATTCCGTTATTTATTCAGTTTTCAAATTTATACTGACTTTTTGATCACCCGGTAGATTGAGGACATTTGCTAGTGTATTTTCTATGTTGAAAATTACGTGCGCTATAGATAGTGAGATTGGTTCCAGAAGTACAGCTGTCAATAGGAGACATTAACTGTGAAACGATCGGTATCAGACTGCAGCAGCAATCGTAATATTTAATTGTAGTTACACTGGTACAAATGTTATTGGCTTGTAGTATCCTTGTGAGTCTGGTATTTATTTGACGATCTATAGAGAAGTTTAAGGGTTTAACTGTCAGTGCACTTTAGTGATCTGAGCAAAATAATTTTACAGCTTAAAGTCTCAGAAAGAAGAGGTGAATGGTGCTTGGATATCGGCAGCATCAGTAATTCGACGAGTAAATTCGATAAGAGCCAATCATAATGCTCGATTCATTCAGATCCTTTGTGGTGGGATATAGGAGCCTCTACATAGCTGTGAGAACATGTGCGTATGTTACGAGCACGAAGGGTAGCACCTAATGGAGTGGGTACCATGTTAGGTCCACGAGGAAGAACCCTAACAGGTTCTGTTAGGGCAAGAATTTCCGTGCATGCAAGCTCAGACAACACGGAATCTCCTACAAAAGGGCACGTAAGTATGTCTGGGGGGACTATGGAATTTACTAGAGTTCAACTTGGTTATTATTTTAGATAGCAATTTGTTTCTAGTATAACATTGAAAACGTTGCCAGATGCGCTTGCGATGGTATGTACCTACGTGCGGCGAAGCGTCAACGTCACATCACGCATGGTCCCTTATAATCGCTAAGGAGAAGTAGCTTGTACTATTCTGGAATGGATTTCTTCGCCTGACCGCAGTTAGAGTGAGTGTGGCGACGAACCCGCGCGTGCCCACACTTGGAACGTCTGTCCTCTGTAAGCAAGTCTTTGCATCACCAATGGCGCCTAGATGCAACATTCACCTGCGTTCGGCGGCTCGCGACTGCGCTCCCACCTGATCACGTCAGCATGTATGTCTAGGTGAACACATATTTTGACAGGAATTTCTCCAAAATCAAGTATGAAAGACATGTGGGAACCTCAAACCTGAGGGCACCTGTGTGGTTTGGCAGCTGACGGCCACTTCACTTCGCACCCTAGTTGACAGGGTGTGTGTGTGTGTGTGTGAGGGATGGGGGGAGGGTGTACTTGCGTGTGTTGATTGCATTATTTTGCGAGCGGGCCTGTAGGCTGTGCCGTGCGATATTTGGACAGTTACGAGTAGTGAGCGTGTCTACACATGACTGTGCTGCATTATTTAGGTGCAGTCTGCATATCAGTACTTAAATTATTTGGGTAAATCAGGAGTGGTTTGCGTGTCTGGACAGTGTTATTTAGAAGTAGTTTGCGGGTCTGTGGGCTGTGTGAAGTGGCCCTAAGCATGTGAGAGCGTGTGTTTTGTGTCAGTGTGATAAATTTACCCAGTCCCTAAATAAAATGTTGCAAACTAAATAGAGTGCACTTCTTCCTTACTCTCCCCAGGAGCCCAGTGTTGCCTGAGTCATTTTTGCGCCATTTTCACCTTACAGACCACAATCTGGGATTAGGTCATAGAAAGGATGTCTGTACCTTCTGGCGTCAGTAATGTGTACTAGGTCAGTTGTGACCTAGATTTCGTGGTGGAGACATTGCTTGCAAAATAATAAAGACTTATGTTTAGGATAGACAGAGTCGTTTTCCCACCATTTTACCACACCATCTTGGATGAAGTCAATGCGCTGTGCACGTTAATACACGTTAGTGCATGTTATCCCGACAACATAGGTTGGTAAGGGGACATGTCGGTCGGTTGAGGATCTTGGTGGAAACTTTAACAATTTCCTTCCAAGTCGAGGTGTTCGTGGTACTTGCGAAAATTCATTCCAAGTCCACGGTAGCGCTCTCTGGTGTTGTCAATATGTCCAAGACTTGTGGTGAACACGTTGTGTGCTTCGGTCTTGGATAACGGTACTGGCGTCATCATCTGATGTCACGATAGTGCCCTCTGGTTGTGGCGATGTGTATTAAGTCAGTTGTAGTCCTAACCTTGTAGGAGAACACCTGCATGGAATTGATTAAATAAAAACTTATGTCCAAGTTCTTTTCCCACGAATCCTTGGGAGGAGGTGGCAGCCTGGTGACTCAGGTTAGTACAAGTGTCTTCTCTTTCGTGCCATTTTCTTAGCTAAGTAGAGATATGCGAATTGACTTTTGTTTACTGCCAAAATTAAAACTTGCGGCCAGTTCATAGGAATAGGTGGCGGTTGGGTGACAGATTAGTGGAGGTAGGCCAAGTGAGCTATCTGCTGCGATTTTCTTTGTTTAGTAGACAAAGTATTTGTATGGAATGTAGCCATGTATGGAAGTGAAACGTGGACGAAATAGTTTCGACAAGAAAATAATAGAAGCTTTCGAAATGCGGTGCTACAGAAGGATACTGAAGATTAGATGGGTAGATCACATAACTAATGAGGAGGTATTGAATAGAATTGGGATGAACAGAAATATGTGGCACAGCTTGACTGGAAGAAGGGGTCGGTTGGTAGGACATATTCTGAGGCAAAAAGGGATCACCAATTTAGTATGGGAGGGCAGCGCGGAGGGTAAAAATCGTAGAGGGAGACCAAGATATGAATGCACTTAAAGGATTCAGAAGGATGTAGGTTGCAGTAGGTACTGCGAGATGAAGAAGCTTGCACAGGATACAGTAGCATGGAGAGCTGCATCAAACCAGTCTCTGGACTGAAGACCACAACAACAACAGTGGAGAAACCACAAGTGAGCTTTCTTACTGCCAAAGTTAAAACTTGGTGGCAGTTTGCAGGAGGAAGTGGCGGTGTGACGTCCCCTCTTCGCCGCGTGCTGGTGTTGTCGACGCCGTGGAGCTGTTAGTGCTACAGCTCGGAGGGTGAAGTCGAGACTCGATGCTAGATGATGGATGTTTCCGTCGGTTAACGAGAGACAAGATCTGAAAAAAATTTTAGAAATCGTTCCTCGCGTAGTGATTAAAGTTTGATTGCGAGTCCGCACGGTTTCCTTATTAATGCGAACTGCGCACTCTGATAGTCTCTTATGGTTTGAAGTTGAAATATTATGTGCCCCGTTTACACTTTAGTGCAGTAATTGATGAATCTTCCTTCACGCACATCGTCCACATCACCAAAAGCGAGGAAAAATTTTAATTGCAGATCGTATTGGTCGTTGATTGTTCGTTGCTAAGTAAAATTGTTCGCTCTATATGACACGAGATCCACAGTTACTCTTTAACAATGTCTTAATTATCTTGCGTCGTAATATTATGTATGTCCAAACCTTCCTTGTCACAACTAACAGTCCACGAATTTACTTACAAGTTAAATAGTCACTGTTCATTAAATTTTGATGAGCAATTACCAAATATTCATAGAATGATGGAGGCGACACGTTGAATTTCCACTTTTGATGAACGATCTTATTATTCCTTTTCGCTAAATACTTTATAAACATCACGCCACACGCACACACGGTTAATTATCACTGGCAGTTCTGTTAGTTTTAAGTACCGTGAGATTTACAACAGATTTAACCCTCGGCGTAATTGTATCTTCTTCATGTATTCGTGTCAATGTCTCCTGCTCGAGACTAAACGTGTATTATAGTCTTCTGAAACTTTGTCCATTCCTTTCTATAAGTTCACTTATATGAATGTTGAGTCCAATATTGCCTACTTCCGTTAATAAAGTCCAACAACTCGGTATACGCAGTCAGCACACTGTCTCGGTTCAAGTCTCTAGTCTGAATATCAGTTCACAAAATCCGTGCGTCTACGTCACTCAACAACAACTCTTGACAGTAGAACAACCTCGTCACGCTCCGTTCGCTCAGCTATGACAAGAGCTGCTCTCGTATGACTTGACAGCACGATAGCTAGCAAGCGACTTACCTTTCCCGTGAATGAGTATTGTAGACGCATTGAATTTCTTCGTTGCGTTTACAACTCTCATCCACACAAAAGTTATCTCTATTGACATTTCTTTGGACTTAACTTTCATGGTATTAATTTGCAATTATTAGGCCTACTTAGATGTTTGGCAAATAACTAAAGACGACCTTTCTTTCTTTTTACTTTCTGCTAAAACACACTCTGTAATGCTTATTGTTGGTGTTTATAAAGATTTTCTGGTGTTATATCATCGGCAAAGTAGTCGTACCTGTGAGGATAGCTTTTCCCTACTATACATCATGATGGTCTTTCCTAATTGGGTTTTGGGGTTCATTAGGGTGTTACAGCGGTCAGGTGACTTAGGGTAGTGGAGGTAGCCCAAGTGAGCTATCTTCCCGGGATTTTCTTTGTTTAGTAGAGATAACCGTGGTGTGGTGCATTACCACCTTGGAATTTGAACATCCTGCCATTTTTCTAGGGGATGGGGTGTGGCATTTTCCCGCCATAATTCAAAGTTCCCACCACAATCCGCCATCTTGGATAACGGTACATGTGTTATCAGCTGATGTCATGACCTCTATCTTGGATGACGTCATCGCCGCCATCTTGGACAACGGTACTTTTTTGCCATAACCCTTTTGCTCGTATATTTTCACCGTGTTTACAATATATATATTTCAATACGCATGCCTATGCCAGTTTCTTTGGCGCTTCAGTATACATGAAAGTATGAACACTCCCTTGAGTCAACACGTGGTATTCTTTGAAGCTATCGTCGAAGTCACGTCAATTTTCGTCAAACTCTGTTATGAAGCGTAGCCTGATACATCTATGTGCATCTTTGATCTTTTCAGTGGCTTGATGACAATACTTTTCCTGTGGACTGCAATATTCAGCTTCCTGATAAACATTTTCATGTTACACGTTATACCCTTTTCTCCATTCACACGGGTCATTCGTGGATCCTGATTTCATCCGACTGGCTAACTCCCCGACAAATATCGTAGCAGCACGTCAAAACACACACCTATGCACTCATAAAATGGAATAGTGTGGCCCATCTTCAGTAGATGACTGGAAAATATAACTTTACCTGCGAAATTCCAACTGATGAGTACATGAGAACGCTTTCGGCACACGGCTATATCTCCACTAGTCACTGTTGCCAACGACGTGTTGATGTGGACTGACTATAACAACCAGACATTTCATGTTGGTGGACATGTACAGTTCAGGTACACGTTGGGATTGTCGTTTCGATCAACCTTACGTCCACTATAGGCGTTTTCTTGATGCAGAAGATATCGCTTGGTCGGCTATGAAGACGACTAGAAATGACTAATGAGCTGCTTGGCTATTTAAAAAGAAAATGATTAAGGTTACAATGACTTTCTTATAGATCACGAGAACTACCCTTGTGAATGTCTACTATTCATATTCACAATTATTTTGGATTAAAATCTCAAACAATCGGAAAAAACATTAATAGAAGTACTGTGTAGAGCACATGTCTGCACTTCGCACATCTTTTTCTATGCAAGTTAATACTGAGCCTGCCTAGCCACTCTTTCGTATCAGTTAGTTCTGCAGTCCCTGTTCTCGACTGGTAGCCAATCAGAGGCCAGAAAATAAACGCTGCTTTATAAGGGGATGCTCTGGATAGCCAGTGGAAGACAGAAAACGTATCTTCCAAAAATTTCAGTGTTCATGTCAGTCAGTTGATTAATTTCCATATCGTACAACATTGCAATTTCCATATACTGTATTATTTCGTTGGAATTACTTTCTCCCAATTTAATTCTTTTTAAATAAAAATTTGCTTAAATTTTTTTTGTTGCTTATTTCACATCTGCGAGGAATATTTTACTGGGGATCTGTGGAAGATACGTTAGTATTTTTATTCTTATTTGTAAATTATTATTGTGTAATTTTTCTTGACATACTCTACATCTTTGAGGATGTCCTCTACTGAGACGGAAATACTTCTAATCTAATCCAAAAAATCATCATGTTTCCGACTTGGAAATTCTCAGCGTAGGGACATGTACAATAAGATTTTAGTATGAGTATCTACTTGGGGGATATAAGTAGACCCAAGAGAGAAATATCTCTAGCCCTACTTAATAGTTGGATGAACAACAGGGCTCCTTGCCAGCGATCGACTGTGGATCGGCTTTCGACACGACCAACTCGAGCTACCTCTCCGAGGCTCATGTCTAATTCCAGTAAACCGACTGGTCTTTTGCCCAGCAGCCTTACATTTTATCTATAAACTGTTTTTATAATTGTGTATTTTAGCTTGTGTCCTGTGCAGTCTTAGGAAAAAACAACTGTCTTTCTTTAGGAAAAACATTACTTTGTGCTTCTGAAACTATTTTTCTTAATTACACTTATAACACATGGCAGGCGTCATTTAGACCCTATAGAGAATAAGCCATCTTTCGAAAAACTGATTTATTTTTGGTATGAATAGGACGTTATGGGGGAAAGACTACTGACAGAAATTGGCTGTTCGGCACACATACACTCGTTTTTTTAAAAATAGGAAGAGGTATGAAATTTACAACCATCTAATTTTTGATAGGTGAATGTGCTTCACAACGCAAAAATTACTTAAAGTCAATGTAAAAACAGAACGATAATACAAGATGTCTTTCTGGCTGATTTACAGAATGAATACCAGAGTACCTGTTAGAAGCAAAGAACATCATCTGAAGTCGCCACAGATGATCACAATTTTGAACTAACAAATGCTAAATGGGTTGAAGATGAATTCTCTCTTCGAGCAGGAACGTGACAATGAATGAGACACTGATGGCTCCCAGAGTAATGAACCCACGTTTTTCATCGTCCGAAGCGAAGCCATCATTGAGGAATCAGATGACATAGATTACAGAAGCGCTGATTTATACACTAGACGTGATGGAACTCAGAATAAGACACCGCCTCCATCCAGCAGCAAACAAGCAAAGAATATCATGAAAATATCATCTGGTCCAGTAAGTGGTTCTGTAACCGTCACTCCTAAGGACGCATGGGATTACTTTTTCTCGCATAGATTGTCAGACGAGATCGTACGTTGTCTAAGTTAGAAGTTAAGTGCAGTTTTGGTGTAAACATAAACAAACTGATAGAATATCACATCTGAGAAAATGCCTAGCCTTTTAGGCAGCTGATTAAACAAGTGCAGACGGACACTGGGATATGCCGGTCAGAGAACTTCTTCACGAAAACCACGCCAATCCTACATATTTCGTTACATTTTCAGTTGGCAGATTTGAGGACTTTTCATGAAAACCTGTCGACAAAGGATACATACCCATGATACCTCAACAAGTGATGAACAGCCTACCTATTTCCAAGGCCGTTGCAAGTTTATTCAGCTTTCCAAACCATGGTAAAACAATAACAGCATGTTTTAGGCTTTGTTGTTCTTTGACTTCGTAGACCAGAGGTGGTTTAGTTTATATTTCCAAGGTGACAATGGTTCTTCTACGGCACTGAAAACACTAACAAAGACGTTGAGAGGAACCATACCAAATATCGCGATGGATAAATTACTTCGAGTGTTCCGCTATTTGGAGAAGCATCGGGGAAAAAGAATGTAACAGTGGGAACTGTCATACAAAACAAAAAGAAAATTCCAACAGAGAAGCCTCATCATGTGATTTCAAAGACAATCTGTGAACTGTAAGTTATGTGCTCAAAAATAACGAAAGTATCGCAGTACTGAGTTCTCTGTCATTCAGTAATAAAACTCGCGGCTGCTTTGATCTTCCTCCTCTCGTCCCCACCTCATGTGACGGTGCTATAGAGACAGGCTATAGATTTTTGTTTGTTTTGTTTGGCCTACAGAGATTTTCCTCTATGTAGCAATCGAAGACACTTGTTTACATAAAATACGTAATTATTCATAAATAATAAAAGGCTTATCTGGATATACTGTACGTACAGTCATACTCAATACTATCCGAACGACCTGAATTGCATTTCGCCTGATTCGCATGCAACCGGCATAACTAGCTGTCTAGCAGGTACTATAATCGCTCCTTGGTACAGTCGTTTGACTATTGAAAATGGTTCCAACAAGTCATCCCTAGAAAACACTGCTCTGTATCGCAGTAACTCAAGATGTAAAGTAATACCACGATGCTACAAATATCAGGAAACACCTTATCACAGATAAGACTGTCCTTAAGGCTTGTAAGCTCACATTTATCACAATAAATGACATACCTGAAATGTTACCATTCTCATTATTATGTCAGATAGGTAATGCACGTAGTAACTTCGTCGTATTCATGATTTCCACTTCGAAGTAACATACAGTACTTATTATTTAACACAAAATGACATTAAACATTTAAGTTATCCACGAACAGATAGTTGAAAATATGTATGAAATTCAAATGACACGACGAACCGTCTCGTTCTGCGTATGGATTCAAACCCAGGTCAGGCAGACTAAGCAAAGATTTCGTGACTGACGCAAACTAACAGTTATTCCTGATTATGCATACAGAGAGTGATATACTTCGATTTTAGACTGTATCAGTTAGCAAATATCAACTTTAAATTACATAACACAAACATTTTTAACGGACGCGAATTCCTACCCAGCATCTATTGTCCCTGTTAGCGAACTACGAGAGATGTTAATTATTGCTTCTTCACAAGTAACTTACTTGAAAGGCCGTGAGGCAAAGCTTTGTGTGGGACAGAGATTCGAACCAAGAACCTAATCGGATTGATATCGAAGCACAACCAACTGTGACATATCAGATTTTCTCGGCAGTAGCTAGATGTTTTAACTGAAATGACGAGACGAAACATTAACTTTTTCCTTCCCAGGACTCCATAACGGCACCTATCGCTGTTATATTATAGAGAAAACGAACGTTAAATGTGGGTTTGTTGCACCAGCAGTGACATGTGAGCATGTTTGAACTAGAAATAATATGACGTAGAGTTCAGTGCTCGTTGGGAATAGAGCCCCACACATATCATTGTTGACTACACACAAAGAGACGTCAGATACCGAATTCTTCTCCACCAGCAGCTCGGAATAACATCTTGAACTTACAGTGATCTCACAAACAGTTCAGTGTCCCACTGAGAATCAAAAACGTCAGACATCGTTAGTGTTGACAACGAATGAAAAAACATTAAAAATCAAAATTATTATCCACCAGCAGATAGGTGTTGTTATGCTAGAGCTTGATAATACATAATGAAATATTTAGTGCCGGGCCAGGATTCGAACCCATTCACGCGTAATATATGGAGATGTTGAGAAACCTGCAGTTTTGAACAAACAACAAATTGTAGCCGAGCTGTATTGTCACGATGGGATCAAATTCCGCGTTAAGGGCGGTCTGACTTGCATTCTCAGTTCAGAACCAAATTTATCGACATACAGAAGCTCAGATGAAAGATGGAATAAGTGTCCTGTGACCCTAAATAGCGTTTGTTTCGTCACTAGAAATAAATAACTAGTACAAGATAGGTTACTGGTGATAGAGTATCTACACGTCGCCACTGCAGATTTTATTGTTGTTCAACCTGACGTCTACTTGGCAGAGAAGGAATATCATCTTTAACGTGAATTTCAGACCACACTGCCATTATATCTTCTTCACTTGGTGTAGCCAGAAGAGAATGGAATCTTTCTCTCCCTATCTAAAATTACTGTCAGGAGTGGGAATCGAACCCAGACCACAGTTATAAGATCCTACCACCAGTCCAACATACCACGAAATCCTCTTTTCCAGGACTCACGTTTCTGTCTTAACACCGTTGCGCCACACTGGATGAGAATTCTGACACACAGGATCCCTGTAGTAAATTGCAGCATGTTCAGTAAATTAATTTACTTGGTTGACCGAATCACTATGAACTATGCTTCTGCTACCCAGTGCATACATCCGACTTTATTTTGTAATCACCGAAATAAAATCACGTAACTGCCACCTACACAGAACTGTCAACAGTGTAGGATGCAGAAATTTAAATATGAAGTATTCCTTGGCACTTGAGCTATTCTATCTGTTTGTAAAAAAACGTCATGCAGCGCAAAAGAAAAGCTGTAACTGTTTCTCTCAGAAGTCTAGACCTGGCCATTTGCATTATCTCGCAGCGCTGTGGTACGCATAACTTTTGGAGGACTTGATCTTAAGCTCTGGAGCTATTGTACCTATGTGTCAGCTAGTAGCGTAATGGTAAGCGTGGTGTACTATTGATGAGAGGTCGCGAGGTCGAAAGCATTTACTGCTAATTTCTTTCAAAACTCAATTCTGCTGGCTGCTTAAGTTATCTAAGACCCAAAATTTGCTTGTCAGCAGCATTGTGCAACATCGTAAGTTTTTTACCATTGGACTATGAGTCGAAAGTATTTTCTTGCGATTTTCTTATTGATTTTTGATTTGACTGCTTGCAGCTCTTTCACAGAAAGTGGCAAAAACATTGACGTCAGTGAGACTGGAACTGCGAACCATAACAGACCATTTCCACTGGTCAGCACGTTACCACATAGCTGGCGAAGAGGTACGTGTCTTAGTTTCCTCTTACGAGGCCAATAGTGGCTAGAAATCATAAACCATTACGAAACGTATTCATGAACTATGGAACTAGAATAAATCTAATCTAATCTAATAACATCATATTGATGACTAGCCATGAAGAGTCATGAATTACCGACATTTTTGCCAGTACCAGTAACCAAATCTAAACCTGAAAATAAACGACGATAATTTTTGTAATAAACCGGGGCTCCTATCAAGACCCTTTCGTCCATGTTAGCTAACCTCGAAAGACGTCTCATATACTTCCATTCTGAAGTAACAAAGTATGCATGCATTTAAAGATAAAGTGCATGATGTGAAGTTCTGTGACAGAGATACGAACCCAACACGTAATCGGATTGGTAACTAAGAAAAATCAAATGTTACGTATCGGTTTTTCTTACGAGCTGCTAGGTGTTTGAATCTAAAATAAGGATACAAACTTTTGTGCCTAAGTGACAATCGAACTGCACACTTACCGTGCATCAACGAATATAGCTAAAGGTTCAGTTGCTTACTCACGAACACTAAGATGTGTGTGTGTTCGACCAGAAATAACGACACCTATTGCGATTGTTGGCAACACATGAACACACATTAAAAATGCACGTTAATTTTCACTAGCAGGTGGATATGCACTTGATAGGGCTTGAAATGAAATTATGTAAATTTTTGTACTGGGTCCTTTGGAGGAGACCTAGAGAAGATTGCAGTCTTGGGAAAAGGAACGAAATGATTGAACTATACTGTTCTGAGAGATTCAGATCCTCGAAAGAGGAGATACGAATTCGAATCTCAGTCCAGCACCAAATATTTCAACGTTTCTAGTTCAATCAAGTTCAAGTAAAATAAGAGACCTGTTCCTTTAAATGGCTATCGGTTCATCAAGTAAAATAAAACTTTGTAATGTAAGTTAGTTTACTGGCGACTGTATTTCCGTTTGCCATGACTTCCGCTATGTCATTTCGCAACGTAAACCGGCTCTGCCCAGTTTGTAATGAAGGAACGTGATATTTAATGCGGATTATGGATTATAGCGTCTTTCTCTTGAGGTTTCCAGAGGTAAAATAAATCTGTTTTTGCCTCTTAAAAGTAAATTCCTGAACCCACGCTGTGCACCTGTGATAATTCGTTCCATCAGACCATTGTGGCCCATTTCCCAGCCTCAAGAGTGTGCTGAAACGGATGATTGGCCTAGTTTACAAAATCAGTCACGGTGGAAAAAATACAAGTCTATTAAATGGTTAAGTAGAAGCAAGCTCATGACGCGGAGATCATGCTATTCTCATGTCAGCAGGATGTAAAGACTCTTCTAGGCATCATAGGCTCGAAGTAAAGCCATTTTGAATTTTCACAAATTGAGCAAATTTCTTAGTTCTAGAAAATCCACTGTGAAGTGTGAAGTTACCGGATAATTCGATTATTACCGTCATTATTACTATCATTTTATTGATACCGCTGCTGGAACATACGTGCTTGAAGATCATTTTATGCCTTTTGGTCACTATAGAAGTAGTTTCGCAAGAACAGGTTCTTTACCTTTCTACGGAATCCTTTTCATGTTAATATCAAACATCAGCAGTTACTCGTAGATTAGATTAAAACTAAAGTAATTGATGAAGATGTTACTTGATAAAAAAAACGCGCTGCCTTTCTTCATTTACTTGCGCCTAGAAATGGCTATCGAGTACTGCCAAACTAAACGGTAAGAGATCTTACTGCCTTCCGATATACGTCGCTGTCATTTCGTCCATATGATTTGGTCGACATGAACTGTTTCAAGTTGTGTATGACAGACAATGTTTCAGAAAATCAATTGTTTTTCTTTGAAATAAACAGAAAGATTTTTATTCTAAGCTATCCAAATACAAAATTTTCGCAATATTAGTTCAAATTTAATATTCGCTTCTATAATTTAGGAATGTATTTCACAGTTGCAAAATTCGCATCCGACTCCTTGATCCTACACTTAGTCGCTGACATAAACTCTAGCTCAGAGTGACACCAGTTTAGGTTTTCAACCAATAATTCCCACAGCTACAGGAACACTACTTGTGATACCTCTTAGACAAAATACTTACGCAGTGTTATCAGACAAAAAGATCACCTGACACAAACTTTGGGAAGTTTGTTTTACAACCTTCGTACCTGAATAATGAGCTTTTTCCTATTTGAGATACACTCCTGGAAATTGAAATAAGAACACCGTGAATTCATTGTCCCAGGAAGGGGAAACTTTATTGACACATTCCTGGGGTCAGATACATCACATGATCACACTGACAGAACCACAGGCACAATGACACAGGCAACAGAGCATGCACAATGTCGGCACTAGTACAGTGTATATCCACCTTTCGCAGCAATGCAGGCTGCTATTCTCCCATGGAGACGATCGTAGAGATGCTGGATGTAGTCCTGTGGAACGGCTTGCCATGCCATTTCCACCTGGCGCCTCAGTTGGACCAGCGTTCGTGCTGGACGTGCAGACCGCGTGAGACGACGCTTCATCCAGTCCCAAACATGCTCAATGGGGGACAGATCCGGAGATCTTGCTGGCCAGGGTAGTTGACTTACACCTTCTAGAGCACGTTGGGTGGCACGGGATACATGCGGACGTGCATTGTCCTGTTGGAACAGCAAGTTCCCTTGCCGGTCTGGGAATGGTAGAACGATGGGTTCGATGACGGTTTGGATGTACCGTGCACTATTCAGTGTCCCCTCGACGATCACCAGTGGTGTACGGCCAGTGTAGGAGATCGCTCCCCACACCATGATGCCGGGTGTTGGCCCTGTGTGCCTCGGTCGCATGCAGTCCTGATTGTGGCGCTCACCTGCACGGCGCCAAACACGCATACGACCATCATTGGCACCAAGGCAGAAGCGACTCTCATCGCTGAAGACGACACGTCTCCATTCGTCCCTCCATTCACGCCTGTCGCGACACCACTGGAGGCGGGCTGCACGATGTTGGGGCGTGAGCGGAAGACGGCCTAACGGTGTGCGAGACCGTAGCCCAGCTTCATGGCGACGGTTGCGAATGGTCCTCGCCGATACCCCAGGAGCAACAGTGTCCCTAATTTGCTGGGAAGTGGCGGTGCGGTCCCCTACGGCACTGCGTAGGATCCTACGGTCTTGGCGTGCATCCGTGCGTCACTGCGGTCCGGTCACAGGTCGACGGGCACGTGCATCTTCCGCCGACCACTGGCGACAACATCGATGTACTGTGTAGACCTCACGCCCCACGTGTTGAGCAATTCGGCGGTACGTCCACCCGGCCTCCCGCATGCCCACTATACGCCCACGCTCAAAGTCCGTCAACTGCACATACGGTTCACGTCCACGCTGTCGCGGCATGCTACCAGTGTTAAAGACTGCGATGGAGCTCCGTATGCCACGGCAAACTGGCTGACACTGACGGCGGCGGTGCACAAATGCTGCGCAGCTAGCGCCATTCGACGGCCAACACCGGGGTTCCTGGTGTGTCCGCTGTGCCGTGCGTGTGATCATTGCTTGTACAGCCCTCTCGCAGTGTCCGGAGCAAGTATGGTGGGTCTGACACACCGGTGTCAATGTGTTCTTTTTTCCATTTCCAGGAGTGTATCTTTGAACGTTGCTGCTTAAGACGATTTAAGAAGAAACTAAATTCCTTCAGCTACGACAATGTTTGGAGAAATCGTCTTAACGGCACTAAATCGGGGTTTGTGAATTGTTTACCAGCCGTACTCTGCCGTATTTTGCTGGTTGGAAGGCAAAAAGCTTAGTGACAAATTTCACAGAAGGATATGTGGGACGAAATGTCACTGGAAGGTCATGTTGTTTTATTTGAATGATTACAAAATCAGGTAAAACGAACAGTCAGGTTGTCAGTATAAGCAAAATTCTGTTGTCAGTATGATGTTGCACTGCCCAGCGCCTGTAATGATGAAGGGCCTGTTTAGGTCAGGCATATTGTATACGGAAGTGTATCAGAGAGCACCACTAAATTCTACAATCCCTATGCATTGCATACACTCAGAAATTACAGTTACAGTTTACTTATGGAGACAAATGAGTTAATTGCGTGTTTTCGGGTGAGAAAGAGCACTGGCAAACAGTCTTCGCTACGTTAGGTTACTTAAACTGGTGTCACTCTGAGCTAGAATTTAAGGTCAGCGACTAAGTTTAAGGTCGAATGTATGCACTGGGTAGCCGAAGCAGTTAGTTCATAGTGATTCGGTCAACCAAGTAAATGAATTTACTGAACATGCTGTAATTTACTACAGCGAGGCTGTGTGTCAGAATTCTCATCCAGTGTGGCGCAACAGTGTTATGATAGAAAAGTGAGTCAGGGAAAACAAGATTTGGTGGTCTGTTGGACCGGTGGTAGGATCTTATAACTGTGGTCTGGGTTCGATTCCCACTCCTGACAGTAATTTTAGATAGGGAGAGAAAGATTCCATTCTCTTCTGGCTAATCCAAGTGAAGAAGATATAATGGCAGTGTGGTCTGAAATTCACGTTAAAGATGATATTCCTTCTCTGCCAAGTAGACGTCAGGTTGAACCACAATAAAGTCTGGAGTGGCGACGTATAGAAACTCTATCACCAGTAACCTTTCTTATACTAGTTATTTATTTCTAGTGACGAAACAAACGCTATTTAGAGTCACAGGACACTTATTCCATCTTTCATCTGAGCTTCTGTATGTCGATAAAATTGGTTCTGAACTGAGAATGTAACTCAGACCGCCCTTAACGCGGAATTTGATCCCATCGTGACAATACAGCTCGGCTACAATTTGTTGTTTGATCAAAACTGCAGGTTTCTCAACATCTCCACATATTACGCACGGCACTTAAGATTTCATTATGTATTATCAAGCTCTAGCATAACAACACCTATCAGCTGGTGGATAATAATTTTGATTTTTAATGTTTTTTCATTCGTTGTCAACACTAACGATGTCTGACGTTTTTGATTCTCAGTGGGACACAGAACTATTTGTGAGATCACTGTATGTTCAAGATGTTATTCCGAGCTGCTGGTGGAGAAAAATTCGGTAGCTGACGTCTCTTGGTGTGTAGTCAACAACGATATGTGTGGGGCTCTATTCCCAGTGAGCACTGAACTCTTCGTCATATTATTTCTAGTTCAAACATGCTCACATGTCACTGCTGGAGCCACAAACCCACATTTAACGTTCGTTTTCTCTATAATATAACAGCGATAGGTGCCGTTATGGAGTCCTGGGAAGGAAAAAGTTAATGTTTCGTCTCGTCATTTCAGTTAAAACATCTTGCTACTGCCGAGAAAATCCGATATGTCACAGTTGGTTGTGCTTCGATATTAATCCGATTAGGTTCTGGGTTCGAATCCCTGTCCAACACAAAGCTTTGCCTCACGACCTTTCAAGTAAGTTACTTGTGAAGAAGCAATATTTAACATCTGTCGTAGTTCGTTAACAGGGACAATATATGCTGGGTAGGAATTCACGTCCGTTAAAAATGTTTGTGTTATGTAATTTAAAGTTGATATTTGCTAACTGATACTGTCTAAAATCGAATTATCTCACTCTCTGTATGCATAATCAGGAATGACTGTTAGTTTGCGTCAGTCACGAAATCTTTGATTAGTCTGCCTGACCTGGGTTTGAATCCATACGCAGAACGAGACGGTTCGTCGTGTCATTTGAAGTTCATACATATTTTCAACTATCTGCTCGTGGATAACTTAAATGTTTAATGTCATTTTGTGTTAAATAATAAGTATTGTATGTTACTTCGAAGAGGAACTCATGAATACGATGAAGTTACTACGTGCATTACCTATCTGACGTAATAATGAGAGTGGTAACATTTCAGGTATGTCATTTATTGTGATAAATGTGAGCTTACAAGCCTTAAGGACAGTCTTATCTGTGATAAGGTGTTTCCTGATATTTGTAGCATCGTGGTATTACTTTACATCTTGAGTTACTGCGATACAGAGCAGTGTTTTCTAGGGATGACTTGTTGGAACCATTTTCAATAGTCAAACGACTGTACCAAGGAGCGATTATAGTACCTGCTAGACAGCTACGTTATGCCGGTTGCATGCGAATCAGACGAAATGCAATTCCGGTCATTCGGGTACTTTTGAGTCTGACTGTACATGCAGACGCGCATGCACATCTGCACTTGATTTTCTTGACCAGAAGGCCAGAAGGCAAATGGAGATGAAGGCAGTCAGGAACACGGCCCATTCCTTTAAGATGGAAAGTAACGGTTGTATCAGTTTTAAGAGCGTGTTTTCGTTAGCATGGCGACATTGCGATTCACAGGAAGGCAGACTTCATAAAAGGATATTTCCTGAAGAATTTAGGGCTTAAAATACTACGTTCTGACATGGGCGAAACAGTCAACCAGTTATGTCTCAAAAATAATGTTCTAGAAGCTCTGTTACAGCCGACGATTGCGGAAACTGTAGTTGACCAAAATAGTGACGTTTCATGTCCCTATGCCGTTTGGACGGAAAAGTGGTCACACAGAGAGCAAATTCATATGAAATATTTGCAACAAAAAAAAAAAAAAAAAAAAAAAAAATGCGGAGAATTTCCGATATGAGGCCAGTACACCTGAAAGTTTGTTGTTTAATCGCATAAATATTATAATACAATTTAGGATATTGTATTTCATACGCTACAATAAAGGAAACAGTATCGTAATATATACTTCCACATTAATTCTGTATCACCATAGCCATAATAATTTGATTCTATTCCTTTACAAAGCAACGTTTTCTATGTGTTTTTAGCTACGTGTTTTATAGACCACTGTCATTTGTGTGAGTCCCACCACTCACACATCCAAGAGTCAAATGATTAAAACTGATGCATGGCAATGATCGAGACTGTGAGCGCCAAAAACAAGTTAAGTAAATGATTAACTTATTTCAATTGCCACTCGATTCGAGTTACAAACGAAAGCAAGCTCTTCGCACTTGCTAAAAACGAAAATAAAAATTTAAAAAGTCACAATTTGTGTCTTGCTCAGAATGACAAAATGCAAAACAGAACAATGAACTAATGTACTAAATTTCATTGTAAATATGAAGGATACTTCTATAGCTTCTGAATGCATTAAATAGCAATGTAGCTGACTATGGAGATGGAGAGGTAACGTCACACAAAGTGAAAGAAATAATTTGTCACAAACATTCAGTTTTCTTTGTTGTGGGTAAAAGGCCACAAGAGTTTTTAGTACCACATGGGATTTTTACATTCATCTGTTAAATTGCTGCACTTTTGCCATTATTAGCTGGTAACGTTTCGATCTTGGCCTGATGCATGAGACAGGAAGGGGTCGCAGAATTGGAAAGACACTAGATACAAAGGCTTTAGAAATACTGGGCTGTCTTCTGCCACCCGTGATTGTATTCCTGCCATGGAAACGGTCAAAGAGAGAATAGGGATGACGTATCGAGCACTGCTTGCACTTGTCGCTGATGGAATCAATGCGCACGAACCGCCGCTTTTGAGTCCGCAAAATTATGAAATAGCTTTCCCTTTGTGCACTTCAAAGAGTTCCTTTTCGCAAGTGTATTTGACAACGCGGTACAGAAAGAGCAAATAAAATAAAGTATCGTATTCGCGGCAGGTTGACGACGTCAAAGGGAACTGCTGCGGCTAGCCGGGCCGTCTGGCGTCCAGCGGTTTGCCACGCCTCGGCAGGCAGGGGTGTCCATCTGTGACGTGTCGCGCAGCGCAGCTCAGGAATTTCATTAGGAATGCGACGCCTGGCATGGGGAATGTGGACGGCCCTCCAAATCAGTCGCAGCCATGGTGGCGCACGCCAGGCGGTCGCCGTCAGGTACGGCCGGCACAGGCACGCCACAGGGCGCCCCGAAAGCCGTGACCCTTGTCCCGCCTCACAGCCTGTTCCGGAAGGCAGACTGCAGCTACATGGTACAACAACCACCTACGGTTCAGGACTTAATAGGCATCACCTCTTTTTTTTTACTCATCAGTATCCTGAATGGACTGATGTGGCCCATTGCAAATTCTTTATTTTTGTCGAGCTTTTAGTCCCAGACCAGGGCCTGCATCATTCGTACTCAATTATTTATTCAGTATACACTGCAGTAAATAAATAGTACACCATTATAGCGATTTACATTTCACTCAATATTTATTGTTGCGACAGTGCATATGGAGTATATGTAATGACTACATTTGGCCCAGTCGATTAGCCGAGTGGTCTAACGCATGGTTTTCTGGAGTGGAAAGGAGCGCCTGGTCCCCGTCACGAATCTGCCCGGCGGACTTGCATCGAGGTCCAGTGACCTGACCTGTCTGTGGTTGGTTTTCAGGCGGTTTTCCATCTGCCTCGGCGAATGCTGGTTCCCCTTATTCCCCCTCAGCCACACTATGTCGGCAATTGCTATGCATACAAGTTCTCCACATACGCGTACACCACCATTACTCTACGACGCAAACATAGGGGTTACATTCGTCTGCTGTGAGACATTTCCTGTCGGGGGGGTCCATCAGGGGCCGAACACCACAGTAACCCTGGGTTCATTATTTATTTCAAGTTTCTGCTACCAGTCACTTTTTATTTTATGCTTAATCTAACATAATGCAACGCTTTTCGAACATGTTCTGTTCATCTTCAAGCGTTTATACAGACATACATACATAGAGAAATGTTACTTAAAAATAAAGTCTCAAACCAGATTAATCTAGAACACGTTGTCCATTGTTTACTAGGTTAATCCAGTTTAAGACTGTTTATTTTTAAGTAAAATTTCTCTATATGTGTATGTGTAAACGCTTGAAGATGAACAGAACATGTTTGAAACGCATTGCATTATGTTAGATTAAGCGTAAAATAAAAAGTGACTGGTAGCAGAAACTTGAAATAAATAATTATCCCACACAGTCACGGTTCACAATCATAATCCGTTATGGCTGAAAATAATAACCCTGGGTTCGGTGTGGGGTTGTGGAGGGTTGAAGTGGACTGCAGTAGTCGCTGTGGGGTTGTGGACCACTGCAGCTGCGGCGGGGACTGAGCCTCTCTGTCGTTTCTAGGTCCTGGGTTAACGTACAATACAATACAATACAATGACTACATTTACAGGTCAATAGTACAATTCGACACATACTAAAGCAGCCACATTAGTACTTGGTGTAGCCTCCACGGACGCCAGTACAGGTGCTGAATACAGCATCCAGTCGATGATACAGATGGCGAATACTGTCCTGGGATACATTATTTCACTCCTGAATGCGATTTTCACCCTGCAGCGGAGTGTGCGCTGAAATGAAACTTCCTGGGAGATTAAAACTGTGTGGCAGACCGGTACTCGAACTCAGGACCTTTGCCTGGTCTACCGGCTGAGCTACCCAAATACGACTAACCCCTGCCCTCACAGTGCAGCAATTTAACAGATGAATGTAAAAGCCCATGTGGTACTAAAATCTCTAGTGAACTTTTACCCATAACAAAGAACACTGAATGTTTGTGACAATTTATTTCTTTTATTTTGTATGGCATTACCTGTCCATCTCCTTAGTCAGCTACATTGCTGTTTAATGCATTCAGAAACTATAAAAGTCTCCTTTATCGATTATTTTACTCCTGCTTGACCTGTTCGTGTAATTCTGTAAGAGTTGTTCATTGACGAATCCCATGAGTCACTTCTCGTCCTATCATATCGGACACATGTTCAATTGGAGAGAAGTCTCGAGATTGTGCTGGCCAGAGAAGTTACTGCACGTCTTGCAGAACACATTGAGCTTCATGGGCAGTGTGTGAGGGAGCATTATCCTGTTGGAACAACACGTCACACCCCTGCTGCGAGAATGGCAAAGGAAAGAGTCTAAAACTTTGTGCACGTTCTGCACACTGTTTAGCATCCCTCCGGAAATGCTAAAGGTGAACAACAGTTGCAGCTTATCGCATCCCAGACCATAAGCTCTCAGATATGGCCAGTGCATCATAGACGAATGCAATCTATGAGACAGAGCTAACCACGTCAAATGTAGCAAATGTTGCATGCAGGAAGAATCTGTTTTCATCGCTGAAGACCAGTCGAAGTGATCCTATGGCAGCACCAGTTGAGCTGTGCACCTCGATTCTGTGGCGTGAATGAAAGATGGCCTAGTGGCGTGCGTGCCCATACTCCCACTCCTAATAACCGGTTCGCACCTGTTCGTATTGATACGTCTGCCACCTTATCTGTGGTTTGGTATCTGTACGATCTGACGATTATCCTTGGGGATGTCTCTGCTACATTGTCGCCCAGAACCTCGTCACAGGTGTGAGAATGTTCACGTCACCACTGATGCCAGAATCGTCGCACAACAGACGTACCAAGACCAACGTGTTTGGCAATCCTCTGAAAGAACGATCCCGCCACTTGGAAGGCCACAATTTGACCATTTTCAGACTCGATCAGTTCACTTTGGGAAGCCCGTGTCGACTCTGTGGCATGGTTGTCTACTTGCTTCACACGGTAGTTCCACACTGACACTTCTGCTTGTGAGCATTCCTTATTGAAGAGTACATAGAGTTCGCGCTCTGGCAGCTATGCCACTACGCTATTGGCGGACGACGTTCACACTATTATCAGTACATCTACTATGTTAGATGGCATTTATCGTCACCGGATAAAAATCGACGTCGTGTCTCCAGGTGTACTAAGTTTTGATGGCAGTGTATTACAATCTTTATTCCATTATAATTTTCAAACTATACAGCTCACTGTACTGCGATGGAAATTACTCCTTGCTGCCTTAGCATATGACCTATCATTATGCCTATCCCTTTTGTCAGTGTTCCCCATAATAAATTACACTCTTCACCTCATCTGCAGAGAAACTCTTAATTCCGTACATTATTCGTCAACTTAATTTTCAACATTCTTCCATAGCACCACGTCCCAAACATTTCCATTCTCTTCTTGTTTAGGTATCCCACGATTCGTGATTCGTTAGCATAACATGATGTGAGCCAAGCCTGCATTATCCGTATTTTCTTCCTCATATTACGGCCTTACGTCCTCCCTGCATCGTCTGTCGTTTGTAAGGTTGCTTCTAAGCTGGCATAGTTGCTTATTTTCGCCTACTTTTTGGTCACCAATTTTGCTGATAAGTTTACCACTCATCCCATTCCTGATACTCTTCAGTACTCTCGTCTTTCTTCGGTTTGCTCTCGATTTACATTGTAGATTCATTAGATTGTTCATTCCATTTAACAGGGAGTACTAGACTATCGGTCCCTACACTTACACACTACTTAAACTAACTTATGCTAAGAGTAACACACAGCCATGCCCGAGGGAGGACTCGAACCTCCGGAGGGAGGGGCCGCGCAGTCCGTGACATGACGCCTCAATTCGCGCCGCTGAGGACAGCAAAGTCATCTGGTGTTGGTATCTTTTCACCCTGATCTTTAATATCACTCAAGAACGTTTTCGTTATTACATCTGCGTCTTACACCATTTGTAATCTGAACACTTCGTTCTTCGTCTTCCATTCTTACAGCTTCGTATTGGTTCTAGTGCATATTGTACAGTGGAGCCTGTGTCTTAACCTGTTGTTTACTCCTATATTTCTCAAAAGTATCCACATTTCACGCCATCTTTTGACACCTCTGCTATGGAGCTCGAAAGCACGACGCCTAGCGTTCAAGTTGCGCAGTCTTCCAATTGGTGGCAACCAACTGGGGCGGGGTGTGATGACGTTTTCATCGTGTGAAAGGTCCACCACGGCGCTACGGGGAGTTGTTGAGAAATTTGATGCCAACGTGACATCATTAATCCACTTTGCACATCACATGGCCTTCCGAGCTCTGACCTTTCTTTCGCATGTATCGACACCTTACACTTCGATGTGTCCTCGAGCGCGAGGTGACGTCGCAGGGCGTAAAGCTTTTGCTCCATTACAGAGGACTGTTATAGGCATCTTTCGTTCAAATTTCAAACTTATACGTCGCAACTGAAGACAATTACAGGGTTTCAGAAGAGTTATCTTTCAGTTCTATTGCACAGTGTTGTTAAATACGTGATGGACTATGATTATAGGTAAAATACGAAGAAAAATGTTCTGTAAGCAGGGAAGACCCATAGGCCAGATGTAGCCAAGAAGCTTAAATTAAAAAACGCGAACAGGCCGAGTATTCTGGGTTTTCGGATGAGATTAAGTGCCAGATCTCCATAGTAGAATGCGAGTCCACTAAAAATGCTGCCACGTAGACGGCATACCAAGAACGACACACCGGCATGAAGCGTACTGCAAGCTTTAATACGGGAGTGACCAACATTTCAACAACTCCATTTTAGTAACACCACCTACAATCTGAAAATAAGGAATGTCTTAGCAGTAGTTCTGTCATTCTAAAATCGCTTTTGAATCTTTATCGTTTGTGAAATGTTAGTGTTATGACTTGCTAAAGAAGGACAAATGGCAACGAACTTACGGGATCATACTGCCACGTCACACACCTTGAGTCGGGAACAGGACTTGTTTGAAGGAAGACTAGATTCTACACTGTTTTTGTGACAGCCCTGGAGCACAACCGACTGTCAACATGGTAACCATTGTTCTACTTGCAACAAAGACAGAAGCGACAACAGTGGTAAGCGCATCGGCAACATAGGCCACATGAGTGGCACCTCATCTCTTTTCGAAGCACTCACGATTTTGTGCACAGCACCGCGACCGTAGGATTTATTCGTATTTGGAGGCTCCTAGAACAACGAACGTTGCTAGGATCCTTTCGTCATCGTCATTATGGCCCAGTACCTGGGACACTGATATACTCTACTACTCGGTGCACAATACTATCAGCTCTGGATGGCACAGCCCGTAATTTTGACGGCGTATCTTTCATCCAAAGTCAGTTCGCCTCGATCCACAACCGTGTGACAGCCATTTCTGCTACTAGTGGTGGCAGCTCTGTGTACTAAATTTGGTAGTGGGACATTCTCGTATCATCCAGATACTGCCTTCACAAGAATGTGGCCAGAAAATTAAAGCAATTTTGCGTCAATCAGTCTTCTCTCAACAAAGACTTCTCTAAAATTATTGCCAACGTATTTTGACGGAACACAGGAACAAGCTGGTTCCCCAAATTGATACAGCACTTTGGGGCGCTGAGTAGCCGTTAATTATGAATTATCGCATTAACTGTGTTTAATCTTTTTTGAACAAGCTTCTGTGTCAGTTTGAAAAAATCTATAATGACAGCACGTAAGAAATAAGGCATTCTTTCAATTTATGTTAGTATACTGGAGGATACAGAGGTGGGAAATCATACACTACTGGCCATTAAAATTGCTACACCATGAAGAAATGCACTTGATAAACGGGTATTCATTGGACAAATATATTATACTAGAACTGACATGTGATCACACTTTCACGCAATTTCGGTGTATTGATCCTGAGAAATCAGTACCCAGAACAACCTCCTATGGCCGTAATGACGGCCTTGATGCGCCTAGGCACTGGGTCAAACAGAGCTTGGATGGCTTGTACAGGTACAGCTGCGCATGCAGCTTCAACACGATACCACAGTTCATCAAGAGTAGTTACTGGCGTATTGTGACTAGCCATTCGCTCGGCCACCATTGACAGACGTTTTCAAGTGGTGAGAGATCTGCAGAATCTGCTAAACAGGGCAGCAGTCGAACATTTTCTGTATCCAGAAAGGCCCGTACAGGACCTGCAACATGTGGTCGTGCATTATCCTGCTGAAATGTAGAGTTTCGCAGGGATTGAAAGAAGAGTAGAGCCACGGGTCGTAACACATCTGAAATATAACGTCCACTGTTCAAAGTGCCGTCAATTCGAACAAGAGGTGACCGAGACGTGTAACCAATGGCACCCCATACCATCACGAAGGGTGATACGTCAGTAAGGCGATGACGAATACACGCTTCCAAAGTGCGTTCACCGCGATGTCGCCAAACACGGATGCGACCATCATGATGCTGTAAACAGAACATAGATTCATCCGGAAAAATGACGTTTTGCCGTTCGTGCACCCAGGTTCGTCGTTGGGTACACCATTGCAGGCGCTCCTGTCTGTGACGCAGCGTCAAGGGTAACCGCAGTCTTGGTCTCTTAGCTGATAGTCAATGCTGCTGCAAACGTCGTCGAACTGTTCGTGCAGATGGTTGTTGTCTTGCAAACGTCCCCATCTGTTGACTCAGGGATCGGCACGTGGTTGCACGATCCATTACAGCCATGCGGATAAGATGCCTCCCATCTCGACTGCTAGTGATACGAGGCCGTTGGGATCCAGCACGGCGTTCCGTATTACCCTCCTGAACCCACCGTTTCCATATTCTGCTAACAGTCATTGGATCTCGACCAACGCGAGCAGCAATGTCGCCATACGATAAACCGCAATCGCGATAGGCTACAATCCGACCTTTATCAAAGTCGGAAACGTGATGGTACGCATTTTCTCCTCCTTACACGAGGCATCACAACAACGTTTCACCAGGTACCGCCGATCAACTACTGTTTGTGTATGAGAAATCGGTTGGAAACCCTCTTCATGTCAACACGTTGTAGGTGTCGCCACCGGCGCCAACCTTGTGTGAATGCTCTGAAAGGCTAATCATTTGCATATCACAGCATCTTCTTACTGTCGGTTAAATTTCGCGTCTGTAGCACGTCATCTTCGTGGTGTAGCAATATTAATGGCCAGTAGTGTATGTAAACACAAAATACACAACACATTACTCTGCCCAGCATACCATAATAAACCCTTAGCATCCAAATCAACTTTCAGTCGTCTCGGAACGTATAAATCGGGTCATGTATGGTTTACATGGGAACGTTCTTCCTGCAAAGCAGAGGGTAGTTCAGGTAACGATGATGAAAGTGGATAGGATCAGTTCCCTTCTCTCCAAAGCAGACCACAGAAGTTTGATAATATTGTGATCTAGTGACTCTGGTGGCCATGGAGTTGAGATAGTTCATGCCCAAACTCACAAAGCCAGACCTGGACGATGCGAGGTGCATGAGCAGGTGCCCCGTTTTCTTGAAATACAGTGTCACTACTGGGGGACAACCGTTGTACATTGGGAATGACTGATTAGCCAAGGCGGACACGCAGTCTTTGGAAGTAAGCGACCTTACAGAGTAACCATGGAGCCAATGGAATACAGATATGGCTGCCTAAATCATCACCGGACCCCCAGCATGTTTCACTGTTAGGACTTGGCACAAGTTGGGAACTGTGTGAAACAAGACACATCCAATCGATTGACGCTCTTCCATTGTTCCACGGTCCAGCTTTTATGGCTTCCATGCCACGTTTTCCTGCTAAGGACATTTGCTTCAATAATCTGTGTTTTAGTAATTTCAGCTTGCCCTGCAATTACCTGCGTATGGAGCTCCGTTCGTGTTGTTTTGGTGCTGACAGGGTTCGCCAATGTGATAATGAGTTCTGCAGTGACATTTGCGCCTTTTGATGTCGCCTCGACCAACGACTCACTCGTGCTCCATGTCTCCATAGGCAATGTGCAAGCGCCTAGGAATATCTGTGATGTTTTGGCTTTCTATCAAAAGAATTTCAGTGACAGCTGTCCGCTTTTAACGCACCTCCGTTACAGAAAAAATTTTGAATGCTTCATGAAACCAAAGGGGATGAAGCGGGAATATCCCACGATCTCCCACTACCAACCGAAACTGGCCGAGAAATATATGTGCCGCATTATTGAATCACAAAATATCACATATCTTTGAAAAGCAATCGTAATACAGTTATGAACCCTCCCTGGTGTGTGAACTATCTCTATAGTAGCAGTTTACCTGACGATGGCCCAGAAAGCAGAAAGCGGGTTCATAACGAAATATTAAATATACAGGGTGAGTCACCTAACGTTACTTCTGGATATATTTCGTAAATCACATCAAATACTGACGAACCGATTCCACAGACGGAACGTGAGGAGAGGGGCTAGTGTAATTGTTTAATACAAACCATAAAAAAATGCACGGAAGTATGTCTTTTAACACAAACCTACGTTTTTTTAATGGAACCACGTTAGTTTTGTTAGCACATCTGAACATATAAACAAATACGTAATCAGTGCCGTTTGTTGCATTGTAAAACGTTAATTACATCCGGAGATATTGTAACCTAAAGTTGACGCTTGAAACCTTCGACTTTCAGTTGCGTGTTGTAACAAACACGGGCCACGGTCGGCGAGCAGCATCTGCAGGGACATGTTTACGATGACGACCGTGCTTACGAGTGTGGCTGTAGTGCACTGTTGTGGTTTGGTCGCAGTGTCCGCATATAGCGCTTGCTGCTATTGTTATTCTGCATTCGTCTCCGCACGCACACGAACTGTAGTACACCGTGTTACCAGACGTCTGTGATAGTGTAGTGTTGTAGTAACTGTGACCATGGTGTATTCGAACTCTGAAAAGGCGGAGATGATACTCATCTATGGCGAGTGTCGACGAAATGCAGCTGAAGCCTGCAGGGTGTATGCAGAACGGTACCCGGACAGAGAGCATCCAACGAGCCGCACATTGCAAAACATCTACCGCCAACTGTATGCAACAGGTATGGTCGTAGCACGCAAACGGGTCCGTAAGAGGCCCGTCACAGGAGAAGCGGGTGCAGTTGGTGTGTTAGCTGCTGTTGTCATGAACCCACACATGAGTACATGGGACATTGCGAGAGCCGGTGGACTGAGTCAAAGCAGTGTCATGCGCATACTGCATCGTCACCGCTTTCACCCATTTCATGTGTCGCCATATCAACAATTACATGGTGATGACTTTAATCATCGAGTGCAATTCTGTCAATGGGCATTAACAGAGAATGCGTTGCAGTTCTACCTGTTTACCGATGAAGCGGGTTTCACAAACCACGGGGCAGTGAATCTACGGAACATGCATTACTGGTCCGTGGATAATCCTCGCTGGCTCAGACAGGCAGTGCGACAGCGACCGTGGACTGTAAATGTATGGTGCGGAATCATTGGCGACCACCTCATTGGTCCTCGCTTCATTGCAGGGCCCAAACAGCTGCAACATATATCGCGTTTCTACAGAATGATCTGCCAACGCTGCTCGAAAATGTCCCACTGCAAACGCGTCGACTTATGTGGTATCAGCATGATGGTGCACCTGCACATTCTGCAATTAACACTAGGCTGACACGTAACAGGATGTTCGACGGGACTTTCATAGGACGTGGAGGACGCATAAACTGGCCAGCCCGTTCTCCTGATCTTACACCCCTGGACTTATTTCTGTGGGGAACGTTAAAGGAGAATGTGTACCGTGATGTGCCCACAACCCCATAGGATGTGAAACAACGTATTGTGGCAGCCTGCGGCGACATTACACTAGATGTACTGCGGCGTGTACGACATTCATTACGCCAGAGATTGCAATTGTGTGCAGCAAATGATGGCCACCACATTGAACATCGATTGGCCTGACATGTCGGGACACACTCTTTTCCACTCCGTAATTGAAAACGGAAACCACGTGTGTACGTGTACCTCACCCCTCACGGTAATGTACATGTGCGTCAGTGAAAAAGTCCAATAAAAAGGTGTTAGCATGTGGACGTAATGTGCTGTTCCAGTCTCTTCTGTACCTAAGGACCATCACTGTTCCCTTTGGATCCCTATGTAATTCGGTGCTCTCCGATACACACGATCGAACAGCGGAGGAGTGGTACTCAAGCGTCAACTTTAGGTTACAATATCTCCGGATGTAATTAACATTTTACAATGCAACAAACGGCACTGATTACGTATTTGTTTATATGTTCAGATGTGCTAACAAAACTAACGTGGTTCCATTTTAAAAAAAAGTAGGTTTGTGTTAAAAAACATACTTCCGTGCATTTTTTTATGGTTTGTATTAACCAATTACACTAGCCCCTCTCCTCACGTTCGGTCTGTGGAATCGATTCGTCAGTATTTGATGTGGTTTACGAAATATATCCAGCGGTAATGTTAGGTGATTCACCCTGTATATTCCTGTGGAACATCTCCTCTTTACATACAAGTTGTAAATCAGTCTATGTTCCTCCAAGTTCCAACGGGATATTCCATAAACTCAATTTATATGCAAGTATCGCATGTTTGCATGCTGAAAGACCTTCTTCTGTTTCAATGTGCAATATGGTGCACGACCGATGAAGTATGAATTAACTGTCCCCTTGTGATATAAATAGTTCTAAAAATATAGAGCATTTTACTCATCATAAAATTCTGTATCTGAAGAATTACCAGTATATTCCTAATGTATTTTATATATTATATCTCACTTAGATAGTATAGGGCTAAATATTTACAAATGTTGCTGACAACACTATCTCATATTTAACAATTACAAAAACTGTAGAAAATGGCGAAAACTCTGTATGGCTGTCTCCAACGCATATTCCTTCAAGTGATTCTAATACCAGTCAGTAACTACTGGCCAAAAAGCATAGACTGTCCGCTAGGTACAACACTCTACCCCACAGATAAACAGAATGATAAATCATGACGCTGTGAACGAGTGTTAATAGTTACTGAAGAATGCGAGTAGAATAATGGGGAAGGAAATAAAATAACAAGGTAAACTGAAATGAGTACTTTTAGGAAACTAACTAAGGTTTCCAAAACTCACGTTCCAAAAGCGTCTGAAGGTATTTAACAATCAGTATGGACTACCGTATTTAACAGGCCTCACTGAGAGATGACTTCCGTTTCGGAAATCCTGCAGAAACTGAAAGAAAGATCGATGTTCCGCTTTACTTAGTGTCTGACCATGGCCGTCCGTTTTGTTATTGATTAAAGCGACTGAAGTTCGTCAGCAGATGTTCATTAATGAGCATTACTATGTACTACATATGGCGTAGCACAAACGGAGATACGAATGATTATAAGGCTTCCAACAAAATTCTGTGCAGTAATCTCAAAGTTTTTTTCGTTTCACTGCTCAGTGTCCATTTGGCTGAGTCTTGATTTACGAGAAGAGATACGGATTTTTTGTATTTTCTGCATTATATCGTGTTATAACAGGACCGGTATTATAGTACATTACTACTGCAACACAATTCCATTACAAGGTGTCAAATGTTAGACAAAGGTGAGCAAAAATATTACAAGATGTTGATTTATACTTAAGATAAAGTTATATGTCATTAACAATTTACTTTAAAAATGTTTCCAAAGTATGGTAAAATTATAGAAATGGCAATAATAATAATCTGAAGCATGTTTCCAAAATTTTGACACTCAGTGCGTCTTCAGGCCACGGGTGGCCTACCGGGATCATCCGACCGCCGTGTCATCCTCAATGGAGGATGCGGATAGGAGGGGCGTGGGGTCGGCACACCGCTCTCCCGGTCGTTATGATGGTATTCTTGACCGAAGCCGCTACTATTCGGTCGAGTAGCTCCTCAACTGGCTTCACGAGGCTGAGTGCACCCAGAAAAATGGCAACAGCGCATGGCGGCCTGGATGGTCACCCATCCAAGTGCCGACCACGCCCGACAGCGCTTAACTACTGTAATCTCACGGGAACCGGTGTACCCACTGCGGCAAGGCCGTTGCCCTCCAAAATTTTGACAAATTTGTTTTTTCACAATTTTTTAAAAAAATTCCACAATATTTTATTTTTGTACACAAGTAAAATAACGCTTTACAGTTTACCTAATTATAATAAAGAAACGAAATTTTGCTATGATTTCTGATAATGTCTGTGCATAGAGAAATCCATTTATTTCAGTCTATCGAGAAACACGGTACGTAACGAACATTGAACACTGACAAATTCTATTGAAAGAGGTACATAAACATACAGTCTAATGAGGAGAGAGAATGGTGCAGGAGGCGCAGTTACGTCCATAAGTGAAATGAAGTGGGTGTGTGCTGTACACTTTGCGAGAAAATGAGCGGTAGATGGCCCAAGGAATTTACTTTGTCGATTTGAGACAATGACGTAAATCAAGAGGTAATATCCAGATTGCTAGAGCGGCATACATACCTATAGCCGAATAGCCGAAGACTACTATCTGTGCAGAGGTGTACAGGAAGCCTTTCAGATTGCTGTTGTTCACGCAGAAAGTCACATTTTCCTTTTTAGTGATTTAGTCTAAATATTAGACAACAGACATATTCTTTCCAGAAATGAGAACTCAATAGAACCTGGAGTGCTCCGTGTCTAATAGTTTCCAATTCAGAAAGACGATTGTCATGTGGTCTGCGCGGAACCCGTACACACTACTTTATATCATGCATATAACGTAAAGACCACAGTTTCCCTTTGAGTGGAATTCCAACCTTGGTATCAAGGTTTCAAATATCAGTACATCGAAAACATGTGCACTCTCATGTGTCTCATTCTTAGTGGTTCAGTCACTGTTTGGATAAAAAAAAATCTTCTTGCGAAATCTGAAGTAATGATCGGTGAATTTCCACCAGGAACTTGGAACGCTATCGGAAGGACAGTGCTGTGAGCCCTGTTGTCCATCCTCAGAAAGACTTGTGGCTGTTACTGTACCGTCTCTCTGGGCTGGGATTTGCCGGAGGCGTTGTTCGTGTCATGTGTATTTAGCGACCACTACACGCCCGCACACACACACACATACACACACACACACACACACACACACACACACACACACACCGCATTCCGACCCATACTGAGATGCCCTGCCTTGAGTAAGGAATTTCATTAGCAGCGCGAAACGTCCTTCGCTGGGCGGACACCTATATGAACTCGCCGTTATGCCCGCCTGTGGACTCCTGCTAGATCCCAGGAGACGCTTCATTTAATGAAGACGTCTTCATTTACACAGCCGGGGCTCCCTTCCGTATACTGCTCCCCATAGGGCAGCAGTCTTGCTGGTACTACAGAAGTAAGTCAGTGTCTATCATAGACTGGTTTCAAACAACACTTTTCTAAATTGTCTTTCAACATATGCAAAAGGTTATGACGACTGCATGTATATCTACCTAAGCCACTGGGCAGTGTATTTCAGATGATATATAGCATGCTGCCACGTGTTTCAACCCTTTCCAATCGCGTATGGAGAGCGGGATGAGATGAATGCTTAAACGCTTCTGTGCGTGCCATAATTCATTTAATCGTCTCTTCACTGTCCATACGCGAGAATTTGAAGAGAGACGAAGGAGTTCTCTCGATTCTTCACTTGATACTGGTCCTCAAACATTGTGAGTTGGTTTTTTCGGAATAACAGGCGTCTATCCTAAAGTGTCCGCCAATTCTGGTTTTTCAACTTTTTCCTGACACTCTCACCAGAGTCAGATGAACCAGTGACCACTCAAGAGCTCTTATTTGTATATGTTCAACATACTCGGTTAGTGTAATTCGGTACGCGCGAAACATAATCTCCCGCCTGTCTTAGCTACGTTGAGTCACTGACAGTACCAGAGTTTTTTGAAGTGGTCAATTGTACGTTTCTGATAAGTAAAACAAAATAGGAATCTCTGCATCGCTTTAAAATATTACTAAGATCTGACTGAATATTTGTGCATCAGTTACGGAAATTGGGTGCCTGAATCAGTTCTCGTTGTTTTACTAATGCAACGTAGCGGAAACCTATTTAAGCATAGAAACATCAGTGATTCATATCTGGGTGACTTTCGAGAGGGTGAAAACAGCATGCGTATTCAGTGGCTTGAACGTGTCATTCTTTGTATATAAAAAACAGCAGTTGGGGAAGTGTTACCCTCCTGGTTTCATCTCAACGAAATTCGAAGCGTGGAACCCCTGAACAGATATTTGTTAATGAATAACACTGAACTAGAGTTTTATTAATTTCGATACAAAAACGCTTTCAATAGAACCAGTAGAAATATAATTATAGCAATATTTAGTGAAGCAAGTACTGTCTTCTAGTTTCTTATAAGTGCTGTAATCTTGATCCGTGGCAGAGATCACACTTTACCATTGGCTCTTAAAATTAGCTAATTAATTGAGAGTGCATAGACACAAAAAATTATACAATTAAGCATGCTACAGTAAAAGAAAATGTATTGTGTTAAAACATGCAAAGCAAAATAGAAATCTCAAAAATTCAATTTATTAATAACGTTAACCACTAATGCCAACCTGGTCCAGTTTCTGTTAAATACGACTAGTACCGGCTGAATGTAACAGCGTGAATCCTGTCATAATGCGCACACTTATTTTTATAACAGCATAGAATTCAAAGATTTCTGCAATACATATTACACACTTGTAGATTTTTGTGGGGTACATGCGACGGATGTACCCTATGTCCAGTTGCAAAAATGGAGGAAAACGATTTTGAAAACAGAGGTGTGTTTGCTCTACCACTCATAAGGATCATCCATCCGTAAAATTCTGCATTTGTGCACAGCAGATATTTGAAGTTTAACGGTTCTAAAGAGTGAAAACTCAACGATTACATAAGAAAAACTACCGTAAAACAGACAACAGTGACCAGCTGATTCTCAACAGCTACAAATGAGGTATTATGTGGCCAAACACCGAAAACATCCCCGAAACAATATACTTTAACATGCAAAGCACGTAAATTGTCATACTCCCCTAAGTAAAAGTTGTTGTGTGCTCGTACGTTCTTGATATGCTCTCCGTCGAAGTGGAAATGACTAGGCCGGCCGCTGTGGCCGAGCGGTTCTAGGCACTACAGTATGGAACCACGCGACCGCTACGGTCGCAAGTTCGAATCCTGCCTCGGGCATGGATGTGTGTGATGTCCTTAGGTTAGTTAGGTTTAAGTAGTTCTAAGTTCTAGGGGACTGATGACCTCAACAGTTAAGTCCCATAGTGCTCAGTGCCATTTGAACCATTTTTTTTTTTTTTGGAAATGAGAAGTGTCAGTTAAGTGATTAAAACATAGCGGAAAGGAAAAATATGCACTCTTGACTGTGGTAACACGTAGACATTGTATATTATTTTCTGTGTATCTGCGCTGCAGTAAGCCAATACCTAAAGCCAGTGCGATCATGTTATCTAGATGTTTTCCCAAAACTATTCAATTCCGCAATCTTACCATAGAATAATGAAACATCTTACTTATTTTACTTTCCCTAAACCAAGGAATAATAAGAATGGGAAAACGTCCGAAAATGGATTGCATCCAGTGTCTAGAAATTCTAAATTTTCAACGTATTGCTAATATTGTTTGTAGTACTCGTGGTTCGCCTTATTATTTCAATTACAATCATCACAAGAATGGTGATCTACACTTCTTAAGCCACAGTGTAATGGAGGGTGCCTTCCGTATCATTGTCACTTATTGCTTTTCTTTTTCCAGGTGCGGAAGGTCTATGGGATGGACAATTGTTAATAAGCCATCGTTGGAATTCGATCTTTCACGAGATATAAACTGTGTTACAGGACCGGTTTTCCACAGAGTCGCGTAACATATATAAGTTCATATTCAAAAAGTTATTTGATGGGCACATTTAACTGAAGTCAAAGAATATGATAAACAGCAGTAGTAGTGATAGCCGGCAATTGATTAATGCAAACTTACTCTTCTTTCACTCTTGATTCCGATCTGTATGCCTTTTAGAAGTAACAGAACGCTGAAAACATTGTGAGTGTTGGAAATAGCACGAGGACCACCAGAGACAGTAGAATCGGCCACCACACCTAGAGCCAGTCTGCAGTAGGCGTGTTGAGTGGGAGGTACGAGTCAATATCCCACCGACATCGGCCATGCCTTTGTAGTGCTGCACTGGTGTTCAGCTTTGTTCGAAACGAATGCAGACAGAATCTCGCCAAGTGCAAAGTACTCGTGAAAATATTTGACAACCTGGGAGTGGAGTGAGAAGGTTCGCTTTTCAGCAGAAGACACTATAGTGCTGAAATTCATAAAGCTGACGTTTCCTCCAGAAAGACCTGGCATCAACGATAAACTTCTTGAAGATGGATAGCGTCCCACAGTTTTTGGCCTTTGAAGATATGTGACGCTGCTGAACGTATTGACTCTTTTATTTCATTTTTTTCTAAAAAGGCAGTTTAAGAAAAGGCAACATTGACATAAACTACAGGTTAGAGAGAGAAATGTGATAGTGATGAAGAAGAAGAAGACTACCACAATGGTCACAGAGTGAAATAAAGAGTGAAGCAACTTTTTTCTCGGGACCGTGCTAGGACGAACGTCACTGGTTAACCAGGTAGGGGAAAGAATTAGTTTTTTTTCTAGAGAGCATTTTTATTGGTTGGGATCTGGAAGTCTAGGAGCCCAGCCAGTTTGAATTTAGTAAGAGAGGCAAAGGAAGGCGATGTGAGGTTTCTTTGTAGTAAACATTCGACCAGAAATTAGTTCATCTCCAGCTCCAGTTCACTCTGTCTTCCTCAGTCTTTGTTGCCAAACTTCCAAGCTGAGAGCCGCCGTCGACACCTCCTGAGTTGATGTATTGGGGTCTTGGAAAATTTGTGAGCTTTTGGTAAGAGTCATTGGTACTATCAGTGATTGATTCTGCAGCCATTTGAGCATCTGTCGGCAATTTTATGGTGAGATCAAGCCACAACCATGAAACAATGTGTAGGGACATTAATGTGGTTTATAATAATTATATTACTTTCAGTTTCACTATGAATACTTGTAAATTGACAGCATGAACAACCTCCTTTCAACTCCGACGACAGGTGTGAGGCATTCCCTTCTGTGGTATTATCTGTTTTCAACTAACATCACAGTAATCATTGAGTGCTTCGCTTTTGCAGTTAATATAAATTGCACGTTTATTAGAGTCTTCCCCCGACCCATACGTCAGATATGCCAATGCCTTATTATGTTAATGTCGCCATTGTTTTTAATTTGTTTTATCAAAAAATTCATGAGCACAAGTCAATCTTATTGTTATTTATTCCTTACATCTACATCTACATCTATACTCCGCGAGCCACCTTACGGTGTGTGGCGGAGGGTACTTATTGTACCACTATCTGATCCCCCCTTCCCTGTTCCATTCACGAATTGTGCGTGGGAAGAACGACTGCTTGTAAGTCTCCGTATTTGCTCTAATTTCTCGGATCTTTTCGTTGTGATCATTACGCGAGATATATGTGGGCGGTAGTAATATGTTGCCCATCTCTTCCCGGAATGTGCTCTCTCGTAATTTCGATAATAAACCTCTCCGTATTGAGTAACGCCTTTCTTGAAGTGTCCGCCACTGGAGCTTGTTCAGCATCTCCGCAACGCTCTCGCGCTGACTAAATGTCCCCATGACGAATCGCGCTGCTTTTCGCTGGATCATGTCTATCTCTTCTATTAATCCAACCTGGTAAGGGTCCCATACTGATGAGCAATACTCAAGAATCGGACGAACAAGCGTTTTGTAAGCTACTTCTTTCGTCGATGAGTCACATTTTCTTAGAATTCTTCCTATGAATCTCAACCTGGCGCCTGCTTTTCCCACTATTTGTTTTATGTGATCATTCCACTTCAGATCGCTCCGGATAGTAACTCCTAAGTATTTTACGGTCGTTACCGCTTCCAATGATTTACCACCTATGGCATAATCGTACTGGAATGGATTTCTGCCCCTATGTATGCGCATTATATTACATTTATCTACGTTTAGGGAAAGCTGCCAGCTGTCGCACCATGCATTAATCCTCTGCAGGTCTTCCTGGAGTACGTACGAGTCTTCTGATGTTGCTACTTTCTTGTAGACAACCGTGTCATCTGCAAATAGCCTCACGGAGCTACCGATGTTGTCAACTAAGTCATTTATGTATATTGTAAACAATAAAGGTGCTATCACGCTTCCTTGCGGTACTCCCGAAATTACCTCTACATCTGCAGATTTTGAACCGTTAAGAATGACATGTTGTGTTCTTTCTTCTAGGAAATCCTGAATCCAATCACAAACCTGGTCCGATATTACTTAACAGTCAAAAGTTTCCCCAGTCATTATTTTGGAGACCACCGTAATATTATTGCGATAACTGCTGGGTTCACTTTCATATTTTAAATAACCAAGTCAATTTTCATATTTATCGATGGCTGCCTTGGATTCACTGATCTATCATCCCTTGATGCAGAATCTAGATTTGCGGCGGTTAAATTTAACGGGAGGATATACATAATTATTTCAAGAATTAAAATTTAATATATCTACAAAATATAAAACTGTGTTAAGTACTGGTACAGAAGCATTTATGTTTTTCTTTTCTTTTTTTCATTAATGTCGGTATGTGTTTTTGTCAAGCTGAAGAGTCGTAATAAAATTTTTGAAGGGGATATTCTTTATTTTGTGTATATGAGTGTCTTACTCTAGCAGGAGAATGAGTTACAGTGTGTGTGCAGAGATAGAGGAATTTCGTGTTAGGCTGATCATATTTGCTCATAATATCGGGTACACTCAAAATTAATATTCGTATTAGGAGATGCCACGGTTTACGATAGCGAGGGTGGGAAATTTAGCGCAAATGAGACAGACAGGGAAATTTCAAATAATTCAGAAACGGTTAACGGAAATACAGACATGGTGGTGCCGCAGGAAAATATACACGGAATAGATAACAGTGAACCATAGCAGCACCGACGAAAGAAATGACGCGAGATGTAAGAAAAGGAAAGAAATTATTAGAAAAAGTTACTGAAAGAACGAGGCACATTTCAAACTGTTAAGTGTACGACTCGAAAATAGCGATGAAGGAAACGACAGTAGGTATAAGGAAAACTATCAAAAATTGGTGCACTACTTGATGAGAATAGGTAAGAGTTCAAAGATTCAGACAAAACCTTAGATGAACACATGGGAGCAGTAAAGCAGAAATTAACTGATCACATTTAGAAATGCGAAGAAAAGGATAAAACTTAAAATGAGAAGATGAACGACAAGCCAAAAGAAATAAATTCAAGAGTGGCTACATTAATGCAGGACACTAAAAGCGTGACCGACATATTAAGGAAAGATATAAATGTCAATACCAAGGACAGTGAAGAAAAGAAATAATGGAGGAAAGAACGGAAGGAGACCGTAGAGGAAGTAAAAGAACATCAGACCGTCAGGAAAGCGCATCTGATGGAACGGTTCTGACACATATTACTGAAAACGCCGATATAAGAGATTTCCCGCAGTATAAGAATGCACAAGAAACCGTAAACTGCAGCAACAAGAAGATGGACACACCAACCAAAGAAAAGGACGGTAGTAGATTTTCTACAATTCATGACACAGAAGGTAAAAATGACGTCCGAGTGAAGCTATACGCAAACGGCAAGAACAAGAGATTCACGATTATACGGGACGATTATGCCACATCCGAAGCGAGAACTAACCCTCTAATCCACCACTAATTACCACCGTGACTGCCGATACAATATCTTGCGACATCGACGAAGAAGAGCTTAGGAAGCAGTCCATTTTTGTATAGATATTTTCACTGTTTTCGGACATTACGAACCGTCTACTGTCAAAGTTGTTGATCCTAGAATTCATTGAGACATTATCAAAATCTGTCTTGAAAGTTATAGTCATGGGCGTTCACTACAGACAGGAAGCGGCGAAGAAAATGCGAGATACTGTGAGACAAAGTAGGACATACGAAGAATTTACATGTGCATTTAGAGGAGAATACTGGTCTAAGGGCAAACAAGGGAAAGGAAAACTAATATTCATGACGACAGAGAACTACGTAGGGCAGAGCTGGCTAGATCTCGAGCGATCTTTCAGACATGGTAGGGAGGAACAAATTTTTACATGTGGTGTTTGAACGATCTGAAACCATGCACCTTTGATTGGCGAAATTTCCACGTGATATTCGAAAAGAAATATGGGCCGCTAATGGGAACACGCACGACGTCAAACGATTCCAGCAGATAAAGCTTGAGCTACGCTACAACAGGAGTGGAGAAGGGAGGGTGCTAGTACATTTCGCACAGAGAAACTTTCCATCAGTAAATCAACCAATAAATACCCAGAGCTGGGGAAAGCGCCACTTACCAAGGAGGAATGGCAGCAGATTGATGAGACGAAATGATCGCCCCACTCAGGGCTGTGCTATCGGCCTGCTTACAGTAGAAGCAACGGGAGAAATGACAACAGAAGAAATATCGACCGGAGAGATAACACACAAGAAGAAAAGGGGAGTTAATCGAGGTTAGAGGCCGTGACACCTGACATAAATCCAGTAATGAAGAACAGAGGAAATTACTGAAAAGATCCGCTCAGTAACGGACAGCTTGGTTTAGCAGAACAGTCGTAGCTTTGTACATAGACTGTGAAGAAATAGGTAACATGTTGTTACTAGAGGAAGAATTTGTAGAGTTACGCGAGTACCCAGATGTAAACATAGAACTTAATGGTCATCTGCATCTAATGCAGATAGCCAAGTTCATAATTTAGACGAAAATATGTATGATAGGAGGAACGAAGAAGAGTTCAACATCTCGAAAAATCCGAAAACGTCAGTGAAAGATATAGACTAGAGCAGACATGAGGAACAAAGAAGAGTTCAATATCAGGAAGAATCGGAAAACGTTAGTGAAACACATAGAAAAGAACAGACATGGGTGATATAATGAATGACTAAATAGAGAGTTTGCAACCTTAGAAATATGGAGAATGCATGAAATTTGTATAATGTAAGAAAAGAGGAATAGTTAAACAAACGGTCCACTTATTGTAAAGATGAGAGATAATCACTGACGAAGAGGCAGTTTAGAAACAGAGTTTTCTGAGGTCCCGGAAAATCCATAGAATAAACAATATCTGTACAGAAAACTTTTCTATACATTTTGAAGGCCTTACCACGTACGAAGTAATCGAAGAATTGTTCAAAAATGGTTCAAATGGCTCTGAGCACTATGGGACTCAACATCTTAGGTCATAAGTCTCGAAGAATTGTCCACCATGATGTCATGGAATTGGAAACTGTATGGCGTCAGAGTGATGTGCCGTATTTCATACATCAAAGTATTTAAGGACTAACGTGCTCTCGAAAATTGAACCGATATGTAATACCTAGCCACAAGTCAGTCATTAAGAAGAAGCAATAACATTGCCATGAGCTGACCATATGGAACAGAATAAACATTAAGTTAAAGAAAGAATTCTGCGTGGAAAAGTCAGATTATTCTTAGAAAAACTCATGAAAATCGTGCAGAATATACAGAAAATGAGAACACTGGAAAGATTATCTGGAATATTGAAGGTTAAATTTTGTAGGTACGCCAGGTGGGATGACACACTGAACAAGAAGTCACGGTGTTTAAGGAGTTGTTAGGAGCCGTGAAGCAACGCTATCTAATTAGGTTTTAACAGACATGAAGAGACACAGCACAGTTAGGTATTTAGCAGGCGCAAACAAGCACTGTAAAGTATTAGAAGACATAGAGAGATGCTGTCTGTTACGAGCGATTTCATGTGGAGGATGCATTTTAACTTGGTTCCTGATTTATATACGTATTTTATAAGTTAATGGAAGGGGGAACGATCTATTGATACGTAATCAGCATGGTTTCAGAAAACATCGTTCTTGTGCAACGCAGCTAGCTCTTTATTCGCACGAAGTAATGGTCGCTATCGACAGGGGATCTCAGGTTGATTCCATATTTCTGGATTTCCGGAAAGCTTTTGACACCGTTCCTCACAAGCGACTTCTAATCAAGCTGCGGGCCTATTGGGTATCATCTCAGTTGTGCGAGTGGATTCGTGATTTCCTGTCAGGAAGGTCGCAGTTCGTAGTAATAGACGGCAAATCATCGAGTAAAACTGAAGTGATTTCAGGTGTTCCCCTGGGAAGCGTCCTGAGACCTCTGCTGTTCCTGATCTATATAAATGACCTGGGTGACAATCTGAGCAGTTCTCTTAGGTTGTTCGCAGATGATGCTGTAATTTACCGTCTAGTAAGGTCATCCGAAGACCAGTACCAGTTGCAAAGCGATTTAGAAAAGATTGCTGTATGGTGAAGCAGGTGGCAGTTGACGCTAAATAACGAAAAGTGTGAGGTGATCCACATGAGTTCCAAAAGAAATCCGTTGGAATTCGATTACTCGATAAATAGTACAATTCTCAAGGCTGTCAAATCAACTAAGTACCTGGGTGTTAAAATTACGAACAACTTCAGTTGGAAAGACCACATAGATAATATTGTGGGGAAGGCGAGCCAAAGGTTGCGTTTCATTGGCAGGACACTTAGAAGATGCAATAAATCCACTAAAGAGACAGCTTACACTACACTCGTTCGACCTCTGTTAGAATATTGCTGCACGGTGTGGGATCCTTACCAGGTGAGATTGACGGAGCACATCGAAAGGGTGCAAGAAAGGGCAGCTCGTTTTGTATTATCACGTAATAGGGGAGAGAGCGTGGCAGATATGATACGCGAGTTGGGATGGAAGTCATTAAAGCAAACATGTTTTTCGTCACGGCAAGATCTATTTACGAAATTTCAGTCACCAACTTTCTCTTCCGAATGCGAAAATATTTTGTTGAGCCCAACCCACATAGGTAGGAATGATCATCAAAATAAAATAAGAGAAATCAGAGCTCGAACAGAAAGATTTAGGTGTTCGATTTTCCCGCGCGCTGTTGGAGAGTGGAGTGGTAGAGAGATAGTATGATTGTGGTTCGATGAACCCTCTGCCAAGCACTTAAATGTGAATTGCCTAGCAGTCATGTAGATGTAGATGTAGACGTATTGACTGACCTGGTGCTGGTGATCTGACAGAAAGACGAAGATACACTTGCAGTTCAGTTTAAACTGATGACTAGATGAAAGAGTGCTAGGACCTTTTGAAGGTAAGTGTGTTTGTGAATGTTGCATCTACCACAATTGTGCAGTCAGAGACAGATGACAGTGCAATGTGTTAAAATGTAAAACAGAAGTATGAAGCGAGTAAAACAACAGGAACAGGCAATCAAAAGATGCACATAATAAGATGAACTGATGTAGAATACATTTTGTTTGTGTTGACAGCCGAATTATGCTTGCGATTGTTTTGTTACAGATTTGTAATCTCCAATTTTAAGAAAATCCAAAGTACGTGAAGGACGTGAAATGATGGAAGGGTGAATGTCGAATTTCATAGATCAGATGGTTAAAGGAAACACTGATGGCCAATACGGCTAAAATCTGGGATGATAACTTTTTTGTGGCAAACACGGGTAACTGACAGAGAACCACTAAGTTCCAGTAGACCTCTCTGGAATGAGGTAATTTATGAAAGAGAAAAATAATTAAATGAAGGACCGAAACATTAAGATACCCAACTAACTGAATCCTATACTACGTTCGAAAACTTTGAAAGAGAATAATTTAACAGGATACAAAGAGAAATTACTAATCATGTAAGTATGTGGAAAAGGTTGATGATAAGAATAATTACGAAATGTTGTGTAATTCAGTTTTAACTGAATGATGAATTAACTTTAGTTCATTAGAAAAAATCTTAACTCAAGAGCAATGGGCTGCATAAATGCAATTGAATCTTGACGGACTTAAAAGAAACTGAGACTAATAGTTGAGTTAACGTGATTAAATCTTGATTTAGCCTAATGAATATAATGTACTAGTTTGAACATGTTGAGAGTAGTTTAGGAGCAACTTTTCAATACGCATTACGTCCACTTGTGGACAAAATTGAGTTTTATATGAAATCCGGTGTTTTATTATCCACTCTACACACTCCTGCAATCAGATTGTGTCGAAATGCATTTTGAAACCTTCAAAAAGAGTGCGAAAAGTAGCAGATGCAATAAATACCATTTTGTCCTCTAGTATGATTTAATCAAACTGCATTAAGTCCAAGAGTTGCCTTTATTTTGTTTTATTAAGCTATGTTGGCTACAATTTAAGACTGATGGACTAACAATGACCAGTTAACATTCGTTTTCACTATTACAGCATTGTTGTGTACAAACGTGTATCATTCTGTCTGTTAGACTCATAGAAGTCCGAAGTAAAAACGTTATTGTGCTAAGATGGAGAGTATTACAGCGAGTGAATGTGTGACTTAAAGAGGGAATTCATGGTGGAATGAGAAATCGATGAAGAGCAAATCAAAAAAGGAATCAGAGTATGAAAACAGATAAGAGAAAAGAGCAGTAAAATAATCGTTGTTGCAAAGCTATAAAAATTAATCAATTTTTACTTACTTGTATAATTATTTTTCTTGTCATTTTTTATTGTCAAATATCGGGATAAGGATCCTCATCTCATGAGCTTCGAACCTTCTTGGCAGCATAAAGTAGGACGCCTTTGCTGTTGTTAGATTCCTGTTAAGTGTACACAAAACTAAATGGGTAGTATTTGCTGAAACATACCAAAAGGAACAATATAAGAGGCTTTCCTTCCTTCTCAATGTGAGCAGTACTAAGCGCAGGAGCGTACGGAATGATCCGAGAAATAAACCAACTGCTCTAATAGTGCAGTATCATGTAAGTACTAAATCGTCGAATTTATGATTTACTACTCTGATAAAACGTATTAGAGGTATAATATAGTTACTGCTATCATTAATGCTTTTCAGGTTTATTCAAAAGGTGGTAGGGTTCCTGTGGGCTGCTTTTTGGCATTGGTCAAACAAGAGTCCATACCATCGCTTATGGCCTTAAAACAGACAAAGGAGTGCCTGACAAGGGAGAAGGAGACTATAAAGCAGGAAAGTATAGTGCAAAAAGGAACAAGGCAACTGAATTCATTTCACATTAACAAGTAATGAGAGTCACTACTCCAGTAGTAAGAGCCAGCGGCTTTATCCGCCAAATGACCTTAGTATAAACAAACTTTTCCTCATGTGTAGCAATTCACTCGCATCTGATGTGAAAGTGAAAAAAACTTGTTATACGAAAATATTTAATACAAAATTTAATCTAGGTTTTCGAACTCTAACAAGTGATACCTGTAGCTTCTGCCATAGAATGTATAACTAAATGAAAACTGCAACAGACCTCAACACAAGGAATAAGCTAATGATTGACCTTGTGTCACATAAATTAAGAGTCAGAGCTTTTCACAACTTAATGAAGCAAACGTATGACTAGCCTAACATTTGCCTTTCATTTACAGCAGGTACAACCTCTCCCAAAATTATCTGATGGTGAGACATACTATGCGAGACAGATACCTCTGAACTCCTTCTGTGTAACAAATGTGGCAGGTACAGAACCTACATTTGGAATGAAACGCAGGCAGGTAGAGGATCACAAGAAATTTCGTCAGTCATCGCCGATTTCTTAAAGGATCTGACCACTGACACATCTGTCACATTTCTCAGATTGTTTGCGGATGGATGTGCACCTTATTAGTGGAACTGCTTTCTGGTTATGCAAAGAATCTCAAGTGCATGTGACTAAGGTACTTCTCTGCTTTCTAGTTCGTGGACATTCCTTTTTACCTCGTGACAGAGCATGTGTACGAGGTGAAAAGGAACTTCGTAAAATGTCAGAAATATTGAATCACGTACCAGGATGTTTATGCAGCAGTGGCCGAAACAGGGATTCCTTTTGATTTCAAGGAACCAAGCACAATTGTAAGTTGAAACGTCCCCTTAGAACAATTTATACACGACTGTGCTTAACCTGACACACAATATTATTTAGCGCAACGCAGTCTGACTTTCAAAAATCCCTACAAAAGAATGGCCCTGACTAACATTAACCTATACCTTTCACACATCACTTACCTCACAAAAATCTTCATTACTCGAACTACTGCAATACAGCGAGCGCCACTACTGCCAGCTAAATAAAAGATTCAAACTACGGAAGGCACTAACTACTGATAGGGATAGTTAGCAAGTGAAAGATTTTAAAAGAGAACAAACAATGTATTTACCTTAATATCATCAAAAGTCATAATATATGTAATTTGAAAACTCCGCCATTTCCTTCCACACATCCACCACTGCTGGCGGCACACCTCTAACTGCGCAACGCTACGCGCTGTTCACATCCAGCTGTCGCTGCCCAACACTACAATGGCAGACAACAATGCAAACTAGCCACAGACTGCACACAGCACAGCCAGTGATTTTCATATAGAGCGCTATGTAACGTTGCCAATAAGAAAATATAAACAGCCTACTTACAAAGTCTGTAAAAGGGGTCAGTGATCTGATGGGATCAGTGATCGGTAAAGGATCCATTTGAAGATATATATGGTAGGTGTGAGAGTAACTGTTGCGAAAATCATAACTCATATCACCTACTATTCTGATATTCCTTCAAAGCGCTTTTTGCCATTAAGTACACGTGGATACAGCTTGAACAAAGTATCAAATATCCGAAGTGTTATGACTAATAAGGTTGAAACAAGAAAAGAAAGATGATCTGGAAAAAAGCACTAAGCCTCAGATATGGAAACCATTGGAGAGAAAATGAAATACTTGAATTTTTCACTCAGACTATCAGCCGTCCATGTAACGAACTTATGCCTAAGATACTATTTGTGATTCTTTAGAAGAGGAGCATGTTTTGGGAAAAATATTGTTAACTTTAATATTGTAAATGAAGCACAGTTTGTTTTTGTTGTTACTTCAAGTGTTAAAATGTTTTACTGAACGCTAAAAAATGTGTTTTCAAACAATGAAAAGTACTTTATGTCACTGAAAACGAATCAAAACGCATTATGTCCAAAATAAATTTCATCAAGAGGCAGATTGTCCAACAGAACCCAACAAAACGCATTTTGTCCATCACTAAAGTGCTCATAGCTTGAAAATATAAAAAGCAATTTCCTTGTATCAAACGTGCTTTGATCAACAGCCCTGAGTATGTGGTGTAAAATTCGCAAAAATTAATCGAATATTTTTTGCGGTTTACGTTTTCCGCTTCTCCTGAAAAATTTACTTTTTGGTACATAATGAGTTTTTAAAAGCAGCTCCTCAGTTGTGAGTATGCATAAGAGAAGATTGCATATTTGTATGTGTTCGTGCCTATGTAAATTGTATCACTAATGATTCATTGGTAAAGTTGTTTCCAGGTCACCCAAACCATACGAGAACCAGAGGGGAAAAAATCAGACTGTAGATGGTATTGATTACTTGAAGGCCGTTGACACGCACACACACACACACACACACACACACACACACACACATGCCAGCGCGCGAGTGCGCCCGCCCACACACACACTCACACACACAAAACAAAGACTGCAACTGAGTAGCAGGCTGTATCCCTGTGCCACAAGGGTACAATTACAGCATGGCAGTTTGTAATATAACAGCTTAAAAATGTTTATGAAATTTTTCGTTTAAACTGTGACTATAAAAATCCATGTATAAAAGTATAAATACTTTCAAATTAGTTTAATTGTATCCATGTTTTCTAAATATGCTTAATAACTCTGAGACTGTGATAAAAGTGAACGAAGTACAGATTCTGTTTAAATAACCAAAAAACCATAACAATGGACGTGTTATATTATTGTAACGACTGTAATATTCATAGGTTAGTTTAAAATTGAAACACTGAAAATACAGATAAAAGGCCTTCTGCACCATCCAAAATTTTTTGCCGTTTAATAACCGTTGATAACTTCTACTGTACTGTAAATTCTGAGTCTGCAAGCTTTATTAGAGAAATTATATTTCGTATGTAATGGATGTAACAATTTATTTATTTCTGACTATGTATAAGTGACTGTAAATGTAACATAAATATTAGAATTTACTGGTTTTTAGCCAAGGGAACTTTATTAAAATTATCGATAGCAACGACGAAATGGAAGTAGCTGTGCCGTAGTTTACATATGTAGTGGAGAGTCTGTGTCGCGTTGGGAGTAAAGAAGAAGCAGAGCAGCTTGATTCATGAAAGAGTGCGAAAGCGTTTGTTGGGCGCTCCCGCAAACGCGATGCGCAGCTACGATCGCACCATTGTAGGTGCACCTCCTTCGTTAACCCTCGAGTATTGAGAGCACGGTCAGAGTGGACAGGCGGAAGAAGCTGCAATTCTACGTACTGGCTGTCTCATAATCATCCGTGTCTGTGGGAACGGCTCGTGTTTCGCAAACAGCAGCGTTGTCGTCGGCTACATTCTCCGTCGTTTGCTCAGCTACAACTTCGTAAGACGGTTAACTCCCAGACTACTACCCATATTGTACAGGCATTAGACAGTGGTATCTTTTTTCACAAATTATAATAATTATGGTGAGTAATAACCAGTTAAAACTTTTAGGGGATCTGTGTTGTCATTGTCCTTAGATATTACCAAGTACGGTCTGTTTGCTTTCCATGCAATCACCGAGCGTCGTAAAAGTGTGGAAATTGATTAACTTCTTAATGCCGGTTTTGTTTGTTTGCTACAGATCAGTTTCAGTCTAAATTTTTCTGCCTCGTAAGTATTCATTCTTGTATTGCATAACAGAGGCTTAAACACCCCAAACCCCCTTTCCAAACAAACACACACACACACACACACACACACACACACACACACACACACACCCATACACACACACACACACACACACACACGCTCGCGCGCGCGCGCGTAATGCATACAAAGCAAATAGATAAATAAGATAATAAAAAGTGATAATTAAATAAATACAACTCACACCCATTCACCCACACGCACAAAATGACAAGGGCACCCCACAAAGATTCAAAACTCCTTTCCAGAAAACAGTTAGTTTCTTAGGTGTCCGCCTTCTTGTTTCTGTTGTTTTGTAAACAGTGACACGAAAAGTGACATAGTGCAGGCCTTCACGGTGAAGGTAACTGGAAAACCAACAAAAGTAAATGAAACATAAGGCTAACACACACACACAATCTTCCACACAGTATTAGTTAATAGTAGGCATAGCCATAACATACCCAATGACGAATTTTCGAAGTAAGTAACTATTCGACATGAAGTTCTGTATGGTTGAAGAAGACAAACTGTGAAACAAAACAAGTGCATGCAAAATTATAAAGTCCTGGAAATAGCATATGGTAACAAGGTAAATACACACATCTTTGTCTGTTTCTTAAATATGTAAATACTGTGTTAAGACATTCAAATTTTTGTGCCTACAACTAGTAAAACTACTTTTCCTGTTCTATAGCAGACAACAAAAAAATCCGTTGATAATGATGAAACTTCAGCGAAACACATCTGAGGAATAAAAATAAAAATTGTGTTTTCCTCACGGTGGACCCTCACCAAAAAGAAATCAAAAGGATAATCCTTTACACACACGTATTCTTAGAGCACATGACTTGAGTATGGAAATAAATCTGGGCACTGATCGGATGATTAAACAGCAAGCTTTAATTCATCGTTGACAAGAAATTATTACCTGTCGCGCAGAGGAGAAATCTTCACGAATTTCTTTTGAAGCTGGAAATACATTTAGGAATGTCGACTGCAAGTAAATCACTTAGGAGTGAATGATGGTCTAGGAGATAGGATTGACAAGTTTTCATGTACGAACTATTGTCGAGAGTGAAGAGAAGAAATAGAACAATAGAAGCATGTTATAATTCACTTACGGAATATAAGAAAAACAAAAAGAGGGTTTACTTAAAAATGTAATGGAAAATGAGCAGGTAGTTTCCAACACACCTGGAAAGATAGTAGGTTTCGAACATCACATGACTGTGATAAAACACTAACCACTTTTCAAACCATCTTTTGCCCATATTACGATCCAAGAAAGCTGAACTTCAAAATAAAATAGACGCAATGATGGAGTGAGGAGTAACTGAATGAAGCGATAGTCCATATAATTACCCGGTAGTGCTTGTAAGTGATAGAAACGGCACTGTGAACCTAATTAAAGATGTTAGAACACTAAACGAAATTGTAAAAGGAGAGATGGATCGTCTTGAATATCATCAACTACTGCTAACGTTTCTTAATAAACGATACATAACCTGTCAAGATAGGACACCTGTATATTGGCAGATAGCTTTAACATAAAATCGCGGAAATATACAGTGTATCCTTTCGTGGGCAAAAACTAGCTGCATAAAGTTTTACCCTTTGTGTTTAACACTTTAGTGTTTATAAGAGTACTAGATGGTATAACGGGTAATGAATTAAATGTCACATATGTCAGTATGTGTTAATGATCCAATGATTGGCACGGAAACCTAAAAAGAACATTTAATACTACTGGACTAGGTATTCAAAGAATTGACGTAATGGGTTATGAGATTGATAATTTCATGAAGATAACAATAAGTTCCTTGGGTACGTCATTACGATAATCGCTATTGAAAACATAGGCTATAAGATAATGGGCTGGGCCTAAGTAGAGAAAGTATTTAAAGGCATTTCTAGGCATGTGTTCGTTCTACCTTAAATATGTAAATTATCAAGAATGTAATGATCTAACTTAAACCAGTTACTTTTATGTTCAAAAGTACGGCAATTTTGAACCACTGCATCTCGGTAACGGATAATGATACCGAAAACCGTTTCAACGTCCCTGCAGGAAAACATCATCAGAACTTATGGGAAGAGTTTCCACGATTTGCCATAAATAAAAATTATCGAATTGGCAATCCACACAAATGGTACATTTGGTGCAATACACTCATGGTTTTTCGGGTATATCTCAGGAACGGCACGTGAACAAATATTACTGCCAGAAACTGCCTAAGGCGCATCCTAAACCGTTCTTAATATAAAAGAACCAATCAATTTGCTCAATTTGCCTGGCTGGAAGAAGTGCATGATGGTCGCTAGCCAAGCGGTAAGTTCATATATGTGCTCGTGCGGACCGCTTCTACTTCTTCCGACACCGCTGTCTCTGTGAATAATTGAACCCGAATTATGGCCGCTGAAAATCGTAGTTTCAAGCGCAGTTTTTTGGAACATGTTGGTACCATGCAGTGTCGTGCAAGGACTGATTCTATATCTATATTTACGTACATATTCCCGAACCATCAATACGGTGTATGGTTGAGAGTATCTTCTATCACTACTAATCCTTCCCTTTCCTTTCCAATTCAAAAATGGAGCGTGGGAAAACTTCTGTTTATACACAACGAATTTTGTATTCTGGCTTCCACAGCTGTTAAAAGGTATGGTGTTAAGAATAATTCCACTGAGAGCTAGTAAAATTCTTGTTTTATTCTAAAGCCGCATCATCAGGTGAAACAATGTTGAAAGTTCATGTATGTCCTCGTGCGGACCGCTTCTACTTCTTCCAACACCGGGTTCTCCTGCCGTAACACCAATGCAGGGATATTTTAAACAAGGGTCTATAACTTTATAATCCACCCACCAGCAACTACTACGAAGTTAATGTATCACGTCTTTGTCACCCATCGTTTGCCGATGTAAAGTAGACAATATTCACTGAATAATATAACTTGACTTGGAGCCATGGGAACACATATGACCTTTTAACATTGTTGCACCTGATGACGCAGCTTGAGGCCTACGAAATCAGTTCTTTATCAACAAAACAAGAGTCTTAGCTGCTGTCAGCGGAATTCTCTTTACATCATACAGTTTATATGACTCCATACGACTTTCTCTTAGCGGTCCCCATGTTAACTGTACGTTGACTGAAGTAGAATCGTTCTGCAGTCAGCAGTAAATGCTGGATCTTTACATTTCTTCAGCAGTGTTTTGCAAAGTGAACGTTGTTTTCCTTCAGGGATTTCCTTTTCAGTTCACGAAGCATCATCGAGACCACCGGTACTAAATCTAATAGCACTCATTTGAAATGTTTCGATGTCTTCCTGACTGCAATCGAAAACATTGGATGTGTAGCAACAGTTTTATATACAACAATTCCTTTATAGGTGAACTACACATATCTAGAATTCTCGCTGTAAATGAAGTCGCACATCTGCCGATCTTTCGTGTTCTAGTAATATAGGGTAGCAAGGTTAGGGATATATTTTCATTCTGTGTAACTGTGTCGTGCAGAACGCTATTACTACTCTATTGGAACATTTCAGGACTGTTTTTCCCACTCGCCTGAAGTAAGTTGTATTTTTCTGCATTTTTACACTGTTTTACTCTTTTTAAATCAATATCTTTCTATATTTACCTGCCATTCATCATACCAATCAAAAACTCTAAGTCATCCTGTGTCCTCTTGAAGTCACTCTACGATGAAATTTCCGTCATAAGCAAACAGTCACAGGTTGCCGCTCAGCACATCGGTCAGGTCTTTTATGAATATAAAAAAGAAGAGTGGTCTTGCCACACTTCCCTCGGACTCTCCTGACGATAGACTAGATCCAGACGAACTCTCGACGTCCAGGACAACGATCTGAGTTCGGTTACTTAAGGAATTTTTGTATCGCTCACATATCTGAGAACCTATTCCATATGAATGAGGCATCGTTAATACTCTGCAGTGGGGCTCTGTGTCAAACGTTATCCGTAAGTCTAGGAGCATGGAATATGCTTTTGCCGCTCACCCATGCTTCACAGGATATGGTGCGAGGAAGGGTCGAGGCGAATTTCACACAAGATATGCTTTCTGATTCCATATTGCTTTTGTCCCAAGGAATGATGTTATACTCGAACTCAGGATATTCTAAAGAGTTGTGCAGGAGACCTATGTTAAGGTATTGGTATAAAATTTTGTGAGTCTGTTCTTTCATCCTTTTGGTATTGGGTGTCACTTATGGTCTAAAATTTTGTGGAACTGTTATTTTATCCATTTGGTATGTGGGAGTCACTTGTGCTTTTTTTCCTGTAGCTTGGGACCCTGTGCTGGACGAGATATTCGCAATAAATGCCAGCCAAGTAAGGGGTTAATGCCGAAGAATAATTATTACAGAACGAGACTAGGGTTCAATTCGCATCTGATAACCTATTTCCTTTCATCTATTACAGTTGCTTCTCACCACCGGGTACCTATTTCTACATATTCCATAAACTAGTCTGTGACGATCAAACGAAAGAACGTCGTTACGATCAGTACCGAAAAGCTGTCCAAATCTCCACATGTGAACTGAGTTAACATCAGCTTCACACGCTAAAATACATGTTTTGCGGAACAGTAAGCCGAAGTCTCCAATGAACACATAAGAAATATTTCAGAGTGACGATTTAATCAAGCATAGGTCTAGCCTCTTCAAATCTAATCCGAACAATGTGAATGGCGAAGAAGGCTGCCACGCTTTTCTCTCGACAGAAAAACCGAGCATCTAAATCACTGATTGACCATACGCGATCACAAACTTCATTTACAGGTTTTTACAAATAAATGTTATTAAAATCCGAATGTGCAATCAGATGCACGCTAAAAATCTAAAACAACTCATATATATTGCACTTTTATCTATGTGCAGCAGTTTGCTTCTTCAGAAGGTATTGCACCTATTACCAAATATTACGTCATTGTGTTTGAAATTGAGATGTTTTCATTACAAAAAGCAAAATTACAGAAAATATTTACAAATATTTTTAGTGATGCTTACTCATGAGGAAACACATTTTATCTATTTTTGGTGTGAGAGTCATTATTTAATAAAATTGCAGCCAAATAGCCATATACAGTTACTTTGCTTAACATTTTACATTTACATTTTACATTTTTGCATATTCATTTATTGATTTCACTCTCTTACTGCACAGTTCTATGTGATATCGTTCACAGGCGTCGTTACACAGTTCACATACACATGTTATGGTTGGGTCTTGATAAGTTTCGTTTTTGCAGATTAGATGATGAAAGCCGTGAATAGAAAGTCAAGTTACGACATGTCGCTGTTCGAAGTTTGGTGCTGTCCATGAGCGGTTCGTCATTGCTTCGGTGCCATAGAACTTGCGACCGAACCGCCGAATCTTTCCATCAGTAAATGGGGTATGTTCTCAACTGACTCGGTTGTTTTAACCCCTTCCACTGACGGAATGACCCGCTTCCTAATTCCGTATGTATAAAACCAATACGGACTTGTAGCTGTCACGCCTTTGCGCTTACTGCTACGTATTTTAACTGTAAATAGCTCAGTCCTAATGGTAAGAGGTAGTAGTGAATTCACGTTGTTAATATTTGAATACAGCACAGCTGCCACAAGCTCAGCTCACTTTTACTCCACTCCTACCCTCGCCATTGCACCACATTAACTAGGTGCTACGTGGACCTTGCTAAATTCACTTGCGTATACATTTTTGACCGTTACTCGCCAGTACTTACCTAATGATTACTACACTCCTAACCGGACTATTTCCCTAAGAGCTGTGATGATTGAATGGGTTCGATCCACGGCCTACAGTGCCCTACAGTTCACACGGTAACACTGCCTACCTGACCCACTTAACTTGGTAGTGAGCTTATGTATCCAATCACCACTGCTAGCAGCAGTGGATAATCCTATCAGCACGACGAGAGCAGCAGACTTAACGTCGAATCCTCCTGAAAATACTTATAACTACGATCGCCAGCTCTGAAGGAGCAAAAGAATAAATCAATTTTTGGCTCGTTTCAAAATGAAATGGCTTGAGTTGAATTTAAACTTAATTCTGAATATTACTATTTCTGATCACTCTAGATGATTCTACAAAGCAAATACTCTCTCAATTTCTGTGAGTTGGCTTGGTAATTACTACCAAGACAGTTATGCAACTTGGGTTAACAAAATTCTATCCTTCAACTTATTTAATGATTTTGGATATTACTCTTTGGACAATTGATACAGAATTAGTTAAGTGACTTTACTTGAAAGGTTACTCAGAAAAATTTAAGTAACTATAAATAGGCGACTCATTCTGGTGTGACCATTGCTCTTTTCAACATTCTTATACGCTAAAGTATTCTACAACCAAAAGAATTGTAAATGAAAGAGGCGATGGTGGCCTCAGTCTGATTTCACTATACTATGTTTGAGGTTGCTACACTTTACAATGAACAACATGCGTCGTAATTTTACTCATTACTATATTCTGTCCTCTGCACTTGCATAAAAGAAAACTGGTATTCTCCTTTTACATGTATACAAAGTTCGACTTAACAATTGCAAGCAGTCTTGCCTTGGGTAGACATGTCGGCGCTGGTGGTGAGATGCATGTGGCTAACGAAGCTCTTCACGCCTCATGCCCTTAATGGCGGCTGGAACTACGAGCTGTAGCACTTGTATAAGCTACTGCACGTCCGCCATAAAATCAGGGCGCAGGAACTCTTACAATCAGCCGCAGTGGCATAGAGGCGGCTTCAACAACCATTCGTCGCGTTTTACTCCAAAAACGGCGACGATATTCGCCTCTTCTCTGTTGCACAATCACTTTTGCGTGAGCACAGTTACGCACGTCCGATCACGTCAACACTCCCCAGGCCACTCCATTGTTCAGTCCCTGTGTCTCCAGCTACCCCTAGCTACGCTCGTATCACTAAGAGTGGGGGCGTTCCCCTACCACCTTTTTACCGAAATCATTTAGTATTTAAGAATATTTATATTTATTACCCTGGAGTTCATACCAGTCATAATGATTTACTACTAGCGCTTTACAACATGAAATTAGACAGTAATAACTTATAATTACCAAGAAAAAGAATACATTTGACTCCGAGAGCTTAGTGCATTGTCTGACAGGTAGCGCTAATTCCCAGTTTCGCCAATAGATGGCATCAGGGTGCACTCCCTGGCAGTCTCACACAAGTGCGCCCGTTTCCGACGCGTGGGATCCAAATTACTGTCAGCCCACCATCATTTCAGTTCCGTTACAAACTCCGGCCATATTTTTTCTCGTTTGTCCTCCATGTTCTTCAGTTGCTTTGTGGAAGCCCTGTTGTGTGGCATCATATATCGAAGTCTGATGTCTTCAATTAGGAATGTCTCTCTCGCTAGCAGGTACACTAGTCTAGATCTTGTTGTCGTTGAGAGACCTAGTGCTCTTTTTAGATAGGTCGATTTTACCTTTTCTAGTGTTTCTAGATTTTTTTCTGTCAGGTGGTCAGGTGGTCAGGTGGTCTCCATCCCATAGGCCAGGTTTGGGAAGATTTTTGTGTTGAATAATATCATGGCTGTTTCTAGGCTGAGTAGGCGGATGTTTTTGATGTCCTGTATTGATATTATTGCTTGGGCTGCACGTTGTGTTGTATGTTTTGTGAAGCATTTGGCTGTTGGTTGCAATGTCACTCCGAGGTATTTAAAGTATGTTGAGATTTTTATTTTTTGTCCTCTGATGCTGTGAGAGTCATTGATTCTGTCCAGTATATGTGTGTATAATCCACTTAATCACCATTTAAAATTAATGATTTAAGCATAGTAGGGCTTTGTCTTAAACCTTTTAAAAATAGTACATATTTGACAATGAATCCAACAACGTGTAGTGTGCCACTTGGAAGTACAGTGTACTGGCACACATTTGATATTTGATCTAACAATATGTACTGCGCCAAATTATAGCCTTGTATATGCACGTGGGACACTACACATTGTTGTATCCATTGTGAAATGTGCAGTAATTTGGAAAGGTTTAAGACAAACTGCTGCAATAGAGAGCTACTATTTTTAAATCACTTATTTTAAATGTTGATTACGTGGATCACATGCACATGTACTGGAGTCAACCACTCCTACATCGGATATAGGCGATATGTGAATCTACATGAATATGCTTCGCTAAAATTATTTCCAATCATTTCTTGAAATTTTGCTTATCATGGTCTTACCCTCTCAGTTGCACACGTAATGTCGTAATATTTGTTAATAGATACAATACTCTCTGTTGTGGATTGGCAAGACAGCCAACCCACTATCGAGGAAGCCGAAAGGCACGCGTTTTAGCTCACGCAGGCTGGCGTGAGGTCTGGAAGAGGTCAAGGAATTAGACTAGCAAAAAAAGGACGTAGCTGTGGAATACTTAACTTTAATCCATAAATGGTGAACATCGCTCTTGACGGTACATGTTTTACAACATCAATAGTAACTGGTAATGGCGCCTTGCTAGGTCGTAGCAAATGACGTAGCTGAAGGCTATGCTAACTATCGTCTTGGCAAATGAGAGCGTAATTTGTCAGTGAACCATCGCTAGCATAGTCGGCTGTACAACTGGAGACGAGTGCTAGGAAGTCTCTCTAGACCTGCCGTGTGGCGACGCTCGGTCTGCAATCACTTTTAGTGGGGACACGCGGGTCCGACGTATAGTAACGGACCGCGGCCGATTTAAAGGCTACCACCTAGCAAGTGTGGTGTCTGGCGGTGACACCACACTCTCTGAAAACGGTTTTGAAACTGTTGAAACAATGGCTAATGTTTAATAAGCCTGTGTTCTGGAAATGGTTGACTATTATTTCGAATCCATTGAAGCTCGTGCATGAACAGTTGCAGAACCACAGCAATGTTTAAAATTTTCAGTTAATTACATCAGAATACATGTAAACAGCTCAATCGGTATACGAAGTGTTACTGTTTGATAGGTCGATCTTCAAAGTACAATAAGAATTATGAAAGTTAAGACTTACTTACTGAATTTCAGATAAATAAATTTTCTCCACACTGTAGCTTCCAGCACATATTAATTACAGAGGATATCTTATTAGCAGAATCATTTTCACCTCCTCTTTAAAATGACGTATGGTGCTTCACTGTAACTTTAATTGTTTGTGTTTCAGGTGTTCAAATGCGATCGATATAAATCTTCTCTTTGTTCGCTGACAGTGGAGTTGACGTCATATCCGCCTCATCTGAATCTTTACATACGCACGGTTAATCCCGCCGCCTCTGCTTTGCCTACTAATCCTAACTGGAGCATGCACAACTGGAGTCTGCAGCACATCATGTTAGAATGCTTTTTAACATGTAAACGTGCACATTCAAACGCCGACCGTGCGTGCAGTTGCCAACAAATCGGAGTCCAGTGGGGAACTGGCAAATCACAGGAAATGAAGAAGGGAAGACAGGCAAAGAAGTTCCATGAAAGAGAAGGGTATAGTATAAAGCTTGACTTCCCAACCATAAGTGGAAGCCTATAAAAGAAGCGACACTCTCTTTCCTACATGTTGGCAGAGCTATAGTCTGCAGACCTGTCATCGCAATCATAGCGCTTGGTAAAATAAAGTACTGGCAAGTGTATCGTTCGATTTTATATTGCGTAAATTGTGTCATCAAAAATGGCATAATTTGTTGAAAACATTGCTCTTAACTTAACTGCCTGACTCATAAACACTGAAGGGGAAAAAAACTGGTATAGGTATTCGTATTCGAATACAGAGATATATAAACAGGCAGAATAAGGCGCTGCTGTCAGCAACGATTATATAAGACAACACGTGTCGTGCGCAGGTGTCAGATCAGTTACTGGTGCTACAACGGCAGGTTATCAAGATTTAAGTGAGTATTAACGTGGTATTAAAGTTGGAGCACGACCGATGGGACACAGCATCTCCGAGACAGCGATGAAGTGGGGATTTTCCATACGACCTTTTCACGAGTGTACCTAGATTATCAGGAGTCCGGCAAAACATCAAATCTCTGATAGTGACGTGGTCGGTAAAAGACTCTGCAAGAACGGGGCTAACGATGACTGAAGAGAATCGTTCAACGCGAGAGAAGTGCAACCCTTCTGCCAATTGCTGCAGATTTCAATGCTGGGACATCAACAAGAGTCAGTGTGCGAATCATTCAACGAAACATCATCGGTATAGGATTTCGGAGCCGAAGGCCCACTCTTGCAACCTTGATGACAGCACGATACAAAGCTTTACGCCTCGCCTGGGCGGACGAGTCTCGTTTCAAATTGTATCGAGCGGACGGACCCGTACGGGTAAGAAGACAATCTTATTAATCCACGGACCCTTCATTTCAGCAAGGGACTGTTCAAGCTGGTCGAGGCTCTGTAATGGTGTGGGACGTGTGCAGCTGAAGTGATATGGAATCCCTGAAACGTCTAGATACGACTCTGAACGGTGACACGTACGTAAGCATCCTGTGTAATCACTTGCATCCATACATGTCCATTGTGCATTCCGACTTACTTGGGCAATTCAAGCAGGATAATGCGACACCCCACACGTCCAAAATTGCTACATAGTGGCTGCAGAAACACTCTTCTGAGTTCAAAGACCTCCGCTGGCCATCAAATTCCCCAGACATGAACGTTATTGACCATATCTGGGATGCCTTGGAGCGAGCTTTTAAGATCTCCACCCCCTGGTACTCTTACGGATTTATGGCCAGCCCTGCGGGATTCATGGTGTGAGTTCCCTCCAGCACTACTTAAGACATTAGTCGGGTCCATGCCACATCGTGTCGCGGCACTACTACGTGCTCGCGAGGGCCCTACATGAATTAGGCAGGTGTAACAGTTTCTTTGGCTCTTCAGAGCACTGCTAAAATTTGCAAACACATATTCCTCAAATGATATATTTAAGTTACTTGAGTTGTAGTGGACGTTATAATAAAGCAATAATATAAACAGATTATTATTGCTATGTTAGTGCGTTTTATACGTTTTATGAGTATTATTACTGTTAAATTTATAGGCATCTGTTTTGTGTTAAAGGTGGTGATGACAGAAACTGCCATTTGCGGGTGGGTTGGGGGTTCGGGCAGGGGCATAGCATATGGAAGTGTGAGCTACCCAATGAACTTAAGTTTGGAACTATATCTGATTACAGAGTAGTTCCCTCAGAACTTGATGCATTTTAGATCATTTTCCATTCATGGCATGCCATTTATACCATTAAATATCGGCAGGCTGTTTCTTAGTGACAAACTGTCCCACACTGCTGTCGGATGGCCGTATAACAGGTCTGTGGTCGCTGAGCTACGAAACGTTAGAAGTTTACCTTGAGCAATTACAGAGGAGACAGGGAACTGTTGGAGTGGACTCAGTGCCAAGAAGAGGTCAAAGCATAAGTTGATAGATCTGTGACTAGTGAAGCCATTGGAAAAACTAACCTGGACTTCAGGATATATCATGAGCTTCTGTGATCGGTATAGTCTACGGCCACGCCAAGTGAACATCTAATTTAACCGCCATGTTGGCACATGTTTCACTGTCTGCAGAAGATCAGGAGAGTACTGGAAGCATCTACTTCCACGAGCAATCACTATATTCGTTTTAGTACCTGTGGGTCTTGATAACACTTCATCAGATGTGACAATGGTTGCACGAATATATAGTCACCACTGAGTCTTCAGATCAACCACTCGGCATCTCAGGTGGCAGCAGAATGTTTAACTGTCGGTTTATCTTTAGATATAGTTCCCTCTCCCTCGCTCAACTAGTTATCTAACGCTTTTTTTTTTTTTACCTGTGAATAGCGTTCTGTTCAGTTATTCGAACAATATCAACAGAATTTCTTCCTTTATTATAGTGCGGAGCTTTAAAAATGTTTAGCTATCAACCTCAAGTGAACAGAACGGATGGTGAACAAGAATAAACTCCTCACTTCCAAGTAAATTAATATATTTACACAATAATATATTTACAAATTATAAACACGGAGAGTTGGAACGACTACATATCGAGAACGAGCACTAGAACAATAGATCAAAAAAGTACATACATGAAGATAAAACACACCGAAATCTACCACTGTTGTATACGTTCACTGATGGATATCGCTTGCCGCTACACCACCCTCTCTTTCTGAATTTCGGTGCCCCAGTTACATCGGGGGAAAGTGGCGAACACTTCCTCCGACCCGTGTGATCACTGGAGCAGTAGGAGGAGGGTCTGTAGTCATTATACTGTGGTCTGTAGCACTAGGTCTGTGTGGTCCTCGAACGTTGTGGGTTATAGCGGCCGCCCTCGGGGTCACTTTGTCCTGTGAATCGAGGTGAGCGGGTTTCAGCCGCTCTAGGAGACCATTTCGTGCTTTCCGTTCCAGTCAGTCATCAAGTCGTTCAGCTATCTGCGCAGCACTCGGAACGGACATGTACATACACTCATGTTCAGAAAAACAGAACACATTGAACAACTAGAGATGGGACGTTCATATTCATAGGACACGTAAATTACTAAGTTCTGTAGAAGTGATTAGCGGTTCAGTCGCCTCATTTCAGAACGCGTCCTGTTGCGTAGTAGGCACAGGGCCTGCCATGGGCAGTGATAACTTGTTCCTTGCGTGACAGCATCGATGCATATAAGGTTCGAATGGTGTACTGTTCTACAGCACCCATGCTGCATTCACCTGGTTCAAAAATTCATCTGTGGTGGTTGGTGCTGGGCCAAAGCTCTCAGTCCATCGTTTCACCATATCCCATACATCTTCGATTGGCGACAAGTCTCGTTATCTGGTGGACCAGGGCAAAAGGCTGACATCATGTGACACCAGAAAGGCACATGTTCGAGCAGCAACATGTGGTCGTGCATCGTCTTGCTGAAAAATGGTGTCTAGGGTGTTGTGCAGAGAGGGTATGGTTACAGGTCGCAGGATGTCATTCAGGTAGACCCCACTGGTCTCAGTGTCCTGTACACGCTTCAAATGTGATTTGTAGCTGTACCCAACAGCATCTCACACCATAGGGGCTTTAGTTGGCGCTGTATGTCGTGAGCGAATGCTGTCACTGTGATGTTCCTCCCCCTGTCTGTGGGGAACCAATGCGCCATCATCATTTTCAAACGAACCGAAACTCGATTCGTCCGAAAACACTGTCTGATCCCGTTCGTATCTCCAGTGACTTCGTTCGATACACCATAGCCATCTAGCATGTTTCTGCACATTCGTCAATGACAGGCAGACGTAACACATGCCGTAATAAACAGCAACGGTGAAGGAACCTCCCATGCTGGTGTACAATGTGTTACGCTGTTACACTGTTGCGCCAGAGTCGAGGAGTGCGCAGATCTGTTCTTCAACGCCATTTGGATGAGGTATCGATGTTCTCAGGAGGTACTATGGACGGTGATACCTGACCCAACTCGTGTTCTCTGTCCTTGTTCGAACCATTCTGCACACCCCCATTATACTACCGAAACAGTTCGTCCTACACGAGCAGCAATAACCCGGATGGATGCCTCTCATCGTCTGATGCAACTAATGCTTTCTCTTTCAAGCTCACTGATTTGATAGTATGGTTCACGCATATGTTTGTGAGGCATCCTGCATGTCGACTCAAGGAATACTGATCCATTACCTTCCGTTTATAGTGTCAACAGGAGCCTCAGCACATTTTACCGGTAGGTGATGTTGCGCTGTGATATCGATGTTAACTTTCAACCCGCTGTCCGACATGGTTCAAATGCTAATCATTTCTGCAGAACAAACTAATGTACACGTCGTACCTCTAGTCGTTCAAGGCGTTCAGTTTTTTCTGAACATGAGTGTAGTTGGCGGAGAGAGGAATGTACAGTGTCAGCCCGTAACCAGACGTGCGTAGATGCAGCCAGCATTTCACTGTCCATAGTGCTCCATTGTCGCTGTGTTTCTGTCAAGAGACGGCGAAAAAAAAAAAAAAAAGAAAAAAGACGACAAGAGTTGCCAATCGCCATTGGTCCTCTGTTGTAATGTCGCGCCGAATGTTTACCACTTGACGTCAACCATGACAGCACTGGGCGAGGTGGCGCAGTGGTTAGCACACAGGAGTCGCATTCAGGAGGACGACGGTTGAAACCCACGTCCGGTCATCCATGTTTAGGTTTTCTGTGATTTCCCCAAATCGCCTCAGGCAAATTCCAGGATAGTTTCTTTGTAACGGCATGGCCGATTTAGTATAATCTTGTTGTTCATAGGACGCTGAACACCAATCTCTTCATCCTCCTCCTCCTCCTCCCACTATGCCTGCCAGTTTGGCATTGTGAATAGGATGTTGTAATGCCACAGTCCCCACCATAGCATCCGTAACATCCTTAGACACCTCCAGTACGTTCTCGTTCCGCTGTACCTTCTGGTACCCTCAGGTGAACTTTACCTTCAGAAGTGCAGTCAAAGGAACCTGTTTCACAACTGCCTGTGGTGGATGGCGACCGGTAAAAATTAATTCTTCCCAAGAATCATCTTAATTCCATGAAAGTCATCGGAACCAGTAAGTCAAGGATGACTCGAGAAACTGTACGCTCTCTTTTAAAAATGCACCTGCCTTTGTTGATTACCACTCCGAAATCCTTAAGCCTCTGAAAAAGGGTTCGTAACTGTGAATCTTGTTTCGCTTTGTCGGTGAAGACGATAAATTCGCCCATGTCTACGAAATCTCATCAAACAACCTGGTGAATAAACCTTTGCAATGATTGTGCGGCATTTTGGAAACCAAAGGGTGTAAAGCTGAAGTGGAACAAACCAAACGGAGTAGCGCTAGCAGTTGTCTTCCTGTCACTCTTTGCTACCGTGTAACACCATAGCTCTTATGTTGTACGGATTTATTTTGCTTTTGTTTTATTTAATGTTACATCGCTGAGCTTCTGTAAATATTGTTTGATTGAATAGATAACACAAAATTGTATACTCCTTTCTTTGTTAAAACTTTGATGTCATGATTTGATTCTATGCAATGTAGTATATCTGTCATTTAAATTCTTTGTCCTATTTGGAGGGAACAAAACTTACTGTATAAAATTGTAATTTTGTGTGAATAATTTTTGGTAGAAATGTCAATATGTGCAAATGTTCTGTTTAATTTAATTTATTTGTTTGCTGTTATGCAAACTGCTGACCTTCACTTAGGATTCTTAGTTATTCTGTGTGTAAAAGTTGTTGTGGCTCCCCTCGGGAACGGAACTGTGTAGCGCGCGCAAATTGTGGTTGGCCTAGGTAGAAAAGGTGGAACAAGAGTAAGTACCGAGCGAGGTGGCGCAGTGGTTAGACACTGGACTCGCATTCGGGAGGACGACGGTTCAATCTCGCGTCCGGCTATCCTGATTTAGGTTTTCCGTGATTTCCCTAAATCGCTCCAGGCAAATGCCGGGATGGTTCCTTTTAAAGGGTACGGCCGACTTCCTTCCCCGTCCTTCCCTAATCCGATAGACCGATGACCTCGCTGTCTGGTCTCCTTCCCCGAAACAACCAACCAACCAACCAACCAACCAACCAAGAGTCAGTCGGGGACGAGCTACCAAACTGTGCACTGCCATGGAAAGGTTGTATATGCTGCTGGTTCCGAGAGAGGCTTTTTCTGCTACTTTCCAATGCCTCGGATGGATGGATAAATAGCTGGAACGATTCTGGAATTGGTATTAATTATCGCCACCAAGACAGGCCAGATTCCAGCAATTCTGTCTGCAAATCCGCCTACCAAGTTGCAGCTGTCACCACATTGCGCAATAACTCTAAAGGAGTACTATAATGATGTACAGTGAAGGATCAGCTTATTGGGTGATTTAGTGTGCACAAATATAAGGTAACTTATAACTGAACTTATGTCCCTACCTTGATTTTTTCCCTATCACAACACCTCTCAGGTGCCTCTCCACTTGAACTATGATTACCGAGTGTCCTATTTTGTGGAAAAAATGAAAGCCTCAAAGTTAGACAGTTAATTACATAATGTTGTTTGATCTTTGATGAGAAGGGAATATTCAGATTTACTGGGGATTTACTGAAATTGTGGGAGGCAGTAAATGTAGTTTTGTGAAGTTCCCAAGTCACCTATTTAATAATTTACTTGAAAGTGGAAGACTGTGGTAATAAATACAATTTGCTGTTTCTTTTATAAATTAAGGTTCTTAAAATTGAGGCTTATAAAGTTTTGCATAGTTAATGATCATAGTGCTACCTGTAGTAAATTTTAAAAGGTGAGTCAGTTTCTTGCAATTTTGTCAACATTGTGTTTCACTGTAGTAAAAGTGGAAAACTGCATTAGTAGAAAATTATATGTTCATGATTGCTAAGTGTTTGTCTCTCTTGTGTATTGGAAGTGCATATTAATAGTATAACATGCTTCACAGTTTGTCTATTGTGCTAATGCTAGGTAACAAGTAACGGGAAGACCACTATTTATGAAAACCATAATGTCTTTATTCAAAAGACTGTGAGAAGTAACCTGTTAGAGAATTCCATTTAACTTTCATTCTAAATAGAATAGTATTTAGTTGAGAGATATTTAACCTGTGACCAGTTCATAATTTTATGTCAGGTAGGAAAATATTTGAACAATAATACTGAACCTATGTCCAATTAATGATTCTGCAGTGAACAGTAATTATAACGTTGTAAAGACCATTCAGTTTGAATAAGCACTGAAAGTAATAGTGTGTTTCATTATTCGTTACATATATGCAAATAGTTTCTGCTGCTCTAGTTGCTAGCTTCAATCTTACCGTAAACATATGTATGTGCCAGAGTTCATTGCACTTGCGTGTGGCCAAGTCTAGGTTGTGTTTGTCCGTTAAAGTTACTCATACCTACATGCTTAAAAGAGAACGTTAATCGTCCTGTTGCCTAATTAGGCTGGCGACCGTCTTCCTTATTCTTTAAACAGTATAGCTAGTCAAAAATATTGTTTGTTACTGTTCAAATATTTACGTAATTCTGACTTTCACTTCCGATAAGCCACCTCCTCTCAGAGGGTAACACTGCTCTGTTGCTTTATACCATAATTGCTTTAACAAGATAGTTTTATTTCACTACCTGCCTTCAGCTTTAAGGTTATGGTACAGTAGTAGCAGACAGTAGTGTTATAACCGGAACCCGTTATGCACCTTGTGGCAGTCGATAAAGTTGAAAACTGTCGCTCGCGCTACGGCGTCATTGAAGCCACCTGAGGTAACGGTTATTTATCCGAAATACACTCCTGGAAATGGAAAAAAGAACACATTGACACCGGTGTGTCAGACCCACCATACTTAATCCGGACACTGCGAGAGGGCTGTACAAGCAATAATCACACGCACGGCACAGCGGACACACCAGGAACCGCGGTGTTGGCCGTCGAATGGCGCTAGCTGCGCAGCATTTGTGCACCGCCGCCGTCACTGTCAGCCAGTTTGCCGTGGCATACGGAGCTCCATCGCAGTCTTTAACACTGGTAGCATGCCGCGACAGCGTGGACGTGAACCGTATGTGCAGTTGACGGACTTTGAGCGAGGGCGTATAGTGGGAATGCGGGAGGCCGGGTGGACGTACCGCCGAATTGCTCACCACGTGGGGCGTGAGGTCTCCACAGTACATCGATGTTGTCGCCAGTGGTCGGCGGAAGGTGCACGTGCCCGTCGACCTGGGACCGGACCGCAGCGACGCACGGATGCACGCCAAGACCGTAGGATCCTACGCAGTGCCGTAGGGGACCGCACCGCCACTTCCCAGCAAATTAGGGACACTGTTGCTCCTGGGGTATCGGCGAGGACCATTCGCAACCGTCTCCATGAAGCTGGGCTACGGTCCCGCACACCGTTAGGCCGTCTTCCGCTCACGCCCCAACATCGTGCAGCCCGCCTCCAGTGGTGTCGCGACAGGCATGAATGGAGGGACGAATGGAGACGTGTCGTCTTCAGCGATGAGAGTCGCTTCTGCCTTGGTGCCAATGATGGTCGTATGCGTGTTTGGCGCCGTGCAGGTGAGCTCCACAATCAGCACTGCATACGACCGAGGCACACAGGGCCAACACCCGGCATCATGGTGTGGGGAGCGATCTCCTACACTGGCCGTACACCACTGGTGATCGTCGAGGGGACACTGAATAGTGCACGGTACATCCAAACCGTCATCGAACCCATCGTTCTACCATTCCTAGACCGGCAAGGGAACTTGCTGTTCCAACAGGACAATGCACGTCCGCATGTATCCCGTGCCACCCAACGTGCTCTAGAAGGTATAAGTCAACTACCCTGGCCAGCAAGATCTCCGGATCTGTCCCCCATTGAGCATGTTTGGGACTGGATAAAGCATCGTCTCACACGGTCTGCACGTCCAGCACGAACGCTGGTCCAACTGAGGCGCCAGGTGGAAATGGCATGGCAAGCCGTTCCACAGGACTACATCCAGCATCTCTACGATCGTCTCCATGGGAGAATAGCAGCCTGCATTGCTGCGAAAGGTGGATATACACTGTACTAGGGCCGACATTGTGCATGCTCTGTTGCCTGTGTCTATGTGCCTGTGATCTGTCAGTGTGATCATGTGATGTATCTGACTCCAGGAATGTGTCAATAAAGTTTCCCCTTCCTGGGACAATGAATTCACGGTGTTCTTATTTCAATTTCCAGGAGTGTAGTACGGGAATTTCAGACTTTACAATCCCCACAAAGGTACCAATTTTGTCCTTTTTTCTGATGGTCACAGGATGCCTTCAGTAATGTGTGTCTCTATGTCATCCTTAACTGCGGTGAATTTTTTGGAGTAAGGCTGCGTGGGCAGCTAGTTACTGGAGATCGGAGTGGAGTCAGAATTTAGTGCTTAGTGTTGTGCTTGCAAGCCTTCCTGGTTTCCTGATTTCTGTGATCTCCGGAAATTCTAGCAGTTACGCGTCGCATCCGTTGGAAACTTGCGGCAACTTTAGCTATCTACTTTAAGTGAATAAAACCGATGGCGAGAAAGAATAAGCGCCACACTTGCAAGATTACATCATATATTTACGATAAGGCGCGTATTACAAACACGGAAAGTTAGTGTCAAAATATATTTAGAGTGAGGACAAAAACAATGGAACAAATGAATACAAACTTGAAGACAAAATGTACTGATACATACCACTATGTTCTATATCGACTGATCGATATCACTTGCCGCTACACACTTTTCACCTCTTTTTCAGTGCTGTTGCCATAATTATGCCGTCTACATGATACGTGTGGATGTACTGTAATGTGTTGATCAGAGTAGGCACTCAACTAGCCACCCAGAAACGATAGTCGCCTGCTGACACGTATGCAGTTTGGAGTCACACGCCAAAAGACGCCAAGGACGTTCATCAGCCTCCATTGTATATTCCACCAGGAAGCGTACCGGCCACGCAGTTCCAGCTTAAGAAAGTACACTATGTGATCGGAAGTATCCGTACTCGTGGCTGAAAATATCTTACAAGTTCATGGCGCCCTCCATCGGTAATGTTGGAAGTCAGTATGGTGTTCGCCCACCCTTAGCCTTGATGACAACCTCCACTCTCGCAGGCATACATTCAGTCAGTTGCTGGAAGGCTTCTTGGGGAATGGCAGCCAATTCTTCACGGAATGCGGCACAGAGGACAGGTGTAGATGCGATCCGTGAGGCCTGACACGAAGTCGACGTTCCAAACGTTCCAGCGGTGTTCTATAGGATTCAGGTTAGGACTCTGTGCAGGCCAATCTATTACACGGATGTTATTGTCGTGTAACCGCTCCGCCACAGACTGTGCATTTATGAACAGGTGCTCGACCATGTAGAAATATGCAATCGAAATCCCCGAATTCCTCTTCCACAGTGGGAACCAAGAAGGTGCTTCAAACCTCAATGTGGCCCCCTTCACGAAAAACACGAACACACCGTAACACCACCGCCTTCGAATTTCACTGTTGCCACTACACACGCTGTCAGATGACGTTCACTGGGCATTCGCCATACCCATACCCATACCCAGCTATCGGATCGCCACATTGTGCACCGTGATTTGTCACTCCAAATAACTTTGTTCCCCTATTCTATTGTCTAATGTTTACGCTCCTTACACCAACCGAGGCGTTGTTTGGCATTTACCGGCGTTAGATGTTGCTTATGAGCAGCCGCTCGACCATGAAATGCAAGTGTTCTCACCTCCTGCCTAACTGTCATAGTACTTGCAGTGGATCCTGATGCAGTTTGTAATTCCTGTGTGATGGTGTGGACAGATGTCTGCCTATTAAACGTTACGAACCTCTTCTACTGTCGGCGGTCTCCGTCAGTCAACAGACGCCGTCGACCTGTACGCTTTTGTGCTGTACGTATCCCTTCACGTTTCCACTTCATTATCACATCAGAAACAGTGGACATAGACATGTTTAAGAGTGTGGAAATCTCACGTACAGACGTAGAACACAAGTGACACCCAATCACCTGACCAAGATCGAAGTCCGTGAGGTCGGCGGAGCGCCCAATTTTGCTCTCTCACGATGTTTAATGACTACTGAGGTCGTTTATGTGGAGTACCTGGCCATAGGTGTCAGCACAATGCACTTAATATGAAAAACGTATATTTTTGGGGGTGTCCAGATGCTTCTGATCACATAATGTATGTTTCGCCAGTGACCGGTACGTTTGTGAATACAAAGGCAGAGGTGACTATTGGGACGTCCACAGTGCATTGTATGTTAACACGCAGCAGACGGGAGTGAATATGTCGAATGACAGACTAACTGCTAAGAATACCTTTCTTGGCGTTTGTGCATAGTTTACGTTATGTGGGAATTGTTGTTTGTACTTAACTGTGTGGGAGGAAGATCCCAAATAGTTTTGTTAGCTAGAAAGGAAACATGAGCTGACCTATTTGGTACATGCCCACACCAAGGCCAGCCGGTGTGGCCGAGCGGTTCTAGGCGCTTCAGTCTGGAACCAAGTGACCGCTGCGGTCGCAGGTTCGAATCCTGCCTCGGGCATGGATGTGTGTGATGTCCTTAGGTTAGTTAGGTTTAAGTAGTTCTAAGTTCTAGGGGACTGATGACCTAAGATGTTAAGTCCAATAGTGCTCAGAGCCATTTGAACCATTTTTTTTGTAAAGCATTGATAGCTGTGGTCCAGACTGCTTTCTTCTTTTTTCTCAAATACACGTTTGTGACAATCTAATTACATTATAGCAGCTTTATTTGTTGTGCAGATGCTGCTCTCAAATGCAAGAGGAATTACATCAAAATTCGTAAATGCCAGCAGAAACTTCAGTCACCAGTACATATGATGACGCCCAGCGAGTGGCTGCCCTTGGCTACATTTTAGCGGCTACAGTGTGTCTGAAGTCCATAATTTCTTTTCTTTTTGGTTTAGGTACGACTATCGTGTAACTAATGTCTGTGAAGTGCGCCTCATGTCCTTTGGTTTTATATACGGTTCTAATGATGTCAAATTTGATAAAGCATAATTTCACCATACAAGTACGGAAATAAGTCTCGCGTTTGGCCTCCTGGCTCTTATAGGAAGACCTCAGACACGTTCCCACTCTTAGTAGAGATTAACTGCTGACAAAGAGTAGGCCTAACCGAAATTTTGTACTGTCCGAACACAGAGAGTACTTTCACAGTCCCGGTGTGAATTGCTGGGAGTAAATACTGGCGAACTGAAATCATAAAATTTGGCAATGCTGATCCCTTGTGCACCTATGAAGTTTGAGCAAAATTTATTTTGTGCTTTTAAGTGTTGTATTGGTCCTGTGTATGATGTAAATCATGACGTCTTACTTAGGTTGTTGTTTCTTTCCGTAAACAGTAGCAGAGTGAGCTATAGACATTTAAACGTTTAACTTTTGAAAGGGTACAGCCCGCAACCTTCCCCCGACTCTTAAGGTGGATTGGACTGAGTTCGCTGAAAATCAAACCTGTATGTGAAATTTGATTGGAGCTAACTAACAATGTTCGAAAAATTTTTGGACTGAAGTAAAATACACTCCTGGAAATGGAAAAAAGAACACATTGACACCGGTGTGTCAGACCCACCATACTTGCTCCGGACACTGCGAGAGGGCTGTACAAGCAATGATCACACGCACGGCACAGCGGACACACCAGGAACCGCGGTGTTGGCCGTCGAATGGCGCTAGCTGCGTAGCATTTGTGCACCGCCGCCGTCAGTGTCAGCCAGTTTGCCGTGGCATACGGAGCTCCATCGCAGTCTTTAACACTGGTAGCATGCCGCGACAGCGTGGACGTGAACCGTATGTGCAGTTGACGGACTTTGAGCGAGGGCGTATAGTGGGCATGCGGGAGGCCGGGTGGACGTACCGCCGAATTGCTCAACACGTGGGGCGTGAGGTCTCCACAGTACATCGATGTTGTCGCCAGTGGTCGGCGGAAGGAGCACGTGCCCGTCGACCTGGGACCGGACCGCAGCGACGCACGGATGCACGCCAAGACCGTAGGATCCTACGCAGTGCCGTAGGGGACCGCACCGCCACTTCCCAGCAAATTAGGGACACTGTTGCTCCTGGGGTATCGGCGAGGACCATTCGCAACCGTCTCCATGAAGGTGGGCTACGGTCCCGCACAACGTTAGGCCGTCTTCCGCTCACGCCCCAACATCGTGCAGCCCGGCTCCAGTGGTGTCGCGACAGGCGTGAATGGAGGGACGAATGGAGACGTGTCGTCTTCAGCGATGAGAGTCGCTTCTGCCTTGGTGCCAGTGATGGTCGTATGCGTGTTTGGCGCCGTGCAGGTGAGCGCCACAATCAGGACTGCATACGACCGAGGCACACCGGGCCAACACCCGGCATCATGGTGTGGGGAGCGATCTCCTACACTGGCCGTACACCACTGGTGATCGTCGAGGGGACACTGAATAGTGCACGGTACATCCAAACCGTCATCGAACCCATCGTTCTACCATTCCTAGACCGGCAAGGGAACTTGCTGTTCCAACAGGACAATGCACGTCCGCATGTATCCCGTGCCACCCAACGTGCTCTAGAAGGTGTAAGTCAACTACCCTGGCCAGCAGGATCTCCGGATCTGTCCCCCATTGAGCATGTTCGGGACTGGATGAAGCGTCGTCTCACGCGGTCTGCACGTCCAGCACGAACGCTGGTCCAACTGAGGCGCCAGGTGGAAATGGCATGGCAAGCCGTTCCACAGGACTACATCCAGCATCTCTACGATCGTCTCCATGGGAGAATAGCAGCCTGCATTGCTGCGAAAGGTGGATATACACTGTACTAGGGCCGACATTGTGCATGCTCTGTTGCCTGTGTCTATGTGCCTGTGATCTGTCAGTGTGATCATGTGATGTATCTGACCCCAGGAATGTGTCAATAAAGTTTCCCCTTCCTGGGACAATGAATTCACGGTGTTCTTATTTCAATTTCCAGGAGTGTAGTTAAGTTACTTGGAGGTAATGTAAATCTTTCGTGTAGCGTCTTTTGCAGGTAAATATTCAAAATACGAGAATTATAAGAGAATAAAATTATAAATACTCTACAGAATGAAATTGCAAATGAAAGAAAGCCATTGTGAAATGCAAAGGGAGTTTTCATTGTGGTCTGGTATTGCAATAGGTGGTGATTAGTTGAGATCAGAGAAAGTGATTTGTTACGAAAATAATAAAACACTGCCGTTACGAATCATCGTTAGATATTCTTCTGTAACATTTCGAAAGAAAATATTTTCTTTCTTTTTATTTACTTTTCCTCCTTTGTGGGCTATTACAAATGGACGATGTATACGTCTGTAAGTGAAAACACAATTTGTCAAAACTGAGAAGAAAATTGGAAACGTTTCTGAACTCAGTATAGATTAAACAAACTGGCAGTTTAATCCAAGATAGCATTATAGATGTTACAATATACTGAAAGGTTCCACTAAAATACTGAAAAAAAACGGTGGTCTACGAAGGAATTAACTGAATGAGACGGAAATCGGTAGATGTTATATACATATACAAATAACAAATGATTACAATTTGAGAGAAACTGGATGATTTATTCAAGAGAAAGTGCTTCACAAGTTCAGCAAATCAATGACTTGTTGGACCACCTCTGGCCCTTATTCAAGCAGCTATTCGGCTTGGCATATATTGATACATTTGTTGGATGTCCTCCTGAGGGGTATCTTACCAAATTCGGTCCGACGGGTGCATTAGATCGTCAAACCCCGGAGCTGGTTGGGGGGCCCTGCTTATAGTGCTCCAAACGTTCTCAATAGGAGAGTGATCCAGTGTCCTTGATGGCCAAGGTAGAATATGGCAAGCACAAAGACAAGCAGTAGAAACTCTAGCCGTGTGTGGGCGTATATTATCTTGCTGACACGTAGGCCAAGGATGGTTTGCCATGGAGGCCAAGAAAACGGGGCGTCCAATATCGCCGTCGTACCTCTGTGTTCGGCCTGAAATCTCACTGACTGGAGTAAAACTGTCTTCAGTGATGAGCTCTGCTTCGAACTGAGCCCCAATGACCAGTGAAGACTTGTGTGGAGATGGCTGCACGGCAGTGGGCTATCAGCATGACTTTCACCGACTGGCCAGACTTTCGCACGATATCCCTCAGCAGGACGTCCAACAACTTCATCAATCAATGCCAAGCCGAATAACTGCCCCAGACGGGTAAGTCTTTCGTGATGCGACGTTTATTTATTTATTTTTTTTTGTCTCAGAGTGTTCGCGTACATCCCTACGAGACAAGTATTTCGACAGCCGGGTGAAAAGGAGGACGTAACTGAGATACGGGACTTACACTATCTGATGGAACAACCACTTATCGACTTTTCCATAGGTTGTGCTCTTTCACCAAAGCAGTGAATGTCAGAGCTTCGTTTCCTCAACGTCGACTGTAGATAATCATCAACCACTCACACGAAACGCAGCGAAATTGAAGCAGCACAATATGCAATCAATCGAAAACATTCTGAAATATAACAGCCCTGTTACAGGGCTACATCAACATACGTGATCCGCAAGCTACCGTATGATATATAGCGGAGTGTACCTTGGACAACTACTAGTTATTTCTCTCCCCATTCCACCCGAAAAGAGCGGCGGAGAAATTGTTGACTGTCAATATGCCTCGACGCATAAAGCATGCATGCAAATTGAAAAGTAAGTAAAAACTGTGCGTGAATTATAAATTGTGCTTTAATTATGAAATATAATCACATTAAATGGCGTTGAAACATGATAGAATGAACAGCATTATTTCATCAAATAATCAGAAGTAATACGCATTAATAAAACACATTCTTCAATTATTAGGACGTTACTTTTTATTTTTGTTGCGAAAATCATCAGTAATACTTAAAACAAAAATGAAGGCTAATGAATGGATTCTAATTAATTTCTTTCCGACTGGCTTTATGAACTTCTCGGTTTGTTACCACTGTTTGGCGATGTTTTAATTCTGGCGAGTGTTACGACACAGTTAAATTCCTAATTTTACTGAATTATTGGTTTTAAATTGTTCCTTAGAAGAAAGTAGGATGCCTATAGGATATAATTTCAGGTACGTGACAGAACAAGTAATTTTCTGTCATTAAGCTCGCAGTACGTATTAAGTGATGGGAACCAACATCGTAAAACCGAAATGAAAACTGCCTTTTGCTCAGAATGTGTGACTAGCCACTACCTTTTTTTGGTCTGTGTACAGACTGTTCAAAAGAGTGTCACATATTCCTACAGGAGGTAGCACTTGTCAAAACTAGAAGAAAAGTTCTCATAGTTACCGAAGACCAGTTGTTGCTGAGAAGGGTCATTTCGTTTGTGGCGCTTAATGTGTAGTATTTGGAGATGAGGCAGAATTCACAAGAGACGGCGTAGCAAATTATGACAATACTTACATGTGGGCAGGTGCTGGTCTTGCAGCCGCGCGGGGTAGCCGTGCGGTCTGGGCGTCTCGTCACGGTACGCGCGGCTCGCCCCGTTGGATGTTCGAGTCCTCCTCGGGCATGGGTGTGTGTGTTCTCATTAGTGTAAGTTAGTTTCAGTTAGATTAAGTAGTACGTAGGCCTAGGGGCCGATGACCTCAGCGGTTTGGTCCCATAGTCCTTACCACAAATTTCCAGGTCCTCGGATGATCATAGAAGGGAGTATAGAAATTTCTCTACTAGTTTGGACCAGTTGACTTGTCGGAAAATGCGACACCTTCCTTTACACGTACTGTAAGTAGTGATTCAGGAGATAATCTGAGAAGCCGTCATAGAGTTTTGGCAGAAAATCTAAAAGAATTACATAATTATTTACACGTGAAATTCGAATGATCGGAAAAAGAAGCACCTGGTCATAAAAAACAAAGGGGGCGAAGTCCTCTGCGTGGTTATGATGGGAGTTTCGTTAAATTTCTCTTTCATGATAATCGACTCAGTTACAGAAATTACAAATCAAATAAATTTCGAGAACTGCAACCAGCAACAACTTAAACTGAAATAGTGTAACGAGAAAGGTGAACCTGTTACTACTCTTTATTGTCGAAACCCTAGGTAGATACTACAAATCAACTGATGAAACTCCTTAAACTACGATTTAAAATCCTCTTATAAGACTACTGATGCACTGAACGCGATACGTATGTGGTAGGATCGACAGAAGACACAGATATAGACCAAAAAAAGTCTGTTCTTTTTGTTTTGTCACGAATTGATATTGTTTCATCCACATTAAAAGTGAGTATTACGATCATCAAACTAAGTCGTTTTCCACTGCGAGACAATATTTTCACGTAACGTCTTGTAACAACTTTCTCCTCCGAAAGGCCAAATTTTTGTCTCCCCACCCCCAGTTACGTATAGAGGACTGACAACAGTAAGAGAATTCCCACACGCAGTTCCGGAATGGAAAGGTATGATGTAGGTTTATATCTAGAACCTTCTGTTACCCAACTGAGTGTAAACATTCATGCAGACGTAAATACAGACGTAGACATAAATGCTGAACAACTAACCTCGCATGACGAGGACAGAATTACGAACTCCTTTCAGTGTGTCGTCTAAACTTGAATTGAATGCTGAAGTAACCTGGCGTGTCAGGACCGTCACCTAACAATCGTATGAAAGTTTCAAATATCTTCGTTTTATGTCGATTATATTCTGCCAAATATGGAAATCCGTCTGAAACGCGATCGTACACCTCATTTTCAACTGATATATGACGTAGTTAGTATCGTATGACGTAGTAAAGATCGGAACTATTTACATATACAAACAAAATAAATTGTTTGTGTAAGCTTTGACCTTAAATTCGTCAGATGGCAGTAGTACTGCTTGGAAACATTCTCTCTCTAAAACGTCTCCGCCGTGACGAATTCTTCATTTTCTGGGTGAGAAAGTGTATCACTTTGCAGACGATAGGAAACTATAGAAATCAATCTTCATTTGAAACGGAAATGTAAACGAAAAGAAATACGGGAATTCAGGCGAAGGACTGATTTAGTTAGAAGGGCTGCCATGGAGAAAGATGGAAGGGGAAAACAAAAAACATGCTCACAATTCCGCGAGCAACTCTTAATTTCTGATTCATTTCCCCTGCCCCTCAACTCATTCTTTTCAGTTTTCGCCAGTCATTCGTGTTCTTTTTTTGCCTTTTTTTTTCCTTTTGGCGAAAAAAAGAGGCAGTTGCGTAAAATAAAGCAGTCCTCGCTTCTCGTTTCCACTGAAACAATGGATTTACCCCGGGGAACAACCCAGCGTGAAAAGCAGCAATAAAGTATCTCTTTTGTGCTTTAACTGGATTCTGCTGCCGTGAATGAAGAGGCGGAGAAAAGGGCGTGGCAGGAATGAAACAAAACAAAACAAAAAGAGGGAAAAAAATCCCTCCGACCACAGGCGGAACTCGATAAGAATTCCGCGTCCCAGCTTGCATTTGTCTCGCACAGACTGAAAAACACTTTTGGCCGTCAGTTATACGACCTCGTGAGAAACAGCGCAACCTTCCAGTTATATATGATAAAAATTTAAAAATATTCCCTCTCGTTTTTCAAAATGTATCATAGCCGCGAGTCTGCGACGAGGCATGACATTTAACTGGCGACCTCGAAGTGTATCATGTCAGAACAGAATTTTTTGCAGTTGCAGTTACCAATATGATAACTCTGCAATTAATATTTTAAGTACTTTCTGAAAGTTAGTCACTTCTCCAGTTCCACTCGAGATTCGCGTGCGAAATCTTACACCTAAATCCTTGTATTCGAGCTCCAGTCATTTGAGGTCGATTATCATTCATCCCTATACTGTGGGAGGAAAACCAATAATGTAGCATTCAAATGAGAAAGTTTTTGATGAAAACTCTCAGCTCGAATAATGTGTCATCTATTAAAAGCTGAAGAGCAATTTCTCTCTCGTGCCATAAAATGTAGCAGATGGACTACCTACGCATTCAATCCAACTGGTAATAAGAGATTTCAAAGCCCAAGTAGGAAGAGATAAGAAGTGTCGCCCAACAATTGGCCCTGATAGTAGCAGTGATACAATCAATGAGAACGGTGTCAGGCCAATTAACTCCACTCAAACAATGAGAAAGAACAACAGAAGCACGTACTTCACACGTAAAGAAATGCAGAAGGTTACTTGGATGTCCCCAGATGGAAATACGAAGAACCAGATCGATCATGTTCTAGTTCACCGAGGGCATCATGGAAGTGTAGTACATGTACGAACCTTCCGCGGGGCAGATACGAACTCTGACCAGTTTTTGGTTGTAGCCAGCCAAATTACGTCTGAAACTGTCAACCAAATGGCGAAATAATGAAAGATGTAGCAGTAGACAGCGCTACCGAGAAAAAACTGCAGAACATCTCACAACATTGTAAGTTGCGGAAAGGAGCATGGCCCATGACTGGGACTACGGAATGCAGTGCTACTGAGTGCAAATGAAGAGCTTGTTTGCCTTCCAAAGCGTAAAAGTAAACATTGGTTTGATGAAGAATGGCGGAAAACCGTAGAAACAAGATCAGCGAGGAGGCTGAAATGGCTAGAGCTACCTTCCGATGATACAAGAATAGATTATTGTGAGGTGAGGGGAAACACAGACCAGCTCATAAGGAAAAAGAAACAGAATCACCAAAATACTGCAGGTCGTTGTGGCCTAACGGTTCTAGGCGCTTCAATCTGGAACCGCTCGACCGCTACGGTCGCAGGTTCGAATCCTGCCTCAGGAATGGATGTGTGTGATGTCCCTAGGTTAGTTAGGTTTAAGTAGTTCTAAGTTCTAGAGGACTGATGACCTCAGTTGTTAAGTCCCATAGTGCTCAGAGCCATTTTTGAACCAAAATACTCCATTGATACCAGTCGAAAAGTCAAAGTCATCATGCTCTTTTTTCCAGGCCTCATGATGTGCCAGAGGTGTCTACCGGCAACATATATTGGTTTCAATGAGTGAGACTGGTGAAGTTGTACCACCACTAGACCAGGCAAACGTATTTAAAAAACATTTTGAGAATTTATTGAACCATGACAGCCCTACAGTGTTGACACCCCTGATACGGGTCCAATTTGATAGAGAGGACATTCCTGAGCCATCAGACGAAGAAATCCGTGTTGCGCTTAAAGGCCCTCAGGAACAACAAGGCTCCAGGTGGTGGTGGTATCACAAATGAGAAAATGAGATACTGCGTCTGGGGGCAGGGGGGGGGGGGGGTGACGCATTGATGAAGGCGTTGAAGCGGTTAATATCTACCATCTGGACAGTGGAAAAAAATGCTGAAGAATGGAAGGGTGCAATTATATGTCCTAACTTCAAGAAGAGAGTTGTCACACAATTATCCAACTACCACGGGCTTTCACTACTTGAGAATATGAGAATTGAGAATATGAAAGTACAATGCTGCACCTAAACCGCTTGAAACCATTGCCTGAAGGAATTATAGGCCCTTATCAATGTGGCTTCATCTCTGGGCGGGAGACTCTTGATCACATTTTTACCCTGTGGCAGCTTAAAAAAAATTTTTTCGAGTTTGATCAGGAACTACTTACTTGCATTTGAAGCTGGAACTGCATCAGATTTGAAGGACACTGAAATGCCGCCTACTCGCTTGAAGCTATGTTATCAGCATCTGACTGTGTTTGAGAGGGTCTCACTGTTAGTCTCCGTTTCGTCGATTGGTCGAATCGTCAAATATCCAAATTCGCTTGGACATTCTGAAGTGACAACAGTAAGATTTGAACAGTATTCGAACGTGAGGGCAGGTATACTCGTTGAGAAGATTCCAGCCGAACACGTCTGACCCTTGCCAGGTAGGTTCGCAGTATACATTGTAACTCCTACGTACTTTCCGAGAACAAGTACAGAACTCCCTGCAACATTATTATATTCGAGCACACGGATACCATCATCTACGTGAAGGAGAAGGAGAAGATCGCATCGATGTGTCTAATCTTCAAGGCCTCGAATTCTATGTGTGTTCTGCTGTCCATCGACTCAAGAAAAAGAAGAAGATGTGTGACAATAGTGTTGTGCCTGTCTACTAAAATGTAAAATTACTTTTAAGTTGGATGAGTACTTAATCAATTTTTACCTTATAATTTGTGTGTACTTTTTTGTTTTTACTGATTTCATCCTGATCCATGTAGTTTAGCCCGGATAGTGCGTTTGTGTTTTTCGTCAAGCACTGGAGATATAATTTTAGAAATTTTGGCTCTTTGTCTTTGGAAACGGTCACGGACACGTGCTACCTGCCACCATAACCCAACTACAGGCAGTGCGATAGGATAAGTCCCATGTCATCATTTCGTGTATTGTTTTTCTCCATCTTAAACGTCACCCCCCTCATGCTTCAAACTTATATCTTGTGCGTCTTGCACAGCCTTTATACACATTAGTGAAGGCAGAGATTTTTAAAATATCAACAAAGATGTATGATAACGAATTCATTTTTATTCAGAAATATATATGTTATGTGAAATATTTTACGGAGTTCCTTCAGTTCATATCACAGCTGTTTGAAATATGTTATAGACAGATTTCTTTTGGTACACATCAAAGATCCAAAGTATCACTGACTAAAATATTTTGACTCACATCGCAGATTCGAAGTGGTACAGTATGAAACATTTTGGTTCACATCAGAGATACAAAGGACTATAACTAATGCGAAGGTACATTTTTCTCTAACAGTAATACTAATATTAAACAAATTTAACAGAAACAGGTGAAATAATTTACAATGGAATGATTGGATCTACATACAACCACACGTGAAAACTAATCGGACTGGTTGGCTAGCAGTAGGCGAAACTTAAAGACTATTTCGATTTACATGACCCACATGGTACACAGACATATTTTTAGGTGTACGCAGTACACACGATGTGTATAAATCAGTAACTATTTCGATAACTAGCAACAGAGATACTGAAATATTTATTATTATGCTTTTTTCATTTTTTAAACTTTGTTCTCACTCAGAGTGAGTCCTATACCTTTTCTCTCGATACAAGTGAACAGTATGGGTATGGGAGAGATTCAGTCCCCTCATCACAAATGACCCTTCCATCGTTATGTGGCGACAGGCCGATTTTGGTCTGCACCACAATGTAAAATTCAATCTCACGACGGGATACTAATTTGTTGTAGTATATGCAGTGTCTGCGAACATCGCTGTATAGGCACTGCAAATAGTCTGCGATAGAAAGGGCTCTCGATGCCATATGATGCACAATCTTAGCCCGCCTCTGTGTAGCTCCTTCGAATGCGCGAAACGGATTCTTTTTTGATTACAGACCTACAAACTGCTGTGGCCGAGCGGCTCTAGGCGCTTCAGTCCAGAACCGCGCTGCTGCTACGGTCGCAGGGTCGAATCCTTCCTCGGGCATTGATGTGTGTGATGTCCTTAGAATAATTAGGTTTAAGTGGTTCTAAGTCTAGGAGACTGACGACCTCAGGTCGCATAGTGCTTAGAGACATTTGAACCATCTTTAAACCTCATGAGCAGAAGCAGCACTTTCCTGAAGATGGCGACCAGCTGGATCGCTGAAATATAGAGTCAAGTTGATTTTAGGATCCGGCAGCAAACCCGAAGAGACTTTCAAACTACGTTCTGAGAAATGAGTACTCGAAAACTCATAGTGGAATCGGCACATGTGGAGTTTCGATAAGTCTAGCATGCACATCCCCATATAAAAAGTCTTCGTAAACTCTACTGCAGTCTTCTCCGTCTTCACAGCTACGACGTTCTTATTGAATAAGGTGATATGCTTAAAATTCGGTCTGACTACGCACTTTCTTACACCATAACGGACATCTCAGAAAGTCAGGGGACAGCTTGAACGAGATAGCCTGGGTGATTCTAACCAGTTCCATCTCCAAGCTGAGACACTGCTGGAGGCTATAATGAATAATACACTACTGGCCATTAAAATTGCTACACTACCAAGATGACCAGCTACAGACGCGAAATTTAACCGACAGGAAGATGCTGTGATGCTGTGATATGCAAATGATTAGCTTTTCGGAGAATCACACAAGGTTGTCGCTGGTGGTGACACCTACAGCGTGCTGACACGAGGAAAGTTTCCAACCGATTCCTTATATACAAACAGCAATTGACCGGTGTTGCCTGGTGAAACGTTGTTGTGATGCCTCGTGTAAGGAGGAGAAATGCGTACCATCACGTTTCCAACTTTGATAAAGGTCGGACTGTAACCTATCGCAATTGCGGTTTATCGTATCGCGACATTGCTGCTCGCTTTGGTCGAGATCCAATGACTGTTAGCAGAATATGGAATCGGTGGGTTCAGGAGGGTAATACTGAACGCCGTGCTGGATCCCAACGGCCTCGTATCACTAGCAGTCGAGATGACAGGCATCTTATCCGCATAGCTGTAACGGATCGTGCAGCCACGTCTCGATCCCTGAGCCAACAGATGGGGACGTTTGCAAGACAACAACCATCTGCACGAACAATTCGTCGACGTTTGCAGCAGTTTGGACTATCATCTCGGAGACCATGGCTGCGGTTACCCTTGACGCTGCATCACAGACAGGAGCGCCTGCGATGGTGTACTCAACGACGAACCTGGGTGCACGACAGGCAAAACCTTATTTTTTCGGATGAATCCAGGTTCTGCTCACAGCGTCACGATGGTCGCATCCGTGTTTGGCAACATCGCGGTGAACACAAATTGGAAGCGTGTATTCGTCATCAGCATACTGGCGTATCACCCGGCGTGATGGTATGGGGTGCCAATGGTTACCCGTCTCGGTCACCTCTTGTTCGCATTGACAACACTTTGAACTGTGGACGTTACATTTCAGATGTGTTACGACCCGTGGCTCTACCCTTCATTCGATCCCTGCGAAACCCTACATTTAAGCACGATAATGCACGACCGCATGTTGCAGGTCCTGTACGGACCTTTCTGGGTACAGAAAATGTTCGTCTGCTGCCCTGGCCAGCACATTCTCCAGATCTCTGAAAACGTCTGGTCAATGGTGCCCGAGCAACTGGCTTGTCACAATACGCCAGTCACTACCCTTGATGAATTGCGGTATCGTGTTGAAGCTGCATGGGCAGCTGTACCTGTACACGCCATCCAAGCTCTGTTTGACTCAATGCCCATGCGTATCAAGGTCGTTATTACGGCCAGAGGTGGTGATTTTGGTTACTGATTTCTCAGGATCTATGCACCCAAATTGCGACAAAATGTAGTCACATGTCAGTTCTAGTGTGATATAATTGTTAAAGGAATACCCGTTTATCATCTGCATTTCTTCTTGGTGTAGCAATTTTAATGGCCAGTAGTGTATATTTCCATTTATTCCCCGGCATTGTCATCAGCTTTGGCATTGAACCTCCTCACAAAACTAGTTGCTCTGGACACTATGGCAAATCTGCATGCGCATCATGCAAACTAATAGGGTATGTGAGGTATGTGCGTCTCTACCTGCGTCGGAATCGACCGCCATATCCTCCTTCATTATTCCACCAAATCCCTTGCATTTGTTTTCGGGCACCCATCGAAACTCCTCAGTCTGTAGTGACTGTAGCATAGTATTCCCTCATAAGTTATTTACGTCGAAGTAAATGATGTAACTCGAAACAAGGGTGAGCCTGTGGAAACATTGGCAAGGTCGCCCACGGATCACTTGCTCAAAGAAAAGAAGCATGTCGGGAGCGATCAAGAGCTCGATGCTGCGCTTAGTTTTCTCGAGCATAGTATCCCAAGACAACCTAGGTTCCGTGTAAAAGAAGCGAGATCCAGAGAATATGTGACCATTCACAGACTTTCGAGTTTCTCAAAAACATCAGCAATCAAGTGCACGTCTGTGTCTATGTAAAAGCGTGTTAATTCTCCTAAACTGGAGATGTTGATTTCCTGCCAAAGATTCAGGGCATGGTCATACTCTGCATCCTTTATGGGATCGCCTGTAAAATTGCTGGAGAATGAAGCTTTATTGGGTAGTCTTGTTTCGTTGACTTGTGCCATTCTATCCAGTTACTCGTACGGAAAAGCGTCTTCCTTGTCATAAATTGAAACTCATCCCATGTAGGCTTTCACGGCCGGCGTCTTCATCAGTAAATACGTCCGGGCTAAGTTGCCGTGGTCGATCTGTAGAATTTCTTCTCCCTGACGTTTCGTTCTCAACTACGGAGAACATCTTCCGAGGTGAGTCGACGACTGGCTGCTAGGAGCTGGGGCCGCCGCTTATATGGAGATCGTAGAGGGCGCCACCGCACGTCACGTGGCGTCGATGTGTAGCTGTCTCTGGCTATCATTGACGGAGCACAAAAGAAACTGTCGCTTGGGACATATCGACAAATCGGCAGTAGCGGAACATGTTTTTAAGGATGGAGATCACGAAATAAAATTTGGTGAGACAAGCGTGCTAGCGAGGACGTCGCATTATTATACACGTATGTATAGAGAGGCAATTGAAATCCACAAACATCAATACAATTTTAATCGTAAAGAAGAAGGATTAAAATTGGACAAGATATGGCGGTCGAAGTTGCATCAATCACGTGACAATCGATCGCCTGCAATCGAGAGAACAGACGGTAGCCAGAGATAGCTACACATCGACGCCACGTGACGTGCGGTGGCGCCCTCTACGATCTCCATATAAGCGGCGGCCCCAGCTCCTAGCAGCCAGTCGTCGACTCACCTCGGAAGATGTTCTCCGTAGTTGAGAACGAAACGTCAGGGAGAAGAAGTTCTACAGATCGACCACGGCAACTTAGCCCGGAAGTGTTTACTGATAAATTGAAACTTCTCCTCGTCGGTAAATTCAGCTCGAGTGACGTGCGTATCCTCCAGAGGTAGAGCTTCAAAGAATTTCTGGAGTGGTGACTGCATAAAACCTAGCTCGTCATGGAAGCTCAGCATAATTCTGAACGTCGTTCATGTGGAGAATGAAATATATTTCTCGACGCTCTCAGGTAGGACACTGTCCTGAGTTTTCTCCATGCCGAAATCAGCTAATATCTCAACATGCACGCGTGAGTCTTACCCGCTTATGTTATGGAAGAAGCATCTGCCTTGGTAACTGGTTCTCCAAAAATTTTCAAATGTGTGTGAAAGCTTATGAGACTTAACTGCTATGGTCATCAGTCCCTAAGCTTAAACACTACTTAACGTAAATTATCCTAATGACAAACACACACACCCATGCCCGAGGGAGGACTCGAACCTCCACCGGGATCAGCTGCACAGTCCATGACTGCAGTGCCTCAGACCGGTCGGCTAATCCCGCGCGGCAACTGGTTCTCCAAAACGCATGCAACTTCCCCGTAAAATGACAGTGGTCCCTTCAAAGAATTTCCGCTTTTCTATCAAATTGCATCCCAAAAATATAGCCATCAACCGCGTTACTGTGCAAATCCTCATTCTCCTTCGATGTGGTCATGGGAACAGCGCCCCATGAAAGTTCTTCGAGCTCAGTGGGAAGCAGGGTAATCCCTGACATAAGATTGGTAACGGTTACGATTTGCATCAAATGACGATACAATTTGGTACGCTGCCACAAATGGTAGTTGTTTCTCTGTAAAAGTAGTATGTGAGATTAAGGGGTCACCTTCAGAGCAGATCACAGAAGAAACGAGACATTAAAAGTCGGCATCACTACATACACCCATCGCTTCTGATCGTGAGCATTTTTAAACCTTATGAATTTGTTTTCCTTGTTACTCGGATGCGCGGTCTACTACATGCTTTCCTCATAACTTGTCTGAGGAAAAATAATTGAGACACCTGAAGCAGATATGCTTTGCCTAATGATCGGTTGTCAGTTGGGAGGATGGAAGTCCCGACAGGTCTTTGATCCAAACATAATGGTAATTACCTTTCCCGTTATTTTTCTCATCATAGAATAAAAGCACGTTTACTGGCTGCTGAGTCGTGTGCAGCTCGCGTTCATGCCATTTGTTCTTTGGCATTTTGTCACATCGAGTGGCGTCTTGTTTCTTCCTTACTTACTGGCGTAACAAAGTTGCTGGCTTGCCTTCTTAAGTGGCAACAGCAGTGCTTATCGATACTACTACTGTTGTACTACCTTTGGTGTGACCGCTAGTATTTCCGGGTGGTGGTGGTACGTGTGGTAGTCAGTCAGTTGGGACGAAGCAGCGGGGAACTCTCCGCGGCGCGAGACCAGGCTGGGACCGCTGGCGGCGTGCCCGCTCTCTCGGATCGTGAGGCGCTAGCTGCGAGAGCAACAAAATCCGTTGCCCACCGAACCTGGATGCTGAAGTTGAGTGATCAGTTAATCTGTTACGAAGCCTCAACTATTGTCACATCTCTTTGTTCATTTGCGGGTTGTTGCTCCGTGGACCGGCGGGCTAGCAGCAACTTATAATGTGTTGAGGTTGGCGAAATCTTGCAGCCGTCTTCCTATACTGTAATTAATTATTAAATTTACTGGTACTTACCAATGAAGTGCACCAGCGGTATTTTCTGCCCTGTGGCCGTTAACACCCCAGTTACCTGCTCTGTTCGTTAGCATAGTTTTCCGACAGTGTGCCTTTCTTCATTGGGTTGATGCTGTCCAGCATGGCGTGTAGTTCAAAAGCCTTTTAAGTTGTTTGGTTCATATTTGCTTAGAGTGGTTATTGTTCCCTTTGCTGTTTGTAAACGCCAATTTGTGAAAACAAAGTGCTGTTCGCATCCTCGTCCTTGGCCGATATTTTCCATCGTTGTGCCATTGGTCGGACAGAAGGGAATTGGTTAAATTTCTGGTCGGTCCTTGGGCCGTCCCTAGTTTGGGTTCACATCCGATTACTTAATTTCAGCTCTTTCCTGCCTGTCTCAACTCATCTTACATTTGAGATACCTTCTCAAGAAGACCCTTGGAACACTTCTGAGCAACATTTGTACTGTTTGTCTTAGATTGTGATATTCATTTTAGTTTGAAGTGTTGTGTGAGGCACTTGGCGGTGTATTAATTCAGTTCTTTTTAAATTTATTTGAAGGCTTCACGCGAGCTAAATGAAAATTTTGGAGATTGATCTTATTTTAAAAAAGAAAAAATACTTTCCTTAAAATTGGTTATATCTGAAATTGTTTGTAATCTAGGCCCTAATCCATTAGTTGATCGATGTGTTATGTGTGGCCCTCAGCTGAGGATTTACATGAACCCTTTTTAATAAGGCCTTCAGATGCATGTGTTCTTTAAAGAAAATTTTTTATAATAATGATGGGGTTAATTTTAAATGGTTTGTCAGACTTGTTGTTTAGGCCTTCAGCTGTTGTTTCAAATTTGTTTGTGCCCTCTGGCCGTGCAATAAGTTAATATTTCTATAATTAGGCTTTTGGTCGTTCTGTTGTAAGTTTGAAAAAAAATTTCTTGGTTGGAAAGTTGTTTCTTAATGTCCTTCAGACGTATAGTAAAGGCCCTCAGCCCCTAATTGTTTTCATTTCTATGTTTTTTATGGAAAAAATTATACCAGCTATTTGTAATTGCTTTTGATTTCCAGACCAGGCCTTCAGCTGTTTTGGTTTTTGGTGTGGTTTTGGGCCTTCAGCCCAGGAATCATTTCAATTTCTTTAACTAGACCTTCAGCCGTACTGTTTAATTGTGACCTTTAAATCAATGTGTTAATGAGTGTTTCTTAGAAAAGTAAAGTTGTGTGTTTGATTGTGCTACTCACAGTAACTGTTTACGTCCCCATCTACAATCATAACCTTATCCTGTGGGCTCTCTAACAACGTGGTTTCACAGGCATCTTGCCCTCAATGGCAAATTCTGAGAAATGGAGAGGCCGACGAAAGTATGCTCTTTCTGCTTTACTTCTCCAGGCAATAAACGTGAACCGATATTCCGGTATGCCGCGCAGGCTTAGCCGAGCGGTCTAGGGCGCTGCAGTCATGGACTGTGCGGCTGGTCCCGGCGGAGGTTCGAATCCACCATCAGGCATGGGTGTGTGTGTTTGTCTTTAGGATAATTTAGGTTAAGTAGGGTGTAAGCTTAGGGACTGATGACCTTAAGATTTCACACACCATAAGATTTCACACACATTTGAACATATTTCAGTATTGTGAGCCTCAAATTTATGTATGGCTTGGATCTTGACTAGGAACTCGATAGCATGAAACTTGTAACTCCTACACACTTCAGTACCTGTCCCGCATCGAGATACGCACTGTGGATGACCCTTACGATTGTATTTTCTTTCGCTGGAAAGATTGGTCCGTTTTATTTTCAACATTAATACTTGCCTTCTAGTCAACTATATCGTTAAAGAGTGTGATATAGTTGGACGCTCCATTTACTGGGCCAAAGACGTGTCCATGGATGTCCAGGTGTCGTATTCGTCTCACTTCCATCTCAGAAAACTGGGCCAGTGTAGCACTCTAGATGGACTCACGAAACTACTCAGCGATTGATGTCGTCCCTGTTACCACGCGCCGGCCGGTGTGGCCGAGCTGTTCTAGGTACTTTAGCCTGGAACCGCGCGACTGCTACGGTCGCAGGTTGGAATCCTGCCTCGGGCATGGATGTGTGTGATGTCCTTAAGTTAGTTAGGTTTAAGTAGTTCTAAGTTCTAGGGGACTGATGACCTCAGATGTTAAGTCCCATAGAGCTCAGAGGTATTTTTGTTATCACGTCATTTTCCCCTCAAAGGTAAGGAAGTTTTGTGTCTTCAAAGCCAGTGCTATTTCTGGGGGGACGGGGGGAGACAGTTCAATGCAGAGAACTGCACAGTATTTAATGACGGTATACCGCGGATCAAGGACTATGTCGAAGAGCTTCGTTTCCACAGCCTTAGGAAACCAACAGGGTCGCAGTACCCCCCTGCCGTATTCTCGAGCGTTATGAACGAGATTCGCTCCTCAAAGGCGTCTGAAATCACCGAATATTCTAATTGTTGTGTGGTTCACTTAACTGATGTCCTTCACTAAAAGGATGGGAGAGGGAACTACCGCTGGCCGCAGGATCATCTCTTTCACTAATTCTACTAATACCACGAGATGATGCGGTCCCACTTTTTGAAGATGGAGTCGTTAAGGCGCACAGAGGTACGCACTGAGGCATCCATACCTTGCGAGGTCGTCAGTTTTGACGAGGATGAGAAGGAGGATGAGGTGCCGCTACACGGTCAGGCCAGTGGGAGCAGCATGGATGTGGCGGCGACTCCCGGTGCTGCTTCTGTAGGCCTGACCTAGCCTGAGCGATGCTAGGGTACTGTCAGCTGCGGTCACGGCATCTCGCGCTACAATTAGCGGCGATCTTGCCTATGAGGAGTGTCTCACCAGGATACGCTTTGGCGAGGCAGGCTGAAACGTCACTGGTACCCATGCCGCGGCACGCTGCTGCTGTGGAGACGTGACCGCTGTAGGGTAACGAAAAAATTAAATACATCGCCTGCTGCTGCAAGTAAAGAAAGAATACAGACGTTCACAACGTCGTTATATACAGGGTGATCCATTGATCGTGACCGGGCCAAATATGTCACGAAATAAACTTCAAACGAAAAAACTACAAAGTACGAAACTTGTCTAGCTTGACCAGATGGCGCTACGGTTGGCCCACTAGATGGCGCTGACATACGTCAAACAGATATCAACTGCGTTTTTTAAAGTAAGAACCCCCATATTATATTACACATTCGCGTAGTACGTAAAGAAATATGAATGTTTTAGTTGGACCACTTTTTTCGCTTTGTGATAGATGGTGCTGTAATTGTCACAAACATATGGCTCACAATTTTAGACTAACAGTTGGTAACAGGTAGGTTTTTTAAATTAAAATACAGAACGTAGGTACGTTTGAACATTTTATTTCGTTTGTTCCAATGTGATGCAATAAATGTTCAAAATGATGTCCGTCAACCTCAATGGATTTGGCAATACGTGTAACGACATTCCTCTCAACAGCGAGTAGTTCACCTTCCGTAATGTTCGCACTTGCATTGACAATGCGCTGACACATGTTGTCAGGCGTTGTCGGTGTATCACGATAGCAAATATCTTTCAACTTTCCCCACAGAAAGGAGTCCGGGGACGTCAGATCCGACGAACATGCGGTGATTCGACGACCAATCCACCTTTCATGAAATATGCTATCCAATACCGCTTCAACCGCACGCGAGCTATGTGCTCGACATCCATCATGTTGGAAGTACATCCCCACTCTGTCATGCAGTGAAACATCTTGTAGTAACAGCGGTAGAACATTACGTAGGAAATCAGCACACATTGTACCAGTTAGATTGCCATCGATAAAATGGAGGCCAATTATCCTTCCTCCCATAATGCCGCACCAAACACTAACCCCCCAAGGTCGCTGATGTTCCACTTGTCGCAGCCATCGTGGATTTTCCGTTGCCCAATAGTGCATATTATGCCAGTTTACATTAGCGCTGTTGGTGAATGACGCTTCGTCGCTAAATAGAACGTGTGCAAAAAATCTGTCATCGTCCCATAATATTTCTTGTGCCTAGTGTCAAAACTGAACACGAGGTTCAAAGTCGTCGCCATGCAATTCCTGGTGCGTAGAAATATGGTATGGGTGCAATCTATGTTGATGTAACATTCTCAACACCGACGTTTTTGATATTCCTGATTTTCGCGCAATTGTCCGCTATTGATGTGCGGATTAGCCGCGACAGCAGCTAAAACACCTACTTGGACATCATCATTTGTTGCAGCTCGTGGTTGACGTTTCACATGTGGCTGAACACTTACTGTTTCCTTAAATAACGTAACTATCCGGCAAACGGTCCGGACACTTGGATGATGTCGTCCAGGATACCGAACAGTAACATAGCACACGCCCGTTGGACATTTTGATCACAATAGCCATACATCAACACGATATTGACCTTTTCCGCAATTGGTAAACGATCCATTTTAACACGGGTAATGTATCACGAAGCAAATATCGTCCGCACTGGCGGAATGTTACGTGATACCACGTACTTATACGTTTGTGACTATTACAGCGCCATCTACCATAAAGCGAAAAAAGTGGTCTAACTAAAACATTCATATTTCTTTACGTACTACATGAATATGTAATAAAATGGGATTTCCTATTTAAAAAAAAAAACAGTTGATATCCGTTTGACCTATGGCAGCACCATCTAGGAGGCAAACCATAGCGCCATCTGGTTTCCCTCTTCAAGCTACAAGAGTTCCGTTGTTTGTGCTTTTTTCGTTTGATGCTTATATCGTGAGGTATTTGGCACTTTCACTATCAATGGACCACGCTGTATAAGCAGGGTGAATAATTATCTTCTCCACTCTGGGCCCACGGCATGAGCATTTCATTGACGTTGTCGGTATGTCTACCAACCCGTTGGAAAAGTCGTCTTCCTGTAAAGGGGCCAGGTCACACTGCTTTCGCAGCTCTTCTTCTAGAGCCCTTCCCTGACGCATTCAGGCGTCTCACCCTCCTCAGAAACTGTATGGTGCCACCGATCCATCTCGCCTACAACAATGCCAAAAGGTATATACAGGGTTATTACAAATGGTTGAAGCGATTTTACAGCTCAACTTTATTATTTGGGATATTTTCACAATGCTTTGCACACACATACAAAAACTCAAAAAGTTTTCTTAGGCATTCACAAATGTTCGACATGTGCCCCTTTAGTGATTCGGCAGACATCAAGCCGATAATCAAGTTCCTCCCACACTCGGCGCAGCATGTCCCCATCAATGAGTTCGAAAGCATCGTTGATGCGAGCTCGCAGTTCTGGCAGGTTTCTTGGTAGAGGAGGTTTAAACACTGAATCTTTCACATAACCCCACAGAAAGAAATCGCATGGGGTTAAGTCGTGAGAGCGTGGAGGCCATGACATGAATTGCTCATCTTGATCTCCACCACGACCGATCCATCGGTTTTCCAATCTCCTGTTTAAGAAACGCCGAAAATCATGATGGAAGTGTGTTGGAGCACCATCCTGTTGAAAGATGAAGTCGGTGCTGTCGGTCTCCAGTTGTGGCATGAGCCAATTTTCCAGCATGTCCAGATACACGTGTCCTGTAACGTTTTTTTCGCAGAAGAAAAAGGGGCCGTAAACTTTAAACCGTGAGACTGCACAATATGGTGAATTGCGAATTTGCTGCACGAATGCGTGAGGATTCTCTACCGCCCAGATTCGCACATTGTGTCTGTTCACTTCACCATTAAGAAAAAATGTTGCTTCATCAGTGAAAACAAGTTTCGCACTGAACGCATCCTCATCCATGAGCTGTTGCAACCGCGCCGAAAATTCAAAGCGTTTGACTTTGTCATCGGGTGTCAGGGCTTGTAGCAATTGTAAACGGTAAGGCTTCTGCTTTAGCCTTTTCCGTAAGATTTTCCAAACCGTCGGCTGTGGTACGTTTAGCTTGCTTTATTCGTGGACTTCCGCGGTCTACGCGTGAAACTTGCCCGCACGCGTTCAACCGAGTCTTCGCTCACTGCAGGCCGACCCGTTGATTTCCCCTTACAGAGGTATCCAGAAGCTTTAAACTGCGCGTACCATCGCCGAATGGAGTTAGCAGTTGGTGGATCTTTGTTGAACTTCGTCCTGAAGTGTCGTTGCACTGTTATGACTGACTGATGTGAGTGCATTTCAAGCACGACATACGCTTTCTCGGCTCCTGTCGCCATTTTGTCTCACTGCGCTCTCGAGCGCTCTGGCGGCAGAAACCTGAAGTGCGGCTTCAGCCGAACAAAACTTTATGAGTTTTTCTACGTATCTGTAGTGTGTCGTGACCATATGTCAATGAATGGAGCTACAGTGAATTTATGAAATCGCTTCAATCATTTGTAATAGCCCTGTATAAATATACCTATTTGCTAGAGAAGAAAAATAAAACAAATTTGAATTCTTCTCTTCCACTCTACTCGGCTGTCTCATTAGGTGCTGGAGACTGTTAGACTGTTGCAGTTGAAGAGTCTGCACCTGTCTGTCCATGGAGTCTAGTGCTTTTAGAATTGTTGCTATAACAAGACGAAAAATTACATATTTTCTGTTAATTACGTAGCTGCTGCTACTACATAGAGATTTTTTTTCTATACTTCCACGATTGTTGCTACTGTGTGTATTCCAGCATCGCCACTTGATGGCCATCCATTTCAGCCACATAAACTTTAACACGAACAAGAAATAAACCAACGATACAATACAACAACAAATTACCGTACTACCATGAATTTTTTTTCTACTCACATGGCAGTTGTGATTGTGGGCTTTCCTCACGGAGAGTTCGCTCCTCCTCACATCTTCCCTCGCATTCCACTATAAAATCCTGCAGTTGTGCTGTGAAAAAGGAAAAGAAACGGAATTACTGAGAAGAATTTTTGTAACGCTCCAATGTTTTTCACGATTTCTACACTATAACCACATATTTACAAAAACAGATTATTATTTACCTGCATGGTAGATCGCATTCTTCAATTCTATCGCTTGCCGCTGACGCTGATGCTACTGTTGGTGCAGTCCATTCTTCCCCAACAAAAATTGACACAAACACACACAAACAAACACACAGACGAAGTGACGACAGCAGAATGAGAGCTGCTACATCACGACGAGAGTTTATGTAACCTCTAGCCCCCCCCCCACCCCTTACTCCCCCCCCCCCCACCACTTCACCCTAGAAGCCAGTAGGAGTGCGGCATTCATGCCAATCTGCTGATGAATGCTGGTCTGAGCACACAGGACAAGTTGGTGCTGGTCTGCCGGCCACGACTTTGAGTGTTCGTTCTGGCGCACTCTGGGAATGCCCACGAAATATAGCGTAGGCCACTGTATTGTAAAGGATTGTCACAACAGGTAACGATACTTTAGCGATGTCAAAATGCGTGTATGGTCCGGTTTCTTCCATCTTAGAAAATAACTATTATAAAAGGGAGGAAACTATATTTCGTGTGAGAAATTAGAGTTGTATATGCAAAACAAACAACATACCCGTCCCGGATTTCTTAAACTGAGGAGTCTGCGTCAGGGGTGAAGCTGCAGTTAGTCTGAGTCGCACAGTACTGCGGCGCTATCAGTGGCAGGAGTGGTCGGGCGACACGAAGTTCTGGCTTATCGTCGTGGTGAACGCCATGTTCTTGGCTGGCCGGCTCTTAACGTACTCAGAAACAATCGATGGATAGCACAGGACTAGACTGGAAGAGAATGGTCAGTTTTTCTTTTTTCTCTCTCGAGATGCTGTATTCAGGTAAGAAGCTTTGCACTGCATTCGTAGAAAATATTGTACGATATATTGCAAGAGGTCCATGACTAACGAATTTATTGCTAAAGCGCTCGAGCAGATGTAACTGCGATGGACTGCTCACGCGCTGCCTGCGATATGTAAGCTTCAATAGAATCGCAGACCAGAGAGCAGTGTCGGCTGCAGTAGTAGTAGTAGTAGTAGTAGTAGCTCGCAGTCGGGCGGTTGGGTCAGGTCGCTCATAGAGAGCAGTTGTCGAGTTGTACAGCTCACAGAGAGCACTTGTGTCCTGGAGTTCGGACAACGCAATCCAGTTGTGGTGTTTTGTCGTGGAGAACGATGGCGGTGCCTGAGCAGGGTAGTATGAGGTAAAAGCAAAATATTATTGATTTTTATTGCCGGTCGCATATGTTAATTGCTAAAACTGATTTTTGTACTACTGGTGTATCAAAGTCCTATGTAAATGTTTTCAAAAGTTTTTCAATAATAATCTTTCTTATAAAGATAACTTTTACCACACCCAGGTACTACCAGAAATTTTTTCCATTGCCACCGACAGTTCTAACACCGCTCTAGGCGTACGCATTTGTCAGGAAATTGAAGAAGACGGTACTACTGTAATTAAAAACAACGCCTTTGTAAGTCGCATTCTGTCACCTGCTGAACGCAATTATTCTGCTACAGAACTTGAAACATTGTGTGTTGTATGTATTTACCAGATTTAGGCATATTCTTTATGGAAGACATACTACCGTTTATACAGATCATAGAGCAACACTGTTTTTACTTTCCGCTAAATTTACACATGACAAGTTAAGCAGATGGAAGCTTCATTTACAGGAATTTAATTGTACAATTGTTGACATTCCCGGTAGACAAAATATTGTAGCAGACGCAGTGAAGGTAACAAATTTCGAAGTGAGATCAACAGCAAAAAAGGTAACAAAAACCGCTATTAGATCTGGTAATCGGTCCAAAAATGTTTACAGTGGCCATATCTCTCAATTTAACGGGTACAAAGGGATGTAACGGAGAAATATGTGAAGTCGTGTCTGATTTAGCTTTCTGGGAGATTTTACATGACGCTAAACCTCGTCGAATACGTATCTTCATTTCTCCATGTTGGCAAAATAACAGTTCTGTCTCAGTATAAGAAATCATTTTCTGGTTCCGTAATGTGGGTAATTTAAATGAGTAAACCATATTAATTTGTTAACAAGCTCGTCAGGAATGCATAAAAACCGGTTGTTGCTGTCAGGGTGAGAGCGGCGAAACAGAACGTTGTTGCGTACAGTACAATTGTTTCTGACGGTAACGTTATTCCTATCTTGCCAAAGGTGTTTAATTTATTTCCACACGTTGTCCTTGCTCTGCTCTTGTGCTATGAATCGTAATGACGACGAAATTAAATTTTCAAATGCAACTTGTTGAATATACACTCCTGGAAATTGAAATGAGAACACCGTGAATTCATTGTCCCAGGAAGGGGAAACTTTATTGACACATTCCTGGGGTCAGATACATCACATGATCACACTGACAGAACCACAGGCACATAGACACAGGCAACAGAGCATGCACAATGTCGGCACTAGTACAGTGTATATCCACCTTTCGCAGCAATGCAGGCTGCTATTCTCCCATGGAGACGATCGTAGAGATGCTGGATGTAGTCCTGTGGAACGGCTTGCCATGCCATTTCCACCTGGCGCCTCAGTTGGACCAGCGTTCGTGCTGGACGTGCAGACCGCGTGAGACGACGCTTCATCCAGTCCCAAACATGCTCAATGGGGGACAGATCCGGAGATCTTGCTGGCCAGGGTAGTTGACTTCCACCTTCTAGAGCACGTTGGGTGGCACGGGATACATGCGGACGTGCATTGTCCTGTTGGAACAGCAAGTTCCCTTGCCGGTTTAGGAATGGTAGAACGATGGGTTCGATGACGGTTTGGATGTACCGTGCACTATTCAGTGTCCCCTCGACGATCACCAGTGGTGTACGGCCAGTGTAGGAGATCGCTCCCCACACCATGATGCCGGGTGTTGGCCCTGTGTGCCTCGGTCGCATGCAGTCCTGATTGTGGCGCTCACCTGCACGGCGCCAAACACGCATACGACCAACATTGGCACCAAGGCAGAAGCGACTCTCATCGCTGAAGACGACACGTCTCCATTCGTCCCTCCATTCACGCCTGTCGCGACACCACTGGAGGCGGGCTGCACGATGTTGGGGCGTGAGCGGAAGACGGCCTAACGGTGTGCGGGACCGTAGCCCAGCTTCATGGAGACGGTTGCGAATGGTCCTCGCCGATACCCCAGGAGCAACAGTGTCCCTAATTTGCTGGGAAGTGGCGGTGCGGTCCCCTACGGCACTGCGTAGGATCCTACGGTCTTGGCGTGCATCCGTGCGTCGCTGCGGTCCGGTCCCAGGTCGACGGTCACGTGCACCTTCCGCCGACCACTGGCGACAACATCGATGTACTGTGGAGACCTCACGCCCCACGTGTTGAGCAATTCGGCGGTACGTCCACCCGGCCTCCCGCATGCCCACTATACGCCCTCGCTCAAAGTCCGTCAAATGCACATACGGTTCACGTCCACGCTGTCGCGGCATGCTACCAGTGTTAAAGACTGCGATGGAGCTCCGTATGCCACGGCAAACTGGCTGACACTGACGGCGGCGGTGCACAAATGCTGCGCAGCTAGCGCCATTCGACGGCCAACACCGCGGTTCCTGGTGTGTCCGCTGTGCCGTGCGTGTGATCATTGCTTGTACAGCCCTCTCGCAGTGTCCGGAGCAAGTATGGTGGGTCTGACACACCGGTGTCAATGTGCTCTTTTTTCCATTTCCAGGTGTGTATAATGCAAATTTTTCTGATGTGTTGATTCCATTATGTCTATGTATTATTGGACTAAACACATTGAGTACTAGGTCCAGTGTCTTACATTTTAAATATGTCTTATGTCACTTGCATGATACCAAATATACTCAATATCAGCTTGTTCATACATGCAATAAGTCCTGTTTTGAATAATGACCTCTATGTCAATTGTAATGCTTAATAATATTTTGTAATACTACATGAATGCTTGGTAACTGGCCAACGAGTGCCAATAATTACTGCATTGAGATGAATCCTGAATAATTTTTTTGTAATACTACATAAATGCTTTGTAACTGGCCAATGAGTGCCAATAATTACTGCAATGAGATGACTTCTGAATAATGTTTTGTATGTTGTTGTTGTTGTGGTCTTCAGTCCTGAGACTGGTTTGATGCAGCTCTCCATGCTACTCTATCCTGTACAAGCTTCTTCATCTCCCAGTACCTACTGCAACCTACATCCTTCTGAATCTGCTTAGTGTATTCATCTCTTGGTCTCCCCCTACGATTTTTACCCTCCATGCTGCCCTCCAAAACTAAATTGGCGATCCCTTGATGCCTCAGAACATGTCCTATCAACCGATCCCTTCTTCTGGTCAAGTTGTGCCACAAACTTCTCTTCTCCCCAATCCTGTTCAATACTTCCTCTTAGTTATGTGATCTACCCATCTAATCTTCAGCATTCTTCTGTAGCACCACATTTCGAAAGCTTCTATTCTCTTCTTCTCCAAACAATTTACCGTCCATGTTTCACTTCCATACATGGCTACACTCCATACAAATACTTTCAGAAATGACTTCCTGGCACTGAAATCTATACTCGATGTTAACAAATTTCTCTTCTTCAGAAACGCTTTCCTTGCCATTGCCAGTCTACATTTTATATCCTCTCTACTTCGTCCATCATCAGTTATTTTGCTCCCCAAATAGCAAAACTCCTTTACTACTTTAAGTGTCTCATTTCCTAATCTAATACTCTCAACATCATCCGACTTAATTTGACTACATTCCATTATTCTCGTTTTTTTTGTTGATATGCATCTTATATCCTCCCTTCAAGACACCATCCATGCCGTTCAACTGCTCTTCCAAGTCCTTTGCTGTCTCTGACAGAATTACAATGTCATCGGCGAACCTCAAAGTTTTTATTTCTTCTCCATGGTTTTTAATACCTACCCCGAATTTTTCTTTTGTTTCCTTTACTGCTTGCTCAATATACAGATTGAATAACATCGGGGAGAGGCTACAACCCTGTCTTACTCCCTTCCCAACCACTGCTTCCCTTTCATGTCCCTCGACTCTTATAACTGCCATCTGGTTTCTGTACAAATTGTAAATAGCCTTTCGCTCCCTGTATTTTACCCCTGCCACCTTTAGAATTTGAAAGAGAGTATTCCAGTCAATATTGTCAAAAGATTTCTCTAAGTCTACAAATGCTAGAAACGTAGGTTTGCCTTTCCTTAATCTTTCTTCTAAGATAAGTCGTAAGGTCAGTATTGCCTCACGTGTTCCAGTATTTCTACGGAATCCAAACTGATCTTCCCCGAGGTCGGCTTCTACGAGTTTTTCCATTCGTCTGTAAAGAATTCGTGTTAGTAATTTGCAGCTGTGGCTTATTAAACTGATTGTTCGGTAATTTTCACATCTGTCAACACCTGCTTTCTTTGGGATTGGAATTATTATATTCTTCTTGAAGTCTGTGGGTATTTCGCCTGTTTCATACTTCTTGCTCACCAGATGGTAGAGTTTTTTCAGGACTGGCTCTCCCAAGGCCGTCAGTAGTTCCAATGGAATGTTGTCTACTCCGGGGGCCTTGTTTCCTTTCCTAATTCTTCTAAAATTGGCAAAGACTGATATAATGTGTATGCACTCTATTTCGTTTCTTAATATGTTCTGTACTCAGTGCATGTGAACTTTATGTCATTTCTTAACATGTTCTGAGCTTATATTATTTATCAATAACGTTATACACACACACATACACACACACACACATACACACACACACACACACACACACACACACACATATATATATATATATATATATATATATATATATATATATATATATATATATTCTGTGACTGTAGACTTAGTGAACTAAATAGGTTATAGAAAAATTTGTTGCTCATGGGAAGTCCAATTGGCTCACCATCATGGTCAAATTCTTACCCCCCTGTGGAGGGTTATTTAAGAGGTCCGTAACTAAGGGATTTATTGCTATCGAGCTCGAGCAAATGTAGCTTGTATAGATTTCTCACGCGCTGCCTGTGATACGTAAGCTACAATAGAATCGCAGACCAGAGAGCAGTGTTGGCTCCAGTACTAGTAGTAACTACCAGTCCGGCGGTTGGGTCAGGTCTCTCGTAAAGAACAGTGTCAAGTTGCATAGCTCACAGAGAGCACTTGTGTCGTGGAGTTCCTACAGTGCAGTGCAGTAGTGCTGTTTTGTAGCTCGAGAAGCGCAGTAGAGTAATAGAATTACCAAGGCCGGTCGTGGAGGACGATAGCGGTGCCTGAGCGATGTAGTATAAGGTAAAAGCAAAATATTATTGTTCTTTATTGCCACTCGCATATGTTAATTGCTACAACTGATTTTTGTACTATTGTTGTATAAAAGTTCCATATAAATGTTTTCAAAAACCTTTCAATAATAATATTTTTTATGAAGGTAACTTTTGACAGTCATTCATCTGAATTTAAAGTTTTTACTAATTTCTCCGCCGATTATTGTAAAGAAAATCAGTTGTTTTACATACATAACAAAATCTAGTGGCCATCATTGCCTTGGGCTGTGCCAGAAAAGTTTCTTATAGGAGCAGTTATGTATGCGTCATCCGGCGACATTATTGAGGTAAGAATTTTCAGTTTAATCAGAATGATTTTTCAGGGCCATGACGCAGCACTTCTGACGTCTAGATTTACCAGTATAGATTCACAGCCAGTTAATTATTAAATTACATTTGGAGATTTATGTTGAAATGTTATATATGAGTTACATCTTCATTGGGAGTTTGCGGAATTAATCTGTTGGGAGGTTACAATATTTCCCATGTTCCTGGTGGCCACTAGGCACCTTGTGACTCTAAATAGGTATAAGTTTGTTTCATTCCCAAATAATGTTGCTACAGTAGTTCTGCATGTATGGGCAGGATATTACATCAGAGGGCTGCAATTCATCCTCCTATCATGTGTAACGACTGCCTGAGTTATCCTCGGATTTCGAATGTCACCAGCGAAAATTTTTCGGCCATCGCAATTTAAGTCGTTACTGCCAATCCTCGCGGTAGTTGGCCACCGCCTAGTCGTCGTCGTCGCCTGCCTGCCGTTGCCTCCCAGTCGTCGTCGCCGCCTTGCCGCACCTGCTCCCGTCCTCATCGCCGCCGCCCCCACCTCCCTTCACAGCGGAATTGCGCCTCCATACACTCGCCTTCGTGACCGTCGCCGGCGACGACTCGGCTACTCATTCATCCTCATCACATCATCTTCGACATCGTAGCAGCAGTCATCAAACATATTCGACATCGTAGCAGCAATCATCCACCATCCCAGCGACACTCCGAAATGGAAATGTATTGATTTCCATAACTCTCTTCTCAAATCTTAATGAAGACCCAAATCACTACTATCATCTACACAACCCCTTCACCATCACCACTTGAACCGCTTCCTCTAGACCACCACCATATGTTCACTCCTCTTTTCAAACTGCTTCCTCTCCATCAACAGTGACTAAAGGGACTCTGACTCTATTCAAAACAAACACGAAATCTATGGAACACTATTAATAGCACTCGACAAATAAAGCTTCCTAAAAGCAAAAACACACGGAAGAAGAAGTGACAATTAAGAAAAATACAGTTAATATTTAAATTAAGGTAGCTCGCTGCACAGCAGACGTGAAGCAGACGGCGGTTAGGACTACACTGATCACCTTACTCCAGATTGTAAGAGTCTTCCTACTTGCCCCCACTGTAAGCAGTTCAACTTCTTTAAGCAATGTTCCAACCTAGGTTCCCTGCCTACCTGCAACACTTGTATGATGCACACCTTACATACTTCACAAGTGGAAGGCCAAACCCCCACACATCAAACCTGAATTAACTATGCCTGTATATCCTACTGACCACGCCACCTATCCTAACAACTCGATCCACCAACACCACACTGCTGAGTGGGTGAGAGAGAGAGTGCTTCTCTCTGCCCCTTATCAGAGCTCAGTGCAGTGTTTCTCTTTTATCTTTGTACTTTCTCAGAAATACGAGGCAAAAACGTTTCAGAGGAGGACATTACATCGACACCTCTTTCCTTGAAGCTGATCTATGCTCTTATGTCTCCGCACACATCCAAACATTGTGTCTTTCTTCTAATTAGTGTGTTCCATATATTTATTTCTTCGACGATTTTGCTGAGGATCTCTTCATTCGACCTTCAGTCCACTTAATTTTCAGCACGCTTTGGTAACATCATGCGTCCAACACTTCAGTGGCTTATTCTTCGATTTTCCACTGTCCATCAAGGTACACTTAAATACAATTGTGTTGTTTAGGGGTGGAGAGGTTTACATGAGGGTGCCAAGATGGGTAAATATGAAGTGGCTTTGGTGCTGAGGTGGAATACTGAATGGGTGGTGAGAGAGATTTGCTGATGAGTGTGTGAGCGTAGGAAGATGTGGATATTTTGGAGTACAGCAACAAGGAAATGGACGATTTCCTCAGCAGTGTGGTGTTGGTGGATCGAGTTGTTAGGATAGGTGGCGTGGTCAGTAGGATATACAGGCATAGTTAATTCAGGTTCGATGTGTTGGGGCTTGGCCTCCCACTTGTGAAGTATGTAAGGTGTGCATCGTACAAGTGTTGCAGGTAGGAGGCAGGGAACCTAGGTTGGAACATTGCTTAAAGAAGTTGGACTGCTTACATTGGGGGCAAATAGGAAGACTCTTACAATCTGGAGTAAGGTGGTCTATACAGAGGGCACATATTTGGCATCTGTGGGATGGGAAGATGAGGTGGTATTTGGAAAGTTCTATTTTTGACAGCTGCTGTAGATGAGGGCTCCCTCCATGAGGAGGTGCTCAGTGCTGGTGGATGCTGCATAAATACATGCCTAAGGAAGGCAGGTCCAGAGTCATTGTAGATGTGGTGGGTGGTGCTTAACTCTGGGGAAGGGTTGGAGTTAAATTCAACTAACACATCATCTCCTGTGATTTCAGTGCCAAGCTTCATAATCACTGCAGTGTGGGTGTGGTGATTGTGGGGGCTGAGGTTGTTTGGATGTGGGGTTACTGTGGAAGGTGGTGAGGTAACCACGAGGATCAAAGGTGATGCAGGATATTTTGGATAGATGACCTGCGTGGAAGGTACGGTTAGTTGATTAGATGAGGATGGAGTCTTTCTGAGGAATGATTTGGGTGATGGGGGAGATACTTCTGCATGTCAAGGGTGACGGATTTTGCGTTGCGGAATTTGGGGTCAGGATAGGATAGGAGGAAGGTGTGGACAGGTGAGGGGAGGGTGTGCGAGAAAGGCTAGTGTCCATTTGTTCAACGGGGTGTTGGCTAGTTTCAGGTTCCTTGAGGGTAATGGTGCCTATGATGACTGTGTTTTGAAGCTTCTGTGGTTTGTGCTAGTGTTTGTTTTCAATACAGTCCAGAGACAGGTAGTGCTATTTTATTTGTTTTCTACAAGAAGTGGCTAGCAATCACAGTTTAGTCAATAGTCAGCCGCCTTTAGTGAATTAGCAGTCTAGTTAAAAGTTTATTAACTCTCTTCAGTAAATTGATTCCTTAGCATGGATAGGATGTGTGACTGCTGTGTACGGACGCAGGAGGAGCTCGCCACTGTTCGCGAACAGCTGAGCGTGTTGATGGCCGCGGTCAGCCGTCTTCAGGCTGCTGCCTCTGAGTGTAGCAGCAGTGGGGAGTCTGGTGCGTCGCAAGGTACACTCCAGGTGTTACATGCTTCACCCACTGTCCCTGCTGTCGAGACATCTTCGCGGGTGCCGGGCGCGGCTGGGCCACCCTCTCCCCAAGGGGAGTGGCGGTTTCAGTGGCGTTCGCGGCGCACGAGGCGGAGGGTAAATGTGGAGGCTGGCCGTGTGGCATCACCCGCTCTGCCTGTGAATGGACATGTGGCTGCTCCTTCAGCAAGGTCCGAGCAGGTACACGGGGGGAGGGGTTTATTAGTTATTGGGAGCTCCAACGTTAGGCGGGTGATGGAGCCCCTTAGGGAAATAGCGAAAAGGTCGGGGAAGAAGGCCAGTGTTCACTCTCTCTGCTTGCCGGGGGGGTCTCATCCGAGATGTGGTGGAGGCCATACCGGCGGCGATAGAGAGCACTGGGTGCACCCGACTGCAAATTGTTGCTCATGTCGGCACCAATGACTCCTGCCGTCTGGGTTCAGAGGTCATCCTCACTTCGTACAGGCGGTTGGCGTAATTGGTGAAGGCGGAAAGCCTCGCTCGTGGGGTGGAATCAGAGCTAACTATTTGTAGTATCGTTCCCAGAACCGATCGCGGTCCTCTGGTTTGGAGCCGAGTGGAAGGCTTAAACCAGAGGCTCAGACGATTCTGTGGAGATCTGGGGTGCAAATTTCTCGACCTCCGCTATCGGGTGGAGAAATGTAGGGTCCCCCTGAATAGGTCAGGCGTGCACTACACGCCGGAAGCGGCTACAAGGGTAGCGGAGTGCGTGTGGAGTGCACATGGGGGTTTTTTAGGTTAGAGAATTCCCTGCCTAGGCCCAACAAGACGCCTCCTGAGACGCGGCAAGGTAGGAGTAGGCAAAATGTAACAGGGAATAACAATACTAATGTGCTAATAGTAAACTGCAGGTGCGTCTATAGAAATGTCCCAGAACTGCTCTCATTAATAAACGGTCATAACGCCCATATAGTACTAGGGACAGAAAGTTGGCTGAAACCAGACGTAAACAGTAATGAAATCCTGAACTCTGATTGGAATGTATACCGCAGAGACAGGCTGTACAGTGAAGGGGGAGGTGTATTTATAGCTATAAGAAGTGCAATAGTATCTAAGGAAATTGACAGAGATCCGAAATGTGAAATGATTTGGGTGAAGGTCACGGTTAAAGCTGGCTCAGACATGGTAATTGGATGTCTTTATAGGACCCCTGGCTCTGCAGCTGTAGTGGCTGAGCACCTGAAGGATAATTTGGAAAATATTTCGAGTAGATTTCCCCACCATGTTATAGTTCTGGGTGGAGATTTTAATTTGCCTGATATAGACTGGGAGACTCAAACGTTCATAACGGGTGGCAGGGACAGAGAATCCAGTGAAATTTTTTTAAGTGCTTTATCTTAAAACTACCTTGAGCAGTTAAACAGAGAACCGACTCGTGGCGATAACATATTAGACCTTCTGGTGACAAACAGACCCGAGCTATTTGGAACAGTTAACGCTGAACAGGGAATCAGCGATCATAAAGCGGTTACGACATCGATGATTTCAGCTGTAAATAGAAATATTAAAAAAGGTAGGAAGATTTTTCTGTTTAGCAAAAGTGACAAAAATCAGATTACAGAGTACCTGACGGCTCAACACTAAAGTTTTGTCTCAAGTACAGATAGTGTTGAGGATCAGTGGACAAAGTTCAAAACCATCGTACAATATGCGTTAGATGAGTATGTGCCAAGCAAGATCGTAAGAGATGGAAAAGAGCCACCGTGGTACAACAACCGAGTTAGAAAACTGCTGCGGAAGCAAAGGGAACTTCACAGCAAACACAAACAGCCAAAGCCTTGCAGACAAACAAAAACTACGCGAAGCGAAATGTAGTGTGAGGAGGGCTATGCGAGAGGCGTTCAATGAATTCGAAAGTAAAGTTCTATGTACTGACTTGTCAGAAAATCCTAAGAAATTTTGGTCTTATGTCAAAGCGGTAGGTGGATCAAAACAAAATGTCCAGACACTCTGTGACCAAAATGGTACAGAAACAGAGGATGACAGACTAAAGGCCGAAATACTAAATGTCTTTTTTCAAAGCTGTTTCACAGAGGAAGACTGCACTGTAGTTCCTTCTCCAGATTGTCGCACAGATGACAACATGGTAGATATCGAAATAGACGACAGAGGGATAGAGAAACAATTAAAATCGCTCAAAAGAGGGAAGGCCGCTGGACCTGATGGGATACCAGTTCGATTTTACACAGAGTACGCGAAGGAACTTGCCCCCCTTCTTGCAGCGGTGGACCGTAGGTCTCTAGAAGAGCGTAGCGTTCCAAAGGATTGGAAAAGGGCGGAGGTCATCCCCGTTTTCAAGAAGGGACGTCGAACAGATCTGCAGAACTATAGACCTATATCTCTAACGTCGATCAGTTGTAAAATTTTGGAACACGTATTATGTTCGAGTATAATGACTTTTCTGGAGACTAGAAATCTACTCTGTAGGAATCAGCATGGGTTTTGAAAAAGACGGTCGTGTGAAACCCAGCTCGCGTTATTCGTCCACGAGACTCAGAGGGCCATATACACGGGTTCCCAGGTAGATGCCGTGTTTCTTGACTTCCGCAAGGCGTTCGATACAGTTCCCCACAGTCGTTTAATGAACAAAGTAAGAGCATATGGACTGTCAGACCAATTGTGTAATTGGATTGAAGAGTTCCAAGATAACAGAAAGCAGCATGTCATTCTCAATGGAGAGAAGTCTTCCGAAGTAAGTGTGATTTCAGGTGTGCCACAGGGGAGTGTCATGGGACCGTTGCTGTTCACAATATACATAAATGACCTGGTGGATGGCATCGGAAGTTCACTGAGGCTTTTTGCAGATGATGCTGTGGTGTATCGAGAGGTTGTAACAATGGAAAATTGTACTGAAATGCAGGAGGATCTGCAGCGAATTGACGCATGGTGCAGGGAATGGCAATTGAATCTCAATGTAGACAAGTGTAATGTGCTGCGAATACATAGAAAGATAGATCCCTTATCATTTACCTACAAAATAGCAGGTCAGCAACTGGAAGCAGTTAATTCCATAAATTATCTGGGAGTACGCATTAGGAGTGATTTAAAATGGAATGATCATACAGTGTTGATCGTCGGTAAAGCAGATGCCAGACTGAGATTCACTGGAAGAATCCTAAGGAAATGCAATCCGAAAGCAAAGGAAGTAGGTTACAGTACACTCGTTCGCCCACTGCTTGAATACTGCTCAGCGGTGTGGGATCCGTACCAGATAGTGTTCATAGAAGACATAGAGAAGATCCAACGGAGAGCAGCGCGCTTCGTTACAGGATCATTTAGTAATCGCGAAAGCATTACGGAGATGATAGATAAACTCCACTCGAAGACTCTACAGGAGAGACGCTCAGTAGCTCGGTACGGGCTTTTGTTAAAGTTTCGAGAACATACCTTCACCGAAGAGTCCAGCAGTATATTGCTCCCTCCTATAGTATATCTCGCGAAGAGACCATGAGGATAAAATCAGAGAGATTAGAGCCCACACAGAAGCATACAGACAATCCTTCTTTCCACGAACAATACGAGACTGGAATAGAAGGAAGAACCGATAGAGGTACTCAGGGTATCCTCTGCCACACACCGACAGGTGGCTTGCGGAGTATGGTTGTAGATGTAGATGTAGATGTAGATGTAGATAATGAAAGTAAACAATCGAGAAATGGAAACATGAAAAGAGAGTATAGCAAGTCTGCAGCTTATCGCCTTTTAAATTCATGAGATATTTCCGATGTGTTTGAAACCTGGTGATAGTCAAGGGAAGGCAGGATCCGGTTACGATAGTGGACGGGGCCGTGATCAGTTACCATTGGGACTTTTACAGTTACAGACATTTATTTTTAAAACAGCAATTCCCAACTCAACAACAAATAAAAAAATACCACACGTTATTAATGAATGAATAAACAACTTTGTAAATAATAGTGTCAGTGCGTTACAATTTAGCAAAACACCAAAAAATACAGATACAGATAACGTTTTTCGAAAAAAAGGCCACTGTGATCACGGATGAAGGCCTTACACGCCAAGAATGGGAGTAAATTAAGAATGTTTAAGAACTCGCTGCAATTACAACTTACAGGTATTAAAATATTAAGAAGTAAGTGGCCACAAACACAGAAGAAGGTATCAGACGTCAGGAACGGTGGTAAATAAGGTTTTAAGGCTTACTGCTAAAATACAAACATAGAATGTTTTTTTTTCAAAGCAAGTGACCACAATCACGGCTGAAGGCCTTACGCGCCAGGAACGGCAATTATATAAAAAATTTAGAAACCTGGTGGAAAACAGCAATTACAATCAAAGGTTAATTAAAACAAACAAGCAACTGACCATCAAAAGGGGGAAATAAGTTGATGGTAACCTAGTAACACAACCCTTACACTGCTAGGTTTATTCCAGAAGGCGACCGGAACTATTGACTAGACATACATAGCCTTTAATGTCGGCATTACAAGGTACGCTCGTAAATAATACAATAATAAAACACAAGGGTCAGTCACGGGCAGTGCTCCAGGAATCGACCTCTGGGAAGCTCCGGCAACAAACACTTTCGCGAGCGATGAGATAGGCAGCCTAGAGATCCATTCACTTCACAAGATGGTAACTCATACTAGTAGCAGTCTAACGAATGACCAATGGTAATCTTTCTGAAGCTACCTGACGTCCAATAAACCAAATGCAAGAATGGAGCAACGCGCCAAAGCCGGAATCGGCTGATTGCACTACACCCCCAGAATACTGTGCTTAGAGCGTCTGGAACGAGAAGGAATCACTACCATCAGAGCAGAAGAATCATAAACGGCGTACGATGAAGAAAGCTGTCTAAACTTCACGCCTTCCGGAAAGCAAAGGCAAGGCGAGGGAAGGTACACGGCCTATACATACACTAACCCCAGGGCAGGTAACTGGGGCGTTATCGGCCACCAGGCAGGTAAAACGCCGCTGGTTGAGCTCAACAAAGCCGGCTGCCGTGGCCGAGCAGTTCTAGGCGCTTCAGTCTGGAACAGCGCGACTGCTACGGTCGCAGGTTCGAATCCTGTCTCGGGCATGGATGTGTGTGATGTCCATAGGTTGGTTAGGTTTAAGTAGTTCTAAGTTCTAGGGGACTGATGACCTGAGCTGTTAAGTCCCATAGTGTTCAGAGCCATTTTTTTGACCTCAACAAATTGTAACAAACTGAATGCAGTAAATAGTAATAAGAAGTCGAGGAAAGCTAATCAGATCCGCTTTCCCCAAGCACTCCAGTCGCTGCTATTCCCCTCGGCGACACTACGAGCAGCAACACTAGCCCAAGTCACTGGACAATCGGAGTTGTCACAGTGGTGGAGGTTTCTCTAGTTGAATTGAAATGCACCCATCTTAAAGCCTGCAGGATGTAGTTTATGACGAGGTGGTGCACCCTCGTGACCACAGCCCTTCCATCTGGCAGTCCATGCTCCCAACCAAACTGTCACACTCACACGGCCCAGGAAAACAGCGACTTCGCCCCCAAAGATAGGGCAACAGTTACCACATATCTATAACCACCTCTGCTGCCACCAGTGGAGAGGCAGCGCTTGCGAAACCGAGTGGCGCCAGTCAACATGAGAAGAAGACAAACAACCGCAACCATGCCAACAAAACGATACCGGTTCAAATGGTTCAAATGGCTCTGAGCAGTATGGGACTTAACATCTATGGTCATCAGTCAGCTAGAACTTAGAACTACTTAAACCTAACTGACCTAAGGACGTCACACACATCCATGCCCGAGGCAGGATTCAAACCTGCGACCGTAGCGGTCACGCGGTTCCAGACTGAAGCGCCTTCAACCGCATGGCCACACCGGTCGGCTAAACGATACCTTCTGGCCTGAAACAGAGGGCGGAAACCTACAAACAGCACCAATGCTAGCTGCAGCACGGCTCATTGTTGTTCCCACAGTTTTAATGTAGCTTATGATATACCATTCCTGTGAGAATTACAATCAGCTGTATCTTCTTTTACAGTTTATAAACAAATTATATTGCATTGCATTTAGTAATGCGTTACATATCGTTAGGTTATTAGTATTTCCGTGCTGCAGAATTGTCATCAGTCTATAAAACATCAGCTTAGCACTTGTTTGTATAATCCATCGTGATTTCGATAACGACGATGCTGCCTAAAGATCATAAACGGTTAGGGTCAAATCTGTTCCTTAATTTAAATTTAAGAGACAATTCAAACTATTGGTAGAATTTTTATGATGGATGTCAGTAAACAACTTAATTTGAGAAATCAGCCCCTAATAAAACACGTATCTGTTGTCGCCAGATATCAGTATGAGTTCAAAATTAAGGTGTACATGGTACCCTGAATATTATTTCAGACGCTTTACGTTATTATCGATTGATCAGTGTCAAAGATCTGACCGTACACGAACTCATAGAAACAAAGTGAAAGCATGCTAAGGGGAAGCTTTTTTCATGATGGTGACTATTTTGTTGATCGAAACATGTAGCATGGAACAGAGCTTCAGTTAGAATCTGTCAATGTGTTTTCTAACGTTGGCGTAATAGCTTGAGATTGAGTATGCTAGAATCTTTGAAAATAATGACGGCACATTGTAGTACAGAAGGGGTAAATATAGGAACGAAATAGACATCACCCATAAAATTCTCCCGGGACCTAATCCTTCTTGTTGAAATTAAAGATAATGTGCAACGGCAGAAAAAAATATTTGTCAACTAGTTGGCCTAGTGTATGGACCGAGGATAAACATTTCCAAGATTCAAGTATCGCCTAAAAATGAAAGAGGAGCAGTAAATACTAGATATCTAAATTGGACAAAGAGTTATCTAAACGGACTGATCGAATTAAAGAAGACATCTGAAACCAACTCGCGATGACAAAGCAGGCTTTGCATTCCACAGTTCGTCCGCTAGCAGAAAGAACGACGATTCTGAAAACTGTTCTTAAAAAAAAAAAAACCATTGCGTGAATTACTTTCATCAGTGTGACAAGTACATTAACGTATCATAAGTATCTGGTCATACACACTACCGGCCATCAAAATTGCTACACCACGAAGATGACGTGTTACAGACGCGGAATTAAACCGACTGGAAGAAGATGCTGTGAAATGCAAATGATTGACTTTTCAGAGCATTCACACAAGGTGGCCCCGGTGGCGACGCCTACAACGTGCTGACATGAGGAAAGTTTCCAACCGATTTCTCATACAAAAACAGTAGTTGACCGGCGTTGCCTGGTCAAACGTTGTTGTGATGCCTCGTGTAAGGAGGAGAAATGCGTACCATCAATTTGCCGACTTCGATAAAGGTCAGATTGTAGTCTACGCGATTGCAATTTGTTGTATCGCGACATTGCTGCTCGCGTTGGTCGAGATCCAATGACTGTTAGCAGAATATGGCATCGGTGGGTTCAGGAGGGTAATACGGAACGACGTGCTGGATCCCAGCGGCGTCGTTATCACTAGCAGTCAAGATGACAGGCTTTTTATCCGCATGGCTGTAACGGATCGTGTAGCCACGTCTCGTACCTGAGTCAACAGATGGGGACGTTTGCAAGACAACAACCATCTGCACGAACAGTTCGACGACGTTTATAGCACCACGGACTATCAGCTCGGAGACCATGGTTGCGTTTACCCTTGGCGCCGCATCACAGACAGGAGCGCCTGCGATGGTGTATTCAACGACGAACCTGGGTGCACGAATGGCAAAGCGTCATTTTTTCGGATGAATCCAGATTCTGTTTGCAGCATCATGATGGTCGCATCCGTGTTTGGCGACATCGCGGTGAAGGCACATTGGAAGCGTGTATTCGTCTTCGCCAAACTGGCGTATCACTCGGCGTGATGGTACGGGGGTGCAATTGGTTACACGTCTCGGTCACCTCTTGTTCGCATTGACGGCACTTTGAACAGTGGGCGTTACATTTCAGATGTGTTACGACACGTGGCCCTACCCTTCATTCGATCCCTGCGAAACCCTACATTTCTGCAGAATAATGCATGACCGCGTGTTGCAGATCCTGTAGGGTCCTTTCTGGATACAGAAAATGTTCGACAGCTGCCCTGATCAGCACATTCTCCAGATCTCTCACCAATCGAAAATGTCTGGTCAATGGTGGCCGAGCAACTGGCTTGTCACATTACGCCAGTCACTACTCTTGATGAACTGTGGTATCGTGTTGAAGCTGCATGGGCAGCTGTAACTGTACACACCATCCAAGTTATGTTTGACTCAATGCCCAGGCGTATCAAGACCGTTATTACGGCCAGAGGTGGTTGTTCAGGGTACTGATTTTATCAGCATCTTTGCACCCAAATTGCGTGAAAATGTAATCACATGTCAGTTCTAGAATAATATATTTGTCCAATGAATACCCGTTTATCATCTCCGTTTCTTCTTGGTGTAGCAATTTTAATGGCCAGTAGTGTATTAGTGAACATCGATACGCGGTCTGTCTGCCCTTCGATTTCAAGATGGCTTGAATTCTGCTGGGAGTACATTTAGTTAGGCGCCAGAATGTCTGAGTAGAGAAGGCAGCTCAATCTTCCTCAAGAGCCGAAATCAGAGAAGGAGTTATGTTGTGTGGCTGAGATCTTGAGTGAAGCTCAGTTTCCAACTCTTCGTTCTATTCGGTACTCCGGGAAGACTAGTCCACTCAGGAATATTTTCCTCCACAGATCAATGCCTCACAGATGATGGTCTATGACAGGGTTTAAGGTCATACCAATACAAACATTCGTAGTCTTAGAACTGCTCGTCTACTGTCACAGTACACAATACTGTCAAATATGTTCATATAATTCCGCATTTAGCATTTGCTTAAGCTCAATAAGGGGACCACTCTATAACCACTAAAAGAAGCCCAAAGCCGTAGCGCCATCACTTATTTTATTGTTGGCAGTAAACATTATGGCAGGTAACACTTTCCAGCCGTTCGCCAAAAATGGTTCAAATGGCTCTAAGCGCTATGGGACTTAACACATCTGAGGTGATCACTCCCGTAGACTTAGAACTACTTGAACCTGACTAAGGACATCATACATATACTGCCCGAGGCAGGATTCGAACCTGCGACCGTAGCAGCAGCGCTGTTACGGACTGAAGCACCTAGAACCGCTCGGCCACAACCAGCCGTTCGCCAAACCCACACCTTTCAACGGATTGGCACAGGGTAGAGCATGATTGAGCACCTGAAATCGCTCGTTTTCATCCATCCACTGTCCAGTCGTGTCGGTCTCTCTTTACATGTTATCAAGTTAAGGTGACATGGGAGTGTACTGTGATTTGACCTTCCATTATTTTATCGAACTTCTATGTAAAAACTGCAGAGTTATTCTGAGTCTGCTCAGCACACACTGCAAGTGTCTACATCTACATGACTACTCTGCAATTCACATTTAAGTGCTTAGCAGAGGGCTCATCGAACCACAATCATACTATCTCTCTACCATTCCACTTCCGAACAGCGCGCGGGAAAAACGAACACCTAAACCTTTCTGTTCGAGATCTGATTTCTCTTATTTTATTTTGATGATGATTCCTACCTATGTAGGTTGGGCTCAACAAAATATTTTCGCATTCGGAAGAGAAAGTTGGTGACTGAAATTTCGTAAATAGATCTCGCCGTGACGAAAAACGTCTTAGCTTTAATGACTTCCATCCCAACACTCGCGTATCGTATCTACCACACTCTCTCCCGTATTACGTGATAGTACCAAACGAGCTGCAGTTTTTTGCACCCTTTCGATGTCTTCCGTCTATCCCACCTGGTAAGGATCCCTCTCCGCGCAGCAATATTCTAACAGAGGACGAACGAGTGTAGTGTAAGCTGACTCTTTAGTGGACTTGTTCCATCTTCTACGTGTTCTGCCAATGAAACGCAACCTTCGGCTCGCCTTCCCCACAATGTTATCTATATGGTCTTTCCAACTGAAGTTGTTCGTAATTTTAACACCCAGGTACTTAGTTGAATTGACAGTCTTGAGAATTGTACTATTTATCGAGTGAACGAATTCCAACGGATTTCTTTTGGAACTCATGTGGATCACCTCACATGTTTCGTTATTTAGCGTCAACTGCCACCTGCCACACCATAGAGCAATCTTTTCTAAATCGCTTTGCAACTGATACTGGTCTTCGGATGACCTTACTAGACAGTAAATTACAGCATCATCTGCGAACAACCTAAGAGAATTGTTCAGATTGTCACCCAGATCATTTATACAGATCAGGAACAGCAGAGGACCCAGGACACTTCCCTGGGGAACACCTGATATCACTTCAGTTTTACTCGATGATTTGCCGTCTATTACTACGAACTGCGACCTTCCTGACAGGGTCGCAGGTTCGAATCCTGCCTCGGGCATGGATGTGTGTGATGTCCTTAGGTTAGTTAGGTTTAAGTAGTTCTAAGTTCTAGGGGACTGATGACCACAGATGTTAAGTCCCATAGTGCTCAGAGCCATTTTTTCATCCTGACAGGAAATCACGAATCCAGTCGCACAACTGAGACGATACCTCATAGGCACGAAGCTTGATTAGAAGTCGCTTGTGAGGGACGGTGTCAAAAGCTTTCCGGAAATCCAGAAATACGGAATCAACCTGAGATCCCCTGTCGATAGCGGCCATTACTTCGTGCGAATAATACTCCGTTGCACAAGAACGACGTTTTCTGATACCATGCTGATTATGTATCAATAGATCGTGCCCTTCGAGGTGATTCATAATGTCTGAATACAGTATATGCTCCAAAACCCTACTGCAAACCGACGTCAATGATATAGGTCTGTAGTTAGATGGATTACTCCTACTACCCTTCTTAAACACTGGTGCGACCTGCGCAATTTTCCAATCGATAGGAACAGATCTATCGGTGAGCGAGCGGTAGTATATGATTGCTAAGCAGGGAGCTATTGCATCAGCGTAATCTGAAAGGAACCTGATCGGTATACCACATGGACCTGAAGACTTGCCCGTATCAAGCGATTTGAGTTGCTTCGCAACCCCTAAGGTATCGACTTCTAAGAAACTCATGCCAGCAGCTGTTCGTGTTTCAAATTCTGGAACATTCCATTCGTCTTCCCTGGTGAAGGAATTTCGGAAAACTGCGTTCAATAACTCCGCTTTAGCGGCACAGTCGTCGGTAACAGTACCATCGCACTGCGCAGCGAAGGTATTGACTGCGTCTTGCGCTTGTGTACGTTACATACGATCAGAATTTCTTCGGATTTTGTACCAAATTTCGAGACAGTGTTTCGTTGTGGATCCTATTAAAGGCATCTCGCATTGAAGTCCGTGCCAAATTTCGCGCGTCTGTAAATTTTAGCCAATCTTCGTGATTTCGCGTTCTTCTGAACAGCGTTCGGACCTGTTTTGTGTACCACGGGGGATAAGTTCCATCTCTTACCAATTTATGAGGTATGAATCCCTCAATTGCTGTTGGTACTATGTCTTTGAATTTGAGCCACATCTCGTCTAAATTTGCATAGTCAGTTGGGAAGGAATGGAGATTGTCTCTTAGGAAGGCTTCTAGTGACACTTTATCCGGTTTTTTAAATAAATTTATTTTACGTTTGTTTCTGGTGGATTTGGAAGAAACGGTATTGAGCCTAGATACAACGACCTTGTGATCACTAATCCCTGTATCAGTCATAATGCTCTCTATTAGCTCTGGAATGTTTGTGGCTAAGAGGTCAAGTGTGTTTTCGCAACCATTTACAATTCGAGTGGGTTCATGGACTAACTGCTGGAAATAATTTTCGGAGAAAGCATTTAGGACAATCTCGGAAAATGTTTTCTGCCTACCACCGCTTTTGAACAAGTATGTTTGCCAACATATCGAGGGAAGGTCCGACAACACCTGCCGTATTTTAATCAACTGCTGTATGCTGCCGGTCGCTGAAAGGTTTGTAATTAAATACAATTACCGGGAATTGTTTAGATATGTAGATGTGACAGCAATATCAGCTGCTCTTACGTAGGGATATGTCGTAAGCAGAACGCATTCGGTGTTTCATACGCGCTTCCAAAAGTTCTTAGCGAGTAATCCAACAATATGATACGGTATCACGGAGTGCCACGGAAAGAAAATAATATCATAAGGAAAGTGTTTCTGAAAAAAGGAATTTGTTAACATCGAGTATAGATTTAAGTGTCAGGAATTCGTTTCTGTAAATATCTGCATGGAGTGTAGTCATGTATGGAAGTGAAACGTGGACGATCAATAGTTTAGACAAGAAGAGAATAGAAGCTTTCGAAATATGGTGCTATAGAAGAATGCTGAAGATTAGATGGGTAGATCACATAACTAATGAGGAGGTATTGAATAGAATTGGGGAGAAGAGAAATCTGCGGCACAACTTGACTAAAGGAAGGGATCGGTTGGTAGGACATATCCTGAGGCATCAAGGCATCACCAATTTAGTATTGAAGAGAAGGGTGGAGGGTGAAAATCGTGGAGGGAGTCCAAGAGATGAATACACTGAACAGATTCAGAAGGATGTAGGTTGCAGTAGGTACTGGGATATGAAGAAGCTTGCGCAGGATAGAGTAGCATGGGGAGCTTCATCAAACCAGTCTCAGGACAACAACAACGACAATAATCACTGACATACCTAAAAACTGCATCCAAATGGTATAAACATGTACCTCACAATGTGCCATACCCTTTCCAGATGTTATTTGTCGACGACGATATAGCGGCTAACAGGAACAAAAAATGCACTGAAAGTAAATGCAAACTATGTGATTCAGAAAATTCTTTCTTAACAGACGCATTCCGGAGTACGATGGTTCAAACTCGCTTCCGGCCATCCCCAAATAGGTTTTCCGTAATTTCCCTAAACTGCTTCAGGCAAATGCCGGGATGGTTCCTTTGAAGCACACGGCCGATTTCCTTCCCCATTCTTCCCTAATCCGAGCTTGTGCTCCGTCTCTAATGATCTCTTTGTCAACGGGGCGTTAAACGCTAATCTCCTCCTCCTCTTTCTTAACAGAGTGTTCAATTCCACGAGGAAAAAACTGCAGTGTTTGTAAGAAATCAGCGTCCTGCACAAAACAAATTAATTCTTCATTGTACATGTGAACAAATTTAGTAAAATGGATCACACACGAAAAGAAAGCGGGGAAAAATGGTAAATGCTGTTTAAGAAAATGAAAACCTGTTCTAGGCTCAGTGTTCGTGATAGGTAAAATTTTACGAAAATGGTAAATGTGAACTTATGTTATGGTAAACGTAGAGAGATATAAGAAAATTGTGATATCTTCACATGTTTTGGTTTTATGCACAAGATAAAATGTATCGAAAAAATATTTTCATTGAGATTTTTGACCATCCTCATTAAATTCATCAAAATAACAACTAGAAACAAAAATATGTACGGACGACAACGTTAGCAATACTGTTACATCACTGAATAAAGAGTGAAAACATTCATCGTAGTATCTTCATGTAGACTGTTTCCATCCGAGGCCTCGTTCGGGCTTGAAAGTAATTTCATTTGTTTAGAAACTGACTCACTAGACCTAGCACTTAAGGATATTTTTCTCTCAATCTTTGTTGGGTCATCACGGCCAGGGGCATCGCCTTGTACGTATTTTTCAATGTCAATAAACTTTACCAACAGCAGTAAACTTTAAGATACTTTTTTGCTGAAAGCAACCAGTGTCTGCAATTCATTTTGATACTTCAGGACCCATACGCTTTTTTCGACACAACGATCTTATCGTATAGTGCCATAAAACTGGATATCGTTAATTCCAATAGTTGTACAGATACTTAATACGAAGAAGTAACAGCAACTCTCTCCGGTTGCCTTCCGTGGTATATGATGATGATATCTACATGTACATAATTACCTATGTTAGCCCACTGAAGAGTTCATCATAATAAATGTTTCAGAAGGCAGGGAAGCGACACTCGTCCGTTAGTTACAGCAAACCATTAGAGGAAGAATACAAATCCGTACTATTATAATTAACCAAAACTAAGATCTAAGTGATGTTACTATTCTACTTAAATGTGAACCACTGAGAAAATTATCACTACACAAGCGATTTGAATGTATGTATTACGATACACTCAATAAATAAAAGAAAACGTTTTGGACCAGTACAAAAGCTATCGGAAATGAACGCAATGTACGTGAAAAGTTGTGTGCCACATCTTGATTTGAACTGGTTCGTTAAAGCAGACTACCTTTATTTCGCTGTGGAAAATCTGTGTCAAGTAGCAGCAGCATACAGTGAGCGCTGCTATATCTGTAAACGCCGCAGTTTAATTCCTAAAAATTTGTTCCCAAAACGTTAAAACCCGATGTGTTAGCTTCTCTCTAGTGGTGCTCGAAACGTGCGTTGCTTCACTTGGCGCCTCGACTAAACACTTGCTTTCAGCTAAAGAGAGCCAAACACTGAAGCATTATTTTGTGAGCGAAATAAAGTCCAGTTCCGAAAATTCCACTAATTGCTCTGCATTAAATATCGTGATCGGCTTTTCACTGTGTTTGCTCTCAGCGCTTCCTCGGCAACCAGTTGTCAGACGGAAAAGTTAACCAAAACGCGAAAGATGACACAAGCGCTACCACGAACAATGTCGGATTTTCAAGCGGTCACTTACGTATTTGTAATTTCGAGAAAGTATATAGAACTGCGCAGTAAAGCGTTAAATGATTTCAAAGAACTTTCCCTATTAAAAAAATACTGATATCGAATGCATTCTACACCTAAGGTCATACTCCGTAAGCCACCATATGGTTCATGGCAAAGAGTACCTTTTATCACTGCTATTCATTTCCTATCCTGTTCCACTTACAAATGGAGCAAGCGAAAAACCACTGTTTACATAGCTCCATGCGAGCACTGATTTTTGTAAATTTTGTGGCAGGTCGCAAGCGCGGCAGCAGAATCGTCCTGCAGTTTGCCTCAAATGACGACACTAAAGTTTCTCAATAGTTTTCGCGAAATGGACGTCCTGTTCCCAGTCCTTTACCCTCCAGAGATTCCCATTTGGTTTCAGAGACCATTTCGCAATATTCGTTTGTTGATCGAATCTACCGGTAACAAATCTAGAAAAAGTCTCCGGTTACCTAAATTCCAACGTCATTTTCCGTTATGTCGAAGATATGTGCGTGTTTTAGGAAGATTAGCGAAGCTAATTTGACGGTTTTCTTGAACACCTTAGTGATCTTAATCCGAAGATTCAGTTCCTCATGGTGGAGGGGTACAAGTTGAAAACATTTTCGAAATTTCGTCAGGAATGAGGTTGGTGACATGGGACACACGGTATACCGAATACAGACACACACACACACGGGCCGTACCGTACATGTTGACTCAAGCCGTCATTCAGGGCAAAAGACCGGCGTTGTACAGCGTGGTCAGAAACAGTCTGAAATGCTTGGGAGTTTGCTGCAGGATATGTTGTGTTGAAAAACAAGTGTTACTACGTTGCGCTGTTAAAGACTTAAGTAGCACTGAAGTTAGCCAATCAGGTTATTGTCCGCGCGACCCGCCAGAGAGTTGTCGTCAACGGTGCTCTAAGCTTGGGTTCCTAAAACCGAGCAATAGAGTGATTCAAAAATTCGACTTGGAACGGTAGAAAGGATCGAGCCTGAGCCACAGCTTGAGCAGTCTCGTGCCCTATAATTTACGATACAAGGAAAAGGACACTAATTTATTCCACCGGGCCGGTTGAGTTTGCGCACTCGACGGCATCACTGACTAACTTGAATGCTAATTAACACGGAATCGCGTATCGTTTGGAATATTTTTCTTAACAACTATTTCCTGGTGCTATTCACTCTGCAGTACACTCACAAGCTTTCCAAACTGTTTCTGACCTCCCTGTAACGTTGGCAAACTGGGAGAAGATGGTCTGTGAAACGGGTCTCCTCGACACAGAATTTGCATCATGAAGATTGCCAGGAAAAGATCTGAGTCGTCTGCTACAGTCTTCAAACTCTAAGGCTTTCCTAATGGCCATCAAATATTTTACTGACAGTGTGGGGAAGATCTTTGAGAAACAGAATGTCACCGTAGTTTACTGACCTCTAAGGTCATCCAAGAACGCCACATCGTTTCTATCACGAGCAGATACTGCGACAGACTGTACAAGGACGAGGCAGAGATTATTAAACAAGCGAATAACTTTAATCGGAAGAACAGGATTACGAAACTGAACTTATGAGGGTTCTAATAACGAAAAAGATGTGTAATAGTCTTTCATCCTGGGGCGAATGCAAAAGTAGCCAACAGCGACCGACAACGAACAATTGCTCTTTGGTTTTGAAAACAAAAGAGGTCATGTCCCTGCAGCCCAGAAACGAACGCTTACTTCAGCGAGCAGCGAGCCAGAGTGTGAATCGTGAATCTGAACTTCATGTCCACCGCATATAGAGACGAAAAGTTGGGTTCCTCAAAGAAATACCTACGTCCATTGTATAAAGTTGTTGTTACCCTAAACAATATTTTTAATTTGTATATATACATGAAAGACTGCTTCTTTGTTAAAATTTTTAACTTACGGAAAAGTTATCGAGCGCTTGTTCGTAGTCAATGGTCTAGAAAGAAACACATAAAAATAATGCACAATGTATGCTATAGATTGCCTACAATGTGAGTTGGAATGTGTTCACAATTTTGTGTAGCCTTCGTATAAGCTTTTACAGGTGATATATTAATTTTGTTTGGTGTCCCGATCATGAACATATTACTATAAATGAGAATAATAAACATTATTAATAGAAATTATCTTTATCACACGCCGGTCGCTTTGTGGTCGAGCTGTCCTAGGCTCTTCAGTCCTGAGCCACGCTGCTGCAACGGTCGCACATTCGAATCCTGCCTCGGGCATGGATGTGTGTGATGTCTTTAGGTTAGTTAGGTTTAAGTAGTTCTAAGTCTAGGGGACTGATGACCTGAGATGTTAAGTCCCATAGTGCTTAGAGCTTGTAAATGGTTGCGAAAACACAGTTGACCTCTTAGCCATAAACAATCCAGAGCTAATAATAGAAAGCATCATGACTGATACAGGGATTAGTGATCACAAGGTCGTTGAGCTAGGCTCAATACCGTTTCTTCCAAATCCACCAGAAACAAACGCAAAGTAATTTTATTTAAAAAACCGGATAAAGTGTCACTAGAAGCCTTCTTAAGAGACAATCTCCATTCCTTCCGAACTGACTATGCAAATGTAGACGAGATGTGGCTCAAATTCAAAGATATAGTAGCAACAGCAATTGAGTGATTCATATCTCATAAATTGGTAAGAGAAGAAACTGATCCCCCATGGTACACAAATAGGTACAAAATCTGTTGCAGAGGCAACGGAAAAGGCATGCAAAGTTCAGAAGAACGGGAATCCCGAAGATTGGCTAAAATTTACAGACGCGCGAAATTTGGCGCGGACTTCAATGCGAGATACCTTTAATAGGTTCCACAACGAAACATTGTCTCGAAATTTGGTAGAAAATCCGAAGAAATTTTGGTCGTATGTAAAGTACACAAGCGACAAGACGCAGTCAATACTCTCGCTGCGCAGTGCCGATGGTACTGTTACCGACGACTGTGCCGCTAAAGCGGAGTTATTGAACGCAGTTTTCCGAAATTCCTTCACCAGGGAAGACGAATGGAATATTCCAGAATTAGAAACACGAACAGCTGCTGGCATGGTTTTCTTAGAAGTAGATACCTTAGGGGTTGCGAAGCAACTCAAATCGCTTGATACGGGCAAGTCTTCAGGTCCAGATCGTATACCGATTAGGTTCCTTTCAGATTACGCTGATGCAATAGCTCCCTAGTTAGCAATCATATACTACCGCTCGCTCACCGATAGATCTGTACCTACAGACTGGAAAATTGCACAGGTCGCACCAGTGTTTAAGAAGGGTAGTAGGAGTAATCATCAAACTACAGACCTATATCATTGACGTCGGTTTGCAGTAGGGTTTTGGAGCATATACTGTATTCAAACATTATGAATCACCTTGAAGGGAACGATCTATTGATACGTAATCAGCATGGTTTCAGAAAACATCGTTCTTGTGCAACGCAGCTAGCTCTTAATTCGCACGAAGTAATGGCCGCTATCAACTGGGGATCTCAAGCTCATTCCGTATATCTAGATTTCCAGAAAGCTTTTGACACCGTCCCTCACAAGCGACTTCTAATCAAGCTGTGGTCCTATGGGGTATCGTCTCAGTTGTGCGACTGGATTCGTGATTTCCTGTCAGGAAGGTCGCAGTTCGTAGTAATAGACGGCAAATCATCGAGTAAAACTGAAGTGATATCAGGTGTTCCCCAGGGAAGTGTCCTGGGACCTCTGCTGTTCCTGATCTATATAAATGATCAGGGTGACAATCTGAGCAATTCTCTTAGGTTGTTCGCAGATGATGCTGTAATTTACTGTCTAGTAAGGTCATCCGAAGACCAGTATCAGTTGCAAAGCGAATTAGAAAAGATTGCTGTATGGTGTGGCAGGTGGCAGTTGACGCTAAATAACGAAACGTGTGAGGTGATCCACATGAGTTCCAAAAGAAATCCGTTGGAATTCGTTCACTCGATAAATAGTACAATTCTCAAGACTGTCAATTCATCTCAGTACCTGGGTGTTAAAATTACGAACAACTTCAGTTGGAAAGACCATATAGATAACATTGTGGGGAAGGCGAGCCGAAGGTTGCGTTTCATTGGCAGAACAAGTCCACTAAAGAGTCAGCTTACACTACACTCGTTCGTCCTCTGTTAGAATATTGCTGCGCGGAGTGGGATCCTTACCAGGTGGGATTGACGGAGGACATCGAAAGGGTGCAAAAAACGGCAGCTCGTTTTGTACTATCACGTAATACGGGAGAGAGTGTGGTAGATACGATACGCGGGTGTTGGGATGGAATTCATTAAAGCTAAGACGTTTTTCGTCACGGCGAGATCTATTTACGAAATTTCACAAAAATGGCTCAAATGGCTCTGAGCACTATGCGACTTATTTTCTGAGGTCATCAGTCGCCTAGAACTTAGAATTAATTAAACCTAACTAATCTAAGGCCATCACACACATCCATGCCCGAGGCAGGAGTCGAACCTGCGACCGTTGCGGTCACGCGGTTTCAGACTGAAGCGCCTTTAACCGCACGGCCACATCGGCCGGCCACGAAATTTCAGTCACCAACTTTCTCTTCCGATTGCGAAAATATTTTGTTGAGCTCGACCTACATAGGTAGGATTGATCATCAAAATAAAATAAGAGAAATCAGAGCTCGAACAGAAACGATTAGGTGTTCGATTTTCCCGCGCACTGTTCGGGAGTGGAATGGTAGAGCGATAGTATGATTGTGGTTCGATGAGCCCTCTGCCAAGCACTTAAACATGGATTGCAGATTAATCATGTAGATGTAGATGTAGAGCCATTTGAACCATTTGAAAATCATTACAGACGGATTCAAGCCGTAAAACACCTTACAGACAGAAGGATGGTCACTGGTTAGTGAATCATTCTTTGGAAACTGTCTCGCCAGACGGTCGTTGTCACTGAAGTGGAAAAAATCATGGGATAACGATATACACACATAGGGATGGTGGCAGCATCGGTACACAAGGTATAAAAGGGCAGTGCGTTGGCGGAGCCGTCATTTGTACTCAGCTGATTCATGTTAAAAGGTTTATGAAGTTATTAAGATGGCACGACGGGAATTAACAGACTCTGAACGCAAAATGGGGATTGAAGCTAGATGCATGAACATTTCATTTCGGAAATGGTTCAAATGGCTCTGAGCACTATGGGACTCAACTGCTTTGGTCATAAGTCGCCTAGAACTTAGAACTACTTAAACCTAACTAACCTAAGGACAGCACACAACACCCAGCCCTCACGAGGCAGAGAAAATCCCTGATCCCGCCGGGAATCGAACCCGGGAACCCGGGCGTGGGAAGCGAGAACGCTACCGCACGACCACGAGATGCGGGCATTTCGGAAAGCGTTAGGGAATTCAATATTCCGCTATCCATGTCGTCGAGAGTACCACATTTCAGGCGTTACCTTTCACCACGAACAAAGAAATGGCAGATAGCTTCAATTAACGACCGAGAACAGCGACGTTTGCGTAGAGGTGTCTGTGCTACCGCCAAGAAATACTGAATGAAATAACCGGAGAACCGGGCGTACGATGAACGTATCCCTTAGGATGTGCCGTGAAACTGGTGTCAGTGCGCTATGGCAGCAGACAACCGGCGCGAGTGCCTTTACTAACAGCACGAACATCGCCTGCAGCGCCTCTCCTGGCCTCGTGACCATATCAGCTGGACCTTAGACGATCGGAAATCCACGGCGTTGTCAGACGGGTCCCGATTTCAGTTATAGGAACTGATGGCAGGGTTCATATGTGCCGCAGACTCCACGAAGCCATTGACCCAAGTTATGAACAGGCACTGTGTGAGCTGGTGGTGGCTCCCTAAAGGTGTGAGATTATATGGAATGGGCTAAGTCCTCCAAACGTTCGTCTACTTGGAGACCATTTGCAACAATTCATGAACGTCACGTTCCACAACCACAACGAAATTTTTATATATGACAAGGCGCCATGTCAATGGGCCACAATTGTTCACGAATGGTTTCAAGAACAGAACCCAGATCGCACGACATGAATCCCATCGAACATTTATGGGATGTAATCGAAGGGTTAGTTCGTGTACAAAATCCAGCACAGGCAACCCATTTAGCAATTATGGATGCTTGGCTCAACCTTTCTGAAGTGGACTTCGAACGACATTTTGAGTCTAGGCCAGGTCGAGTTGCTGCACTACTCCGAGCAAAAGGAAGTCCGACACGAAAATAGGCGGTATTGCCACTTCAGTGTAGAGCAGCTGTGGAAATCGGTCAAATCCTCAACCAAGAGAGAGGGGCGTCCAGCAAGTTTCAATATTTCTATTTCCCAACTTGAGGTTGCTAGGAACATTTGACGCAGCTGATACTCTGATGATTTCTGAGTGACACAGTAAGAGTGTATCCTGGTTATGCCAAAAAAGGATTGCTTCCTATGGCCTACAAGACATATTAACTAGTTCATGACGACAACGTCGCTAACGAGGGAAATAAGTGAAGCAACTACTTTCATTTGTAACTACTTGTAAGTTAGTAAACAATCTTCTTTTGTCGTTGCCTCAGTGACCGCTGTGAACAGTGTTCATAACTCGCACACCGACAGCCACGTGGTCGATTTGCAAATGGACGTTCGATGTATATTTTTCTGTACGCAGGCATTGTGTAGGCAATCATTCTTGGAAATTACGGTTATAACAATCCATTAGCATTCAGTACACATTTGGGAGAGCAAAATCACGAAACTGTGGAAATAGCACCATGCATGTCAATTCTGCACAAGGCAGATAAAAACAAATGTCGTGTGACAGGGTTCCCCCGTCGGGTAGACCGTTCGCCAGGTGCAAGTATTTCGATTTGACGCCACTGCGGCGACTCGCGCCGTCGATGGGGATGAAATGATGATGATGAGGACAACACAACACCCAGTCCCTGATCGGAGATAATTTCAGACCCAACCGGGAATCGAAATCGGGCCATTAGGATTGACATTCTGTCGCGCTGATCACTCAGCTACCGGGGGCGGAAACGCGGAAGATGAAAGAATTAATATAAATCTTTCGGAAGAACTGGAATTTTTCATTCAAACGCAGAAACATGCTAGTGGTATTCTAAACGAACAAACCTACGTAAAAGAGTTATAATCTAAAATTTTACAATTATCCTCGTTCAAGGACGAAGGAAACTTTTAAACGAAAGATAACAGACCTTAAATTTCCACATTTATCTCTCACATGAGCTATATTTTATATATTAACTGCCACTGTGCGAAAAAAACTCAAAAAACGCCCACATTACCTAAATCAAAGAAGAAATACACAAAAACCGATATATTTCATCTATTTGACCACAAAAGATGTAACTGTTGTTGTAAAGCACAGTTAGCCTCATTTATACTAATGAGAGAATGTATTAGAAACCGCATAAGATTAATAGAAAAATCTTCTGTGGAGGATTAAAGGTAAAACGTAAGTATTAAACGGGCAAATACATGAGACACAGAATTATAAACACATTAAAACTAGTGTAGCATGTAGCCAATGCGTGTTTTCTACATTTACGTCTACATCTACAAGATTACTTTGCATTTCACAAGTAAGTAACTGGCAGAAGATTCAAACACCTTAAAACTAGCATAGCATAAAGTCACTAAAAAGTATTCTACATCTACATGATTACTCTGCAATTCACAATTAAGTGCCTGTAATAAGGTTCATCGCACCACTTTTAAGCTACTTTTCTACCGTTTCACTCTCGAACGGCACACGGTGAGCTCTAATTTCAATTATCTTATTGCGATGATCATTTCTCCATATGAAGGTGGACCGCTGCTAAATATTTTCAAACTCGAGGAGAAACTTGGTGATTGAAACTTCATGAGGAAGTCCTGCCGCCGTGATAAACGCCTTTGTTTTTTTAACTGCCACCGCAATTAGTGGCTCTTATCCGTTGCACTCACTCCTTATTTCGCGATGATGCAAAACGAGCTGCCCTTATCTGAACTTCGAGGTCCTCCGTCAACCCTATCCTACACGTATCCTACTCCACACAGCAATACTCCAGAAGAGGGCGAACAAGCGTTGTGTAAGCTATATCTTTAGCAGGCCTGATAAATTTTCTAAGTGTTCTGCCCAATAAATCGCAGCCTTTGGTTTACTTTCCACACAGCATTATCTATGTGGTCGTTCCAATTTAAGTTATTTGTAATTGTAACCCCTAAGTATTTTGTTGAGTTTACAGCGTAGAGATATGTGAATGACTTATCTTGTAACTGAAATTTAACGGACTCTTGTTAGTATTCAAGTGAGTGACTTCACACTTTTCATTATTTAGAGTGAATTTCCACCTTTTCCACCATAAAAAACTTGTCTAAACCATTTTGCCATACTTTTTGACCGTCTGATGACTTTACATGACGGCACATGACAACGTCATCTGCAAACACTCTAAGAGAACTGCTCAGATTGTCTCCTAAATCATTAATGAATATCAGGAACAAAAGAGGGTCTAAAACATTTCCTTGAGGAGAGGCAGGTATTACTTCTGCTTTGCTCGATGACTTTCCGTCAGTTATTACAAACTGTGACGGTACTTAGAGGAATTTAGAACGTTTAGTTTAGTAACTTTGTATGGAATGTTGACATCTTCATTTACATGCCACTGCGAAGAATCTGTCTCAAGGAAATTGCCACTCGATTCGCATTATTTAGATACACTCTTATTTTTATTAGAAACGAGCAGTTAGTGACAATATTTGGGATTCGATCGATATCTGCTTCAGTCCTTATGCATGTTCGAGTAAGGAGTGATTTCTGACGTTCTCCAAGGTAGTGTTATAGGCCCTTTGCTGTTCTTATATATATATATATATATATATATATATATATATATATATATATATATATATACGATTTGGGAGACAATCTGTGCAGCGGTCTTAGGTTGTTTGCAGATGACGCTGTCGTTTATCGACTAGTAAAGTCTACAGAAGATCAAAACAAACTGCGAAACGATTTAGAAAATATATCTGTATATTGGCAATTTACACTAAATGACGAAAAGTGTGAGATAATCCACACGACTGCTAAAAGGGATGCGTTAAACTTCGGTTACACGATAAATCAGTCAGATACAAAGGCCTTAAATTCAATTAAATACCTATGAACTACGATTATGAACAACTTATATTGGAAGGAACACATAGAAAATGTTGTGGGGAAGGCTAATAAAAGACTTCGTTTTATTGGCAGGACACTTAGAAAATGTAACAGATCTACTAAGGAGACTGCCTACACCACGCTTGTCTACCCTCTTTTAGAATACTGCTGTGCGGTGTGGGATCCTTACCAGATAGGATTGACTGAGTACATGGAAAAAGTTCAACGAAGGCAAGCACGTTTTGTATTATCGCGAGATAGGGAACAGAGTGTCACTGAAATGATACAGGATTTGGGATGGACATCATTCTCGTTGCTGCAGAATCTTCTCACGAAATTCCAATCACGAACTTTTTCCTCCAAATGCGAAAACATTTTGTTGATGAGATCTGCGTTGGAAGAAACGAGTGCCATGATGAAGTAAGTGAAATCAGAGCTCGTACGGAATGATCTAAGTAATCTAAGAATTTTTAGTATATTGCAGCCCCGTCAGCCACTGCGGTAGACTAGTATTTTGAAGAATCAGCCTCAGTTGCACAAATTTTCAGGTCATTACACTGAATCGTGAAGCAGAATCAGCAGACGAAGATATGTACGTGTACATGTACATGGATACTATGCAAATCACTTTTAACTGTCTGACAGAGAAATCATCGAAACGCCTTCAGATTTCTCTATTATTCCAATCTCATATAGCGCGCGAAAAGAACAAACACCTATATCTTTTAATATTTTGAAGAATCAGCCTCAATTGTACTAATTTTCTGGTCTTTCGGGTTTCGGCTAGATTAAGCTGGCCTTCTTCAGAAGCATAAAATTACTATAACATGCCAGAGTAAGGCACAGTCAACATCAAAATTAAAACCTATACTGCTGTGGTACCATATAGTTTTAATTCGACATGGTACCACGGTACTACAAGTTTTAGTTTTAATGTTGACTGTGCCTTACTCTGGCATATTATAGTAATTTTATGCTTCTGGAGAGGACTAGATTAATACAGCCGAAACCCGAAAGACCAGAAATTTAGTGCAACTGAGGCTGATTCTTCAAAATATTAAAAGATATAGGTGTTTGTTCTTTCCGCGCGCTATATGAGATTGGAATAATAGAGAAATCTGAAGGCGTTTCGATGATTTCTCTGTCAGACAGTTAAAAGTGATTTGCATAGTATCCATGTACATGTACACGTACATATCTTCGTCTGCTGATTCTGCTTCACGATTCAGTGTAAGGTTAAGGTGTCAAAACAAGGAACCATAAATCCAGTTTCAGTTTTTGCAAAGCAACACGCTAGATATCACTGTCGACTACCTGATACATACATAGGTATTTCTGAAAGAATTCTGGAATACGATAGGAAGCTACGGCTTCAGACGGCAAAGATTCGTGCTTGGACATACATAGCGACAAGGAAAATAGAAATAATACAGTGCAGACAGTTATTGTGGTCGCAACTCAACTTGTTGAAGCAACGTAAACTTTTTCAGTACGTAAATCCTTTGCGCCATCCAGCTTGCATGATCAAGCCAACAGGAGCACGGAAACATATTCCATGAGATGATTATTCGAGAACATATTTTGCAGTTGCTTCAGAAAAAAATGGTTCAAATGGCTCTGAGCACTATGGGACTTAACTTCTAAGGTCATCAGTCCCCTAGAACTTAGAACTACTTAAACCTAAATAACCTAAGGACATCACACACATCCATACCCGAGGCAGGATTCGAACCTGTGACCGTAGTGGTCACGCGGTTCCAGACTGTAGCGCCTTTAACCGCTTGGCCACCCAGGCAAGCAGTTGCTTCGGAAACTATCAATATAATCATCTCATTTACCATACCCCTGCAAGGCTAACACACGAGATCTCGTCTCCAAAATGTTTTCAATCAGAATACACGCATATCTAAAAGGAGTCGCATTTTATACCACTGTGACACAAAATAACGGTTTAACAGAAAATCCATTCAGTGAGAGTTTCATCAACAACTTTTTCTTGCATTTTTCCGCAATAATTTATATGAGTGCAGTATATGTAAAATTGTCAGAATTGAACTAGTAGTAGGTCTTCCTTTTATTTTATTTTCAAATACATTTTTGTGTCAAATTTATCCTATATTATGCGTAATGTATGGATTTGTTGATTATAATATTCGTTTCATTCTCGTCTATTAATTTCCACCTGTGCTCTCACAGAAGTTCTCTTAATCAAATAACTGATAATCGATTTCATGCATTTATCTTGGGTCGCTTTTTAGCTGCTGAGTGGTCAACAACTGGTTACCTTTGTCGACTGTAAATATATTCAAAGCAATGGCGAATGCTTTTGAAAGGAAAGGTCTTGTTCGTTTTCACATGTTAAGTTCCGACGTTACAAATAATGTTGGTTATTACAACCCACTTTCCGCAGAGAGAAACTCCCCTCGGCTCTTGTGTCAGAAGTCGATAATTTTCCAACTCAATTTTCATTTCCCACACAGTATTTAACCTGATGCGCAATTGTTTCACCAACTCGGAAACTGTAAATAATAAATATTAATGTTGGTTTGAAAAAATTGGTTCGAATGGCACTGAGCACTATGGGACTTAACTTCTAAGGTCATCAGTCCCCTAGAACTTAGAACTACTTAAACATAACTAATCTAAGGACATTACACACATCCATGCCCGAGGCAGGAGTCGAACCTGCGACCGTAGCGGTCGCGCGGTTCCAGACTGTAGCGCCTAGAAACGCTCCGCCACCCCGGCCGGCGACTGTGCGACGAGACAGAAGAATACAAAGGAGTCGACAAGGAAGAGATGGGGAATAAAGTATTGGAAAGAGAATTTAAAAAACTTTAGATGACTTAAGATATAATAAAGCAGAAAGAACAGATAACATTGCACGGAAATTTCTAAAAGCATTGGGGCTGTTGGTTTGACAGATGGTAGTTTACTTCCAGCTGTTTCATATTAGTAATGCTCAAACAAAAACATATAACTTTCTGTAAACCTGCTGAAAACAGAGACTTTGTACTTTCTATGACTATAAGCTTCCCTTGAAAGTGAATGACGGCTGGGGTTGTAATAACTAACATTTATTTGTAATATAATGTAGATACAGATTATGTTTTTCATCTATGTTCGATGTACAAACTTTTACTCCAGTGTGCTACAGCTATTTTTTTTATATTGTATATGGTTTTTCAGTTCATTACTGGCTATGAAGTGAACCCGATGAGGCCCTATGGCTTAAACTATTTTGTATTGTAATTGATTACCCGATTTATGGACAAATATATCAAAAACATTTCACAGTATTATATACCTACTCATTAATGTAATAAATGTCCATTGATATGTGTAATTTTTTTCCAGTAAAATAGTTTTATGTAACGTACTTAAGGTTTTCCCCACAAACAGGGCGTGCGTGTTCAATCTATCGCATTTTTGATCCTGTATACTTTATCCGTTAAATATTTTCTATTTTAATTTTTTTCCCACTTCACAGTTTCCTAAAAAATTTCATGTACAGTCTGATGTAGTAAATGTCCACTGATTTTCATTATTTGTCTGCAATACAATGATTTGGTCTTACATAATTAATGTTATGTCCATGTAGAGGGTGTGAATTTGAGAGATTGCAGAGCACTCTCTCTTTTGATACGGTGTCATGCTGCTTAATGTTCTTAGGGAAGATTGTCTTTATTACTTGGTTGCTGTGTTTGATACGATCTGACTTTATTCCTATGATGAAATGGCTGTCAGTAATTAACGCTCTTGCTTGTTTGCTCTAGTGAAGGCATAGCGGCAGGCTTTACCTGCATTCAAAGAAAGGGAGTGCCACAGTAAAACTGTACGGCGACTGAGAACCGAGGGGAGTTTTTCTCTGCGGAACCTGGGTGTAGACGTTTGCCGACAGCCAAGTCCACCGGTCTCATTGTGCAGACACGTTGGGTGGTGGCAGTCGGGTCGGTGGCCGCATCCAGGTAGGTTGACTAGGGTCGATGGCCGGCAATAAAGCAGAGTATGTACCCTTGTTAGGTAGAAAGGGCTTGTGACGGCTGTAAGTTTTTGCGAATTCCGTGGGACAGGGTAGTGGCCCCCAGGCGGCGAGACTCTGGTACAAAACATATTTCTGAAGGCCGGAGGCTTTTAGCAAGTTTATGGCTGTTATTTGGAAAGTCTGAAATGGTGATAATGATCTTTTTATGGAGGGCTGTGGTTCCATTCAAGTAATGCTTTTAGCAAAGACACGGTGTAAATGAATATGAAAGAAGCAGTGAATCTGAATGATTTTTCCTTTTCTCCCAATTAATTTTTAAAGCCGCTGGCGGGTCAAATCTGTATATGCAGATCAGGGAGGCGGTCTCCCAGCTTCGAATGCCGAGCTCCAGTTTGTGACTGGCTAGTGCTTAAGTGGGTGTAGTCCAAGCATGCAAAAGTGATCTGCTACCAAGCTGCGGAGGGAAGCTGTAGACAAAGAGAGGAACACTCTTGTACTGGCACTTCACTAGTAAAGAACAGCAGGTCTTTACCTAGACGGTGAGTCTTGTGTCCTTTGCTAGTGTGCCACTTAGAGCCTGTGCCTGTCACCATCTGAACTGTCAGAGGTACTGCATCTTGCATCATGCACACAATGAGTTATTCTTGCGTGTACGCATTTGTTTTGAGTCGGCCGTCTAAACTTTTGACATGTTCTGTCTCACATAGTTGTATCACGAAGTCAAATTGGTTTGGCAGACCAGCCAACAGGTCCACCTGCTCAGTGGAATCCACTGGGATTTCAGAGGCTCATAGGGAAGTATCTGCGTTCCGAATCAGCCGAACTCAGGACCATGTACTTGCATATTTCTGGGCACGTGACGTTACTAACAGATTGCCGGTGTCCATGCCTGCAGTCGGCGAGCGTTGTGCTGTGCCACCATAACCTACAGAAGGGTAAATTATTCACTGCTACGGCGTAGTGCTCCAGTATATGCATCTCAGCACCCTGTCCATATTTTTCTTTATGGAATGGTACAGTAGAGATACTTGATAGTAGCATAGTTTTTGGGCCATGCCACGGATTCACATTTATGAAGTAAGATAAAGCGATTAGTTCTGGTTAGTGTGGTGTGTTGTTCCCCAACTAATCACTTTGTTAACCATAGACCGCGTATTATTGAAAGCGTTGGCAAATAAAAAATGTTTGTGTGGCGTTTCTTCAGCCATCTTTTGTCATGTGATGTTAAGGATGAATAAATCTATTGGTATTTAGACCACAACGTCTCCCAGTGTTCTGACTAACATTACCTTCGCCATTTTATTTAAGTCTTGATTGCAACTGAAAGAGTCGGAAGGTGGCAAATTTTCAGGGTTGACAAAATGAGAGGCCTTGCAGTCTTCCATAACGAACAGCTTCATTTTTCTATTATTAGACGTCGACAACTTTGGTTTCACTTGTTGTATCTTTTATAATGACTGGTTCATATACTGAAACTGTTGTCCAAATGTGCTTGAATTAAATGTCATTATCACCACACATACCTTGCATGACTGTGTGATACTGGTTGTAAGCACTGTTCCTTTGCTGATTTCTTTTCCTTTCTATTTTTTTTTCACTGCGGATGACTGTTTTATAGGTGAAATCGATCTGAGATAAAATTCGGATTTTTAGCGATTGATTGCTATTCTTCCTTCCTGAAAGAAGTTTGTTACAGGATACCAGGGCCAGATTCGCACCATGTCACACGTAAATGTGATGTGGTCCATGATCCTCCATTCCGGTGCATACTGCAGCTCAACGAAGCACCAAAATCGATCCCAGGAGGATTATTGGTAAAATAAAACAAGAGAATGAAGAAGAAGCAGGAGCAGAAGAGTGTGAAACGAGATAAGGAGGACCATGTGCCTCGCATACCTATTTCAATAAGGCCAAGAAGGTAGTCGATGTGTTTTTCCGTGTTTCATTGTTTTTCTTGGAATATTTTGTGTAGGTTGTTAAACTAGTGTTGGGTAGGATCATACGATTCTCTTATTGTAAGTATTATCTTCAGTTATTGTGTGAAAAGTGTCTACCAGAGAGAGCTGGCTTTTGGGAGGACGTGAAATAATTATCCCTGCACTCAAGTCAACGTTCAGCAAGGATGCTACCCTTGGAATTTCCGTACCTCTTCACCTGCGGCCGAGTAGGGGTGCTGCAGAATCATCATCTGCAAGGACCTCTGTTTTGCAGACAGCAGGATGTGGTACTGCCTAATCACACGGGGATGGATGTTAAATTTGATATTTAATGCATGGGAAGTACGTAACGAAATAAGGAGATCTGAAATGCATTCTCAGATTCAGGAAAGTTAATGAGCAGAAATGAAGTACGAAGGGTGGAACTTTAATAGTGGCAACTATTTATTTACAGCTCGTACAAAATAGATACGTGTTTCAAAGTTTAGCTGACCTTTAACCTAGTCACCAGCATTATTTATAACCCGTGTCCAGCGATGTGGAAGTCGTAGGATAGTCTTAGTAGTGCCAGTTGTGTTGACAGTTGGAGCGGCGCGGTCTATTGCCCGACGAATTTTTAGCAGTTCTGAAGCGAATGCAGTGAAGTGTTTCCTTCAGTTTAGAAACAGAGTTGAACTTACGAGGGCTTAAGTAAGGGGAGCGTAGTATGTGGTATAGCACTTAGCAGCCCCATCAGTCAAACATATCAATAACAGCTTGCACTGTACGTGCCTGAGCATTGTCCTGCAAAATGATGGTCACGTCCTGGCGAAAGTGTCATCACTTCAGTTTCTATGCTGCTCGTAGTTTGTGTTCCCAAAATGAATGCTTCGACAGCTAACTGGGGATGTAATGGATTATGTCAGAGCATCAGTTAGATCTGTACACTAGGATTTAGAGGCATTTCCAGCACGAATGCAGGTAGTGAATTTGAGAATAACGCTAACAAGACTTTTGGAATCTCTAGCGCATAGTGTCTGGGACGCAAGAGTGGAGTTAAGAAGCTTGTGGGAGGTCGTTTATCGTACCCTACATGTACAGTTGAGCCCTGTTGTCACTCGGGAATATGAGAAGTGGCTGAGAAAGATGCGGAAATACCTACCAAAGGAACCGCAGTTAGTAGTCAAATTTTATCTTTTTACTATCATGGAGAACTGCGGAGATGAGAACGGATAGGACATGCTTGTATGTGTCAGTTAAGTATAAGTGGCGAAAAAAAAGCATCTTTTAGGTGTTACAAGGTACACATCTACCCAGAAATGTTAGAAACAGTGGGGAAATTTGCGCAGATAAAAGAGAGTGGTGTGATACTAATTCCAGAAAATGGGTGTAGACGTGTGGTAATCACCTTGGAAGAACTACAGCAATGTCATAGCAGGGTGTTCGCCTTATGTCTCAGTCGCGCGATCCACAATGGAGCAAGTAGTTGTTCAGGGATAAGGAAGAGGGTCAGACAAACCGAAAGGAGTTGATGGGTCTGAATCATTCAGGGAGGGTGTCTATAATGGATATACCCAGTGTACAATGATGGCACGAGGCAGCGAGTTGTTAGTTAATGGGACCATGTATGATACCGTGGGAGATATGTTTCATTTGCCAGCTACAATCACTGGAATTATTCACTTTAGCATTATACAACAGCAGTTTTATTGGTCGGACGACTCCTTGGAGATGTTTCATGTACAAACCTTCTGTTCCTAGATGATACCTAAGAATCACATATTGTTACGATGCTCGCTTATTTCCAAGTCCGTATCGATCTTAGTGCTGAGTTTTCACTCAGATGGCGCTTTGGCGTTAGGCGGTTGTTTCCGTGTGTGATCGCTGGCCGGGGCTTAGCTGGAGGCGTGTGAGGAGGTATGAGGTGGCTGCCTTGGCGTGAAGACAATTCCGCTGGCACGCGTCTCGTGGTCGTGCGGTAGCGTTCTCGCTTCCCAAGCCCGGGTTCCCGGGTTCGATTCGCGGCGGGGTCAAGGATTTTCTCTGCCTCGTGATGGCTGGGTGTTGTGTGCTGTCCTTAGGTTAGTTAGGTTTAAGTAGTTCTAAGTTCTAGGGGACTTATGACCACAGCAGTTGAGTCCCATAGTGCTCAGAGCCATTTGAACCATTTTTGAACAGTTCGGCTGGGCTGGCGTTGTTTGCGTCTGGACGCCGAGTGGGGACCGATGGGAAGACCGGACCGTGATTTTACGGTTAATAGTGTGGACAGCGGCGTGGTGTGCCGTTTAACTTGATTCGCAAAGTTAGCAAAATCTCGCCTGTTGTAGTTTGTCAAGCCTGAGTTTGAAATACCTTCTATGAGCGGCGGGATGTCATTTCGTCCTCCTGTCTCTCCGTCGCTGGAATTGCTATCCTCGTTTACCGTCCCATGGACCTATGTCGGTGGGCTACGCTACTCTCCGTACTCTACTAGACGCTGGTGATGGACGTGCGTCGTTCAGCGGCACGTTAGTCTGGGTGCTTTACGTTTGATCTTAAACTGCATAGTCTTCGAGTGGCACTCCTTACAGTTTGCCTTGCGCAGTTAGATTGGAGTTTATTTTGTCTTGTGGTGCTTCCGCTTTCCGTTAACGAAGGTTAAGCTTGATTCGGGACTCCGTACGACGCTTGGCACCTCAGCAGGCGGGTCGGAGTCATCTTCGCGACTAAACGGAAGCCTTTGGACTGAGAGGTCTTGTGTTTTGCATATTGTTCATAAATTGTTGTTTTGGTATTAAGTTGGCTGAGGTTTCTTATGGATTTCCCGGCATTTGGTCTGTGGTCCGGCTCGGACTAAGTCTCGTTATTTTAAAAGTCGGTCCTTGTTTTGGCTTAGTACGATTTTGCTTTACTGCCTGGTGGTTCTGGTAGTACGCCGGGTAGCTGTGGTTGTGTTGCATTTTTTATGGGGCTGTGTGCTTGGAGCCGTGGAGAACCATTTGTGTAAACTGCTTCACTGGGGAGTACTGATCGGGCCATTCTTGGTCCTCTTTTGTATGAAATAATTTTATTATTATTTTAAAGTAACATTATCACTTAAATCATTTAATTCTTGTTGCGTTAATTGCAACTTGGGTACTGTGAAATTTAGTAGTGTAATTACGCAAGATGTAATAGTGGAACATGTCCCTTTCGTAATCCGTTAATTACCGAAAGACCTTAAGCTCATACTCATATGATGTGATTTTCTTAAATTATTGTCTCATATTGTCCGTTAATTACCGAAAGCTTGATTCGGGACTCCGTACGACGCTTGGCACCTCAGCAGGCGGGTCGGAGTCATCTTCGCGACTAAACGGAAGCCTTTGGACTGAGAGGTCTTGTGTTTTGCATATTGTTCATAAATTGTTGTTTTGGTATTAAGTTGGCTGAGGTTTCTTATGGATTTCCCGGCATTTGGTCTGTGGTCCGGCTCGGACTAAGTCTCGTTATTTTAAAAGTCGGTCCTTGTTTTGGCTTAGTACGATTTTGCTTTACTGCCTGGTGGTTCTGGTAGTACGCCGGGTAGCTGTGGTTGTGTTGCATTTTTTATGGGGCTGTGTGCTTGGAGCCGTGGAGAACCATTTGTGTAAACTGCTTCACTGGGGAGTACTGATCGGGCCATTCTTGGTCCTCTTTTGTATGAAATAATTTTATTATTATTTTAAAGTAACATTATCACTTAAATCATTTAATTCTTGTTGCGTTAATTGCAACTTGGGTACTGTGAAATTTAGTAGTGTAATTACGCAAGATGTAATAGTGGAACATGTCCCTTTCGTAATCCGTTAATTACCGAAAGACCTTAAGCTCATACTCATATGATGTGATTTTCTTAAATTATTGTCTATTTATGTCATGTTATTGTTTTTTAAATTTGCTGATCACTGGTGTACTGTTCAAAGTATTAAAATGTTTCAGGTAGCTATTACTTGGGTGGAACGCGCGGAACCGCAACGGAGAGAGTAGTTGCGTGCCTTACGTGTCCGTTGTTGGCGCGGCCTCGTGTCCGTTGTTTTGGTGCACCTGAGTTAAGTATTGTGCTGCCTCCTCCCTTGCGGCCCCGTCGTGTTCTTCTCATAAACATTTCCTTCAAGGCACTTTAGTTAATTTTATGCTAGTATTATTTTAATTTCTTACATTGGTAAAATTGTGCGGCCTTCATTATGCACACTGTTTGTCATAATGTCTCATATATCATGATGCGCGTGTGTAATGGTGCAATAAATGGATGATTGTTATTTCTGTTTTGGCACCCTTCATGCCACCTTTGTCCCTATTGGTACGCTATCCTTACTTGTGTTGGTGACCCACATCACATATAGTTAATTTCTGAATCATGTGATAGTAGCAGAGGAGGAAAGGATCGTCCTGCTTATAACGTTCACAAATATCTTTCACTTCATACTGATTTGCATGTTGTGCATTTATCTCATAATTTTTCTCGGAAGCCCGAAGTGACCACAGAAGCAGTAGATTTCGTTATATTCAACAACAGTGTTTTTATCAGCTTTATCCTCTGAAATATCACTTGCGTACTGGATCATACATATCCACGTTAATTTAGAAATGCAGGACGTTTTTTAGATCTTTCCCACAATCTCTTACTTGCAATTCATAGAGCGTGACTGTATTTGCTTCAGGGTAAGGGTCTGAAACCACTCAGTAATTGAGGTTCCCCGTAATATCTCGCCATTACTAGCTCGCTTAAGTATAACTACGATTTCAGTATATCACAGTGCTGCAGTTAATGGTAGGTTACTGCAGATCATTCATGATTTGGCAAAGCTCCCATTCCAGAATATGCCGGCAGCCGATCAGGATAAAGATCCGACCTCGTTACCCAACCATATTACAGTTGCTGGTAAGTAATATCCTACATCCAAGTGTATCTCTGATCACTGAAAATGTTAACTCACTGCAGCTTATCTGACATCCTCACCTTCGCTGTAAAGATACGTAAAGAGGCAAAGCTCTGAAGACCCCATCCACACTATCGAGAAGTCAGGAATGGTGCTACTCTTGCTCATAATGTTGCTGTTGTCAGTCACTTAATCTCCCTCTTTTTGAGTGCAAATTCCTCTATCTTTAGCAGACACCCCTCATCCTTGTCACTCTCACAGCATACTTGACGAAACCCTACATACATGAAGAAAAGCGGCGTGCATAGATGATTTAACTAATCTTGCGGCAAGTTGAAATACGGACAAAACTCAGAATTTAAGTAAACTTTTGCGTTTATTAAATTACTACTATCAAACTCACTCAAATTACATTTGAGGTTTGTTTTCCTACTTGTTTCAAATAGAAGTATGAGAAATCAGTGCGTTTCTAATTGAACTTATGATTTAATGGTCCGTGATTACCCAATTGACCTTGGAAGTGGAAGATATTCTAAAAGCTTGCTGATGGTAAATGGCATTGCTTGATGTCTCTACAATTTTGTATCCTGAGCTGACCGCAAGGAATAATTCGTAGATTGAATCAGTTTGTTGTTGAGAAATTAATATGTCGCTACACTGCAATTGACGCAAATTGTACCAACTGGTGCAGTGAATGAGGGGAGTAGTAGAACTTATTCGATTCGCCGTACAAAATATGATCCTTTGAGAAAATTACTAGTGATCCTACTGAATTTTCCTTTGTAAGGTCTGTTACTTGCTGATCATTCTTATTTCAGTTTTAGACCTACCAACGTTCTCACTTAACTCGAAAAAAAGTACAGTGCATTATAAATACTCGTTCAAATCGTCAGTGTCATGTGTACCTCGAGGTATTTGCACAGCTGAACCACTTCATAGATGCAGATTGCTGTTTGTTTCTAGATCCATTTCAACGAAGTTTCGTTAGGGTCTACACTTCTTTCCTTTAACTGTCAGTGTGATATTCCTGGGTGTGGCCTCCCGTATTTTATCTAGCTAGAAGCCCGCCTAGATGCAGCGTGATACAGTAGCATATGGTACAAAAGTGGAGTGAGCTACAAGCAGCAGATGATACAGTACGCACTAGTCCCGTGGGAGAGCCGACAGTTGTACTGAACTTGCTTCTGATTGGTCGGCACATTCGGGTGTTAGGCGCCAAAACGCCTAATTTCTTTTATTAATTATTTATACACATTTTTTGTACGAGGGCTCTTCAAAATGAATTATCATAGGGATTTTTTTGCCAACATACCTTTACTCATCCTTATAAGTTTGATGGTCCTTCTCAAAGCAGTCTCCCATGAATGCGATGCACTTGTCCTAGCGTTTCTGCCAGTCTTCAAATACATGCTGGAAACTAGTTTTTGGGTAGTCCTTCAAAATCGCCTCCGCAGCCTTCATCACTGATTCTGATGATTGAAAATGCCTCCCACGAAGGCGTTTCTTCATGTTATGGAATAGAAAAACGTCACATGGGACTGAATCCGGACTATAGGGAGGGTGAAGGATGCACATCACGTTGACTTTTGCAAGATATTCAACAACAACATTGGCGATATGCGGCCGCACATTATCGTGGTGTAGCATCTAGCCTGCTTCACGGAAATGTGGTCCTTTGCTCCTCATATGGACTTGCAATGATACCAGGACGTCCCTGTAGTATTGTCCAGTTACTGACGTGTGGAGGTACCACATGCTGATAAAACATTCCATGAATATCAAAGAATGAAATGACCATAACTTTCCCAGCGGAAGGAACCAAGTTTGTTTTTTTGGAGGTTGCTGATGGAGATTTCCACACTGAACTTTCATGTTTCTCTCTGGATCAAAATGATGTAGCCACGTTTCATCAGCAGTGATTAGATTTGAAAGAAACTCCGGATCTTCCTCTAACGTCAACTTTAACAGCATGCGGACCTGCACGTGAATGTCCTTTACTTCGGGAATCAACAGTCTTGGAACCCATCGCGCACAAGCACGTCTCATGTGTAATTTTTCTGTTACCAACATGTGGGTGGCACCCAATGAAATGCTCAGTATTTCAGAAAGTGATCTAAAGATAATTCGTCCATCCTCTCTCACAATGACAGCAGCTGTGTTGATGTTTTCTTCCGTAAGAGCAGCAACTGGAGCACCGGGTCTACCTTCCTTTGAAATTGATTGTCTCCCCTCTTTAAAAACTTTAAACCACCTTCGAGCTGTGCTGTAGGGAAATCAGACTCTCCATAGGCCTCCTGTCACATTGTATAGGCCTCAGCTGAAGATTTGTTGAGACGAAATCAGAATATCAAAGCCGCATATAGTTACTCGCGTGTTATCTCCATTGCAGCGGTAGGCGATACTGAACATGTCTGACTTTGCCTGCCTCTCACAGCGGGAACCAGGAGCCCCAACAATGAAACTGCTACGACGTGTTTTTTTGCACATTAAGCTAACAGAATGTCATAAGATTAAATTTTACCGTGAGAAATTGTGACCAAAGAAATTGTGATAATTCCTCATTGAACAGCCCTCATACTTAACTCAGTTTTCAGTATGATAGTCTCTTATGGTTACACTACGAGTCTACCGTTTTGGTTTTCTAAATTTTATTAGTTTTAAGAAACATAAGAGTAACAATATTACAACCGAAGTGCTTCGGATATGTGCAGGTGGCTTTGGTTCGCCTGAGAGACGTAGTAGTTCGGCTGCGCTTCTGAGACTGTTTCGGGAGTTGTGGAGGTCCAACCAGGCAACTCTGTTTCGGGTGTTCTCCAGAGCCTGACGTGTATCTCTGTTTCGGACGGACATGCCTTACTCTATATCGGAAGTTGCTAGAAAAGTTACAGTACTATTAAGAAAGCTGTGTTCAGTGTTGTAGAGGACAGTGTAAAAAGTGATTTAAAATATAATCAAACACGATACATTAATGAGAGGTGTCGCATATCATCATTGACAGTACTACAGATATTGCCCTCTCTAGATACTAAGACTAGCCTGGGCAAGTGCCATCCCATAAAAAGCACAATCACTGGTTCAAATTCGAGATGACAGCATAGCTTCCTCCGCCGAAGAAGATCCCACGACAGATGAACTGTCTTCTGCGCTGGGGAGAAAACTATAGAAGACGACAGGTTGGTGGAAAGAACGGTTACGGATTCTTATTCAATCTCTACAGATCTCTCCAGCTTCTAGATTTGACTTCCAACACAACAGCTTATAATTTTATATGCCTGAAGATTTATCTAACCGGCTTCTCAGAGATTTACGTTAGCAGCCCGTTACTCATCAGATATTTGTTAAATGGTATTTTAAGATTAATGACCTTTTGTTTTACTCATACAATTTCCGATTCACTTCATTTACAGGCCGTCTACTTATTTTGCACTTTTTCAACTAATGCAAAATTTTTGCAGCCTTCCTTTTAATTTGTGTTTAATTAGTATTTCCGTTTAATAAGAGCTGACCCACTTAAATTTATGTAATCGCGTTGTTTTATATTCGATATGTGGCTACGTTTACTCAAAAGATGAAAACTCTTTTAATTTTCATTAAATCATGTATATATCTAATATTATATTTCGCTTTGTTCTCATCATTGTGTAATTTTAATTACCGTTAGAACAGTACCGAGTGATTCCATAATCACTTAATCGTATAATGACAACAGACATGAAACTGGTATGTTATTCTTCTTAACTCTGAAGGTCACTGACTTATTCTGCTTTCAGCTAACACATTGCTTGCTGTCACTTTTCCAGTCAGTCCTCTCTCCAGTTTGGTAATATTTGCCTTTGAAGTTCATTTATCTAATCCCTTTCAATCTTAATGGCACTGCGGTAAAGGGACTGGAAGCACGTACCGATCTGAGCAGCGTGCAATTTTCATTCCCTGGACTATGATGAGTGTACGAGAAACAGGGCACCTAAAAGTTAACCTGTGGGAAGATGAGTTATACATTGTTAGAAATGTTATTGTCGCATGTCAACCATTTTGAGAGAGAGGGAAAATAATTCTTCTGAGTCCATCCAACGACAAAATTAATGAAAGTACAAGTATATTCATTAGGGACCAACACAAACTTTTGAACAATACCACAATATTAGAAAATGTAAGTATTCAAGCCATTTTCTTGACACAACTAATATTCCTGTGTGGCTTATGCTGATGGTTTCGGAAAAAGCAAGGATCGACCGTCCCTAAAGGCATCCAGAACCTACGGTAGAAACTTTTATACGAAATTGAAGCTGAACGATAGTACATTGCGTAGGTAATTTTACAAAACAACGGATACTGCATCTGTACCCTGCACTTGTATTTTCAGAATTACTGGAGAATTTGTCCGATGCCTACTGTATAGACATAATTTAAAAACTTCAGAAGCATTTTCGGACCAGTGGACAGGCACACGGAAGAACATGCAAGTACTAACATAAGCGCTTTATTACTCTTGTACAAGTAAACATTGAACTTTGTGAATGAATGAATTTTAAAGAAAAGAATAATCAAATTCATCTTACGGTGCTAATCAGACTGTTTGTGTGTGTGTGTTTTATTAAATGTGCATGATACAGAAACATAAACATATCAGTTGATGAAGCTTCTCTGTCTATGCATGTAACACTCATTACGCTTGTGATTTTATGTTTTTTCTTTTTATTCCTTGCCTCATTTTCTCTGTTGTTATATATTACGCTGGGGCATACGTTCGTAGCGTTTCTCCATTAGTTCAATAAACACAACAGATACAAACAGAGACTATAGCGATGGGGGAGGGGAGGGGGGTGTAGTGTCTTTGTCGGCCTAGAAGATTGCGAGCATGCGTTAACGTGGAATAGCAGCACTTCACGCATTCTTCCTGGTCGTTGTTCTTGGACTGCGTCACAGATGAAGATAGTAAATGACAGCTGTGATGGTTGCACATTTGGAAGCAATTCGTAGTACACAAAACCGTCTCTGTTTCACGAGATACATAACATTGTGTTTTGTAGACGCGCGCATACCTTTGTACGGGGAGTTGCTGCTTCGTTTGTGCTCAACCATTCCTTTCTTTTCCTTACGTAAGCATATAGACACCATTTCTCGTCACCAGTACTGATGCAGGGCAGGAATGTTCGGTCCACGAACCAACTGATGACGAGCAAGCAGAGATGCAGAAGCCACCAGCTGGGTTTTGAGATTTTGGCTTAGAACATGCAGTACCCGCACACCCGACTTTCCAACCTTCCTCACTGCATGCAAGCATCTCCCGATGGAGGAATGACCACAGGTCATCACATGTGCCAGTTCTCGTGTATACTGACGTGGATAATGGAACCCCGAACGTCTTCCTGAAAGTGGAGAGTCACTAACGTCAAAACGATCCTCCTCAAAAAGAGAAATGCATTTTCTTCCGAGCTCTGTCCAGTGGCGTTACTCCTATACGTGGCGAAAATGTCTCTGTCTGTCTCTGCTACTTTCTCCCCTCCACTGAACTCAGACAGAATATGTCGGAAATTTTCGATTTCCCTATTTGATACCACATGATCTTGCGCCCACAGCTCCACTCGCTATCCTCAAATAACAAAATGACAATATGTAAACTGAAACAGGAACGGTAGACTACAAATAAAAAGTGATATTCGAGAAATAAACCAGTAGCAACCGGAATATGAAAATGGCAAACAAAAAGACTACGAACTTATGCACCAACCTAACAACTCCCATGAAGATGGTTTAAAACTGAAACCGGCTGCAAATATATATTGTTACGGACAGCATAGTCTCACACATTTCTTGAAATTTGCACATGTTGTTGACTTTCGCCTAAGCGAAATTTCCTGAGTGTCTCAGGTGGGATCACGGAGTATTGATTCGTTACTAACGCTGTGTATCAAACGCCTTTCAATGATTTCTAGCCATTCGTTGTATAAGAAATAAAACTGGACGCAAAATCGAGCCATGAACGAATTCAGTCATTATATATCCAGTTTCTAACATTAAAGAAAACACAGGAATTTTTAGACGGTGTTGTAATAAAAGAAGACAATGGCATAATCAACGCAGAAAATACGCGTCTTTACAAACGTAAGGACTGGATAATGTGCGCGTGTCAGCAAACCCAAGGCAAGGCGGGAGATGAAGAGCAGAATTGTCTGAAGGGCTGTCCGGCAGAGATTTCCCCTGCTGCTGCCTCGCTAGACGAGAGTAACGTGAGCCGTGGGCTTCGCTCCCCCGGTCGCTCCCTTATTTAAAAGCTCCGCTCGCCGCAGAGGCAGCAGGTATCACATTTTCCTTCCCTGCGCTCGTTTTGCTCTACCTGCCCGGTCTGCTAAATTTCCTGAACGTAAGCGCCGGGTGCACCTCTCGTAAGCGGAGATAGAAGAAGCAGAGCTGCTTTAAACGTTCATCTGGCCCCTCGTATCAGCTTCCCGTTGTTTGCTGTAGAATATGGAGTTCTGCCTTCAGAGGGTTTCATTTTATTAGTATGGCTTTCGCTGTTTATTTTATTATAAATAATATCCGTTATTTTACGTTCATATCATTGTGTTCCCGTTTCGTGTCGAAAATGTGTTGCGATTTTCTTCACAGTTAAACAGCGGATCCCGACAAAAGCCGAGGCTAGTTGTGGAAAAAGGAGAAGTTTACGCAAAAACAGAGTAAGTGGAATAATGCACCACACAATTACGATTAGAATTTTCACTTGTCTATTGATCATGGTGTGCCGAACTGCTGCACATTGTCAGCAAACATCAAGCAACCTTATATTTATTAATCCACGGCAGAATACGTATAACCAGCCACCATACAATTCACAAGTAAGGCAAAGAGTTTCGTGGTTTTTTCCAACAGGTAATATAACAACTGAGAAGCAAAAAGTAACTTGTGAGAATAAAATAAAACGTTAAGAGTAAAAGAGGAAGGAAATTCTTAGAAATTAAATAATTGAATAGCACAGTACCATGTGCAGAATGGAAGGAATGAAACTAATTTTCTTTTAAATGGTCTAGCAATATTTATAAGTGGTTAAACGGCAAAATGCATTCGAGTGCTAAAATTTACGTGGTCATTTAATTATTTTATAAGTCTAATTATTCAAGTCCACCTCTTCTGAATGCTATCAGAATTGCTGAATGAAATTTGGACTTATTTCTTCCCTCCCTCCGCCACCTGCGTCCCCTCACTCTCTCTAGCAAATCTCCACCAACCTCTGCAACCGGCCACATATCGTTGAGTTATACAATTCGGACTAACTTCTATCATCCAAAGGTGTGAAAATCCTTAAAGTAACCTTAACTCAAATGGTTCAAATGACTCTGAGCACTATGGGACTCAACATCTTAGGTCATAAGTCCCCTAGAACTTAGAACTACTTAAACCTAACTAACCTAAGGACATCACACACACACACACACACACACACACACACACCCATGCCCAAGGCAGGATTCGAACCTGCGACCGTAGCAGTCCCGCTGTTCCGGACTGCAGCGCCAGAACCGCTAGACCACCGCGGCCGGCTAACCTTAACTCCAAGTCTATGAAATAGATTCTGATTTTCAACAATTGCTAGTGAGAAATTACGGAAGGTCAAACATAAAAGCAGCTCCGATCCGCAAACAATAGCTTCCGAATTTTGTAGATCCTTCCTCGCCTGATACCTTCCGATCACATGATAACCACGATATATTATCTAAGCTTCAGTTGTCGATTGATGCTTCATAGTGTAGTGACCAGCTTTTTGTCGTTTCCTCATTTTTTTCAAATAAAGTGTGCCTTGAAAAGTGGATGAAACTGAGTGCATAGTTGTAGCTTACAATCTTACTGGTTCGTTTACGAACGCTTGTGAAAGTTTCCATCAGAAACTTCGAAATATAATACTTGTGTAAAGACAAATTTTAAGAAAGTCGTAGTTAAACCTTGTTCCACTAGCGATGTTTCTACTTCAAAGAATAACTAAGAAACATCATTTCTTACCTTAAACCCTATCCCGATTTATGTGCTATGGTTTTACTACCAACTGATAAAGATGAAATCCTTAAATATTGGTAGTGGTCACTCAAAGATATTATGGATGACGATCTTGACCCACCTCTGCGTTCATGAGGGATAACTTTTGGTTTCTGTGCTGGCTTAAGCTGTTGCTAATACAGTGGTGGGCAAAGATGAAGCGCGAAGATCGATTAGTAGGCACTGGAACAAGAGAGGCCAGACACACACCCACAAGCAACATGCCGCCAACGTGCTCTAGACAGTATCTATTTTGTCCGCCTCCACTAACCGAAGGGCTCACTCAATCATCCAGTTTTGAGTCTGTCAGTTTACTCGCAGAGCTGGTTTAGTTCGTCACCCGCTACGACTGTACACAGCAACCAGATCAGTGACTATAGTGTGACTAGTTTACCTCAACCAGAATTGTACGGTATTAGCAGTGAGAAATTAAAGTCTGTAGTAGCAAGATTACCGACACTGACGTTACATCAGTCTACAAGAGGGCTATTACTGATGAGCTTGTACCTTAAGACATGGACTGTATTCAAGATAAGTAAATGTTTCCAGTTCATGTAAATAAAGAACTGTATTAATCCACAAGTGCGTTTGCGTTGCAGAAAGAGGATGAGGGCCGCCCATAGCAACATCCTCTCCCTTGCTTCCTTGCGCCACAAGACTCTACGTTTTCGTCTTTCCGGTCTTACAAATAGGTCTAAAAATCGCTAAGATCAAATGACAGCCCCGACACTGTGCGTCAAATTCTTCTTCACGACAGAGAAATTATTGTGCATCATTTCTGTAGGTTTATCTTTCCGTTTTCGTAAACTTCCACTCCCAGTCGAAGTAACATGAAAGGAGGCACTGCTTTTTCCAGCAAGATGGAGCTCTGTGCGAGACGAGTCGTCAGTCATGGTCTCGTAATCATAAAGCTTTCACAGAAGAGTACGATAATGTAGCCACCTCATTCACTGGTCTGTCTACTGATAATTTTTATCTTTAGGAATGTTTAAAAGAAAGGGTATACGAAAATAGTCCCAGGGAACAGATTAGCTGAAGGAGAACATCACATCGGAGGGCTCAACCGAGCGATTATAGTGTGAAGTTGAATATCGATACACGAGTACACAAGTGTATGGAAGTGCCGGGTGACAAGTTTCAACATGTGGCGTAAATTTCAAATTGCTGTTTTTCTTATTACAAGCAAAATAAAATTTTCTTGCGACTGAACGTGCGCACTAGTAACACGTGCCTACTTTTATGTATCGGGTGTCTCTCATAAGAGTCGTCATGCTTATTTTGTCTGGTTTCGATAAATATTTCCAAATTGTTTTGTGCTGAAGTCAGCCCCAACAAATACTGCTCAACACATCTTTCATACAAGGAACAAAGTTAACGGAAAGAAACTGTTTTTTTCATGTCACAAACAAAATTTTTTTAAAGCTGTATTTTATGTGCCCATTCCATAGCAGATAGAGGGATCCCAAATTAGTCTGTTCCTATATTCGTTTTATCGATATATATTAACACGGACAGAGACGTACGAAGAATAATCAGTTATCCAACAGCGACTCGCATGCCATCCTCTAACGCGCAGTCTGCAACCGCCATGTGTCAGCGCTATTCAATAGCTGCTGGAGTAGTGATTATTGTTTGGATCTTCATATTAGTGATATGTGGCAGAGGCTGCATCCGACCAAGGTTGCAGGGCGGAGATCGTTGTGTACCACTGTCGCGTGACAGAGCGTAGTTCATAACAATGTTGCGTTAAAGAGGTCTTTTTGTACCAGTGCTGCGTGGTGGAGGCTGCTTTTTACTAACGTTAAATTGCAGAGGGTGCTTCGTAAGATGTTGCCTGGCAGAAGGTATCTCTTACGAATTTTGCATGGCAGAGTGCACTTCATGGTAATATTGTGTGGCAGAGTATGCATCCTACAAAAGTTACGTTGCAGTTGACTTTGTACCATTGTGACGTGGCAGAGTATGGTTCATATCAATGTTGCGTAGCAAAGAGTGCTTTGTACCAACGTTGCATCACAAAGCTTGCATCCTACCGAAGTTATGTAGCAGTGGATTCTTCGTATCAGTGTTGTATGACAAAGTGTGCTTTGTATCAGTGTTACATTGCAGAGGTTCTGTTGTACCAATGTTTCATGGTACATGGTGCTTCATACTAATGTTGCATGGTAGAGGTTGCCTTCTATCAATATTCTGTGGCGGATGGTGCATCCTACAGGTGTTGCGTGTTAGATGGTGGTTCATACCAATCTCTTGTGACAGACGCTGCATCCTGCCGATGTTATAATGCAGAGGATTGGAAAATGGAAGAGAAGGTCACATAGAAAATTTATCTCACAGCAGACAGGCGCTGGAGTCAGACTGTTGTCAGGTGGGCACAGTCTGTGCTGAACTTCTTTGTGGTCAAGCGGACTGGGCTATACTGGGATTGCAGTTGGACGGATGGCAAGTGGCTGCAACTTGCGCCGAACTGCCGCTTTATTTCGGTGGACTGGCTGGCATGGTAGCTCACAGCTTCCACCATTGCCACAAGATGTTACTTTGAAGAACCGTTAAACGTGAAACAGATACCATTCGACCCTCCAGGGAGCTTTATTCGCGTGTGCTGCTTAATTAGTACATCTTATATGGAAGTGATGATATTAAATTAGGTACTTTTTCAATTTTTATCTCAACCTTCCAATATGGTCCATCAACAAAATTCCCACAACACTAGAGAAGTCGGACAGCATTGACACTTAATGATCAGCTATGCAACATTAATATGCGCATTCAGTCACAGATAAAAATTCATTTCATTTCATATCAGTAAATACCTTTGAAAACTGCTGTATGTAGGGCGAATCAAAATCTGGGCCCTGTGACGTCGCAACGCTGGCTCTGCATACTAGGAGTACAAAAATGACTGTAGTAAAATTTCATTCCGTGCACATTTTCGGTAGAAAACAGATGTCAACGCAAGGCAAATTGACAACACTGTCAGTATGTGTGCAGCTAGTACCTTCCTCCACTGTTGTGTACCAATGAAGTAGCGTTTTACGTTAGAATATTCCACATCACAAATTTGACTCCGGGACCAGGTCTAACTTTTTTTTTGTTTTCTAATTGTGCACTGTGCAATGTGGTATTTGTCTTCGAATTCGTTATACCGTAACTACAGCAGGTCTTACACAAAACACATGAAAGTATTTAAAAAATGGTTCAAATGGCTCTGAGCACTATGGGACTTAACTTCTGAGGTCATCAGTCCCCTAGACTTAGAACTACTTAAACCTAACTAACCTAAGGACATCACACACATCCATACCCGAGGCAGGATTCGAACCTGTGACCATAGCGGTCGCGCGGTTCCATTTTTGGCGAGCCTCTCTAATAACTGCCATGGTCAGTGACAGGAAATTGTATTATGTGGATACGTGTTGTGCAAGAAACAGTGTCTACTACACTGTTATTGGGCAGATCAAATTTAGAAAGAAACGAAACGTTAGTCACAGAACTCAACTTTCGAAATCCAGTGTTCCATACCAGAACTCGACTCACTGCATTAATTAGGCAGCATTGAAATACAGTACCGATCATATGTATAGCTGGCAACAACACGAAAACGAGACGAGTTTAAAAAAGTTAGTGCACTGTTTATTATTTTTAAACTAATGGCCATAAGTGTTAACTCATGTATCCCACAGTGAGATAGTCAATGTCGTCATGGAGAAATCTTTGCGTTGCTTACAGAACATAAACTGTACCTTCGTCCGAAGGAAACCTCTACATCTACATCTACATACATACTCCGCAATCCACCATACGGTGCTTGGCGGAGGGTATCTCGTACCACAATTAGCATCTCCTCTCCCTGTTACACTCCCAAACAGAACGAGGGAAAAGTAACTGCCTATATGCCTCTGTACGAGCCCTGATCTCTCTTATCTTATCTTTGTGGTCTTTTCGCGAAATATAAGTTGGCGGAAGTAAAATTGTACTGCAGTCAGCTTCAAATGCTGGTACTCTAAATTTCCTCAGTAGCGATTGATGAAAAGAACGCCTCCTTTCCTTTAGAGACTCCCACCCGAGTTCCTGAAGCATTTCCGTAATACTCGCATGATGATCAAACCTACCAGTAACAAATCTAGCAGCCCGCCTCTGAATTTTCTTCTATGACCTCCCTCAATCCAACCTGATAGGGATCCCAAACGCTCGAAAAGTACTCAAGAATGGGTGGTATTAGTGTTTTATAAGCGGTCTCCTTCACAGATGAACCACATCTTTCCAAAATTCTACCAATGAACCGAAGACGACTATCTGCCTTCCTCACAACTGCCATTAAATGCTTGTCCCACTTCATATCGCTCTGCAATGTTACGCCCAAAAATTTAATCGATGTGACTGTGTCAAACGCTACACTACTAATGGAGTATTCAAATATTACAGAATTCTTTTTCCTATTCATCTGCATTAATTTACATTTATCTATATTTAGAGTTAGCTGCCATTCTTTACACTAATCACAAATCCTGTCCAAGTCATCTTGTATCCTCCTACAGTCACTCAACGACGACACCTTCCCATACACCACAGCATCATCAGCAAGCAGCCGCACATTGCTGTCCGCCTTATCCAAAAGATCATTTATGTAGATAGAAAACAACAGCGGACCTACCACACTTCCCTGGGCCACTCCAGATTATACCCTCACCTCCGATGCACACTCACCATCGAGGACAACGTACTGGGTTCTATTACTTAAGAAGTCAAACCGACAGTCAGGAATGTAAGCAGGCCCACATGTCGCCAAGGTTGTTCCGATTACGCTGCAGAAGTTTTTAGTGGGAAGCCCTTACACATGCTCCATACGGTCACCATATCTCCCCATGCAATTTCCTTACTTCTGGAGCCCTCAAGAAAGACATTCGAGGCTGTCGGTTTGATTCGGATGAAGATGTGCAGACCATATCACAAGCATTTTTCCTTAAGCAACTGCAACCATTTTACCATGTAGGCAATGACTGTCTTGTCCCACAGTGGAATACATGTATTAACAGTTGTGGCGATTACTTTCTAAGTAATAAACAGTTGGATGCATATACGCAGATTGAAGTGAGGAGTCAAAATCCGTACCAAGGTTAGGATTCAAATCCAGCTCTCCTGCTCATTACACAGATGTGCTAATCACTACCCCAATTTGTCACAGTGGCTTTGCACTACTGCACGAACTATCTTAGGAGGCCTGCCTTCTCACACAAAATTACAAATCATACCTGAGGCCAATGAACTGGGACTTGGATTGAGCCGCTAAGCCAGAGTGGCGTAGTGGTTAGCACACCTACGTAATGAGCAGGAGAGGTGCGTTAGATGCCCAGCCGTAGTATAGATTTTCATTTGCCGCTTCGGTCTGGAAATATACATCGTGCGTGTTTTTGACTAGAAAAGGCCTCTGGAAAAAAACAGTTCCCTTTGAATAATCAATTTACGCACTTTTTCCATCTGCCTCATATTCATTTGAGTCTCCTTTATTCAGGGTTATTACAAATGATTGAAGCGATTTCACAGCTCTACAATAACTTTATTATTTGAGATATTTTCACAATGCTTTGCACACTTATACAAAAACTCAAAAAGTTTTTTTAGGCATTCACAAATGTTCGATATGTGCCCCTTTAGTGATTCGGCAGACGTCAAGCCGATAATCAAGTTCCTCCCACACTCGGCGCAGCATGTCCCCATCAATGAGTTCGAAAGCATCGTTGATGCGAGCTCGCAGTTCTGGCACGTTTCTTGGTAGAGGAGGTTTAAACACTGAACCTTTCACATAACCACACAGAAAGAAATCACATGGGCTTAAGTCGGGAGAGCGTGGAGGCCATGACATGAATTGCTGATCATGATCTCCACCACGACCGATCCATCAGTATTCCAATCTCCTGTCTAAGAAATGCCGAACATCATGATGGAAGTGCGGTGGAGCACCATCCTGTTGAAAGATGAAGTTGGCGCTGTCGGTCTCCAATTGTGGCATGAGCCGATTTTCCAGCATGTCCAGATACACGTGCCCTGTGACGTTTTTTTCGCAGAAGAAAAAGGGGCCGTAAACTTTAAACCGTGAAATTGCACAAAACACGTTAATTTTTGGTGAATTGCGAATTTGCTGCACGAATGCGTGAGGATTCTCAACCGCCCAGATTCGCACATTGTGTCTGTTCACTTCACCATTAAGAAAAAATGTTGCTTCATCACTGAAAACAAGTTTCGCACTGAACGCATCCTCTTCCATGAGCTGTAGCAACCGCGCCGAAAATTCAAAGCGTTTGACTTTGTCATCGGGCGTCAGGGCTTGTAGCAATTGTAAACGGTAAGGCTTCTGCTTTAGCCTTTTCCGTAAGATTTTCCAAATCGTCGGCTGTGGTACGTTTAGCTCCCTGCTTGCTTTATTCGTCGACTTCCGCGGGCTACGCATGAAACTTACCCGCACGCGTTCAACCGTTTCTTCGCTCACTGCAGGCCGACCCGTTGATTTCCCCTTACAGAGGCATTCAGAAGCTTTAAACTGCGCATACCATCGCCGAATGGAGTTAGTAGTTGGTGGATCTTTGTTGAACTTCGTCCTGAAGTGTCGTTGCACTGTTATGACTGACTGATGTGAGTGCATTTCAACCACGACATACACTTTCTCGGCTCCTGTCGCCATTTTGTCTCACTGCGCTCTCGAGCGCTCTGGCGGCGGAAACCTGAAGTGCGGCTTCAGCCGAACAAAACTTTGTGAATTTTTCTACGTATCTGTAGTGTGTCGTGACCATATGTCAATGAATGGAGCTACAGTGAATTTATGTACTTGTTGTACATGTGATAACAGTGTCGCCGAATTGCCTTTCTTTGACCGCAGGTTTGTTCCCAAAATATTCTCGGCTTGAAATTTAGTTAAGCAACGAATTGTGCTGTGGCGTCCCAATGCGCGAAGTTTTGGTTCACCCTCTACCCTCATTAAGTGACAAAAACGTGAAGCATCCAGAAGACGTGGTGGAATGTGAAAATAATCGCGCACACGTGCACGCCATCGGCGCGTACATAAATGGTTAAAGATGAAATTCCCTGTGGTACGTATAATGGCCTTCAGATTGCATTAATATTGTTCGTGATTGGTGTTGTTACCACGTCTGGTTGTGTACATCTGGAGCTTGAACTGCATCAGATGTGAAAGACACTGAAATGCCGCCTACTCGCATGAGGCTGTGTTATCAGCATCTGATAGTGTTTGAGAGGGTCTCACTGTTAGTCTCCGTTTCGTCGATTGGTCGAATCGTCAAATATCCAAATTCGTGGGACATTCTGATGTGACGACAGCAAGATTTTGAATAGTATTCGAATGTGAGAGCAGGTATACCTGTTGAGAAGATTCCAGCCAAACACGTCTGACCCTCACCAGGTAGGTTCGCAGTACACATTCTAACCCTGACATACTTTCCGAGAACAAGTAAAGGACTCCCAGCACCTTCTCGTGTCATCCGACACGAATGGTTATCTTCCACTTTTGTAATTTTTTTTTTGTGGACACAGATTTACCTCAGTCAGAGTTCTCCAAAAAAATTATTAGTTGCACGAAGACAGGAAGCAGCTTGACCACGAAATTACCGTCCCATGAAGAGGCTGCTGTTAATACCACAACAGAACTGGCTTCGTTTGAAACTGTGCCGTGGCCAGGAAGCGTGGACTGCTGATGAACACCATCAAATGACTCTGAACGATTCATCACGGCTCTGCACTATTTGGGATCGGCAGAGTGTATGGCGACAGCCATAGGAGAGGGGTCACTCCTCCAATGTAGTGGAGAGGTGTTGCACTGTTACGCCTGTTGTCATGACGTGAAGAGCCATCGAGTACGACTTCAGGTCACAGCAGGCAGTGAGTGAGAGAGGACGCCACAACGATACGTCACGGACAACCTGCCTCCTCCCGTGCTGTCTCTCACTCGACGTTGTCGTAACCCTATTTTTCAACAGAGCAATACTCTTTTATGTTCGACATGTGTCTCCATGAAGTGGTTGTGTGATGTTGAGATACTCCCACGGCCAGCAAGATGCCCATATTGGTTCCCGATTGAGCATTTGTGGGACCAGCTCGGACGTTGACTGTGTCCCGCGGCCAGTATCCAGAATACAGATGAGTTACAAGAGTCGCGAGCTGGTTTGCCTAAGGACAATTTCATTACGACGATTTTCTCAACCGAGTTAGGGCACGCCTCCGAGCCAGAGTGGATGCAGGTTACATACTACACCATGAGCCGATAATATCATCATATAATTCCGTCACTGCATAGAGATTGATTTCTATATTTTGTATGGCAGTTGTAGATTCTTTGTTCAGCAGAATTACAGAAGAAATGAACCACGTTTTCTGAACGGTAGCTTTACAAACCTGGCTTCAAATCCGAGACATAGACTGAGTAAAATAAAACGCATTTCGGTGACAGAAGTCGTGGGGTAGTGATATGCACAATTACAGACGGTGGTAGTACCGCTTACACCGGGTATATAAGGGCGCTGCAGTGGCGGAGCTGTTTGTTGTACTCGCACGATTCATGTGAAAAGGTTTGCGACATGATAATGGCCGCACGACGACAGTTAACAGACTCTGAACCGCGAATGGTAGTCGGAGCTACACGTAGGGGCATTCCCATTTCGGAAATCGTTAGGAAATTCAATTTTTAGAGATTCACAGTACCGAGAGTGTGTCGAGAACAGCAAATTTCAGTCATTACCAGGGACAAAGCGGAGGCCGACGGCCTTCACTTAACGACCGGGAGCAACGGTGTTTGCTTAGAGTTGGCAGTGCTAACAGACAAGTAATACTCCGTAAAATACCCACAGAAATCAATGTGAGACGTACGACGCACGTATTCGGTAGGACACTGCGGTGAAATGTGGTATTAATGGGCTACGTGAGCAGTGCCTTTGCTAACAGCGCAGGACTACTTGAGCGAACGGTTTGGCCACCCAGATCGCCCAACATGAAGTCTCATCGAATATTTATGGGACGTAATCGAGTGGTCACACCCGCACCGACAACACTTACGCGATTATAGACGGCTATGGACACAGCATGGCTCAATATTTCTGCAGGGATTTGTTGCTGCGGCCATGCCAGGTCGAGCTGCTGCACTATGCCGGAGAACAGGAGGTCCGACACATTGTTAGCAGGATTCCCGTGACTTTTGTCGCCTGATTGTACTTTTTTTTTTGTTAAGCACACTCAACGTCACTAGGAAACCGAGTCAGCTACTATAGCTCCCCGCTCTTCGTCTGAGCTCCTTAGTGACATTCTCCACGATCTGGTAACTGAACAGCAGTGTTTGCGCAGTGTTTTCGGCCCTAACAGACAAGCAAGGCTCTGTGAAATAACTGCAGAAATCAAGGTGGGACGTACGACTAACGTACTCGTTAGGACAGTGCAGCGATATTTGGTATCCGGGTCATACTGCTCATGTGCCGACGGTTTACGTTTTAATTCTAATAAGACACAAGAAATCCACTTCTGTACGTCACAATTTATAGCACCAGCGACAAATCACAAGCATCACCAAATGCTAAAAGAGGTAATTACCTATGAAAGGCACAATCATTCAACACCAACCATCAAGTATTCACTAAAAATCATTCCATGTAAGAAACATTTGCTCGCATTAAACATTTGAAAAAATTTATTATGTAATTCAAATAAGATGGAGACCATTTGACAGGCTGAGATTTCTGAGAGGTCGACTCATGGTGCTAGTTGCACTGGTGAGAATTTGATGGTTCGAAGCTGCTAGAGCCGCAACAGGAACTTTCTTACTCTCTAACCACGCTCCTTTAAGATTTCTTAAATTCCATAATCACGATAGTTGATCAAGATAAGAAAGTTGAATGGAACATAATATGTATGTGTTCTTTGTTTTACTTTAGACTGAATGGTATAAATTGCATTGGGATCCCACCTATGAATCAGAATGTATTAAATTTAAATTAAGTGTTGGAATCAGTTTTCGCTGTAGCATGTGACGGGCGATTGCAGTCAATGCCCTTTCAGCACGGTAGCTTAGCGTGTTCGGTCAGAGATCTGGTTGCCCTCTGCAACAAAAAAAAAATTAATAAAGGAATCAACGATCAAATTGAAGGGTTGTCATATGACGTCCGACTAGACCAAACGCAACGAACAATACCGAACAAAATGAAGAGAAGTAAAAAAGAAAAAAATATGCAACCAGTGCCCTGTAAGTTGAAAGTAACCATGATTGGAACTAAGAGTGATGCGTCGGAATGTTTCTGGATGTGAGAATTAAAAGTTAAACGCAGTTCCCGAAGACAGATACGCCTTAGCAACATGGAATGGATCCATGCCTGCACGGGGAAAGAAATGTCTATCCGAAAAATACGTTTTCAAGGAGTTAGGATTAGTGTAAGAATATTTCAGAATGTTTTCCGGAAGAGTCTCTATAGAAGGTACACGTGTTGGACAAAATATTGTAAAAAGGTAAATATAATAAAGCGCCTCTTGAGTCGTCACAGTAGGCTGCAAAGTTACATATAGGAGAGAGGCTACTGCGTGTAAGAGTTGCGTCAAAAGCAGTTCCACCTCACTTGTGCAAGAAGTTTTGGAATTGTTCATTTTATATGGCAAAGTTTGAGTACGTACAGTCGTGTAGGCAATGCTTTTAATCAGTGTTCTGAAGCTATATTTTGATGGTGACCATGTCAACAATTGTTGACCATGGTAGCGTAAATGGACAAAGTTTATTTCACACCATTACATTATATCTCACCCCGCCGTCGATAGGTTGGACGACGCTTATTATCTAGTTGTGTTGTTCATCGCCTCACACAAAATATTGGATCGCAGTGTATGAACGACTGCATAACAGAGAGGGGCAAGTGAGGCTAGCACGTAGAGCAGATTGCTTCGAATATACACCGTCTGTGTCATCATTTAGTCATATAAACTTGTTAATCCGCTTAAGGTACCAGTTTGTCCCAACCTACTTTGGAGGAGCGGCTTTGCGGACTGTAATTTCTCTCCGGGTAAACCGAAGTACAAATGGTTCCTGAATGATGAGTGTGCAAAGTATAATTGAAGCAAGTCTTATTCTGGACATCACACTTCATGGGATGGGATGTAAAATGTTACAGACTGGCCGCATAGGACAGATATCCATGGAATACAGCTAAATCAGACTGATGCAGTTTTCGCCGAGGCTGTAGCGTGAGCCCTTGGCTGAAAATGTGGAGGCGACTCCAGAGGTAGGTAAGATGGACAAAATGAGAGACGAGTATTATATATTTTCAACGAAATTAAGTTACAGCTCCTACAAACATACCCAAAAACGATGTACACTAGAAAAGTCGCAGCGATGAGACGAGCTCATTGAAATTTTATGTGTGACTCTAAGATAATTATTTTGAAAGTAAATATGATTTTTAATTACGATAGAATATGAAATTAATAGCATCTAGATCACTGGAGCAATCTGAGCATGTGATGCAACAAATGAAAACTGAGGACATCGGTAAATACGGCAACAAACTACTTTCCGAATTCGGCATGTGCATAAGCATTCCAGACTAGTTTATTAGAGGTATGGTACGTCATGGGACATTACTAAAAATCCTCCACAGTTAGCTGTATTATGAGAGAAGTATCAGGTTTCCGTATGCGTACCTAATATTCCTAGCCGATTAATAGTTACATTTTACAAATTACATTTTACTATTATATATTTATTTATAAGTTTGCGAAATTTTATCGAATTGGTATGACCGAGTAGTCTTAAGTTAAACACTTTTACATTTCAATGAACTTTGAATAATTCTGTGAGTGTGAGTCATAGACTGTAAGTTTTGAATAAAGTGCAGTTGATATTTATATTCGTGTGTAATGAACTTGTGGATGGATTTTACATTCAGCATTCGAAATAATGAACAATAGTTTACAACATATCACCACATCATTAAGTCTTTTAGCTCTGTATTCGTTTCCGTTGCAGTTTGTGTATCAATCCTCTTGTCTTGCATTGCATTAACTCATTCAAATTCCGTTGGCTCTGAGCACTACGGGACTTAACATTTTAGGTCATCAGTCCCCTAGAACATAGAACTACTTAAACCTGACTAACCTAAGGACATCACACACATTCATGCCCGAGGCAGGATTCGAACCTGCGACCGTAGCAATCACGCGGTTCCGGACTGAAGCGCCTATAACCGCACGGCCACCGCGGCCTGCTCAAATTCCGTGTTAGCGATTTCTCTGACATTCCATGTTCCTGTCTTGAAGCTATCCTGTATTCCATATCATTCCTTCCTGCGCCAAGTTACTGGCCTTTATTCTTGGAGAACAAAGAACTGTGATTTCACATGTTTTTGGACAGAAAAAGTGGTCTCCACCTCCGTTGACGTATCTTCTCTATCTGTTGAAGGCGAGTCCTCCATTGCCTCTTCGCCTCCAGCAAGCAAGCGAACTAAACTTACCTGGAACGGAGGTGTGGATCACTGGGTACTATGCCCTCTTACTTGATACACCAAAGCCCACAGGAGGAGGGAATGTAACACTGAAAGTAGTCAGTTAGTTTTTCTGTTGGGCAACACTATCTGATAATGGATGCAAAGGTGATTTAAACTGGCGACAGCAAGGACAGAAATTTAGAAAAAGTATAGTTTGTTAACATTGAATATAAATTTAAATGTTAGAAAATTGAAAGTTGGAAAACCTGATTCAGGTTTTTTTTCATTTATATGTTTAATTGGATTATTAAAGGAGGTCTACAGCAAAGGAATTAAAGCCACCAAGCTTCATAATTACAGAGACTGGATAGACTGCTTTAGAAAGCATGATTCCTTTTCACTCTGTAACCTGGTGACTGATATTTTATTTTCGTAAGTCTGTGGGCTGCGTTGAAAGTGCAGGGCACGGTAGATTTGTGAGTGGGACTGGACAGAAGAGGAACGCTGATGCGAGGAATACGTCCTTTGTGGAGAGTTCGGTCTGGCCAGCGAGCGACTCTGTATGTCTGGCGCCGAGGTGGCTAGGAGCCACGCAGGGCCATGTGCACTTTATAGCTAAGGAATAGGCCGAACGCCAAACCCTGACCTGCTCAGAATTTTTTACGTCATGGGAGGGCTGCATTTGGACATTTCTTGGAAGGGCCATGGCACATAGAAATTGGCCTCTCTCTCAAAGAATTTGATGGGCTCAGACAATGGGCCTAGCCTGGTGACTCTGTTTATGTAAATTCTCATCACCTCTGGGCCAAGGGCAGTGGAAAACGCAAGAAACTTTCATTGGCAGAAGAGCCAGTGATGTGAAAGTGGTGATTCACAAACTCCTGTTTTTGGAAGTGAGGGCGAATTCCGAATGTTCATTGGATTTGTTTAGAGAGCGTTGTCTTGGTTGGATTTTCGGTGACAGAGGACTCCATGCAACTGGAGCTGACGTCTATGTACTTTTAACGATTGTTGGACTAATATGTAACGGTGACAATCTGTACGAGTCCACGTGTGTGGAACTCGGCTTCAGAGCTTCGTGAAGGGCTGTTGAGCTTGGCCCTGTTGGGTTAAGTTAGATGTTCGGGATTGTGCTCATCGCTGTGTCTTGTTCGAGAAGCTCCGCGCTTTGGAAATAGGTTCCAGACGGGGTCCGGAGTCGACTCCTGCACAGACATCCATTTCTCGAACGACAACGACAGCAAAGTTTTCTGTGGTAGAGCCACAGCACGTCAGTGGCCCCATTATCACACAAGGTAAGCATAATTCGCAACGCCGGCACGTAGGGAAATTGTGAGTCATCCATTGCGACTTATTTCATAGAACAGTTTCTGTCCGAAATCCAAAGGAGTTCTTCTGAACGCATGTGGTCTGTCGATAGTTCGATGTTCAGCCACTGTATTTTGCATTATAATTCGTGCGGTTGAACAGAAGTTTACAGGGTTCGGAGTGAGACAGAATTGCTTTGGAAGGGCCTGGGAGACAGCTCTGTGAGCCAGTGAACACGAAGTCAGTTCGTATCTGAGCACTGTTTGCCAATTATAGATGTAGTACGTGTATTTAATGAAGATAGACTTTGCACAGGAATAAATTAAGTTTTAATTACTCGGTGTTTAGATTTAAGACCTATCATTCACTTTAGAGTTGATTTTATAACATATTTCATCTGAGATTGACAGCTGTGGAGTTTTTCAGATAGCGGTACTGAGTATCGCATACATTATTTAGTGGGCTTTGAATGAAAGGATGTGGCAGGCTTTAATGTAAATTTATGAACTAGATGGTCAGCCTCACACATTCATGGCTTTTCTGAAGCTATTTGACTGGAGTGTAGCACTGTACTGAAGTGAAACGTGGGTAGAGAACAGTCCGTACGAGACGTTTTCGATTTATGATGTTACATAAGAATATTGAAGGTTATAGAGGTAGATCGGATGATGAATAATGAGATGGTAAATAGAACTGGGGACCAAAGGAAATACTATGGCACAACCTGAGTGAAAGAACGGAACGGTGGATAAGACCCATTCTGAGGCATCGGGGAATTGAGAATTTGGTGACGGAGGGAACTGCGGGGGTGTAAAAATTGTACAGGGAGACCAGGGCTTGAATACAGAAAGCAAATTAAAACTATGCTACAGTACTTATGCAGGGATGAAGATGCTTGCACGGGACAGACCATTATGGAGAACTGCATTAAACCAGTCGGCAGAATGAAGGCCACAAGAACAACAACAACGACAACAGTATCTCAAGGAACCCGATGAATGACAAACATGCAGTCTGTTTGTTGTTAGTACCGAAATTTATGTTGCTATATACAATCCGTTTTGTAAAAGAACTCATGTTACATGTGAACATAAATTTTTTCCGTACGTAGGCATACTGTCATATTGGGGTGCCGCTGCCTCAGTATGCGAGGCATGTTGAGAAAGTAAGTGTAGTGTGGCTCATATTCTAGTGTCCAGTTGCGTAAAAAATGTCGGTAAGAAATCCAGCCAGGTGCGTGCCACATGCTGTGGTCCCCTTACAACTCGCGGAAGGAATAACACGTACAGAAAGTGTTCCTTGAATGAAAACGGTTTACGCCGAAGGTGTTGGGGATAGAACTAGTGTGGTTAAGTGATGTAGGGAGTCTATTGGACGCAGGACAAATGTCCGTGGAGAACAGAGAGGAGGATGACCTTCCATTTTTACTGATCGGTACGTGAAAAAAATCGAGGCAAATGTTCGTGAACCCACCGACTGACACCGCATGAAATCTCTGCGATATTTGCTCAACTCCTTAGAACTCTCTTACACGAAATGCCCACAGAAACGCTGAGATACCGGAAACTGGGCGCAAGATGGGTCCCAAAACAGCTGAAGAGCAGCACACAAAAAAAACGTGTCAGTAGCGCCCGTGAGTTTCTTAATAAACTTGTATTGGGAAGAGAGGATTTTTTTAGTTCTTTTGTGATTGGAGATGAAACTCGGGTGGCTCAGTAGACGCCTGGGACAATAACATAGTCGTCTAAGGGATATTATACCAATTCCCCATCCGCCAAAAGATTCAAAACCACAGTTTCGATAAAAAAAACCGTAGCCTTAGTGTCTTGTAACCGAAACATCATTTTGGTGGAATTTCTGCCTTATGAGGAGACCATCAATGGATAGCCGTATTGTGGGAGCAGAAAAAGCTCAAAAGTAGCACTGGAAACAGAAGGAGGGGAATACTGGCTAGAGGAGTAGGCTTCTTCCACCACAACGCCCGTCCTCACACAGCCTTAGCCACCAAGGCACTCTTGGAATCACTCGGTTCGGTTGTTTTGAACCACCCTAACATTTCCCTTACTTCGCTCCTTCGGATTATAGTATTTTCACCTTCCTGAAGGCGCATATGAGTCGAATTAAATTTCCAGCCGGTTCTGAAGTTGCAGAAGGACGTGGCGGGAGAGTTCTTCGAGGAAGACATAAGGAAGCTTCTCCCACGGCTCACCGCATGCATTGAACGGGAAGCGATTATGTAGAAAACACAGTCAACAAGTGCATCAACAATATTCGATAATTTTTTTCTAGTGCACTTTTTATAAAAACAATATAAAAATCTAGTGCACTTAATTTCTGACATGCCTCGTATGACAAAAATAAACTGGAGTGACGCTTCTTTGCGTTTTAGACGTGAAGCTTTTAAGTGTGACAGTGAGGCACTGTGTTCCGGCAGTGAGAGCATCACGCATCGATATTGACGCACGCATCGACCGCCTGCGTGGCTTACCGGCTTACCGGCGTGTGCGGCAATTTGTCAGCTGGCGTCACACATAACTCGATAGGCAACCTGGCCGGAGCCAATTAGGGCCCGTGCCGTGGCCTGGCGTGGGCGCACGTGCTGCCTCATTTGGCCTGCGGTGGCGCCAGGAATAACCTGCTAAAGGGTCGCGCGTCGCCAGCGCCACGGCGAATGAAAGTGATGAAAAAACCAGGGGAGGAAAGGGGGAGGTACTCTCCCCGCAGGGGGCGTTAATGGGAGCCCGCAGCGCCACATGCGTGAAAACTGCGGGGGAGGAAGTGCTTGGCCGAGCTGTCACAGCTGGCGCATCTCGCACCGAAACATTGCGAATCGCGGGGCGTTCGGTCCACGGATGATAGGCTGCATGCAGGTGAGCGGTGAGAACAATAGCTCTCCAGCTCTGTATGGGGACAGAGAGCGTTGAAAAGAAAGCAACACGTGAGGTACGCGTGTGCATGTTTGCGTGTGTGTGTGTGTGTGTGTGTGTGTGTGTGTGTGTGTGTTTGTGGTGGGATGCATATGAAACAGCACGTGACCATAAAAGAAATCAAACCTTTTGTTTCTGCCTTCGAGTACTTCGATATTCGCAGTGTAGGTAGTGACACCACTGTTTTTTTATTTTTATTATTTTTTATTTACTTATTTATTTATTTTTTTGTGAAACTGTCAAGTGATATGTGTCCATGGTGAAATACAAGACAGAATTCTCCTTGACTGAAACGATTTACTTGAATAGTTTCGAAAATTGTATGAGCACCATTACATCTGCTCCTTAATCTATATCTTGTAATATTTCTGGCTTATTCAGCTATCATATTAGGCTCCCGGAAGCTATTCCCAGGGCAGTGGAGATGCAAGAAGCTTATAGATGACGCAATGTGGGATGAGGTACCGGTGACAGATGTTACATTCGGTACCATTCCCGTGAGAAAGACCGCCTGCATGATGCTGCTGCTCTGTGAGTGGCTGCTGTGTTCGGCGGTAGGACGCCAAAACGTTAAACTTTAGTTGCTATTATTAATTAAACTTGTCATCCAAATTACTTCATTTTTTAAATAAACATCTCTCAACAGCCAGCTATCAACCAGTCATTTCAAAATTATTAAAATCGAAGTATTACTAAAACAAAAGACTGACCATATTACTGCCGATGCACTTCGGTGGCGTTCGGGTCACGCCTTGCTGGGTTGGCTCTCGAAGTGTCTCGGGCAGTCCGGCTCTCCAGTTCTGACCGTTCCAGTAGACAGACATGTTGTCTGTTATAGCAGTATTTGTTTCATGCAATTTTGTTTACTACAGTTCGGACCGTCGCTAGGTACAGGCATGTTGTCTGTAATAGTAGTATTTGATTCATGTAATTTTATTCTCCAGTTCTGACGGTTCCAGTAGACAGACATGATGTCTGTGGCATGATTTATTTCTTGTTATTTTAGCCTGATATAATGACTGTGGAAAGATATGTTCAATACGTTGTGATCAAGAATAGTTTCTCATGTCTATATCCATAAAAACGTGAGTGGCATCCCAAATGAGTTATAGTTTATTCGTAGCAGCAGTTCCTTGCGAAGTTAACTTCAGCCTCAAGAAAAAGAATCCACGACCTGCGTGCTGTTTTCTGCGCTGGGGACATCATAATCATGAAAACAGCAGGGTAGTGAAGTGTATAAGAACTTATGTATTCCACACAGGGCAGTGGAAACAACTAGGCACCTCACGTGTACTGCATGCATAGTACAAATGTGCTCAGTGACACGTCATCTGCAGTAATGCAGAGGAGGTAAAGAAGGATGAAAGTATTAACATGATCTCACTTTTATTCCTTTATCTTGCTGTAATCTACATATACATTTACATAAATATTGAGGAGTTGCTCACCAGTTATGCAATGAAAATCCAAAGTTGATTGTTTCTTAAAGTTGCAGCAAGAATTTAACAGTTGGCAAATGGTACAACTTAGTAGAATAGAACAGCCGTGACGGGGAAGCAACCCACACTGAGGATGGATAATTTTACTGAGGCGCACACTATGGTGCGTCGCAGAAAAGTTCCCTGATTTTATACTACGGCTTACCTCACAGAAATCCACCGTCGTGTACTTTATTTGCAGATCTGCACGGTACGAGGTCATTGAGTGGGCTGGCAGACCTTATTCTTCGGAAGCGATCAGAACTGCAACGTTTTAATTGCAAAATATTTCATACGGCCGAGAAATGATCGGAATAAATACCTCAAGGGGGAGGGCGGGGGTTTCGGCCAATTGACAGAAAAGCAATTAACGTAAGGATACTAATTATGACCGACAACCCCGCTAGCTTTCATCTGGAACATGTACAAATCTCAAGATAAAAAATTACGGTGTCAAATATTTGCCTGAATCGATGATGGACCCAACACATTATATAGAATTTATCTTCGTAGATCAAATATACTTACAACTAACTAACTAACATCTGCTCATCTTAAGCTCCTAATGACAAAATGCGATATCACAGGTATAAGATAAAAAAAAAAGTTTTTCTTCATTTATTCTCAATGGCTCTGCATTCACCATCTTTACAACTTCTGGAAGTTTCGTTCTGTTAAATGCACTCTTTGAATATTTGGCAGATGTCTTTATCACAAACATCGGTTTGTTGTTGTTGTGGTCTTCAGTCCTAAGACTGGTTTGATGCAGCACTCCATGCTACTCTATCCTGTGCAAGCTTCTTCATCTCCCAGTACCTACTGCAACCTACATTCTTCTGAATCTGTTTAGTGTATTCATCCCTTGGTCTCCCACTACGATTATTACCCTCCACGCTGCTCTCCAATACTAAATTGGTGATCCGTCGATGCCTCAGAACATGTCCTACCAACCGATCCATTCTTCTGGTCAAGTTGTGCCACAAATTTCTCTTCTCCCCAATCCTATTCAATACTTCCTCATTAGTTATGTGATCTACCCATCTAATCTTCAGCATTCTTCTGTAGCAGCACATTTCTAAATCTTCTATTCTCTTCTTGTCCAAACTATTTATCGTCCATGTTTCACTTCCATACACGGCTACACTTCATACAAATACTTTCAGAAATGACTTCCTGACACTGAAATCTATACTCGATGTTAACAATTTTCTCTTCTTCAGAAACGCTTTCCTTTCCATTGCCAGTCTACATTTTATATCCTCTGTCCTTCGACCATCATCAGTTATCTTGCTCCCCAAATAGCAAAACTCCTTTACTACTTTAAGTGTCTCATTTTCTAATCTAATTCCTTCAGCATCACCCGACTTAATTTGACTACATTCCATTATCCTCGTTTTGCTTTGGTTGATGTTCACCTTATATCCTTTCAAGACACTGTCCATTCCATTCAACTGCTCTTCCAAGTCCTTTGCTGTCCCTGACAGAATTACAATGTCATCGGCGAACCTCAAAGTTTTTATTTCTTCTCCATGGATTTTAATACCTACTCCGAATTTTTCTTTTGTTTCCTTTACTGCTTGCTCAATATACAGATTGAATAACATCGGGGAGAGGCTACAACCCTGTCTCACTCCCTTCCCAACCACTGCTTCCCTTTCATGTCCCTCGACTCTTACAACTGCAGTCTTGTTTCTGTACAAATTGTAAATAGCCTTTCGCTCCCTGTATTTTAACCCTGACACCTTTAGAATTTGAAAGAGAGTATTCCAGTCAACATTGTCAAAAGCTTTCTCTAAGTCTACAAATGCTAGAAACGTAGGTTTGCCTTTCCTTAATCTTTCTTCTAAGATAAGTCGTAAGGTCAGTATTGCCTCACGTGTTCCAGTATTTCTACGGAATCCAAACTGATCTTCCCCGAGGTCGGCTTCTACTAGTTTTTCCATTCGTCTGTAACGAATTCGTGTTAGTATTTTGCAGCTGTGACTTACTAAACTGATAGTCCGGTAATTTTCACATATGTCAACACCTGCTTTCTGTGGGATCGGAATTATTATATTCTTCTTGAAGTCTGAGGGTATTTCGCCTGTTTCATACATCTTGCTCACCAGATGGTAGAGTTTCGACAGGACTGGCTCTCCCAAGCCCGTCAGTCGTTCCAATGGAATGTTGTCTACTCCGGGGGCCTTGTTTCGACTCATGTCTTTCAGTGCTCTGTCAAACTCTTCACGCAGTATCGTATCTCCCATTTCATCTTCATCTACATTCTCTTCAATTTCCATAATATTGTCCTCAAGTACATCGCCCTTGTATAGACCCTCTATATACCCCTTCCACCTTTCTGCTTTCCCTTCTTTGCTTAGAACTGGATTTCCATCTGAGCTCTTGATGTTCATACAAGTGGTTCTCTTATCTCCAAAGGTCTCTTTAATTTTCCTGTAGGCAGTATCTCTCTTACCCCTAGTGAGATAAGCCTCTACATCCTTACATTTGTCCTCTAGCCATCCCTGCTTAGCCATTTTGCACTTCCTGTCGATATCATTTTTGAGACGTTTGTATTCCTTTTTGCCTGCTTCATTTACTGCATTTTTATATTTTCTCCTTTCATCAATTAAATTCAATATTTCTTCTGTCACCCAAGGATTTTTACTACCCCTCGTCTTTTTACCTACTTGATCCTCTGCTGCCTTCACTACTTCATCCCTCAAAGCTACCCATTCTTCTTCTACTGTATTTCTTTCCCCGATTACTGTCAATTGTTTCCTTATGCTCTCCCTGAAACTCTGTACAACCTCTGGTTCTTTCAGTTTATCCAGGTCCCATCTCCTGAAATTCTCACCTTTTTGCAGTTTCTTCAGTTTTAATCTACAGGTCATTACCAATGGATTGGGGTCAGAGTCCACATCCGCCCCTGGAAATGTCTTACAATTTAAAACCTGGATCCTAAATCTCTGTCTTATCATTATATAATCTATCTGGTACCTTTTAGTACCTCCATGTATACAACCTTCTTTCATGATTCTTAAACCAAGTGTTAGCTATGATTAAGTTGTGCTCTGTGCAAAATTCTACCAGGTGGCTTCCTCTTTCATTTCTTAGTCCCAATCGATATGCACCTACTACGTTTCCTTCTCTCCCTTTTCCTACTACCGAATTCCAGTCACCCATGACTGTTAAATTTTCGTCACCCTTCACTATCTGAATAATTTCTTTTATTTCATCATACATTTCTTCAATTTCTTCGTCATCTGCAGAGCTAGTTGGCATATAAACTTGTACTACTGTAGTAGGTGTGGGCTTCGTATCTATCTTGGCCACAATAATGCGTTCACTATGCTGTTTGTAGTAGCTTACCCGCATTCCTATTTTTTAATTCATTATTAAACCTGCTCCTGCATTACCCCTATTTGATTTTGTGTTTATAACCCTGTAGTCACCTGACCAGAAGTCTTGTTCCTCCTGCCACCGAACTTCACTAATTCCCACTATATCTAAATTTAACCTATCCATTTCCCTTTTTAAATTTTCTAACCTACCTGCCCGATTAAGGGATCTGACATTCCACTCTCCGATCCGTAGAACGCCAGTTTTCTTTCTCCTGATAACGACATCCTCTTGACTAGTCCCCGCCCGGAGATCCGAATGGGGGACTATTTTACCTCCGGAATATTTTACCCAAGAGGACGCCATCATCGTTTAATCATACAGTAAAGCTGCATGCCCTCGGGAAAAATTAAGGCCATAGTTTCCCCTTGCTTTCAGCCGTTCGCAGTACCAGCACAGCAAGGCCGTTTGGGTTTTTGTTACAAGGCCAGATCAGTCAATCATCCAGACTGTTGCCCTTGCAACTACTTAAAAGGCTGGTGCCCCTCTTCAGGAACCACACGTTTGTCTGGCCTCTCAACAGATACCCCTCCCTTGTGGTTGCTCCTACGGTACGGCTATTTGTATCGCTGAGGCACGCAAGCCTCCCCACCAACGGCAAGTTCAATGGTTCATGGGGGGAGGAACATCGGTTTACAAATGTGATATCATTTTCTTATCTCACACTATTACATTATAAATTACTAGAGCAAAAATTTGATAAAAATGGGAAATAATAATATGAAACACTTCTATAACCCACAAGCTACCATACCACCCATGTTGGCGGCTACATTATCCTGCAGCTAATCATTCCCTTTCCTGTTCCATTCGCAATGTAGAGAGGGAAGATGATCGTCTGTATACTTCCTGGTAAGCTTTGTCTTCGCTGCCTTTGCGCGAGATGTACGTCAGTGGCGTCATAATCTCATGCAGTCTGTCGAAAATGTCGCTTTGTAAACCTGTTCAATAGCGTTTCACAAAAGATGGAAAATAGTCGTTTGTCTGCTATCGTGGGACCTTAGCTAATATGCAGGGTAGGCGGAAGAATCGCGAAGCTATGCAGATCACGCCGAAGTGGGTTTACATTAAATCTCCACAATTAGTGTAACGCAGTCTTACAATGGACCTGATGTAAATTCTTTGTTGAATGGATAAACTCTCACATAATTTGTTCATTTAGTTAACTGATAGAAGCTCCTCTCCAAAAATGACGATGGGAAAGAATTCTGGTAAGTGTAACTGTTTAACAGATACATGCCGTCCTAAAAATTTGCAGTTACATTTATTTTTACATTACATTTATTTTTACATTTTTTTTAATGCAACACTAAATTAATCATAAATTTGTGGAAGCAACAGTCATCTGTAGTGGCGTAAACAGAAAACGAAAATAATTCTTACTTGATAGAGGTTCTGACAGGAACCTAACACGAACTCTAGTGTGCTTCTCTATTACGAGTAGGTGGAGCAAAGAGAACAGGTGAAACATATATGATAGCGATAAACATTTGGGTAAATACCTACATCGAAATTACAGTGTATACAGATGTGCCAGTGTTGACATCTCAATCATAATCATCATAAACGAAATCAGTTCTATAGTGTGAGAGGAAAGAAACATTAAAATATTGTAATCATCACAAGTGCAATGCATTGTGAGAATATCAATAGGCAAACACTGTTATCAATCTTCTTACTTTTTATATGACTATGAGTACGCTACTCACGTTGTTGTGCGAGAGTACAATGCTAATTTCTGCAGAATGTTTTTTTTTCTGTATACTTTAGTAAATGCTCATGAAAGTACAGGGCAAAGGGAATTAAAAGAAAGGAATGTGCACAGTATTTCGCTGCTGTAGAAAAAAAACTACATTTTCCAATCGTCTGGCGGTCACAAAAGACATAACAAATGAAAATATGACCATAAATCTTTGAACTATGCAAGTGCCAATTACTTAAAAATACTCCGAAAGCAAAATTTATATCGTTTGAAGAAAAGTACTTAAGATCTAGGAACAAGTCAAGTAAGCATACAGAATGAAAATAATTAATAAATTATATGTTTCCGATGAAGCCTCTTAACTACAGCTGAAAAAGTATGAGAAATGATATTGTGAAGCGAATGGGTAAAACTTCACTAGCGCAAGCAAAGTCACAAATTCATCAAAGCAACTACAGGGCAGTACGGTTCTTCAGTCCTTCGCGTTGCTGCTCACAAAGAAAAAAAAATGCATATTGTTGAAACAAAGTCTTTATCTTCCTGTAAATTCATATACACGTATTATGGTTTTGCATTACCTTACTCATCAGAGAAACATACCAAAACACAATCAACAAAGCATGCAAACAGTAAAATCATCACGTAATCTTCAACTATCCGTAACATCAGTATCCCATATTTCATATCATAAATCACAAACTTCTGTATAATAGTAATAATAAAAAAATTTCTTACTATCTCATCATATCATCATTATAAAAAACCATAAACAATTGCCTCACATACTTCATCTATAATAACTGTTAGTCTTCGGAAAACCTATAGAAACCCTGGTTATATCTCTGTGATAGACTATCCCAGTGCAAGACGCTGAAATTAAATACCTCTTCCGACTATGGACAGCACATGTTATACCTGTGCACATAAATATATGCTACCTGTTTTATAATTCCTGTCTGGAATCCACTGTTGCATACTTCTTTCCGGTAGTCTTTAAGAGAAAATGCATCATGACGCGCAAAATTTGATGTTATTGTCTCTCATGTTCATTTTATTTTCTGTGATGCCTTTGTCTCTGAGAAAATAATCATTGCTATCTTCTTTTACGTAACCTTTGCTTGTAAAATGATGGATGGAAAAGATCTGGGTCAGTTATCTTAGAACATGACGTGTTGTATGCTCTGTAACAATCAGTGTAACTATTACATGGAAGTCATGACACAGTGAAAATAAACATACGAAATGACATAGTACTGTATGAGGCTAAAAAACTTGTGTGTACACATACATGTGTGTACACATACATTTGACTGGAAGAAAAGTTGTAGATAAGGCTTAACTACAAACTATATACAAACTGTTGATGTCAAAAGAAAATGAAACACGTGTTCTCACAACATGACTGTTATGTATCGGCGCGATGTTATCAGCATTAGGGAAAAGAAAGTCAAATAATTATTCAGTCAACGGTTGGACACTTGTTCTTCGCTTTACAAGAAAATGAGTACGCTCGAACTAAAACTATTCATCCAACTTCGAATTTCTTAGTGTGACACACCTTTTTTTGAAGCATTTCCCTGTTCTAAGCTGCCTTTTTTATGTTCATAATTGCAGTCAGAACCTTGGCTTTGCTTGTCTGCAAAAGTCGAAATGTGATTCGTCATCTGCATGGTCGGTAGCGAAAGACTTATCGGTGAAAAATGGTGTACACTATTGTGTATTCCTTGTGTATAAAAAAAAAGCTCTAATCTGTTAAGTTCCCGTTGATCCATTGAAATTTTCTGCTGAAACTATAATGAAACTTGCTTGTAATTGTTGCATAGTAAAATACAAGAATCTTTGAAGTCCATAATTGCTTTATTTCTCTCAATTCAGTTGTTAAAAGTGGGACGAACCAAAACTTTGTGACTGTGACTGTGCGTAGTAAATTTTAGGCGTGTCTTTAGTTTTACATTTGCTCCTTCTCCAGAAACTGCTCCTCTGACTTAAGCCATTTGTACTGGGAATCTAGGGCAAGAATTATTCGCATTGCATTTATTAAATGCTGCATCACTAATCGCAGTAACCGGAGATTTAGAATCAATTACTGCCAGGAAGCTACGTGGGTCAACGTGTATGTTGATAACCGTGTAGTACACAATCTTTTGTGGCTGTTTTTTCATACAATGAAATGTCTCTTATGTCTTCCAGCGTGATAATACGTTCTATTACTGGATTCATACTTGCAGATAATGTTTTGCTGTGGACATCTGCAGCATGCTGAGCTTCTAGTTATTTTCTGTCTGGAGGTTGGCAGCGACTATCTGCTTCTTTTAATACGTAGTGTCATTGCTGTCCTTAACTACCATTTTGCCTGCTGTCATTGCGGTTACTGTGTCTGTGATTGTGATTGTGGGTTTGTTGTCTGTTGTCGTACTTTCTGTTGTATAGTACGTGACGACTGAAATTAGCTCACTGTTTCGATGTGCATAATTGTTTCCCTGACTATCATTATTGTAATACTGGTCTGATCCGTAATTTTGATGAGACGAATTTTGATTGCTGCTGAATGTGTTGCTCGTTGCCACCAAAATTTTGGTTTTGTTGCTGGCTATACTGAGGCAGTAAAATTGTTTCGCTCGTTGTAATTATTCTGCTACTTCTGACTATTGCCGTATCGTCCGTTGTCTCTGTTATTAAATGGCCTGTTATAAGCTTAATTCCTAGTGCTATTGTATCCTCTGTTGTTATGAGAGAAATTCTTAGTAATGAGAAAATAGTCAGACTGCTTAATGCCCAGTAATTAAAGTAGGTCGCGGTATACATTAATACTTCCTTTTTGTTGTCCTGTGAGTGAAAAAGCACGTAGTGAACAAGGAAGCTCAGAGATACAAACCAGAATCAGAGCTGACTACATGTACGGCTCAGTTAAATGCTGGTTCTGGTGTGCCATGTACTCAAAATATTGCATAATTGTCGCGACTTGCGATTTCTCAAAATGGGGTAGGCTGATTAACTCCTCTTTGACGCCTCGCTATGTCGTTTCCGACGAATATGCCGCTAAAAATGCGTTCTGGAATTCTTCAACAGAACAGCATTGTCTGGCAATTAGACGCAGTCGTACAGCGGGTTCGGCTTCTACAATACTGCAAATGAACTCTAATTTGATAATTACTGGCCAAGCTGGAGGCAAAGAGGAAGAGAATTGTTGGACACAATCTAACGGGTACAAGTAAATATTTCCATATTTAAAAACTTTGCATTTTCATACAGAAAGAAAATATTTATAGTCGATTCTGTCGTGTCTAGGAGAATTTTGTACATCGTTTCTATTATAAAATGTTTGCGATTGTCACTGTTCTGTTTCAAAGTCCCTGATTCTTTTAATTCTGCCTACGTTTTGTTCATATGTAAATCTAGCTGAGCGCCCATAAAAAGTATTTGGAGAATCACAAGGGCTTTGTATATGAACCTACTTTTCGCAATATAGGCAAGATTACTTTTTAATCTGTTAACATTCTGTACCTTGATAATTTTCACTGTTTGTTAGTCGTCCTGCGGACGCCGTAATGAAAGAAATGCGAAAATGGTGTGTGAAGTGTGATAGCCGAATCTGACTCTGTGTTGAACTCTAATTCTTCGAATTTCTGAGAAATGTCTTCTACTTGTACTGTTAGAGATTGTAATTTCGTGCTAGTGTCATTGCCGAATTTATTAATTTCCGATTTGAAATACATGAACTTTTCCGAATGCATGAGTGTTTTACGTTGTAGTCTTGCGACTGGAACACTGGGAACTACTTTATTTATTTCTTTAAGAAGCAAATCTTCCTCTTTGTGCATTGTTTCTTTAATTTTTTTAACTGTTTATCTACTTCAACAGCTCGTTGCGAAAATAAAGTCTGCAACTGTGTCTCATTTTCTGAAAGCGCTTCTAAATGATCAGAAACGTTATTTAATTTCGTGTTACTGTGGTTTATTAGCAGATTCTCAAGTGTTGCACTGTTCTTTCGTAATTTTGGTCAATATTACGTGACAGAATTTTGTTACTTTCTTGTTGTTGAGTCGCAAGAATTTTCGTGCTCCCTGAGAGTAAAATCTGAGGCATAGCAACAAGATCATTTGTCTGTAAATTATTGCCTTTAATCATTGTGCGATAAGTGGACTGTTAATCGGTATTCTCATTGCCTACTTCTGCTGTGATCTGACTTTTCAATTTCTGTGTTGTTGTTGATTCCTACATCTTTGATGTAAGAAATATTTAGGCTTGCAAACAACATTGCTATCAGAATTTGGTAACTTTTTCATATTTGTTGGAACGTGACTGTCTGTGAGGGAAGAATCTACATCTTGATTTGCTGAGTTTGATTTTGTAAAATAGGATACAATAATTCATAATTCGTCAAAAATAGTTGTATTGTTTTCTGTTGAATTGGACATAGCTGTTGGTTGATGAACACTGGCGAGAGAACTACTGTTTGCTGTCTTACACGGCACCAAAATAAAGAACAATATTCACAATCAACTAAACCGTCAAAAATTATGTATACTGACCTCTATGGGAAAGGGAGCACAAATGATTAATTTATAATCGCAGCGAAAAACCAATTCCGAACAAAATGTTACAGAGAGCAGTGCACATATTTGACTACAAATTTCACATAAGATTCCACGACACGCGAACCGTATCCAGCTGTCTCCAAGTCAAAGTTTCCTTTACAGATTATTTTCGTTTGGTACTGAACTCGTACTGGTTTGGTTGGTTTGTTGTAACTTTGCTGCTGATTAGCTTCTGGTAACTTTGTGCAAATATATATGCTTGCGAGAGAACAAAAAGATTTTGGCCCGTTTTATAATATTTCTAAAAGAATGTGGAATCTGATTAAATCCCGAACTTAACTGTTAATCTGTTGAATCAAAGAAAGTGGTCTCTGTGCGTATTGATCCGCCTAATAATGTTGTTCATGAAATGGTCCCTCTGCATTAATAATTTTCGTAGTAAACTGATCCTGAAATGAAAATATCTTACCCATAATGTTATTGTTTGTAAATTCGGCACTTGCTCCTCTCTGTGGGCCACCTGCAAATTTCTGACTACAGTTGCTGAGAACTTAGTGCAATTCCCCACACAACAACTAAACTATTTTATAAACATCGTTGAATGAGACACGCCTTTCAATAAAACCAACTTGGATCGAGGATATAGGTAAAACATTCCTGCAATCAACTGTCTTTAAATAGTTTGATATATTATTAACTATATTAAATTATTGTTACAACACTCATTAACATTGACAAAGGACAACATTGATATCACTGTCACAAAAGTCAGACAAATGATTGATAAACCTAAAAAATACCTCACAGCGAACATTACACAATCTTTAATGAAGTATCCTGATACGGATTTCTCATTCAACAATGAATCCTAAATACGTGCAAATGCAGTGCCACTAAATAAAAAATATTACCTTCATTCCTCTTCATATCCCTTTTCAATACCGTTACATCTCATTTCATTCTAAAACACTAATAAAATCTGTATCCTCTGTTTCACAATATTCAGACACAAATCATGTTATTTAAACACAGATAACTAAACTCCCGCATTTCTCACTGAAAACTCATCTTCCAGCGACACAACTACTCTGACCAAAGAGCGTTCTCAAATAATAAGCGATTCAAAATTTTCTCTCTGCGTTTACGACATCCAGAGTATGTACAAATTCCATAAATTCAAAAATAGACTTCCAATAGACCTGTTTCAGTAGATGTATGTGTAGATGTTATTCAATCTGTACACTGAACAACTTGCGAATGGACCCAAGGAGATATTTCTGAAGAAAATCAAAGTCCATCTGTTGAGGTCGTAATTCTGCCAGACACTGGAGAGCAGTGGAACGGAATAAGAAGTGTCTTGAAAAGCAATTACAAGACGAACTTGTACGAAAATAAAATAAAGATTATGAAATGTATTCGTTGCTAAAAGGATGACGAAGAGATTTTATTTCTGAATGAGACATTAAATTTAGTGGACGATTTTAGCTATTTTGGAAGAAGATTAACTAATGTTGGCCGAATTAGAGTGGATATAAAACGCAGACTAGTAGTATTAAGAAAAGAAGAACCTTACAATTTCTGGAACCCCCTGTCGTTATCAAGACTGGTTCACTATCTAAAGTTAACTGAGCACGTTGTTCAAAGACATAATGGCCGGCTATGACTGTAAAACTATTCTCTCATAAAATCCACTATTGAAATTTCAGCCGCGTGGAGTGCTACAAAACTGCAAAACAGAGCGTGAGAAGATAATAGCAGTTAGTGCGATGAATATGTCAATTATTCCGGTGCTCAGATACAGCCTGAAGTGTTTGTAAGGGTGCTCCAGAGGAGGTTGTGCTGAGAAACAGTTGTTAAGAAAGAAGATCGATACGTTGCGCCTTTTCCCAGTCTTGCACTGAGGTTACCCAATCAGGTCGTAGTGAGCTCAAATCTAGGCAGCCTTCCAGAGGCGGTGCCGCCTGACGTGTTCTTCATTTGGTTTCCTAAGACAGAACAAACGCAGGTTTTGCTCACCTAGATCAAATTTGTCATTTGCGAGAGAGGCACATTTTAGATGGTAGTGGGCATTTAAACAAATGGTAACTAACAGACCCAGTGATGTCAGTGCTTCACCGTGTTCTAAGGCTTTCAAGTGCTTGAATTTGCGCACGCAAAACGTGATAAGATAGCTTCAGTGCTAAAGAACTAGGAGACGGCACAACATATCGAATTTCTTTCTTAATTATTATTTCCCAGCACAACGTCTTTGCAAGCTTTTCAGGCTGTTTCTGACCACTGTCTACAATGAAATAACCCCGTATTTCCATTGTGCCTCAGCACGTCAAAACTTAGAAAAAACTGACATGTATACTGTTGAAACAGTGAAAGTGGAATTTATGAGTATGTGGTTTCAATAGTCAAGGCGGCCATCAAGAAAATAAATATTGCTTTGTATTACAATAACAAAACTATATTAACTGTGAAATTTTAGAGCTTTAAATGCGTAAAAATAAATGATATTTTACTGCAAGAAAGTCGGTACTACTCAATGAGGCGAGTCTAGGCAAGACGTCTTATTCGTATTTGAGAGAACTTGTAACAATTGAAACATATTTCCTGTTACTATCATACACTTTCACAAAAAAATTTAAAAATATGTTGAGATAATAATATTCCTTTATACCTTCGTAGCACACAGAAAGTTTCCAGGGAGTGTTGTCCTCGTCTGGCACTATTGCCAAATTTCGCTTGTTGTTTTCGAAAGGTCCCTAGTGTGACAGAGACCATGACCTCCGAATTACGACCACAAGTGGGAGCTGAGCTGAACTGGATTACACTCCGCGGAACGACAAACTGTGCTCCGGGTTTAACAAAAGAGTGCTGGAGCCGGCGCTGAAGATGGATGTCCAGAACGGCGCGGAGTGCGACGTGCGACGTGCGACGTGCGACGTGCGACGGGCGCCGGCAGGCCGGTCACGTAGCGGCCACACGACGTGCCACAATCTGCCGCACCCCCAACTCCGCCCCCGTTTCGGGCGGCAAGACACAAATTCAATTCGGACGCTGCGCCCCGGGAGGTTCCGTTCACCTGTTATTGAAATCCCCACATAATTCCACCGCTCTCCTCACTGACCGGCCACACGGCGAAACCTCCTTACCGCCTCCAAACGGGTGGAACGACTTTAACACCGCTTGACTGGTGAGCGCCAATGCCGTTTTTATCACAGGGACCTTCCTTTACGTAGCTGTATAATTCTATTAATAGATATTTCGCTACTATAAAACATGTTAATAACAGACAGCGATCGAAAGTAAACTATTCAAAATTTTGCTTATTTCGCCTTTATACACTGCACATTTCTGTACAAGTATCATTACTGTTCAGTAGATCTAATTCCAGTACATTCTTTGGTCAGCACACCTCTGGGGATACAGCCGGGTGAAGTCTTCGACAACCGCCGATATTCCGACAGGTGAACACACCGTCATTTTCAACGTCCTAATGCGCTGATGGAGCGCTGTGAAATGAAATTCCAACGCCTATCAACAAATTTAATACGGCATACGCAGAAAGACAGTGTACAAAATCTTAAGTAACAACAGCGTACAACCTAAGATGACCATCTTCAGATGTTTTCGATAACGAATATTAAAAACCAACCGGGAGAGAGAGAGAGAGAGAGAGAAAGCGGGATCCCAAATGGTTCAAATGACTCTGAGCACTATGGGACTTAACATCTGAGGTCATCAGTCCCCTAGAACTACTTAAACCTAACTAACCTAAGGATATCACACACATCCATGCCCGAGGCAGAATTCGAACTTGCGACCGGAGCGGTCGCGCGGTTCCAGACTGAAGCGCCAGAACAGCTCTGCCACAACGGCCGGCCAAATGTCTTTTGAAGTTAATATCCAATCAACTGAGCTGGTCTTACAATTCCTTTGATCTCTCTCACAGAACTACAGTCTCATCGGCAAATTTAAACGACTTTACATGTTCTTCCAGTCAAAGTGAACCGCTAAGCGCTTTCCTCCTCATTGTTACTACTATACTACGATTGATTTTTCGATCTACTAATATTACATCCATTATTCTACTGTGAGTCCTCTTTTCAGCAGTTTCTGTCCCCCTTTTATCTGTCCACGTTTACTTTCACAACAGTGTGACACACCTTAAAAATACCTTTGAAAAAAGGTCCCAATCAACAGATTTATATTACATATAAATGTATTTATGTCATGGAAGAAAAACAGTTTTCATTCTACATTTTATATAGTCGTCACATCTGTCGACATGAACTCATCTGCAAGCCTTAAAGATTGGACTTGTTCTCCCCGTTGAAAGTAAACGACAACGCCGTTTCCCCTCATTCTGGTTCAGTACAACCCGATTACTTTTCCGATCTACCCTTGTAAACTCCGTTATTCTACTGTGACACCACTTTTCAACAGTTTCGTTTCTCTTCTTGACTGTACACAGTTTACGTTCACAAAAGAGCTACACACCTTACAAACACCTTTAAAAAACAGATAGATTTGCGTACGTCTCTCCAGTCGTGAATCATACTGTCAGCAAGAATCCCAGTTGTAATCCAAAATATATATATATTCATTTCTGTAATTTACCAAACTTTCCCTCTATTCTACAGCGGAGGTATAAAACTGAAAATTCCGTTCCACATTACATCAAACGCATCTCAAGTTGTAAGTTATTTAAATTCTAAGAAACAGTCTGCTGAAACACTTCCTGTAAGTATCGCATCACGCTTCAAACAAACAATGAAAGATAAGATCATGTTTCTCCCAGAAAATCCGTCAAATGTTACGAGTAACATATCTAGGAGCTCTCTGGTGCACTTCGATCTTCAATGACGTTGACAAGTGCAAGTGGACAATAAGGTCCATAGCTCTACTGCCCGTGCCTTTGTAAGCCCTCCCTTCTTAATAACATCGTTATCATCTTCATCATAATGAACATGCCACACGCTTTAATGATGTCGTCAAGCCCCCTCCCCCCAGTTTCCCTCCTCTCCCCACCAGAGGCAAGTGTTTTATCCACCATTGAAACGAAACAGCCATTCACAGGCTAGGATTTTAGCAGCCGTTAAAAATAAAATGCCAACCGCAAAGCAGCCAAAGAGCAGTTATCTCAACTGTGCTTAAAACTATCTGAAAAGTTTGGAATTTTTTGAGTCATGCTCGAAGATATTTATCGTAAACTTCACACAAACAGCGTAAATTGCAGTATAATGACTTCTAATGTATGTCAAAAACGTACACATAAGCATATGCATGCACACACACACGACACACACACACACACACACACACACACACACACACACACACATATATATATATATATATACAGGGTGTTTCAAAAATGACCGGTATATTTGAAACGGCAATAAAAACTAAACGAGCAGCGATAGAAATACACCGTTTGTTGCAATATGCTTGGGACAACAGTACATTTTAAGGCAGACAAACTTTCGAAATTACAGTAGTTACAATTTTCACCAACAGATGGCGCTGCGGTCTGGGAAACTGTATAGTACGATGTTTTCCACATATCCACCATGCGTAGCAATAATATGGCGTAGTCTCTGAATGAAATTACCCGAAACCTTTGACAACGTGTCTGGCGGAATGGCTTCACATGCAGATGAGATGTACTGCTTCAGCTGTTCAATTGTTTCTGGATTCTGGCGGTACACCTGGTCTTTCAAGTGTCCCCACAGAAAGAAGTCACAGGGGTTCATGTCTGGCGATTAGGGAGGCCAATCCACGCCGCCTCCTGTATGTTTCGGATAGCCAAAAGCAATCACACGATCATCGAAATATTCATTCAGAAAATTAAAGACGTCGGCCGTGCGATGTGGCCGGGCACCATCTTGCATAAATCACGAGGTGTTCGCAGTGTCGTCTAAAGCAGTTTGTACCGTCACAAATTCACGAAGAATGTCCAGATAGCATGATGCTGTAATCGTTTCGGGTCTGAAAATTGGGCCAATGATTCCTTTGGAAGAAATGGCGGCCCAGACCAGTACTTTTGGAGGATGCAGGGACGATGGGAGTGCAACATGGGGCTTTTCGGTTCCCCATATGCGCCAGTTCTGTTTATTGACGGAGCCATCCAGGTAAAAATAAGCTTCGTCAGTAAACCAAATGCTGCCCACATGCATATCGCCGTCATCAATCCTGTGCACTATATCGTTAGCGAATGTCTCTCCTGCAGCAATGGTAGCGGCGCTGAGGGGTTGCCGCGTTTGAATTTTGTATGGATAGAGGTGTAAACTCTGGCGCAAGATACGATACGTGGACGTTGGCGTCATTTGGACCGCAGCTGCAACACGGCGAACGGAAACCCGAGGCCGCTGTTGGATCACCTGCTGCACTAGCTGCGCGTTGCCCTCTGTGGTTGCCGTACGCGGTCGCCCTACCTTTCCTGCACGTTCATCCGTCACGTTCCCAGTCCGTTGAAATTTTTCAAACAGATCCTTTATTGTATCGCTTTTCGGTCCTTTGGTTACTTCAAACGTCCGTTGACAACTTCGTCTTGTTGCAACAACACTGTATTCTAGGCGGTGGAATTCCAACACCAGACAAAATCCTCTGTTCTAAGGAATAAACCATGTTGTCTACAGCACACTTGCACGTTGTGAACAGCACACGCTTACAGCAGAAAGACGACGTACAGAATGGCGCACCCACAGACTGCGTTGTCTTCTATATCTTTCACATCACTTGCAGCGCCATCTGTTGTTGAAAATTGTAACTACTGTAATTTCGAAAGTTTGTCCGCCTGAAAATGTACTGTTGTCCCAAGCATATTGCAACAAACGGTGTATTTCTATCGCTGCTCGTTTAGTTTTTATTGCCGTTTCAAATATACCGGTCATTTTTGAAACACCCTGTATATATCCCGATCCATCTCCCCTTGCATTCCATGTACATGTCATATACATTATGCAGTTGAGTGTACTGGAATGCCAGGGGAGATGGACAGGGCTGGAGATACAGTGAGTGAAAGAGATCCTCACATCAGCTGTTAAGAGGCAACGCATGTCATCCTTCCCATTGTTATGTCACATTCCATCTCTCTCTCTCTCTCTCTCTCTCTCTGTCCCTCTCTCTCTGTGTCTCTGTCTCTGCAATTGTTACTTGTATGAAACACAAAGCAATTTATTACTGAGGGAACTGGATATAAAATAAAAACCATGTTTTTTTTTTTACATTTTCATACAGTAAATAACTTGAGTTTAAACTGTACAATATTTCTGAATTTTTTCCTTCACTCACGAACGCACAAAAAATTACATTTAATGTTTGATGATAAAATATCAATCCTCAACTTCATTATTTTTCGGGTAGTAATTGTTTTGACTTCCATTTCACGCTGTGTGGTTCTTCAGTGGATACGGGAGCGAGATGCCGTTCATGAACGGAGAATATTCAGATGTTAATTTTTTCTTCATCTAATATCAAATAGTAAAAATAATATATAACTTTGTTGCTGATGTAGTACCGTCAGTTACTGACACTAGATTTCGACGCAGAAATATATTCAGATACAAAATATTTATAAAACTGCCATTCTTCAACAGAGTGTCTATTCAGATGAGGGTGAGCCCTGGCCACTATGTAACTCTGTAAACGTTATTCAGCTGGCAAACACACTAAATAGTTTCAGCGCATCAGTGTTCGACCTTCAGTACACCTGCCGCTTGAGCTCCGGATAGGGCATGCTTACGTGTCATTGGCAACGGCGTAATCGTTCGTGGCTGCGCTCTAGTGTCGCAGTGGCGGCTGTAGGAAACGCTGAGGCGTAAACTGGCGGCTCACGTATTTGGAAGTGCGTCCGAGCTGATTGGGGCCGATGCCGTGGTAATGACCTCAACCAATGTACAAGCTTCATCCTGATGCATGAATTTTTTACCATTCTATGCCGGTTAATACAGTTCATGCGATTTCTCAGCATCGACTACATGGCACTATGACTGACATTCATAGCACCCAGTTGTTAGAATTTCTGAGTTCTACACACATTAACTGGAATCATCGATGGTTAACCGATTTACTTTGCTCTATCCATTATACATCCAGTCTCGTTCTTGAGTGCATGCATTAGTGTTCATACAACAAAGATTCGGTTATAGTTTCATCATTCAGTTTGACTTTCATTGACGCATCCAAATTTTTATTTACCAGTCGAATATTGTATGAGTTATTTACAGAGAAAGTCGAAGTACCAAATCATTTGTGAACGTCATTCCTCACACCCTCAGAATTATTTGCAATTTTAACGTGACAGATTAAGCCATCACTGTCAGATTGGAACAGTATACATTGTTTGCTGGAACCTTGTTTAATATCTGTCGGTAATGGAAGTGGAGAGAAGCATTTTCAAACTATAAAGCATGGCTATTCCTACTGCAACGGGTTTGTCAAAGACTAAGTTAAGCTTGTAAAATTCAGTGACAAAATACTTCTCATATTTTTCATGGTTTACCATACACAGTATTATTAATCAGCTGAAGATATTGACCACAGTATTCTTGGAACATATCGGCAAGAAGTACCACGCGAATTTTCAAACAGAAATCAAAATAGCCTCCAAGTATTTTACACTTCAGGTAAATTCTATACCCTGTAATCTCTTTGGCATTCACTTTGCTTTATCATTTCGCTTTTAATAAAATTTCAGACTTTTAGATTGGGCATACATGACGTTCCAGTAAAAACGATACATTGTCCGCAGCTCGTGGTCGTGCGGTAGCGTTCTCGCTTCCCACGCCCGGGTTCCCGGGTTCGATTCCCGGCGGGGTCAGGGATTTTCTCTGCCTCGTGATGACTGGGTGTTGTGTGATGTCCTTAGGTTAGTTAGGTTTAAGTAGTTCTAAGTTCTAGGGGACTGATGACCGTAGATGTTAAGTCCCATAGTGCTCAGAGCCATTTGAACCATTTTTTTGAAAAACGATACATTGCTCACATACTCATACAGAAAAATTCGCAGCTGATGAACTAATCATCAGAAAAATATACTGTCATAATCTTGAGTTAATCTGAGTTCAGGTATGATGCACGCTTTTCACGTGAGCACCTCAAAAAATTCAGCAAATCCCCTCTCTCTTTGCAACACTACTGTACTCTATACAGATGAGTTATATTTCTCCATACTAGATAACAGCAGAGAAAGATGAATAGAACTGCGTTTCGGTTGTTCCTCGTTATCTGTCATTTGTCCGCATATGTTCGCGATTGACAAACTGTCATAGTAATTGATCAGATTATGGAGTGTGACTGGCACTGTGTAGTGAGGTGTGTAGTTCACGTTGCAGCAGACTTGCTGAGTGCCTCGATATGCACCGTTGTTATTCTAGTGGACTCTTCTTAATATCTCCTTCATTAAACGGTTCCCGTTAAATATGAGAAACCTCCGCTGAGCTAAATGGTAAATCTTCTTTGGGTCTTGTTCTCATCTTTTTCTTGTGCAACAACAGTCATTTACTCTCTCAGTGATTGTATCCAGTTTGTCGAGGAACCATTTGATGCCATCACTGCCTCTGTACAACTTAAACTCACTATATTCCAGGACATAGCCACAGGATATGTAGTAAGATACGCTCAATGGTATATGCAGATGTACCAGATCGGAATTGGAACCACAGTCCGTGCGACGGCAGCACGTAACAACCGGTTTTAACACACATTCCGTATCAGCATAAACGACAAATGGAAACTTTTGATTGTTGCTAAATTTTGTAAATTTTGTCAACACATTCTAGATACTAAGCACGACATTGTGGCACGGTTTAAACAGTGCATGGTCAACTAATGTGTCTTATAATTTGTCTTTGGAGCGATGATTGCATAGAGCGTAATGACACACCACAATTGAATGGTAATGACCAGTAGAGCTACTATGTGGTAGCACGGAAAGGTTTTTGTAAGCAATAAAAATGACACATCCCTGTATTAGCAGCCTGCAACGTGTTGGATGTATGTGCTCCTCACAACGGTATTTTGTAATATATAATGGCACAATTCGAAATTCTTTGTCTTAATTCTTGTCAACTAAGACCAAGAACTCATATTGTATGTCATACGCATTAACAGAGCTGCTCTTATTCCGCTTTCTGCAAATGTGAACACCTTTCACCTCCGCAATAAACAGTATGTTTACACATTTTAATTTGTTTCCGTGCAGAATATATCTGGACACGAATTTGTAGGCTGACCATGGTACAGGCATTGTCTATGACATTCAGCCTACCGAGAGACTTATCCATCGTCGGTCTTTGTCGATCGCTGCTCGCAGACTAGATAGTACATGACAGCCAGTGCAATCCTTCACCCACTGCTCCAGTTTGGTATTAGATAGCAGCCATTTGCAAATTCTGCAAAAAAGCATCTTTGAGTAACAGCAAGGGGGCGAATTTGGGTAGGACACAGTAATGGCATTGTATGTATGACTAGGCCTAATTAGACGGAAACTGTCAAAAGTAATGCAGTTCAGAAACAGAAACATGTATCAAAATATCTGAACGATAGACTGTAGGAACAAAGAAAAGAACAGATGAGGCTTTGTGAAAAACCCTTCGCGCTCAGTCAGCAGGGGTGGGCGAAGAGTATGCGCAAGCATATTTTCAGAATTTCTTATCCGTTGCGAAACGCCTTGTTAGCAAGTTCCTGCTAGTTCCGGGTGCGTTTCAACGTTTTCTAACAGAAAAAATCTATAAGTTCTGTCTTGACAACATAAACACCGCCATTTAGTTTTCAACATTTCAAGGAACATGATGTCGACGTTAAGCCAACTTCAAGATACGCATAATAAAGGAAACTCAGTCTTAAACGTACGTGTTGAACCTCCATATTTCAATCACTATGAAACAAATTTGCAACTTAAGGTGAACTGAGATGCAGGTATATTCGTATTGTAAATAAAATTCGCCTTTTCCTTTTTTCAATGAATTTTACTTGTTCTAGACGCGTTTCGCTTTTTACCTTAAGGCATCTTCGGTGAAATCTGGAAAGATACAGTTTTGTTCTGATATGCGATATTTTTAGATTACAAAACAGTACACGTCTTGTTTTTTTCTTTTACATATTTTAAGTGATTACTTATGTCTGTTCGAGATTTTGGTTGGCGTTTGGTTTCATATCGAATCGCATGCTGGAAGTCGCACTATAACTGAACTTATGAAACATAGGCACATTTACATGTTTCAAACGTTTTTATTCAGAATTTTCATGCTTTTAGCTGTAATTGATGTGGAGCAGAGTTAGTCTTCCGTTACTGGTAGTATATACTGTACCGCAGACTGTCATTTAAAGTTGTAACTAACTGTGAATTAAAGTTAACTACTGTGCTCACTTTTTGTCACTTCGTGTTTGGTTTGTTTAAGTACATGTTACCAACCTAAGGAAATACATGCTTTAAACTAAGACTTTTCATATCACGTCGCTCTCTCTCTCTCTCTCTCTCTCTCTCTCTCTCTCTCTCTCTCTGTTCGTGCGTGTGGATGTGTGTGTGTGTGTGTGTGTGTGTGTGTGTATGAAGGAGAGAAGGAGTGTGTAAATGTGCAAGTATACATCGATTATTAGTGTGTATGTGTGTGTGTGTGTGTGTGTGTGTGTGTGTGTGTGTGTGTGTATGTAGGTGTTTGAGAGAGAGAGACAGAAAGAGAGAGAGAGAATACACATATGATTTGTTTTTTGTGGGTCTGTTTGAATGTGTCCGTGGTTATTTAGGGTGAGTATGAATGTAGCAGCTGTCAGAGAGTGGCTGAAAGTTTTGGTATTCAGTTGATTTGAGTTTTGGTTTAAGTTTATTGTGGTGTAGTTCATGGACGAATGAATGTAAAGGGATTGGGTAGTGTTATCATGATAATAATACACTGTTGATATGTTATTCTATTATTTTATCTGTTAATGTAAACAGTGAGATGTTTGACATGTCTCTTTGATCTTTCGACAGGATTTTCTTTTCTGCTATGGTTTGTTTTACGTGGTAATTCTCTTGTGGGATTAGGAAGCGCTTTTTACTGTTGATTCTAATTATTTTTATGTCTTCTTCTCTAGGGGTTGGTTTATGATTGTTTTGTCTTCGGTGTTCTAAAAATGTGGAGAGATTTGTCGCATACGTTCGTGCATTCCTTGCATCTGGCATCAAACGTTCCATCCGTTGGTCTTCGATATCTGTCATCACAAGTATTACACTGTAATTCATACATAGCTACTTTAGAGGCATATTTCTACGTCGTATGTGAATATTGGGGTGTACTTTTCTATAGAATTGTCTATTACGTATGCAAGGTTTAGGCCCTATGTTTTGGAAATATTGATGATTTTATGCATGAATTTACGTTTATATGTCACGGCGTATCATCTTGTGCCTTTTCTTGTGTTTTACTGTGTAGTTGTTATGGTACTGAGTGTTTGTGATTGTATTTGGTGCAGTTGTGTAAATATCGACAACTAGTGACAGAAGATTAATATTGCTCCACATCATTTATGGCAAAGGACATTAAGATAGTGAAGAAAAAAGTTAGTAACTTGGAAAATGCTTATTTTCCATAAATGAAGGTATAGTGCGATCTCCAGCATGTGGCCAGATGAACGGAAACGCAGATGCGAGCCAAAAACTAGAGTAACTGTAAGTACTCACTTATTTCCGTAAGAAACAGACGTGAACTGTTTTATAATCTACAAATATCGCATACCGAGATAAAGCTGTATCATTCCACTATATATGCCTTACAGTAACACGTCTGGAACAAATAAAATACACTGAAGCATGAAAAAGGCGGTTTTATTTGCAAAACGAATGTTTATGTGCCGGCAGCGGATGATGATCACACAAAAAGACATGACAAATACGGTTGTCTCCCTAAATCACTGTGTTCCCTGGTTACTATGGCTTGACTTTTAGCAATAACGATAGTTTCACGATGAAATTATCTCCCACTGTCTCACACTTCTGAGTACACTTTGGAAAGCAAGTATTATGGATGGAACTTCCTGGCAGATTAAAACTGTGTGCCGGACCGGCACTCGAACTCGGGACCTTTGCCTCTCGTTGTAACTGCTCTACCGACTTCCTTTTTTTTAAAAAAAAAAAAAATCTCACTTTGTTCGTGACTGTTCGTTCTGTTTGTTCGTGGCGGACGTCCCATGACTCTTGTTCAAGTTCAGCGTCGTTCCATTTACTCAGTCTTTTTTTATTACAGAGGACGGATAACCCTCTGACCGAACACCGTGAGCTACCGTGCCGGCTCCGACTGATCTATGGAAGCGCGAATTGGGGGCCGTCCCCACACCTTTAATTCTGCCACTACCTCGTCTCCCACCTTCCAAACTTCACAGAAGTTCTCCTGCGAACCTTGCAGAGGTTTGAAGGTAGGAGACCAGGTACTGGCCGAATTAAGGTCGGCTCGTGTGTTGTGCTTGGGTAGCTCGGTCAGTAGCGCACTTGTCGGCGAAAGGCAAAGGTCCCGAGTTCGACTCTCTGCCCGGCACACTGCTTTAACCTGCCAGGAAATTTCATACCAGCGCATACTCCACTGCAGAGGGAAAATTTCATTCTGGAAAGTCTCTTGATCTCCGATATCTGGAACTTATGCCTCACCGCTCGCCAGGTCGCTTCCCCCTGCCATCAGTTTGCTTCCCCTGCCCACAGCAAGCACTCACTGCTGCGTGTCTTTCTCACAGATACTCGTTGTTTTTCGTGACTCTGTCACCAGTACTACTTAACGGAGCATACTTCTGCATGAATTTTTTTTGCATCAACTCTAATTTTGTCAGAGGTATTAAACTTTCATCAAAGTAATTCAGTATTTGTGTGAATGTGCTGGAAGCAGACAACTTAGTCCATCCCTTGTTCCTGTTCTGTAATGTGAAATGAGAAATGTCGTCAAGCAGGTATCAGATTACTTTGTCAAAAAACGGCTGCAACTTCAAATCGAAAGGTTAGAGGCATTTGCAGAGTTTTAAAACTAGTGCATACAAAAGTGTATAACTCTTAAAGGTAGATACTTTGATAAAATGTAAAATAGAAGATGACGAGCAGCTGCCTTATAGAAATAGTGTGCATTTTAGATAATACCAACCAATGCAACGTCCACGATTATTTCTCATTCTCAAACGGGAGGCGTCACAGCTTTACATGCGAGTTATGACTTACCTGGTCATTTCTCTCTGTGTAGGTGGGAGTCAACAACATGTTATTATTCGGATGAGAAAGTTGAAGACTGAAGTTACTTGATAACGTCTCGTCAAGTCCATGAATCCTATGTGATGAGGATCCCACGACATGCAGTACCGCTTCAGAAGAGCTTGGACAAACGTACACTAAGCAGTCTCTTTGCCAGATTTTTAGCACCTTGTAAGAGTTCTGCCAGTAAACCGCAATCTTAGATTTGCCTTATACACAAAATATTCTGTGTGATGGTTAAAATTTAAGACGTAACTTAGGTAACTGCAATACCTAAATATTTAGTTTTATCGATTAAATTTGTGTGTTTTTATCGAGCAGCCGACATATTTTGGTGTTCGTATGAAGCACATTACACTTTTTGTAGTTGCCTCTTTCTGCATAATACAAACATATTGTCTAAATTATTTTATTATTCATTTGGATCGTATGAATGCTAGACGGTAAACAATGGTGTCATCTGAAGACACTCTAAGGGCGGGGTATTCAGACAAACTGATGTATGTAGATTAAGAAGAGCAGAGTACCTGTAACACTTCCTCGGAGACGCTCCTAGATATATCTTCTGTTTAACTCGCTGACTTTCCTCCAATTACTACCAAAAGTGACCTTCCGGACAGAAGAACACAAATTCAGTTGCACAAAAGAGATGTTACTCCACGGGAAGGTACTCTGGTTACATGATAACGGACTAAGTTCATAAGGTACATCTTACATCTCCGAGGAGAAATAGGCAACAGAAATTCAATGAGGCTGTGTAATTCGGAGAGCGAAATTACGCTGCAACATGTACGTAATCTGATCGGGTATCAGACCGCAATCAGCTCTCAGTTTGTTTTACATGTGCTCGCGCATGTGTGTGTGTGTGTGTGTGTGTGCTTGTGTGAAGCGTTTTTGAATGACTTCCTGAGATTTTTTCACTTAGCTGCTGGTAAGGAAGAAGGAAGCCATTTTCAGCCATTGTTGAAATCACAGTTGCGTTCCCAATTTATAAAGAACGGGTTCGTGACATTTTTCTTTTCGAAGACAGCCTTGTCCAGTGACACGCAACAAACAATCGTTTGTTATAATTCCACTGCCCTTGTTATGCCGTGCGCCCTCGTTTACTTTCGCGTAATTCTCGCCGATTTTGAATCCCTCTGGCCGCACGAGCACATGGAGAGCTACCGTCACCGGTAGAGGATTGGTCGGAGGAGAAAATAGTTAAGGGCTGCGGTGAGCTGGAGAAGAGTGGAGTCTGACACGGACGGCGAAGCGCACAAGTGAGGCGGTGTGTTGTAGCCAAGCGGCTGCCGTGGTCCGTTGGCAAGAATGGTGCCTTTGCTCCCTGCGGGTTTGGCGGGACCGAGTGTCGGACGCAACCGTGATCATGGCTAGTTAAAAGCCACTTCGGCAGGACGCACAGTATTGGGCATGTCCTCTGCTATTGAAGTTGCTAGCAGTTTGTATCCATTGTGGTGCCGGGCTGGAGTCCGGTCTGACCTTTGCAAGTACTGGACGCTGTGGCGTCTGCTGAATGATACCCGTGGGTTTCCGACTACGAATAATCTTCGTTACATCCTTCTCTCGGCGCTCTCTAAGCAAGCGTTTGTCAATGGGCGCTGGATTTTACGAGAGATCACTGTGAGTATCCGATTAGTGTGTGCGTCGCTTCGTGTATTGTGGCGGCTATTTTGACTTTGTATCCTGGTTGACAGTTGTTGTGTATATAAAAGTGTTATTTATGAAGGTTTAGCCTGGTACTGCCTGAGTCCTGTCCTGTCAGTGTGTGTGGGCTTGCGGCTGTCATTGTTACAAACTGATTTTAGAATCCAAGGAAATAGAATGCAGATGTAATCCTTGTGATTTACGAACTGTACTTTACAGTCAGTGAAAACCGTTGAATCTAGCTATATTATTTCTGAGGCATGTCTATAGTTACCTGTGGGCTAGTATCACGAGCTTGAGCTAAGTACTAAATTGTTTGCGTCTACAAAAAGAACTAAAGAAGAACTTCTGCATTTGTAATAAGTTAATTTTTACTAAATAATTAATGAGTTGTCTCTGTGTTACAGGACAGGTGATTGTATCTCTTGTAAACTGTGTGCCATGATTGATATTTTTAATGAAGTTTTCTAGTACTAGCCGGCCGGAGTGGCCGTCCGGTGCTGGGCGCTACAGTCTGGAACCGAGCGACCGCTACGGTCACAGGTTCGAAACCTGCTTCGGGCATGGATGTGTGTGATGTCCTTAGGTTAGTTAGGTTTAATTATTTCTAAGTTCTAGGCGACTGATGACCTCAGAAGTTAAGTCGCATAGTGCTCAGAGCCATTTTTTTGTAGTACTGTGGTAGCGGCAATGGAGTATTGATAATTACTGGCAGTAGTCGATGATTAATATTTGTGACATAATCATTTGATCATATCTTTTGCTGTTTGTAATGTAAATGTTGTTGTTGTTGTGGTCTTCAGTCCTAACGCTGAGTTGATGGAGCTCTCCAAAATGTAAATGTTTTTTTTTTTTAAATTCATTTAATATTATTTACAAGAAGGAAGTGATTTTATACTGTTGCTCTTTCGAGGTGTTTCCCATTGAAATTTCGCCTCTTCGGTTAATATTATTCTTGAAACTTCCTGGCAGATTAAAACTCTATGCCGGACCGAGACCCGAACTCCGAAACTTTGCCTTTCGCGGACAAGTGCTCTACCAACTGAGCTACCCAAGCACGACTCAGGTCCCGTCCTCACAGCTTTAATTCCGCCAGTACCTCGTCTCCTACCTTCCTAACTTCACAGAAGCTCTCCAGCGAACCTTGCAGAACTAGCACTCCTGCAAGGTACCCAGGAGAGTTTCTGTGAAGTTAGGAAGGTAGGAGACGAGGTACTGGCGGAATTAAAGCTGTGAGGACGGGACCTGAGTCGTGCTTGGGTAGCTCAGTTGGTAGAGCACTTGCCAGCGAAAGGCATAGGTCCGGAGGTCTCGGTCCGGCACACAGTTTTAATCTGCCAGGAAGTTTCATATCAGCGCACACTCGCCTGTAGAGTAAAAATTTCATTCTAGAAATATTATTCTTGAATGTTTGCTTTTAAAAATAAATTCATTAGTGTTTTTAGAAACATTAATAAATTTATTATGGGTCAATGCCTTTCCGCTCAACACCTGCTCCCTACCACATTTCAGTTGTGTGTTACATTACCAGGCTAACAGCTAGCTGGAAGAAGTATTGCACTGGCGAGATTTCTTGCAGGGCCACGGTTGCCGACGTGTGGTGGTTGGGCTTTTTTGACTCCGCCTGCGGCGGGCGCGCTCTTTCCCGCCGCCTTTCCGCAGGCAGACTTGCGGGTCGCTTGCTTCGTGTGAGCTGTGACAGCGAGAAGGTAGCAGAGAGACGGAGCGACCTGAAAATCTGGTTCAATCCCATGTCTTCCACTGTCTGTGTGAATGAAATTCCCACTTGTTCCATTTTTTAAGTGGTCTTTGTAAACGGAATTCCCACCGGTTCCGTTTTGTAGACGGTCGTGTGAAGGAAATGTCGACTTTGCCGTTTTTAAACACTCTGTTTGAATAAAATTCCGATTCGTTCTTTTCTACAGAGGGTCTGTGTGAATAAAATTCCGAGCAATTCCTGTTTCTAAACGGTCTATTTGAGTACCATCGCTTAAATTTCGATAACCGTATTTCTAAAAAGGTTCAAATAGCTCTAAGCACTATGGAACTCAAAAAAACCTGAGGTCATCAGTCCCCTAAACTTATAACTACTTTAACCTAACTAACATACACCCATGCCCGAGGCAGGACTCGAACATGCTACCGTAGCAACCGCGTGGTTCCGGACTGAAGCACCTAGAACCGCTCGACCACCGCGGCCGGCCCGTAATTCTACTTGACGTCATCTACCACATGTGAGGAGTTCCGTATTGTGGCATAAATTGAGACATTTGTCAATAATCGTTTCAGATTTCATTAATAACTGTGGCTGTCAACATGCCTTTCAGTTCTACTGAATGAAAGATTAGTTTAAAAAGTGTGTTTTGTCATCTCGACAAAATATCCACAGGAATCGTGTTGCCGCGTTAAACGCAAGCTGAAGCGGAGTCTGTTGGGACAGCAACTGTGAAGGAAGACAAACCTATACGAAGGAGATGAACCCAAAGAAGACAATGTATTCACGAAAGCAAAATGCGGAAACTTCAGATAGCTGTTCCATAAGAAAACAGGCCACGACGAAAGAAATGAGGCAAAGACAACGATGTTGCTATGAAAGCAGTAGAGAGAGCCGTTGGAGAAGAAGAAGATGTGCCACGAAGAAGAAAAAGACGAAGAAGAGGTGATGACTACGGTCGTGATGATGATGAAGATGAAGAGCCATGAAAGGAAATTGCAAGACAGACAGGAAGCGAACTGGTAGTGGCATTTTTAGTAAACCAGCAGACGAACGTGTGATGCTGTATATGGTATCAGATTTGAACTGATAGCTAAAGTGTGATGACTGTTGTTTCACAGGTAACTGTTGATGGAAACGATTGTGTAATATAGTTGGGAACGGGGGGATTGTATAATCTAAAGTAGATAATGGAACCTCCTAATACGAATTATAAAAGCTACAGGATTTTGGTTCAGGGAATCGTACTGTTCCAAAGTATTCAGCTGGTGTTAGGTTAGGTAGTTCTATAGCAATTCATACAGAAACTGCACTCTTTTTCTTAGTCATTACTCAAGTGACTGAAACATGCGCAAAACGTTTGTGCTTGTATTCAATACTGCGATTACAATCAGCACAATCTTACTTTGTGCCTTTTCCTCCAGAAAAAAAATACTTTCAGCTAAATAAATCGGTCGTCAGTCCTGAAGAGAGACTAATTGGAAACTTATCAGATGAATTCGCAATGGAATGATAACAATGAAAATTGCTCACTTATCGCGAGCAGTTGCCTTACCATTTTTTACATCATTTTGTTGTATATTGTTCGTTAAATTTGTTCAGGGTGGACATCCGATGACATCCGTTTAGTTTCTTCGTTGATCCAGTCACTCAGTTTTTTGTACCACTTGGTTATCCGTGCACGACTCACGGCCAGACCCAATCTTCCATCTGTCGGAAACCACACGTCTACGATCTGTACTCACACATCCACTATGTGCCGAAATAGAAAACTGTTTTTCTATTTGCAGCAAAAATCGTAAACAGAATTTTTTTGACATTTTTACTTCTTTATTTAAGTATCCACTTTTGCCATTAATATTACTAGTTTTATTCTAAGAGAAATGATACCAGTTGTTAACCGTAGTGTCTTGTGTTAATCTTGCAAGGTCGTAATTGCCAAATTAACCATGAAATTTGGGGGTTACTGTTCAGAAACAAAATAACAGTAATTAAGAAATTAGCTAATCAATTTTTCTTTGTGCAAAAAGGCATGTCATTAACACTTCCATTAAGTAACATTAACCTTACAGCCAAAGTGTATGTATCGTAAGTAGTTATTTTTCAGTCAACAATGTGACCTAGAACAGTAAAACGGGAGAATAGAAATGATAAGCTTTCAAGTAATACATATTTATGGGTCACTCCAGTATATTATTCATGCCTAAAGAAGAACAACCTTCTTCAAAGTAACTCATGCTCCTGTCACAGTTCTAGTGAGGAAGTAACAACGTTCTTGCCTTTTAACTGCTGCACAACTATGTAAATGGTGTGCATTTATTATTTTATTGTGTCTATATGTCTCAGGTTTAATCATTTTCCCACCCCTTTTTCCACACTTTGCCTCCAATGCTCGTTGGACTTACAGTGTGAAAAACCGGAAGATAGATTTCCACTAAAGAAATTCTGTATCCGAGGCAATTAAATTGTTCAAATGGCTCTGAGCACTATGCGACTCAACTTCTGAGGTCATCAGTCGCCTAGAACTTAGAACTAATTAAACCTAACTAACCTAAGGACATCACACACATCCATGCCCGAGGCAGGATTCGAACCTGCGACCGTAGCGGTCACGCGGTTCCAGACTGAAGCGCCTTTAACCGCACGGCCACACCGGCCGGCGGCAATTAAATAATTGACACGAGTTACTACTGTAAATGTAGCAAACTAACCTCTTCATTCAACCTCTTACGATATTTTTATTGCACAAAAGTAAGTGCGTATTGAGAACAGCCCCTGTCGCCTGCTCTGCATCACTGTCTGGGTACGACTGACTTGCAGATCTCAGTATGCTTCACGCGCCGAGGCAAGAAAAGAAGCGCCACACTAAAAGTGGTTAATCCCCTACTTTTGTGGTTGAAGAATATTCGTAAATTTATTAGAAAAGCATTCCCTCAGAAAAATATCAGTTATTCACAAACACTAAAAACGAAAATAATTTTATGTGCACCGGGGTTTCAATAAAAAAATTATTGCGTTTGTAGTGCATAATTATCAATACTTAATGACTTGTGTCATAGACACTGCATGCAAAATACACTTTAAGGAAAAAGCGTTTGGTGTGTCGTTGTAAGATCTTTTTTTTTGTTTACTTTCAAGCATGATTTAATGTAGACGCGTTGCTCCTGTAACTCTGCCATCTTGAAATTCGTAAACTGTGCGACACAACGTTCTACTCAATACAGCACTGAACAGTAACGAACAGACATAGAACAATGAAACTTCCAGCAGTTACAGATTAAACACAAGCGTGTTTTAAAATTCTTATTTTTATTCTCTCTATTATTTAATGAGCGTTTTATTAATGTGATCGCGTATTATTATAAACTGATTTTTATTTATGGTTTGGTTTAGCGATTCCATTACTTACTGTTCGCTCCTTATATTTGAGTCCTTTTAATTATGTTTGCGGTGGTTATGAAGTCTATATTGCTTATTGTTTTCCGCAAGTTAAAGAATACGCTCATACCATAAGCCTTTCGCAGCAGCACATCTTTTTGAGTCTCCTTGCTGGAACTTCTCCACCTGAACTCGCTAAAGATAATTTATCGCCCTACGGAAATCGATCGGAAAAGTGCTATGCTGTCTCATGTGTGTGGAATGTGGCGTTCAACTTTAGTTCGTGAAATTATAGGTCTTCAAAGAAATATTTTTGACGAATCCCAAAACAGTGAAAACTGCAAGTTCGCACCATCCACACAACACTTCCGAACGACATGCGTCTTTATAATCACTGAATATTTCTTTTGAAATGATTAATGGTTATGAACTCTTCACACTTGATACTCCTTTATTACTTATATATGTATTTACACTCCTGGAAATGGAAAAAAGAACACATTGACACCGGTGTGTCAGACCCACCATACTTGCTCCGGACACTGCGAGAGGGCTGTACATGCAATGATCACACGCACGGCACAGCGGACACACCAGGAACCGCGGTGTTGGCCGTCGAATGGCGCTAGCTGCGCAGCATTTGTGCACCGCCGCCGTCAGTGTCAGCCAGTTTGCCGTGGCATACGGAGCTCCATCGCAGTCTTTAACACTGGTAGCATGCCGCGACAGCGTGGACGTGAACCGTATGTGCAGTTGACGGACTTTGAGTGAGGGCGTACAGTGGGCGTGCGAGAGGCCGGGTGGACGTACCGCCGAATTGCTCAACACGTGGGGCGTGAGGTCTCCACAGTACATCGATGTTGTCGCCAGTGGTCGGCGGAAGGTGCACGTGCCCGTCGACCTGGGACCGGACCGCAGCGACGCACGGATGCACGCCAAGACCGTAGGATCCTACGCAGTGCCGTAGGGGACCGCACCGCCACTTCCCAGCAAATTAGGGACACTGTTGCCCCTGGGGTATCGGCGAGGACCATTCGCAACCGTCTCCATGAAGCTGGGCTACGGTCCCGCACACCGTTAGGCCGTCTTCCGCTCACGCCCCAACATCGTGCAGCCCGCCTTCAGTGGTGTCGCGCAGGCGTGAATGGAGGGACGAATGGAGACGTGTCGTCTTCAGCGGTGAGAGTCGCTTCTGCCTTGGTGCCAATGATGGTCGTATGCGTGTTTGGCGCCGTGCAGGTGAGCGCCACAATCAGGACTGCATACGACCGAGGCACACAGGGCCAACACCCGGCATCATGGTGTGGGGAGCGATCTCCTACACTGGCCGTACACCACTGGTGATCGTCGAGGGGACACTGAATAGTGCACGGTACATCCAAACCGTCATCGAACCCATCGTTCTACCATTCCTAGACCGGCAAGGGAACTTGCTGTTCCAACAGGACAATGCACGTCCGCATGTATCCCGTGCCACCCAACGTGCTCTAGAAGGTGTAAGTCAACTACCCTGGCCAGCAAGATCTCCGGATCTGTCCCCCATTGAGCATGTTTGGGACTGGATGAAGCGTCGTCTCACGCGGTCTGCACGTCCAGCACGAACGCTGGTCCAACTGAGGCGCCAGGTGGAAATGGCATGGCAAGCCGTTCCACAGGACTACATCCAGCATCTCTACGATCGTCTCCATGGGAGAATAGCAGCCTGCATTGCTGCGAAAGGTGGATATACACTGTACTAGTGCCGACATTGTGCATGCTCTGTTGCCTGTGTCTATGTGCCTGTGGTTCTGTCAGTGTGATCATGTGATGTATCTGACCCCAGGAATGTGTCAATAAAGTTTCCCCTTCCTGGGACAATGAATTCACGGTGTTCTTATTTCAATTTCCAGGAGTGTATTTTCTTCAGTACCATAAATCATAGATTGCTGCCTTAATGGTGGCTTCCAACAATCTCCTCTCCATCCGACATAGAGCATCTGCCTTCCAGTGTCCAACTTGGAATAATTATCTCCTTGCCAAAGCTCAATACAGTCTGTATATGTTTGTTATCTAGTTCGCACGTAGATGCTTAAATTCCACAGAGGATTTATCTCTCGAACAGGTATTTTACATTTATCGATGTATTAATATTCCGTCGCACTTAAAATGTTATTCTCCACGAGGGTACGGGTACCATTCCTCTCGAGACGACCAAACGCGACAACGCGCGGCGGCTCTGTGAGAAAATGGATGCCTTGTGGGACACTGTCCATGGGGTTACGTCACGGTGAGACCACACTTCCAAGCCGCTGGCATCGACATACGGCTCCCCCAATCATTCTAGAGGAATCGGATTTCGACCATGGTCAACAATAGGCCTGGCACGCCCTCCACGGATGCATCCTTTGGCGGGTCTAGCCCCACCCTACACGCTCACGCTTGGCCAAGTTTTTTGCCTGACTGATGTAGCACTGTCACCGCCGGAGGGTGGCACGGGACTCCAAGTCCCACCGCCACACCTCCAAAGTGTATTGTAGTGACGCAGTGTCACTGCCCTGTGGATAAATTTATTGCTCACCAACACAGTTAGACTGCAAAAGACTGGTAATGCTGTATTGTAACATATCACAAAAAAATAGTTGAAATAAAAGAGTTAAACTTATTGAGCAAGTCCTCGTCGGGGAAGGGTTTGGCGAGCAGGAAGACACGCACTAAAAACTCACGCCATGGGGCGTAATCTTGTTGAAATGATGGTCGGAAATGGCTGGCCATGAAGGGCAACAAAAGGGGCCGTAGTATGACGTCGACGTGCCTCTCTGCCGTAAGGATATCGCCGATTGCAACGAAAGGAGTCCTGCTATGAAATGAAATGGCATCCCAGACAATCAGCCCCAGTTGTCGGGTCAATGGCAGGCGACAGTCAGGTCGGTATCCAGCTGCTGTCCAGCTATCTCCAGACACATCTCCCTGGTAACTGGGGCTTAAATCGAAGCATGGCCCATCACTGAAGACAATTCTACTCCAGTTAATGAGATTCCAAGCCAAAGAGGTGTCTAGAAACGCCCCAGACGGCAGTGGGGTTCTGTCGCTCTCTATACGACCTGAGAACAAGGAGTGATCTTCTAACGTGCCATTTCATTTCATACTTGGACCTATTAGGTTGCCATTCGAAGCACCCTTACAGGACAGCGGTACGTCGACATTATTTATGACCAGTTTTGTTGCCCTCCATGGTAAGTCGTCCTTGACTCACATTCAACAAAACAATGCCCGCCGTATAGGACGAGAGTTTCTACACCTCGTGTTCGTGCTCGCCAACCCTTATCTTGGCTAACAAGGTCACTAGATATTTCCCGAACTGAGAAGGTTTGGATCATTATAGGCGTCGCCCTCCAACCATATCGGGTTTCTGTCCATCTCTCGCACCAATTGGATATAATGAGGTACGATATCCCCCAGAACAATATCCCACAACTCTGTCAATCAATGCCAAGCCGAATAATAGGTTGAAAAAGAGCATTACTGACTTACTGTATATGTGTAGCTCTTTCTCTTAAACAATGCTTTTGGAAGTGTAATTATTTGTTTGGTCGCTTACTTCACATTGACAGATTTCCATCCCTTTCAGATAATTCGTTTGTGGTGCGTCTCTTTTTCCTTATAGTGCATAACTGATGTTCAGTTATGATGATTAAAAATATGGGACGATAATTCAAATGTAGATTTCTTACGTTATGTATTTTATCCCATTCTGGAAACAGATTCGGCTCACTCTGCAACACAGCTGGAATATAAGTCCCAGACCAGCAAGGCAATAAGCTAGCCTATTTCCAAATCCTGTGCGACGTCCACTTCAAATCCACGATTTTTAAAAGTATCCCAGAATTGACAGAAGTTTTCCCATACGAAGAGGTATCAAACACGGACATCACAACACTGCTAAACTGTTGTCAACTATCCTGTAAACAGCGATATCGAAAAGAACCTTGTAAGCGAGGGGACGTAGAATATACAGAACTAGTTTCAACAACCATGAAAAAGTAATGTTCGTCTTACTTGCGTAGTGAATGATACTCTAAAGCTCTCTTACTTTACTTTCATTTATGAAGAAACGCTCTGTGCGTTACTTTACTTCACATGCAGTCTTGAAAAGAAAGTCATTATACTGTGAACGAAACGACTAGCAGAATGCGGCTTCAAATGCCTCCGTTACTGAAATAACTGGCACTCTCATGTGAGGTGGTTCCGTCCTCGGATATAGCTGGTTCGGATGCTGGTCTTTGCAGAAGTATTCACCGCTAGTAGTCTCCGCACTGTGGGAGAACAGGTCATGGAGTAAGGTTTCCGTTTGCATTAACATACGGTGGTAGGAAAGGTATGGCTCGGTTTGGAGGTTTTACAGACATGGGACAACTACTTTATTTAGCATCAAAATTTAATTAACAGAATATAAACAAATTACTCTGAAACATAAAAGTATTTCTGTAGCTTGAAGTAACCATCAAGTGGGGCTAAAGTAATCTATAGTACAGATATCCTCTTAAAAATGACAGAAAAAGGTACCTTCGACAGCAAATTAAACCCTACCCACAACGGGCGGCCGACAAAAATGTCTGACGTTTGACCATAATCAGAACTAGCAGCTAAAAAACTTTCTATGCAAAACAATACTTAAATTTTCCTACGATCAGTCTGTTCTATAACCTCTTATTACACCCTCATCTATTATTACTATCCCTGACACGCAACTAAGATACCAGTTACCCTACCTCTATCAAGCAACCAGCGCTTGTGGCCGACTTAGCTCTTAACATTTGTGACAGCTCAATCACACGGAGCAAAAGCAAAACAAAATGTACATGCACTGGCGTTAAGCATACTTTCAGTTACATTAAGTCAGTAATACTATAAACTCCCCAAACTACCGTAGAAACAAGTGATTCACGCGAACAACAAGAAAAAATAATTTATGAAAGCGCCGTCAACTTTGTTTGCATACACTTAAACGCACCCACGGCCTGTCATACAATCATGCCTGCTCTTTCCAGCGTACACATGGTCTCACGCCCCAGGCGCCACACATTACAACCCATCATGTGCACAGAGCTCACAGATTTCCGTGCAGGAATTTGTTTACCTGTAGCTACTCTCAGTGCACGTTCGCCCTTAACAAGGCGCACCGACTCAATCGAAAGCCCACCAGGCTGCCACCATCGGCTGCTCAAACACACAGGTATAGCTCCTCATGACAAGCGTGAGACACTCTGGAATTGTCGTCCTTTCGACGGCGTAAATATAATAACTGCTCCAGCAGGTTGTTGTCCACACGGCAGCCCTACCGGTACGACCATCGTCCCGCACCCATCCGCTTCTTGAGTCCCATACACAGTGGCTCTACGTTAAGATTCGCTACTCTGTGTCATTCCAGCAACTGGTTACACGACAGTCTATCCACTGCACGCCAGACACTCACTTCACTTCCATCTCCAAGCACAGCTAGAGTCGCAAAATCCAGCCATCGCCACATCCCTCTGCACCCATTGCAGACTGCTGAAAACTCGAAATAGGTTCCAACCGTGGACGTGACACTGACTCCCTGACGATGTCCAGCCTTCGATGCGGATCAAGTTGGTGCCTCTGCCTCGCGTCGCGCTGTCTTCTTCGGATCGCGGCGACACCCGCAGTGCTGCGAACTTTGCCGACAGTCCTCTTTCCAACATTTTAGAGCGAGTAAGTTCTACCTAGAATGACCGGGAGGGGCAGGAAACTGGACGCTCCGAGATTACAAATTCACGGCACACTGTGTTAAATTACGACCCTACCTCAATTGTCTCCTGAAGTGAGGGCATGTAGCGCTAGTGGTTATCCATTCGTCAGATGGAAATTTATGTTAAGGTCCTTTAGGACCAAACTACGGAGGTCATCGGTCCCTAGGATTACGCACTACTTAATCTAACTTAAACTAACTTACGCTAAGGACAACACACACACACACACCCATGCCCATGGGAGGACTGGTATCTCCGACGGGGGGAGCCTCGCGGAGCGTCATAAAACGCCACAGATAGCGAGGCTACCCTGCGTGGCTTCGTCGGACGGAGACATAAAGACCGACGGTCCCCTTGGTGCTAATCGTGAGGACTAGAGCTTGCACTGGGGTCAGGTTTTAATTTCAGTGATCATCTTTTTGGAACGACATATCCAGACCACTCCCAGGCGTATATCAAGATTGTTAACAGAATGAAAAGATCCCGTCTAAAGCTAATAGTGGTTGCGTGGGTACTACGAGTGCCCACTGCCGCCACAGTAGACCCTGTGTGATCAAAGTACCCGGACACCTGGCTGAAAATGACTTACAGGTTCGTGGTGCCCTCCATCGGTAATGCAGGAATTCGGTATGGTGTTGGCCCACCCTTAGCCTTGATGACAGCTTCCATTCGCGCAGGAATACGTTCAATCAGGTGCTGGAGGTTTGTTGGAGAATGGCAGCCCAATCTTCACGCAGTGCAGCACTGAGGAGAGGTATAGATGTCGGTCGCTGAGGCCTGGCACGAAGTCAGCGTTCCAAACCATCCCACAGTTGTCCTACAGGATTAAGGTCAGGACTCTGTGCAGGCTATTCCATTAAAGGGAAGCTATTGTCGTGTAACCATTCCGACACAGGCCGTGCATTATCAACAGGTGCACGATCGTCTTGAAAGATGCAATCACCGTCCCCGAAGTGCTCTTCAACAGTGGAAAGCAGGAAGGTGCTTAAAACATCAATGTAGGCCTGTGCTGTGATAGTGCCACGGAAAACAACAAGAGTGCAAGCCCCTCCATGAAAACACAACAACACCCTAACACCACCGCCTCCGAATTTTACTGTGGCAGTACACACCCTGGCAGATGTCGTTCACCGGACATTCGTCATACCCACATCCTGCAATCGGATCGCCACATTGGGTACCGTGATTCGTCACTCGACACAACGTTACTCCACTGTCCAGTCGTCCAATGATTACACTCCTTACACCAAGCGAGGCGGCGTTTGGCGTTTACTGGCGTGATGTGTGGCTTATGAGCAGCCGATCGGCCATGAAATCCAAGTTTTCTGAATGTTCTAATGTGTGTGAATTTCTAATGGACCAAACTGCTTAGGTCATTGGTCCGTGGACTTACAAACTACTTAAACTAACTCATGCTAATAACAACACACACACACACCCATGCCTGAGGGAGGACTCGAACCTCCGGCGGGAAGCGCCGCGCATCCAAGTTTTCTCACCTCCCGCCTAAGTATCACAGTACTTGCAATGGTTTCTGATGACGTTTGGAATTCCTGTGTGATGGTATGGATAGATGTCTGCCTATTGTACATTACGACCCTCTTCAACAGTCGGCAGTCTGTCAGTCAACAGACGAGGTCAGCACGTACCCTTTTGTGTTGTACGTGTCCCTTCACGTTTCCACTTCACTATCACATCGGAAACAGTGGAGCTAGACATGTTTAGGAGTGTGGAAATCTCGCGTACAACCGTATGACCCACGTGACAACCAATCACCTGACCACGTTCGAAGTCGAGTCCCGCGAGTGCCCCATTCTGCCCTCTCACGATGTGTAATGACTACCAAGATTGCTGATATGAAGTACCTGGCAGTAGATGACACCAAAATGCACCTAATATGAAAAACATACGATTTTGGGGGTGTCCAGATACTTTTGATCACATAGTGTAGGACAGCTGGTGGCAGCCATTCGGCTCGCTCTGGCTCGGAGCCTCTGCGATATGACACCATCGTTTGTGCTTTAGGGAGCTTCATCCTAGCTGACATTGTGACAGCTGGATTCTACTTATTGATGTACTGTTTGTAAAGAGTCTGTATACACTTGGAAAAATACAAGTTACATAAATCTTCGGTTTACTGTGACGTCTTGTTCGTTAATCATTTCTGTTCCCTTCCAGCTTTCTATGACGACAGTTGCCGCGCCAACCTGTAGCCCAACTCTCTTTAATGTCGTCCACAAAGTTTTACACATCAATCATACAATACACACTAGACATCATGTAGTACATACCCTCATTATAGTCATCTACCTCCCCAGGTACACTTTGGGCATACCTCTGACTCACTGCATGGAAATGGGACTTTGTATGTCGAGGAAGAAACGTCTTCCCAGTTAGGATGCTGAACCCATTCGGCGATCTTTGGCAGCGGTCGGATGACGTCAGAATAGAGCTGTTACCTGATTATCAATGCAGAGCTCGGCAGCTTGTACTACATAGTCAAGTTTATAATTGAAACTTCACTACGTCTTAATAGCCTCTGACCATGTCTGCAACAGAATGGAACAGGATTTTATACACGGAACTCTTTCATAGACTGGAACTTTTTCACAGATCACAGTCAAATGTTCTCGAAACCTTTTTCTCTGAGTATGCAATACGAACAATGAAGTGTTGCATATTTTGATGCATATAACACACGGCCGAGGCACATGAATCAGACAAGATCGAAAACCACACATAAATTAAGAGCTTAAGAGCATTGTGACTTTTGTAAAGGAAATTGGTTCCGAAAGAGCTAATGAAATTACAGAAAATAGCTACAAAGTGTAATAATAGAAGGGTTCCTATGTTAAATGGGCTAAGTAACAAGAAGTACTGTCTACGTTATTCAAAATAAACGTTATTCAGATAACAAGAAGGAAAAATATGCGCTTACTCCACATTAAAACTGACTCATTAACTTTAAGAGAACAAGCTGTCACTTGCAAAGATCCAAAAGTAACAAGTAAGTGCTGACTTATCGCAATAAATTTGCATTGAAATTCTAAATGGACTATGTCTAGCAAACAAGTCGTGTTACATTTTATCGCGAGTAATCATTTTACTTTTCGGTTTTGGAACAATCCACTGTAACACTGTCTGTGGGTTTTAGTTAGATATTCTATTATACTTTTGAGGTCTTTTTTTCCTCTGAATACAGTCCTTTTGCAACGACGAGCTCAATGAACGTCTTCTATTCGCCACGATTTTACAGCACTCTTATCATTAACCATCCCCCTGTTCATCAAATGTCTTTTTTATCTCAATTGCTACAGGGGTGCCGGTTATAACCCATGAGGCTGATTTATGTTAACGTTAGTTGTGTTCATGACCATATCAGCTGCTTGCTCAAATTCCATAAAATAACTGTCATTTGAATAACTTTAAATGGTTGCTTGCTGCGAGCTGTTTTGCAGTGGTGTTTTTTTACATTATTAGAAACAAAATGCTTCCTCACCTTTGTATATGCTTTCTTTTACAGTAACTAGTTTTTCTGTTACTTTATTTTACCTAATTATTTATGTTGTTTTCGCTATCCACTGCACCGTCAGCGAGGACTCGCAAGCGACGGGCTCCAAAGCGGAAGGAACGAGCACAATTCTGAAATCTCCATGTCCAATATAGCCAACTTGTGAAACGCCTTTTGCACTTCCCCCAATTCGTATGAACAAGTCATAGGAGCTACATCTTGAATCATCTGCTGACTTTCACAGCACCTATATCAACCATTGTTGGAGGTAGCCGTTTTAGTACCTAAAAGCCCCGTTCACATATCAGCTAACGAAGTAGAAAACACAATCCATGCGAAACTGGCGTTTGCCTCCTCCAGCATGGTAGCCCTTCAGTCGAGCAAGGGATAAACTGTGTCCCTGACGTGTTTCACGGGTATCACGTAACGAGAAACTATTGTAGAACAATTTTGCAACGAACGAGCAGTGTACTTCTAAATTTTAAAAGTGCTCTCATGACAATCAGAAATTGTAGGCCAGGGTACAATAAAGATAGGAAGCGAATCTATACTATTTCATACCCACACAGATCTATGTGTTGACTCGATCACCTGCGATTAGGCTTAGGAAAAGGAAAAACATTACGCAGCTGACAAACTTAATCTACTCACATCTGTTTAAAAGGGGAAGTGAAAAGTAAATGACTTTTTTCAAAAAGTATCCTCTAGTACACTACGCATGAAGCAGAAAAATATTGCTAGTGACAGTCTCATTCATAAACCAAAAACCTGTTATCAGTTTACCGGTGTAAAAAGGTATCAGAGCTGAATAAAACTGGGAAAAAAGCAAAAAACGTCAGAAATGCGTCACTGAGAATTTTACATTGATATTTCAACTGCGAAAACCATCGGAAATCGCTCCGCAGCTGCGTCCAAATCCAGGAGACGAAAGTTTGGTCTGGCAAAAATCACCCAAAGTTATATTGGTGTCTGCTTTCGTGTCACTCAATACGTTGTTTATAGTCAAGCCTATTCTTCAATGTGTTTGTTCACATTCTCTGATGTTCGTGGCTGACTCACAAAGGACGAGACCGCGTAAGTAAATCCCGGAAGACATTGAAGGTACTACAGAAAACTTCCGGGGAAAATTTACTTCAAATGTAATTCCACTACATATGCGTTGATAACAGAGTTTTTAGTTTATTACTTATAACTTTTCACCATAGAGATTGCGACTGTACCTAACGGTTACTGTAGATAGTAGTTTCTCTTCCAAACAGAAGGCAAAAAGAGCAAAGCAGCTACTCGGATTTTAGGTACTGGGGCTATGTACGGCTCTGTTTATGAGAGAATACCATGTGGCTGTGATCCTGCAGTCAAATAGTCTATGCATTGGCTAGAATTGCAATTTAATAAAATGCACAAAAATATAAAACAAAAGGTAAACGAATACTTTAGTAGAAAGTGTTCTATTCTAATGTCTGTAAATAATGAAGACCACAGAGAATTGTTTAAATAATGTTTACTCAAGAGAGGAATCTCAAGTAAACGAGAAGTGATCCTATTAATTTCTTTAAAATAGAGACAGAAAATATCCTTATCAAATACAGTAAAGTTGCGTTGAGAGCATAATGAGAATGGTAGCAAAATCCCTAAACTAATAGTCGTCAGAGACTTGCGAAAATTGATTTCATGATCACAATACACCAAAGATTCTGCAGCTCAAAGTAGTTGAGAGTTCAACATTATCATTCACAAATTAACAAACATGATACAGCGAATAATAACACATACTTTGTCTGTTCTCAGTTCCGTAAATAAAGCGGCAAATGTCAGAGTCCTATTCCGGAACACATTCAGACCATTCCGAATATGAAGTGCCTTCAGAAGTTAAGGAATGGTAGCTGCCATTCACCAACCAGAATCAGTCACCTACATGACTGAATCACGCATGTTAGCTGAGGCAGGTCTTCCTTCTTCAAGAACTCGACATAAAGTGTCCAGAATAGCTCCGTTGAGCTCTTCACTTGAAAAGTCTCAGTCTCCACCTGACTCCCTCAGGGTTTTGCTACCACCTGCTTTTTCATTCGCTGAAGGTCGTCTCCACCAGACGTACATCGTTCTTACATGCTACAGACATTATTTGACTCATCTTGATCACTCCCGCACTAATATATTATAACTATATTTAAATAAATTTTATAGATATTTAGTTACATTGAGACCTTTTACAATAAATTATTCAATAGTTGGTTGATAAATAAATAGGACAGTATTCTTGCGCAAATGCTCTTACGTTAAATGACTACAGATTATAGCTAAGTATTGCTTAAATAACTATTTATAACTGCCTGACAGAAGCGACGTTGGGCACTCTTTACGGTATCGTGTAACCTAATACAAGCGACTGACCGCTATTAAATTACCATGATTTTAATAAAACTTGCAGTCAACATTTAAATAAAGTTTCTGGCCAAATTGTAAACTATTCATTAAATAATTACCAAAGTATGACAACAGGAACTACTGGTGTTGTGTTTATTTGCTGTGTAAATGTGGAGAATACGATGTCCTGTCAAACTATTGCATGACGAAAAGGTATAAAGACGTGCGTAAATCGATAAATAAAGTAGGTGTGTAGCCCCACGTAAGATGGTTATAGAGCATCGTTGTATTCTGAGATATCGTTTGTTGAAATCGCATGAAACGATTAAAAGTAGTTAATTCAGAGGTTCATTGTGTAAATGTTTATTCACTGTAAAATATCAGGCTCTGTATTTCTAGAGATCCTGAAATAGTGTTGCATCATTGGATGCACCTCATTTTTCTGAGATCGCAAATGTATTTAGATTTGCTTTAGTACTTGATGTGAATTATGTTTCAGAGAGTTGTAAGAAGCAGTCTTTCAGTTTGTCTTAAAGCTGGGAAGATAGCAAGCCCTCTTAAGCAACCAACGGTCGTCAAATTTCCCCATACCGGGATTTTCCCCAGATTCATTTCTTTGTTGACATTCTTGCACCTGGTTCGTCTGAAGGGGCCGCATGATGTCCTCGTCTCGTTCACGCGCACCCAGCACGGAAAGCAAATTCGCCTTACCTTGTGCCACTTATAGACGGCTGATTAGCTCGCCTACATACGCGTAACGCAACATATCGACTTCAATATCTGTGGGTGTGGTGCGACATTCCATACAACCAACTCTGGTACTGCCTAAAAACTTACCCACTCCATAGCTCTCACTATCAGGTAATGTGTTCCGGTTATTCTGTTCTGTTCTTGTTGTGGTGGTCTTCAGTCTGAAGAGTGGTCTATTGCAGCACTCCCCGTCAGTTCTGTGCAAGCCTATTCCTCTCTGAATAACTCCTGTGACGAACATCCTCCTGAACATGCTTGCTATAATCAAGTCTTGCTCATCCGTGATGCCTCAGCAATTATCTTATCAATTTCTTCTTTTTGCCTAGTTGTATCAAAAGTTTATCTCCCTGATTTGATTCGGTATGTCTTCATCAGTTATCGGATCGACTCGTCTACTCTTCAGTATTGTTCTGTAGTACCACATTTCTAAAGATTCTCTTCTCTTCGAATCTGTGCTGCTTATCGTCAACATTCCACTTCTACAAACCACCATTCGAGGCAAGTACTTTGACAAATAACTTCCTAACACTGAAATTTATATTAGATGTTAAGATCATCTCTTGTTCGGAATAGTTTACTTGCTATCACCAGACTCCATTTTATATTCTCTCTACTTTAGTCATTAGCTGTTTAGCTGCGCAAATAACAAATGGCACCTACGACGCTCAGTGTCTCAGATCTTAAAGTACTTTGTAATTGCCTGATCTGGTTAACTATATTCGATTACCCTTGTTTTACTTTGTTGATATTCACCTTATAACTCATTTTGCGAGAGACTATGCACTCTCTTCAAGCTGCTCTTGCAATTCCTATGCCAACTCTGGCAGACTTACAATGTCATGTACAAATTAACGTAACAACTACTTCACCCTGAATTCTCCATTTCTCAATTTCTCCTTGTTTTCCTCCATTGATTTTTCGATTTACACACTACATAAATTCTTCAATAGAATACAGTCGTATACCACTACCTTATTAACCCTTTCACCGTCAAAGTTTATTTTGCGCGTATTTGAAAAATACAAGGTCAAAAACTGTCTTCCTTCGTGATAAATTATACACTTTCACTACTGAAAAGTTTGCACGCTAACCGATTTTGAAAATAAATTAGATGGACACATGTGTCAGACGAATCTAAGTAGATCCATGTTTGTTTGTGTACGTACGATTTTCATGGTTGAATTTTTAGTTTCACAATGATTTTGTCAAGATCGTGAACATGGAACAAATATATCAAATCAGTATCAAAATACATTTATTCTGTTAACAATGGAAAACATTTAATATTGCAAACAAGTTTCTAACATAACATTTTAAGATGGCTTTAACGTACTGCGCTCTGATGATTTCTACGTTCTACCAAGTTGTCTTGGGTATATGCGTCCCGCTACATAAAAATTATGTACAAACATGCAGAATTACTGAGGTACATAGTAATGTTTCTAAACAATGTATTGACGTATAAGGAAACACCATTAGTTATATCACACTTCTTTGATTAGAGAAGATAGTGATTTGATCAGATATTTTCATGAAAATGACGTACTGCGACACGTGCAGGGACATTTGATCACTCATATATACCGTGGTCCGTAGCATTTTTCACCAAGTTCCGTAAGCATTTCGCAACATGCGAGCCCTCGACAGATATGAGATGTACACATTCAAATGCTGAAAATTGAAAATTGTTTATTACTTTAGTGGGACATATCTATCCCATCAGCCCCTTCCTTCGACACTTACAACTGCATTTTGCTTTTTGTGCAAGTTGTAGATAGCATTGCGTTCCCTATATTCCACTTCTTCCGCTTTCGGAATTACATCTATGATCAGCTACCCTAGAGTTTAAAAAATTCTTTTCGATGTTTCTCTTGTTAATCGACGTAAGGTGAATTAGTCTTGGTTTCTAAACACAATTGATGTTTATGTGTCCTTTGTTGTCGCGTCGACCAAACAAGCCACCCAGTATAGATACATAGAATGATACTTTTACGATAGCAAAATTTTTCAATCAATGAACGAACGCACTTTACGTGGCACACTATAGACGGGCAAGTGAATGTAGCCGCAGATATGACGTCACGAGGACAGTGCCTGCAGCGGACCGTCTCATGTGAGCAGACAGTGTGGTGCCGCGGCAGTGTGAGGGGGCTGGGGCGGAAGTGCAGCAGCTGATGGAACAGCCGGAGGCGGCCGCAGCGCTAATGAAGATGGATGCGGCCAGGCGCTAATTCCGCCTCCAGGAGCCGCCCTGGGCTGCCGCCGCCGCCACCGTCCCCTACCACCGCCCCCCGGGCACTGGTACCCACTAGTAGCCTCCGGTCGCGACTTCGCACAGCAGCCTGCAGTCATGCGGCGTTCCGTCCGCAACTCTCCAGAGCTCTACTGTTACTGTACGAGTATTGCTTTTCTCACTGTAAGAGAACGAGCTCTTTCATTTCCCACTCGCATTTCTACAGAACGGGTGCGGGGCACCAAATGTTTCAGGATCGTGCCTCGTCAGTGAGAGGGAGGTTCATGTTTTCTTGATTCTTCGTATGTGATTTCAAAAAGTAAGTTAGACATGTCGTCCGTCACGGAGACGACTGCACAACAAGAATGGCTCATTGACAGAAGAGAGTACTTCTTCTCGGTTTCTACATCTTCATTTACATTTATACTCCGCAAGCCACCCAACGGTGTGTGGCGGAGGGCACTTTACGTGCCACTGTCATTATCTCCCTTTCCTGTTCCAGTCGCGTATGGTTCGCGGGAAGAACGACTGTCTGAAAGCCTCTGTGCGCGCTCTAATCTCTCTAATTTTACATTCGTGATCTCCTCGGGAGGTATAAGTAGGGGGAAGCAATATATTCGATACCGCATCCAGAAACGCACCCTCTCGAAACCTGGCGAGCAAGCTACACCGCGATGCAGAGCGCCTCTCTTGCAGAGTCTGCCACTTGAGTTTGTTAAACATCTCCGTAACGCTATCACGGTTACCAAATAACCCTGTGACGAAACGCGCCGCTCTTCTTTGGATCTTCTCTATCTCCTCCGTCAACCCGATCTGGTACGGATCCCACACTGATGAGCAATACTCAAGTATAGGTCGAACGAGTGTTTTGTAAGCCACCTCCTTTGTTGATGGACTACATTTTCTAAGGACTCTCCCAATGAATCTCAACCTGGTACCCGCCTTACCAACAATTAATTTTATATGATCATTCCACTTCAAATCGTTCCGCACGCATACTCCCAGATATTTTACAGAAGTAACTGCTACCAGTGTTTGTTCCGCTATCATATAATCATACAATAAAGGATCCTTCTTTCTATGTATTCGCAATACATTACATTTGTCTATGTTAAGGGTCAGTTGCCACTCCCTGCACCAAGTGCCTATCCGCTGCAGATCCTCCTGCATTTCGCTACAATTTTCTAATGCTGCAACTTCTCTGTATACTACAGCATCATCCGCGAAAAGCCGCATGGAACTTCCGTCACTATCCACTAGGTCATTTATATATATTGTGAAAAGCACCGGTCCCATAACTCTCCCCTGTGGTACGCCAGAGGTTACTTTAATGTTTGTAGACGTCTCTCCGTTGATAACAACATGCTGTGTTCTGTTTGCTAAAAACTCTTCAATCCAGCCACACAGCTGGTCTGATATTCCGTAGGCTCTTACTTTGTTTATCAGGCGACAGTGCGGAACTGTATCGAACGCCTTCCGGAAGTCAAGAAAAATAGCATCTACCTGGGAGCCTGTATCTAATATTTTCTGGGTCTCATGAACAAATAAAGCGAGTTGGGTTTCACACGATCGCTGTCTCCGGAATCCATGTTGATTCCTACATAGTAGATTCTGAGTTTCCAAAAACGACATGATACTCCTGCAGAAACAGTTCTGCTGCGATACGAATAACAAATACCTCACAGCGTGAGAGCTAAATGGCATAGCACCTGGAAAACAGTTGAATTACGCGAGACAGTATGATTATTATGGGCAAAACATCTAAGCTGCACTCAGATTTACCGCGAGGTGGTAGCAGCATGTGGCCCACACGCAATGTCGCGTCCAGCCATAGTTTAATAGAATTAGAATTATATATTAATACCTTCAGCTGCTGACGGGCGTTGATGTATATCAACGGGGAGAGGTGAAAACGCGTGGCCCGACCGGGGACTAGAACCTGGAATCTCCTACTTACATGGCAGACGCTCTGTCCAGCTGAGCCACCGAGGGCACACAAGACAGTGCGACTGCAGGGACTATCTCGCGCACGCATCCCGCGAGACCCACATTCTCATCTGATATGTCCACACACTACATTCGTAGTGTCCCTGGCCAGCACACACATTACTCGTGGAAGACATTCTTACCAAGTCCCGTAAGAGTTCGGGTAATATGTGTGCATCCTCACAGAAGAAGAAGGTCATGGCCGGTATCGCCAGAACTATATACTTACATGCATATGGTGTCTGTTCTTTCGTATATGTGCAAAAGAACAGACACCATATCCATATAAGTATCTAGTTCAATTGTGTCAAAAGTTTGACGAAAGCCGCATAGATACGAGTGATGTTGATCGGCATGGAAGGTCATCAATATCCCGCATAGACGAAAATGTCCAGGCAGTAAAGAAGTAGCCTAAAGGTAGTTCGGTGAAGCCTTTGCCAGGTACTTAATTGTGAATTTGCAGAATAATCATGTAGATAGAGATGAATCTGAAGAACTACAAACTACTCTGTGATCGGGGTATCCGCAGTAGTGGTAGTTTACTTTATCTCAGACACTCAACAAACAGCTATATTTGAATCAATTATGCATTAGGCGATACCGATGTCGTGGCCTACATCCACATCATGATGTGGATATAAACCTTAAAACGTGATCAGCGACAGAGAGAAGAGTATACAGTGGCTTAGAAATATTGCAACACCAATAAGGAGTTGTGCAACGTAAACGAAAGTTGGATCTACATCAGAAGGATGATGTCTGTTCAGCTTTCACGCCAGTCTCGTAAGAGCGGCGCTAGTAGCGACACTATCGGGATACGAATCAGGTTTGCTTAATTTCAAGCTGTAACGATAGTGGCCGTTAGTTACCTTTGAGATTGGTTGGTTGGTTTGATGTTTAAAGGGACCAAACTACATGGACATCGGTCCCCCCCCCCCCCCACCTCCTTTGAGATCGGACGCAGTGAGTTGATATTAGTCAAAAATACCTTTAAAGCGACAAAGACGCCGTTATTAACACCTCACCGAGTTTGTACACGGTGGTGTAATAACGTTACGGAAAGCTGGACGTTCCTTCTTCCATATTGCAGGAAGACTTGGCAGGAATGTAGGCACTGCACATGGTTGCTGGCAGCGGTGGTCATGAGGATGTTTGGTCGCAAGAAGACCGGGCTATGGAGCACCACGTGACACTACCGAGAGTGAAGTGGGAAGACTTTCGTGTTCGGCGAGTTGGCTGTGGCACACCGTACTACATTCACAGGAGGAAGCAGAGGAGCAGTTGGTACCAGAGTTATACAACGAACTGTTATCAATCGGTTACTTCACGGGCAGCTCCGTGCCAGACGCAGTGGAGCGTGTGGTCCATTCAGCCAAGACGATCACCATTGGCGACCTCTAGAGGGCGCGGCAGGGATGATACCCACTGAGTTTTCAGATCAAAGTCAATTCTGTCTCGGTGCCACTGATGGTCGCGTGTTGGTTACGAGGAGGTCAGTTGAAGACCTACACCCAACCTGTCTGCGTGCTGGACACAGTAGATCTACTCCTGCAGTTATGGTCTGTGGTGCGATTTCGTGTGCAGAAGTACCATCGTAGTTATCCCATGCACGCTGTCTGAAAAACTGTACGTCAGTCTGGTGATTTGACGTAATGTGCTGCCATTCATGGACAGCATACCAGGGGGTGTTGTCCAACAGGAAAACGCTCACCCACATACCGCTGTTCTAGACGAACATGATCTACTGACTGTTGTCGACACTTTGCCTTTGCATGCTCCATCACCAGACCTGTCTCCAATCTAACACATGTGGGACATCATCGGGCGACAACTCCAGCGTCATCCACAAACAGCATAAACCCTCCATGTATTGACTGACGAAGTACAACAGCCATGGAGCTCCATCCCACAAACTGACATCCAAGATCTGTACTACCCAGTGCATGCACTTTGCATGCTTGCCTACAATATTCTGGCGGTTACACCAATAATTTATCTACCAGTATTTCACATTTGCGATGGCTTACCTCGCGTTTGCGAGATCCGGGCTGTAGTGTGGATTAGGAAGAACAGTCGAATGAAATGTTGTGAGCGCCTTTCGGGTGCGCAGATTTGTGTGAGGCCTTGATTTGTCATGGAGAGCCGTCCGGGGTGGCTGAGCGGCTCTAGGCGCTACAGTCTGGAACCGCGCGACCGCTTCGGTCGCAGGCTCGAATCCTGCCTCGGGCATGGATGTGTGTGCTGTCCTTAGGTTAGTTAGGTTTAATTAGTTCTAAGTTCTAAGCGACTGATGACCTCAGAAGGTAAGTCGCATGGTGCTCAGAGTCATTTGAATGGAGAAGGAGAAGTTCGTTATGCGAAGATCACGGTGAAGCCGTATCTTCAATTTACTAAAGGTATGCAAAATTCACCACAGAGTTGATCGTTGCACCATGAGGAAGGACTTCGAAAAGAATAATCCCTTCAGAGTTCCATGAAGACCGACGCCATCACTTTCTGGCCCAAGGTGTGGCTTCGAACACTTTCTCCGTAGGTGCAGCGCCACGTCATGGACTGCCACCTTGTTCCCGTTTCGAAGTGATGCAACCATGTTTCAGCGCCCGTGACGATGTTAGACGAAAAACTATGGCACACTCTTTTCAGGTTCCCGTATCGTGAACAAGTGTGTCAGCACTACCAACAGAGACATCTAATTATGCAGTTAAGTGTTTGATCATGGTCCGTCGATCACCTAGAATGATAGTATCCGCAAGCTCTAGCATTGGAAGCATTCACATGTGTGTGCGGCTGGCCGCACATGGGAGACTGCACAGATTTGCGCGACCTGATTGAGATGATGACAGACCCCCCACTCAATGAATCACAGTGCTTTTGTTGACTGCCAGGTCCCCGTAGACATTTTGTAAGCGGTTATAATTGTTGTGGGTTGGCAGGAGAGCCAACAACGGGTTACTAGAGGAAGCCGAAAGGCACGCGTTTTAGCTCACGCAGGCTGGCGTGAGGTCTGGAACAGGTCAATAAAATTAGAATTTAGAAAAACGGACGTAGCTGGTGGAATACTTAACTTTAATCCATCAATGATGAGCGTCACTCTTGACTTTACATGATTCAGTATCAATAGTAACTGGTAATGGCGCCTTGCTAGGTCGTAGCAAATGACGTAGCTGAAGGCTATGCTAACTATCGTCTCGGCAAATGAGAGCATATTTTGTCAGTGAACCATCGCTTGCATAGTCGGTTGTACTACTGGGGCGAGTGCTAGGAAGTCCCTCAAGACCTGCCGTGTGGCGGCGCTCGGTCTGCAATCACTGATAGTGGCGACACGCGGGTTCGACGTATACTAACGGACCGCGGACGATTTAAAGGCTACCACCTAGCAAGTGCGGTGTCTGGCGGTGACACCACAATAATTATTTGCGGTGTTCTGATTTACTGGTAAAGGAAACTCAGTAGCAGCTTTCTACGTGGGACTTACCTCTGCTACAGGCGCCATTTACAAGTTCACATAGAGCGCCGCCATCTGTCGGAACTCCATGAAACTCTAGGGGCTGAAGCGGGAATATTCCACAATTTCCTACAAAAACCCCCATTTTTTTCAACCGAAATTAACCGGAAAAAAGTGATGCATTACTTATGGAACGTCCTTCAAACATTCTACTATATTTCGATTGGGTACCTGTCACTGTGCACCTGTCTCTCTTCTATAGGTGAGCCTTCGGAGACTGACGAGAATATGCCCGCTACGCAAATTATTAGCGCGCTGTGAGTATTCCGCACATGCGTCAACATCGGGATGACCAACACATCTCGGGCAACGCCCTCACGGTTGAACGGGAGGACTCATCTGTCCTTGGGGATGCCGCTAGCCGTGGCCAACGGAGTCCTCTGTCGCATTCGTTTGCACCATATCATGGAAACATTGTGTTTCCATGTTTTATCCAACTGGTGACGGCTGTCATGGTACATCAGATCTGTCGCCATTCATATTTCATCGGATTATTTAATAATGAAGTCCCAAAATTATTATTTTATCATACTCTATTGAAGCTATGAAAATCGCACAGATTTACATCTTTTGTAATTTCTCTCTAAAGTTAGCGTCAGTATTTGATAAACTGTAATCGTTTGGCGAGAAATATTCTCTTTTCGAGTTCTACTCAGCTTCTTGTGTCTTTTTTCTTCGTACGATATACGTTATCCTGTTTCCACTGTCGCCGAATTCCCTTAACACTTCAACTACGTGGTCATCAGACTTGATGTGAAATTGATCACTAATGTCACGTTTCTGTTCCATATAATAAGTCCTGTCTACCTTCCTCGCATTGACAGAGCGTAGCAACGGCGTCAACGACTATTACCATTGATATTGCTTCAACCTGAGTAGAAATTGCACTTCTCAACCCTTCTTTTACTTCCCTCTCTGGTTATTCGATGTATACATAAGATCACGTAAGCAAAATTTTAAAGCATTAAAAGGAGATAAAAAAACTCTTTCTTAAATGTCAAATAATTCTAAAGTGCACCGTTTCCCCTCTAGGTTTATGAGAGATCTGCTCTCCCCTATCCCATTCCCGCTCTTCCGCAGTGCTATCCTTTCTTAATTGCTATTTTCTTGTCACCCATATTTTATAAGATATCCTTTAACTAATGTTCCAGGTTGACATCGACTTTGATTATGGATTTGATTTTCTCCTAATGACCACTGCCTATAGTTATATCACTGTTGTCATTCATTTTTATTTGTTTTCATCGAGATTGTTGATTAGGAAATGGTTCAGAGGAGGCTCTGTTTGATAATATCGTAACACAATAATACGGGCCACTTATTGTTCCAAAACGCGTTGCGCTAAACTCATCACATGCAACAGACTACTATAAATATGCGGGACTACTGTCCGATCATTCACACTGAAACTTTGTAATTAAATACGGTAAACAAATGATTTTTTTTCCATTCTAACAGTGTCGTACGGTTTTGATACATTTCTGTCTCTGACATGTAGGAACGCTTGCTAACGACAAACTTCGCAAACTAAACGCCCTCTTCACGCAGCTTGAACACTGAAAAAGCAAACCATGAGCCAATAAGAACTAGATATTCCGTCATTTGGAGATCACTGCCGACTTGTAATGAGGTGAAACAAAAGTAAATATTTATAGTCAGAGTCTAATGTTAGGATTATAATGAAGCTGTGGAGATTTACTTTAATATAACCCTGTTTAAGCAAATGGTGTGACTGAGAATGCATCGGGCTACCCAATGCAGTGCTGTAACGAAAGTGCTGTAGACACATACAGCTGTAGAATCTGACTTTTGCGTGTCTCTGCAACATTTTAAAACCTGAATTTTCAGTGAGAAAGGAAACATTAACCGCAAGTAGACGGTTGACAGAGGTACTGCTACTGATATAATATACTGTAGCACTGACTCATATAGTAAGAAGTTATGAAAAGTCACGCTATTCTTCGAGATAATGTATTTCATGCCACTGCAGTTAAAGCAACACATACCGTCACATTGCCAGCAGGCCAGTGACTACTCGATGCTATTGCAATAAATAAACTCTCTGTCTAACCAGAGTTCTCATCCAGATCTAATAAATACATTTACTTACTTTTGTTTCTGGTACTACACGTACTACTACTTCTATTTTGTTTAACTTTCGAGAGACTGGTTCACAAGAATAATGAAATCTACAAGTAATGTTTTGCATAGAAAGGAGATGAAAACGTTTATGCAAATAGTTCACTATGCCGCTAACGGATGGCATTCCTTGTTACATTTGCATTACTTTGGCGCACACATCAAAATAACTCCCCCTAGATTAGGAAATAAAAGAAGTAAACTCATGCTGTGCCTATGTGGTTCGAAAGTACGTGTGTCTGAAATGTGGGTTACTGTTTTGACTTAACTGTTTCTTTACAGCACGCTGTTTCCCCATACGGTCTAGTATTGGTTTCTCTTTCTTGAGGGTAATTTGAGGGTGATGAGCGTTTCGTGTATGGTAAATAGATAGACACACTAGACGCTCCAGAAGACCTGGCTGCCTGTTTGGTTGAAGCTGCAGTCATTATTCATGAAATACCTGATTGTTGTGAGTGTGTTAGGCAATCGTCAGCACAAAGATGACAGTTGTGCATTAATGTACACAGATAACATTTCCTGCAACGTCTGTCAAACAGTATTCGTCATACGGTGATATGCGACAGTCAGTTGCTGGACTGACACGTTTGTTCTATTATTGCCATAATGTTCTCTAATTCATTTGGTTTGAGCCTGAAGCTAGTCGATATATGCTGACACTTTCACTGATGATTTAGTACTATTTGCCTGTTGCGCAAACAAAGAAGCTGCTATCTGTTGTGTAATGATTCAACTAATTATAGAGTTACAGTTTAAAAGACAGTTATATCGGATCAAAATGCACCTAATTTAGTTAGTAGAAAACTAGAAGCAAAAATGTTTACTGTATGAACCACATATTTAACACTCTGAAAAGAAAATCTCCAGTTACAAATTGTTGCCACGGCGTCGGATGTTTAACGTTGTTTACATAGTTTTGAAAATACACAGTACTTTTGTAAACAGAGCTGTAAGTCAATCATAATGATACTAACAAAGTAATAATATGATCAACAATTCGCAAAGAATGCAGTATAAACTAACATTGAAGTCAAGTATCAGTAGTTGAATTTTATGTCCTTAGGGAAGTTGCATGTAATTTTGGACAGTGAATTATACACACAACGGGCAAACTATGGTCTTGAGAGATTTTAGTAAACTAAATACGTTTATCAAAATGAAACTTCCGATATTTCTGAAATGAAAGTGTACGCTCGCTCATTATATGTTTTCAGTTAGAGAAGTGGTGTACAGAATTTAAGTATGAAAACCAGAAGGTTTAACAACGTGAAGGGGGCGATACGTGTTGGAAAATACTGGGAGAGGCTGGAAAACAGAATGATGAGTCACGTAAAAGACTGCACTGGAGTGTCACGTTGTAGGGACACATCTCGACGAGGTGGTTGTGCTGTAACGAATACCGAGTCTTTCATTGTAATGATGATGATGATGAAGATGATGATACAATTCTCACACATAGTACTATAGATTACTCTGAGTAAAACTTTCCATGTTTGCTGTACATTTGAAAGGGGAAACACTGAACATCCTTGAACAGATGGAAATAACTCTGCATTTAACTATTAAAATGGTAGGCGTCTGACAGGGTGAGTTGCACGGACCCGGGACAAGGCGTCTCAGACCGCGCAGCTAGTCCGTGCGGCTGGACTTATTTAATTTTGCTCGATTATTATGAGATTAATTTTTAAAATAACTTTTTAGATTGTTTCTCGTTATTACTAGGAAGGTTAACTTGCAGTGTTTATGAGCGGACAGTTCCTATACTAAAGTTTTAAAGGTTGGTTTCCTTCAGAAAAATCTTTCGTTGCCCATTTAAGTTTTGTTGTGATGTTAAATTCTATTAAAATTGTTTGCTGTTCGTTGCTTGGTTGACAGCCTTGTACCGTTAGTGACTGATGTGTTTCTGTTCTGTTGATCCGGGACAGGGACGGGTTTCCCTTCAGCTTTGGCTGCTTCCCCGTCACCGAATGAGGCAAGGTGTAGCAGGCCACACCCACTTCTGTGGATCTCTCTTTCCAGCCTCAAATTGAGTGGTTTATTGCCATTCTTTTGGTATCATGTCACGGAGGGGTTATCGCCCGATAACGACTTGGCTTTAGTGATATTTGCAAAGTAGTTGACTGAGTGTTTCAGTTACTGTATCTCCTTGCTCGCTTGTGATGAAAGCCTCTGGACAACCTAAGTGATCAGTGTTGCGGCTTGCGTTGGTGCCGTTGATAGGTTGGCATCGTGTAATAGGGATATTGGCGTCTCGTTTTCTTCTCGTGTTTACTTGCGCCACTACATTTGCTAGCGTTGTCTGTCCATGAGCGGCAGTAGCAGCGTTATCCATATCTACTACACTAGTACTATCTTGGGAAGGGCGTCAAGTGTTTTTGGGGTTGGAGTGTGTTGGGTAGTTCGGGACAGAGCAGCAGTGAGGTCCGGCAGTGCGAGGACATGCTGGGACCGTTGGTGGCACGTATTCACTGCCGGATCGAGGGGCTGTAGATGCGAGACCGACAACCTCGCTCTCCACTCTACCCAAAACGATTGAGTTGAGTGAACATTAACCCACTTGTGAAACCTCCACTATTTTGAGATCACACCGTTTGTTCAAGCGTTGCTACTCGCAGGATTGCTAAGACGAAGAGCAACAAGTGGAGTGTTTGGAGTTGGCGAAACCAATTAGCCATTCTCCACCTCTTATTATTAATCATTGAATTCATTGTGTTTATTGATGCAGTTCAACCAGCGGTATTTTTCTGCCTAGTGGCCGCTAACGCCACAGTTACCTACCCTGAAGGTTAGCGTTTTTTGGTGGCAGTTTACCTTTCCTCGCCTTGCCACTGCTGTCCGGTAAGGCAGGTAGCTCGACAGCCTCCTTGATTGTGGTTCGGATAATTGTTTCTTTCGGACTCCTTTGGTTGTAGTGGGTCCTTCTGCTTCTGGATGTTCTAAACACTGGAGTCTGAAGACTCAATGCTGTCCGCTAGTTGCGCCTTGCCTGGTTATTCCATCGTTGTATTGGTTATCAGACGTTAGATAGATGTTGCAATAGTGTTGGCCTGTGTTTAAACTGTCACTAGTTTGAGTTGCCATCTAGTTAAGTGAATACGACTCTTGACTTCCTGTCTCATCGTTTACGGAGTTGAGCGACTTTCCCAACTCATTCCTTGGAGCACTGTCTGAGGCCCACTTCTGTCTTGATTTGGTCAGACTGTGATCATTGTCAGTGAGGCCTTCAGCTGCAAATGCAATTTGCCTTACGAATTTTTAATTCGATATTATCTGTTAATAGTGACAATTTGTAATTTTTCCCTATTTTATAACATTGTAGTATCTCTTGTAGAAGTTAACTCGTTCTTAAGAATTTGCTATCTAGGCTTTCAGCCTTCAAATTGTTTGTGAGTTATTACTATTCAGGCCTTCAGGCGACAAATAATTTGAATTTCTTTTCAATAAGACCTTTTGACATGAATTCAATTTGTCTTAAGAATTTTTACTTAGATATTGTCTCTTAAGAGTGAAGATTAGATGAATGTCCTCTCTTTATAATATTTTAGTATCTTTTGGAGAAGTTTAATTCGTTCTTAAGTATTTGTTGTCCAGGCCTTCAGCCATCAAATTGTTTTTTGAGCTATTACTATTGGGGCCTTCAGCTGAAAAATAAGTTGATTTTCTGGGTCAGTAAATCCTTCTGCTGTGAGTGCAACTTGCTTAAGAAATTTTTATTACACATTATGCCTTAAAAGTCAAATTTTATAATTGTTCCTTATTGTCAACCTTATTTGCAATAATTTTTAAAATATAGTACACGTGATTAAAAAAAATAGAGTAACAAACGGTAACTGAGTACGGCCCCGACCACACTGAATCCTGCCATGCCCGAAGTAGCAAGTTTCATTGAGCACTAAGTTTCTTGATTTCTTTAAAAGAAAATAAGCGTTAAATTGTTATTACCATTTTGTAACGCCCCCTTAGAAAAATTAATGAATTATTGTGCTGCTAAACCTCTTACATTATTTGCTTTTTAAACAGCTGAGCAAAACTGAACGTACTCAGACATTACTCTCTTTACTTATTCTGATCAACACTAAACTGACACACAATATTTTTAGCGCAACGCAATCTGATTTTCAATAATCCCTACAAAAGAATGGCCCTGAGTAACATTAACATATACCTTTCACAAATCACTTACCTCACAAAAATCTTCGTTACTCCAACTACTGCAATACAGCGAGCGCCACTACTGCCAGCTAAATAAACGATTCAAACTACCGAAGGCACTAACTACTGATAGGCATAGTTAGCAAATGAATAATTTTGATAGAGAACAAACAACATATATACCTTAATAGTGTGCAAAAGTCATATATATATATATGTCCATGATATCCAATATTACAAATTTACTCTTTCTGATGGACACACGTCCAGATCGTCCGCTCTCAAAATTCCGCCATCTCTCTCCCCACATCCACCACTGCTGGCGGCTCACCTCCAACTGCTAACGCTACGCGCTGTTCACATCTAGATGCCCAACACTACAATGGCAGAGAACAATGCAAACTAGCCACAGACTGCACACAGCGCAGCCAGTGATTTTCATACAGAGCGCTACATGGCGTTACCAATATAAGAACCTAAACAGCCTACTTACATAGCCCCCATGCTCCCCACAATAAATTTTACAAATTGTTTTGGCCGGTGGCCAATACATATTGGTTAAAATTTTTTCACAATTACAATAAGAAATCAAATGCTCACACTTATTGATACAATGTTGGTCCAAAGCTAAAATTTTCTCACACTCCATAAAGACAGTCCTGATCGTTCATCACAGTAAAATAGCAGTGTTTTTCTCAAAGTCTCAGGAGTAAAAGAAAATGCACATGGAAGCAGTGGATTTCCATGCAGTCTTGAAGAAGTAATGTTGTCCTTCCAACGGAAAGACAGTGCTGACTCTTGACATGCAGACAGGTAATGGGCCACAACAGAGAAAACCCACCGTAGAGTCAGTCGAAGTTTTTAAGAATATTCGTAGGTAGGACATCACAGAGCAGACCCACTGTGGTCCTGGTAGAGATTACGGTATTGGTTGGCCACCAGAGGTGCAGACCCAGTGCAGTCCTTGTAGAAATAATGGTATTGGTGGGCTATCGAAGATGCAGACCCAGTGTACTCCTTGTAGAGACGGCCAGCAGCCATCTGTTGTGACTGTGTAGGTGCACAATCACCATCGAAGAGTCTTGCAGAGAATATATCAAGTCCATAAACCACCACTTGTGCACACACAAAGTTTTCGGAATTGTCCTTAGAGCCAGCAATGCTGTCAATCAGTCCCTTACCGAATTATTAACACATGTACAAACACTAACAGTCCTCTTTTTTTCACATATTGTGCATATACTATGACCAACAGAAATATGTGCAGTGAAGTGAATGCTTACAAGTTACTTGCTGAACTGGTGTCAATTACAATTTTATAAGAGAATACAATAACAAAGCTACAAAATACATCATTAAAGAACATAACAATACAGATAACGTTTGTAGTAATATGGGCCTTACAAAAGAATCGAAACAACATATACATCAGTGTTACAAGAATTATGACATAAGTACATACATTAAAGATCAGAATAACTTTTGAAACATCAACTTCACACATGAGCAACAAAACAGAACAGATAAATTATGTCTAAACATCTTTACAAAGTAAATAACATACTATTAGAAAAATTCTACAACATAACTCTCATCAGCTAAACACATAAAGGCAGGAAAAACACAAATCCACATAATGTAATAACACAAAAGTACAGGACAGGGTTCGTTTTCAGTGTGACATTTGGTACTGCAGTCCAACCCAAAACTTCATTCCATCGATCTTTCCTCTTATTTCAATATTTGTTTCCACCAAAAAAAAAAAAAAATCCTATCCAAGAATGCTTTCTGTATTCTGTTCACATCCTCTTTCAAAAATAGTTTTTCTTCACTGTACACTACTTTTTTGGCCAAACCATTTTCTTATAGCTTCTCAATCCATTTCTTCCAATTCATCACAACTCTTTCTTTTATGTAGCCTACCCCATATCTTAAGGTAACTTAAATCTACTGAGCTCAGATGCATAAACTAAGGGACGAGGCAATGCACCACAACAAAACAATTAACACAAACAGCAATGACAAAACATGCAGATTTGCAACGCAAGCACAGTATATCTAAATTAGCACAGCAAATGCAATATTACAACTAATATAAGACAATGTGCAGCAATCAAGAAAAATAAATCAGTAGTAAAACTGACTTAACACAAGGTAAAAATCAGTAGAACTATGCCTGGCAAACAGCAGCAAAAAAAATGCAATAACTTATACCTAAACATGATAAAGCTCAAGCAGAAAAAATATTACAGTAAAGATATGAACACTAGAGTGATGCATTACCCTAACTTACACTACTAAAAACTTACCCAGTCATTGACAAAAATTATGTATACAATTACTGTGAAGGGAAATGTCTTTTTGTGCTCCCTCGTTTGTTTGGAAGTAGATCATAAAATTATTATATACTGGATCTGTAGGGATAAAATAACTATATTAGTACATCTATTAAATTTTATTTTAACCAATGCTGCAGTGCAGCTAAAAACTAGATATTAAACAAAATCGATGTAAAATGTTTCTCATCATTTCATTAGGCATTTTAGTAAATATCACAAATTAAGAGCTCCACAGTGTAATCACATGTTTTCAAGTTTTAGCATGTCCTATTTGCGATGCTTTCTACTAAGAAATGTCAATAGCGAGGATAATTGCCTCTTTTTTTCTCCACCTATGCCTCTGAAGGGCACACACTAATGGCTTTTTTCCAGGTGACTGTCACGCAGCTGGGTGCTTACAGTGCATTATGTCAAGGTGACCTACCTTACTTACCGAAATATTTACGACATCAGTTTCAACTACACTGACAGTCTCATATAAAATAAAAAAATTCAAAGGTTAGAAATTTACATTAGAAGTGTGTAGAAACAAAATCTCATGTATAACAGTGTCTTAAAAGTTTTGTCAGCATTGTGGTAACTAACATTCATGTATGTACACACATTTCGTAACTCTTAAAGTATGATTCTTGCTTTCCAACATCCTTTTCATAAATCTGAGTTCCTAACCACTACTCCTTGTTCCTTACCTTGTCACACATGAACATATTCATATTCATCAATATGTCTTCAATATTTCATCATAATAAATACATAGTATAATCAGATTCCTCATATAGCATCATCTCCTTGATCATAAACATACCTCAAAAGCGTAATACACGTCATCATTGTCATAATAATATCATAACACCTCAGTCAAATGTCAGAAACGTCGTAGCTTTCTGCAATAGTCTCAAAATCTAAGAAAAAAGTTCTCTGCTCATTTCAATAGTGTCATCTACCTCAAATGTACTTTAAAAATCATGATCCCATACCAAATATATCATTCAAAGCTCTCATAGTATCACAATGGTTCCAAAAAAATATGAACAGTCCACAAAGTACAGACAAAATACAGTTTTATAAGTGTGAAGTTATCCAACTGTGTAATTGCGTAAACATGTGTCACTGACGCAGTAAAAAAATGTTTGTTTCACTGTCAAATAATCAGATAGGTGTGTAATTCTGTATTAGAAAAATATGGTACCTATGTGTAAAGTTGTATAAGCGATTACCATATTAGCTAGGGCTCCTTGTGTTTGCCACACACATAGTACACAAAGTAAGCGTGTACCCCCCTGAGGATTAATATAATTATACCATCAAGTGTTACAAATTACAGCAATTGAATGAAATGTATCACGGAAAACCTTTGTATCTTTGTAATTCAAAAATATTTAAAAATAAGTGTTTTAAGCACAAAATTAATAACTCAAATATGTGTACTGCAGCGCTAAACTGTGTGTGTTGTTGTAAGATAATCTCTGTCATTACTTAAGGGTAAAAAATGTGCTAAGTGTCGTAATTATCGTCGTCTGTAAGCAAAGTTCTGTGGAAGTCAATGTACTTAACTCGTAATAAACAAAAGCGAAATGCTATGCGTATAGATATCGTAGTTATTACGTACAGTACCGTATCAAGAAAGTACTATACTGTAATGTATTGTTGTTCTACGAAAAATGCTGTCTCATTGTAGCTACACCACAAAAGTTACTACTAAAACATGTTTTACTTTCCAGAAGAGTTCAGAAAAACTGTGCAGAGATAAAACAGATACACCTCAAAAGCAACAATGTAAATTGTGTCACACATTAGTAGTGTCATGATATAATCGTGTAGCTGTCAAAGAAACCAAATGATAAGTCATCTTTAATCTCACAGAAAGTACTTTAAATCCAGAATTTATTCTCAAGTAAACCAAAATGTTGCATTGAAATCTCGTCACCAGTACTGGTATATGCTCTAAATATGTGAGCCTTATAGTCGTTACGTAATCATACAACTAACAAGCAAGAATGCACACACACAATAACACTGTGTCATCCGTTCACTATAACAATGCATTCGTAATTATTGTCAAAATTTGTTCCCTAAGTTCTAGACTTGATAGTTAACTTTAAAACATAGTTGCATGTTAACAGTTTCTAAGTGTGACAAAGAGTACTAGTAACGTGAAGTGATAAATTTTATAGCAAAGACTAAGTTAAAAAGCAGATTATCTTTCAATAAACGGTTTTACATGTGACGTGTGGTGCAATCCTTTACTGTTCATAGTACTCAGAGTTTGAACTTGAATGCAATTATCATGCGTTATACGTTGGTAAAGAATACTGTAATTTTTCTCAAGGTTAGCGTCTATGTTATTTTTCTCTGAGCCAGCCGGCGCATGTGGCTGCCTGCGGTGCGAGTCATTGTCTGTCTCTTTGTTGGCGTGCGTCATTATTGGGATTAGGAGATCTAACTTATACAAATTCACTTTGTCGAGAGGGCCCTGCCCTGTTTGAATCCCGCCAGTTCTGATGGAAATCAGGTCTGTCGTTTTGTCGGTAGTTTACATAGTTTCTTGTTTGTCGGTCATGTGGTGGAGAATTTCTCCCAGAATCGTAACTGCGCACTGAACTGTTGCATCTGAAGTTCTTCTGTCTCCCTTGATAATAATGATTTTGGTTCCCATATTGTCTGTTTCTCCGATTGTCTCTGTGATAGTCATTTCCGTGGAGAGGTGATCTTTCCCTGTAATTATTACTACTCTGCCAACGGTTGTCATATGGGTGGTGTCTGTTTTGGTCACGATTTACATTGTAAGAATAGCCTTGTCGTGTCCAGTTATTGTTTCTGTCCATTTAATATTTCTGTCATCGCGGAATTGTGACGAATGCGACCTGTAATTGTTGTTTTCCGGTTTTCGCGTCCCACGATTGTCAGTGTCTTCAATTCTTGTAAGAGTCCCTGAAAAGCTTCAATGTCGTCTTTGCAACGTCCTGCCAAAATAATGTGTCGTAAATGTTCAGGCAATTTGATTAAGGAAATGCGGATGTGTTCTGATGGGCTGTATGGGATTGACAGGTACTGATTCTTGTGCAACATGTCTTCAAAATATTTCACAAGACTGGAAAATTCAGATTGTTCGAAATGTTTCATCATTATGATGCTATGTTTTACTCGGTCTTGTGTAGCGTGAGACCAATATGCTGAGAGGAAGGCATGATAAAATTCTCCTTCACTGTGACAATCGTGAATGACCGATCGCATTCTTACAGCTGGTTCATTCTCTAAATAGCCACACATAAATTCAAACCTGTGCTCCAATCACCAGTTGGGAGGAAAACAATGAGAGAATTGATGAAGCCATGCTTGTGGATGAATATCGTTGCCAGAATTCTTAAATGTTTTGAATTTACGTATGGTAATGAACAACTTATAGTCAAAATCATCGTGTCGGCGAGTCGCATATCGGTCATTGTTACGTCATGTCGGCGGTTCCATCTCAACATTCGGTGCGCCTTGCCAATTTCTTTCATACTTTCCGAAATGCCCTGTGTTACTATGTTATGGCTTTTCTGTATTTCTAAGTCCCTCTTCCCGTGTCGGAGCGCAAATGTCCTCTGAAATATGTAATTCTTGTTTTACTTGTGCCAACTGATCTTGTACTTCCCGGATTTCTCTTTTGTGTTGCATATTAATTTGATTCTGATTTTGTTTGAATTTCTTAATTTGTTCATACTCTTCTGTATCAGTGATGGCTACAGGTCTTGTGTCATTCAGATCATCATCTACCTTTGTAGATAAGTTAGTGAACTGATCCGAAAGTTCGGCTACTTTCTCCGATAGTGAACTTATTTCCTCAGTGTGTTTTTCTGAACCAAGTTTCAGAGTGTCCATTTGTGTTGAAATCGTATCTACTGTGTCCTTTAAGTTTTCCTGAGTTTTTTCAAGTTGCGTAACCGAATCGATAGATACAACTGAGTCAATTTTAGCTTGCAAGGTGTCGTGATTCTGATGAACAATAGTTTGCAGTTCCTTTATGGCTGCTTCGTGATTCTTTAATGCAATTCTGTAATGCATTTTCATGACGCGAAAAAATAGGTTGGAAATGCTCACAAATTTGTGTTTTTACGTCATTACAGACTTTTTGACATTTCGATTCGATGTTATGTAACTCAGCATTTAAACCTTCACGTGTTTGTTCAAACATGGTGTCTAGCTTTTGAAGTTGTAGCTGTGTTTGTCTCTGATTTTGTTTCATTTGTTGCATTAATTGCAATAATAATGTATTAGTGTCTGAAATCTGTTTTTCTATGCTTTTCGGCAGTGCATTTGCACCAGCAACATTCACATTTTGACGAGCAGAAAATGTGTCTTGACTTATTTGAGAAAACGGTGAGGACGCAAAACCTGAATCTACAGTATTCGCAAGATTATGTCCTGTCATTTCCGATTCCTGAGGCGAGCTGTTGCCGACCGATCGATCGATAATGCTTCCCTGTTCAGTAATTGTTTCACTGTCTACACTACACCATTATTTGCCGCCCGCTCCATTTCCCTATGCACAATTACCAAATTACTACTTTGAACATTAGTTAATTCATTACTCGGTGGCGCTGACACACTGTTTTCGTCGTCACTGTCATTTCTCAGTTTACTTTGGAGCCTAGTATTTCGTTTTTCACACGCCATAATTGTCATAATGTTTCACACGGCAACACAGAAAATCACAATTGGAAAAGTAAAATAAGAAAACAAATTAACATAGCACTGAAAAGAATATCAAGTTCGTTGCAAGCGCAGCAGCAAAATACTTGGTGCAAATCTACATACATGCCACAACTGTTTTACTGTACAACAATGAAAAACTACAACTACAAAGAAGATCTCTCTACAATTACGCGCTAGCAATAAACAATAGCTACACTAATTACACAAACTACAAGAAGAAATCAGAAGATTCCAGTGAGGTATCCTGGCAGGTTCGCTAAATGTTATGTCCCCTTCAGAAAAATTAATGAATTACTGTGCTGCTAAACCTCTTACATTATTTGCTTTTCAAACAGCTGAGCGAAACTGAACGTACTCAGGCATTACTCTTTTTACTTATTCTGATCAACACTAAACTGACACACAATATTTTTAGCGGAACACAAACTGACTTCCAATAATCCCTACAAAAGAATGACCCTGAGTAACATTAACCTATACCTTTCACAAATCACTTTCTTCACAAAAATCTTCGTTACTCCAACTACTGCAATACAGCGATCGCCACTACTGCCAGCTAAATAAACGATTCAAACTACTGAAGGCACTAACGACTGATAGGCATAGTTAGCAAATGAAAGATTTTGATAGAGAACAAACAATGTATTTACCTTAATAGTGTTCAAAAGTCATTTTATATATATCAACCCATGATATCCAATATTACAAATTTACTCTTTCTGATGGACACACGTTCAGATTGTCCGCTCTCAAAATTCCGCCATCTCTCTCCCCAAATCCACCACTGCTGGCGGCTCACCTCCAACTGCGCAACGCTACGCGCTGTTCACATCCAGCTGCCCAACACTACAATGGCAGACATCAATGCAAACTAGCCACAGACTGCACACAGCACAGCCAGTGATTTTCATACAGAGCGCTACGTGGCGTTATCAATATAAGAACCTAAACAGCCTACTTACAATTTCATAGTGTGTTAGCGGGGCGGTAGTTTATTTAAGTACTTAATTGATTTATTTGTAACAACCCTGGGGCTAATCAGTAAAGTAATACTGTTTGCTTCGGATTTTAGACGGGGTTAGCGTTTGGTCAGCTTGTCTGGTGACACCAAAATCTCGTCATTTACCTTACGTTCCCTACCATTGCTAATAAAAGAAAAATTTAACGTGACTGTGTATCTCTTAGTGATCAGGTGACTTATGGACTTTGGCTACCAACATTATTTTTACTCGTGTCTAATGTCTTGCCTTGCAGTTGGCCTGGAGCTTACTCTAGCAGTGGAGATGTATTAATTTTGATGTCTATTACTAACATTTGTTGAACTTATGTTCAAGTCCAGTGGTGCGATTAGCCACAGTTGTGCTTATAGTGGAGCGGACAGAGTCACGACACAGATTTATTTAATCAATTAACTATTTGTAATCGGACCACTATTGTGCTGCAGGGTTGACACTTTCTTCTAGTAACACTTGTAATTTTATGTATAACGCAGATGTCTTTGAGCATTGTGATATTAATTTAAAGACCTTAACTGTTAGTAAGATTCTGGCAAGAAACTTGGTAACTGTTAGATACCTTATGATAGAAGTGTTATTAATAGAAAATATTTTAAAAATATTTGTTTGGGAAACGTAAATGAGGCATAAAGTTAGGCAATCCTTCCACGTGCTGCCCTTAAACTAATTCCGATCAGTGTCCTCACTCTCAGACGTACGTTTCTTAATGAATTTTCTTTTCTTTCATAGTTTCATGTCTACCTTAGTCGAAAATTTTCCAACTCTAGAACCCTCTGTGGTCGTTCCTATCTACTATCGCTAATCTCATGTGTTTACTTTGCACTATAGTTCCAGTGTGGCCGCTGAGTTGGCGGCTTATTTTTCTGACTTCAGATTTTTGTGGAGTACTTGTTGCTCTACGCAGCGCTTTGCTTGACGGTGTTAACGATTCCCAAAGAAATTTTCCGTTGTTTCAATCGTTTTGTAAGCACCTTCTTCTTCTTTCGTTTCACCCTCTTTGGGGTATGCTGGATCAATCATTTATTTGTGCGTTGCTCTTTTCTCAGGGTGCAGTATATCTTCATTCTTTCGGATCTTCTTTACTTCTCTTTTTCCGAGATGAAGGGTTTCGACTGTTGTGTATATTTGTCTTGGAATCTTATGTTTTTATCTTTAGTAATTAATTTAGCAGTTCGATCAATAAGTGAATTTTCTGAAATCTTTAATTCTACCAGGTCTTTCTCAGTTTCTTTAAACCAGTTGAATTTCGTTTTGTAGTTACCGAAAAAGTCAAAGATTTGTTTAGTTAATCTGTTGGAATTCATTCTGAGAAGATGACCATAAAAATTCATCCTCGTTTTTCGTATAGTATCTGAAAGTTTCTCAGTTTTCTTGTAGACAGTTTCATTTTAGATTTATATAATCTTATTGCTTGAAATTTTGGCCCTGTGATTTTTCTTAATATTTTTCTTTCCTTTAGCTCCAGTTTCTCCATTTGGCCTTTGAAATTCATATTTAGTGTTTCTGTTGCATACAGTGCTTCTGGCTTAATCACTTTGTTGTAATGTGTAATTTTGGATCCCCATGAAAAAGTTTTGTTGTTGTTGGGAAACCCAATTCCAGTACTCCATTGCTTTGCTTTCCCCAGCATTCCAACTAATCCATTCTCCGAGATATTTGAATTCTTTTACTATTTCAATCTTTTGTTCTTGAACTTTGAGGTATTTATATGAGTACTTGATGTTTATGAATAGTTTAGTTTTTTCAAAGGAGAGGTGAAGACCTATTTTATCTGCTTGTTTCTTTAGTTCAAGGATTTGCTCCAGTGCTTCTTCCATTGTTTCAGTAAACAGGGCCATATCATCTGCAAAAGCAATGCTATTTATTTTAATGTTCTTCTTTTTGGAGCCAAGTCTTATACCTCTCTTAATATTTCTGCTCCAGTCTCTGACTACTTTCTCAAGGGCACAATTAAACAGCAATGATGAGAGCCTATCCCTCCGTCGCACTCCCGTTTTTATTTCAAAGCGTTGTGATAAATCACCGATAAATTTAAATTTCGAAAATGTATTTGTAAGGGTCGATTTTATAATATTAGTTGTTTTCTTATCCAAACTCATTTCTTACAGGACTGATAATAGGGATTTTCCATCAATCGAATCATATGCTTTTTTGAAATCAATGAAGGAGGTTACGTATGTCTTTGCCCTTGACTTTTGGTATGCCATGATGTTTTTGAGTTTTGGTATTTGTTCCGAACATGATCTACCCTTTCTAAAACCTCATTGGTATTCCCCGATTTGCGGGTCCAATTGCGGCTCTGCCCTGTTCAAAAGAACCTTAGAAAGAATTTTGTGTGTTATATCCAGCAGTGATATTCCTCTGTAATTGTTGGGGTCTGTCTTCAAACTTTTCTTGTGGTTAGGGTATATGGGAGCTGTTCTCCATTCTGCGGGGATCTCTTCTTCTTTCCAGAGTGTTTCTTAGCCCCACTGTGATTCTTCCCAGAGAGTAAATCATATGTGTACCAAATTTGGTTGAAACCACCCCAGTGGTTTAGAAGGAAATGTGAAACATACACACACACACACATAGGTACATTCTTTTTTTGTAATTTGTATATATGAGGATTTTCATTTTTTATTGTGTCATATTGTATTTTGATTTCCTTTAAGTTAAGTAAATTAACGAATTTTTGAAGTCTTATTTTTTCAGTAACTTCGCGATTTAGTGTTGTCACGCGCGCGACCGCTACGGTCGCAGATTCGAATCCTGCCTCGGGCATGGATGTGTGTGGTCTCCTTAGGTCAGTTAGGTTTAAGTAGTTCTAAGTTCTAGGGGACTGATGATCTCAGAAGTTAAGTCCCATAGTGCTCAGAGCCATTTGAACCATTTTTTTGTTGTCACGCTCCCGCAGAGGAATGCTCTCCATGGATTAATACATGATGGTGAACTGAGTTCTCTACAAGCAACAACTGTGTTCCCATTACAGAACCCATCACAAAAACTCAGCATCTCTAAATACGTCCGGCATGCTTAAACAATACATTAGAATAGGCCAGCAAATCATTATCACAGTTGAAAAGTTGTGTTAACTTATGCGCAACTTCACAGCTTGAAAATCGAAACAAAAACGATGGTCGGCAAATAACGCGATAACAACAGGATACGAACACGAGAAATGGAACCTTATTTTGTAACGAACTGTACCTCTGTAATAAATAAAAACTGGACTCAATTTGTATGGAACGTTTTATTCGAATTAGTCTTTATGTAACATGCTGAACTATTTACTTGTCATTCAGAAACAACCTATGTAGACACATCCATCACCATCACAAAACACAATTTGCAACAGCTGCAGTATGATTTAAATCTCTACGAAAAATGGAACCTCTGTACCTACTTCCCACGTGAGAGAGAGTCGTGCACCGATGAAGATTTCAGTGAAGCCTGGCGGTATTCCAGCCGGGGTAAACAACCCCAATAAACGATTTTCGATACGTCGGACGCGGCGGCAGGTGGGCGCATCCGACAACACTCCGCCTCCCCCATCCATCTTCCGGTAGGCGCCCCTGGCTCTATAGCGGCCTCCTCAAGCCAGCTGCGTGTATCAACGGCGGAACACGACTCCCTCATATTGACTTCGGTGTGGCTGAGGCCGATATCAGAGCCTCACTAATTGTGACTGCATCAGACACGGGAATCAGAAGACCACAGTGTGAGTCAGGCGGGGGGGAGGGGGGGGGGCAAGACGTCACATATACGTATGCCCTATTCCGAATGGTTTTCGAGGTAGAAGACATTTAATTTGTAACTTTTTCTTGAATAACTCGAAAACCGCACCCTCCAGCGAAAACGTGTCGCAGAACAAAATTAAACTATATTACATTTCCTACGACAGATATTTTTTTCTCTAGAACTAGTGGTTTCTGTGAAGAGAGCGCGAGAATGTTGAAAAACTCGCTTGAAGCGCATGCGCTGTAGCTTAAGTAGTTTTTGTAGGCCAATTTGAGGTAGCATACTGAGGTAGTAGGTTGAGAAGAATAGTTTGATACGGGACATTTTTGGTCTATCAAGTGGGGTAAGTACTTCAAATTGGCCTACAAAAACTACGTAAGCTACAGCGTATGCACGTCGACCAAGTTTTTCAATATCCTCGCGATCTCTTCACACAATACATTAGTTCTAGAGAAAAAAATGAATAGGACGTTATTTGTAGGGAATTTAATATAGATTAATTTTGTACTGCTACACGTTCTCGCTGGAGGGTGCGGTTTTCAAGTTCTTCAAGAAAAACGTACAAAAGTGATATTAAGTATGTTTTACCTAGGAATCCATTCGGAATAGGGCATACGTCCATAAGAAGTTTTTGTTCAGAATCACTTATACTATCACCCCTCAAAGCATGTAGCTTTCCTCACGACTCACCCTGTATAAGCACTGGGTGATTATAGTTAAAGTACAGACCTTAAGGGGCTCACGCCTTATCATTTGGCAGTGAAAGTTGGTAGATATGGTAATTCATTAATTTACGCTAGGAAAAAAATAGTTAAAATTTGGCCCACATGTGCAAATCAGGCGCTGTACAGCTACTCGCCGACGTCTCCGGTACTAATATTGAACAAATTGTGGAAGTAGTCGTTAATATTAAAATAAAAATTATGCATTTCTCACTTGCTTTACCTTTTCTGCCCACGTCCAATTACTCATTCGTTACATATGGAAATATTTCTACACGTCTTTCTAACTTTCACAGCGCCAGATTTCTACCTGGTGGCCAAAATTGGAACTATTTTTTCCCAGCATTAGATATCTACCAACTTTCCCTGCCATACAATACCTATAGTCCACAATGGAACTGTGTGGGTAGTTACATTTTAATTACACCGCAAAGTATATGTGAACCTAAACTCAAACTTTAAATTCCTACCGCGTTTTTTGCGATGTTAAGTGAATAAACGTGGACTTTCAACTCAGATACGTTACAAATACCATTACATAAATAGTTTGTTAAGATAATAAGATGTACTGCTGAATGAGCATTGCGGTAAGGTAGTCGACTTCTGACACTGTCAGGTTCGAAGATACTAAAAATGAAATGTAAAGGCCATGGGCCTCCTTAACGTGCAGAGAAACTGAATGAACTTTCATGGTAATACGTGCAGTAGCTCATTAAATGTGGAGTATTAAAAAAGAGAGAAAATGAGGAAAGTCTTCTGACTGGTTTGATGCGGCCCGCCACAAATTCCTTTCCTGTGCCAACCTTTTCATCTCAGAGTAGCATTTGCAAACTACGTTCTCACTACTTGCTAGATGTATTTCAATCTCTCATTTCCTCTATAGTTTTTATCCTCTACAGTTCCCCATAGAACCATGGAAGTTATTCTGTGATGTCTTAGCATCCTGTCCCTCTGTAAGAGTATATCTCTTCTTTTCCATTTTCCCCTCAGACCATGTTTCACTACAATACAATACTGTGCTCCAAACTGACATTTTCAAATTTTTCTTCCTCCAATTAAGGCCTACGTTTGATACTTGTAGAATTCTCTTGACCAGGAATGCCTTTTCGCCAGAGATAGTGTGCTTATGATGTCCTCCTTGATCCATCCCTCATGGGTTACTTTGCTGTCAAGGTACTAGAGTTCCTTAACTTCATCTACCTCGTGATCCTCATTACTGATGCCATGTTTCTTGCTATTCTTATTTCCGCTACTCTTCTTCTTATAACTTTCGTCTAACGTGAATATCCTTTTGTTGCCACTTGTCCCAACGTTTTTAGAAATTTCCGTGTAATGTTATCTATTCTTTCTGCCTTATTACATCTTAAGTCTTCCAAAGCTCTTTTAAATTCTGATTCTAATACCTTATTCCCCATCTCTTCCTTGTCAACTCCTTTGTCTTCTTCTGTCTCGTCATATAGTCTTTAAATGTACTCCTTCCACCTGCCTGGTATCTCTGATCCATTTAAATGTATAATTCCAAGAGCACTCTCAACTCTTACTGTTACCGCCCTAGCATTTCTTTTCACAGAAAGCTGGTTTGACTTCCCTACAAGCTGAATTGTTTTCTGCCAGCCATTTCTTCTTCGATTTCTACACATTTTTCATTCACCTGTTTCTCGTTTCCTTCCCTGACCTTCCCATTTATTTCATCCCTATGTAACTTGTACTTCTGTATTCCTGAATTTAATTGAGTATTTTTGTACTTGCTTCTTTCGTCGATCATGTGAAGTATTTCTTCTGTTACCAATGGCTTCCACGCAGTTACATTCATTGTAACTATTTTTTTCAGTTACTGTGACTGCCGTTTTTGGGTATGTTCATTCCTCTTCAGATGAACTGTTTACTGAGCTATTTCTCATCACAGCATCCATTCATTACTTAGTATTCCCGTATAATTATGGTATCGTAAGGTTCTCATGTTTTCTGTTGCTATATATAATTCATCTTTGCTGTATTGGGACAAAAATAAATGAACGCACTACCAGAGTAGTGAATAAAATCCTCTACTCTGGTTTTATTCTTGTCTGTGGTTGCTTAGTAGTCAGTCATTTGGTCAGTGCTGATAAATTTTTATTTAAAACATTTAAACGAGCAGTTGAGTTTTCAAGACAACGACGTCTGTTATTTTTGAATCTTGGAGAAACTATCTGCAATACTTTATTACGGAGATGAAAAATTTTTTATATAGTCACTTCTTTCTTTGTAGTCATGGTAAAGATTTTTGGAGGCATTTTAAAATAAAATGTTAGTTTGTCATAATTATTTATTGAATCATATCTCCGTCCCACAGATTGCTAATAATATTTACGACATGTGTTAATTTGATCTGTTTCTATTATGTCGCAAATTACACAGTTGTAATGAGACAGTTTCGCAATTGCTACAGTCGTCTTATGTTGTACAATCATTTTTGTCAATATTAGACCTTAAATTTTCAAGAACGATTTTCTTTAAAGTAGAACTCACCTTCATCGTTGCTGTGCGTGCACTGCACTTAACGCCACCTGCAGCAACAGAGTGTTTCTGACAAGCAACTAAAGATATTAGATTATATTATTAAACTTTAGCTGCTGCATCTGCTGATTTATATTTGCTTTCGAGAACATCAGTATATCAGGCATTAAACAGCGTCCTGAGCAAAAGGTAAGGCAGATCTCGTCTTGCATTCTCACCTGGAAACAGTGCGTAGTCATTATTATCAGGTGTTGTTCTAAGCAAGCAGATTAGTTTTTACTGAACAGAGTTTGTAACCTCATACAATTTTTTTTAAGCAGAGCAATAACTTATTTTTGTGGATATTCCAAGACAAACTTTGCACTTTATATCACCAAAAATTTTCATATCAAGTTAGATTCATAATGTAGTTCGATATCGAGTTTAAGTAATATTGTTTTAATTTAGCATCAAATTAGTTTTTTTGGCAGTTAGTTGGACTTATTTTCATTACTTCAGATTCCGCACTTCATTATGTTAGTTTTGTTTTATGACACTGATCAGATGCGCAACACACGACCAACCAACGGTCAGTATTGCTCAGCAATTGAACACGAGATCTAAAGTACACGCTATATGAGGAGAATGTTTTTAAACACATAATATTCATTATTCACACATATACAATGTTCTTTACAGAAAGCTTACACATGGCGAACCTGCCAGGTTAGTCCTCCCTTTTTTCTGTGTTTTCATAGATTTCTAAAACGCAAATCAGAACTATGCATATAGGAGCAAACATCTGTAGTTTTGTTGAGTGGTACTTAAGTAAATAAATTAGTGAAATCGAAGTGAAGTAGAAATTAGAATATAAATGAAAAACTTGGTTTAGTTTAGAGAGTTACATACTGGCATTCAGCGGGCAGAACAGCAGAACAGAAGAGACAATGACCGTGAAGTCAGCAAGTTCCACATAAGCGGGCGCTGTCGATTCAGCCGTCAGGGCATCGCCCAACCGGCTCACGTGTTTCTCAGTTGTCGCATGTGAGCAAAGGCCCTCGCCTACATCCCAAGAGCCAATGACCGACGTTAATAAGGTTCTTCGAGAAGCTTTTCAACGTGACAGAAGAGGCAATGACCGGCTCACGTGTTTCTCAGTTGTCGTATGTGAGCAAAGGCCCTCGCCTACATTCCAAGAGCCAATGACCGAAGTTAAGAAGAATCTTCGAGAATCTTTTCAACGTGACAGAAATAGATTAATCAGCAGCAGCCTTGGTAACTCCTTTTTCAGGTAAACCTGGCGAAGACATAACAGCCATTTTGATGATTTAGTAGCAGCTGCAAAGTTAGGATCATGGTCAGATGGACAACTCTTACAAATGACAAAGTTAAGATTGCTAGGAGAGGCTAAAGCACACGTATTATACCATGAAGAATTACAGAATGCTCGAACATTTGTGGAATTGAAGAAAGGATTACTTAAACGTTTTTAAAAACAGAACAGCTGTAGATTTTATAGGGAACAGTTAAACACTACCACTCAGAGGCAAAACGAGTCGTTAGAAAGCTTTGTAGATAGGATTAGAAAAGTTAATATTAACACCTATCAGTTGACAACTAGTGATGAAGCAAATAAAGTTATTTTACAAGAGGCAGAAGATAGAGCTCTAGATACATTTTTACGTGGTTTACCTCCTGAAACGTCCTGTCGTGTCAGGGCAGAGTTTCCTAAAAATTTAGCGGAAGCTGTATCGGTGGCGACGGCTTTTGAAGAAATTGACATTGCCACCAGATACAAGGAGAAGCGAAATGTATTTTCAGCAGGAGTACGATGTTTTAGGTGCGATCGACAGGGCCATATAGCAAAAAACTGCAGACAACCTCAATGCACTAATTGTCAAAGAATAGGTCACACATTCAAGGAATGCAGGTCTAAGAAAGTTTTTGGAAATAGAAATCACTTAAACTCAAACGGGAATGTCGGAACCGCCGCCAGGCGTTCCCAATAAAATTTCATGCCATTAAGGCGAATGTGAAGGCGGAATGCTGGTTATCTGCTACCATACAGGATAAAGAGGCAAGGATACTGGTGGATACAGGCGCAAACGTATCAATAGTGAGTAGTGAATGCATTGGAGAAAATAAATATGACCCTCCAAGGTATAGATTGAGTGGGGTAGGAGGAGGTACAGTGAAGTCATTAGGATGTACATCATTGATTTTCTATATTCACGGTGTACAATTTCAAGAAGATGTAGAAGTGGTGACAAAGATAACTGACGGGTACGACGCGATCCTAGGGTTGGATTTCCTGAATAAACATCATGCTAAAATTGACCTCAGACAGCAAACTGTAGAACTTAGCGGAATAGTATTTCAGCTAGGTGACACCGCTGCAAAGGGCCCACTGCCGCAAGATTTCGCCAACCGGAAGGCGAAATCAACTACACTGCGTGCAACGTCCTTGAAGGTTGATTCGCGGGATCAGATACCATCTGGCTCGGGAAAACTTTTCTGGATGACCGTTGACACCGAGGTACCTACAGATACAGTATGTCTAATAGAGCCCTTAGAGGAAAATGAGGAATTAGATGTATCACATTGTTTTGTACGTAGAAGTGTAGTACGGGTTCAAGACGTTGAGGGAGAAAGAAAAGTACCGGTACATATTAACTATTTCGGAGTGGAGGACAAAGAGTTGCATAAGGGAATATTAGTAGCTACAGTCATTACTTTTGAAGAAGAAGATTTCATTTGGTCAGATATTAATGATGGTCAGAAACCAGGCGCCTATAAAACCGCATTACACCAGAAGATTGAGCATTTGCAAGGAAAGGATAGAGACACGATAGAAGCAGTTTTAGCTGAGTTCCAAGATTTATTTAATGCAGAAGGTCCACTGCCAGCAACAGATATCACACAGCATAGGATCCCAACAGGAAATAGCCCCCCAGTTTATAGGAAGCCTTATAGAGTTCCGCATCACTTACAGCCAGTACTGGATGAATTTTTAGAACAGCATCTAAAAGATGGAATTATAGAATATTCTGATTCGCCTTATAATTCAAATATCGTAATTATTCCAAAGAAGTCTCCCGATGGTACGAAACGATATAGATTTTGTTGTGACTAGAGACACCAAACAAACTATCTCAGATATTTATCCTCTTCCAAACATTAGAGATATCATTGACAGTTTGGGTAACAGTAAATACTTTTCAACAATCGATTTACGTAGCGGATATCATCAGTTGGAAGTTGCACCTGAAGATAGGCATAAAACAGCATTTTCTACCCCTGGAGGCCACTGGCAATTTAAAAGAATGCCTTTCGGTTTGAAAAATGCACCAGCAACTTTTCAAAGACTACTCGAAGGAGTATTGCGAGGACTAAAAACTCAGCAATGTTGTGTATATCTAGACGATATCATTGTATTCTCCAAAGACATTAATGAACATGCTGTGCATTTGCGTAATATTTTTCAGAGATTTAGAAAAGCTAAATTAACACTAAATATGGAAAAATGTAGTTTTGCATTGACAGAGGTTACATACCTAGGGCATGTCATTAGTGAAAAAGGAATTAAAACAGATCCTCGATTAATTTCGGCAGTTAAGGACTTCCCAACACCACAACGCGTTAAGGAAGTACAAAGTTTCATGGGTCTCGCATCGTATTACCGAAAATATGTTCAAAATTTTGCTGAAATTGCCCGACCCTTAACCCAATTATTGAAAAAGGGTGCAAAATTTCATTGGTCTGAAGATTGTGAATCAGCATTTCAAACCCTTAAAGATAAGTTAACACACAGTCCAGTATTAGCCTACCTAGATTATAATAAAGAATTTATTTTATCCTGTGACGCAAGTGGTCATTCAGTAGGAGTTGTTTTGAGTCAGAATAGTAATGGCGCGGAACACCCCATAGCCTACGCTTCGAGACAACTAACAACGGCAGAAAGAAATTATTCCACAATGGAGAAAGAATTGTTAAGTGTTATTTATGGTATCAAATACTTTAAATGCTACTTGTATGGTAGGAAATTCAAGGTTATTACAGACCACGCAGCTTTAAAATGGTTGCTTGGATTAAAGGATCCATCTAGTCGTCTGACGCGTTGGGCCCTATGTCTTTCCGAAATGGATTTCGAAGTTATCCATAAACCAGGCAAAAAACACACGAATGCAGATTGTCTAAGTCGGAAAATAGCACTTTTGGAAGCAACAGGCCGAGATACTGAGGACTGGAGAAAGGCACAAGATGAGGATACAGAATGCAAAAAATACGCAACTCAAAAACAATTTTTCTTTGAAGATGGTGTATTATGCCGTAAAACAAAACTTGGACCGCGAATTGTTGTTCCCCAACACCTTAGACAAGAAATAATGGCAGAGGCCCACGACCATATCCTTGCAGGACACGGTGGACAGGGGACAACCGAAAGACGTGTAGCAGAGCGATTTTGGTGGCAAACTAGAAAGCAGGATGTTGCGCAGTACGTTCGTAATTGCATTGCGTGCGCACAACGAGCTGAACTTTCTCGTTCAAAAATACCCTTACAGAGGCTCCCCGAGGCTTCATGTCCATTTCAAATCTGTGGACTGGATCTCTACGGGCCATTTCATAAAACACCTGCTGGTAATAAGTATGTTCTTACAATTATAGATGACTTTTCACGCTATCTAGCTATGGTGAGCCTCCCAGATCAGCAAGCAAATACAGTTGCCCAAGCTTTAGTTAACAACTGGATACTTAAATTTGGCGTACCTGAAGCTATTATCACAGATCAGGGATCTAATTTTATGTCTGAACTAATGAAACAGCCATGCCACTTACTAAAAATACGCAAATTACGCACAACTCCGTTACACCCTCAGTGCCACGGACGCACAGAAAGAGTTCATCGGACAATTGGCAAGATGCTTAGTTATTGTATTAACGAACAACATTCTAATTGGGATACGTATTTACCAATAATCGTGTCGGTATACAACGCCAAAACGCATGAAGGAACTGGCATGTCACCTTATGAAGTGGTCTATGGGAGAAAAATGCCGTCCCCTTTTGATGTAATCAGGCAGAAAAACGGAAAAGTCGGAGAAACAGTAAGAGATTTCAGTCGAATGATGAAGGATGTATGGAAAAAGGTTCAAAAATCTAATACAAAGGCTTTGGAACGACAGGAAAGGTTAGGTAATGCCCAAGCTAAATATCCAAATTACAAAATCGGTCAGTGGGTGATGCTTTCAACTCCATACGTTGCGAAAGGAAAAACAAAGAAATTTGTAACAAACTACAGAGGTCCTTATCAAATTAATGAGATCAGGTCACCAGTCAACGTTAAATTGCAACTGCCCACCCGAACTACCATTGTGCATGCTAGTCGTTTAAAACCTTTTCAGGGTGCTCCAGATGTAATTCCTTCAACAATAGTGTCTGCTCTTCCAAAGGGTGGAGGAAGTACCCGAAAAGGAAAAAGAGTGGCCACGCCAGCACAACATACAGACATGGCACCATACAATCTTCGACCAAGAGTGCGAATGTCCTAGTTGAATCTTAGTAGACTGTGGATAATATACAAATGTAAATAATTAATAAATAAATGGTAATGGTTTATTGCTTAAGAAAAAAAAGTTGATCGTAGAAACATGTTGATCTTGTAGTTAACAATGTATTTCTTCTTTTCTTTGTTTTTGTTTTCACTAGGTTGGTAGGCCTATAACCACGTTGTTTGCTTTTTTCAGAAGACGCCATGCAAAGCATTTCCTACACAAAACCTATCCTACCTCAATGACTCCCTTGACAGTTCCCTTCTGAAGTCATTAGATATGTTCATAAACTCGCAGCAAGGCAAAATTGATGCCAATGTTATGATGGAACACATCTTAAAATTAAAAAGTGAACACAAAACTAAAAGTATAAATTTAGGAACGGGTATTTCTGGAACCTTTGTGTTTGTGTTTCTGCTTTGTACAGTTTTCTTTTATTTAAGACGATAAAATAAGCCAAATAATAATATACCACTTCATCAAATCCCTGTTAACTGGATACTACACTCTTAACTGGTGTACTTCAATGGTTACTTTTCAGCATTAGTGTATTAATTTTGTATATTGTACTTCACTCTTTACTAAACTGTCTGATGTTAAAGTAAACAATACTGTAGAATAGATATTCTTGCATTAATGTAGGGTAGATTAAACAGGTGTTGCTATGTAATTTTCTAAGTGAAAAATCTATTCTTGTTTATTCATTGTCATCAAGATTTGTTACACTTATTACAACGATTTATGTGTGAACTATGTGATTCATGAGTGCACAGTGCTTTTGTAAAGTGATCAAGTATTTTCAACATACTTAATGTGAAGCGTGTGTAATCTTCTAAGTCGAGAGTTTTCATTGCTTGTGTTAGAGCTTTTGCCGTGTGAAGAGTGGAGGAATGTTGAGTGGTAAATTCGAGGGCGAATTTCTCCGAAGGGTGGAGGAATGTTGAGTGGTACTTAAGTAAATAAATTAGAGAAATCAAAGTAAAGTAGAAATTAGAATATAAATGAAAAACTTGGTTTAGTTTAGAGAGTTACATACTGGCATTCAGCGGGCAGAACAGCAGAACAGAAGAGGCAATGACCGTGAAGTCAGTAAGTTCCACATAAGCGGGCGTTGTCGATTCAGCCATCAGGGCATCGCCCGACCGGCTCACGTGTTTCTCAGTTGTCGCATGTGAGCAAAGGCCCTCGCCTACATCCCAAGAGCCAATGACCGACGTTAATAAGATTCTTCGAGAAGCTTTTCAACGTGACAGAAGAGGCAATGACCGGCTCACGTGTTTCTCAGTTGTCGCATGTGAGCAAAGGCCCTCGCCTACATTCCAAGAGCCAATGACCAACGTTAAGAAGATTCTTCGAGAATCTTTTCAACGTGACAGAAGAGGCAATGGCCGTGGAGTCGTTCACCTCCAGTGAACTGAAGTGAATAAATACACGAGACGCGGTGGGCCAGAAGATGAAGACGAGACGAAGACGGAGACGAAGACGGAGACGAGCGACGAAGAAGACAAAGAAGTGAAGAAGCGTAGCAGTTGTTTTAAGTCAGTTTCGGTGCTGAAGACCGTCATGCAAGAAGAGACTACATCATGCACTGGCGCACCAAGTCCGCCACTGTAATGGAATAGCAAGCAGCAGCCTCAGCGCCAGAAGACAGAAGTTAAAAGGTATTTGAAGTCTGATCTTTACGTACCCGGGTGACTCGTGAGGACGGGAAGGAGACGACCTCACATGAGCAGTCACCTGTGAGCTGGGATGAAGACCTGACAGCCGAAGACTGGCAAGCGGGAGTCCGTGGTTCGAGTCCGGGACACTGGCCTTCCCCCGCCGCTCCGCTCCGCTGGCCGACGCACAACACACGCGGCCGCTTAGAGAAGAGAAACACTGGGACGCCACATTCAAGGTATCACCATCCGATGCACGACGTCGCTCGCAATAATTAAACGGGCCACCTCGCGCTGCGCGTCTCCGGTCAGCTGGGCGAGACGACGACACGAGATACACACCGCTATGCGTAATCAGACGACGCCGCCGCCGCCGCCGCCGCCGCTGCCGCAGCAGAAGGCTACGCAAACGACACGGCCGCCGCTCTCCGAACCAGAACGTCCCAGTAAGATACAGTTGTACGAAACTTCCAATAAAAGTTATCTTATGTAAAAATGCAGTTTCATTCTACCACATACCCGAGCCAAGGAAGAACCCACCCTGCCCACATGTTGTTAAGAGAGAAAAGTTAATTTATTTAATATTTTCACCCTGACAGAATGCTTTAGAATGCTAATCCTGACAATTGACAGCATCAAAAGTGAAAACCCAGTTACATTTAGTGACAGAAGTGTTACATTAAGTAGCAGAATTGTTACAGTTTCTCTTTAATGCTATTGTAATTTTATTTTCATCTTTAATGTGTGACCTAGTGTGAATTTTATTTTACAAAAGTGTTGATTTTCAGGATCTTTGTTATGTAGGCAGATAACAGTAGGCTACATACTGTGTTGAATACTTCAGTGCCCCTTACACTTTTCGTAGATATTTCCGTTGCTTAATAGAATTTATTACTTACTGTTATTTAATTACAAATAGAAATTTTGTTTGGTAATTAAGATTTTACAGTGCAACATTATGGCTTGACTTGCGCCATAGGGTGGTGGGGTTTCGGGTTCCGCTGGGTAGGTCAGGAGTCCACAACACGCAACAGGCAGCTACACGGGTAGCAGGGGTTGTGTGGCGTGGACTGGGCGGTTTTTTAGGTTAGATGGCCTCGGGCAAGTAGAGAAAGGGCAACAGCCTCAAAGGGTGCGGAGCAAAGTCAGGACATGCGGGGACCTAGCAGCAATCGGTATTGTAATTGTAAACTGTCGAAGCTGCATTGCTAAAGTACCGGAACTTCAAGCGCTGATAGAAAGCATCGAAGCTGAAATCGTTATAGGTACGGAAAACTGAAGCCAGAGATAAATTCTGCCGAAATTTTTACAAAGTCACAGACGGTGTTCAGAAAGGATAGATTGCATGAAACCGGTGGTGGCGTGTTTGTCGCTGTTAGTAGTAGTTTATCCTGTAGTGAAGTAGAAGTGGATAGTTTCTGTGAATTATTATGGGTGGAAGTTACACTCAACAACCGAGCTAAGTTAATAATTGGCTCCTTTTACCGACCTCCCGACTCAGCAGCATTAGTGGCAGAACAACTGAGAGTAATCTGGAATACATTTCACATAAATTTTCTCAGCATATTATAGTCTTAAGTGGAGATTTCAATTTACCAGATATAGACTGGGACACTCAGATGTTTAGGACAGAACATCGAGTGACATTATACTGAGTGCACTATCCGAAAATCACCTCGAGCAATTAAACAGAGAACCGACTCGTGGAGATAACATCTTGGACCTACTGATAACAAACAGACCCGAACATTTCGACTCTGTAAGCGTAGAACAGGGAATCAGTGATCATAAGGCCGTTGCCGCATCCCTGAATATGGAAGTAAATAGTAATATAAAAAAGGGACGTAGGTTTACCTCTTTATCAAGAGTAATAGAAGACAGATTTCAGACTACCTAACAGATCAAAACCAAAGTTTCTGTTCCGACGCTGACAATGTCGGGTGTTTATGGAAAACGTTCAAGGCAATCGTAAAATGCATTTTAGACAGGTACGTGCCGGGCAAAACTGTGAGGGACGGGAAAAACCCACCTTGGTTCAACAAAAAAGTTAGGAAACTACTGCGAAAGCAAAGAGAGCTTCACGGCAAGTTTAAACGCAGCCAAAACCTCTCAGACAAACAGAAGCTAAACGATGTCAAAGTTAGCGTAAGGAGGGCTATGCGTGAAGCGTTTAGTGAATTCGAAAGTAAAACTCTATGTACCGACTTGACAGAAAATCCTAGCAATTTCTGGTATTACGTGAAATCAGTAAGTGGCTCGAAACAGCATATCCAGACACTCCGGGATGATGATGGCATTGAAACAGAGGATGACACGCGTAAAGCTGAAATACTAAACACTTTTTCCAAAGCAGTTTCACAGAGGAAGACAGCACTGCAGTTCCTGCTCTAAATCCTCGCACAAACGAAAAAATGATTGACATCGAAATAAGTGTCCAAGTAATAGAGAAGCAACTGGAATCACTCAACAGAGAAAAGTCCACTGGACCTGACGGGATACCAATTCGATTCTACACAGAGTACGCGAAAGAACTTGCCTCCTTCTCACAGCCGTGTACCGTAAGTCTCTAGAGGAACGGAAGGTTCCAAATGATTGGAAAAGAGCACAGGTAGTCCCAGTCTTCAAGAAGGGTCGTCGAGCAGATGCGCAAGACTATACACCTATATCTCTGACGTCGATCTGTTGTAGAATTTTAGAACATGTGTTTTGCTCGCGTATCATGTCGTTTCTGGAAACCCAGAATCTACTCTGTAGGAATCAACACGGATTCCAGAAACAGCGATCGTGTGAGACCCAACTCGCTTTATTTGTTCATGAGACCCAGAAAATATTAGATACAGGCTCCCAGGTAGATGCTATTTTCCTTGACTTCCGGAAGGCGTTCAATACAGTTCCGCACTGTCGCCTGACAAACAAAGTAAGAGCCTACGGAATATCAGACTAGCTGTGTGGCTGGATTGAAGAGTTTTTAGAAAACAGAAAACAGCATGTTGTTCTCAATGGAGAGACGTCTACAGACGTTAAAGTAACTTCTGGTGTGCCACAGGGGAGTGTTATGGGACCACTGCTTTTCACAATATATGTAAATGACCTAGTAGATAGTGTCGGAAGTTCCACGCGTCTTTTCGCGGATGATGCTGTAGTATACAGAGAAGTTGCAGCATTAGAAAATTGTAGCAAAATGGAGGAAGATCTGCAGCGGATAGGCACTTGGTGTAGGGAGTGGCAACTGACCCTTAACATAGACAAATGTAATGTATTGCGAATACATAGAAAGAAGGATCCTTTATTGTATGATTATATTATAGCAGAACAAACACTGGTAGCAGTTATTTCTGTAAAATATCTGGGAGTATGCGTGCCGAACGATTTGAAGTGGAATGATCATATAAAATTAATTGTTGGTAAGGGGGGTACCAGATTGAGATTCATTGAGAGAGTCCTTAGAAAATGTAGTCCATCAACAAAGTAGGTGGCTTACAAAACACTCGTTCGACCTATACTTGAGTATTGTTCATCATTGTGGGATCCTTAGATCGGGTTGACAGAGGAGATAGAGAAGATCCAAAAAAAGAGCGGCGCGTTTCGTCACAGGGTTATTTGGTAAACGTGATAGCTTTACGCAGATGTTTGGAAACTGAAGTGGCAGACTCTACAAGAGAGGCGCTCTGCATCGCGGTGTAGCTTTCTGTCCAGGTTTCGAGAGGGTGCGTTTCTGGATGAGGTATCGAATGTACTGCTTCCCCCTACTTATACCTCCCGAGGAGATCATGAATGTAAAATTAGAGAGATTCGAGGGCGCACGGAGGCTTTCCGGCAGTCGTTCTTCCCGCGAACCATACGCGACTGGAACGGGAAAGGGTGTAATGACAGTGGCACGTAAAGTGCCCTCCGCCACACACCGTTGGGTGGCTTGCGGAGTGTAAATGTAGATGTAGATGTAGATGTATGGCTAGCAACAACGTAGTTAGCTGTGTGACTAGACCACAAACTACATACCGAAGCAATGAAACAATTATTAATGAATCAGAACAAGCGCAACAGTCGATACACATAAATAATTTTCTTGAGATTTGAGAGAATGCGAAATACTTTTCAACACACTTGTGTTCTTTATTAGGAAGCGCAACAGAATCAACATCCAACAGTCATGAAGAAATTTCAGAATACGAATCTCTAGGGGAAAAGTCTCTCGGCTGTGCAAAATTTCGCAACGACCACTTACTGAGACTATCGATTCGAGTTTTTTTCCATTTCTTTTAATCAAACATTATACAAGCCATCATCAGTTACTGACAATGCAAACTCAGTCACTGCAAATCCAGTAAACATGAATGGGGAAATCAACAATCCTACTATGGTCAAATTGCTACTAAACATGACCAAAACATTAGAACAATACACAAAATAGACAAAACATTGAGCGATACACAGAACAAAACGCAACAAGACCAGAAGAAAATAGTAAAGCGCAAGATGAAATTAATGAAGACACCAAGAAATTAGAGAAAAAGAAACAGCAAAATCTTTCTGCAGAAATCCAAGAAGAGATTAGAAATGGATTACAACCAGTTATTATGAGATTAGAAGACAGGCTACGCAGCGTTGAAACTGAACAAAAGTTCTTAACACTGCATAAGAGAACGACAAAGAAAAACTACTCGCGTAAATAAATACCTCTGAACGTAGCGAAGTGGTCGCGCAACTCACAGAACGTTACGATCACTTTAATACCACTGTTCAGACAAATAGTGAACAGGCGCATGCATTAAAAATTAACTCTGGCGAATAAAAAGAACTTCGTACGTTAACAAAAAATATCAAAGATCGGTTCAACAAATATTGAAAACTTGTCAGAAATACCGACAATGATTCTGATGCTCAGAAACAAAAGAATATCAGGCATTTAAGAATTTTAAAGAAATTCAGAGTAATGTCATTCAGTAATACAAAAACGATATAAACAAATGTAAGAACAGCTGAAACCTATCGAACGTAGGCTAAACAGTAATGGCGACACCAGCGACTTCACTCGTTCAGACACACCCACGATCTAAAACTTGTGACGAAACAAACAGTCCGGGGCGTCTTCGTGACTTTCGCATAGAACAATACGTTTCAACAAGACATACATTATGTAATCAAAAGTATTCGAACACCCCCAAAACCGTACGTTTTTCATATCAGGTGCATTGTGCTGCCACCTACTGACAGGTACTCCATATCAGCGACCTCATCATTTTACATCGTAAGAGAGCAGAATGGGGCGCTCCGCGGAACTCACGGACTTCGAACGTGGTCAGGTGATTGGGTGTCACTTGTGTCATACGTCTGTACGCGAGATTTCTATACTTATAAACGTCCCTACATCAGTTGCTTCCGATGTGATGGTGAAGTGTAAACCTACAGCACAAAAGCGTACAGGTCGACCTCGTCTGCTGACTGACAGAGACCGCCGACAGTTGAAAAAGGTCGTCTTGTGTAATAGGCAACAGACAAGAATTCCAAACTGCACCAGGGTCCACTGCAAGTACTGCTACAGTTAGGCGGGAGGTGAGAAAACTTGGATTTCATGGTCGAGCGGCTGCTCGTAAGCTGCACATCACGCCGGTAAATGCCAAACTACGCCTCTCTTCGTGTAAGGAGCGTAAATATTGGACTATTGAACAGTGTGGAGTGACGAATCACGGTACACAATGTGGAAATCCGATGGCAGGGTGTGGGTATGGCGAATGACCGGTGAACGCCATCTGCCAGGGTGTGTAGTGCCAACATTAAAATTCGGAGGCGATGGTGTTGTGGTCTGGTCGTGTATTTCGAGGGGCTTGCAGCCCTTCTTGTTTTGCGTTGCTCTATCACAACACAGACCTACATTGATGTTCTAAGCACCTTCTTGCTTCCCAGTGTTGAAGAGCAATTCGGGGATTGCGATTGCATCTTTCAACACGATCGGGGACCTGATCATGATGTACAGCCTGTGGTGGAGTGGTTACACGACAGAAACATCCTTGTAATGGAATGGCCTGCATAGGGTCCTGTCCTGCATTCTGGAAAACACCTTTGCGGTGTATTGTAACGCCGACTTCGTACCAGGCCTCACCGACCGACATCAATGCCTCTTCCCTGTGCAGCATTCCGTGAAGAATGGGCTGCCATTCCCCAAGGAATATTCCAGCACCTGATTGAACGTATGACCCCAACAGTGGAAGCTGTCATTAAGGCTAAGGGTGGGCCAACACCACACTGAATTACAGCATTACCGATGAAGGGCACCACGAACTTGTAAGTCATTTTCAGCCAGGTGTCCGGATACTTCTAATTACATAGTGTATTAATGAGCCACTCTCAGGAGCAATAGATAAAAGTCCGACTCTCTCCGAAACGACAATTTCGATTACAAATATTTTCATATAGTCAACTTAGGCGATCATTTTCTTTTACACAAATGTCCTTACATACAAGACATCGAACCTTCTGTGCACTATATAGTGAACATTTGAGCAAAAGAATTGCGAAAAGAAGTAACAATCCGATTCCATGCATTTACTTACGGCCATGCAGTTCCCTTCGTTTAAAAGTAGGTAGGGTCTCCATTATACTTTTTGGATACATCGATTGGCAAACGATGCCTTCCAGAATATGTGTTAACTATTTTTTTCCTCTCCTGGTGTCCTTTTTAACCGATCAGTACAAGAAATTTCCTTGTACTATCCTAAAGTAAATAGGTAGAAAGTAATTTTAGAGACTGGTGAGCTACGGTTTCGATTGTGTCGTATTGTCTACAGAGAACATTCGTATCATGACAAATTTAAAGGTTCATCGAATCACAATCATACTATCTCTCTACCATTCCACTGCCGAACAGCGCGCGGGAAAAACGAACACATAAACCTTTCTGTTCGAGCTTTGATTTCTCTTATTTTATTTTGATGATAATTCCTACCTATGTAGGTTGGGCTCAACAAAATATTTTCGCATTTGGAAGAGAAAGTTGGTGACTGAAATTTCGTAAATAGATCTCGCCGCGACGAAAAACGTCTTTGCTTTAATGACTTCCATCCCAACTCGCGTATCATATCTGCCACACTCTCTCCCCTATTACGTGATAATACAAAACGAGCTGCCCTTTTTTGCACCCTGTCGATGTCCTCCGTCAATCCCACCTGGTAAGGATCCCACACCGCGCAGCAATAATCTAACAGAGGGCGAACGAGTGTAGTGTAAGCTGTCTCTTTAGTGGACTTGTTGCATCTTCTAAGTGTCCTGCCTATGAAACGCAACCTTTGGCTCGCCTTCCCCACAATATTACCTATGTGGTCTTTCCAACTGAAGTTGTTCGTAATTTTAACACCCAGGTGCTTAATTGAATTGACAGCCTTGAGAATTGTACTATTTATCGAGTGATCGAATTCCAACGGATTTCTTTTGGAACTCATGTGGACCACCTCACACTTTTCGCTATTTAGCGTCAACTGCCACCTGCCACACCATACATCAATCTTTTCTAAATCGCTTTGCAACTGATACTAGTCTTCGGATGACCTTACTAGACGGTAAATTACAGCATCATCTGCGAACAACCTAAGAGAACTGCTCAGATTGTCACCCAGGTCATTTATATAGATCAGGAACAGCAGAGGTCCCAGGACGCTTCTCTGGGGAACACCTGATATCATTTCAGTTTTACTCGATGATTTGCCGTCTATCACTACGAACTGCGACCTTCCTGACAGGAAATCACGAATCCAGTCGCACAACTGAGACGATACCCCATAGGCCCGCAGCTTGATTAGAAGTCGCTTGTGAGGAACGGTGTCAAAAGCTTTCAGGAAATCTAGAAATACGGATTCAACTTGAGATCCCCGGTCCATAGCGGCCATTACTTCGTGCGAATAAAGAGTTAGCTGCGTTGCACAAGAACGATGTTTTCTGAAACCATGCTGATTACGTATCAATATATCGTTCCCTTCGAGGTGATTCATAATGTTTGAATACAGTATATGCTCCAAAACCCTACTGCAAACCGACGGCAATGATATAGGTCTGTAGTTCGATGGATTACTCCTACTACCCTTCTTAAACACTGGTGCGACCTGCGCAATTTTCCAATCTGTAGGTACAGATCTATTGGTGGGCGAGCGGTTGTATATGATTGCTAAGTAGGGAGCTATTGTATCAGCGTAATCTGAAAGGAACCTAATCGGTATACAATCTGGACCTGAAGACTTGCCCGTATCAAGCGATATGAGTTGCTTCGCAACCCCTAAGGTATCTACTTCTAAGAAACTCATGCTAGCAGCTGTTCGTGTTTCAAATTCTGGAATATTCCATTCGTCTCCCCTGGTGAAGGAATTTCGGAAAACTGCGTTCAATAACTCCGCTTTAGCGGCACAGTCGTCGGTAACAGTACCATTGTCACTGCGCAGCGAAGGTATTGAATGCGTCTTGCCGCTTGTGTACTTTACATACGACCAGAATTTCTTCGGATTTTCTACCAAATTTCGAGACAATGTGGAACCTATTAAAGGCATCTCGCATTGAAGTACGTGCCAAATTTCGCGCGTCTGTAAATTTTAGCCAATTTCGTGACAGTAACAAAATACAAATCAGTTAAAGTGTGTTTAAATGGGAAATTACTCGCATTTTATGAATATTTGATCCCTTTAGCAAAATACGTAATAAAGAACATCCGGCGTTTCATTCATGTTCGACTACAGCATATACGTTACAATACTTGACAGGAGTGCACTACAGAATAGCGACTCGTAATTCCGGCAGCAAATAATGAGTCACATCACAAGGAATATTGAGTTGCTACAACACTGAACTTTTTTCAGTTAAAGAGATATATGGGACATCTTGCTGGTTTTCCAAAGCACGGTGTTAAACTGCCCACGTGCGAGATAAATAGCGTTTGTAGTTTCGATAAAATTCTCGGTAAGAGACTTTCAGAAGTAGGGCACAGTTTGGTGAAACAAGTGTGCATCTTTGAACACCATCATTTTTTTAAATACAGTAGTAGCAGCCAAGAATTAGAAACTGGAAGGTTTAGCACCAGTTCTCATAAGACATACACGCTATTGAGATTATATGTGTATTGTCCAAATGAAATTGTCCAATTGTCCAAATGGTAATTGTATTGATGTATTACAAGTATATGACGGATTTTCTACCAGTTCATGGAATAGTTAAAAGCTGTTAAAGGTACGGATATTATCAACGTCCAGAATAATATGTATTTTTATGAAGATTTTCTTTTCACGATCAGTTGTGCAGTAATGAAGGTTTGTTTTCTCGGCAGTACTATTCATGAAATGTGACTCTGGAGTGTCTATCGTGTAAGGATCGGTTAATAAAACAAATCAGGGAGTATTTGCTATGGTTTATTTACGAGATATGAGGATATTATGAGATACGAGATTAATATGGTGACGATTCAGAAGAGATAATTATGTTGAAGGTTTTAATAATTATTGATGATTATGATTTTGAGAGTAATGATTATAACATGATAGGAAGATGCCAAGGTTATGAATTACGATGTATTATGAGGATTGAGTGAGTAATCGTTAGGACATATACTGGGAACAGTTTTGGATGAAGTTGATTTCTTTTTATTTGCATGGATATATTTCATTAGCTTGTGTGTTGTAAGTGGAAAGTAATGGACTGTTACATGGTTAGTAGCATAACAGGGATCTGAAAAGGTAAGTAACGCCAGTATGGTGAGAGGCAACACAATTACTTTTTTATCTGAAGTTTTTCGGGTCTTCAGATACAATCAGTATTGCATTCATTTCTGACGTTTTATATGCTCTTTATAACGCTTTGTTATTTTTTTATTTGCTGCATACAGCATACGATCGCATTATCCTGTTGCAGTGTGTACTTCTTTTTCGTTTGTAACTAAGCGCACATCTTTTTGTCTTCAGGTCAGATTATGACAGACAGGAAGAAATATATATGTATTAAAAATAATTTGGCTACCATACATATTTTCCGAATTTATGAGACATAGTTGCACATACGACAAATTGTTGAATAACAAACTTTTATGATGCCACTGCGCTGAGATGTAAAACTTGAAAGAGAATACCTTTAATCGAAATACAGATGTATTTTGTGATAAAATGAATATTTCAGAGAACAATTTGATGCTGATCCAAAATGATTTTTTTGCATTTTGCAGCGTATTAATTAATTTTTGTACCACAGATTAGTGTTGGAAAATGTATATAATTTTATAAAATCATCGAAAAAACCAGTCTAGATATCAATGGTGCTTTATTAAAATAATCGGTTTCAACCTAGGCTTAGGTCACCTTCAGACAGCTGAAGTTGACGATGCGTAGACAGTCAGTTGACCTCGGTCGCTGAAACTGCTAGTACATTCGACTGCATAGCATGACAATTGCCTCATGTGAACTTACCGAATATTCAGTTATTGGTGCTCCAGCAAACGTCAGACGCTAACATCTTATAGGCGCTTTGTGATAACACTGATCTATCCTTATGATGACATACTTTGCCTTAGTTACTGCGTTGCGTTTATGATGAAACATTTGCGAATGACTTGTCTCAGCATAAGAATGTGTAATTCATTTTGTTTGCTCATTTACCATACTGATTTTTTTGCTGCATACGCAGACAACATTTTGACGAAATTTGCTTTCTGATGAAATAATTGTCATGTTTCTATGTGAATAACAATGAATTTAGTTGCATTGCTTTTCTGAGGAATTAGATTTGTGACTACAAGTGTATTGTGGCGCCTAAGTTCTATCAGAGCTCACTTAGTATATTCATTTACTGTTATAGTCTATAAATGAGATAGTTTTACAGCTTAGCAGAAAACCTTAATTTCGTTTACTCTGTGACCATCAATCCTGATGCTAAGTTTCTCGCCGTTTTCACTCCTACTATTTCTCATTACTTTCGTCTTTCTTCGATTGACTCTCAGTCCATATTGTATACTCCTTAGATTGTCGACTCTATCCAGCAGTTTCACTAAAGATAGAAATGTCACCACAGAATCATATCATTGGTCTCGATTCACTTTGAATTTTTAATCTGTTCTTGTTCTTTATACAGGTTGTATATTATGCGTCTCTCTCTCTCTATAGCTTACCCACATTTACCTCAGAATTTCGAACTTCTTGCTCCATTTGACATTATCGAACGCTTTTCCCAAGTCGACAGATCCTATGATCATTTCTTTATTTTTCATTAGTCTTGCTTCCATTATCAACTAAAGATCAGAACGGCCTCTCTGGTGCCTTTACCTTGGCTAAAATCGAACTGAACGACGTCTAAGACATCCAAAATTTCATTTTCCATTCTTCCGTGTATCACTCTTGTCAGCGACCTGGATGCATGAGCTGTTAAGCTGATTGTGCGACAGTTCTCGCAATTTTCATCTCTTGTAGTTGCGGCGGTGCAGTGTATTGCAAAGTTCCACTCACCTGGTGGTGAATCTCTTCTCGCACGCACGCCTTCTTGAAGTTACCGAAATGCAGATCTCAGCTGGAAAAAGCTGTAGAAAAACAAAACGCTGTAACTCTGGTAACTATAAGTCGCACTAAAAATTAGTCGGTGGAAGGGACATTTAAACGAAAGTATTTATGTACGAAACAGTTCGCTCTCTTGTGGTAAGCTTGCATACACCAGTCACTATCAAATCTTACTGTAAACTGTACGAAGTCTGAAATGCTCACACGCACACATCATTCATAACCGTAGTCAGTTCATGGTAATTACTAATGATTCTCTCCAAAATGTTTACAAACGGATTGTGTCTTTCAGATAACCTCGCTTAATCAGTGTCACGTACCAAAATCTTCACGTTGGCGAGTACGGAACACGCTCTGAATTTCACTCCGTGCATTAAATCGAACTCTCTTCCACACTTTACGGTTATTGTCAAACATTCGGTACCGAAATCTCACAGTATTAACTATTTTCAACAGATTGCACTCCAATAGGCCTGATCGCTATGAGATCCAAACCCCGATTTTACTCTTCTTTCTACACATAGTTCTCAAAATACGAGCGAATATGGTGATTTCTGATTGGCAGAGAAACATCGCAGCCAATCGGAAAGCAGCATTAAACGTTCTCAAACCCTCGCCTACATACAGAACCTATCAAAGGTTGTCAATGAAGGCTGTTTTCTCAGAACCTTCGGAGATATTGTTACGTAACTTCAACTAGTTGGATAGTATCTTGCTTCTCTTATTAAAATTTTCTGTAAATACTTCAACAGCGGTAATCAGTGTACATTTTCGTCGTTAATTTAAATTTACATACTTGATTTTCCCATGAATAACTTTGGAGAGTTGAGAGCAAGTATTTGATTTAACACTATCTTACTGAAATATTGTTTGATCTCACTGAAATAGTTGATTAATTCTTGACCGACTATGAATAATCGTTCTTAAGTAATTTTATTTAATTTAACAGTTTGGTCTTAAAATGCCAAGATCGTGATCGTCTTGTGAATAAAGTCATATTTCTGGCATGTGGTAATAAAATCTTCATACGTATGATGTTCAGCCCTTATTTGGCCCGGTCCTTCCACTCCCAGGCAACCTTACGTCAGTAGTACGTACCATACGACTCACACAACATGAGGTTCGAAGGCTTGTCTGCTCTATTAAGTTGGCTGTAAGGTGATCAGCGGCATCCCTGCCGAAACAGCACTAGTTGGTGCGCGCACACGTGTTTCTGAGCACACTTGTTACATTGCATAACTAGGAGTTCCCCAGCTGGCCTCCTTACACGTTTACCTGTTGACGCAACGACATCATAAATTACCATTGCAAAGGGCACGAGACCATCTGGATTCTACCGTAGATCACTGGAAAGAGGTTGGCAATTGGGCTGAATCGCATTTCTGCTACACTAGTTCGATGGTCGTCTGCAGAGATGGCGTCATCGAGGTGAACGGTGGATCTAAACGTGCAGCGCACCACGGACGCAGGCTGCGGAGAGCAGTCCTACGCCTGCGGTGACATTCTCCTGCGCTTGCATGAGACCTGTATTAGTAACCGAAGACACGGTGACAGTTGCGAATCACCTGCATTCCTCCGTGCTTGACATTACAGTGAACTGACGTTGATGTATCGGTGACCAAATTCGCCTTATGGAAATACTATTGAACCCATCTGGGTCGCTATCGGGCGTCACCGCCGTCTACGCCAGTCGGTGGCCCGCTATTTACGCGAATTACTTGGCATCTAATGCCACATACCTCTACAAACCTAACGACAAACTGAGTAAGACGTGTATATTTCTATTGTCTACTGTCAAACCACTATTTATGAAAGATGTTTATATTTTATTAATAGGATTAAGTAGGAATATTTAATATTTGTCACGTTGGAAATAATTGTGGTAGCAGGAAATGTATGCATCAAAGTGTTGTTGGCAGAAGGGATCGCACATTGATATAATTTTAAAAAGGGCGGGAGAGACCGCTTATGGATACACTTTTAAAAAATGTGGGAAGACCGCGCATTGATACATTTTGTAATGGTAGCAGGAACTGTCTGCACCAGAAGCATTGTTGGCGGGAGAGACCACACTTTAGCGTTCGTAGGAAGTCAGCAGTAAGCGAGATGTGTAGCGAGTTAGTAACAGGTCTGAAGCGAGAGTTTGAGATGAGCGGTGTGCCTGCCAGCCACCAGCTATGATTTACAAGAGATTATAAACGGATCCACAGAGATATCAGCTAACTATTATCATAAGAGGAACTAATATTATTGAATTATTTTTTTGATAAACTCAAGACTACTGAAGGTATGTTTGCGCAATGCTAGTTGTAAGATTACTGTAAAAAGTAAGTCCCATTTGAAAGTTTGTAAAATCATTTCATTCAGAATATAATTAATTTTTGCCAGCAATATTGCATTACTGATTATAATCCATCCCAAAAACCATCAACGTAAAATTTTGCAAAATTTTATTGCTATCAAGTAAAAGTTTAATTATGAATTACGTAACTTCAGTCAAATTAATTAATTGAATAACGTCAGCTTTGCTATTAAAGAATAACGTCAGCTTTGGTAATAAATACAGCCACTTATTATGACAGCCCACCAGCAGCTAATACGGTAAACCAGAGTAAGCATATTCATGTCGCAGTTCGATGTAGCAGTCAGATGGCGATCCATTAACAGTAAAAGGGTTAAGGAACAGTTTTGGGTTATTGCAGGTAACGACTGAGGGCCACGACGACGACACATTCTATGTTTCGTCGAAATAATCAGAAAATCACTTTTAATAAGTAGCATTTAAATTTGTATGCGAAGATTGAGAAAGAGAATTAGTTTCAAAGGGAAGATTTCATTTGTTATTATTAAGCAAGAGATAGAAATCCTAAGGGAAGGTTTCATAGGTTATTGTAGAAGGGAAGGTTGCGTAAGAAAAGAGATATAGAGGAGACGGGAAGGTTTCAACTGTCTAATCCCTAATACGCAGCCAGCCGGAGAGGCCGAGCGGTTCTAGGCGCTACAGCCTGGAACCGCGCGACAGCTACGGTCGCAGGTTCGAATCCTGCCTCGGGCATGGATGTGTGTGATGCCCTTAGGCTAGTTAGGTTTACGTAGTTCTAGGTTCTAGGGGACTAGGGGACTGATGACCTCATAAGTTAACTCCCATAGTGCTCAGAGCCAGCCTAATACGCAGGATCACTGATGTGTTTCGTTCCAAAGACAGACAAACAACCTATTAAGCAGGTGGTCATAAAGTTTTGGCTAATCAGCATATAGATTGTGCAGACGCTACCTCGATATAAAGTGCTGTCGTTGAATTTTTGTATACATAATTGAAAATGGTCGAAGACGGTAATTGTACATTAGTACACAAATAAAAATTTCTAGCGGCATATGGTATCAAATTACTCAAACAGTGTGTAACAGCTGAGATAGAAAGCTCAATGAATCACATAAAGTAATGTAATATTTATGGGGTTTCCATTTTGATTTGTCGCCACAGAAAAAGGAAATTTCAAATCGTAGGCAGAGCAGCCGATACTTGGGACACTTGTCCTGCTCACAGCACTGTCTGAATACAGCGACACTATTCCCACGATCATGATATTCGAATGCAGGGAAATCGATTTGACGGGGCTTTTCAGTTATTGGCCTGAACTCGCAGGCGCAGCGATTAACTGCGCAACACACTTTCTTTAATGGTCTGCCGAGAGTTCTTTCCGCTCGCGGCGTGCGGCGTGAAGCGGACCTCTGCTCCGCTAAATTGTTGCTGTCAATAGCAGGAACGGCTATCGAGAAATAAATGGCAAAGTTATAATTGGCGAAAGCGAAGAGGGCGTGGTCGACGCAGCGCGTGAGAAACAGGAGGCTGCGCCGGCGCTTCTTTTGTTTTAACATCGCCGTTTCTTTCCTCTCAGCCGGCTCCCTGAGAGGTTCTTGCATTTCCCTAATTTTTAATATTCCGCAATTCTGAAAATGTATTTTTAGCGAGGAACGGAAAGTTCAAGCGTACAGTCTCTTCCACTTTTGGTAGAGCCCAAGCAGTGCTCAGTCTCAGAGAACATCTGCATCTACGTACATATTCCTTGGGTGTGTAGAGGAGGTACTTTCCTCCAATTTCCCTCTTCAATTCGCAAAGGGTGCATAGGAAAAGTCACTGTCGGTGAGCTCCGATTTGCCTGATTTACCTGTCTTTGCCCCTTACCGAGAGGTGCGTGGCTGGATGTGACATTGTAGAGCAGAAACGATCGCCTCACTGTCCAGATTTTCTGACAAACGGAGGAAAGTGTCGCAATAAAATACATTTCACTTCTCACTATACATTCAAACTATACGCAAATTTACGAATCGTTTGAGATTTCACAAAGATCGATCCGGCTAATATTCAGACAATCGATGAAATTAACAGTCAATTAAATCATCTAAAACCAGTTTTCCTGGCTTGCCTGACCAGAGAACTGTTTTCTCCTGAAGTTTGAGTTATTTCCCGAGCATTGATTTAAATTTTCCTAGTAATTTACAATATGGCGAACAGTTACAAGGGTTGTTCCATCCATTGTATCGAATGCCAGACCACGACTTGTTCGAGGCGGTGGGATACCAGTCTGTCCATTTCGACGAGTTGCTGCCAATCCAAGAAACCCAGCCTCGGATCCGTGAGATCAGGCTTTGCAGGCTGGAACAGAACTTAATCGGCACTTTTTTTACATTGGCTACTGTCTCCTCTTTCTGGCGTTTACTAGGTTCCGATACTTTTGTTAATAAGACTGACGGAAGAGGATCTCTTGTTCTGAGATGATGTCAGCTGTTTGTAGGAGTAGGTCCGTAAAATTCAGCCATTTTGTGCTAGTTCACTGTTCTCAGTAGTAGCCATGGACCCTAAAACTGCGGTTATTAGGCCTGCAGCTGTGCACTAAAGGTAATGCAACCACGTTCATTTCGGTCGTGATCGTCAGTAATGCAACGGTTCGCATATTGATCGTTAGGCGTGACAAAGCTAACCATGCTTGCGCGACAGTGCTTTGTACTGCCCCTGCCTGGGTTTTAGTTTATTCTTTATCGTAGATAGTAAATATTACAGTTTATCTCTCAGTGTGTACATTCTCTCTGATCAAGAGCTGGACGTGGTAACATAACGCTCATTTATATTGCAAATTGTCCCCTTTGTCCAGCCCTGCAGAAAGTTCTCTGTGTCAAGTTTGTGCTGTTCCTCTGTGTATCCGAAATTTTAAATGTTTAACAGGCTACCTCGTATTTCCATGTGTGTGCTTCTTTATGGGATATATGCAATATTTTGTCATATCTGTCCGGCTTCTAGTCTACAGAATCCTCTACAGAATCCCCTGTTCCTTCATACAACCCTTTAACTAATAATCAGAAACTCTTGCCGGAAAGGATGAGGTCCGATGCCGGCCATGGTCAAGGCAGCAGAAGATTAACAAGAAAGGTCAAATGTACCGGTTAATTGGAAATCGAAAGTCAGGCAGCCATTTTAATTTCCACCATCTCTACTTAAGCCGCAAAGTCTACATTTTACCTATTCTTAAATAGTGTGCTGTCGGAATTTCAACAGTAAACTTGTCCGTGACATACAACGCCTCTCTTGTAGCGTTGCCTCTGTAGTTTGTGGAGTAATTCTGTACCACCTAGTCGTTATTGCACAGAGCATCAGCTTTGACACTGTGGAGGGAAGTCCGAGAACGGTCCTGACAAATCTGTCAGGGTACCAAACCAATCTACGGATCAAGTCTGTGCATTCCATATTTGAAACACAGAAAATGTCTGAGGTACACGCTAAACGGTCAAGAATTCGATCACTGCGTTGTCTCACTCCACAATATTTGAGAATAACTTTTGACAGAAAAATTAGGTTCTAACACCATTTAAGGAAGAACAAAATGAAAATCTCCACACAAAAAAGTTAATTTGTAAATTTGCAGGGTCAAAATGGGTCTCATACCATACGACAATTCGTGCGTCTTCAATGGCACTGTGTTTTCTTGCTGTGGAGTATGCGTTCCCGGGCCGGCACAGATCATTGTATACCAGAGAGATGAACATTCACTGAAAGTCGTAGGCTTTCTATAGATCGCCTCAAATCTATTCCAGCAGACAACTTCATTACCTAGCTGGAATAGCGCAGTCCTCTGTAAGCACGTAAGGATAAGGAGAGACTCCTTGTGGTGCAGAGCAACTCACACAGCAGCAAGGGCATAAGCCCTCCTCAGCAGCGGCTCAGAGCCAGCGAGAGCATCCTACAGTTAACTTAGAAGCTTACATTGGAAGAAGAAAAATCTTCAACCCCACAAATGGGTAACAATAGCCGAGCACCAAACCTTTGGATACAGTGTAAACCGGTTAGCATGGAAGTCCGTAAACGTATTACGATCTGGAATGGGAATACCCAACACAGTACGAAACAAATAGGGTTTAAAGGCGATGACACGTTGCATAAATGCGGAGGAGAGCAAATCACAATCCATATACCTCAATTTTGTGTCTAACATTCTGGTTGATGTCATCCGTGCCACACTGATTGTCTTGGTCGTTGAGAAGTTCTGAGCAAGTCTGATTATTGTATTTTCCCATTCTGACTTTTTCTGTTTCGTGGTTTGATTATCAGTCTATGTATCTCTAGATTCCTGATTCGAAACTAAATAAACCAATCGGATCTTGTGCCCCTTCTGTAATGACCTCGTCGTCAACGGAGTATAGAACTCTATCTTCCATCATTCTTCTGCACATGCCTTGTATAACTATGGTGTTGCCTACGCAAGGTGCCCAAAATTTTGAGGAATAAAATGGGATAGTGGGTACAGGATACGGAATACTTTGCGATAAAGCGTCAATGACTTTGTGCTACATGTCCATCGATGCGAAGGCTTACATGAGCAATGCGTGCGAGACTTTTAATACGATTGGTGCCTGCACGATCGATTTTGATGGCACTTCCTTGAAGGTACACAATCATCTTTCTTATGCCCACAGTCTAGTTCACCACCGTTAACTTCATTGCGGCTTGTTAGAGAGGCAGCATTATTCATTACAGAAACGTGAAACCACGTACTTAATTTGTCGTGCAGCAGGTTGTAGGGTGCTTGAAGCCGAACGAATTTTCAGAGAAAAGTTCCAAAATAGATGTTATTCTTATCGGGATAAACGTATCTCCGAGAACAGAAATTTAACAAGAACTGGATTGTTGAAGTCTCAGAGAGTTGGTAAACTTTCTCTACAAATACTCGTTCTGAAACGAGGAGGAAATGTTGGTGGGACCTGCGGGTGCAGAGTCACCCGTCGGTTCGTCTGTGATAGTCATCTGTTCATAAATACTGTGTGGAGAGTACTGGTCGACCGGCAGTTCGCTCCTGTCATGGATGACGAGGGCAAGTGGTGTGAACTGGAGCTCAGTTCTATCATTGGGTTACCCACCGCTGTTGTATAACACCTATTGATACTGACAATCGTTACTTTGCACAGATACTCTAAGTTTACCTTGTCACTACAAAGCGTACTTTTTTTATTTACATATTTATCGGATTCCGTGGAACCGTCCGAGCCAAACTTACTTCATCATGGGACGACTGTCAAAATGGCGAGTAGAAAATTTATAACCAAAAAAATAATAAGATGCTAAAATTGTGAGACAGCAAACGAATAAGTAAGACATAACATAGAAAGTTCTCAGCTGCTGCGAGGAACTCCTTTACAGTATAGGAGAAGTGGGGCACAAGAAAACCTTACCATACGCGTTACTGTGCCAGGGGTTGAACTGTCAATGTTCCGAGTTCTGTTGAATCTCATTGAAAATAAAAGCACTTGATCAGCAAACAGCTTTCTGAACAATGTACTGCCTTTGCTGAAAGATTGTCGCAGTTTCTTCTGAATACGACAGTACTGTCAACAATAAATCACATGTTCGAGTGTACTGATTTTATTTTTATTTTTTATTTACACGTCAAGTTCCGTAAGAGCAGATTGAGGAGCAAATCCCCAAGGTCATGGAAAGTGTCAGTATATGAAATTACAACATTTTATAAGTAATAACAGATAAATGTAAAAGGTTTATAAACCCGAAAGAAGTTTAAGTAAACGCAATCAACACTACAACAAGAATCAGCTTACTTTTTCAAGGAACTCCTTGACTGAATAGGAGTGACCCATGAGGAAACTCTTCAGTTTCGACTTGAAAGCGCGTGGAGCACTGCTAAGATTTTTGAATTCGAGTGGTAGCTTACTGAAAAAGGATGCAGCAGTATACTGCACACCATTCTGCACAATATTTAAGGAGGTCCGATGCAAATGCAGGTTTGATTTCTACCGAGTATTAACTGAGTGAAAGCTGCTTACTCTTGGGAATAAGCTAATATTGTTAACAAGAAATGACGGTAAGGAATATATATATTGGGAGGACAATGTCAAAGTACCTACACTCGTGAACAGGAGTCGACAAAAGGTTCGTGAACTTACACCACTTATTGTCCGAACTGCCCGTTTCTGAATCTAAAATATCCTTTTAGAATGGGAAGAGTTACTCCAGAATATAGTACCATATGACATAAGAGAGCGAAAACAAGCAAAGTAGACTAATTTTCGTGTCTAACGATCACTCACTTCATATATCCTTCGAATTGTAAAAATGACAGCATAATTCTTTGAACAAGATCCTCAATGTGTGTATTCCACGACAGTTTACTATCTATCGAAACACTTAGAGACTTAAACTGTTCAGTTTCACTAATCATATGCCCATTCTGTGAAATTAAAACGTCAGGTTTTGTTGAATTGTGTGATAGAAACTGTAAAAACTTTGATTTACCGTTAGTTTATTTTCTACAAGCCATGAACTTAGGTCGTTAACTGCACCATTTGAACCCGAGCGAACGTCCTTTACTACCAATCTAGTGTCATCAGCAAACAGAAATATTTTAGATTTACCCGTAATACTAGAGTGCATGTCATTTATGTGAATAAGGAACAGGCGTGGTCCCAATACTGATTCCTGGGGCATGACAAGAGGCATAGGATACCTCCTTGTTCCCAGCGTAATGCAGCAACTCCACGTACCATGCACTCAAAAAGAGCTTGGAAATACTCTGCGAAAATACAGAGCCATGCAGCCTGTACAGTCGTTCATAACTGTGGAAGTGTTGCCAGTGCAAGATATTGTGCACAAACTGACCTCTCGATTATGTCCCATAAGTAATCGATGGGATTCATGTCGGCGATCAGAGTAGCCAAATAATTCGTTCGAATTGTCCAGAATTTTCCTCAAACCAATCGCGAACATTTGTGACCTGGTGACATGCATTGTCATTCATAAAACTCCCATCGTTGTCTGGGAACATGAAGTCCATGAATGGCAGCAAATGGTCTTTAAGTAGCCGAACTTAACCATTTCAAATCAGTTTCATTTGCAATCCAATTTCATTGGGCATCTCTTGGTAGCGTAGATAGCAGAATATTGTATTCCCTTACGATTTTCGAAATAGAACGTCCCATGCGCCTAACTCTTATCACCATCCCGCGTTCAAAGTGTTTTAACTCCCGTCGTACGATCACAATCACGTCGGAGAGCTTTTAGCATGAATCACATAATTCATTTGCTCGATACTTCTACCATCTGTATAAATGCATATCACTACCCCATGACTTCTGCCACGTCATTGTATATGTACAGTGATGGTAGACTTAGGATCTCGAGAACCCGAACAGCGACCAATAAGATGTTCATAAACTGACACCGCAGTTCAGTTTGACTGCGCTTTCACTAGATAAGAATATTTTTGTTAGGTGGAAAGAGTTGCCTCTGACTACATCACAGTGAAAGTAAGCAATATAAGGAAATCTCTTTGTTTGATTGCCAACGACTGTCGAGATTAATCTCTCTCGGGACAAGAACCTGAACGTGATACTTCCAAGACAGCTTTTTGTCTACTCTTAGTCCTAAGAATTTAAAACTCTCGACTTCACTTTCCGTTTTACCACCTTAGGACAACAAAATTTCACTCTCATAAGAGTTCCACGTCAGAAACTTTTGGCCATGCTTCTTGCAGCAGTTTGGTGCTAATCTGTTATCTGGAAACCACCTGCTGATGATGCCGACGACTTTATTAGCTACATTATTTAGAATACATGCCATAAACTTTACACTAACAATTACGGTGCCTACAAAGAGCAATTTTTTTTCAAGTGTCATGTTTAGTGACATTGTAGGGTGTTTCAAAGTCTTGGTCTCAAATGCCTAGATAGGTATAAAATGTTCGTTGATGCTTCCCATAGATACTAGGCATCAATTACTTTCGGTTACGCCAGACAGAGGCAGTATGGTGTAGGTACTCTGCGCCGTAAGTATGTAGTCATCTCCTCCACATGAAGGATGGTTGGTTAAAGCCCCTATTTCGCTTCTAAAATATCTTTCTCCACTTAGAGACACCATTCTTAAGGTTTTCTTGTTGCACGTCTACCAGTTTACTGAGGTATGGTACGCAGCATGCAACGCATCTGATCAGTAGACCCTCGATCAAAATAATAGGAAGCATCTTCCAAGAAATGAAACATTTTCCGAGCTTTCACTGTTGCTTCAACTTTTGTACGTCCGTACTGCATCTTTTTCGGAACACTAAAATAACTTCACGACCTTAACATAGCAGCCAGAGGTATTCTAGCTGAGTATGTGTTTCATTGTGAGGTACACAAATATCAATTATGCTGCAACAGCGCTGGTTAGTCCACTTTTGATTGAGCTCCCTCTAGCAGAAAAGAATCTGGTAATCTTCGAATATTCATTTATGTCCTGTGTGTGATTTAATGATGTTAAAAATATTTATTACAAAATTAAATTCCTGTTTACGTAATTTTAAATTGCACCAGAAAAAAATGGAACTACAAAATTAGCTTATTTCCGATCGACCTGTAGTTTTGCATAGTGATTATAGTCAGTTTTGCCACCCTGTGCCACACTAATTTCTCATTTGCAGATAGAAATGAAGGCTTTGAAGATAAGCTTTCGCAGCAGGAACCCAGGAATGCGTTTCTTCCCAAAATGAACGGTGAACACATGCGTTTAGTTTTTTTTCCTTGTGGGTGTTTTCACCCTACCTTCATCGCTACTCATATTGACCACAGCAATGCTCACGCCCTCTAGCTTAGCGTAATGTCTTCCTTCCCTCGTTTTCCGTGTCGTAGGCTGACAGATCAGACTCGTAACGTATGCGCTGTTACCGGTTTACTTGTTCACCACAAGACGAGGGAGATAAGGAAGCTGTGTTGTTTTATACAAAACAAATTATTTTAGTTACCATCGCAAGAATTAGAAAAATAAGGGATATTTATAAGCAGTATGGGACTCGGGTTGTAACAAAAAAGAAAGCCAAAACTTCGCAGGATATATGGGATAATTGGCAGGCCTAATCACAGTTAAAGTTCTGTCTCTGTTAATAAACTGAATGCTTTCTGTTTTTTCATCCCGAATTTTTAAAAATTTTTCGTCATCTGTGGGGCTAGTAGGCTTATGAACGTCTGTCGCTGTGGTGGATATCTGTGGTGGATATTGCATTTGTATATATCTTGGCTAAGGGAATGCTTTCATAACTACCAGCGCTCAAGCTAATAGTGTGATAAAATGAATATAGCACATAAACTCAAGTTAGTTCCGGGACTGTGTTTCACCTTTTGTAAAGTCCAGCATCCGGCGTATAGTCAGTGATTCTCTCTCTCTCTCTCTCTCTCTCTCTCTCTCTGTCCCTCCCTCTGCTCTGGCACGGCAGCAACTAACAATTCTGCTGAATTTACGGGGAAGAGGTTTTATTATGTAAATTGACCGAAAAGTGCCCTTGCCGCTAAGAGACTGACGAGGTCCGAGGTCGGGAACCAGATGCAACAAGTTTCTGGCTGCAGACGAGAAAAGGGGTAAAATAAAAATAGAAGGAAAATAAAGAGAAGGAAAAAGGACGTGCAGCAACCGGAAGGACCCTACACCATGAGCCGAGCTCCGAGCCGCCGGCGCGGGTGCGCTCTTGTCCTCGGAGGACATTAATCATTTTTTCGAAACTCGCACGGGCTTGGACTAATCGCTTTGTCACTAACGAGCCTGATTTATTGGGAGCAGCGGGCAGAAAACTGCCCGCGAGGCGCGATAAACCCATTCCGGCATCAGCGGGGGCTCCAGCTAAATACGTCACCATTAGCTTCTCCTCCCATTGTCGAGGGCACAAACATAGTCAAGTAGCCGACTACCTATAACTGCTGCACCCGCAATCTGCTAAACAATTACAAAGGAAATTAGGTACTGGTGGAAGTAGCGTTGTGAAGACGAGTCGCCTGTCGTGTTCGGGCAGATCCGACGGTAAAGCACTTGCCCGTGAAAGGCAAAAGTCCCGAATTCGAATCTCGGTCGGGTACATAGCTTCAGTCTACCAGGAAGTTTCCATCAGAATCATTCCCGTTTACAAAACTGCAGTTATAGAAACTAGAATTGTATTTATTCATTCACAAACCTACATCTGTGTCTATGATCCGCAAACCAGGCTAGAGTGTATGGCATTTCTGGTACCACATTTTTTCCCCTCCCTCACCCCCGCCTGCTCCCCTCCTCTCACCACAACAATTTATTCTCCGTTCTATTTGGGAATGGTGTCTGGCAAGACGAATGTCCATAAACTTGAATACGAGTCCTAATTTCTATAATTTTCTCGCCCTGTTCGTTAAGCGTGGCTGTTGAAGTCACATACCTAAGAGCGCAACATTGTCTTCAAGGGGAGAAATTGGTCGGCCGCGGTGGTCTCGCGGTTCTAGGCGCGCAGTCCGGAACCGTGCGACTGCTACGGTCGCAGGTTCGAATCCTGCCTCGGGCATGGATGTGTGTGATGTCCTTAGGTTAGTTAGGTTTAAGTAGTTCTAAGTTCTAGGGGACTGATGACCACAGGTGTTAAGTCCCATAGTGCTCAGAGCCATTTGAACCATTTTTTTGAAGGGGAGAAATTACAAGAGGAGTCTCACAGTGTTCAATCATTGGCGCACTGTTGATCTTGCTTTGTGTTAATGATGTCTCATTTTATCTTAATCAATAGCCAAAATTAGTCCTGTTGGCAAACGATTCAAGAAGTGTTGTGAAGCCGGGCAAAGAGGCATCAACAGCGAAAACAGTAAATGATGATTTATTGAGTTGATGGGTTTTCTTTCACAGATGGGCAAGCTTTAAATTCCGAAGGAACATAGGTCATCCAGTATTTTACCATAAAAAACGTCTCATATCTAATTAAGGTAGTGTACCAACAAGATGTAACAAACAAAGTAGAAAGTTCTAAGATCTTATGTGAGCATACTAATGAAAACTTGTTCAATTGGAAAATACATACAGTAGACAAGCTACGAGGTCATAAGAATGATTTACACAGAAAGAAGTAAATTATCATAATTTGCCTCCTTTTTCATTGGCGTCTTAGGACATAATATTCTGGGTAACTCATCTCTTAGGGAATCAGTACTTATTACACAAAACAAATTAATTAGAGTTATATATCAGGTTCACACAGCTATATCTTGCAGGAATCTCTTTAACTCGGAGGGAATATTACCCACAGTATACTCACTATACGAAATAAACAATCCATTTGAATTTGGTAGTCTGCAAGATGTTCACAACACTTGAATGAAACGCTACCCACATTCTCCTTTAATGAATTCAATTTTGGCAAAGAAAAAGTGAAATATGCTGGTACTAGAGGCTTTGAAAATCTGCCGGTGGAAACAGAACGTGTAACAGATAGCAGAAGTGTCTTCAAATGCAGGTTAAAAATGTATTTCCTTAACAACTCCTTCTGCACCATGCAGGAATTTCTGAATAAAAGTGATTAGTCGTTTATGCGGAGAAAACTCGTAAATGGACAACATATAGCCATTCAAATATTTTTCATCCTTTTTTAGATATGTGTATATATTCTCTGTTGGTTCAGTTATCACGTTCACGTCATAACCTTTATAGTGAAAATGATCTACAGAACAGTTAGTTAACTGACTAACTATGTGACAGGGAGTTGCTAGATTCTTCTTTGAAAGTACTCTCTCGAAATCTCTGGTTTGCAGTGCAACGTTGGTAGCGATGCTGTCATGTGCAAAACTACGTATACACCTACACTCAACAGTCCACGTTTTGGTATGTGACAAACGGAATTGCTGTCATTCTCCCAATTTTTGCGCTATGTGGCTTGAACAGTGGACGGTAAGCCTAAGAATGGTGTTTTACAATTTACCTGTCGGTATCGCACCACGCCTCTCTTAAAAAAAAGAAAAGAACAGAAATAAAACACTGAATTTCTTTGAGCATCTTTGTAACGATCTCACGCTGCTAAACTGTCACGTGACAAAACGTGCCTCACTTCTCTGGATCTTCTTCTCTCCATCTCTGCTAAAACATCGCCTTGAGGCTCTTAGACTGAAGAGCGTTACTGAAGAAGCGGTTGAACGAATGTTAGCGATATCCGAGGCTGTATTATATATCCTTGGAATTTTTCAAACAAATCTACGTTTCCCACGTGCTGTTGATCGAGGTCTAAGGTATGGGCTCGTCCAGCAAATTTCCGACACATTTGCCGTCTATGTTTACTTAACATTGCGTTTGGTAGCAATTTTCTTTGCTCTTATAGTGCGTCTAAACTGATATGCGACTGATTGTGTTTGTTAGTAGCCTCATTCTCTCACATATTCTCCCCCTCTCCTGCGCCACGTGATGCTGACCGAAGTCATGGGTACTTAGGTAAGTCAATGTATTTTTCCTGTCTCTTGTGTATGAGGCACATACATTGGTAGTTATAACGAGTGAAGGCCGTCTGGTTAATAGCTTGTTGCACCAAGATTACAGTCAACCTCTGTAGGTTGTGTGTTCTACATGTAGTGTTAATCAATTGTCATTTTTGTTGAAGTTCAACATCACACGCACAATCAATGCAATAGAATTGTCGATCAAAGTTAACAAAACTCTTTCATTAATGATAGTTACTCAAGGAGAGACATTTCTTGTCAGTAAAAGACGCCAATGCAATGAAAATCCGGTGCTTAAACCATGTGCTTCTGTCCATAACAGTAGTTTACACTGTAAGCCTGATTTCGCCTTTTATTCATAGGACACAAACATATGTTGCCGACCTAATCTACAGAAATCTTCATCATAGCTAAATTCCGTTAGGGACAGCAAAAATGCAAACCAAGAATACTCAATCATTGAGGTGTATTTCATAGAGCAAGGCAGATAGTGACTGCATGTGAACAGTTAACTATCATCTGTTGACCCCTACCTAGGATATGTGCACAGGGAATAACTCATCTGGCGACCACGCCAGGATTTTCAAATAAAGTGGGCTAAATCCGGTTCTTGCAATGTCTAGAGTCAACTGTGGCACCTGAACCATGTTTCCACTCTCTGTAGGTTTTTCCACAATTCAATACCAGTTTTGGGCATTTCAATACTCCTATATGCAGCAATATCGTTGGTGAACATTCTCTTAGAGTTCTTGTCGTTTTCCACAAGATCGTTTGTGTACTAATAAAAATAAATGTTCCAGTAACACATCCTCCAAGTACTCATAATGTAACATTTATATCAGCGATTTCATCCAGGTAAGAACGAAATGTTCGTAGAGAGTGCTTATATTTATCTTGTTTCGCAATGCTTCATTTTCTGCACTGGAAACATTCATATTTTCTGGATAAGAATCACCCTATCACCAAGTTTTCGACGTTCAAAAAACGATCCATAACATCCATACAGGGTTCGGCGGGTATCTCCTCCACAGTTTGGATGACAGTAAAAGTAGATTTCTTATTAATGTTCTCGTGATGCTGAAATAGTACCAGTTTTCTGCTGTGTTGTGTCATTGTTGGATTGCTTGTACGAAGACGGTAACTGACAGACTCCTGAAGACTGGAATGTTACCTGGTCGCCGACATTGGCGAAACAAATATGCTGCTTCAAGTTTCAGACTGGCGCAGAATTCATTGGAGACTGAAATTATATTCTGTTACAAATGTTCTACGGTGGAACTAAGCCATTTGTGCAGTGTATCTTTCCATCAACCAGTCCCAAACGTTATGCAGGGGAATTTCTCTAAAAACTGAAAGAAATAAGGTGGGTACAGTGGAACAAACAATTTGAAGAGAGTGTTTTGGGTCATGCCTGGATTGGTCAGTCGAAAGAGCACATGTTCACAAAAGCCAAAGGTTGCAATTTCAACTTCCAGTCTAGCACACAGTTTTAATCAGTCGTGTAATGGTCATGGAAACGTCCAGACACGATAGCTCCGCTCTGTAATCCTGTTATTCTCGGCTTCTACTCTTCTTACTGCACTGATTCCATACAACAGATCGTCACATACATGGTAGTTCAGTACCATGAGCTACGTGGACGGTGGAGGGTCACATAATCCTTTGGTACCAATCGTGCAGTGGTCCAAAGCGAGCAGCTTGCTCATATAAGGTGATAACAAATATTTTCGTATGTGAGCGTACTTTTGACATTGCAGTAACTTTTCCCATGTTATTGTGATTTGGTAGAAAATGTACTAAAACGTTTGTTTGTTTGAATCTATCTGTGTGTAAGTGTAGTATATACGAGTACTTCTCACTTTTGTGCACACACCGAATAACGCTAACATTTACTGGAATAAAGGAGGAAGGGCAGTTCATCCACATCTACATCTGCGTGACTGAGATCACATTTAAGTGCATGGCTCAATGTTCATTGCACCACCTTCACACTAATTCTCTATTATTCCACTTTCGAACAGCACACGGAAAAAACGAACAGCTATAGCTTTTCGTGCCAGCTCTGATTTCTCTTATTTTATTATGATGATCATTTCTCCCTATGTAGGCTGGCGTCAAAATATTTTAGAGTTAGGAGGAGACAGTTGGTGATTGAATATTCGTGAGAAGATCCTGCCGCTACTAAAACCGCCTCTGTTTCAATGGTGTCCATCCCAAATCCTGTATCATGTCCATGACACTCTCTACCCTATTTGTCGATAGTAAAAAACGTGCTTCCCTACTTCGAATTTCTCGATATACCTTGTTGATCCAATCTCGTGAGGATCCCACACCACGCAGCAGTAAAAGAGGACGGACAAGTTAGCGAAGGCTGTCTCTTCAGCTGATATGTTTCATGTTCTAAGTGTTCTGCCAACAAAATGCAGTGCTCACAACATTTGTGAGTTCGTTCCAATTTAAGTTTCTTGTAATTGTAACTTCTAGCTATTTAGTTAAATTTACGCCCTTTATATTTGATTGATTTATTATGTAGCCGAAGTTTAACGGATTCCATTTAGCACTCATGTGAATGGCCTCATAACACTTAGGTTCTGTTGTCAATTTTCGCGCCATTCGCGTGTCTTATCTAAATCGCTTTTCAAATGATTTTGACCTCCTCGTGACTTAACTAGACCATAAACAACAGCACCATCTGAAAAAAAAAACTGAGGACAATAGCTCATATTGTCTCCTAAATCGTTTATAAACATAAGGAACAGCATAGGTCATATAACGCTACCTTTGGGAAGACTATAAATCATTTCTTTTTTATTCGATTACTTTCCGTCAGTTAACACGAACTGTAACCTCTCTGTCAGGAAATCACGGATCTAGTCGCATAGCTAAGAGGATATTCCAGAATCACCCAATCTGATTATAAGTTGCTTTTACGTTACTGTGTCAAAAGCCTTCTGGAATATGGGAGTTAAAAGCTATCTGTCTTTCACAATAGCGATGCTTTCTATATTCTTGTTGCCTATGTGTCGACAGACCGCTCTCTTCGAGGTCATTCATAGTGTTGAAACACAATATATGTTCTCAAATCTTGCTGCTTATCAACGTTAATGATAAGGGCCTGTAATTTAGTGGATTATTTCAATTACCATTCTTTAACGTTGGTGTGGCCCATGTATCTTCCCAGTGTTTGGGTACTGACCTTTCGTCAAGCGGGCGGAAGTAAATGATTATGAACATGGGGCCATTGCATCAGCATAATCTGAAAGGACCGGAAAACTTGCCGTTCTTAAGTGACAAGAGTTGCCTTACTATTGCGGGGATACCTATCATTTTAGCAGCTGTTCTTGATTCAAATTCTAGAAATATTTACTTCGTCTTCTGTGGTGAAGGAAATTCGGAAGACGGTGTTTAGTAACTCTGTTTTAGCAGCACTGTCATTAATAGTATGTTAATTGCTATCTTGCAAAGAAGTCATTGATTGTGTCTTGCAGCTAGCATACCTTATTATTGTTTCCAGTCCAGATACTGATTTGATTCAACTCTCCATGCTACTCTATCCTACGCAATCCTCTTCATCTCCGAATAACTACTGCAACTCACATCCTTCTGAATCTGCTGCGTGTATTCATCTCTCCACGGTTCCCTCCAGTATTAAATTGGTGATCCCTTGATGCCTCAGAACGTGTCCTATCAACCAATCCCTTCTTGTAGTCAAGTTGTGCCACAAATTCCTCTTCTCCCCAATTCTATCCAGTATTACGTAATCTTCCGATCTAATCTTCAGCATTCTTCTGTAGCTCCACATTTAAAAAGCTTCTTTTCCTTTCTTGTCTATTTATCGTCCATGTTCCACTTCCATGCGTGGCTACACATCATACAAATACTTTTAGAAAAGACTGCCTGACACTTAAAACTATACTCGATGTTAAAAAGTCTCTTCTTCAGAAACGCTTTTCTAGCCATACGTTTTATATCCTCTCTACTGTGACCATAATCAGTTAATTTGCTCCCTTAGTAGCAAAACTCTTTCACTACTTTAAATGTCTCATTTCCTAATCTAATTCCCTCAGCATCAACTGATTTAATTCGATTATATTCCATTATACACGTTTTGCTTTTGTTGATGTTTATCTTATATCCTCCTTTCAAGGCACTGTCCATTCCGTTCGGACGCACTTCCAAGTCTTTTACTGACTATGACAGAATTACAATGCCGTCGGCAAACTTGAGAGTTTTTATTTCTTCTCCATGAATTTTAATTCCTATCCCAAATTTTTCTATTGTTTCCATAACTGCTTAGCTACAGATTGAATAACATCGGGGAAGGGCTACAATGCTATCGAGAATATGCAATGCAAGATGATTTTATTGCCAGGAACGACATTTACTCCGTATCATCTAACTCTTTTCAACTTTTAAAGGCATACTTCCAGAAAAAGCAGAGTATTTGAAACCTAATAAATAAATAAAAATTCTATTAATTAGAAATGAAGTACTATGAACGGTTGTATTGACTGTGGGATACAACTGCCGAAGCAAAAATAGATTTACCTCCCTCAGTTAATTTTGTGAAGGAGAAGACACCTTTTTGTTTTAAAAGCTATCCAAGACGTACTCTTCTCTGTGATTGTGGCAGATTTATATGGCACACCACCGTTACCATTTATAGTTTGATCGATGTAAATCTCATTGTAATTTTATGGTTTATGTGTGATAATTGAATATAGTGATATTACTTAATATTTGTTTCATTTTGTGTTAAAAGTCATCCTAGCTATATTGCGTCTTAACATGGAAAAAGGTTCTGTGTTCATTAAATGCACATAAACAGACCAGTTTGAACCATTTGTTCGGTGAGTAAATGTTTTCGAAGTCAGATAAAAGAAGTCTGCATTTGAAGAGGTATCCACAGTCGGACAAAAGAATCAGAACGGACCTCACAAAGAAAGCCAATGTCAAGCGCACCCATCGAAAGTAATGTATTTACAAACATTATTCATTCAAGAAATTACTTAATTATTTTAATAAGTCGGTTCTTTCCCTAGCATTTATCCATACACGATTCGGTCAGAATCAATAGCAAAAGAAAACGTCAACTGGCGACTGCGCTTCTGGACCACTTATTATATATACTGTTTTGTTTTTCTTTCTTGTATTTACGATGCGAACATACCTAAAGAGCCAATGCCATAGAAAAGATTTATCAACCAAACTGGAGAGAAATTTAATGGGAATTATGATGAAACCTGGAATCTACATCAGAAAATAGGATCCAAGATGAGATACCACATTTATACTTTAGCACGTTAGTTCAAAAGCGTTTCTTCATTGTAGTTTGCTTTATAGCGTCCACAAAAATTTTCTTAATTGCAGCAATCACTTTCGCTCAAAATCGCGAAGTGCAATTCATTTTACGTATCAGTCTACTACAACAATAGACTTATACAATTTTATGACCTGGCCGAATTACGTGTTGTACAATTCGAAACGGCGAGCAGCCATTAAAAGTGAATATTTTCCGATCACCTGCTATCCTTGATCAGAAAACCGCCATTGTTGCTATACCGAACTATACGAAATTAATTTTCGCCAATTTAATTTCTCACCAGTTTAAAGGCTTTTTCTTCCACTATACATTACGTGCAGCATAGGATTAACACGAAGTGTTCGCAAAAATACAGCACGATAGAAAGCAAACAAAAACGAAATCTGACATGGATATCGAACAGAATACTGACAATGACTAATACCTAACAACGGTAATTTTGTTAACCTTCCGAAGAATAGTCAATTATTAAAAGGCAGTTCTGAACCAATTCCTTTCCGTGGCGTCATGTCAAAAAGTGTGGCGGGGGCAGAGCAGTTTCAATCGGCAAATATTGCTAAGATGCTTAATATCATAATCTAACATATGACCGAAAATAAAAAAGACACTGACACACGCATGACATCAATACAAAATCATATGACTGCTCTATGGGCAGATATACAAAAATATATAATAGTACTAAAAGATACTTTATGCGAAAGGATAGACGAAATAAACGCAAGATTGAGTGGATAAGTAACTGAACTTAATAAAAAAATTTCCGAACTACATTTACACAGGAAAAAACCACTAAGGTCATAACGAAAATTCAGAGTGAAATCAAACAAGTAAACGCCATGTGCGACGCTGTTGCGAGTCAAATGTAGTCTTGCCCGTCAGCAATGAATCAATAACTACTGAAGACAATTCGTTAACCAAACAATTAACAGAGAAGCTTCTTTGTAAACATAAAGGAAGAATTATACAATTGGATTGACGAGAATAACAAATATTTTGATTAATGCATAGATGAAAAATTACCGACAGTTGTGGATGACACAGTGACTGCAATTGTTACAAATAATAAAAACGTCATAGCTCATGCAGCACAGCAAAAACAATTTAATGACTATGTGCAATCGTACTGTACTAACAGTCGCAGTCAAAAAGTTCGATGTGGAAATGTAAATCGTTACGGCTATGACATATAATCCATGTGAACACCATACACATCACATTGTCAACAAAACACACCAGCATACAATAAATTACCGAATTACAATCGTGATGACAGTGGACGATATGTTCCCTTCCATTCAGCAGAGGAGCACTACAACACTTACAGTGAAGGCAATAGGTATTACGGTGCTGAAGAAGGAGGAAACCTAATCAAACATCGCCAATTTCAACTATTTACTCCAGAAAAACGTAGTGTTGTAACTCGTCAGTTTTCTCAAAGCATTCAGAAACGCGTTCCGCAGATCATGTAGTGACCGTAAAAGAATTTCATATGTAGTACGTTATATCCAGGTAGACGCAGCTGTCCGGGCATACAAAGAAGCAGACGGATGCGTAATTTACGAACAATTCGAAAAAGCGTTCTTGGCCAAATTTTGGTCTAAAATTGTTCAAGACCGTCTCAGAAAACAGATCATGCAAGCAGACCCTTTCAATGCCAAATATGGCAATTTAAGAAGATATTCTGAGAAGTAGTAGAATGTGACACATTTTCTAGACGAACCCGTTGCTACGCATGATATATTCCGCGCACTAAAAGTTATATTACCATTCAGTATCAAATAGAAGCTCCAGTAGATTCCCGACAATGATGCGGAATATTTTTTGACAGTGCTGGATTCAGTTGATTTGTTGTATGAAGATCAACGATAGGGGTGGCAAAACAATAATCACAATGTTTACAAGAGTGGTATGCAGGGCATATATAATCCTGCCAGTTGCGTTCGGTTACGTAGCGCAACAGTATCCACAACTTGCTTCCACAAACCTGTTTATTTATCAAAATTAGCAGAGACATCCTAATAGGAATGGTAATTGTAACATCAGATACACGACATGCGATAAACCAACCAAGAGCGCCGAAACAATTATGGTAAAAATGGGAAAGGAAATAATTGGAACTGGAATATGAACAAAAACCACTATCACCAAAGACAGAACCAACAACAAAACGCGAACAACAACAACAACAACAACAACAGCACATATCTGTGGCAAGTGTGGTTACAACCAACGCAAACTCAAAACATCACTTTTCCTACTAACCAGTAGGTAGGTCACTTGTTAAACCACAATAACTGCAACAGACTGGAGAGCGGAATTGGCAGTACCAGAACGTGACTATAACTGAACTATCAGGTGAAACACCACCTTCACCTGCACCGAATACGACGTCCACAAACCAATGACAGTCACTACTGAGGCCCAGGTCGTGGATGATGAAAGTTTGGGGGGGGGCGACTTCAGTATTGAATCTTTGTTTAATACACCCACAAGAGAACAATACAATTACGATATTGTAAATAATTTTAAGCAACAACTACTATTGTTCATACCTATAATAACGATGAGAACTTATCCAATCAATTGTCGAAGGAAAACACGTAATTTAGTTCATTGGCCAATAAAATAGTTTTAGCTACGACTACTGGTATAGTAGGAGATATTCCAACCAGTAATCTTCGATAAAGGAGCTGCTGTGTGTGTTTTATTGCACAACTTTTATAAGAAAATGATATAATGATATAATCTGAACCACTTTTGAGTTTCCTGTACAAAAATATAAGATTCTGACTGCGTTAGGAAATAAGTCGAGTAAAGTTATGAAACAGGTTCTATGACCATTGAGGGAGTTAATGGAACAGTACAATGGACACTCCTCGTGGTTCAAACTCTAGTTGCTAGTTGTGTTGCAGGTTTAGATATGTTATGTGAGAAAAACAGTATCACTGACTTCTCAAACATAAGTGTTCCGTTAGACATGGGGGGCAGTGAAATCACTATTGATTTAGATACCAAGAAGCTAAAAGACGACAAGTATTGCACTGCTTATAAAATCCAATTAATACGAGAAGGCGACGAAACAAGCACACAAACACTTGCACCAGATGAAGGATGTAGTGATTTAAGAATATTGGTCAGTCTTAAGGAGGGACGCAAATGAAATGCAGGTACTTATATAACCTGTCACCAAATCCACAATTTTTGAATTACATAACTGAAATTATGTACAATGGTTGACGGTAGTTCAGGGAATCTACGGAAAGTTTTCTGTAATTTTAATTGAAATTTTGAAATTGTTTGGAAATTTTTAAATTTTTGAACTCACGATTCACAAGGTACCATTTACTAAGAAAGTCTCTAAGAAATTGTCTTGTAAATTTTACAGTATAATCTCTTTATTCGTATAAAGAAACCCCCAGAAGCATTCCAATTTATTGACAGTTAACGAAGTTTTATGTTTAATTATTTTTAATTGAAAAATACACATCAAAATTCTACCTTCTTAATCATATATCTTGGTATTCATGCATGATATTAAGTATTCACTCTGCGTACATGTTTCTTACACATAATATGAAAGACATGTTAAAAATCACAGTCACATCTCTTCTAGTTTTGCTGAGAAATGTACCTGAATAACGTAAATAGTAGTTCTGAGAAAATGCCTTTTAGAGTTTAACATGGTCTTTCATTGTCGTTCCCTTTTTCAAAAGCCACCAGATCTGTACTCATTGTCCTCATTTCCTTCCTCACTTCTCTTCTGGCTTCTTCTTTTCTGTCTTGTCAGCCTTGCACGGTATTCAATGGATTTATCGGCAGCTAGTGTACGTTGAGTGTCTATCCCCTTCAAGATGTCCCAAGTGAAAACTCCGGGCTTGAAGCCCATTATCTGCAAGACCTTCACGCTCTCTGAGTACCCACCATTAAAAACAATAACTGCGTCATAAACTGCTATTTCAACTATCTTGGATGAGCAAAATGTAGTTTTGGGGCAACGTTTCCATATGAGGGCATTCAGGGACTCTGCGTTTTGCCATGAACAAAACAAATGCAAATGGCTCTGAGCACTATGGCACTTAACTGCTATGGTCATCAGTCCCCTAGTACTTAGAACTACTTAAACCTAACTAACCTAAGGATATCTCACATATCCATGCCCGATGCAGGATTCGAACCTGCGACCGTAGCGGTCGCGCTGTCCCAGACTGCAGAGCCTCGAACCGCCCGGTCACTCCGGCCGGCTGCCAGGAACACATTTCTTGAGTAGATCGGGTTTGGATAGAACCCTCAATGTTGGCCTATTGACTTTGAGAATAGATTAAGGAAGACTACCCTTATGAGTATAAGGAATTCCATCCCTCTGGGCCTGTTTGTAGCGACACCTACTAATTGGGCAAATATTGTGTATGGGCTGTTCATCTGTGGATAACATACGAAAATATGTTGCCCAAACAGACCGGCGCGTGTACTCAGCACTTGATAGGTTATCCCTAATATTTTTACCATAATACACTTGAAGGATATCAATGATCTTCTTCGTTAACCTGTTCTTTAAACATAGAGCCTTTCCGTCTTCCGACTTCATCCCCATTATGTCATCTAAAACTTTTCGCAATCTTGAGCCCATGCGCTCTGGACGTGGCCTACACATTCAAGCATTTCAATAATACATTCTTCACCATATGGTTTGCTGTCACTTACTACCTTGAACGCCCTGGAGTCACCATCACCAAGATACTTTACGTATCTGACTCCATGTTAAAAGTTATCTTCATTCCAGGACCTTCAATCGATCCACTTGATCCACAATGGTTCATTCTGCATCTGTGATTCTTCATCATATCTTCTGTTTTCATATTTCTGGTATTAGAAAAATTTTGGCAGTACTTGCTCATTACTTGAACATCGTGTGCCTAACCTACATCAACACGTATCACACTTGAAATGTCGTATAGGGATGTATGGTCTCTCTTCATAAATGTGCCATCATTTGAAACAACCAGACCAGTCTTCACGTGATTACCATCCTCATCATCCAAAGGATCATTTCTCTTACCGCCTCTGCTGTTGCTGCAGATAAATTCTCTTCACAAACTTCATAAAGTGCCTTCTCCAGTTCAGTATTCGCCACTGAAAATCCAGCACATGGTGCTGGCATATTCATCATTCCACAGAGTATATTTCCTCCTACTCTTCCTATACCAATGCATCTTAGACCATATAAAAAATCTCTTATTCGCTTCATAATACCAGTATTTGATTTTGTTGTTTTAAATGAGGTGTCATCATCACATTTCTTGCATAAAGTATAGACATTACACACCACGCCCATTCTTTTACCATCATCGAATAATTCCAGATTGTCTGAACCACATGTCTTGACGCTTGAAATCTTCTGTCTGTAGCTGCTGGGAAAAGAGTTCACATGTTTGTAACATATAGGCTCGTCAGAGAAATCGGTATCATTACCGAATTTATTAGCGTGTCTGCAATTTCATGAACACGCACACGATTCTTGCACATATTTTTGAAAAACTTCCCTTTCTCGTGGCATCATTAAAAAACACAACAAAATACAACGACGAAGTTAGCGAAACAACGCAAATAAAAACAAGTGTTCGCGACTTTGTAAACAGAAGTTATCGTTTCTAGAATGAAATTTTCACTCTACAGCGGAGTGTGCACTGATATGAAACTTCCTGGCAGATTAAAACTGTGTGCCGGACCGAGACTCGAACTCGGGACCTTTGCCTTATGTATATATATATATATGCCAATAGCTCTGAGCACTATGGCACTTAACTGCTATGGTCATCAGTCCCCTAGTACTTAGAACTACTTAAACCTAACTAGCCTAAGGATATCTCACACATCCATGCCCGATGCAGGATTCGAACCTGCGACCGTAGCGGTCGCGCGGTTCCAGACTGCATATATACATATAAAAGAGTATAAAAAGTAAAAAAAATATAAAAAGATGGTACAGCACTTGCCCGCGAAAGGCAAAGGTTCCGAGTTCGAGTCTCGGTCCGCCACACAGTTTTAATCTGCCAGGAAGTTTCATATCAGTGCACACTCCGCTGTAGAGTGAAAATTTCATTCTAGAAAGGATAACTTTTGTTTACAAAGTCGCGAATACTTGTTTTTATTAGCGTTGTTTTGCTAACTTCGTCGATGTATTTTGTTGTGTTTTATATATATATATATATATATATATATATATATATATATATATATATATATATATATATATATATAACAACAAAATACAACGACGAAGTTATATATATATATATATATATATATATATATATATATATATATATATATAATTTAAACAGATCATAATTGCGAAAATAAAGAAATTAATCTTTTCACTCGAGGGAGAACTAGAACCACAGACTTCTTTTTTTTTTGTTAAATAAGAATAATAATGACGCTACCCCTTTTTTTGGAACTAAAAAGTGCCACCGCCACTTTTCATCCTATAAGAAAATAAATAAATAAATCTGGTCCACTTCAGGCGTTGGCTCCTGACTAAACCTACTCCAGAGAGCTACCTATATACTAGGGAAAATATGGGAAATCAAGGTTAGAGCCATTCTTACAAACAAAACAAAATCTTCCTTTTTCTGAATTTGATTTTTCTTTTATTTTTTTTCTTTCCTCTTTTCCTTTTTTTGTGTAATTGATAAGATGCCTTCTGCACCCCGCTGGTAATATGTTGAGTCACGTCTTCTCGAAATTGATGTGTTCCGTTAAATTGTTCATAAATGTTCATTGGTTCAAACAAGAAACCTTTTTCTCTCTTGCCTTAACACATTACAGCTCCGAGGCGCGTCGTGGAAAGCACTCCCAAGGAAGTTTGAGAAAAATTGTCTGTATTTTGGGTGACGGACAACGACATAATGACGGTCATTGATGTATGTCCAAAAATCGAGTACAGAGTCTACAGTTTGTCCAAATAGGTAGAGAATGGCATGTCCGCGAATCCAATTCACAGCATTGGTCTTTGTCCGAGGAAAATAGTCACGTTCCGGAAATAATAATGAAAGGGGAGTAATCCGATCCGGAATGTCCCGCGTTAGAAGAGCCACAATACGACGAGCCAAGTGACAAACCTCCGCCGCCGGTCCACAAACAAACCGATGTTCATCCTTGTCTGGCACTCCACACGTGGAACATAGAGGTGATTGGGCGAGGTGGATACGATGAAGGCGAAATTGGTTGATTTGCTTACCATTGACAGTTAGGTACCAGACAGATTGAACATTTGTGTCAAGGTAACAGGCGAACGACGGGCGCCATACATGACGCCAGTCAACCTGGGGTAACTTTTCTTCAATCGGGTGAGGTGGACGACCTAATTGGAAGACATTGTATACTGCCTTTGTCTTGAGTAAAAGTTGTCTTGGTAAGGTGAGGCGTAGATAACTGAGTTCTAGAAAGAATTATCGTATATAATGGAACTACGGCGGAACATCCGAGATCATCACTGGGGCTGACGGTGAGACCGGCGAATATGCCGACAGGAGGAGACCAGTGAGGCTCGTTGGGCAACGTGTCCATACCGTCATCTGGAAGCTGACAAATAGGGCGCGAGCTCTATCCGGCACGTGAAACAGACCTATCCCACCTCGTTGACGGGGAAGAGTATGAGTTGCATAGTTAACTTTGAACAATAGCCCAGAGCTGACGAAAGATGCCATCGCTGCCAACATGCGACGTGCCACAGTAAGCGGAAAAGGAAGAACTAGTGCTACATGGGGAACTTGGGATGCGACATATATACACTCCTGGAAATGGAAAAAAGAACACATTGACACCGGTGTGTCAGACCCACCATACTTGCTCCGGACACTGCGAGAGGGCTGTACAAGCAATGATCACACGCACGGCACAGCGAACACACCAGGAACCGCGGTGTTGGCCGTCGAATGGCGCTAGCTGCGCAGCATTTGTGCACCGCCGCCGTCAGTGTCAGCCAGTTTGCCGTGGCATACGGAGCTCCATCGCAGTCTTTAACTCTGGTAGCATGCCGCGACAGCGTGTACGTGAACCGTATGTGCAGTTGACGGACTTTGAGCGAGGGCGTATAGTGGGCATGCGGGAGGCCGGGTGGACGTACCGCCGAATTGCTCAACACGTGGGGCGTGAGGTCTCCACAGTACATCGATGTTGTCGCCAGTGGTCGGCGGAAGGTGCACGTGCCCGTCGACCTGGGACCGGACCGCAGCGACGCACGGATGCACGCCAAGACCGTAGGATCCTACGCAGTGCCGTAGGGGACCGCACCGCCACTTCCCAGCAAATTAGGGACACTGTTGCTCCTGGGGTATCGGCGAGGACCATTCGCAACCGTCTCCATGAAGCTGGGCTACGGTCCCGCACACCGTTAGGCCGTCTTCCGCTCACGCCCCAACATCGTGCAGCCCGCCTCCAGTGGTGTCGCGACAGGCGTGAATGGAGGGACGAATGGAGACGTGTCGTCTTCAGCGATGAGAGTCGCTTCTGCCTTGGTGCCAATGATGGTCGTATGCGTGTTTGGCGCCGTGCAGGTGAGCGCCACAATCAGGACTGCATACGACCGAGGCACACAGGGCCAACACCCGGCATCATGGTGTGGGGAGCGATCTCCTACACTGGCCGTACACCACTGGTGATCGTCGAGGGGACACTGAATAGTGCACGGTACATCCAAACCGTCATCGAATCCATCGTTCTACCATTCCTAGACCGGCAAGGGAACTTGCTGTTCCAACAGGACAATGCACGTCCGCATGTATCCCGTGCCACCCAACGTGCTCTAGAAGGTGTAAGTCAACTACCCTGGCCAGCAAGATCTCCGGATCTGTCCCCCATTGAGCATGTTTGGGACTGGATGAAGCGTCGTCTCACGCGGTCTGCACGTCCAGCACGAACGCTGGTCCAACTGAGGCGCCAGGTGGAAATGGCATGGCAAGCCGTTCCACAGGACTACATCCAGCATCTCTACGATCGTCTCCATGGGAGAAATGCAGCCTGCATTGCTGCGAAAGGTGGATATACACTGCACTAGTGCCGACATTGTGCATGCTCTGTTGCCTGTGTCTATGTGCCTGTGGTTCTGTCAGTGTGATCATGTGATGTATCTGACCCCAGGAATGTGTCAATAAAGTTTCCCCTTCCTGGGACAATGAATTCACGGTGTTCTTATTTCAATTTCCAGGAGTGTATTTACATATCGAGCTCGTTGGAGAATATCTAGGGATCGAAGGCGATGGTCCATAAGACCTGCTCTGATCATTAAAAACAGGCGTCGGCAGTTGATGGTGGCGGAACGCCGGAGATCAGATGAAAAATCTATTCCCAAACAGCGAATGGTATCAACGGTGGTGAGAGGTGTAACGCACTCCACGGGAAGTCCCGTGCCAATGAACATAACTTGTGACTTACGTACGTTTAAAGAACTTCCCGATGCCTCACCATAACTCGTTACCCACGTCAAAACAGCTCGAACCACGTCGGCATTACGTAAACAGATGACTACATCGTCAGCATAGGCCGTGCAACAGAATCGGTAGCGATCTATGGACAACCCTACCAAACGTTGTCTGAGTCCACATAGCAAGGATTCCAAGGAAAAGGCGTACAAAATCACTGATAGAGGGCAACCTTGACGTACGGATCGACGTATTTTTATCGGAGGAGTGAGTCTGCCATTGTACATAATCCTGGATGAGGCACCCCGCAGAAGGCGCATCACTACCGTGATAACGGCGACTGGGAAACCCATATGGTTGAGAACGGCCGTAAGGAACGAATGGTCAACCCTATCAAAAGCTTGACTAAAGTCCAAAGACGCAAGTGCCCCAGCGAGGCGTTGTGCCTGGGTAACGGCGATCATATCCCTGTAGCGGCATAAAGCCGTGCGGATATTGTTATCCCCTCCGAAAGATGCTTGGTCTGGCGACACAACATATCGGGCAACGTTTTTAAGTCGTGCCGCCAAAAGGCGAGTGAAGATTTTCATATCACTGTTAAGGAGGGTGATGGGCTGATAATCACTGATATTGTTGCCACCATGCGGTTTATGTACAGGAATAATAATTCCTTCCATGAATGCGTCCGGCACAGGTACTTCCGGAGACATCAGTTCCCGACAGATGGAGGTGAAGGTGGACTCTAACAAATCACGGAAGGTGCGATAAAATTCGAGGGGAAGACCGTCGGGTCCTGGGGAGCGATTGATGGTTCCTGCCCGGATCGCATCGCGGACTTCGTCATCAGTCACCTCTGACATCAAGTCAATCGCCGCATCTCCTGGGATACCACCGAAGTTGAGCTGTGAGACTTCCTCGATCAACTCTGGGGAATGTGGAATTACGGCGTAGAGCTGCTGGTAGTGGGCGTGAAGCACATTCTCTATTGCAGATTGGGTTACGTAGCGACGCCCTTCTTTGTCTGTTAGGACGTGAATCAATTTTCGGCGTCGATTTTGGCGTCCTTGGATGATATGGTACATCGACGGATGTTCATGAGGCATGCGATCAGCAGTACGAGATCGTACTATCGCACCTTCCAAATGGTTCCGCATGAGATTGGAGATTTGTGCCTTAGCATTGTTCATTCTTGTATGGCGCTCAGGGGAGGCTGGCATCGTGGAGCATTGTCGTAGGATCCTGTAGTAAAAGTCCATAGTGCTCTTCCTCCAGGCTACAACATCTTTGCCATACTGGATCAAAGTTTTTCGAAGAGCAGGTTTTGCACACTGGATCCACCAGGATATGGTAGATGGATACGTGGGACGGCGGATTACATGTGATCCAAGTCTCTTCTATTAGAAGTCGACAGTCAGGTGAATTAAGAAGTGCCGTGTTCAGTTTCCATAAACCACGTCGGTGCCATACTGCCTGTCTTGTGAGAACATGATCACAGAAGTAAGCCTCATGATCTGAGAAAGCAACAGGCCAGATTTCAGCCTGTCGAGTGTGTTGAATTAGGGATCGCGAGATGTAGATGCGATCCAGTCGGATAGAGGAGTGCGCAATGTAGTACGTAAAGCCCATAAGATCACCAAGAACATGTCTCCACGTGTCGACAAATTGTAGCCGCGTGACGACTGTTTCCAGAGCTGCGCATGGTGAGTGACGCGGCAATTGATCCTGAGGTCGCTGGGTGCAGTTGAAGTCTCCACCCACGACCCAGTCATCGTGGGGTCCCATAAACAAGGGTGTAACTTCATTCGCGAAGAAGGCATTGCGTTCGCGACGGTAGCTGGAGCCCGACGGTGCATAAATGTTGACGATGCGTACACCAAAGAGAGTAAGGGCCATACCTCTGCCGTTGGGGAAGTATAGGACATCTTCGGCAGGAAGACCTTCTCGTAAGGTGATGGCAACACCATTACCGGTGTCCGAAGCGGGAGAAAGATGCGCCGTGAAGCCATGTGGTGGTGAAAAATCGGCGACATGCACTTCCTGAAAAAGCGCAATATCTATGTTCGCATCATAAATCATATCGCGGAGAAGCGCTAATTTGTGGGGCGCACGAATGGTCGCAAGGTTAATCGTTGCGACACGACAATGCTGGTGTTGGAGTCTCACAGGCACAGGTGGGGCTCTTTCTTCAGGAGCGAGAGGTCTTGGATCTTGTTGGTCCGCTGAAGAGGCTGCTATTGTGGAGAGTTTGCGGGCGCGGGCGCGGGCGCAACCGATAGGGGTGCCCCATCATCAGCACCGTCCACCCCAGTCCTTTTGATCTCCACGTCGTCTGCCGAGGAGACTGATACTGCGGTAGGGCATCAGCTGTGCATATCATCCGCATGAGGAAGAGACGTAGTTTTCGGCTCAGCGAATAGGCTCTCTTCAACGTCGATCTGTGGGGGCGACGGCGCCAGTAAGGAGGGGTGTTCGTTGCCAGTGGTCGCCTGTGGCGGGTCGTTCGCATCAGACTTTTGGTCATCAAACAGCGGTTTGTCGTCCATCTTCGGGTCTGCATCCCTGGTATCCATCCGTGGAATGGATTCATCAGGGGGTGTACAGCTACGTTTCTCTCTCTTTCGTGTCGACCCTTGTTTTCGAACATGTCGTTCAGAGTCTGATTGCGGGTGGCTTTCGTCGGACTCCGGACCAGTCTGAAGGAAAGCAGAAGTCGGTACCACTCCCGAATCAACGTCCATGTCAGTAGCAGTTTCAGTCACAGTGCTGTGAAGGTTCGATAGGTCAGGATCTGGCGTCTGTGGCACCTCAGAAGGAATCTCAATAGCGGTTGCATCTACCTGATCAGACGACGTCAACGGAGCCGGAAGACCCTTTGTAGAGGTGCTACCTTCCTTGGCAACCTTGGCATATGTGACAGGGATCTGAGTGATCCAGCGTCTGGATCAGGCGGCGTCGCATGCAGGCGGATCTGACGTGGCCTTCTTGTCCACAACCCGCACATGTTCGGGGTTGGCCGTCGTACATGACAATGGCTCGCACCCCGCCAATTGTCAGGTATGATGGTATATGTTTTTTCAGTTCAATTTTGACCTGACGCACACCATTGAGGACATGGTAGGTCGTGTAGGTTTGCCATTTTTCCTCTACGTAACCAATGACGTTACCGTATGGTTGTAACGCAGAGACAACTTCGTCCTTCGGCACTTCAAAAGGTAGTTCAAACACCCTAATCGTGCGTTGACCGTACTCTGCGAGTTCAAGTGTTACAGCGCCGACGTGACCATCAGAGTATTTGAACTTAAGTCCATTGGCATGGCGGCGAATAACATCTTCACAAACCTCGGTGTTTGTCATTTTAATATAAACAACACTACTCATGATCGAAAAATGGATTCCGATAACGTGGTTAGGATCTAAACGAACTTCTTCACGTATGAACGTTTCAGCTTCATGTGCACGAGGTCGCGCATGTTCAGCTGGGAAGGAAACTTCAAGGGTCGCATGGCGGTAAGCGCTCGACATGTTCACGGTGGACGGACACAAGCCTTAAAGCTACGACGCGGAAGTAAACAACGCCTGCAGCGGAGCACTGGCCGGCGCGCGGGGCCGTCCGCACGCTGCCACGGTTGAGAGCCCACTGCACCAACTGAGCTACTCAAGCACGACTCACGCCCCGTCCTCACAGCTTTACTTCTGCCAGTACCTCGTCTCCTACCTTCCAAACTTTACAGAAGCTCTCCTGCGAACCTTGCAGAATTAGCACTCCTGCAAGGTTCGCAGGAGAGCTTCTATAAAGTTTGGAAGGTAGGAGACGAGGTACAGGCAGAAGTAAAGCTGTGAGGACGGGGCGTGAGTCGTGCTTGAGTAGCTCAGTTGGTAGAGCACTTGCCCGCGAAAGGCAAAGGCCCCGAGTTCGAGGCTCGGTCCGTCACACAGTTTTAGTCTGCCAGGTAGTTTAAAAAATTATCGTTGTCTTTTGCTTCCAGTGAGAATATCCAACAGTCACAGATGATATAAAACGCTAAGAGAATATACTACATATATTTCACAGCCGTCTTGGTGTTTCCGTAAGTAATACGAAAACTCATACTGTATCCAGAACACGTTAGGCATTTAATTTTTGTATAGTACTTATGTTGCGATTTGGATTGTGTAATTTCAGGAGATTATTGCCACCGAGTTGAGCTAACAGAAGAAAATAAATTTGAAAAACGACATTTTTTCGCATTACCATGTACGTCCCCCCTTAAGTTAGCAGTAATAACTGCTCTTACTGATATTGAACGTAAAGAACTTTTTAAACTACTATCTGAGCATGTAAAATTTTTTACAAAACGACCGGGTGCCATGAAGACATATATTTACAAAATTCAAGTCTAGCTTCATCACATTTTCTTTCATAAATCTTACAGTGTACCTTTATCTCAGCGACCTGCAGTGTGGCGTGAAATCAAACAGATGTTGCAGTGGAAGATATCTCCCTACGGTAGTCCGTTATTTGCTGTAACCATGCCTGACGGAAACATTAGACTGGTGTTCGATAGCCCACATATAAATGAGATTATATTACAACTGCGCACAAAGCTTGAGAATTTGAAGGAACAATTCCAAAAGTTTTGAGACACTGGGAACTTTTCCACCATTGACATGATAAACGCGTCTTGGCAAGTGTTAATTACTTCTGATTTCAGGAAAGATACTGCTTTTATATTCTGGGGGCGAGCATATCCATCCTGAGTTCTAACTTTCGGAGTGAACGTCAGTTCTGGTGTATTCGTAAATGCTTTCGAAACGTTGCTGGAAGATGAATAAGTAGGAAGTGTGACACATTCCGTAAATGGAACTTTGATCACCACAAAGACGTGGAAAGAACATCATAAAATGCTTGAGAAAATTCTGCACAAATCTGCACAAGCGGGTGTAATGGCAAGCCTTATGAAATCTAAATTTGCTTGTAGTGGGCTAGGATATGTAGGGCACATAATTAATGCTCAAAGCATTCGCCACGATACGCGTGAGATTCTATTAAAAATTTTCCTTGTTGACGAACTAAAAAACTGTTGAAGTCGTTGCTAGGACTCTGTTATTTCTTACGACATTTCCTGCCACAAGTATTAAACAGCAAACATCTTCCAGCTTTACTTAAGAGAAGTCGTGTATGGATCTGGGCAGAGGAGTGCGAGCAAGATTTTTAAAACAGAAAACATGCATTTAGTAGATTAATAGGTTTTAACCCATAAAGATTTTATCGTAGATTTTTGTGTGACATTTGATGCTTCATGCAGTGACTTAGGATCTTGCCTATTTCATATGGTTAAGGACGCAGAACATAAACAGGTAAGAATCAATGGATTTGCAAGCAGAAGCTTAAGCGAATGTGAACGAACATGTTCAGCAACTGAATTAGATACCATCTCTATTGTGTGGGCTTTTAAAATGTTTAAATATTATGTATACGGCAAACACACGAAAATCTGCACTGATCACATAAGCGCCGACATTTTTGCAAACTTGTAATTTAGTTCACCCCAGACTATCACGCTAGGATTTGTCGGTGCAGAACTACTCATTTGAGATTGTTTATATTCAGCGAAATGACAACGTCATTGCTGACGCTTCGTCTCGTCTTTAACAAGGTTTGAATGACAGTAACACTGATCTAGAAAATATGAACGACTATAGAAAATTTATAACGCGTGATAAACAATATTACCAATAATACATTGATTTGTGTAAAAACATGGCAGATTTATAAAAGACACATCCTCACTGGAATAAGGGAAGAACCTTGCAGACTAATCAACCTAATCATCCATTGGCTAGCCCTTATAAGAATATCGAGATGTGTTATTCTATCGTCGACTTCCAGATGGCTGTAACTGGTGTGTATGTATATCCAAGGGCTCAGAACACAAGTTAATTAGACAAACACACACTTAGTTTGTGAACATTAGGGAAGAAGAAGTGTCAAGTAAAACACAACGCATACTGGTATTTTACCAATGTTCACAACATACGCAAAACTTGTATATCTTGTGAGAAAGCTAAACAATAGAATTTATCGTCAAAGACAGATTTTCATTCCATACTATCCAGTAAACCTATAGAGATCGTTAGTAGGTATGAACGTAAGTTCACCCTATCCAACAAGTAGCGGTGGTCTAAAATATGTATTAGTATTTTATATTTCCTATGTATATTAAGGTCTACGCCATAATATCTGCGAGTGCCAACACTATCATAAGACGAATTTTACGTGATTACATTCCACACGCGATAAAACAAAAGACCAGTAGTCACAGTTGGCATGCAGTTATTATTGCGCACGCAGCCCAAATCTTCTGCACTGAAGCTGCTCAATGCACAGTGGCCTCTGCTATACGAAGGCCCATATGTAATCGTTAATATACCGCATCCTGTTGCCTACCTATTACAAAACCACAAAACAAACAAATTCATTGTACTTTTGACAGTATTTCGCTCTAAGCAATAAGTATATGTTTATCTGTAACTAGTAAGTAAACAGAATACCAAAGAGTTACAGGCATTGCAATACTGCACACTTCTTCAGTACGAAATGTAGGTAGTGTAAGAAATCATGCTTGCAGCAGAACCAGCCAGCACTAGCAAGAAGAAAAGGAGGAAGAAAAATTTTGAATGTTATGACGATATTTACTCATAAGTGAGCAAAGACTATTAATGAGACAGTGAAATTGACAGACTGTTAAGTCGATCGACACTAATCCATGTCCAACAGACATGTAAACGGGATAACAGTCTAACACTTCAGCCTAGAAGCGGATTATGTACACGTCATGTAGAATAAATTATGACCACCTCAAGACATGGTCATAATCACACATTGCAAACAGCGAAAACACAAATCTCTGTACTACTGAAGTAATATTTGTTTCATAACAGACTTGCCTACTAGTATACGTGCGCTTGAGTATGCTTGTTTGCTCTTGTTACCACACTGTCGCGTTTGATTTTTCTTATTTCAGATGACATCATGTGTTGACACAAAATTTGGTTAAGAAATGTATGAACTTTGTAAAATTTGTAAATATTTCTTAATGAATGTAAATCAAAATGTAATATCGTTACATGCAACGCAATAATACACTCCTGGAAATTGAAATAAGACCACCGTGAATTCATTTTCCCAGGAAGGGGAAACTTTATTGACACATTCCTGGGGTCAGATACATCACATGATCACACTGACAGAACCACAGGCACATAGACACAGGCAACAGAGCATGCACAATGTCGGCACTAGTACAGTGTATATCCACCTTTCGCAGCAATGCAGGCTGCTATTCTCCCATGGAGACGATCGTAGAGTTGCTGGATGTAGTCCTGTGGAACGGCTTGCCATGCCATTTCCACCTGGCGCCTCAGTTGGACCAGCGTTCGTGCTGGACGTGCAGACCGCGTGAGACGACGCTTCATCCAGTCCCAAACATGCTCAATGGGGGACAGATCCGGAGATCTTGCTGGCCAGGGTAGTTGACTTACACCTTCTAGAGCACGTTGGGTGGCACGGGATACATGCGGACGTGCATTGTCCTGTTGGAACAGCAAGTTCCCTTGCCGGTCTAGGAATGGTAGAACGATGGATTCGATGACGGTTTGGATGTACCGTGTACTATTCAGTGTCTCCTCGACGATCACCAGTGGTGTACGGCCAGTTTAGGAGATCGCTCCCCACACCATGATGCCGGGTGTTGGCCCTGTGTGCCTCGGTCGTATGCAGTCCTGATTGTGGCGCTCACCTGCACGGCGCCAAACACGCATACGACCATCATTGGCACCAAGGCAGAAGCGACTCTTATCGCTGAAGACGACACGTCTCCATTCGTCCCTCCATTCACGCCTGTCGCGACACCACTGGAGGCGGGCTGCACGATGTTGGGGCGTGAGCGGAAGACGGCCTAACGGTGTGCGGGACCGTAGCCCAGCTTCATGGAGACGGTTGCGAATGGTCCTCGCCGATACCCCAGGAGCAACAGTGTCCCTAATTTGCTGGGAAGTGGCGGTGCGGTCCCCTACGGCACTGCGTAGGATCCTACGGTCTTGGCGTGCATCCGTGCGTCGCTGCGGTCCGGTCCCTGGTCGACGGGCACGTGCACCTTCCGCTGACCACTGGCGACAACATCGATGTACTGTGGAGACCTCACGCCCCACGTGTTGAGCAATTCGGCGGTACGTCCATCCGGCCTCCCGCATGCGCACTATACGCCCTCGCTCAAAGTCCGTCAACTGCACATACGGTTCACTTCCACGCTGTCGCGGCATGCTACCAGTGTTAAAGACTGCGATGGAGCTCCGTATGCCACGGCAAACCAGCTGACACTGACGGCGGCGGTGCACAAATGCTGCGCAGCTAGCGCCATTCGACTGCCAACACCGCGGTTCCTGGTGTGTCCGCTGTGCCGTGCGTGTGATCATTGCTTGTACAGCCCTCTCGCAGCGTCCGGAGCAAGTATGGTGGGTCTGACACACCGGTGTCAATGTGTTCATTTTTCCATTTCCAGGAGTGTAATTAGAGTTTGTAATGGACAGCAGATATGAATAAAAGCACAGGACTAGCTAAAAGAGCAGAGTGAAAGAATATTTTCGAACATCACAAAGAATGTAACAGTGATAAAATAACTGTGTGAAACACTTAAAAAACATTCTTTGAAGATCGAAAGACACTGTAATTGTGGTGGGATAGTACACGTGAAAGTGCAGTTACATTTTACGTACATCGCCTACCGCGAGGTACAGATCCCAAATTATAAACGCATTAACTGCTGGACCTATGATCGCGAGCAGGAGACATTTCCACGTGCGGAGGTCTTTTGGATGAGATTTCAGGGAACGAAATGATCTCCGAATGCTACTCTCTCTCATGTAGATTAATTGTGGATCTATGCCAGAATATTGCCGCCCTAAGTCTCATGACTATGCCTTCGTCCGACGCAATATTGTGGAATGGTTATCCAGTGATCTTCATCCTTGTGGCCGCGCGTGACCTAGGAAAACAATGCAGATAAGTGTAAATAAACATTGCAACGTGTAGACAAAGTCACTTATCTGATATTAAACAGTGAACAGTAACGTCGATGTGTAACAACGTTTACGTAACAAAAAATACTAGAATTAATGCTTACCTCTCCGTTTTTATTGTATACATTGTGTATATCAATATTCAATGACGTCTCGTCATAGAAACACTGGAAATCTGCAACCAAAGATATCCTAAGAGCAACAAACTTTATCCAATGAGACAATCAATCAAAACGAACTGTATTTGTTTAAGCAGTCGTAACAGTATAAAGGTTACTTTACCTGTTATAGATATAAGAGCATATTTTCTTTTGAATAACCCATCGGGCAGGTACGTTACAAAATTTAAAAAGGGAAATGGATAGGTTAAAGTTAGATATAATGGGAATTAGTGAAGTTCGGTGGCAGAAGGAATAAGACTTCTGGTCAGGTGAACACAGGGTTATAAATACAAAATCAAATAGGGGTAATGCAGGAGTATGTTCAATATTGAATTTAAAAAATAGGAGTGCGGGTAAGCTGCTACAAAAAGCATAGTCAACTCATTATTGTGGCCAAGATAGACACGAATCCCATGCCTACCACAGTAGTACAAGTTTCTATGCCAACTAGCCCCGCAGAAGACGAATATATTGATGAAATGTATGATGAGATAAAAGAAATTATTCAGATAGTGAAGGGAGACGAAATTTTAATAGTCATGAGTGACTGGAATTCGATAGTACGAAAAGGAAGAGGAAGAAACGTAGTAGAAGAATATGGTATGGGGATAAGAAATGAAAGAGGAATCCGCTTGGCAGAATTTTGCACAGACCATAACTTAATCTTAGCTAACACTTGGTTGAAGAATCATGAAAGAAGGTTGTATACATGGAAGAGGCCTGGAGATACTGGAAGGTCTCAGATAGATTTTATAATGGTAAGACAGGGATATCGGAACCAGGTTTTAAACAGTAAGATATTTCCAGGGGCAGATGTGGACTCTGATCACAATCTATTGTTTATGAACTGTAGATTAAAACTGATGAAACATCAAAAAGGTGGGAATTTAAGGACATAGGACCTGGATATACTGGCAGAAACAGAGGTTGTAGAGAGTTTCAGGGAGAGCAGTAGGGAACGACCGACAAGAATGGGGGAAGAAATACAGTAGAAGAAGAGTGGGTAGCTTTGAGGGATGAAATGGTAAAGGCAGCAGAGGTTCAAGTAGGTAAAAAGACGAGGGCTAATAGAATTCTTTGGGTAACAGAAGATATATTGAATTTAATTGATGAAAGGAGAAAATATAAAAATGCAGCAGATGAAGCAGGAAAAAAGGAATACAAACGTCTCAATAATAAGACCGACAGGAAGTGCAAAATGGTTAAGCAGGGATGGCTAGAGCACAGATATAAGGATGTAGAGGCATATATCACTAGCGGTCAGACAGATATTGTCCACAGGAAAAGTAAAGAGACCGATGGAGAAAAGAGAACCTCGTCTATAAATATCAAGAGCTCAAAAGAGAATCTAGTTCCAAGCAAAAAGGAAAATCAGAAAGATGGAAGGAGTATATAGAGGGACTTTACAAGGGCTATGTACTTGAGGACAATATTATGAAAATGGAAGAGGATGTAGATGAAGATGGAAAGGGTGATAGGATTCTGCTGGGAAGAGTTTGACAGAGCACTGAAAGACCTAAGTCGAATCAAGGTACCGGCAGTAGACAACATTCCATTAGAACTACTGATAGCCTTGGGAGAGAACAAAACCCTACCATCTGATGAGCAAGATGTATGAGACCAGCGAAATACCGTCTGACTTCAAGAAGAATATAATAATTCCGATCCCAGGAAAAAGCAGGTGTTGACAAATGTAAAAATTGCCGAACTATCAGTTTAATAAGTCAAGGCTGCAAAATACTAACGCGAATTCTTTAGAGACGAATGGAAAAACTAGTAGAGGTCGACCCCGGGGTAGATCAGTTTGGATTCCGTAGAAATGTTGGAACACGTGAGGCTATACTGACCCGACGACTTATCTTAGAAGATAGATTAAGGAAAGGGAAACCTATGTTTCTCGCATTCGTTGACTTAGAGGAAGCATTTGACAATGTTGACTGGAATACTCTCTTTCAAATTCTGAAGGTGGCAGGGGTAAAATACAGGGAGCGAAAGTCTATTTACAATTTTTACAGAAACCAGAAGGCAGTTATAAGAGAAGAGGAGCATGAAAGGGAAGCAGTGGTTGGGGAGGGAGTGAGACAGGGTCGCAGCCTATCCCCTATGTTTTTCAATCTATACATTGAGCAAGCAGTAATTGAAACAAGAGTAGGAATTAAAATCCATGGAGAAGAAATAAAAACTTTGAGGTTTGCCTATGTCATAGTAATTCTTTCAGAGACAGCAAAGGACCTGGAAGAGCAGTTGAACGGAATGAACAGTGTCTTGAAAGGAGGATGTAAGATTGACATCAACAAAAGCAAAACGAGGATAATGGAATGTAGTCGAATTAAATCGGGTGATGTTGAGGGAATAGAATTAGGAAATGAGTTTTGCTATTTGAGTAGAAAATAACTAATGACGGCCGAAGAAGAGAGGATATAAAATGTAGACTGGCAATGGCAAGGAAAGCATTTTTGAAGAACAGAAATTTGTTAACATCGAATATAGATTTAAGTGTCAGGAAGTCGTTTCTGGAAGTATTTGTATGGAGTGTAGCCATGTATGCAAGTGAAACATGGACAATAGACAGTTTAGACAAAAAGAGAATAGAAGCTTTCGAAATGTGGTGCTATAGAAGAAAGCTGAAGATTAGTTGGGTAGATCACATAACTAATAAGAAGGTACTGAATAGTATTAGAAGAAGAGAAATTCGTGGCACAACTTGACTAGAAGAAGGGATCGCTTGGTAGTACATGTTCTGACGCATCAAGCGATGACCAGTTTAGTATTGGAGGGCAGTGTGGAGGATAAAAATAGTAGAGGGAGACCAAGAGATGAATACACTAAGCAGATTCAGAAGGATGTAGGTAGCAGTAGGTACTGGGAGATGAAGGAGCTTGCACTGGATAGAGTAGCGTGGAGAGCTGCATCAAACCAGTCTCTGGACTGAAGACCACAACAACAACAACTCCATGTAATGTTCTGTCTCTGTGATGATTTTCGAAGACTCACAAACGGAACTGCTAATAAATTCTCGATAGCGTGTTGCGAGATGGACTATGAAATAACGGCTCTTAGCCGCACTTGAGAATATATTAGTGCGCATGCGCGCGGCAGTCGCTACGATCGTTGAAATGTACCTGGGGCACCAGCCACATTCAAATTTATGTACCTAGCATTGTATGCAAACATGACTTTTAAATATAGAATAGGTGAATTGCTCGACTGCACATGCATATTTTGGTCTCGGAATTAGGGATCAATATAAAGGCACATATGCAATAAAAGCGGAATATTTTAAATGTAGTAAATAGTTGAAGTTTTAATTAGAAATGAAGTACTATGAACGGTTGTAACCGCAGAAACAAATGTAGAATTACGTCCCTCAATTCCTTTTGTGAAGAGGACGGCTCCATTTTCGTTTTAAAAGTTAGAGAATATAGATGCTTTACTGAGATTATGACAGATTTATAAGGCGCATTGTAAATTTATTGTTTATGTGTGATAATTGAATATAGTGACATTACTTGATATTTATTTCATTTTATGTTAAAAGTTATCTCAGCTGTATTGCGTCTTGATATGGCAAAATATTCGATGTTCCTTAGATGCACATAAATAGTCCAGTACGAACTATTTGTTCGGTGAGTAAATGTTTTCCGAGTCCGTAAAAGAGTTTTTCATCTGAAGAGATATCCACGGTCGAATAAACGAATCAGAACGGACCTTACAAAGAAAGTCATTGTCAAGCGCGCCTAACAAATGTAACGTATTTACAGATATTATTCATTTAAGAAATGGCTTAATTATTTTAATAAGTTTACTCTCGGCCTAGTATTTATCCATCAACGATCCCGTCAGAATTAATAACCAAAGAATATTTAAAAACTCTGTACTATTAAACAATGGAACTCGAATTCTGTGACAGACTCGTTTTAAAACTGTACATAGTCTTTTATGTTTGAAACCAGTTTTTCAGCTGAACATGACGTTATTCAAATTTACTTATAATCACATATACAATGGTGCCCTTGAATAGAACGTCTAGGGCAGAAGTAAGTGTTGCGCTTGAGCTTTCCTAAGAAAAGACGTATGTCTGCAAGCACTGATGACTGTTCTTTCTAAACAGTGTTTCACACTAGGAAATCAGTGTGTACAGTCTTGAGTGGGACGCAGTTCCGTGTAGGTAGTGCCGAGTTTCCAGTGACGCTGCGACCCGTATTCTGGACTATGCTGTTGTTTGTAGCCAAAGAGTTACGAGCGGTCTTGAATGGAATGTGTTTCCGTTTAAACGAGCTATCGTAGTAATACTGTGATAGGAACATCTTAGGTGTGTTCTTGCTCTCTCCAGCATGAAATAAGTATTAGTCCTTTCGTTAGTCATTATTGCTCTGAAAATGGTTACAGTATTTTGTTCTAATGCACCTCTACGGATATGATTTAATGGGAAGAGATTGGTCCAATTATTTCTGTTTCGCTAATTGTAAAACCATAACCTTCTTTGCATGTAGAAAGTCTTGATGTAGCTCGTGAGGATGTTCATAACACCTACATCGATTGTTCTGCGTCTTTATGTACCCTAATAAACGCAAACAGGCTTTGTCAGAAAACAGAACAGTTCAGAAACAACTGCTTTGTCGTGCAGAAATTGTTATAGTCAATTGCAGTACTGAGGTAGAGCAAAAGTAATTGTTTTGTACGGCCTCAGTTGGAATAATCACACAGCTGTGTGAACAGATGCTACTGGCAGTCGCAAGTGCTCAACGATGCAGTAGTTCTCTCGTATTTGCTTCTAAGGCCACTCCTAAGTCGTCCATTTCAGCAGAGACCTGTAGGGAAGTCACCTGACAGAATTAAATCAAGGGATAGGGCGGAGCCCATTTTTTTCCTTTTTATATTTTCTCCTTTCATCGGTTAAATTAAATACCTCTTGTGCCACCCAAGGATTTCTACCAGATCTCGTATTTTTATCTACTTGATCGTCTGTTGCCTTCACTATTCCATCTCTCAAAGCTACCAATTCTTCTTCCTAATGTTCCATCTGATGCTCTTTACAACCTCTAGTTCCTTCACTTTATGCATGTTCCGTCTCCTTAAATTCCTACCTTTCTGCAGTTTTTTTCAATTTTAATCTACAGTTCATAACCAATAAATTTTGGTGAGAGTCCACATGCGTATCTGGAAATGTCTTTCAATTCAAAACCTGAATCTAAAAATATCTGTCTTACCACTACATAATCCACCTGAAACCTTCCAGTATCTCCAGGCCTCTTCCATGTACACAAACTTCTTTCATGATTCTTAAACCAGGTGTGAGGCATGATTAAATTATGCTCTCTGCAAAGTTTTACCAGGCGGCTTCCTCTTTCATTCCTTTTCCCCAGTCCGTATTCACCTACTACTTTTTTTTCTCTTCATTTTCGTACAATCGAATTCCAGTCCCCCGTGACTATTGAACTTCCTTCTCCCTTGACTATCAGAATACTTTCTTTTGTCACGTCATACATTTCTTCAGTCTAGTCGGCTTATAAACTTTTAATACTGTGCTATGCGTGGGCTTCGTGTCTATCTTGGCTATAATAAGGGGTTCACTATGCTATTCATAGTAGCTTATCCACGTTCCTATTGTTTAATTCATTATTAAGCCTACTCCTGCATTACCCGTATTTGATTTATAACCATGTACTCACCTGACCAGAAGCCCTGTTCCTCCTGCTAGTGAACCTCATTAATCTCCACTATATTTAATTGTAACGTATCCATTTCCCTTTTCAGACCACACAGTGAGGCTGCTGCCTCGACGCTGCAGACATAAATAGCCGAACCTGCGATGAGCAACTGACTCGCGGCCGACCAAAGCGAAATCCATGGCAAAGATCACACTACAAGAAAGTGGTACTGGCACCAGGCGCGCGATGTATCAACTGCGTCTTGGAATGACATTGTTTCTTTAACCGATTCCTTTCAAAACCAACTGCCATTTGCTCTTCGGAACTGTATGAGATGCGCTGAACCATAGTGATGCCGTGCACAGTTTAAATTATTAAACTTTCGCGAGAATAGACACTTGTTACGATGTAACACCCGAAACTGTCGCCTTTGGCTGAAATAATGCCTGCCCGAGTTTGACTAGATGTTTAAGAAGAGTTACATGGTGTTCTTTCTTACCGTCATAGCCTTCAACTTTGCCAATTCTACCCTGATTTCCAGCCGTGGTGGCTGAGCGGTTCTAGGCACTTCAGTGCTGAACCATGCGGCTGCTGCGGAGATTCGAATCCTGCCTTGAGCATGGATGTGTGTGATGTCCTTAGCTTAGTTAGGTTTCAGTCGTTCTAAGTCCTATGACCTCAGATGTTAAGTCCCATAGTGCTTGGAGGCATTTGAACAATTTCTACCCTGATTCTCAGGCATACACTACTGAAAGAATTCAGTCTTGTTGGCTTCATCGTTAGAATTACAAGCAGTTTTCCTCCTCCTTCACTTTTTCCCACCTCCCACATCCCCTTCCTTTGGAGAAGGGGACCCCATCATAAATGGTTGCAAAAAACCTGCCTCCACAAGAAATAAATGTTACTGTACTTCTTCATCAAGAAGATAAGACAAGCGGGATCAGCATCTACCTCTGCATTCACCCTAGTATCTACTATAAAGTCACTGGTTACAGTTCCACTCTGCAGGGCACGTGTGAGCCTTGTGCATCTGGCCAAGGTTCCATGCTATCAAAACAGCAACCATTACCATCCAATGGCGTAGAAACTCCAGCATCTAAATCAGGGTCATCCACGTTGCCACTCACACGCCCATTTACTTCTATTCATTCCACACTTACTTTTGTTCTTCAGTACAATAGCTACTTGAGACTCATCACTTTTACAAGATCATGGAGCTAGTAGTATTAGATTATTCTTTCAACTTTAACAACTTCAGCACTTTGCACATCGATTAAATACATATTATCAACTTCATTCTTCCAACTTCCTACTTCCTCGCGAGTAATATGCCGTTGTAATATTCTAATAATCAAGAAATCGTTCTGCAGGTCACCCCATTTTCTCTTACCCCTTACAGGGTCAGCAGATTTAACTTGGTCAGCAGACGTTTGACTTGCTGCTGGAGCAGGTAAACTAGACAACGACGTGTTTCTTCCCAATGTTCTCTAAAGCTTCTTTTTATTTGGTATAGCTGCTCGATCTGCTTCATACCCTTCGAGTTGTTCACCTGTAAACAAGCTACTTCAGCTGTTAACATTTCCAATGTTCCTTCCATGTTGGCCCCTTGTGGTATAGACAACAACATAGCTGATCCTCTAACAATTCCATAAAACTCAACAAACATTAAGGTAAAAAATAAAGCTGCAGACACTTAAGAACAAGTACGCTACTAGCATACACTTATTATAACATAACTTTCACCTGAATTGCTTCTCGTAGGCGTCATTACAACATATTTAAATTCAATGAACGATACTGCTCGTACAAAACAAATTCATTGCGCATTCCAAATGGTGCAAATTAACACGTATACTCAGAACATCATCTACGCTCACTTCCTTCATCTCATTCGTACTAATACAACTAGACATTTGGAAAAATACTGATTGCTTCACTATGATTCTTGCGGCCAAGAAAATAAATAAATAAGTAAATAAGTAAAAATGTTAACATTAAATGCGAACATTTTGGGTTAGGCTTTACCGTGACTGTTATTGACATTAAATGAAACAAGTTTACTGTTGCCAGTCACTGTTTATTTATCTCCACGAATCGTTTCGAAGGTTTAAGCCTCCACCTTCAGGTTGATTATTTGTGTGTGTTGTGTTACGATGTTTTGGAGGAACTTGTGGCACTGTCTCGTTTAATTGTTTGTCAAAAGGAACCCAAAACCATGTTCTGAAATAGTGCTTTGTTTCTTCACTAAACAGTGCCACGAGTTCCTCCAAAACATCGTAACACAACACACACACAAATGTCATATTAACGAATTTAAATCCACCTGATGATGGAGGTGTAAACCTTTGAAACGCATCGCGGCGAAAAATAAACAGTTACTGGTAATAGTAAATTGGTTGTTTCATTTAAAGTAATAATGTAAAAAGTAAACACTGCGGACGCCATACTGCATGTCAAAGAAATTACAGCCTTGTAGTAGTCGAACGTTTTTCTTCAGGAATGGCCGCAAGCGTGGTTCCTCTGTCACCGAAAAACATGTGTGATTCCTCTACGAGTGACAGGCAGTTTTGACACCAAATGTAGAGGCAATGGTTGAGACCTTTGTTGTTGTAGATTGCAGAGGCGCAATGTGTATTGGGCTGATGCCCACTGGACGCCCCAAAGGCGGCCGTGAAACTTTATTAACGAAGTACAACTTTATTGGTAAAAGCCACTCAGTTGTCTTGAGTCTCAGGCTGCTTCCAACAACGAAGTAGGGTGCGGTGCATGATGCAAGGAACGCACTGACACAAGCGCATGGCAAGTTGTTTCATGCGAGTGATTTCACAGGGTCACTGGCAATGATATCCTCTCCAGCCACGGCTGCTAGCAACTCTGTAAAGTGAGCGAGCAGGGAATGCCTTACTGTACCATGGACTGTATGCGAGGCATAACGAACTCTGCATGAAATGAAAGTTGTAGAGAGTCAGGCTGGCTGACCCCAGCAGAATGGCTTACACTATTGACGTCTGTCCTTCTTGGGAAGATGATGATCTCCTCCCTGCATCCTTTGGTTAAGCTACAAAATCAGATATCAGATGCTGCTCTAAGATTCCCCCTCACCCTCCCTCCCCCCCCCCCCCCCCGTCTGTCATAAGTCAGCTAGTGGCAGGTATGCTAATGGCAGCTATGTCCACTAGATGGTGCTTGCTGCAGAACTAAAGACTAGGGGGGCTAGACGAGCAGCGCATAGACTGACCTTGGTCTAACCTGCAGGTGAGATGGTTAAAAGCTGTGAAGAAACCTCCACAGAAGCAGGAGCGATATTTATATAGGATTCACACATATGCTTTGCCACTGTGAGAGGGCAATGACATCACTTGGTCGGCTTTTCTTGTCTGGTCATCTCCTCCGCTTGCCCTAGTTGTAAGTGAAAAGTGTCTCTACTCCGTTTAAGGGATGGTCGTTTGTGGATTTTGCAGAATAAAAGTACTGAATAGTTACTCTTGCATCTGAATTATGCTTTCATACTTCACTCTGCGTAGTCATCAAAGTGGTGGCATCAATTTCTGCATTGATGTCATTCTGCTGCACTGGTGCCTTGGACACCCAGCTCTTTGATGTGCAGCGTTTGACTCTGTCTTGCGGCCACATCACATGCAACGTCAGCAGTTCTTCCCTGTTAGCATTCCGCTGAGCTGTTACGCACTGACCTGCTTTGCTTGCGTCTTGACGTGCAACAGGAAGTCTTCATAATTTTCTCCACTATAAAAAGCACATTATGCCACGGAGCTTCAATACTCGAATACAAATGTAATGTATCACTGCAATTCTTTTACTGTTGTAGTCAGTTACTTGTTGCTAATTTTTGCCTTTAATAAGGAAGACAGGTGAAAAAGAGAACACTGAAACCTCAATGAGGAGGATGAATGTCTGATGCGGTCATAGAAAACGAAATTTCAGTTCATAAGGAAGAAACAGAATTTGAAAGGGCTATGGAAGACTTAAAATCAAATAACCTAGAAGGTGTAGCTAACATTCTATCGGAGTTTCCAAAATAACTGAGAGAAATGGTACCAAACGACTATTCAGGTTAGTGTGTAGAATCTATAAGATTGGCAACATAGCATCAGGCTTTCAGGAAAACATCACCCACACAATCCCGAATATAGCAAGGAGTGAACTATTGAATAATCAGCTTAACAGTTCATGCATCTAAGTTTACGACAAGAATATACAATTGAGGATCCGCTAGATAACGATCAGTTTGGTTTTAGGAAGGTTAAATGTACCAGATAGTAAGTTTCGACGTAGAGCTTGACAGTGGGAAAAAGACTGAAGAAAAATCAAAACACGTTTATAGCAGTTCTCGACCCGAAGAAAGCCTGCAAATTACTTGAAATTCTGAGAAAAATGAGTAAGCTATAGAGGAACGTGTAAAAAATTGAGAGTGAACTGTAGCTTAAGACGTGTATGTTCAAGATCCAAGTGGGAAACAATAAGATTGGAAGACAGTGCACACATTACAAAGGTCATTGGACAGGAATTTCAGTCTGCTGCAGTTCAGTATATGCGTTGAGATGACGGATATAAAAGAGAGAATCACAAGTAGGATTAAAATTCCAGATGAAAGGATATCGATGGTAAGCATTGCTGATAACGTTGGTATCCTCACTGAAAGTGAAGAATAATTACAAGATTTGTTCAATGCAAAGGACAGTGTAATGTGTACAAGATAAGGACTGATATTAAACCAGATGAAGACGAAATCAATGAGTGGTAGCAGAAATGAAAATAGCGAGAAACGTAACATCAAAGTTGTTGAACACGAAGAAGACGAAATGAAGGAGTCCTGCTTCCACAGATGCAGAGTAAGCCTTGATGGACAGATCAAGGAGGACATGAAAAGCAGGCTTGCACTGGCCGAAAGGGTGTTCCTGGCCAAGAGAAGAATGCTAGTATTAAACATAGTTTGAAAAGAAATTTCTGAGACTGTGCATCCGGAGCAAGGCGTTGTACATCAGTGGAACGTGGACTGTGGGAAAACCGGAACAGAAGAGAACAGAAGCATTTGAGATGTATGCTACAGAAGAATACTGGAAATTAAATGGACTGATAAGTTAAGGAATGAGGAAGTTCTCCACAGAATCGGCGAGGAAAGGGACACATGGAAAACATTGACAATAAGAAGAGACAGGATGATATGACACCTGTTTGGACTTCAAGTAGTAACTTCCGTGGAAGTAGTGGTACTTGTATATCGTGAAAACTGTAGAGGTAGGCAAGGATTGGACCACATACAAGAAGTAATGACGATGTAGGATGAAAATTCTATTCTGAGGTGGATTAGTGGCTAGACGCATCAAACCAATAAGAAGACTAATTACACTCATTCACACACACACACACACACACACACACACACACACACACACTCACACACACACACACACACACCACACACACACGCCACACACACACACACACACACACACACACACAAATTGCTTGGATGCTCATGAAGTTTATTAATAATACAATAACATTTACTTTTCGCATTGCAAGACACAAATTTCTCCTTTGACAATAATGGGATTGATCTATTGACCTATTTTCGGTTTCGAGAGATAGCCAGGTAGCCTATACTTTTGTGTAGTTCACTCTTAACCTATTAGTGGCGCGAGGATTAAGGACGAGAGAAGAGGGCGTGAGGGGGAGGGGGGAGGGATGGTGGCTGAGTTCCCTATTGTAGAGGTCAAGGGGTTAGCATCCATAAAATCTCCCGATCCTCTACTTTAGACCTACAACTCGAGTTCACACGAGAAACTCGCGAATGATTGTGGGTACGATATTACAAATGTTGAGCCATAACTGCACTCTACGTGCCTTCACCAGTCCAGCCAACCGCCTAAAGGAACCGAAGATAGCCTCAGAATACAGGCATAAAGCGTCGTTCGTGACGACATGAGCTACTACCAGCAGCCAGTGGCATCGGTGGCATTCGACAGCCGGCAACAGGGGCTGTTCCATATATGGGATAAGACTTCCCGGCAAACATACTGAATACTGACTGGCATTTATTCCCGTCGAGGCTCCTATTTCCCTTACTGCACTATCTGCCTAACGTTGGACTCTCAACGATCAATAAAGCCACTCTCCAAGGCAGCTCGCATTCGCTCAGATGTCTTATCAATGTTGGGCAGCACCTCGTAACTACCTCTAAAACATAAGGGGACGACCGTGCATCCAGTTTCCGTTTTCAGCTTCCGCCCAGAGATATGTGAGCCCACCACAGTCCGCCGCTTACCCTCGAGTGAGGACAAACGATTCAGATGATGCGCTCATGAAGAAGCAGTGACGTCGGGGTTTCCAATGGATTCACCGGGATTCGAGAAGTTGTAAGTTTCTCCACTGGTGCCACGACGTCGCCGCAGCTTAGGTCAGCAGCCTGAAGCATGGCGACTGTTATCAACATAGCTTTTAGCCGTTCCGGACCCAACAGAGTCCTTGCCCATGTCACATAGTGTAAAAATCTACAGGGTAATCTGAAACGCTTGCAAGGATAGGTTGTGCTCAGCAACAATTTTTATGAAGAAAATCTCGTATGTTGCGCCGTTTGCGAGATAAATGAGCACTTAAGTTATCAAATCAGGCCGTTGCGCTTGAAAATTCAAGCGGCTCACCGGGTACAGTCAGTGTCGGTTGTTCAAAAATGGTTCAAATTTCTCTGAGCACTATGGGACTCAACATCTTAGGTCATAAGTCCCCTAGAACTTAGAACTACTTAAACCTAACTAACCTAAGGACATCACACACACCCATGCCCGAGGCAGGATTCGAACCTGCGACCGTAGCAGCCTCGCGGTTCCGGACTGCAGCGCCAGAACCGCACGGCCACCGCGGCCGGCAGTGTCGGTTGTTCTCACAGATTAGATGACAGCGTACGACACTGCGCAACCTTTGGATCAGGTTCGAACCTTACTAAAGTCCCATGTCACATTTTTGAATGGCTTTATATTTCGGTTTTAGGAAACCAAACGTCGAGGACGTTTGGTGACAGCACCTCTGGCGGGCCGCTTGAATTTTCACGCGTTTCGGCCTGATTGGCTAACTTGAATGCTGATTAACTCGGAAACGGCTCAACGAATCATTTTTTTTTTCTTATCAGTTCTCTCTCAGCACAACCTACCCTACTGTACAGACTTACGGAATATATCCAGCAGAAATGATTCGCATTGTAGATGGAACGAACGCCGACCTGAGCTGCCTAACTAAATGCGTATTGGGCTTCAAACAATTTACAGCTTTAGTTTCCATCTACATGAGTCTCTGTACACGATAATCATATCTGGTGACTCCATCGCAACTTGAAGTGATCCCAGTCTTTCCGTAAACCATACTTTAATTTATTTTTTGTGTCTGAAGCAATTTGAAGCTGTTCAGAAAAGTTTCAGAGAGACAATACACTTTCTATCCAGGTAACATTTTGTTTTTTCGTAACACCTTCAGGTCTGCGGTTTATGTCATAAAGCTATACACAAGCAATTTATGTTGCACTCTTAAAATTAGCTCAAAGTTGAAATCAATTACACATAACAACCACTGCAAACAAATAGCGACGTACAGCTTTTATGTTCTCTGTAGGTAAACGATTGTGAGTATTTTACTTTTTGACCAGTCCTGTTTCCAATGGACCCATACAGTGTCAAATCGTAAGCTATAATGACGAGCCAAAGAAACTTGTACACATGCCTAATGTCGTGCAGGGACTCTGCAAAAATGCTGAAGTGCAGCAACACGGCGTGACAGGGGCTCGACTAATGTCTGAAGTAATGCTGGTGGGAACTGACACAATAAATCCGTAAGAGTGCGAGAGGATGGAGATTTCTTCTAAGCAGCACGTTGCAAGGCCTCCTAGATATCCTCAATAGTGTTCATGTCTTGGGTTTCGAAAGTGTTTTACCTCAGAAGAGTGTTCCTGGAGCCACTCTGTAGCAGTTATGGACGTCTGGGGTGTCGCTGGAACTGTCCAAGTCCGTCGGAATGCACAATGGACGAGAATAGATGCAGGTGATCAGACAGGATGCTTACGTACGTGTCACCTGGCAGAGTCTTAGCTAGACGTTTCGGGGGTCCCACATCACTCCAACTGCACTCGCCCCACACCATTACAGAGCCTCCACCAGCTGCAACAATCCCCTGCTGACATGCCGTGTCCATGGATTCATATGGTTGTCTCCATAAACGTAAACGTCCATCCACTCGATACAATTTGAAACGAGACTAGTCCGACCAGGCAACATGTTTCCAGTCACCAACAGTGCAATGCCGACGTTGACGGGCTCAGACGAGACGTAGAGCTTTGCGCCGTGCAGTCATTAATTGTACACCAGTGGGCCTTCGGCTCAGAAAGCCCATATCGATGATGTTTCGTTGAATGGTTCGCACACTTACAATTGTTGACGGCCCAGTATTGGAATCTGCAGCAATTTGTGAAAGGGTTGCGCTTCCGCCACGCTGAACGATTCTCTTCTGTCGTCGTTGGTCCCTTTCTTGCAGCTTCTTTTTCCGACCGCGACGACGTCGGAGATTTTATGTTGTATTCGATTCCTGTTATTCATGGTATACTTGTGAAGTGATCGTACGAGAAAATCCTCACTACATCGCTACCTCGGCGATGCTGTGCCCCATCGCTCGTGCGCCGACTATAACATCACGTTCAAACGCACTTAAATCTTGATAACCTGCCATTGTAGCAGCAGCAACCGATCTAACAACTGGGTTACATAGGCAATGCCGTATTCTGCCTGTTTACATACCTCTGTGTTTAAATACGCATGACTATACCAGTTTCTTTGGCGCTTCAGTGTATAAGAGAGCAATTATGAATATTAGTATGACAATTTTACAAGCTCATAACTCATGGCCTCCGGTTTTCTGTTTTCACAGCAAAATTAGCGTATCAGTGGGAAAATAGCATGCCTTTGTTCCTGACCACATCTCTCTCTCTCTCTCTCTCTCTCTCTCTCTCTCTCTTTGTGTGTGTGTGTGTGTGTGTGTGTGTGTGTGTGCGTGTGTGTGTGTGTGTAAGTATGCGTGCGCGCTGTCGGTACACATGACCCCGCGTGTCGACGTACATGATGCCCGTAATGTTATTCTAAATACCATATCATGTTTACAGGATCTCCTGTATGGGGAACGTCAATTTAGGCAATATGAAACGCCGTTCACCGCTCATAAAACGAGTAATCAGTTGTGTTCTATCCGTGCCACCGGCAGTATATACTAACAGCTGTGAACAAGGGATAGGGGTGTGTACGATACCAGAAAAGAGACGTGACGAACTTTAATTTTACTGTTACCGATCTGGACGTAGAGGCCTTAAAAGTAATATTTCGAGAAGTAATAGATGTATAGAACACTTAAACCACTAAAACGTTACGTCGTTCTGTAACTAGAACGTGGAACGATGCATCAGATAAACTAGAGAAATCTTCCAGTTAGCAAAGCGCTTATAACACATTACGCTTTGCCTAGAGGATAGAACGATAATTACATCTCAGCTGATTCAAAGAGAGGGGAGAAGCGTGAGAGGGGCTTCCAGCAGCACAAACATTTTTCTCGTCAGCTTACGAAAGTGGTTTTAAATACAAATAGGTGAAAAGTAATAATTAAAATGGTGAAGCATTTACACACAGCCGGCCGTAGTGGCCGTGCGGTTCTAGGCGCTACAATCTGGAACCGAGCGACCACTACGGTCGCAGGTTGGAATCGTGCCTCGGGCATGGTTGTGTGTGATGTCCTTAGGTTAGTTAGATTTAATTAGTTCTACGTTCTAGGCGACTGAAGACCTCAGAAGTTAAGTAGCATAGTGCTCAGAGCCATTTGAACCATTTACACACAGTATTATAATTATTAAAACTGCGAATTTCATTGGTGGTATTAAAGACGTAAGTAGTTATTTTCCTTTCTTAATTTCAAAGTAAATAAGAAAATAAATTTGACGAGTGGTAGACCTTGCAAAGTGCAGCGGTAGGATAAAGTGAGGCAATGGTATATTATTTGTTTTCTGGGTTTATAAGGTATGAGAATAAACAGATGCGTGTAAAACGTAACATTATGGAGGAGGAGGACAGATGAGAATTTATGGCTGTAGACAAAAATGTGATTATTTGGCATTTTCACAACTATTTAAGTCAATAAAAATTTAAATTCTGAGTTCCCATTCAAGTGAGGGCATATACGCAACATAAGGTTTTCATTTATAACAAAAGCTTAATTAAACTGGCTGCAGTCCATTCAGTGAGTCTGGTCCCAGACTTCAGTTGTGCTACGCACTATGTGCAATTTACGGACTAATAAGTCAAAACTTGTTATATAAACACTGTTGACGATACAAATTCACAACAATAACAGCCATCAGCCCTATTTCCCACTGTTGCCAACCTACTTCTGGAATACACTCATAAAAATAAAGTGTTGGGGGTATCAGCTACATCTCTCAACATCAATTTACTGAGAACTGCCTTTTGGCGAATCTCAAAAATCTATGAAGACACTTTCCTCTCCCACCAGTTTAATAGGTGTGAGGTTACTAAAATTAGTGTAAATATGTACTACTTAGTAGAATTAAGCTGCGTGATAGCTTACACTATTTTAGTTTATATTAGTTTTAACTCAAAAGAATTCTTCCTTTGCATAGAACATTAGTCTTAATGTGTGTTAATGTTGTAGCACATTGTCTGAGTCAACTATTCTTACAACAATCTGTACTGCCACTTATTTTTTTCGAAATTAAAAATGACTGCAAAATGATATCTGAAAGCCTCTTGTTGATTGTAAAATTGGTCTAAAATTTTGCGAGTCTGTAACATTTCCGAAGTTATGGAGGATATAATATTATGACTCATTATTCATTAACATTAATTAAACCGATCCGGTTGTGTTACAGGTGTAAAACATTATCTTTTGCTTTCTAGCTTTAGTTGAATTAACGTTACTACCGAAAACTATCGTTTGATTGAATTTTAGTATTGCATCGTAACTTCATACGTTAATACGTGACAGAGTTTTGCAGTCTAAGGAAGCAAATCCACGTAGAACCTATTGTCCCAATATAATACTTAATTGTTACCGATTTAAAATTCGTGATAGCGTAGTAAAAGGCTATAAGTTTAACTGGTTTCTACATTCTGAATATCCTAAAATACAGTTTTAGAAATACTGTTCAGTACAGGGTGACAGTTATTGAACTATATGCAAAATAAACGTAACTTAGAAACTACGGCGTGTACACACTTTATTCAACATGGAAACGGTCACTACAGATACCCGGATTTACGTTATGACATGTCCGAAATGCCTGTCATCACGGGAGATGATGTGGCGCAGACGAATAGCGAAAATCTGCGCGACCCTCTGAAGTGTCGGAACATCGATGCTGTCTATAGCTGTTTTTCGATCATAATGGTTTTGGGGTTATTGCTGTACACCTTGTATTTATTATAGCCCAACGAAAAGGAGTCGCATGTGTTGAGATTCGGAGAATATGGCGGTCAATCGAGGCCCATGACAGTGACCTATGGGTACCCCAGAGCCAGAATGCAGTCTCAAAAGTGTTCCTCCAAGGCATCACAGACTCTCTTGCTTCGATGGGGTCGAGATCCGTCTTGCATGAAACACATCTCGTCAAAATCAGGGTCACTTTGGATAATGGGTTTCAAATCTTTTTCAAAAATCTTCACGTACCGTTCGGTAGTCACCGTACCATCAAAGAATATCGCACCAATTATTCCGTGACTGGATATTGCACATCCGTTGAGGATGAAGAGACTTCTCGATAGCGAAATGCGGATTCTCAGTCCCCCATACTACAATTGCGCTTATTGACGAACCCATCCAAATGAAAGTGGGCTTCGTCGCTAAACGAAACCATGCATGCGCATACTAATTCCCATCATGACCCGCGGCCAACCATGCAGTGTGAACGTCCTAACCCAAACCGTTCAGAAATTATGACGATTTTATTTCATATAGTTCAATAATTGTCAGCCTATATCTATATATCCTTAACCAACAAAAAATAAGCAGTGTTGTGCTGTTGTTCTAAGCATTTCTTTAGTGTAAAAGAAATAGAACTTATAGAATTAACGTCATATCGTTTCAGGTCACAGAGATTGCTGCTGGGTGACTCGATCGACTTTTCTTCGACAGTCAATAATCTATTTTCAAATCTTACCACAATGATCATGTTAAATAATGCCGAACGTACCCTCATACGGCTAGAGGTAGGAAGACGTAATGCACTCAGGAAAATTGTCGAACACTATCATTTTGTGGTGCATTCCGCTCTGATTTCTTATTTAGGGATGAAAATCTACGACCGCATCGAATAGTAGAGGTGGAGAACGTTCGGCGAACTGACTGTCCTGCCCTTCCCCTCGACTTTTTTCCCATCGAAAAGGTGTGGGATGCGTTGCTCAGACTTGTAGCATTCACAAAAGCACTAATGACCATCCAGCAGTTATCAACCGTACTGATGCAGGAACGGAACGCCCTGCCATAAGAACCCAGCATGAGAGCACGTTGCAGAACATGCGTCGCCGTTCGTGGTGATCACTAGGGGCTGGGATTCTAGGATATTATGAAATAGATTTCAGCCCTTTACTTTCTTGGAATACCTCTTTTAGATTTAAACGAACTATTTTAGCCTTTTTCAAATATTTTAATGAAAGGTTAACAACATTGACATTAATATCAAAATTTTATTATAATTATGACTAATTCATTCCACTTCTGTGAGGGAATAAACGGTTAATTAGTCCTTATATTGGCAATCGAGAAAATGCACTAACAGTTGAGATGTTTACCCGTGATCAACAATTATTTACTCCTTTCATGATATGTTGATGAAATTCATGACTTAACAGAACAAATAACAAAAACTTTTATGTTATATTTTGGTATTGCACCACACAACATATCTAAAGTTGGCAAGATAAAACATTTTCTATTGTCGTTCACTCCATTTTTTTCTAGTTTGAGAAAGGTCAGTGGTGCACATTTTAATGACGTAATTTTCACACTGGCCCCGCTGCATTCCACCGTCGAATTTCTCCCCCTATCTAAGGGCACACACTTTCTTCATTCCCTCATACACGATTTGCAGGAAGAACATTTCTGATTTTACTTATGCATGCTCTGCTCGCTGAACCAGGTATTTCTTCAAAATACCTCTGCACCTCGGAGGCCATGTCTACAGTATTTTTCAATGGTAGGGATTTGGACTCTAGGTGTTGAAATGCAACAAGTATATGTCGGAAGTAAGCTCATAAAATTGCCAAGGATGCAAACATTCCCCTTATTTTTCAGGCCATTTTGGCTTTTCCCAATAAAAGCCGATTCATTAGAACCGTTGTAAGTAGGCTCTTTAGGTTTTTATGTTGGTAACGTCACGTAGTTCTTTGTATGAAAATCACTGGCTGTGCTGTGTACAGTCTGTGGCTGGTTGGCATTGTTGGAATATTCGCTATTGTAGTGTTGGGCAGTTGGATGTGAACAGATTGCGTTGCGCAGTTGGAGCTGAGCCGCCAGCAGTGGTGGATGTGGGGAGAGGATTGCAGAATTTTGAGAGCGGACGATCTGGACGTGCGTCCATAAGAAAGAGTAAATTTGTAATACTGTATATCATGAACTGATATATATATATATATATATATATATATATATGATGATGACTTTTGAATATTATTAAGGTAAATACATTGTTTGTTCTCTATCAACATCTTTCATTGGCTAACTATGCCTATCAGTAGTTAGTGCCTTCAGCAGTTAGAATCCTTTATTTAGCTGGCAGTATTGGCGCTCGCTGTATTGCAATAGTTCGTTTAAAGAATATTTTTGTGAGGTAAGTGATTCATGATAGGTATAGGTTATTGTTAGTCACGGCCATTCTTTTGTAGGGATTAATGAAAGTCAGATTGCGTTGCGCTAAAAATATTGTGTGTCAGTTTAGTGATGATCAGAATAAGTAAAGAGAGAAATGTTTGAGTACGTTCAGTTTTGCTCAGCTGTTTGAAAATCAAATAACGTAAGGGGTTTACCAGCACAGTAATTCATTAATTTTTCAAAGGAGAGGTTTCACCGTATGTGTCTAAAAAAACATCACTTAAGCCAGTAGCGAGGTAAGAATTTTATAATCAATAGTTCGGAGGGTGCAAAGAAAACGCCTGCAAAATTGCCCATATCAGACGTAGTAGCTACAAACCCTCAGCCGCGCGGGTTAGCCGCGCGGTCAGGGCGTCCTGCCACGGTTCGCGTCGTTCTCCCCGTCGGAGTTTCGAGTCCCCCCTTGGGCGTGGGTGTGTGTGTTGTCCCTAGTGTAACTTAGTTTAAGTTACATCAAGTCGTGATGAAGCCTAGGGCCGATGGTCGCAACAGTTTGGTCCCATACGAACTGCCGGCCGTGGTGGCCAAGCGGTTCTAGGCGCTTCAGTCCAGAACCGCGCGACTGCTACGGTCGCAGGTTCGAATCCTGCCTCGGGCATGGATGTGTGTGCTCTCCTTAGGTTAGTTAGGTTTAAGTAGTTCTAAGTTCTAGGGGGTCTGGCGTGAGGTCAGTCGCTTGACGGCGCGTTTCGGTGCGGGCCCGCCCGTCACCGGCGCGCCGTAAGGCACGGAAGCTCGCACTGGAGCGTATCGCTTTACGTCGAGCGTGCCGCGGCAGTTCTCACTCGGGGAAGTGATGCGTCTCACATAGCCTCTCCTTCCCAAGTGGCTCTTTCCGCCTTCCCGTGGTGCCAGACGTCAAGCTTGGCATTCTGCCTTGCGTCAAAAGGGAGAGCTGCGACCCAACCCGATGCGAAAGCGAAGGGTGCGTGGCACAGGGGGAGCTGTGTCGAGGGACCGAACACCAGTCCCTTTCTGTTCGCAGGGCACAGACCAGCAGGTGCTCTGCATGCCGGCGACCTCGTTTGTCGGCGTGGGATCACGGCGCGAGTCGGCAAGGGTGCTTCGCCGCGCCCCTGGGTAACCGGGGCGTGTTCTGCCAAACCCAGGTGGTGGTGACATCGCCTGGGCCAGGTTAGATGGGCCCAGACCGCCGAACGACTGGGGGACCGACCCACCACCTGAGTAGGAGTGGGTCCTTGGCCTTCAGGTGGAAACTCGGGCAAGTAGGCGGCGAAGGGCGAGAGGTGCATCCGCCTCTCCGGAGTGCGGGGTGCACTTGCCGAGGAGCGTCGTGTGAAATCGTCGGCGACGAGGCCATCGATGGGGACCAGTGCGCTGGCGACGGCGTGCTGAACCCGGCAGCCCTGGAGTGCCCTTGACCTAGGGGCGAGGTCGGTGGGCGAGCTGCAGAAGTCCCCCCCCATGCCAGAGGAGCCGGTCCGGGGCAAGAGACGGGCTCCCATCTTTCATCACCCGTTACTCATCATGGCGGCAACCGAAACGAGTGATTCTTGTGCGACCAAACGCGCTTCTATTGCGCCTGATCCCTCTCCCCAGGACGAGCTGGGACAGGCAGAAGGTGAATCAGTGACACAAAGGCATGGAAGAATTTCACTGCTCTTAGAGCAGAATATCAAAAACGGGAAAATAAGCCAAGCGGCTTTAACAATTATTAAAAATGAACTTGCTGCATGGGCCATCGCCCACGCTAAATTAGAAGGACGAGTAGAAGAATTGGAAAAAGAAAATCAAAGATTGAGAAACCAACCGACTAAGACTTGGGCGGCGGTGGCTGCGCAGGCGCCAACCAAGCCGCATACTACAAAAGATAGTATTGACAAAGCAGTTAAAAGAACAGACACTGCGGTCTTCCTCAGGACACTGCCTGGGCAAGACACCAGTGTCAAGAAAATACAAGAGTTGTTTACGAAAACCATAAACCCGACCAAAGACAAGATCAGAATAAAAAGAATAAAACCTAGCAGAAACTCAGTAATAGTAGAAGTGGCCTCAGAAGAGGACAAAGAAAAAATATTAAATAATCAAAAATTAAATTCACTAGTCAAGTGCGAACCTCCCAAGAAAAGGAATCCACTTGTAATTCTTTACGACGTACCAACCATCATGACAGATGACGAACTGACAAATACAATAAGAGAGCAGAATTTTGATGACATAGACGAGGAAGAATTCCGAAAGAGCTTTAAATTGAGATTTAAGACGGGGCCTCGGGGGCGTGATGTGGTACATCACGTAGCTGAGGTCACGGCACAGATGTGGAAAAGAATTACAGCAATGAGCAGATTATATGTAGGTTTTCACTCAATCAACGTAAGAGACTACATCGTGGTACCTCGCTGCCACAACTGTGGTGACCTGGACCACATCCTAAGGATGTGCACCAGGGAGTCGGCGTGCACGAAGTGTGGTACAAGTGGACATAACCGCAAAGACTGTAAAGCAGCAGCGGTTTGCATCCCCTGCAAAAACCGAGGGAAGAAGTCATGCGGAGCCTCGGGACGTAGTTGCCCAACATACAGAATGTTGGAGCAACGACTTATTTCAAAAATCGACTATGGCTGATCACAGCCCAAGAAATAGGATGCTAAAACATAAATCCCCAAGTAAGAGGAGGCGGGACGCCATGAGGGCAACCAGATTCAAGAATTTCCTAATGGCGCTTTCAAGCGCCACTAAAACGGAAATAACAGATAAGGCCATACAAACGGAGCCTTATATGATAGACAAAAACATACAGACAGATCCTCCAGTGCTAAACATGGATCCCGCCCCTCGACGAAGGGAAACGAAGCCGACATTCCACCCAAAACGGCAAGAGCATCCTACAACAGAAATATCTCCGATAAAACCTGGAGTAAAACCCATACAACCGAGCGAGGTGGCGCAGTGGTTAGACACTGGACTCGCATTCGGGAGGACGACGGTTCAATCCCGCGTCCGGCCATCCTGATTTAGGTTTTCCGTGATTTCCCTAAATCACTCCAGGCCAATGCCGGGATGGTTCATCTGAAAGGGCACGGCCGACTTCCTTCCCCATCCTTCCCTAATCCGATGAGACCGATGACTACGCTGTCTGGTCTCCTTCCCCAAACCAACCAACCAACCAACCAAAACCCATACAAGATAGTGCTGTCACAAGCACAAGCTCGAAGCCCACAGTGCATAACCCCCCAGTGGTCAGATTGCCACCCGTGGACCCGGTAAGGGTTTATCCCAACATCGAGTACACGATGCAACTGGCCAGACTGGAAGAGCCGATTACCTGGCCACTGCCTTACGGCATGTGGTCCGTGTAGGACACGAAGAGGGAAGAAAGGTAACCTTCTCGGTAATGGAGGCTGTAGATAGAATACAGCTCAAGTCAGTGAATCTCCCAACCGATTTCGGAGCCCTGCGAGACTTACTGAAAAAAGTTTTTGAGAGACGTTGTGAAAAGTTTGACCTTCAGGACATTTACGAACAGGCCGTACTGGCAAATGGACGAATTGCTTTCGACTGGAGTAAGACCTGGCCAGACGACCATATGCACACATACTTCCCATGACGACAGAAATAACAATTGGACAACTGAATACGCATAACAGTCGACTTGTTATGCAGGAGCTCCGTAAAGAGGTGGAGGAGAGGAGACTAGATGTGCTCTGCCTGCAGGAGCCGTACTCCCAAGCTGGGAAAATAGCCTTTGCTGCTACAACATGGCAGATTGTCAGCAGAGATGAGGATCCTAGAGCAGCAATAATAATAACAAATAAACTCCTAAGGGTAACTACCCTCTCACAATTCGCAACTCGTCACTGCAACGTCGTGGAGCTCCAGTCACCAATGGGAGTAATTATACTCATAAACATGTATTTTCAATATGGAGATGAAATAGAACGACACTTGGAGCATCTGGCAAGAGTCACCATGGCGTTGCGAGGACGAAAAATAATAATAACAGCTGACATCAATGCAAAATCCCCCCTATGGTACAGCGGCACCAGAGATGCGAATGGAGACAAAGTAGAGGACTTTCTAATGGCTTCACAGCTTGTGGTGGCAAACAAGCCGGGCAATCCTCCTACCTACACAGCAGGAGGAGGACAAGGCACGAACATAGACGTTACCTTAACATCACATAACGCAGCCAATTTAATAAAGAACTGGAGAGTTATAGGCAATGCCACCACGAGCGACCACAACCTAATAACCTTCACCTTGAGTGAAAGAGAGTGCCGCTGGACCATGGGATGGGAGGTGCAGTATAATTATAATAGAGCGAATTGGGAACTTTTAGCGAGGGAGTGCGACATTCCTGCATTACCAGAAGGTGACGTACACGAAGACTTCGACATAGACAAAAGAGCTGAGGAACTGGTGGGTGCAGTACAGAGAGCGGTGAGGGCCGCCGTACCAACCAGGAGGAAGGCCGTGGCGGCCTCGCCAGCACCATGGTCGCCTGAATTAGAGGAGTTACGTCAATCTGTTAGAAGGCTAAGGAGAAACTACCAGCGCAGTGTCGTCTGGCTGGAAAGACAAAGATGGCAGTTGCAATACAGGGAGGCTAAGCAAGGTTTTCAGAAGGCATTACGTGAAGTGAGACTACGTAGCTGGGAAAGCTATGTGCTGAACCAGTTGGCTGTAGATCCGTGGGGTCTCCCTTATAAATTGGTACGGGAAAAAATCCGCTCTCCTCTGGAGTTATCAACTGTCAGGCGAGGGGATGGGATGACGGAGTCTTGGCGGGAAACTGCTGAGGTCCTTCTCCAGTCCCTGCTGCCTGACGACAATGCGGACGAGGAAACTGAAAACCAAAAGCAACTGCGGGACGCATATTTAACGGAATACAACAACAACACGGCAGTCTACCCATTCTCGGAAGAGGAGGTGGCTGCACAAATAAAATCCCTGAAAAGAGGGAAAGCTCCAGGACCAGACGGCATTGTGGCTGAGGTGGTGCAATTTCTGGCACCCCAGTTGGTCGCGCCGCTAACTCGCCTTTTCAACGAGTGTCTCCAACAAAGAAGGTTTCCCAAGAAGTGGAAAACTGCGAATGTGATTATAATTAAGAAAGGACCAGAGAAAGACCCAACTGACGTCAAATCTTATAGGCCAATCTGTTTATTGGACCTATTTGGAAAGCTCTTGGAGAAACTGCTGGCTGACAGATTGACGGCTCACCGGATGCTGTGGGGGATGAGCAGCAGGCAGTTTGGCTTCAGGCCGGGACGGTCGGCATCTGATGCCATCGCTCTGGCGGCTGAGGTCTGCGGCTCGACTCTGCATAAGTATGTCGTTGGCATCATGGTGGATATCAGTGGCGCCTTCGACAACCTGTGGTGGCCTTCGCTCTTCTCCTGCTTACGGGAGAAAGAGTGTCCAGGGCCGCTATATGGGTGTCTGAGGAGCTATTGTAAGGATAGGGAGGTTTGGCTATCATCCCCTAGCGGGAGAATTGGAAAAACAATCAGTAAGGGATGTCCCCAAGGCTCTGTACTGGGGCCCCTGTTTTGGGACATGCATATGGAACCCTTGTTAGACGAACTGCAACAAAGTGAAGAAGTGCTAGAGGTGATAGCCTACGCAGATGACCTCCTCCTGCTGGTCGGCGGTCGTAGCCGAGAGGACATAGAGCCAAAAATCGAAAGGGCCATTGAAAGACTGCACCAATGGTGCCTTAAAACGAAAATGAAAATTTCTCCTACTAAGTCTACCTATCTATTACTAAAAGGTCAGCTCATTAGAAATCCTACAGTGAGAATCGATGGCTCACCAGTTCTTCGGCGACGTGAGGCGCGATATCTGGGAGTCATAATTGACGAGAGATGGAACTTCGGAAGGCACATAGAAGCCGTAACACAGAAAGCTTTACAAATATTAAACAATCTCATTTCCATTGGACATAAACGTTTTCATCTCCCCCCTCATCTCATTAAACTTTATCACAACAGCATCCTCACATCAGTAGTGGGTTACGGCTCGGGAGTCTGGGCGCACAGGCTCACGCGGGTCGTGCCCGCCATGACAGTGAGAAGAGTCCAGAGAAACATGATACTAAGATCAGTGGGGGCCTATAGGACGTCACCGGGGGGAGCTCTGTTAGTTATAATGGGGCTCTGCCCACTAGACATCAAAATTAGAGAACAAGCGGCATGGTATTGGGCGAAAAAAGGAAATGGGGAAAAAATAATAGATATTATGGGTGTGAGAGTAGAGGATAAAAGGGAGATAAGAAACAGAGGGGAAGAACTGTGGCAGAGGAACTGGGAGGAAGATGAAACGGGGAGAAGAACATTCGAGTTCTTACCTGATGTTAAAGAACGCGGTACCATGAAGTATTTCGAACCCACACGAGGACTCATCCACTTTCTCACTGGTCATGGACCCTATCCGACATACTTATGTCGGTTTGGGGAAAGGGCAACCCCCGAGTGTGACTGTGGCGCGGCGGAAGGAACTCCCGAACATGTGGTTTTCGAGTGCCCTCTCTTCAATGACGTGGCGGAAACTTACAGAGACAGACTTCCACATAACGAGACATACGACCTTCTAAGGCAGGAAGACACTTTTCATACCTTGAATGCTCTGGCAGAAGAGGTATCACGAAAAGTTTTAATAGAGTACCTAAGGGATCTAGGGTAAATACAAAATACCAAATTCTTGACCAACCAACCGATTAAGACTTGATCTCAATCCCATACCGCCTGTGCGTGGAATGGCCGACTTCTGTTAGTTGGAAACCGCCACGTGCGGGATTAGGGGGATGGGATCAACCGAACCGATTATGACAAAAGCACCAAATAAGACGTAGGTTAAGTTAGTAGAGTAGGATTAGATTAGAATACTAACATAGGAAGCTGCAGCGATTACTAACCTTGGCCGGCCCAGTGCCAGGGGCACGCTCCTCGGGGTTAGCTCGGGGAGCCTGGCCATTCCAAGTAGGTTTATACTCACTGGCACACCTGTGACGCTGCAGTTAGTAGTCATTCTAGATTAGAAATAGGTAAATTAAACTGCTCATTGCTACCGTAGGAAACTAACACTAGCTTAGGAACTTAAAGTAGTATTTCATAAATAGAAATCATAGGTAAACTAAAGTATTCTTGTTACTGTAGGAATTTAACATTACTTCAAGAACTTAAAAAGTAGCTCACTAACACTAATTGTAATATTAGCTGCAAAAATTGTATATAAATTATGTAATAATTATGGCCCACTAATCATGTTAGGAGGTGGGCTAAACATGTATAATTAATATTGTTGTTAATAAAGATTTAAAAAAAAAAAAAAAAAAGTTCTAGGGGACTGATGACCACAGATGTTAAGTCCCGTAGTGCTTAGAGCCATTTGAACCATTTTGAGCCCATACGAACTTATCACAAATTTCCAAAAGTTTCCGAACCCTCGCACATGGCGAGAAACGTTTGCAGGACCAGTTTTGCAGTGACATGCGGCACAAATAGTAGAGGACAGTTTCCCCCGAGGTTGATTTTCAGTTGTGAGCCTGCCTTTAGCTGAATGGTGCAGTAAACCAGCATAACATGCGAATATGGGAGGCAGCGAATCCCAACACTGTTGTCGAACATGTCCTTAGAGCCGAAAAGGTTAGTGTGTTTTGTGCTTTGTCAAGGTACGTCGATTATCAGCACACCTTTTTGCAGAGGAAATTCTTACCTGGGTATTCTGCAGCAATGGCTCTTTCTGCAATGGCAAAATGACAGTGATAATTTTATTTTTCATTGTGGTAGTGATCCATCACACATCCATCACACATCCACTACGTTGTTCCTAAAGTGCTAAAAGACATCTTTCTTGATCAGTCTCCAGACTGTTTTTATGCAGACGGCCACGAATTCCTCTACTGTGCCAACTTCTGTGTCTCCGAGTCGTCAATTGTTTGCTGGATGTATTTCAATGTCTGTCTTCCTGTATACATTTTACCCTCTACAGCTCCTCTACTAACACGGAAGTTACTCCCTAATGTTTTAACAGATGTCCAATCATCCAATCCTTTCTTCTTATCAGTGTTTACCATAAGTTGCTTTCCTTATGTTATGGGTCCACCTAATTTCCAAAATTCGTCTCTAGCCCCACATCTCAAAGGCTTCTGTTTTCTTCTGTTCCTGTTTCCTCACAGTCTTCGTTTCACCACCATAGAGTGCTGTGCTCCAAAAATATATTCACAGAAATTTCTACCTCAAATTAAGACCTATGTTTCATACTAGTATGTAGGAATACCCTTTTTACCAGTGCTAGTCTGTTTTTTATATCCTCCTTGCTCTGATGCACCACGCATTATTTTGCTGCTTAGGTAGCAGAATTCCTTATTTTCGTCTATTTAGTGATCACCAATTCTAGTGTTGTGCTTTTCGCTTTTTTTCATTTTTGCTACCTCGCATTAGTTTCGTCTTTCTTCGACTTACTCTCACTCTACATTCTCTACTTATTAGACCATTCCATTCAACAGATCCTGTAATTCTTCTTCAGTTTCACTGAGGGTAGTTACGTCATCGGCGAATGCTGTTATATCTTTTGACCTAAAATTGTTTTCCCACTCTTGCATCTCTCTTTCTTTCCTTCAGCTTCTTCGATGCGTAGATTGACCAGCAGGGGTGAAAACCTATATCCCTGTCTTGGACCCTTTCCTGGATCTATACTCTTATTTTTCCCTCTTGGTTCTTGTATGTCATGCAAATTAACCGTATTTCCCTATAACTTGCCTCCATTTTTCTCAAAATTTCGAACAACTTGCACCATTTTGCTTTGTCGAATAATTTTTCGAGGCCAACAAATCCAATGAACGTGTCTTCATTTTCCTGCAGTCTTGCATCCATTACCAACAGCAATGTCAGAACTGTCTCCCTAGTGCCTTTACCTGTCCTAAAACTAGAGTGATCGTTATCTAACAGATCCTGCATTTTCTTCTATTCTTCTGTGTAATATTCTTGTCTTGCGTGAGCTGTTAAGCTGATTGTGTGATAATTTTCGCACTTGTCGGTTATTGCGATCATCAGAATTGTGTTGCTGATTCTTTTCCGAAAGTCAAATGGTATACCGCCAGACTCATACATTCTAAGCACCAACGTGAAAAGTCGTTTTTTGCCACTTTCCCCAAAGTTTTAGAAATTACGATTGGATGTTAACCACCCTGCTGCCTGATTGGATCTTAAGGTATCCAAAAGTCTTTTAATTCTGAATCTAATACTGGATCTCCTATTTATTCCCTGTCGACTCTTGTTCCTTCTTCTATGCATCAGACAAGTTCTCCCCCTAACAGTGGCTATCAATGCGTTCTCTTCACCTAGCCACTACCTCCGCTGTAATACTGAGATTATACGATGGTGACTCAGCTGACGACATATGATTTGTATCTGTGGCATAAAATCAAAAACATTGCTTTCACAGCTCAATTTCGTCAAAACATGGCTGACTTACGCGAACGTATCTGTGCATCTGTGACTCACATCGGAGCGGCCAATGCTAATTGTACTACAGACTGTACGTGTGCCGTGTGGTTAACGCTTCAGACAATGAATATTTGCGAAGGTGGCACAAAAATACTTCTGAGGAACTGATAAGAGAGCTTCAATCAAAATTCAAACGTAGCCAATACCTCACAGACACTGTGTGACCAAAATGTCGCTGAAACGAGGGCGGCACAGAAAGGACCAAAATACTAAATGTCATTTTCCAAAACGTTCCACAGAGGAAGACTGCGGTTCGGTACCTCTTTTACACCGTCACAGAAATTACAAATTGGCCGATATTGAAATAAGTGACCTTGGGATAGAAAAACAGCTAAAATAGACGAACCGGACTTGATGGGATATTAGTACGGTTCTGCAAAGAGTATTCTTAAGCACTTGAGCCTCTTCCAGCAGCAGTTCACCTTAGATCGTCGGAGGAGCGAAGTGCTGCTATTGATCGGAAAGAGCGCAGGCCATTCCCGTTTTCTGGAGGCCGAAAATTTCCTTTGAAGGAATCAATATAGGCTCTGAAAAATACTCATTCTTCCCGTCCACGAGACCTAGAAAACAATAGATACAGGCTCCCAGGCAGGTGCCTTGTTCCTTGACATCCGGAAGGCAAGGGTTACTGTTCGAAACCGCCACCTAATAACAAAATACAAGCGTACGGAATATCAGACCATCTGTGTGACTGAATTGAAGAGTTTCAACAAACAGAACGTAGCATCGCATACTACACGAAGACAAGACTTCAGACACAGCAACTTCTGGCGTGCTCAAGAGGAGGGTTACAAGACCATTACTTTTCACAATATATATTTACGTCTAGCATTCTAGGAGGCTTTTCACGGATGTTACAAGTGTAAGTACACTAGGTGATCAAAAGTATCCGGATACCTGGCTGAAAACGACTTACAAGTTCGTGGCGTCCTCCATCGGTATGCCGGAATGCAATATGGTGTTGGCCCACCCTTAGCCTTGATGACAGCTTTCACTCTCGCAGGCATACGTTCAGTCAGGTGCTGGAAGATTTCGTGGGGAATGGAAACCCATTCTTCGTGTGCTGCACTGAGAAGAGGTATCGATGTCTCTCGGCGAGGCCTAGCACGAAGTCGGCGTCCCAAAACATCCCAAAGGGTTCTATAGGATTCAAGTCAGGACTCTGTGCAGGCCAGTTCATCACAGGGATGTTATTGTCACGTAACCACTCTGTCAGGTGCTCGATCGTGTTGAGAGATGCTACCGCCATCTCCGAATTGCTCTTCGACAGTGGGAAGCAAGATGGTGCTTAAAACATCAATGTAGGCCTGTGCTGTGAAAGGGCCACGCAAAACAGCAAGGGGTGCCAGACACCTCCATGAAAAACGCAACCCCACCATAACACCACAGCCTCCGAATTTTACTGTTGGCACTATACGCGCTGGCAGATGACGTTCACTGGGCATTCGCCATAGCCACGCCCTGCCATCGGACCACCACATTGTGTTCCGTGATTCGTCACTCCACGCAACGCGCAAGGTTTTTCCACTGTTCAATCGTCCAATTTTTACGCTCCTTACACCTAGCGAGGCCTCGTTTGGCATTTACCGGCGTGATGTGTGGCTTATGACCAGCCGCTCGACCATGAAATCCCAGTTTTCTCACCTCCCGTCTAACTGTCATAGTACATGCAGTGGATCGTGATGCAGTTTTGAATTCCTGTGTGATAGTCTGGACAGATGTCTGCCTATTACAAACTACGACGCTCTTCAACTCGGCGGTCTCTGTCAGTCAACAGACGAGGTCGGCCTGTACGCTTTTGAGCTGTACGTGTCCCTTCACGTTTCCACTATATTATCACATCGGAAACAGTGGACCTAGGGTTGCTTAAGAGTGTGGAAATCTCGCGTACAGACGTATGACACAAGTGATATCCAATCACCTGACCACGTTCGAAGTCCACGAGTTCCACGGCGAGTATCATTCTGCTCTCTCATGATGTCTACATGACTACTGAGGTCGCTGATATGGAATACCTGGCAGTAGGTGGTAGCATAATGCACGCAATATCAAAAACGTATGATTTTTGGGGTGTCCGGATACTTTTTATCACATAGTGTAGAGAAGTCATAGCGCTAGAAAAAAATGCCCGACCTGCAGAGGATCGACACTTGGTGCATGGTGGAGCTGTTGACCACAACGTTAACAAATTTGGTTCAAATGGTTTAAATGGCTCTGAGCACTATGGGACTCAACTGCCGTGGTCATCAGTCCCCTAGAACTTAGAACTACTTAAACCTAACTAACCTAAGGACATCACACACACCCATGCCCGAGGCAGGATTCGAACCTGCGACCGTAGCAGCAGCGCGGCTCCGGACTGGAGCGCCTAGAACCGCACGGCCACCGCGGCCGGCTCTTAACAAATTTATCGTATTGAGAATACATGAAATGAAAGTCCCATTATTAAATGATTATACAGTTTGCAGAACAATGTCAGAAATCAGTTACTTGGAGTAAACGTACAGAGTGATTTGAAGTGGAAAGATCTCATAATTTTAATAGCAAGTAAGGCAGATGCCAAACTGAGAATCGAAGGAAGAATACTCAGGAAATTTATTCCATCAACAAGGGATAGGTTACAAATCACTCGTTCAATCAGTACATAAATATTGCTTGTCAGTATGGGATCCTACCAGGACTGCAGAGGGAACAGAGAAGCTCCAATGAAGAGTAGCGCCTCTCGTTATAGGGTCATTTTGAAGCACGAAAGCGTCACAGAGATGATCACCCAACATCAGTGGCAGACGGTACGAGAGAGGCAATCCGCATCACGGCTTAGTTTACTGTTAAAGTCCCTAAAGCGTACATACACAGAAGAGTCAATAAATAGTTGTATTTAGCTTCCTCATACGTATATCAATCGAAAACATCATTAACATAAATTAGATATATTCGAGCCCACACGGAGGCTTCGCGGCAATCGTTCTTCTAGCAAACTCTTCATGACTGAAACAGGGAATGGGGAAAGTGAGAGTGGTAGATAAAGTATCCTGCGCCGCACACCGTAAGGTAATTTGCGGAATACAGATGAAGATGTAGATGTAGATGTAGAATGCAGGTTGTGGATATACTTTCCTAACAGAGGAAATAGTACTGTTACTCTGACGAAAATTAATTCTGACTTCCTCTGCTAGACTGTGTAGGCCAATCGCATGACAGGTGCAATGGATCTTACAGGGATAGAATTCTTTCAGTGTTGCTCTCAGTTTTAACAGTAGGCAGTACAGTCTGTCGCCATCAATAAAAATTTCTTAATCCTATCTTTTTTCAGTGTTGCTCCCAGTTTTAACACGTAGGCAGTACAGTCATTCGCCATCAATAAAAATGGCCATAGGATGCCTAAGGTATTCCTGACGGTACTGTGACGGTACTGTGATTCGTCCTCTCCAGTTCTTTACGCAGGTGAAGGTGAGATTCTCCTGGAGCTGTGAAATCTAATATCACCGCCATAACATTAGTTGATACTGACTAGGAAGCACATAAAATTAAGTCTCCTTAGCACATTCCATTGCACATTAGTCGACACTGAAGCTTCATAAAAATCTAAATTACAGCTCTTCACCGCAGTACGTGTCATACTGATAACTAATGGCTGAATCTCTTGTTAGTTCTTCTTCCTAGTGACGTGAGTTTTGTCATGATTGGCCAAGAATTAAAGCAAACGGACACTAAAAAGAAGGCGGTACCTAATAAAGTGAACGTTATCTTGTAAAATGTCAAGTGCAGTTGATCTGTGAGACCTGAGTTTCTCCTGGCGTATACAAGTTTCAAATAACTTTCGGGAATTAAGCCAGGTAACACTTACAGCGACCGCCATTTTCAAAGCAAACTGCTACGGACATGCGACGTACATGCAAATTTAAAACCTCGGTTCTCGGACTGATGCAGGAAAGATAACACACACACTGAACAACTAGTGCCACCAAAGATGACCAATGTCAGAGCTATCGATAGTGAGACTACCAACTCGTAGGTGAGGTAGCATTGGCTCTGTCCCTATGTTTTTTGACAAGAGAGAGAGCCGGATTTCAAAAAGAGTTTAAACAAAAAACTCCATCCCTGTTGACGAGGTTACTCGCTAATTTAATCTCAACTGCCTCTCTAATAACACTGCTCCAATAGCTGGACGCGCATGCCAATATCTCGGTGTTGTTATATAACATGGGGTGACCAGTATCCAAGCAATGTTCGGCAATAGCAGATCTACTTGGCTGCTGTAATCATGTGTGCCGTTTATGCTTAGTATATAGGTCCTCCATGGCCATGATAGTTTTACCAATATATGCCGTGCCGCAGCTACAAGGAATGCGATATACACCCGCTTCACGGAGACCAAGATCGTCCTTAATGGACTTCAAAAGCATTCTAATTTTAGATGGATGTCGGAAAACACATTTCACATCGTATTTCCGTAAAATGCAAGGGATCTTTTTGGAAGTGTTTCCTACGTAAGGCAAGAAGGCAATAGACTTAGGTGTCGACTCAGAATTATCCTCAAACACCCGATGTACAGTTGATCGATAGTGCAACGCACATTCAATCTGTCTATCACTATAACCATTTTGAAGAAACGTAACTTCAAGATGGAACAGCTCATCTGGCAAAGTCTGAGAGTCGGAAACGACATGTGCCCTGTGTACCAAGGTACGAAGTACTTGGATACTGGTCACTCCATGTTATATAACAACACTGAGATATTGGCATGTACGTCCAGCTATTGGCACAGTGGTATTAAGGAGGAGTTGAGATTAAATTAGCGAGCAACCTCGTTAACAAGGATGGAGGTTTTTGTTTAAACTCTTTTTGAAATCCGGCACTCTCCCTCGTCAAAAAACAGAGGGACAGAGTCCTCACCTGCAAGTTCGTAGTCTCTCTATCGATATCTCTGACTGTGGTCATCTTTGGTGGCACTAGTGTTCAGTGTGTGTGTGTTATCTTTCCTGCATCACTCCGAGAACCGAAGTTTTAAATTTGCATGTACGTCGGCTGTCAGTCGCAGTTTGCCTGGAAAATGGCGGGGTGTTTTCCCGCCGAAATATCGGCAATCGCTGAAAGTGTTACCTGGCTGAATTCCCGGAAGTTATTTGAATACAGTTGAACTGCATATGTATGTCAGGAAACTAATTTTAAATTTAGATTTGACAATCTCAGGAAACAATATTAACAACGAGATTTGTTTATGAAATGAATGAGAAAAAGAACCTGTGTTTGCCTACTGTTTTTACAGGCTTGGCAAAATACTAACCGATGATTGTTGTAAAAGTCGAGTTTTCCTAGGTCCACTGCCGGAAAAGGTAAATTTTTGACGATTTTTGGTTAGTTATCAACAAATTCCACTTAAAGTACACTTGTCAATGCCAGTCAACATACCACGCAACTGTACATCGTAACTAAAAACAAAAAGGCTAAAGTTTATACCAAGGCATTTTCCTTAACGTACGTTACAAAGGGAGGAGTGTTACTTTACGTCCACTTTAATAAACTAAAAAAAATTCGTTAACTGTTGTTACATTAACAAAATACTTTTTAAGGAGATACTAATGTGTAAGTAGGGTCCAGAACCTCAAAATATCTTTTAACACCTTCTTGCCAATATCAACGCACTTTCAGTAGCGTGTGCTACCGAATTTAGATAGCACAAGACGTTTGTAATAACATTTATGAAGATCTGAAGGTGGTAACTTAGTTTCACCGAAACCTCTGTAATTAAGTTTTTATAGCGATCTCAGCTATGAAGTTCTTCTTCTCCAAATTTTACGAAAAGATATTGATGTTTAAGCAAGACCCGGACATATTAAATACTGCATTCACTGGGCAACGTGTCATCTACTTCTGAGACTTAAATTTTTTGGCTAACTTTAACTGAAAAATTTAAAACATATGTACGTGTGTAATCTGGTAGAAGAAATAAATAAAAACTTCTAAATTTTAAAACATAAAGTAACTGACTAGCTTACGATTTCTTTTGAAAGGTGACCAGAAAGTAACGTTTTACATCCCTTCAACCCTCGTCATTGCGAAGGTTAACACACTTTTCCATTGCCGGATGGCTTCTAAATAAATGCAGGATAGTTTTTTCGCAAAGAAGTGGAGTGTAGACATAATTTCAAAGTGACGATCGGAAGGGCACTTTTTTTTTAACACTTTGGAACTAGTCGGCACCCGAGATTTACGATAGTGCACTTCCATTAAATCGCAGCGTAACTATAATGTTCTGCTGCGCCCGCACCAGTGAACTTGACAACGGGTGACCAACACGATTCGATGGGCAATGGAGTGGTTTTATTGTTGTGATTATAAGAAATTATGTCTCAGAAACTTCAATTTCAGAACAGTATTTCATAAAAAATTATTTCTCATTGTAATTTTTTTTCACAAGTTTTCAGAAATCGGAACTAGTTGGAGGGGGTGGGGGAAGGGGTCTCTGTGTGGTTCAGCCGGGCACTCCACTCCTAAAAGTTTATTAATTCAGCACTTAAATATGCCAACAGTGAGTTATGCGTAGCGGGCTATTTTTCTTGTACCTTCGGAACTGCAAAAATAAATACACTCAAATGTCACTGAAGCATCAGCGCGCTGACACACAATCGAGTAATAAAAACAAGCAATGTCAACGGTCTTTTCGCAGTGGTAACAGCAATTTCCGTCAGATCACCGAAGTTAAGCGGTGTCTGGTAATTGGATGGATGGCCATCCGATCTGCCGAGCGCTGTTGGCAAGCTGGTACACTCTGCCCTTACGAGGCAAGTTGAGGAGCTATTTGACTGAGAAGTGCGGCTTTGGTCACGGAAATTGATAACGACCCGGAGAGCGAGGTGCTGGCCACACGCTCCTCCATATTCATATCCTGTGGCGCTTATAGGCTGAGGATGACACGGCGGTCGGTCAGTCCCGATGGATCCTCCGAGACCTTTTCGGGCAGAGAGAAAGGAAGACAAGCAACATTCTGAAATACGCTTTCTTAATTTCAGTGCAGTCTACAAATTTATTTATTACATCTTTTCTTCAAAAATTGCAAAAGCGTTTGATCTTTCCTTGATATTAATTCCGAAAATCAGTTTGAAAACCACATTTTTCTGGAAAGTCGTTTTTAGCCCACACTTTTCCTGTGAAAGACCTGTTTAGTCTCTTTGGCCCTATAAGTATGATTTAGCCAGTTTTATATGCAGTAACGTTAAAACTTTCAAATCTGGTCGCTGGCGATAACACACCCTATTAAGAATAATGTACAGCCCTTTTTAATGTGCAGGGTACGATCAAAAATATCGATGGCTTAAGTGTAATAACAGTCTTTGAATGAAAGTCGTTTCTGTTGGTCATTCCTCGGATTCTGTTCAGTTACCTCCTGTATTACGTAGTCATTCTTTGTATGTTTGGTACAAGTTACATCGAGTTATGTTACTTGGTAGTGACACATATCATGTGAAAGTTACTTTCGTCCTTAAGTTTTGCACACCAGTGTAGAACGTTCCAGTATCCTCTATTCTGAACGTAGATTTAGCAGCCGACCGTAGTCGCCAAGTGGTTCTAGGCGCTTCAGTCCGGAACCGCGATGCTGCTACTGTCGCAGGTTCGAATCCTGCCTCGGTTTCAGTAGTTATAAGTCTAGGGGACTGATGACCTCAAATGTTAAGTCCCTTAGTGCTCAGAGCCAATTGAACCATTTGTAGATTTAGCAACGCAGGCTGCAACATCTGTTCCCTGTGGATAATGTGCGATATGACCGAAGCTAAAAAACAGTCTCTTGTCAGTTGACTTACGGAAACGTTTATTAGCATTGATAGGAGAAAAGCAAAAACCATGTATATATCACTGTAAGAGAAGAGGAAATGTAATATTATTGCATTTCAGATACTTTGCATATGAGATATTTGTCATAAAAGAAAAGGACAGACAACGAGCTGTAGTTCGTAAAAATGTTAAGTATCACTGCGCGAGAGTAAAGAGACGAAATATATATTTTTTTAATGTGCGCCTATACCAAGACGCGCGTCCAGCGTTTACGTACTCTAAATAAACACTATGACCCGCTGCGAGCAGATATTTAAAATCATTGCCTCTGCACTTGATAGCAAGAAGCAGCGAAACTGAAGAAAGAACAATCTATCTTTTCTTCACAAATTTTCTTGAGACTTCATTACCGTTGTTCTTTTGGTCGCAGACGTACTACATAGCATTACTACAAGTTTTATTTTTATTTTGTGTAAAAAATATGTCAAACAACGAACAAACGTTTCGGTAACTCGGGTGAGGATATAATGTACTTACGCACACGCAAGGACATTTAGTTTTAAGAAGGAAAGGAGTGAAAATGCAGCGATTATTGGACTGCACCATGTACAAAAGAAATATCAGACGTAAGTGGTGTATTTATTGTGTATTTGACAATGTCCAGAAGTTAAAATTCAAATTGTTCACAATATATTGATATCTTACGAAGCAGTAATTTTCTTCTTATCCTTTTCTTTCACTAACCAAAAATAACGTTCAAATTGTATATGAGCTTTGTTACAGGTTCGTTCATTATCGCGGTGACTAGATTCTGTTTGGGAGACCACTAATGTGTTCAACTTCCGATCTATTAATCTTTATCTTACGAAATTCCACTAATTTGCTTTCATTTCCATTCTTATATTCAAATAGATCCCTTCGGTATTTTCATCGAAGATTCTGATTACGTGAAGGCAATCCGGGTCAAAAGATCTATTAAGAAAACCCCTTCGCGTAAGTAATCCTTACGTCTCCTGAACACAATCGAGAACCGACGCATCGGTGATAAATTAATAATCTCTCACTCTTTTTAAGTCGTACTAAAAAACTGCCTCACAGGATAGCCGTAAGTACGCAATCTGGCGTTAGTTCGCATTTTCTCAGTAAATATTACCAACAAACCGTGACAGCATCACTGTTATTATTTACTAATATTTCTAATACAGAATAAGAAAGTTCGTAACGCCAGAGAATCTAGTAAATCTTCGCATGAGCTGGAAACTGAGCAGCGACCAGCTGATTAGGTGTCACGAGGTACACCCTAACACACATAAACGTTTCGTTTGTGAAACACTCCTAAGAAAATGATCAGTTGTTTTCTGGTTACAATGGTCATGTATCGGTTAATGCTGAACATAATTCAACAATTTGTTCATCACAATGCAACGACGAAATCAGAAAAACAAGCGAAAGTGCGACATCGTTTTTCGTCATAATAGTGCCAGCTGTGATGATATAAAATGTCAAACAACACATCGTTTTATGCGTGAAAACCACGAATTAATGTCTCAGTGCCTGTTTTCAAATTATTTATCGCCTAATGGTTTCCTTTAGGTCACTTATGCCCGAAAGACAATCTGTGGACAGAGAATTTTTCCCCACCACCTGAAACTGCTGGTTCCTTCCAAAATCATTACTTTCAGATACTAACGTCAGATTGAACAAAATGTTTCCAGAATTTTTTAATCTCATGCAAAAGTGTATTAAGTTTAAAACGAAAAATGAGAAACAATAAAGTGATCTGCACAGAATATTTTATTTCTTTTCATTGTTTATTTAAAAACTCCAGAGATAGCCCTAACATTAGATATACCACGTCAATACAAAAAGTTTCGTGACTAAATTAACACAAAATTGGGAAAATTTAAAATTATATTTTTATTGGCTCAGGTGTTGTAATTAGTCTCTCGATACTTGAATACAAAGTCAATGACATTCTTACAAGCATGTGAAACTGTCGAACATGTCCTTCTTTGGGATGTTCAACTCGGCCGTCACATTAGTTTGAAAGCTAGTTATATCGCCAGTGTTGACCCTCCATGTGAACACTGAAGACACCAAGTCTCGCCATCGGTGATGAGTTTTTCCAGAGAAGAAATGCCCACGTTTTTCATTTCAAGCAAGACGCGACGGGCGTCCACCCGCCATGGTTTCTGTTCGGGGGTCAAGGAGTACGGGACAACTTTTGCCCACACATTGCTCTTTCTCAAAACATTCTGGAAAATGTGTTGAACATTTGATTTAGAGGTATTGTTCCATTGCGATGTATGGCACAGCAATTTTGACACACTATCGCCGCATGCCCGCTACTTAACTCTGCCTGCTCACAAATGACAGGCCGAATGCGTATCTATTGCATACACACGTTAGTTCGGCTTGTAACTTCCCCCTTCCTAATCGGCCTATTGGATTGTGATATAACTGAACGTGATCGCATATGCCTAATGAAATTCTGCAATGAGTAAGGCTATTGCTACTGGAGGAAAATGGCACCGCTTAGTTGGAGGAAGGTGTGTAACGGACCCTTCTGAAGGAAGAACTGTCGTAAACCTAATCTAAATACTGATGATAATTTGAAATGAGTGGAATATAGAGCGATCGGCCACGAATCCTACAGTGGGGAAAAGGGTACCACGTAATATTTAATACAAAAAATAACGACAATACAAAGAAAATAATGATTAGCTAAAAAGGAATTAATTAAACGGTCGCCAGCTCGCCAGGGCAATGAATCTCCTGGATCTTAATAAAGGTAATGGCGAAGAAAATCAAGCACGTAATCACTGGCGTGGCAGCAGAAAGTTTTCACACTTTTCCTCAGCATAACAGTTCACGAGAAAATAAATGAATCAGAAAGCTCTGAGTTTGCAGTTACTTATTCTAAAATACTAAGTTTTGAAACTAAAGTTAAATGGAGTTACTGGTTAAATAAATGACTGACTGAACTTGAACATTGTTATGTAAAAATAGACTTTCAGTTACCTCAGTGTAACGTAATGAAAAATTTAGAAAATAACGACCAGTTTACTTTGTATTATTGAAAGATTGAACAGAATTTACTTTAACCAAAAGAACAACTGATTATACTTTTAATACAACAACAGTAAGATACATACCAAGAATCAGAAATCACTCGTTAAGCTAAATACAGAATAATTTAGATATGGACTCTTAATCTGTGCTGTATTTTTAGTTATTAGTTTTACCAGTGAAATTGTAAGTTACTTTAAGTGAATGAAGTTAATACTGAAAACTTTAAGTTAGCGAACCCTCTGTCATGCAATACAAGAACGAACAGTTACTGAAACTGGTCATCAGCAAACACACAAAACTGGCAATAAATAGTTAATCAGTCTTCATATTCTTACTACACTCGGTGACTGCATGGAAAGGAAAGGGACCCTTCCTGTTAATGTCTGATGATAAAGACAACACATTTGCCCTACGAGTTTTAACTTTTGCAAGTTATTATTCAACTTACTGATACTTTGTGACAGAAATGTCAGTGGGTAATGCCTACGTAAGTTTACAATTTTTCACTTTACAGTTCTACGATGCTGTAGCTGAGCGGACGACGAAGAATGCAGCCGATGATAATGCTTGGCTGCCGCTAGTGCTGCTGCTGGATGAGAACGACGAGTCGTCTCCAGAGCCACGGATAATTATTTTATTTATTTATTGATTTATTTAACCTGGCAAGATTAGGGCTATCAGGCCCTCTCTTACACCTAACAAGGCATTCTACTTATTTTACATTCATATGTTTTAGTAGGCATGTGAAACTACATCTAGTACAAAAAGTGAAATAAACAATTAGAAAGGTACACCTGGAAAAATACATATATATATATATATAGAGTTTATATTCGTAGATCATAAGTACTGTTATAGTTAGACATTATTGAAGAGACAGATTTTAGATAGGAATGCTGGCAGCAGGGAGTATGAGGGAGACTCATGGTGAAGGGAGGAGAAGAATAGAGAGACATGATGAAACATAATTAAGGAAATATAAAGGAAAAGAAGATTGCGTGGCTAATAGAGATAGTAGAGAAGAGGAAGGCGTCTCAGGAGCAAGATAGGAGATGCTAGCTTTGCTATTTGACAGATGAGAGGATTGGCCTTGTACATTAATTTTGTGGAGAACGTTATGAGGATAATAGTAGGAAATGATTCAACTTCTTCTTAAAGGCAGCAGGTGATTGAATTTTACGCGAGGTAAGGGGCAGTTTGTTCCAGAGGCGGACAGTGGCAGCTGAGAAGGAGTTTGCAAAAGTTTTTGTTTTGTGAGTGGGCACAGTTAGGATACTAAATAAGAGTGACCTCGCGTTTCGATTATGATGGCATGACAGGTTTTTAACCTCTGAAGCAAGGTACTGGGGTGCTTGCGCGACGAGGAGTCGGTGAGGTAGACATAGAGTTTGGTAGTCACGCAATTTGTCCGGCCGCAGCCACCCTAGCTCAGAGTATGATGCACTAACATGATCATATCGGCGAATGTCGCAGGTGTAACGCACACAGGCATTCATGGTTAGCTCTAGCCGTCTTTTGTTTTCACTACTCATGCCTTGTTGAATCACATCACAATAGTGGAGGTTCAGTAGAACGAGTGCTTGCACGAGCTGGCGTTTCAAGTCCTGTGGAAATATGTTCCGAAACTTTTTGAGAGCATAGAGACAAGCAGACGTCTTTCGGCACACTGCGACTGTATTCTCCGCCCAGATGAGATGCTCCTCCAAAGTTACACCCAAGTTCTTCATTGTTTTCTGATATGGTATCGGAGTACCGTCGAGAAGAATAGGAGGTAGCCGTTCGCTGAAATCTGAACTTATTAATTTCTGATGGGCTGTTAAGATTACTTGCGTCTTTTTTGCATTTAGTTTAAGCCCCAGGTTTTTCGCCCATGTCACTACTGAAGACAGATCATCATTCATCTAAGCGATTGCAGTGTTTACATCTTCAGGTCTGACGCTTAGGTAGAGCTGGAGGGCTCGTGGTCGTGCGGTAGCGTTCTCGCTTCCCACGCCCGGGTTCCTGGTTTCGATTCCCGGCGGGGTCAGGGATTTTCTCTGCCTCGTGATGACTGGGTGTTGTGTGCTGTCCTTAGGTTAGTTAGGTTTAAGTAGTTCTAAGTTCTAGGGGGCTGATGACCATAGATGTTAAGTCCCATAGTGCTCAGAGCCATTTTTTAGAGCTGGAGGTCGTCGGCATAGAAATGGTATTTACAGGAGGACAGAACCGACGACATATCGTTGACATATAAAGAAAACAAAAGTGGTCCTAAGACTGATCCTTGTAGCACTCCCGAGGAAACATGTTTCGAGGAAGATTTTTCATTAACGCAGACAACACATTGCTGTCTGTCTTTTAAGTAGCTTTCAAACCATCTCATTGCACTATCAGAGAAATTAAGCTGTTGCATTTTTCTGAGCAATATGTCAAAGTTAACAGTGTCAAAAGCTTTGCTGAAGTCCAGTAGCGTCAATATTGTTGCCTTTCGATTGTCGATGGCATATTTCAGGTCATCAGTTACTTTAATTAGAGCAGTGTTTGTGCTGTGATGTTTACGGAAACCGGATTGAAATTTGTCATATAGGCTGAATTCATGTAAGTGTTCAGTGATTTGGTCATGAACAATATATTTAAGTGCTTTGGAAACAGCAGGCAGTATGCTAATTGGTCGGTAATCACTAGGCAGTTGCGGGTTTTCGATCTTAGGGATGGGTCGAATTATGTTTCTTTTCCATGCAGTGGGGTATATTCCGTTCACGAGGGAAAAATTAAATATGTCAGTTGAGACAGGTACTAAGATATCGGCAACATTCTTAATCATGGTTATACCGATACTGTCGTTGCCAATTGCATCAGAAGAGATTCTCATTATTTCTTTTCTTGCCGTATTTGTCGTTACATGTTTTAGATGGAATGTATATTGTTAGTTCTCCTGTTTGGGGATTCTTGTGGTCGGTAATTATCAGTCGTGCTGGTATTCAGAGATGCAGAGAAGAATTCATTTAATTTGTTAGCTGACACATGAAAAGTAGTTTCCGATTGTGCGTTTCCGACCCCCAAGCTACGGAGATTCTTCCATAGAGTCGTGGGCGTCAGATCGCTGCATACAAGGGAGCGAGCGTATCTGATTTTAGCATTGCGAATGCATTGTTTCACTCTGTTCCGTAGCTTTCTATATTCTTCGAAACGCTCGGGTTTCGGATCTGCCTTGAGACGCCTGTGGACAGCATCCCTATTAGTCATCATTTGACGTAATTCAGCTGTCAGTCATGGAGCAGAAGATTTTCTTACACGGATTGTGCGCACAGGTGCATGTTTGTCATAGAGGGCAGTGAGTTTATCACCAAGTTCATTAATTTTGCCGTCGATTGTAGGTTCTCTGATTATTTGATGCCATGCGATTTCTGAGCAATCGGCTATTAGAGCGTCAAGGTCAATACGTTTTATGTTCCTACAAGTTATGTAACGCGATTTGATCCTTGGGGGCTGCACAGAGTAGGCCAGGAATATTACATTATGTGCTGAGAGGCCAGGGGCCGATGTTTGAACAACATCTCTTACTTTGTCAATCTGTTTCGTTGCGATTACGTTTATAAGAGTATGACTGTGCGCCATATGGTGTGTAGGTTGTAATGGAAGAATGTTCATGCTATTGCAACTAAACAGTCTTCTTAGGTTTATTGCGGAGGGAGTGTCTCTTAGCAGGTCTACGTTCAAGTCACCCATTACGATGACATGTTCGTATTGACACTGAAGTGAATGTAATTCCGACTGGAAGGAACTCATTGAGCCTATTTTTGGCGGCTTGTACACGACGCCAGTCAAGAATTTCCGACTTTGTATATTTATTCCAATGAACATGAATTCAGCCTCTTTTTATTCAGCAGGATTTGACGCACATAAGACTTTCGCTTTGAGATCTGTTCGTATATACGCGCCGACCCCGCCACCTCGCTTTTTTGATCTGTCTGCCCTAAGAAATGTGTACCCTGGGAGATGATCAGATGCAGAGGATATATGTGGTTTCAACCACGTTTCGGATAAGAGGATTACGTGGTAGTTTAGTTGGTTGAAGAGGAGGCTAAGTTCTTCGTTATGTGCAGGTAAAGACTGGATGTTGCAGTGAGCTGCTAAAAGCTCTGACGCGTTCCGCTGAGCAGCCTGGAGTAGGGTGGCAGACTGGTTTGTCCCTTTGTTAGGTACTACCTGCCGCGAGGGGCACTGGCCGGTGCTTCCGCCAAGTGACGTAACACAGGGTTGTCCGAGATTTTGCGCGCCCTGTTTGTGACTCCGCGAGTGCCGAAAGAAAGGCGACTGGAAGAGATTTCCTGAGGTTGCGAGAGTATAGAAAATGGATTAGTGGTATTCGGTGCAAGGAGAATATGAGGAAAATAGTGACGGCTGTGTGTCACTGTGTATCCTATGTCGTAAGAGGAGAAATGTAATTAGCATATTTGAAACAGCTTAGGGTGGAAATAAGGGAAAGGGGAGTGATTTAAGAGGCCCATGCTGCCAGCAGAGAGAAGTAAGCTTAATAATTAATAGATTATCGTAGGAAGCTATAATGAAATTGAAATTTACTAAAGTGATACTGGTTGTGATTATCGTAGGAAGCTACAATTAGATTGAAATTTGCTAAAGTGATACTGATAGTGATTTTTGTTATGAACAATTTAAACCGAAGAGATGGGTGATTAATGAACTAAAGGAGAGACTAATAATTGCAATATAACTATTACAGAATGGAAGAGGATAAACTGAGAAAATGAAAAAAGTATTAGCAGTAACTAAAATTAAGTAATGGTTAGAGCTACAGACACAAAAATAATTATGGGATGGGCAATAGAATGGTAGATTCCTGCGCCTCTCCACAGTGCTCTCAATATTCGCGGGTTAACGAATTAGGTGCGCCTATATGGGCGCGATCATAGCTGCAACCCGAGTCTGCGGGAAAGCCCAACAAACACTTCCGTACTCTTTCGTGACTCAAGGTACTCTGCCTCCTCTCTCCCCGCAACGCGACAGAGACTCTCCATACGCAAAGATGAACACCGACACATGTACTGCCATTTCGTCTATTACCAAGCATTTACAATATTTTCATTAGATTTACAGGCAATTATATACAGTCAGAAATAAATATACTAATACATCGATTACGTTATTAACTACAGTTTCTGTAATAAAGCTTACAGATTCAGAATCAGAAGTCCAGTACAAGTTATCAATGGAAGTTAAACGGTGTAAAAATTTAATTAGTGCAGAAGATATTTTATCTGTATTTCGGTGTTAACAAGTTCCGATAGCAGTTATTCCGTTAACATTGCTTATACACCAGGAATGAAATCAGTGTCACTGTATTTTGAACAGACGGTGTATGCAGGTGAACACGTAGGCACAACATATGACGAAATGGTGAGGTCCACCAAACAAGCCGAACGGTTTATAACTTTACGCGGAAAGAGCCAAACGAATATGATTCATAAATAGACATTTTATGAAGTGCAAATCAAGGACGTTCTTGTCAGTATACAGGGTGTTACAGAACGACGCCGAAAAACTTCGAGAATTTGTAGTTTTGAGGAACGGACTGAGGAGAGGAAAGCGTGTCCGGAAACATCATCCAACGACGCCGTAGAGCGTGGGAGATGCAGGCGCCGGCGACTGCTGCTAGACCACCACTTGGGCAGCAAACGTCACGTTGTGTACTGACGAACTGCAGGTTGAGGGTCTCGCAATACACCTGACATCATTCTGGGCCTTAAATAACGCCGATAGCGTCCACGCTCTTCAGAACAACACTGTAGAGACCGCTCATAGCAGTGGTGGCAGAGGGGAGAGAGAAACATAGTTCCTGAAACACAGCGCTCTTTCGCTGTTTGTCCATTGCTGTTATAACGCACCATTTAGAACTTCACTTGGACTAAGCATCGAGATAAGCAATTATGTATTGGTGAGGCGAGAGGGAAGGAGCACACAGCTTTACGCGCCTACAGGTGAGGATATCCGTATGGGGATCGGCTGTACCATTCCACGTTAGCCATTATTCATCAGCGTCTGGGTGAAACAAGTGCTTTAAAAGGGCGCCAAAAAGAGGGAGGTCACGTGCGAAGCATATGCATGCCATGATTTGAAGAGGACGCCATAGAGAGATTCGGCGCAGACCCAATCACTAGCACTCGCACTGTGACACACGCATTGCAAAGCAACCAAGTAGTGGTTAGGAGAGTGATGCGTGTGGAGGGGAGGCGTCCATTCCATTATACGATGATTTTGTATCGCGTATGGCGTCTGGACAGTGGTTTTCCCAGCGTTGCGTCATGCGGCCATATTACGATGCTTACATTTTGTTCACAGGCAAGACGTCCTTCAGCCTGGAGGTTATGTTGGATACAGTTGCCATATTTGGGCGGAAGAGAACACCCAAGCCATCCACTAAAGAGCCTATCAAGAAAAGTGTACTAAAATTTATGGGCTTGCGTAGCACATTGTTACTTGATTGGCGCCTACATACTTCCTCCTGGACACATAGGCAATAGCTATGCACCGTTAGTTCGAGAAGTGCTCCCGGAATGAATGGAGGACGTGTCATTTGCATTCCGTCGCGTTCCAGGACGATGTGGCTTTCACACATCTAGCTGCCAGAACCCACATCGGACAGATGTTTTGGAGATTGCTGGGTTGTTCGAGGTGGCCCTGTTACCTGGCCCCTGGGTCGCCTGACTTCCACGACCTGAACTTTACTTTGCGGGGTCATGTGAAGAATGTGGCGTATCAAACCACAGTGGAGGTAGCGGAAGAGTTGCAAGGGAAGAAGCCAAGTGTGGAGATGTTCACATCACTCCCGATATCTCTGACTGTACGCAGATCTCAGACATGATGCAAACTGGAGGCTGGCATATGGAACACCTTCTCTAATTTAATTTAATTTATTGTAGCAATAGAATAAATAGAAATGTCTCCTGTTGTCTGCCACAGTGAATACCCTTCTGTTTCCACCTCTTTGCTTGGCACTCATATTTCCTTCCCTATTAATTAAATAGATACTTTGAATCCTATAAAACTCAACCCTTATTTATTGAACACAACTGATCGCCCCAATATCCAGCGAACTAGACGGCGATAGCGGACTTGAAGGCAGAGAATAGTCCCTGTATTTTAGGCGGTGTCTTTCTTTAGCATCCTGTCCACCAGCAAACACTGGAATTTTTAGAAGGATCTACGAGAAGAATAAAATGCGGATGGAAATTCACGTCCAAAACCGTCATCCACGCTAGCAAGCGAGCATCACATCCATAGAAGACAAGGCCTTCTACGCCGCACCTATCTCCATCTTATCCGTTGGCTATCACGACCGTCAACAAACAACGCATGTCTATTGCTAAATATTACGCCTGCGGCCCGTGAGCGTAAGAGGTCGCGTTTGCTGCAAAACGGGTGGCCTATCAGCAGGCGCCTTCGCCTGTAACTTCGAAGCTCTGTAGTGTGATTGGATGATGTTTCCTGACACTAGTTCTTATCCTCATTTAATTCCTCGTTTTGTTCCTCAGGACTCCCTCAACAATCCCTCGAAACTAGTCGGTATCGTTTTTTAACATCAGTCGTTCGCGTCCTGAAGGCAGGTTTTCGGTTAAGTCCGGAAGAAGGCCTGTCCGTTGTGTGCACACATGCTGTGTTTGCCCTCTGCCTGCAGCGAGCTGTGTGGAATCGATGTCTGCGGCAGTGGCGCCGAACGCGAAGTGTTGACACAAGCGACATCGCCTCTGCGGCAATCGCAGACGCGTCTCACACGACAACTGCAGGCCACGGAGTCAACACTCGCCTAGCAGGTAGTTGTAGGACTCATTAATTCACACAGTGACACATGAATTACTTGAAGAACGTGGTCTCAAATCATCCACGTCATTAGCAAACAGACGAGAGTATTTTCGAATAAGTAACGAAACTTCGGGAAAGAACATTCCAGATTATACGAGATACTGAATGAGCAATTTGCCTGCAAAGTTTTTTCAGTTCTTTTCTTTCTTATTTAAGTCATCAACCTATCAACAGGTTTGTTAATTGTCCTCAATCTTTCTCCGTCTTGTGCTAATATCCATGCTCCATAATATCATTACAATAAATAGCGAGAAATCACACCTGTGAATGTGTATGACAATAGAAGCAATAACATTCCAGCAAATATAGGTTTTCGGTTCCAAATCGTCAATAACTTCAGTATGTAATTCTATAGTAATTAGTAAATTGTATTTGAAATGTGAACTCCTCCGTCAAGTTCCCATCTAATTCGGCTCAAATTTCGCCCTTGTCCTACCTTAACAGGAAATACAATACTACTTCTGCACAGTACGTCTTATCATTCACTGTGCACTCGTATTTCTTTAATGAGATATTCCTCGTAACATCATTTGATTTTGATGCATTAATGCTCTCGTCCCTTCGGTAAGATGCAAATTCTTTCAGAGATGCTCAAATCATTTCGTGACAGTACTCAGCTACCAGCTCCTGCACTTATTGAATCATATCAACGGGAGTGCTGTACCCTTTACTTTTGACGTGACCAAGACTGAGAAGGTCACATTATTATGGTCGGATGATTCTGGAGGCTAAAGAAAAGTTCCTTTTAGACCTATCCACATTGGACCTTATCGGCGTATTGGATGTCGTCTTACATCACCAGCAAAATATAGCAGCTCCTTTCATGTATACACTGTATTCCTCAAACACAACTGAGCCCAATTACGTGGGGACTTAAGAAATTTAAATTTAGCACTTCTCAAAAAGAAATTTCTTACTACACGTATCCTACAACGACAACCTCAACATCATAGTTGTAATCGGTTAATTCCCACAAGTACTCGGGTATTATCATTTGGAATGGAATGACGAAACAGGCTTAGTCGTAGGTAAAACAGATGGAAGACTTCGAATCATTCGTACAATGCCAGGAAAATGCAGTTAGTCCCCAAAGGCGATTGCTTACCCAACACTCGCACGACCCATTCCAAGAATATTGTTCATCCAGGAGAGAACCCAGTTCACCATATCTTCAAACTCACCTCTTGAATTACACGATATCGCAGGCATACTCCACCACTCCATCCATTTGGCCATCTTCTTCCAACTGGCACAAGAGATGTTCCATTGCTAAATCCAACAATTCTGGCCCACAAGTGAGGACTGCTTTTACAAAACTCGCTTTACACAAAAAAGTAAAATTTTATAAGAGACACATTTATTTAATTAAGAAAAAAGTTCAGAGGGAAATTTTTTTTTCAGTTGGGAAATTTCGTACAGTTCTAAATATGTTCTAAGACTGTTTTTGCATATACATAACACAGTTTATCAATAGCTGGGAGTAGAAAAGCCGTTTTCTTTTTAAAAGCGTATGTTCAAACTAGGTTAGTGCCTGATTTTTACATAAAATTTTTTAAATAATATTGATTTTTTTCTTCTACGCAACTTCATCCACGTAAATTCTCCGTGAGCTGTCACGATCTTGATACTCCTCGCCACTTGCAGAGAGTATATCACTGCAGAAATTTGCTGAGTCCTTACGTATTGTAAAGAAACGTATGAGATTCATTACATCCTTCTCCTTTTCTGCACTCACATGATTTATCTTGAGAACAATGGCAGCAGGTTTCATGGCTCTGAACGACGGAATGTCTTTCTCGAAACATTACAACATACTTGTGAAACATATAAATAAGTCGTTTTAACAGCACACTGAAGCTTACCATTGGTTGTGAGCTACTGCTTGTACATCCGTTATTTTGAAAGGCATGGTAGACTTTATTTCCATATAAATCCCTTAGAATTAATAGGAAAACCAGTCTTCTCACCACACCAGCAACTTTCCAAACTTCAGTAGAATATTCCTCCTGTGTCCGCAAGGTGATATGATCTCTTCTTTCCTTCGATACTAATAAATCCCTTAGAAGTCATAGGAAAACCAGTCTTCTCACCACACCAGCGACTTTCCAAACTTCGGTAGAATATTCCTCCTGTGACTGCAAGGTGATATTATCTCTTCTTTCCTTCGATACTCTTTCTCAACTCTACTGAACACATGATTCGTTTACGTGAAATTATGTCTGCGAATAGGAAAATGGTCGGTAAGTTTGGAGAACACTTTAGTGCGTTCCATAAAATGTGCCAGCATACAGAGAATTATAGAGTTCTGGATCTGGTTGGTGCACGAGTCTGAAATAGGCTGATGTGTCAATCCTCTGTTACCAATATCCCTAGGTTTTTCTTCCAAATAATCTAGCAGAAAATGTTGTAGTGCAGTTGCAATTTAATTTTCACCTCTTCCAGCTTCTGTTTCACACCACTTCTACTGAAAAAGTTAATCAGTATCTCGTTTGGTACATGTATTTCCAAAGTAAGGTTACAGAAACACACATGCCGTCCGTAAAAGACTTCTGCAATACAGAGCTTTCGCAGAGATCGATTTGTTGAATGTCAAAGACAACATTTACACTTTCTTCAGAGTATAAGTTCAGAAACAGCTCTGATGGCCTCGGCAAGCTAAGTAGCATAAAGTGAGTTTTGAGAATATCCTACATTTTTTAAAAATGGGCTGTATTCTCTGTTCTGTAAGTGTGAAATAAAGCAGATTTTACTAAAGCCGTCTTCTTAGGCTTGTAGAGAAGCGGAACCATATGTGTCAAAGAAAAATGTTTTAAAAAGTGCATAGGGCGAGTTTTGTGAAAATGATGCTCAAAACGACATCTGTGGGGCAAGTTTCGTAGTTACATTTATTAATTTTTGTGTGCTGGCTGATACGTACGCACATCTACCCCTACAGTAATCTATGAAGTTGTAGTATGGACAGCCGGCCGGTATGGCCGAGCGGTTCTAGGCGCTTCAGTCTGGAACCACGCGACCGCTACGGTCGCAGGTTCGAATCCTGCCTCGGGCATGGATGTGTGTGATGTCTTTACGTTAGTTAGGTTTAAGTAGTTCTAAGTTCTAGGGGACTGATGACCCCAGATGTTAAGTCCCGTAGTGCTCAGAGCAATTTTTGTAGTATGGACATCTAGCTCTCCCATCCCGTCAAACGACGCGGCTTACCATAAATTATCAAAGGGTTCCGCGATGTCAATTAATATTTCTGTTGCGTATTTTCTGTTTCATTTGCCTATTGTTTTTGCTTCCTTGTTGCATGCGTTTTCAACAAAATTCCCTTTCCTAAAATCAAACTAGCACTGATTAAGTCCGTCGAGCCCCCTGTGAGAGTGTAACCTGTCACAGAGTACCCTGTCCTGAAACTTTGCCAGTGTGTTAATCAAACAGATTGCTCTATAACTGTTGGGATTAACCGCATGTATATCCTCAGACTTTTTTAACATAACAGCTTTAGCTAATTTCTAGGTACCAGGTACCCTAACCAGTGTTAAGCAATCGTTAAGTAGACTTGGTAGGAATGGAACAGTTTGTACTTCCATTTATTTGAGGACTTCGGTATGAGCACTAGTTGCTCCTGGGGCATTTTCGGTTTTCCGTCTCGTTGTGGCTGCTGCTACTTCTCCTTCTGCGAACGCTGTAGTTATTAAAGAGTTACGTTATCCGTTGTTTAGCGCATATCTAAGTTGTTTGTAGAGTTCGTTTTTCTGTTGATAGTCCTCCGGGAAAAGCTCACCGAGCAGGTGTTTTGCTGACTGTCTTCATCCATCTTCGATTCTCATTGTGAATAAAATAATTGTATTTTTAATTTTGCCCATCAGTATTTTGTACGGTTTGATCCACACATCGGTCTTCAGTTGATTTCCCAGGTAACTTTCTCACTGCAACTGTTTTTGATGATTAAGCAGCTATTGGCATTGTAGCGTAAGATATCTACATGGCGGGGCAATAAAAGTAGCCTGGACGAGTGGATACGATGGAACGAGAATGTATGCGTAAGACAACACCCCTTGATGCGCACACCAACTGTACACCCGGTTTAGAGAGTAGTGTAGGCTGTGTCAGTGTGAGTGGAGCAGTGAAAATGGGACAGTGGTACTCAGAATGAAGCAGCGGGTGTTCGTCGTGGAAAGTAATATGATAGTACGGTTTGGTCAGATGTTTGCTGAGAAGTTTATTGGCGCCAAACTGCCAACAAGGAGTGCAGTGAAACCCTTAGTCCGAAAATAGCGTAGTCCCAGCCACAAGGAACCTGCGTATCACGTCAGTCATGCGGGCAAATGCTCCACCTGGACTTCCACAGGATTCCCTACCGAATGTCTGTCGTTCATGTATTTTAACAAGCAGATGCTCCTCAGAGACTCCAGCTCTGTTAGTGGCTGTTCGCTGAGATGGCAATGAATGGCTTGGGCACTGATCTCTTCCTTAAGAAGTCTGGTCGCACGTGAATGGTTATGTCAACTCACAGAATCACAGGTTCTGGGGAGCAGAGAGTCCGCATAACTTCCACGAAATATCTTGCCTGGTCAGAAGTTTGGGGTTTGGTATGCAGTGTCCGCAAGACGCATTGTTGGTTCCATCTTCATTCCTCAGACGTTGACTTCGGCGCGTTACATTTCCATCATTTGGAAACATTTATGGCAGCATTAACGGAGGAGCAAAACATACACAATTACTTCCAACAATATGGAGCAACTGTCCATACAGCTGGCCGGATCTTGAAGTACATTACATAATCTTCACGCCTGACACAGTTGTTAGCAGAGGTCAGCCTGGTCGTGGCCCTAGTTGGCCGCTCACGTCACCTGATCTGTCAGCGTGCGATTTGTGTGGGGAGCCCTCAAGTCAAAGGTGTATCATAACGAAACAGCCCTAATAGTCTCCAAGAACTGGAGCAGAACGTTTCGGATGATATAGCAGCAATTACGGCAGTCCTGCTTCGATCCGCCTTCAGAAACTTCCTGATTATTGCCAGAGGCATCAAGAAAAGAGTGGAACTTACTTTCAACATTTGTTATAGCCAGGTTAGTAATTATTTATATTTATTTATTTCATTAACGGTACACAGTAACAAATCGCCTTGAAATATACGTTTGGTTGGATGCTACTAAATCTAATGGAAAAGACTTCTTATTGTTTCAAAGTTATTAGTATGCAGTTTTTAATGCTATTTTAAATAGTATAAACAACATAATATATAAAATTTTCCTTAAGTTAACGGAGAATTTAATGCTTTACGATTATTTGAAGTGGTTCTACATAATTTGCTTCTGCCTAGTAGAACAGAATTATGTTTATATAAGCCAAACGTCAAATAATGTATTAAAAAAATATAACATAAAAAATATAGAAAAAATGTAATACAGTAAGTGTGGTAAAAATAAGTAGCAATATGTAGAGGAAAGTGATACTGATCCGTGAGAGGGGCCACGCTCATACCGTTTATTGCTCATCTTGTTTCTGTGGTTCTGTAGCCTAGTTTTTTTTTTTTTTTTCGATTTACTGGCGTCACTAGGTTGCTGGTTTGCCTGCCCGCGAGTGGCAGCAGCAGCGCTTATCGATAAGTGCACTGTCGTTCCATCTCTGGAGCGACCGCTAGTATTTCCGGGTCGTCGCCTGTCTGGAGTTCAGTTTGGAGCTCAGTCTGGAGGCAACAGCAGTGAAGTCGGGGACAGAGCGCCAGTGAGGTGCAGACAGCCAGTGCTCAGCGACCGCTGGCGACACACGAACTGTCCGCAGGAAGGAGATTAGACGACCGTTGGTTAGTCGTTCGGTTGCTCGTCTCATCGGTCGAAGTGTATTTGGCCTTTTTACCGTTTCTGGGCCTCGTCAGTTGGTCACCTTGCCGGACGTGGGTCGGTTCCTTCCTTGTGCAGAGGTGTTGTGGCCAATGGGCAAGAGTTACATCTGCACGGATGGGTCCGAGCCAGGGTGCCCGGGTCACTGTGTCTCTCAGTTCTGAACGGACATGGAGTTCAGTTGGGTTGGAGCTGCAGTCAGCTTCGGACAGCCAAGACTCGCCCGATCATCGCCGACACGTAACTTGAGCCGGAGCGATCTGGGTTGGTCGTTCTGTCGATCGTCTCACCAGACGACGTGTATTTTGGTCGACGACCGCTTGCGGAAACTCTCTGTGTGTCTAACTGATTCGTCCTTTTTGTTCCACAGTCATTGCCTTTACGGTTGTTCGAGTTCTTGTGCAAGTGTGTTTAAGCTGAACTGTGTGTAGCTTCTGTGATTTCCACTGAGCACAGGAATGCTGTCTGTGTTCTGGAATAGGCAGTTGGTCGGTTGCAACAGAGGGAATTGAGTAGGTTTGTAACAATAATGTACCTATAATAATTTTTTTCTTTATGTATTTAGATAAATGTTTCTTTCTGAATTTATGTGAAATAATGTAAATATTATTTTAAATTTTTTCTTTTCGTGTCATGTTAAAGAAACTGTACACAACTTTTGAAATGAATGTCATTACTTATGTTAGATTTTAAGCAATTTGATAACCAAAGGAAAATGTATTTAATGTTAAAACTATTGTAAAATGTGTAAATTGTAATTTAAACACTTGGTCCATACGTAGGTAATGCATTAGAATATGTGTAGTAGAAAACCTGTGGTGAATACCCTACCTGTAGGGGCGCGGGAAAAGGTGGATGCAGGCGAGTGCGGGAAAACGCACACTGGCGCGGTTCGGCACAACGGGCTCAGTGAAACAGTCGGAGTTGAGTATCGGTCAGAGGAACAAGTACTGTACCGAGGAGGCTATCTAGGAAAAGTGGATTCCATTGAGCCTCGGATGGGCCGATTCCGACGACTACTTGGCATGGCTATATTCTCAGGCACAAAACTGGAAAGATTACGACGCCAAGAAGAATGAAAGTGCCGATACTGTGAGAGCCTTAGCCGTGCTTGTATGTGTGCTGTGCTGCCCGCTATCTCGCTGCCCGCCATCCGCCGCAACTACGTGCACAGGTCAAACATTTATTTCATCTTTAGAAGTGTATCTGTGTGGACCAGTGTTGAAACTGTTCTAACTGTTCAATAATAACGTGACCTTTATCAGAATTGCCTTAGCCGTTACTTATCCTTATCATTGACCTAGACAGGGTCCTTACCACATATTGTGTAACCCGAGTATCCTGAATTGAAAGTTTACAGTTAGTACTAAATTATCTGCAGACCAATTTATGCTATAAAGACGTTCAAGGTTAGGAGTGCAAATGTAAATGTTAGTAAAGAACAACAGTGTGATTAAATTGAAAGATAAAATTTGAATTGAGCTAGCAATGTTGTTTAATTAATTTGAGACTGAAAGAATGATAACTAATCGATTCCGTAAAAATAAGACAAAAGATTAATTCTTCACAGATTGATAACTTTGAGTGTTAATTTACCTTCAGAACTTGCTAGTTTCATGATAACTACCATAACAGTTTCAGGGCCACCCCCCCCCCTTTTTCTTGCCTATTCTTGCACAATTTGAAGCGTACTGATCAGAATTGAACAGTAAAATTAATTTCTATATTAAACCTAAGTGTATTAGTATTTTTTCCAATTTTAATAGTGACATTGTATGTGTGTGTTCAAAATTGCTGATTCTAGGGTAATCTATGCCCGATTTCAGTCTGATCAATATACGAAGTGCAGCTTGTAGTAATCATTGCTGTGTGGTGTTGTGTAATTTTAGCTCGTACGAATTAATGCAAAAGAAGAAAACCTTAGTTCAGTAGATTCTTTCTGGTTCTAAATTTTGCTATAAAACGCAACATTACTACGTGTTGTTATGCTTGTACATGCACATACTTGTACAGGGAAAAACTCACTCAATACCTAATTAGGCTGGCGACCGTATTATTAATCATTGGTAGTATCTACTGTGTGTACTTCTTGTCCATGCGAACGCGTAATTATACTTTACATTTGCTTGACGCATCACTGTAGTTACTGACTGAATATAAGTCCGAATTGCTTCCATTAGGTACACGCGGTCAACTTATGTACTAAATCCTTGTTTACAAGGTGAAGCCCGTGAACTTATTACAGTACAGGCTTTATTGAGCTAACGCACGTCCGGCAGGGCGGTAGTGTTACACGTGGCTTCCCGGTGACAGGACATCCAGTTGTTGTCGGTGATAAACTAACGTAAAGACCGAACAGTGGATGTTCAGTGGCTCGAATAGCAATAAAGTTTAGCAAATAAACTGCAGTGTGAGTCAAGTACAATAGTGTGGTGTAGTTGGTATTCAATATGGACAGGAACGTGGACAGGGTAGATGTGCCGAGCGAAATGGAGAATGCGGCTAGTAGTAGCAGGAGTTTACGCGGCCAAATAACAGATGGCGTTAGCGGAAGACAATTGGCGTACATACAATACCATGAACACGTCAACGAACAGATTGAAATGTCGCGATCGCCTCGAACACAGCAAGGGACAAAACAGAAAGTAGAGGGTGACTTTGTAGATGATAGTGGGTACGTGAACGAATCCACTGACATATTTGATTCACCGCAAATAAAGAAAGAACCAAAAGAAACTTATGAAGTAGGACCGGAACACACGGATTCCGTAGAACAAAACAGTGTAAAAATTTTGAGCATGAACGATCTATTTGAACAATTAACCAAACAAATTGCAGGGCAGAATGAGCAACTTCAAAAACAAGTCGGCAATCAGGTTAAGCAGCTCAAAACACACGTTGACGAGCAGCTCAAAACACAGAACGAGCAGCTTAAAACACACGTTGATCAAATTAAAGCACAGGTCAAAGATCAAGGAATTAGAATTAGTAAACAAATAGAGCAGGTAGAACAAAAAGTGGGAAATTTAAGTTCTGTGATAAATAATATGAAATTTGAAATGGATACTATTAACAAAAATATGGATACTATGCAGGAGGAAATTGGTAACATTAACAGTAGATTCGATGTTGAAATTCTCAACATCCAAGAGAAAGTAGAACCTCTGGTTGAAACTAAGGTAGACGAAAAAGTTTTCGGTCTTAAAACTGAGATCGTAAACGAATGTCAACACGGGATATCACAGTTGAAAAAGGTAGTTCTAGACACTGGAAAAGATTTAGGTGAAATAGTAACCGGCTGTATTCAAAATTGTGAACAAAATACTACGGAAATTCAAGGCAGAATTTTCGATCTGGAGAGCAAAATAAAAGATAGGCCTGGTGTTGTCTGTAATGGCACACCGATTACGAAGCTGTTAGAAGGCGAGGAACGCTTCGATCCCGCCAAGAAACATAACGGGTGGCATCCGTTAGACTTCATCAAAAATTGCGAGAGAGTATTTCCTGAGCACTTGTCTGATCAGGAAAAGATAAATGTAGTAATTAGCGCCTTAGCAGGTGACGCTAAGCGCTGGGGAATAAATTTAAATACCGAACGAATGACGTTCGAAGAATTCAGGCAACGTTTTACGGAAGAATATTGGTCTGAACAAAAGCAGGACCGTTTATGGCGCGAATTTATCATGGCCAAACAGCATGATAACAGGGGCAGGAATTCTTTGAAAGATTTCTGCGAATATTGGTACCGAAAATTGACACATTTAAGAGGCCGGAGATCGGATTCAGAAATTATCTGGGAGCTGTATAAAAAGCTCCCAGAAGATTCAAAGAGGTATGTAGGAAGCAATCATCGCAGCTTCCAAGCATTTCTGGAAAGGGTCGAAGACGAAGACCATTGGCGCGAAAGTCGTGCCAATTATCAAAATTTTGGTAACCGTAATACCCGACACAATGACGAAAGGAATGACGGCGATGGATTTCGCGTCAATGTAATACAGAGAGGAAGAGGTAGAGGAAGAGGCAGAGGAAGTTATCCAGGTCGCGGACGAGAGTACACCGCGCAAAACAATAACGACGCGGGAAACTAATTTCCGCGAACGTTGCGGGCCAAACGGAAGCGGACAATACATACTGGCCCCGATTTAAGAACAGATACCGGACCGACCGTAATGTAATGAGACAGGTTAGAGACAGGCGTGAAACGAAGCAACGTGTTGTGGCAAGACAAGCGTCAGGTGCGAGCGAACATGAGTCATCTATGCCGCACAGAAAGCTCCAGGTTAACGGGCGAGTGGAGCATCAGAGGGCAACGGCCCAGCCTAGTGGAACATCTGTTCAGAAAGAAGCCGCTAGCAATACGGCAGCAGTAGGGGCGAACGTAGCCGTAAGAGATAATGAAAATTTTACGAGTGATAATTCCGTGGCAAAGGAAACAATAGATGAGACTATGAGTACACAGAGAGGTGCGGTTAGCAGTGTTTGCAATGAGGAAAAGGGCGATAATGAATTAGCAGAAGTGACTGATTGGCGTGTGCAGATCGACAATCTGTACAAGGGCCTAAAGCAATGTGAGTGGGAGGATGTTAAGAAGGAATATGAGGCGAAGAAATTAGTTAATAGAAAGGGAAATGATAGGGGCGTCAATATAGTGACGTGGCCCAAATGTGAAGAAGGGAGAATAAATAGCGCCGCGAAAAGTACGCGTGCTGCCGATAAGAGGAAGGTTAATGATAGGAAGGATTTGGAGGATGAAATCCTCAGCATTGACGAAGAAATAACTTCTGCTAACAATCCGCCAATAGTGCAAGCTGCTACCGAGAGGCACCGTGGAGAAGGGGCAGATGATTACATGAAAGTAATTAAAGTCCACGAGGATTACACCGAATATGAAGTCACAGTAGAGGTAAATAAAGCTGATGAAGAGGCCGTTTCACCAAAAGAGGAGATTGAATTAAAATCTAAGCCTGATGACAATACCGAGGAAGAACTTAGTGCCTGTCTCAGAAAAGCCTTTATGTTAGAACCTGATAGCGATCCGGAATGGTCGGATTCCGACGATAGTACAGAAGATGAAAGATACGCTAATATAGACAAAATTGAATATACTAACTTTCCCTGTTGTGCAAAAGTAGCGTACTTAAGCGAATCTGAAGTGGAGGAAGAGAGTAGTGATGACTCTAGTGAAGATGTATTTTTAGATGTAAAAAAAAGTGAATATACTTTTACTGAAAGAGGGTATGAGAAAATCAGTGAAACTAAAGGGGATGCAGTTAAGTACGATATTGTACCTAACGATGACGAAGTATCAAAACAAAATCCAGATGTTGAGACCGAACAAAGAAAGAAAGAGCCGCCTGACGACTCAGTGTTTATTTTGCGAAGAGTTCAAGTGAGCAAAGACTTTGAACTCCAGAGGCCTAAGAAGCCACCAGACTTGAGTGACTGTTTTATGAACCACAAAAGGCTGCCTTGTTAATAAAGAGACGAGCAGGGGCAGGATATTGTATGTGTATATATTATTATTATTATGCATGACTTTATTATTACGGTAACTCAATGTTATCTGAAAGTGAATTATTGTTTGTTGAATTAGAGCCTGGGGCAGATTCATATCGGATTTTGAAAATGTCATGAACACATTACATCATGAAACTACAGGATTCCCACCGGAAGAAATTTTGTTAGATAAAAGTAGTAAAAGTTTAATTGAAGAAAAATTAGAGTTTCCACCTTGTACAAGTTTGGGATTGAATCAAAAGAAAGAATTGGTAATAAAAAGGGCAAAGCAAAGAGCCGAATCTAGATCTAGAAGACACGATAAGAATCTAAAAGTTTCAAAATTTAAAATTGGAGATCATGTTCTTCTGAAAACCCACGAAAAATCTAGTGAACTAAACCATGAAATTTCAAAATTTAAATATATCTATAATGGACCATATATAATACAGAACATTCCACACGAAAATGCTTACTGCCTAATCTACCCAAAATCCAAAAGACCTTTAGGTGTAAGAAATATAGTGGATCTGAAACTGTATGTTTCCAGAAACGAGTAATTGTGCTGTATCTTATGCTGAACACAAATTGTTTCAAATGTAACTATTCTTTGTATATGTCTGTATACCATTGAAAGTTTACTAATGTAGTTATGTGAGTTTCAGATTACCAATTGTACTGTAACTGTAAAAATGTATGGAGGGAAGGACTGAAAGGAAAGGGTAAATGCTTTCAGACAGATAACAGGTGGAACTGTCAAAAATGAAAATGGGCAGTGTATGAACCAGAATAGGAAGGACTGCCAAATACCAATGAGGGCAGATAAATAGTCGATGGAAAATAGTAGATGTAATCCAAAGGAGGTGACAATATGAAGTGAAATGGACTGCCCAAATCCACATAATAGGCAGTAAATATGTGTAGTTAATTTTCTGAAAATTTTGTGTGTGTGTTTTGTTTAGTAAATTAGAAAATGGACTGCTATTCAAAGCAAGCAGCGACAAATTATTCTATAGTGTATACGAAATATGCATTTGTTTTTGTAGTTAAATATTTGCATTCCAGAATTTTAAATTATTTCGTTAAGAAATTTGGGAAAAATGATTAAATTGCTATTTTAGTAATGTTTAAATGGGAAGTTGGACTGTGCAAAAGGCACTTAAGTAAATAACAAGATATTGGTCTTAAGATATTAAAATAGTGTGAACCTATATACAGTGAGTGGAAGGAAATATGTAGTGTAAATCTTCTTGAACTTTTACGTAAAGATTCAGAACCAGTGTATCATTGTTAAATTTAGTGTTCCCATAAAATTTGGACTTAAGAAAATTTTCTGGAAACAGGGGCATGTGTAACAATAATGTACCTATAATAATTTTTTTCTTTATGTATTTAGATAAATGTTTCTTTCTGAATTTATGTGAAATAATGTAAATATTATTTTAAATTTTTTCTTTTCGTGTCATGTTAAAGAAACTGTACACAACTTTTGAAATGAATGTCATTACTTATGTTAGATTTTAAGCAATTTGATAACCAAAGGAAAATGTATTTAATGTTAAAACTATTGTAAAATGTGTAAATTGTAATTTAAACACTTGGTCCATACGTAGGTAATGCATTAGAATATGTGTAGTAGAAAACCTGTGGTGAATACCCTACCTGTAGGGGCGCGGGAAAAGGTGGATGCAGGCGAGTGCGGGAAAACGCACACTGGCGCGGTTCGGCACAACGGGCTCAGTGAAACAGTCGGAGTTGAGTATCGGTCAGAGGAACAAGTACTGTACCGAGGAGGCTATCTAGGAAAAGTGGATTCCATTGAGCCTCGGATGGGCCGATTCCGACGACTACTTGGCATGGCTATATTCTCAGGCACAAAACTGGAAAGATTACGACGCCAAGAAGAATGAAAGTGCCGATACTGTGAGAGCCTTAGCCGTGCTTGTATGTGTGCTGTGCTGCCCGCTATCTCGCTGCCCGCCATCCGCCGCAACTACGTGCACAGGTCAAACATTTATTTCATCTTTAGAAGTGTATCTGTGTGGACCAGTGTTGAAACTGTTCTAACTGTTCAATAATAACGTGACCTTTATCAGAATTGCCTTAGCCGTTACTTATCCTTATCATTGACCTAGACAGGGTCCTTACCACATATTGTGTAACCCGAGTATCCTGAATTGAAAGTTTACAGTTAGTACTAAATTATCTGCAGACCAATTTATGCTATAAAGACGTTCAAGGTTAGGAGTGCAAATGTAAATGTTAGTAAAGAACAACAGTGTGATTAAATTGAAAGATAAAATTTGAATTGAGCTAGCAATGTTGTTTAATTAATTTGAGACTGAAAGAATGATAACTAATCGATTCCGTAAAAATAAGACAAAAGATTAATTCTTCACAGATTGATAACTTTGAGTGTTAATTTACCTTCAGAACTTGCTAGTTTCATGATAACTACCATAACAGTTTCAGGGCCACCCCCCCCCCTTTTTCTTGCCTATTCTTGCACAATTTGAAGCGTACTGATCAGAATTGAACAGTAAAATTAATTTCTATATTAAACCTAAGTGTATTAGTATTTTTTCCAATTTTAATAGTGACATTGTATGTGTGTGTTCAAAATTGCTGATTCTAGGGTAATCTATGCCCGATTTCAGTCTGATCAATATACGAAGTGCAGCTTGTAGTAATCATTGCTGTGTGGTGTTGTGTAATTTTAGCTCGTACGAATTAATGCAAAAGAAGAAAACCTTAGTTCAGTAGATTCTTTCTGGTTCTAAATTTTGCTATAAAACGCAACATTACTACGTGTTGTTATGCTTGTACATGCACATACTTGTACAGGGAAAAACTCACTCAATACCTAATTAGGCTGGCGACCGTATTATTAATCATTGGTAGTATCTACTGTGTGTACTTCTTGTCCATGCGAACGCGTAATTATACTTTACATTTGCTTGACGCATCACTGTAGTTACTGACTGAATATAAGTCCGAATTGCTTCCATTAGGTACACGCGGTCAACTTATGTACTAAATCCTTGTTTACAAGGTGAAGCCCGTGAACTTATTACAGTACAGGCTTTATTGAGCTAACGCACGTCCGGCAGGGCGGTAGTGTTACAGGTTGTTGGTTGGTTATTCAGCCGTCCCTAGGTCGTGTTGCAGCCCGATTGTTTAGTGTTACGCATTGCTGCCTGTCTCACCTAAACTGTTGTTAGTTTCCTCCCCAGGCCGACCCTTGCAACACTTCTGAGCACCACTGTTTGTTGTTTGTGATTGTCATTTTATTTTGTCTCAGGTACTGTGCCAGGCCTTCAGCCATGTGTTAATATTGTCTGTTTCATGTTAAGTTATGGCCTTCAGCCGAACTTCATAACAACTTTAAGATTAGGCCTTCAGCGGTGTTTCATTTAAAATTCTTGTTGCTCTGTATATAGGCCTTCAGCCGTGTTTCTTTCAGAATTTGTGGCTTTAAAATGTACATCCTTGTCTGTAAAGTTCAAATGGCTCTGAGCACTATGGGACTTAACATCTGTGGTCATCAGTCCCCTAGAACTTATAACTACTTAAACCTAACTAACCTAAGGACATCACACACATCCATGCCCCAGGCAGGGTTCGAACCTGTGACCGTAGCGGTCACGCGGTTCCAGACTGAAGCGCCTAGAACCGCACGGCCACACTGGCCGGCTTTGTCTGTAAGGTTTACTTTTAATTATCTTGAATCATTGAAACGGCCTTCAGCCGTGTTCTGTAAATGTTTATCTTAAGGTTGTCTTTAATTATTCTTGAGTAATTGTTTGGGCCTTCAGATGACAAGATATTTCAAGTTTTCTTGAGATGTTTTTCTGTTGTACTGTGTAAAAGCTTATCTTTAAAGCCTATCTTTTATTATGCAAAGAAAAATTTTTATTGGGTCTTCAGCCGAAGAATTAACTTGAATTTTCCTTAATATGGCCTTTAGCCGGAATTTGTAAATGTTTGGCTTTTAAAGAATTCCTTAGCTGATCTGAAATATTATTTCGGCCTTTAGCCGAGAAGATATTGTAATTTTGCTTAAGTAAGGCTTTCAACCATTACTTTAAATCCTGGTGTTTTAAAAGCAAATTTATTCTGGAGAAGTTACTTGGGCCCTCAACCGTGAATTGGTCTTTGTTGTTTTATAGAGAAAACTGTGCAGTAGTTTGAGCAATAAAGTTGTCTGTGTTCTGGTAAAACTAACAGTAATTGACCTTGGCCCCTTTCCACAACCTGATCCGCTCTTTCCAGCGAATCCAAATCTCAGATATGCTACTTTTGGATGTGTAATATAAGAAACTTATTAGCTGATAATAGCCTTGTTATACCAAGTGAGAAGGTCTCAGTAGAAACTCGAACTGTTCTCATATGAAATGGTGTGTGTTTAAGTAGATTTGTCGTGTTTATGTGTTTTTATATATTAGTTGGAATGTGCGTGTGCGACTGAGGACACAACATGATATTCAGTAGTTGTTTTTTGTGTGATCGTTGGTAGTTGTATATTCTGTGTGATAACTTAGATACACACACTTAGCGTTGTACAGGTTACATACTGACTGAGGATTTTATAAAAATAATATATGATTTTAGCTCTGCCTGATGATTAAAACTTATGGTTGTAAATATATCAATAGAAATATAATGTAGTCCATTTCTGCTTGAGTGCAGTATTCCATAGATACCTCAGTACGTTACATTCTTTAGTTTTAAACATGGTTTATACATAAAATTCATTTCATACATAAAACACTTTGAGTGTAGCTTTACATAAAGAAGACAATATACTTCTACCTACACATAATGAGACGAATAATACTTTTCTGCTTGTGTACATTACACTACAATCAATATACATTGTATCGTTGGAGAGAAGGTGTCTCAGAATAAAAGATCTTTGAGCCTTTTCTTCCCAAGTGATGTTACCTACAGGGTGTTTCAAAAATGACCGGTATATTTGAAACGGCAATAAAAACTAAACGAGCAGCGATAGAAATACACCGTTTGTTGCAATATGCTTGGGACAACAGTTCATTTTCAGGCAGACAAACTTTAGAAATTACAGTAGTTACAATTTTCAACAACAGATGGCGCTGTGGTCTGGGAAACTCTATAGTACGATATTTTCCACATATCCACCATGCGTAGCAATAATATAGCGTAGTCTCTGAATGAAATTACCCGAAACCTTTGACAACGTGTCTGGCGGAATGGCTTCACATGCAGATGAGATGTACTGCTTCAGCTGTTCAATTGTTTCTGGATTCTGGCGGTACACCTGGTCTTTCAAGTATCCCCACAGAAAGAAGTCACAGGGGTTCATGTCTGGTGAATAGGGAGGCCAATCCACGCCGCCTCCTGTATGTTTCGGGTAGCACAAAGCAATCACACGATCATCGAAATATTCATTCAGGAAATTAAAGACGTCGGCCGTGCGATGTGGCCGGGCACCATCTTGCATAAACCACGTGGTGTTCGCAGTGTCGTCTAAGGCAGTTTGTACCGCCACAAATTCACGAAGAATGTCCAGATAGCGTGATGCAGTAATCGTTTAGGATCTGAAAAATGGGCCAATGATTCCTTTGGAAGAAATGGCGGCCCAGACCAGTACTTTTTGAGGATGCAGGGACGATGGGACTGCAACATGGGGCTTTTCGGTTCCCCATATGCGCCAGTTCTGTTTATTGACGAAGCCGTCCAGGTAAAAATAGGCTTCGTCAGTAAACCAAATGCTGCCCACATGCATATCGCCGTCATCAATTCTGTGCACTATATCGTTAGCGAATGTCTCTCGTGCAGCATTGGTAGCGGCGCTGAGGGGTTGCCGCGTTTGAATTTTGTATGGATAGAGGTGTAAACTCTGGCGCATGAGACGATACGTGGACGTTGGCGTCATTTGGACCTCAGCTGCAACACGGCGAACGGAAACCCGAGGCCGCTGTTGGATCACCTGCTGCACTAGCTGCGCATTGCCCTCTGTGGTTGCCGTACGCGGTCGCCCTACCTTTCCAGCACGTTCATCCGTCACGTTCCCAGTCCGTTGAAATTTTTCAAACAGATCCTTTATTGTATCGCTTTTCGGTCCTTTGGTTACATTAAACCTCCGTTGCAAATTTCGCCTTGTTTCAACAACACTGTGTTCTAGGCGGTGGAATTCCAACACCAGAAAAATCCTCTGTTCTAAGGAATAAACCATGTTGTCTACAGCACACTTTCACATTGTGAACAGCACACGCTTACAGCAGAAAGACGACGTACAGAATGGCGCACCCACAGACTGCGTTGTCTTCTATATCTTTCACATCACTTGCAGCGCCATCTGTTGTTGAAAATTGTAACTACTGTAATTTCGAAAGTTTGTCCGCCTGAAAATGTACTGTTGTCCCAAGCATATTGCAACAAACGGTGTATTTCTATCGCTACTCGTTTAGTTTTTATTGCCGTTTCAAATATACCGGTCATTTTTGAAACACCCCGTATGTACTAGCGTCTTAACATATGGTATCACTGCTTGTGTAGGTGCTTCGTTTTATGATTGTTACTACAATATGTGTTGTTCGGGGCTGTGTTATGACGTGCAGTGCCATACATTATTGGTTTGGTTCTCTTACATGTTGATCGCTTCAGAGTCATGTTCACTTCGTCTGTTGGTTCCTTTCTCGTTGCCAGAATCTATGGTCGTGCTTGTGTCCTTGCTCATGGTTTCTTGTGTTGTTTGCGCTTGTCTATGTCTCCTTCCATACGGGTTCTGGCGCCATTATTCTTCATGTAGTGAGTTCGATATAAGTTCGTTTGCGCTATTTATTGTGTTCCATTCATCGGAACTGCGCATTGTTGTGGTGGTGGTGGTTAGTGTTTAACGTCCCGTCGACAACGAGGTCATTAGAGACGGAGCGCAAGCTCGGGTTAGGGAAGGATTGGGAAGGAAATCGGCCGTGCCCTCTCAAAGGAACCATCCCGGCATTTGCCTGAAACGATTTAGGGAAATCAGCGCATTGTTGTGGCTATGTCATTGTTTTCCTGTATATATCTCACATGTCCCACAGCGTTGCATTGTAGTGTGACATGTTCTGCTGTCCCCGATTCTCCGTAAAAGTATATATCATTGTTAGTTATTCCGATGCGGTTTAAGTGTACCAGCCCGTGGCCGGTCAGGGAGTGGACCATCCTCGGCTTGGGTCGTCATGTTTTAGCCATAAGCTTAAACGTACGTCAGGGAGAAAAGAGCATACTCGGCACCACTTGTCAAATGCCTCCCACTTTCTCTGCCTTGTCTGAATCCGCCATTGTTTCCTTTGTGCTTGTTTTGTTTATAATGTTGGTACCTATAGCCTCGGTGATTTTATCGAGCTCGCCCCTCTCAGCCTAGTAAAGTGCGGCTTTATATCGTATTGCTGTATCTATAGGGCAAGACCCCTTCACAAAGCAAAGCGCCTCTTGTGGAGTTAGAGGCTCCGCTTATTTTCAGGAATACACCACGCTGACCGCGTCTTGCTGTTGCCTTTTTAGTCTGTATGTTCAGTCTGTGAACCCAAGCACTTGCGGCAAGCATACGAGGGTTTCCAATATCGCTAGTGGTATGTACTTATCGTATTAAAAGGTAATTTTTACCGCATTGTATTGAGTTTTGCTCGTTTGTGCCTAGTTCTGGAGGCTTTGTTAACTGTTTGAAATGTTCGTTGAAAGTCTGTTTTCCGTCAACATGCAGTTCCCGATAGCTTGTGGCCTGCTTCTTCTGTATGCTAGTACTGTCTAACTTTAGAGTTAGGTTCCTCTGTAGTGTCTCTCTGAGCAGTAAACACACAGTTACTTGGCACTATTTTTATTTTATTTTATTTGCACCAATTGTTCATTTCCTGAAGCAGTTGCGTGCCTCTTGTCTCTAGTGCTCTTCTCGAGTTGACTGACGCCACTACGAGCAGGGCATTTGTGTACACTGGCTCGATTACGGCTCTGAGCACTATGGGACTTAACATCTATGGTCATCAGTCCCCTAGAACTTAGAACTACGTAAACCTAACTAACCTAAGGACAGCACAAAACACCCAGCCATCACGAGGCAGAGAAAATCCCTGACCCCGCCGGGAATCGAACCCGGGAACCCGGGCGTGGGAAGCGAGAACGCTACCGCACGACCACGAGATGCCGGCTCGATTACGATGTCCCAAAATATTTGTCCACAGATCGAGCCTTGCGGAAACCCCTTTGTTATTCTCTTGACAACCTCGCGTGTAGCAGCCCTTAGCATTAGTCGACGAGGCTATTGTAGAGGGAAGCTGATATCCGCATTTACCTTAACCTCGGACGGCCACCACAGGTTGTCAAAAGCCCCGGCAATGTCGACTAGTATGGCGGTCACGTATTTGTCAGTGTTTTGTTGTTGGCGTCTTCTATTGGTCTTCCTCCCCTGACACTGAATTAATGAGATGTTAGGCCGAAGAGGCGTGTGTGACATTGTTGGCCGTCACTTATGAGCTTTCCCTGTACCTTGGCGAGAACGTTTTAGGCAGGACGGTGTGTACGTTTTTGGGTCTGTTGGCTCTTTGTCTTTCGATTTCCTGATTATTACAACATCAGCAGCTTTCCAGAGGTTTTCAATCCTGCCTGTTAGTAGGGCGTCCCCCCCCCCCCCTGAACCATGAACTTTGCCATTGGTGGGGAGGTTTGCATGCCTCAGCGATACAGATAGCCGTACCGTAGGTACAACCAAAACGGAGGGGTATCTGCTGAGAGGCCAGACAAACGTGTGGTTCCTGAAGAGGGGCAGCAATCTTTTCAGTAGTTGCAGGGGCTACAGTCCGGATGATTGACTGATCTGGCCTTGTAACACTAACCAAAACGGCCTTGCTGTGCTGTTACTGCGAATGGCTGAAAGCAAAGTGAAACTACAGCCGTAATTTTTCCCGAGAGCTTTACTTTATGGTTAAATGATAATGGCGTCCTCTTTGGTGAAATATTCCGGAGGTAAAACAGTCCCCCATCCGGATCTCCGGGCGGGGACTACTCAGGAGAACGTTGTTATCAGGAGAAACAAAACTGGCGTTCTACGGGTCGGAGCGTGGAATGTCAGATCCCTTAAACGGGCAAGTTGCTTAGAAAATTTAAAAAGGGAAATGGATGGGTTGAAGGTATATACAGTGGGAATTAGTGAAGTTCGGTCGCAGGAGGAACAAGACTTGTGGTTGGGTGAATACAGGGTTTTAAATACAAAATCAAATAGGGGTAATGCAGGAGTAGATTTATGAATAAAAAAATATGAATGCTGGTAAGCTACTACAAATAGCATAGTGAACACATTATTGTGGCCAAGATAGATACGAAGCGCACGCGTACCACAGTAGTACAAGATTATATGCCAACTAGCTCTGCAGATGAAATGTATGATGAGATAAAAGAAATTATTCACATAGTGAAGGCAGCCGAAAATTTAATACCCGTGGGTGACTGGAATTCCATAGTAGGAAAAGGGAGAGGAGGAAACGTAGTAGATGATTCTGAATGGGGGTAAGAGGAAGCAACCTGGTAGAATTTTGCACAGAGTATAACTTAATCATAGCATTTGGTTCAAGAATCATGGAAGAAGCCTGGAGATACTGGAAGGTATCAGATAGATCATATAATGGTATGTCAGAGATTTAGGAATCAGGTTTTAAATTGTAAGACATTTCCAGGGGCAGATGTGGACTGTGACCACAATCTGTTGGTTACTAACTGTAGATTAAAAATGGAGAAACTCCAGAAAGGTGGGAATTTAAGGAGATGGGATTTGGATAAACTGACAGAACCAGAGGTTGTAGAGCATTAGGGAATGATTGACAAGAAGGGGGGGAATAAATACAGTATAAGAATAATTTAATTGTTAAAAGGAGAAAATACAAAAATACAGTAAATGAAGCAGGCAAAAAGGAATAGAAACGTCAAAAAAAAAAGGAAAGAGATCGATAGGAAGTGCAAAATGGGTAAGCAGGGATGGCTAGAGGACAAATGTAGGGATGTAGCGACGTATATCATTAGGGGTAAGATAGACACTGCCTACAGGAAAATTAAAGAGACCTTTGGAGAATGAATATCAAGAGCTCAGATGGAAACCCAGTTCTAAGCAAAGAAGGGAAAGCAGAATGGTGTAAGGAGTATATAGAGGGTTTATACAACGGCGATGTCATTGAGGACAATATTAAGGAAATGGAAGACGATATAGATGGAGATGAAATTGGAGATACGAGACTACGTGAAGAGTTTGACAGAGCACTGAAAGACCTAAGCCGAAACTAGGCCCCGGGAGTAGGCAACATTCCATTAGAACTACTGATAGCCTTGGGAGAGCCGGCCCTGACAGAACTGTACCATCTATCAGCAGTTCTGTCGACCACGGTTGTTTCTATCTCCACCCGGTTTTTGCACGTGGTATAGCTGCTCCCTGTGCTCTTTGTATGACCCCTCTCAGGACATGAATTTTGTAATCTATACTGCCTTGCACAGTGTGTAGCGAGCACGCCTCAACAACGTCTTGAACTTTTTGCCGGTTGCCTCTTCCTATGAGTACATGCCACTGCAATTCATGGTCCATATTATGTGTATAGACGTGTTTGTGTCAGGTTATGACGACTGTGTTGTGGTCGCTGTGTGTGACTCTATCTAGTACCGGCAGTGGCGTCTCCGCAGTAGGTAGATGGCTGTCCATCCCCTTCAATATGAAGAGATTGCACTCATTCACCACGTCAAGCACCATTTGTCTTTTGTCGTCAGCTCTCAATTCCACAAGGAGGATCTTGCGTTGATATCGGTAGTTTCTTTCCATTCCTCTGCTGTGTTTCTTTGTACTCTGAAACTCTGCTCTTTGGGTAACTTTTATTTTTCTCGCCCTGAATAATGTGCCAGCCGGGCTATTTTGATGGCTGGAGTTGGGGACCTCTGGTAGTCTTTTCTAGCTCGCCTTGTCCGTCTTCTAACGCCAGTCAGCTCAGATGACTATGGCATCTCCTTATTTGATATGATGGTAGTTTTGCGGGTACATTCAAGTTGTGCTACTAAATTGTTTCTTGGAATGTTTGCCCCCTCAGACCTACACTTCCTAACACTCTATTGGCAATGGATACGGTTTCACATACGCTGCTCCAATTTGCTTCCTTAAAAATTAAATCTTTCTGCTCTTCTGTTTGTTAATGTGATGTCTATGTTAGCAGCCGCGCCAGCTCAGTTGTGTTAGGTCTCAGGCAGTTCAGAAACAATCTCCGCTAACTGCTAAGTTCTTGAATAATGTGTAAAGAACCTCTCCTCTATCATCTGTGTGTATGCTGAACAAGAGGGCTTTTTTCGCATTTCTATCTGGTCTTATCAATAAGTTTGTACCACGAGCGCCAGTCAGCACCATTAAATGGCATCGCTTACCGTATCGCCCTTACTTAACAGAACTAGCTCGTCCCCGATCAGCGACTGCCGTTATCAGCTCCCGCCAGCTAGACGTCGTAGGGCCGGAGTTGGCTGCCCGTATAACACCGCTTTCAGCGCAATCCTCTGCGTGGCCCGTCGGCATCTCTAGGCCAACTTTAGGCACAGCTGAATAGCGAGCTCTGCCTCAGCGGCATGACACCGGGCGTCAGCCCAGCAGGAACACTCCACTCCGAGCCACGTTGGGCCGTTTACTGCCGTCAAAACTTTCCTGCTCTTGCGTCTCCTCAGAGCTTTTGTAGCGTCTGGTGAAGTCCTGTCGAGGCAGCGGCCAGAATCCACAAACTCTTAGCACCGTAACCCGACTGTACGAATCGAGCGCTCGCCGGTCCTTCGGTGACGTGACACACGATTCCTAGGCATCATCATTGATGAGAAGTGGAATTTCGGGAAACACATTGAAACCATAACTCAGAAAGCCCTTCAAGCATTGAACAATCTCATATCCAACGGACATAAAAGATTTCATCTCCCCCCTCATCTCATAAAACTCCACCATAACAGCATATTAACATCAATAGTGGGCTCGGGAGTCTGGGCACACAGGATCAAGAGGGTTGTGCCCGCCATGACAGTGAGAGGTATTCAAAGGAACACGATACTTAGATCTGTGGGGGCTTATAGAACATCACCAGGGGGAGCGCTGTTGGTCATAATGGGGCTCTGCCCCCTGGACATCAAAATCAGAGAGCAGGCCGCGTGGTTCTGGATTAAGAAGGGAAATCCAACGAAGATAGAAGAGATTTTAGGTACTGGGGCTAGGGAGAAGGGTGAAATTCGGCAAACGGGAGAACAACTATGGCAAAAACTATGGGTGACGGACGAAACAGGGCGTAGGACATATGAACTGATTCCAAACATTAGGGAACGACTAAAAAGCTAAATACTTTGAACCCACCAGAGGACTAATCCATTTTATCACTGGACATGGGCCTTACCCGACATACTTACGTCGGTTCGGAAAAAGGGCCACACCCACGTGTGAATGTGGTGAACCGGAGGGCACTCCCGATCATGTGATTTTCGAGTGTCCCGTCTTCAATGATGTTGCTTCCACACTACGTGACCAACTACCTGACCATGACACATACCACCTCATAAGACAACGAGACACTTTTCAAACACTAAGTAAACTAGCAGACGAGGTATCACGAAAAGTGCTAAAAGAATACATGAGGGAAATAAACTAATCAACACAAATTACAATAAAACTAGAGAAATTCTGGTATTAAACACGCGCCCTACTCCCATACCGCCTGCCCTTGGACAGGCCGACCTTCACAGTCTGGGATACACCACGTGCGGGATTAGGGGGAGTGGGGAATAACATCAAGGACTAGACGATGCACCGGAATTGACTAGGGTTAGAACTACATAGTAGAAATTAGATTAGGAAACTAGTATTAGGAACCTGCAGCGAATAACATCCTAGCTCGATGGGCAAGGCAATAAAGTAGATTTATATACATATTTCTGACACATCTGTGACGCTGCAGGCAGTAGAGTTAGTTAAAATATTAGAAGTTAAAAACTAATAAGTGTAAGAATAGCTGCCCATTGTAATTAGAGTACAGCTGTAGCTCACAACCCACTACATTGTAATTAGCTGCTAATTGTATCTAACATAGTTAGAAAGTAAGACGCACTAATGATATTAGGAAGTGGGTTAGGATGTATATTTACTATTATTGTTGGTTAATATAGATTTTTTTTAAAAAAACTCTTAGCACCATACAATGCGCGAGACATATCACGCGACAAATTGCTCCATAGACTTCCTCAGAAGCTGTACCACTGTTCAGTGCCCTCAGGCCATCTGCCTACCTTCAAAAGCTCCCACATGTGACCGCTGGACTGGACCACAGTCAGTCATTGCAACGTCTCCCATATCTTCTGTAAAAAAAAAAAAAAAATGGTTCAAATGGCTCTGAGCACTATGGGACTGAACATCTATGGTCATCAGTCCCCTAGAACTTAGAACTACTTAAACCTAACTAAACTAAGGACGTCACACAACACCCAGTCGTCACGAGGCAGAGAAAATCCCTGACCCCGCCGGGAATCGAACCCGGGACCCCGTGCTTGGGAAGCGAGAACGCTACCGCGAGCTTCTGTAAAAAAGACAGCAGCAAAGTCTAGAGCAATGTTCATCAAACATGTTTGCTTAAGAGCCAGTATTTACACTGTAGGGTGACACAATGGGCTACAAAGGAAAGGGAGGGGGTCAGGGATGGGACAGTAAATTGGCCACTCAGAGACAAATACAGTTTTCACCACAGCATGATTATTAAATCCATATGGTATAAGGAATCACACCAAGTATTTTTAACTGTTCAGTTGTTTTCGGAGTCTTCAGTCAATATATTTAATGAAAAGCAAAATAATATACTGGAACTAGATCCATTTTTCTAAAGGCTTACATAATGACCAGTTTTCCGTATCTAACAGGGTACAATGGCCAGTGCCATCTCAACGGGATGCCGTGATTGATTTTTCGATTTCCATCACATTTTCTAGGTTCCTTCCTATCTGAAAGGATACCAAGCGGCTGCATAAGCCCAGTTTCAGTAGGACTTTTGTCTCTGTCGGTATACAGCAGAGCAGAGACAATTTTAAAAGATATAACTTCGTTAATTAAAAACGTCACACAGTGACAGAATGGTGGATGATAACTCTGTATATAAAAGGATATGGAAGTCAGTTTTATCTTTTGTATTGTGCGTGTTATGGAAGTAACTAATACTTATTGGGTTGCACACCTTGGCCTCTTCTCAACTTCATACCATGTCGGCATTAGTGATCCACAGAAGGAGCTATCAAACTGAATTAAATAACTAGAAACTACATTTGTAGGTCAAAATTCATTCTTTGAAGTTTGGTATTATAAAAATTTACTTCTCTTTGTACAAGTGAGGTAACAAGAATTATACAAATGACTTATCTTACGTCACAGGAGTCAAAAAGAAAAAGATATTTCTAAAAAATAATGGAACTCGCTTTCTGTGTCACATCATTAGCACATCTTTCCCTACAGATTTTACTGTTAATTATTAACCTAAATTATGATTTTACATTAGTTAATAACAATAATTGCAGTATGAGACGTGATCACAAATATTTAATAAATGTTTTGAAAACCATTTTTCTTATACTCATTGCATTGTGTTACAACAGCCGTAATTTGATGTTGTATTACTTGGTACAAACATGTTCCACATTTGTAGACAGTCCTCTTTGTAATGCGCAATCACATATCCACGTTAGTTCCGTTTGACATTTTTACCATAGCAGCTGATAAGTGCTAATTGCGCGCGCTCGTGACTTGTCATCATTAGGAGACAAACAATAAAACATTCTGCCTCTCATCCCTATTAACCCAGCATAGCAGCGCTGCAAAACCACTCTGCCCCTGACGTAAGCGGTGAACTTTACTTAGTACACCGAATAATTCACCAACGTCAGTTGAAATTAAACACGTCTAAAGCACGGCTGACAACCGCGGATCGCAGAAACACTTCAGGGCGTGCTGCATGTGGCCCGTGGGCAGCAGTTTGACGACTGATGGTCTAGAGTGAAAGAGGATAACGACATACATGAAAAATCCACACTTCAAATTTCTATTGGAGCGAAACTAGATTTATTCTTCTTCCAATAACCCTCTTCAAGTCCACTTCATTTGTTATACAACGCCTCCAGCCAGCCAGTTTCTCTTCACTCTTTTAGCCGGCCTCTTACTTAACAGTCCGCCTACACTCGCTAACATCAACACCCACCTCGAAAACCAGCAATAAATTAAGACATTTCCCACGGACTTCCGAACACTTCTGAAATCTCCACATCTAGAGAACAACCTTAAGGGTCACTGACTACGAACTTCCGTAATACGCCTCTACACCACCTCCGCACAGCGAGCTTAAAATCTTCTCCTACACATTACCAAGAGCACCGGCCAAACCCTCGATTTTAGAGGCGACACTCCTTTGATATGGTGAAGCTTCGGCGATTCAACCTCCACAGAAGAAAGAAGTCAGTACAATTTGCTATTTCCTGATTACGCACGCTGCTGACTGCCGACTCTTTCAGTACTTTTGTTTCCTAAAGCTACTTCGAAATGCGTACCGTTCTATGGGAACACTCACCTATGAAAACCTCCTGGTCACGCCAGGCCACAAACGTTAACCGGATTAATTACAGAGCCCATTTCGCCGCCGGTCAGTGTGGCCAAGTGGTTCTTGGCGCTTCAGTCTGGAACCGCACGACCGCTACGGTCGTAGGTTCGAATACAGCCTCGGGTATGGATGTATGTGATGTCCTTAGGTTAGTTAGGTTAAATGTAATTCTAGGGGACTGATGACCTCAGATGTTAAGTCCAATAGTGGTCAGAGCCATTTGAACCATTTTTCCATTTCGCCAAAGGCGTGACAACAGTTCCTGTCCCCTAACGACCGGGAAACAGTGACCGACGATAGCCGACTCTTCTGGCCCAGAAATGATCGGTTACATGGTGGCTGGAATCCTGACAAGGAGCTTGGGTTGCACACTCGTCCTACCCACCAGGTGGATTGGTCTGTTGTTACCACAAATACTGTAACTTTGCTTGTTTTGGTTCTGCTCCCCACTAGGGAAACCACGTGCTTGGTGTGAGGAGGTCAGCACGGCCACCTTGACAAGACTACACCTGCTCCCCTACCCTCCACCGAGGCTGACACTATCCCAATGGATTCCATTACTTTACATTTAATACGTTTGCAGTACCCCCATTAGCTAACACTAAGGCAAGTTCTTTGTGAACAGTTGCCATAATCGAGATATAAAATCATAAACATACCTAAGCAGTGCTGACAACAGAAATTAACAAATGGATACTAACAACAACGCAGATAAAACTAAGTAAACAGTGAATAACACACATCTAATTTTTTTCGTTCCAAATGAAGAACAGCCATCAGAGAAATCCTCATCAGAGATGAGCCGTGCTGGCTCATTTCACTGTCGGTAACTTATAGCTGGCGTCTCAACATAGGGCACGGATTACTCTCTTGTGCGGTTATCGCAGCCTCGCCTAGTCTTCAAAAGTGGCCGCTAGAGTCGCGTCTGGAGAGAGAGAGGTCTCCGAAAAGTGCGGCTCATGGTAGTTTTTGCACAGTGTGGAGCCGGGGGCAGCAGCAGTGGCTGGAGCAACGGACACGTGGTGCAGATCGGCACGACGACTTGTTCTGGGTCGTCGTTCACTCTTCTTCGCCAAGACTGGGGAGAAGGCAGAGGTCAAAGACCTGGTTCGCTTATGTTGTGCTCAGCTAGTTTTTCAGCTCAGTGCAGCAATTTCCTGCTCCACAAGTTGTTTGAACAGGTGTTCGTGTTTATGTTCATTGAGGCGTCATGCACGCCTTCTTACTTTGTGATTTTGGGAATAGTGTATTGGCCTGTCTGATATGTGTGATTCTGAAGTAATTTTAATCTGCTGGCCAGCCTTCTCTCTCAAAAAAATTGTCATGATTAATGTTGCTACGGTTATATAATGTGCCCAGTTATCACGCAGAGTTATAACGGGGTCTACGCCTTATCTAGTTTATATTCTTTTTTTAAATTGCTGACTTTAAAATACACTCCTGGAAATGGAAAAAAGAACACATTGACACCGGTGTGTCAGACCCACCATACTTGCTCCGGACACTGCGAGAGGGCTGTACAAGCAATAATCACACGCACGGCACAGCGGACACACCAGGAACCGCGGTGTTGGCCGTCGAATGGCGCTAGCTGCGCAGCATTTGTGCACCGCCGCCGTCAGTGTCAGCCAGTTTGCCGTGGCATACGGAGCTCCATCGCAGTCTTTAACACTGGTAGCATGCCGCGACAGCGTGGACGTTAACCGTATGTGCAGTTCACGGACTTTGAGCGAGGGCGTATAGTGGGCATGCGGGAGGCCGGGTGGACGTACCGCCGAATTGCTCAACACGTGGGGCGTGAGGTCTCCACAGTACATCGAAGTTGTCGCCAGTGGTCGGCGGAAGGTGCACGTGCCCGTCGACCTGGGACCGGACCGCAGCGACGCACGGATGCACGCCAAGACCGTAGGATCCTACGCAGTGCCGTAGGGGACCGCACCGCCACTTCCCAGCAAATTAGGGACACTGTTGCTCCTGGGGTATCGGCGAGGACCATTCGCAACCGTCTCCATGAAGCTGGGCTACGGTCCCGCACACCGTTAGGCCGTCTTCCGCTCACGCCCCAACATCGTGCAGCCCGCCTCCAGTGGTGTCGCGACAGGCGTGAATGGAGGGACGAATGGAGACGTGTCGTCTTCAGCGATGAGAGTCGCTTCTGCCTTGGTGCCAATGATGGTCGTATGCGTGTTTGGCGCCGTGCAGGTGAGCGCCACAATCAGGACTGCATACGACCGAGGCACACAGGGCCAACACCCGGCATCATGGTGTGGGGAGCGATCTCCTACACTGGCCGTACACCACTGGTGATCGTCGAGGCGACACTGAATAGTGCACGGTACATCCAAACTGTCATCAAACCCATCGTTCGACCATTCCTAGACCGGCAAGGGAACTTGCTTTTCCAACAGGACAATGCACGTCCGCATGTATCCCGTGCCACCCAACGTGCTCTAGAAGGTGTAAGTCAACTACCCTGACCAGCAAGGTCTCCGGATCTGTCCCCCATTGAGCATGTTTGGGACTGGGTGAAGCGTCGTCTCACGCGGTCTGCACGTCCAGCACGAACGCTGGTCCAACTGAGGCGCCAGGTGGAAATGGCATGGCAAGCCGTTCCACAGGACTACATCCAGCATCTCTACGATCGTCTCCATGGGAGAATAGCAGCCTGCATTGCTGCGAAAGGTGGATATACACTGTACTAGTGCCGACATTGTGCATGCTCTGTTGCCTGTGTCTATGTGCCTGTGGTTCTGTCAGTGTGATCATGTGACGTATCTGACCCCAGGAATGTGTCAATAAAGTTTCCCCTTCCTGGGACAATGAATTCACGGTGTTCTTATTTCAATTTCCAGGAGTGTATTTATTGAAACTGTGTTTCAAAATTTAATATTTGTTTTCACGATGTTTTAGAAGCTACTGGGCTCTGCTATCACTATTTTCCAGCCCTTTCAAGTATGTTGTGAGCTAAAGCAGATGCCAGACTGAGATTCATTGGAAGAATCCTAAGGAAATGCAATCCGAAAACAAAGGAAGTAGGTTACAGTACGCATGTTCGACCACTGCTTGAATACTGCTCAGCAGTGTGGGATCCGTACCAGATAGGGTTGATACAAGACATAGAGAAGATCCAACGGAGAGCAGCGCGATTCGTTACAGGATCATTTAGTAATCGCGAAAGCGTTACGGAGATGATAGATAAACTCCAGTGGAAGACTCTGCAGGAGAGACGCTCAGTAGCTCGGTACGGGCTTTTGTCAAAGTTTCGAGAACATACCTTCACCGAAGAGTCAAGCAGTATATTGCTCCCTCCTACGTATATCTCGCGAAGAGACCATGAGGATAAAATCAGAGAGATTAGAGCCCACACAGAGGCATACCGACAATCCTTCTTTCCACGAACAATACGAGACTGGAATAGAAGGGAGAACCGATAGAGGTACTGAAGGTACCCTCCGCCACACACCGTCAGGTGGCTTGCGGAGTATGGATGTAGACGTAGATGTAGATGTAGATGTAACACCCGAGAGAGTTCATTATTATATTATTTCCTGCAAGAAATTACAGCTTCCTTTCTGTAGTTTTCTATTAGCAAACCTTACTTTCTAGGGCTTATGAACTTACTGGCAACGTTCTACAGATGTGATCTTGGTTGAACCATAACTTTGCTTGTAGTATAATCGATTCACCTATCTTTATTATTGCTAACAGCAGTTACTAAGTTACTGGGAGAGTGTTTTGTGGCCGGACGCTGTGACCGTGCGGTTCTAGGCGCTTCCGTCTGGAATAGCGCAACTGCTCCAGTCGCAGGTTCGCATCCTGCCTCGAGCGTGGATGTGTGTGATGTCCTTAGTTGGGTTTAAGTGGTTCGAAGTTCTAGGGGACTGATGACCTCAGATGTTAAGTCCCATAGTCCTCAGAGCCATTTGAACCATATGAAGTGTTTCGTGTCGACCACTTCTCGCCGCGTGGATGTGGCTTACTTGTAGCCGTGTTCACGGCTCTCGAGCATTTCATAGCGCGGCTTGCTGTTTGTTTGCAGTTGCTCATCTTGGCGGTCAGCGCTCAAGCTGAGTACCTTATGTTATCTGATTTGCACCGTAAATGAAATTTTGCTGTCGGGAAAGACGCGTTTGATTAACTGGTTTCGCAAAAGTTTTCCCTTTAATGGTTAATACACATTGTAACCTTGTTCTAAGTTTATTGTAAACCTGTTGATGTTATACTTTGGCTTGCGTGCTTCATGTTTTGAAGAGATGTATCTAGAACTGGTTTAATTATTTTAATTGGCTGGTGTATTTAACATTGTTTAATTTAAAAATTTTTAAAGGCCAATATTGTTAAGGTCTTATTTCTTGAATGGGTTTGAGATTATTATTATTGTAATTCAACGGCAGTCTTACACACGATATTGAATAAAAATTATTCAAATGGCTCTATGGACTACGGGACTTAGTCCCCTAGACTTAGAAGTACCTAAACGTAACTAACCTAAGGACATCACCCACATCCATGCCCGAGGCACCTGCGACCGTAGCAGCAGCGCGGTTCCGGACCGTAGCGCCTAGAACCACTCGGCTACAGAGGCCGGCAATATGGAATACCTTCATCTTTGTAATGCCAAATCAAATTTAATTTTCTGATCTGTTTTTCAAACTGAACTTGTTGCTAGAACCGCTCGGCCACAGCGACCGGCAATATTAAATACCTTATTCTTTGCAATGCCAAATGAAATTTAATTTTCTGATCTGTTTTTAAAACTGGACCTGTTATCACCAAAAAGATATGTAAAAATAAACGTTGTTCTTCAGTGATAAAATAGGTCAGTCAAAATGGGCCTAGTCCTATCAAGTAATTTCCCTGATCCTGGTAATTAAAGATTTGAAGATGTACATAAGAAACAGCGCTGAAGTATCAGCTGCTTTGTAGAAGACACACAGCGACTTGATCAACAGCAAGCAGTGTTAAGGACCTTGCAGAGTAAAGACTAAAATTCGAAAACTGTATGTGTTCTCGTCTAACATTTACATTTCTGTGAAAGAAAAAAAGAAAGGAATTCCCTTGAAGAACGTGAAACACATACGGATGAAACACAGATTGGGGCAAATAGAAGTGGTCCCGAGGACTGAGTTCCAAGGTACAACGAAACACAGCAGAGGTAAGAAAATGCAGTACTTACCTAATTATAGCAAATATTGAAAGTGACTACCACTCATCACTTGCCGCTTTGGGCCCTGGTGAGCAAATTCTTTATGGTGGATCGCAGGTGGATTGCAGGAATTTCTGTGACCGTCGTTGCGATACACCTTAGATTTGAGGGCTTCCCATACAAAATAATCGCACACATACAGACCAGGCGACTTGAGTGGCCAGCTAGGGCCGCGAAAAATTGACATCTGCTAAGTACTCTGCCAGTCGTGAAGTTTGTGAGAATGTGCTCTAAGGTCCGGCCAGCTATATGAACACTTTCTCTATCGTGTTTGAAGTATTTGTAGGTTTTTTTTTTTCTCCTCCGTTAATCTTTCCACAAATAGTTTCAAAATACTGACAATGTAACGCGCCGAAGTCAGCGTCCGATGAAATAAGAAGGGATAAATATCGCGGAGTGCAGACACTGCACACCAAACCCCAAACTTCTGACCATGCAATGGTATTTTGTGGAAGTTATGAGGATTCTCCTCTACCGGGAACCTGTGAGTCTGCAAGCAATATAACCACTAAGGTGAAACCAGGCTTCATGAGATATAAAGAAAAGGTCCATGTCAAAGCCATTCATTGTTATCTCATTGAGCAGCCGGTCACAAACTGGAGGCGCTGACGAGCATTTACTGTTTTTAAAGCATGAAACAGTCGGTGGGGAAGCATGTGGAGGTCCAGGTGTAGTATTCATCTGCATGATCGACGTGATGTACCGGTCTTTTGTGACAGGCGTCAGGCTGATTTGGTAGGACTGTGATGCCTTTTCTGGTGAACTGTAGCCACATTTTCGGGTTGTGCGGGCAGGATTCAGAATTCTTTTGACTAGTATACAATTGGTCCAGCCTGATGCCATTTTCGGAATAAGCGATTCATAGCATTCTTTGCTGGCTCTTTTACATCATTAATCTTCTCAGCAAGTAACTGACATCACAGTTTCCAAGACTGAGTTGTCACTTAACGTTCCACAACGAACAAGCGCTGTTGTGATTTGAGTGTACTCCACTGTGAGTACCGTCGTCCCCTTTGCACTGCTCCACTGAGTGACACAGCCCGCACTACGCTGAGAATTCGTGCGGATCACGTGGAGAGCGTACAGGTGATGTGGGTGCCACGTGGTATGGTTATATGTATATATTCACGTCCAATCGCATCCACTCGTCCCGGCCACTTTTATTTGCCCCACCCTGTAAAACCAATTTGCTGTGTTCAGTCCCAGGCACAATCCTGATAATTTATTTGTAGTTACAGCAAACAATGACACCAGAGGATAGCTTTCAGAAAGGAAAGATGAATTATGTGGCATATATATGGTAGAGCAGCTCATTACGCAAGCAAAATGTGACACCCACACATCAGTTAACGAGAAATATGTCGCTATTAAGCGCTAGACGACAGGTGCTGAAATACTTTACTGAAGGCGAATTACATAGTGTGTAATATTTCAGACACACTCCCGCTCACAATCGACAACAAAAGGCCTCAAGGGGTCCCGTAAAAGGGCTCAATGAAACCAATCCTTTCCCTGGGTCGTTGATTCCCACACATTTCGCTGTCGATAACGACAGTTTACTGTGCGATGAGCACCAAGAAGATGTCCTTGACATTCTTTGACCCCAATTACACCCCTCGGACGTTTCAACCTTTCTATAACGAGACTGTGGGGCTGCATCCCCGCTGATATGATCGCATCACTTTGGAATCCAGGGCGACCACAACTTTTGCTCTCGTGAACAGTTTGGAACCAATGCAGTAAATGGTACTTACGCTTTTTCAGCCCTCCTGTTTTCCACCCTCCTGTGGCGTGGCTACCAGTGGTACAACTTCGTCCAGTTGATCTTTGGAACCATGCACGGTGTGATAACTTGCAATTATACACACTGCGCAACAGAATTATAGGTTCCCTTTTCCGAGACCCCACGTGCGTGAACAAAACGGTGGAGAGTCCTTCTAGAACACCTCAGTTAGGTGGCATTCTTGGTGCAGCCCATGCACCGATGTTGAATGCGTTAGAAATGTATATGTCAAAAATGAGGCTGTCGCCTGCGCTAGCTCTTCAGGGTCAGCAACCTTTTCGACACCTACGGCCAGAGCAGCGGCCAGGCCGAATTTGTGTCGAAATTTCTGACAGGTACATTTGTAACGCGCTGAATAAAGTTGCGTGGGTGGGACCGAGAACGTTGCCGAACTTGGCGTGGAAGTCTTAGTGGGACCCTCTGCCGTTTTGTTCACGCAGAGGTTAATGTTGCACTCTTGCGTGATGTTGCCACAAAAGGGCGGAGCACGCCAAATTTTGTACATCTCCATAACGCAACCTAGAGCTCGTTTCCTGTGGTTTCGCTAAATGTATCCGGGCATAAGTTGTTCGTTGAACAACGGTATTGTGTATATCCTGCTAGGTTACTTGCCTAGAAAGCTAGTTTACCAGTTGTAGCGACTTTCATCTCTACCGGTCACTAAACTCCTTACGCTTCTTTGGGAGTATAGAGCTCCTTCTCATCCAACGCTCTTGTTCCAAGAGGCAGTTTACTAAGCATTGGCTTAAAGAGCAGTAAATAGTAAACGGTATGGAATGGAGTGCTCCGCTGAACCAAGACAGACAGCACACCCGCCGTGTTTTTACGTTTCTCAGAGCTCAGAGCCGCGAGCTGGCACAGGGTTTTGGATCCACGAGCAGCGTCTCCGACAATAGAATTCACTACTGCCGTTCCCCCCTTTGTCTTACACTCGTCTGAATTTCTGTTCACGTTTAGAAATGTCTGTTTTAGTCAGATTATTTTACGTGTCTTAATTAAGTTTTCCCTCTTATTAAAGGCCTTCCCCCCGTTCGCGTTCCCCCTGACCAGAGTTTCAGTACCAGTAATTATCTCCGTTTCCTCGCCTTCTCTTAAACCTGATGCCTCCAATTATTTACGCTTGTTCGTTGCTCACAGTCCGATTTTGAGAGAGATCGTTTCATCGTACACTCGAGAGATGTATACGTGGCTTTTCGCAGCCAGACAGATTAATTAAATTCCTATATTCTCCCTCTATAACATATATTGTTACAGTTGCTACGTACCTTTCACTCGACCTACCTCAGCTGTACTACAGGAGGTTAGGCGTAATTCACGCGTTCAGAAATATACAATTTCGTAATTTTGTACAGAATTTTCACAGTTCTTCTTTACACAAGTTACGTATCACAAGACGTGAGTAACGCATCTATTTCCCTCCATAACTATCTATTTTCATTATTCCGCCAACAACAGTTACTTGACACTCCCACTGTTTCGGTCTCTTACTTGCTGTTCGAGACTGAAATATAAACGTACATATTACATTTTGGTTTTGAATTAAGCCTTTCTTTTTTAAGCTGTCAAAATATTATTTATTACGCTTATAATTTCAACACACGGTCATTGTCAAGCATTGTCGGATATTGAGACCCACCCGACAGCTTTAAGTTCCTCCGTGCTGGAACAGAGTTCCCAGCAGTCTAAGAATAAATGCTTAAGGTGGCACAAATATACCCACGGTTCCACACACCATGTAACCATATGTGAAGAAGCAGATCTAATAACGGCAAACAGCTAACATGATAGTAAAATCAGCATCCGCTATGAACACTTAAGTCAAAATCTCAAGTAGCAGATGTGGTCAAATAATCACTATGGCGGTCAAATTCATATTTTTCCCCTATGTCCTTTTATAATCTCATACATCTTTGGTGTAACAGTTATTTTTATGAAACTTCCTGGCAGATTAAAACTGTGTGCCGGACCGAGACTAGAAATCGGGACCTTTGCCTTTCGCGGGCAAGCTGTGAGGATGTGGCGTGAGTCGTGCTTGGGTAGCTCAGTTGGTAGAGCACTTTCCCACGAAAGGCAAAGGTCCCGAGTTCGAGTGTCGGTCTGGCACATAGTTTTAATCTGCCAGGAAGTTTCATATCAGCGCACACTCCGCTGCAGAGTGAAAATCTCATTCTAAGCCATGTCTCCGCAATATCCTTTCTTTCAGGAGTGCTAGTTCTGCAAGGTTCGCAGGAGAGCTTCGGGGGGTGGGGGGGTGGTGGGGGGGGGGGGGGGGAGTCGCAAGTGAGCATCAACAATATCGCTGTGAGAGAAGAACCGTCCGAGACCCGACTTCGTCATGTTTTCTGTGCAGTCCTAAAGGATCGACTGCACACCGACCAGCGCAGTGCCGCGAGACGGCATCAAGAAGGCGTTGACGCTCTCGCCAATGGAAAAGAGCGGTAGCCCCAAATCTTCAAGAAGACAGAGTTCAGCGCCTTGTTTCAACGTTGACATAACTAGCCACCCATCGCTGGTAGTAGTAGTAGTAGTAGTAGTAGTAGTGACTGGCGTATTGTGACGAGCCAGTTGCTCTGCCACCATTGACCAGACGTTTCCAATTGGTGAGAGACCTGGAGAACGTGCTGACGAGGGCAGCAGTCGAACATTTTCTGTATCCAGGAAGTTCCGCACAGGACCTGCAACATGCGGTCTTACATTATCCTGCTGAAATGTAGGGTTACTCAGGGAAAGAATGAAGGGTAGAGCCACGGGTCGTAACACATCTGAAATGTAACGTCCACTGTTCAAAGTGCCGTCAATACGAACATGAGGTGACGCGACACGTGTAACCAATGGCACCCCATACCATCACGCCGGATGATACGCCAGTATGGCGATGACGAATACGCGCTTCCAATGTGCGTTCACCGCGATGTCGCCAAACACGGATGCGACCATCATGATGCTGTAAACAGAACCTGGATTCATCCGAAAAATGACGTTTTGCCATTCGTGCACCCAGGTTCGTCGTTGAGTACACCATCGCAGGCGCTCCTGTCTGTGATGCAGCGTCAAGGGTAACCGCAGCCATCCAGGAGTATCCAGGGCAAGGTTCCTGAATTAGTATCTCTTATTGAAGGAAATAGTGCGCATATAGTATTAGGAACGGAAAGTTGGTTAAAACCGGAAGTGAACAGTAACGAAATCCTAGACACAGAATGGAATATATACCGCAAGGATAGGATAAACGCCAATGGTGGAGGAGTATTTATAGCAGTAAAGAATTCAATAATATCCAGTGAAGTTATTAGCGAATGCGAATGTGAAATAATCTGGGTTAAGCTAAGTATCAAAGGTGGGTCAGATATGATAGTCGGATGCTTCTATAGACCACCTGCATCAGCAACCGTAGTAGTTGAGCGCCTCAGAGAGAACCTGCAGAACGTCGTGAAGAAGTTTCGTGATCATACTATTGTAATAGGGGGAGACTTCAATCTACCAGGTATAGAATGGGATAGTCACACAATCAGAACTGGAGCCAGGGACAGAGACTCTTGTGACATTATCCTGACTGCCTTATCCGAGAATTACTTCGAGCAGATAGTTAGAGAACCAACTCGTGAAGCTAACGTTTTAGACCTCATAGCAACAAATAGACCGGAACTTTTCGACTCCGTGAATGTAGAAGAGGGTATCAGTGATCATAAGTCAGTGGTTGCATCAATGACTACAAGTGTAATAAGAAATGCCAAGAAAGGAAGGAAAATATATTTGCTTAACAAGAGTGATAGGGCACAAATCGCAGAATATCTGAGTGACCACCATCAAACGTTCATTTCTGAGGAAGAGGATGTGGAACAAAAATGGAAAAAATTCAGAAACATCGTCCAGTACGCCTTAGATAAGTTCGTACCGACTAAGGTCCAAAGCGAGGGGAAAGATCCACCGTGGTATAACAATCATGTACGAAAGGTACTACGGAAACAAAGAAAGCTTCATCATAGGTTTAAGAGTAGTCGAATCATAGCTGATAAGGAAAAGCTGAACGAAGCGAAAAAGAGCGTAAAGAGAGCAATGAGAGAAGCATTCAACGAATTCGAACATAAAACATTGGCAAACAATCTAAACAAGAACCCTAAAAAGTTTTGGTCATATGTAAAATCGGTAAGCGGATCTAAATCCCCTATTCAGTCACTCGTTGACCACGATGGCACCGAAACAGAGGACGACCGAAGAAAGGCAGAAATACTGAATTCAGTGTTCCGAAACTGTTTCACTGCGGAAAATCGTAACACGGTCCCTGACTTCAGCCGTCGCACGGACGCCAAAATGGAAAATATTGAAATAAACGATATCGGAATTGAAAAACAACTGCTATCACTTAGTAGCGGAAAAGCATCCGGACCAGACGAGATACCCTTAAGATTCTACAGTGATTATGCTAAAGAACTTGCCCCCTTTCTATCAGCAATTTATCGTAGATCGCTGGAAGAACGTTAAGTACCTAGCGACTGGAAGAAAGCGCAGGTCGTTCCCATTTTCAAGAAGGGTCATAAATCAGATGCGAATAATTATAGGCCTATTTCGCTTACGTCAATCTGTTGTAGAATAATGGAACATGTTTTGTGTTCTCGTATTATGGCGTTCTTAGATAATACAAATCTCCTTCATCATAACCAACATGGATTCCGCAAACAGAGATCATGTGAAACTCAGCTCGCCCTATTTGCCCAAGAAATTCACAGTGCCGTAGACACTGGCGAGCAGATTGATGCCGTATTCCTGGACTTCAGGAAGGCATTTGATACGGTTCCGCACTTACGTTTAATGAAAAAAATACGAGCTTACGGAATATCGGACCAGGTTTGTGATTGGATTCAGGATTTCCTAGAAGAAAGAACTCAACATGTCATTCTTAACGGTTCAAAATCTGCAGATGTAGAGGTAATTTCGGGAGTACCGCAAGGAAGCGTGATAGGACCTTTATTGTTTACAATATACATAAATGACTTAGTTGACAACATCGGTAGCTCCGTGAGGCTATTTGCAGATGACACGGTTGTCTACAAGAAAGTAGCAACATCAGAAGACTCGTACGTACTCCAGGAAGACCTGCAGAGGATTAATGCATGGTGCGACAGCTGGCAGCTTTCCCTAAACGTAGATAAATGTAATATAATGCGCATACATAGGGGCAGAAATCCATTCCAGTACGATTATGCCATAGGTGGTAAATCATTGGAAGCGGTAACGACCGTAAAATACTTAGGAGTTACTATCCGGAGCGATCTGAAGTGGAATGATCACATAAAACAAATAGTGGGAAAAGCAGGCGCCAGGTTGAGATTCATAGGAAGAATTCTAAGAAAATGTGACTCATCGACGAAAGAAGTAGCTTACAAAACGCTTGTTCGTCCGATTCTTGAGTATTGCTCATCAGTATGGGACCCTTACCAGGTTGGATTAATAGAAGAGATAGACATGATCCAGCGAAAAGCAGCGCGATTCGTCATGGGGACATTTAGTCAGCGCGAGAGCGTTACGGAGATGCTGAACAAGCTCCAGTGGCGGACACTTCAAGAAAGGCGTTACGAAATACGGAGAGGTTTATTATCGAAATTACGAGAGAGCACATTCCGGGAAGAGATGGGCAACATATTACTACCGCCCACATATATCTCGCGTAATGATCACAACGAAAAGATCCGAGAAATTAGAGCAAATACGGAGACTTACAAGCAGTCGTTCTTCCCACGCACAATTCGTGAATGGAACAGGGAAGGGGGGATCAGATAGTGGTACAATAAGTACCCTCCGCCACACACCGTAAGGTGGCTCGCGGAGTATAGATGTAGATGTAGATGTAGGTCTGCGAGCTGATAGTCCATGCTGCTGCGAACGTCGTCGAACTGTTCGTACGGATGGTTGTTGTCTTGCAAACGTCCCCATCTGTTGACTCAGGGGTCGAGACGTGGATGCTCGATCCGTTACAGCCATGCGAATAAGATGCCTGTCATCTCGACTGCTAGTGGTACGAGGGCGTTCCGTATTATCCTCCTGCACCCACCGATTCCATATTCTGCTAACAGTCGTTGGATCTCGACCAACGCGAGCAGCAATGTCGAGATACGATAAACCGAAATCGTGATAGGCTGCAATCCGACCTTTACCAAAGTCGGAAACGTGATGGTACGCATTTCTCCTCCTTACACGGGGCATCACAACAACGTTTCACCAGGCAAAGCCGTTATACTGCTGTATGTGTATGAGAAATCGGTTGGAAACTTTCCTCATGTCAGCACGTTGTAGGTGCTGCCACTGGCGCCAACCTTATGTGAACGCTCTGCAAAGATAATCATTTGCGTATCACAGTGTCTTCTTCCCGTCGGTTAAATTTCGCGTCTGTAGCACGTCATCTTCGTAGTGTAGCAATTTTAATGGCCAGTAGTGTACTATTGTTACGTAAAGATCATTTTGGATTACTGCCACCAGCAATAGCAACTTCTCTTCTTCCTTGTTTGCATCCATACTGACTCCCACAGTAGGTGACACAACAATTTCTTCTACTCTAGGACCAGAAGCTGGATGTCGTTGCCTTGAGATCCCCACAGTAACGCGGCTCCCCGTTGTTTTTTTTTTTTTTTCAAAATTACCAATGGGATGGCCCAAAGGCTTCTGGAAAAATTTTAAGTGACGCCTTCCACCTCGAGAACGACCAGTTACTGTTTAACTTTCTCCCTCAAGGCATGAAGGATGGGGTGAGCCTACTAAATCTGGGGATTGCATCAGGGTGGAAGATGATCCCCAACCAGCTGATGCCGCCATTTCATCCTGAAAGCAAGCGTTTTCTATTTGGTACAACGTTGCCCACTTGCAATTGCCCCATCTGCGCGTTGCCAAACCAAGAACCACCCAACAGGCTTTGGAAGGCCCAACGGTAGCGGCCGGCCGCTGTGTCATTCTTAGTGCACAGGCGCCACTGGATGCGGGTATGGAGGAGCAAATGGTCAGCACACAGCTCTCCCTAGCGTATGTCAGCTTATGAGACAGGAGCCGCTAATTCTCAATCAAGTAGCTCCTCAGTTTGCCTCACTACAGCTGAGTGCATCCCGCTTCCCAACAGCGCTCGGCAGACCAGATGGTCACCGATCCAAGTGCTAGCTCAGCCCAATAGCACTTAACAACGGAGATCTGACGGGAAACCGAGTTACACTGCGGCAAAGTCGTTGGCATCACCAAGCTAAGCAGTTGAAAATTACCTAATCGTATCATATTTGCAACTGTATGTGAGTGCGTCGTGAGGACTGGAGACTGCAAGTCTTTGTTTCTATAGATGATATTCACAACATGACAACATTTGATTTTAATTGTCTCATCATTGTAATTAGTTACCTTGCACCGAAATTTACTTAATCAATAAAAGCGTACGTAACACCGCTTCTCGATCATTTTCTAGGAAGCACAGTAAAACTGAAACTAAATGCTACGTCCATTTAAAGGAACATCAACTAATGTTAGTTTATCATCTTGGGAAAGAGCACTGTAGATATTATTCTCAAATTCATGAACATTCGATTCAAAGGAATCCACTATACATTCAGAGTCAGTGGTGCAAGGACAGTACTTGAGGGTACGACATTTGTTTCTGTAGATAGATCTCTGCCTTATAACTTTATTTTGGACGGGATAGGCACTTCATCACTATATAGAAACATGACTGTCATTAGGCATGAAGCACTCAGAACAAAAGTTAACGTCAGAAGATCGATGTCAAACGAATATTGCCTCCTTTTAGAGGGGCGGGACTAAACGGGTTGTACCGTCCTCTTGACCCTGGCGTCCGAAATATGTCTCTCTGAGGAACATTGGTTCCACTGCGTCCTAGAGCTTGCTCCTTCCGTTTATTTTGTTCAAAGGCTTGCGTAATGGATGAATACTTTTAAAACGTTTGATTATTCAAGCATATAAGATTATTACACAGCACTTCATCTGGATTATGAACGCTAAACATATTCTTACTTACCGAGCGAGGTGGCGCAGTGGTTAGACACTGGACTCGCATTCGGGAGGACGACGGTTCAATCCCGCGTCCGACCATCCTGATTTAGGTTTTCCGTGATTTCCCTAAATCGCTCCAGGCAAATGCCGGGATGGTTCCTTTCAAAGGGCACGGCCGACTTCCTTCCCTAATCCGATGACGATGACCTCGCTGTCTGGTCTCCTTCCCCGAACCAACCAACCAACCATTTCTTACTTAGGTATGAGAATTATTACAGTCCCAGTCTTGAATTTACAATCCCGAGAGAGACATTGCAACACGGCAATCCATTTATTCAGTGACTGGAGTGGTTCCTTAACTACTAGCTTTTGTGCAGTCAGTACTTCCTTTTAAGTGATGAGTTACACATAAATTTATCCCATCAGACATTATTTAGTGGAAATACGCAAAATGTCAAGAGGTTGATTATTTTGTTCCAACTAGAAATTATGCTAACTGAACCATCGCGACTAGAATCTATCTCGCAAATTATTCAGCTGATCTCTATTTTACTTCCGTATATCCTAACTCCCATAGGTCCTCACCCAGAATAATTTTCTGCACAAACCTGTAAACCTGATCATCAAACTTTGATAATGAGACAGCATATTTGTTACATCGCCTGAAGTTCTTGGTGGTGTAAAGTGGTGTTCTAGCGCTTCAGTCTATTATTTAGTTAGTTAATTAGTTAGTCAGTTAGTTAGATAGTTAAGTGGTCAATAGATCATTTGGTCTATTTTTTATGGAAATGACGTGTACAGGATAATTATACATGTTTAGTGTTAATATTAATAAAGACATTAGTTTTTTGTCCTCCTCACGCAACTACAGTTACAAACCATATTTTATTTGAAACTTCCTGGCAGATTAAAACTGTGTGCCCGACCGAGACTCGAACTCGGGACCTTTGCCTTTCGCGGGCAAGTGCTCTACCATCTGAGCTACCGAAGCACGACTCACGCCCGGTACTCACAGCTTTACTTCTGCCAGTATCTCGTCTCATTTTGCATATTTTATTTATTTATTCTTTTTTAAAATTTGTACAGGGTATCAGTTTTTACATAGATTTAAGGAGTTTTCCAGAAAAAATGAAGCTTGGTTGGATTTAATACACATTTTATGTTATTGGGCAAATGACAAAAATCTTTAGTTGTATGTTAAACTTCCGAGCCACTTTCCTTACTAATGAGTAATAAAGGTCATTTTTTTCCTGAAGTGTTGTAGGTGTGGACGTCACTATTCTTTCCCAGGTGTAAATGATTATTTATAACGTATTTCGTTAGCGAATATACGTATTGTGCTGGTGTAGTTCAATTTCTAGCACCTTGAACAGGAACCTACTTAACGACCATGCGTGAACATCTCATATTATTCTTACTACTAGCTTTTGTGCAGTCAGTACTTTCTTTTAAGTGATGAGTTACACATAAATTTATCCCATCAGACATTATTTAGTGGAAATACGCAAAATGTCAAGAGGTTGATTATTTTGTTCCAACTAGAAATTATGCTAACTGAACCATGATTTATTTTCGAAGAATATTCTTAAGAATTTATTTTATTTATAAGCGATTCATCAAGAACATTAACACATTTAATCACACTATGTAAGCATGGAAGTAGTTACCAGGGAGTAACTGATGAAATCATAACCAAATTCCTTTTAACAAATGGGAATTTTATTCACTTTAATAGTGCCTAAAAGCATTTTCTTTAAAAAAAAAGAAACAGATTTAAAATCATAATCAGAAAGCACCCTCTAAATATCAAAGTTACAAATTATTCAGAGGCAGAAAGAAACAAATTTTGACGATATGAGACTTCGGGCAGAGAACCTTGCCGCTCCCTTTTGACACGGCCGTAGTTACGACCGCTCACAACAGCCTCTGAAAGACTGCACTGGTGCAAATCTTCTAATAAACTACGATTTCTCGAGAAGGCCTGGCGCAGCACCCCCAAATCGCTCTCCCGAACCGTCCGCTGCCAGCCGTTTCAACGGACGCAGGAAGGCGCGCCAATCTACCGTCTCACGGCGTCTCAGCTCGCACCGGCCAGACCGATGTCGTGGGTTGACTCCTGTTGCTCTCGTGTCGACCGCGAAGTCACTACCCCTCACTATACGCTGCGGCTCACTGGACTCACGTGGCGACCTCACATGCGCCGACGCTCAAGGCGGACAAGTCATCTTGTGTCTCAGTGCGCGACTGACCAACCGATCGATCCAACCGCCAATGATCATTGCCTGAGCAAACTCGAGCAGACTGGCGGCCTAACGCGCAGACTCAGATGCAGGAACTACGCCCCGACCGGGCGACCACTCGCTGAGTTCTCTTACTGGCGGAGTGGAAAGACTTTCATTTTGCCGGCTTTAAAGGTTGATTCGAACAACAGACATAATAGCGCTCCGAACGACAGACAGACACTAACTGACTAACAAATGCGGACGAGAGACAGACCCAGACTGCCCGACTGGCGAGTTTTTTTTACTTTTTTATTCCTTTATTGTATTTCAATTCCCCATCGGGGCGGGCTGGCAGCAGCATAGGCGCTGCTCTTCAGCCGAAAGACATAGAACAAAACAATAGAAGACATTTAAAAACAGCAAAGGAGAGAATAAGGTGAACATAGATATAAAAAAGAGGGAACATCACGGAAGGCAATAGACAAAAAACGGAGTGACTGTAAAATGGAGATAAAAAACTGTTTAAAAGTAGCACACACAAAAAGCCACACACTGCGACGGTTAAAAGAACACAAGGCACAGTATGACTGGAGCATAAAGGTAGCGACGGATGGCATAGCACATAACGTAACACTGACGGCGAACCTCAAGGCAGGACACAATTAAAAGCACACCTCTTGACGCACACGAGAAACAGCACTAAACACAACACTGATGTGGCACACTGATGATCAATACAGAGGATCTGCCAGGCGCTAGGAGATTAGGGAGACCTGAAGAAGGGAGGGAGGGGAAGAGATGGGGGAGGTGAGCGGGGGGGGGGGCGCGCGGAAGAGGGCCAGGTAGGGAGGGATGTGGGAAGGAGAGAGGCAAGTATGGGGTGCAGGGTCTCAGAGGAGGGGGTGACGGAGGAAAATCCGCTCTGGGAGAAGGAGGAAAGAGGAAAAGGGGGCCCTGGGTAGGGGGGGGGACAAGGCCAGGTTATAGTTGGAAGGAAGGGTAGATGTCACGGCGAAGTTCGTCATCCGGGAGGGGGAGACGCTGGAAATTGCCCTGATGAAGGAGATGGAGGGTGTGGAGGTGGAGAGAGGGAGGGATACAGCAATAGAGGCGTGGCAACGGGTGGGGGGTGGAGAGGAAGGAGGAAACCAGAGGGTGGGGGGGATCAAGCCTGCAAACAATGTAAAGGATGCGGAGATGTTGGAGGAACAGGAGGAGGTGAGGGAAAGGGATCAGATCATACAGGAGCCGTGTGGGAGAAGGAAGGCGGATATGGAAGGCAAGGCGGAGCGCATGGCGTTCAAGGATTTGGAGGGCCTTGTAAAAGCGGGTGGGGGCAGAGATCCAGGCAACGCTGGCATAACAGAGGATAGGACGGATGAGGGATTTGTAGGTGTGGAGGATGGTAGAAGAATGCAATCCCCATGTCCGGCCAGACAGGAGTTTCAGAAGGCGGAGGCGGGAATGGGCTTTCTGCTGGATGCTCAGGAGATAAGGGGTCCAGGTGAGGTGTCGGTCAAGGGTGAGGCCAAGGTATTTCAGGGTGGGGGTGAGTTGGATCGGACGACCATAAAGGGTGAGGTAGAAATCATGGAGGCGAAAGGAGCGAATGGTGCGGCCTATGATGATTGCCTGGGTTTTGGAGGGGACGACTGGCGAGCTCATAGCGCCCCTTAAATGCACGTCAAGAGGCAACCTTTCCCCTTTCCCACCAGAGGGAGACACGAAAACTATGACTGCCACAGCGGCGCCTCCGCCAGAAACGGAGGGCGACTGCTTCACACTAAGCGCCGCAGTGCGCTCTTCAAAACAGCAATTTTTACCACGGCTCACTAACGTCAGAAGTAGTTGAAGATGTAAACTGGAGGAAGCATGTTACTGAACCTTCAGTAATTTTCTTCTTCCGGTTCAGATCGTCATTGATGTGTACACCGAAAGATATGGAGCATTCTACTCCATTTACTGACCCCTGTCCATCTGGAACATCAATTCTTGGTATGGCTGTATTTGATGTACAGGAATGAAAATAGCGTGTTTTCTCAAAATTTAGGGAGGGTCCGTTTTCTGAGAACCACCTAATGATTCTTTGAAAACCTCTTCGGGAATATATTATAGCACAAGTATCATTTACAAAAGTGCCGGCTCTGCTACTTGTCTACGTAGCTGGCCTAGTTCCTCTTCTCTATCAAATAGGCGGAACGCTGGTGGCGTCCAGTTGACGTCATCTTGGCGTAGTTCTTGTTTCTCCAATCTGTTGTAACAATTTTTCTATAGTATTATGAATATACTCAAACAGATTCAATATACGCAATGTTATATCAGTAAGTTCCACCATCTGAAATGTTTTACCAACATATCATTGTTCTCAGATAACGACGAAGTTCAAAGAGAAAGATTTAAAAATTCTAGAGCTCAGAATGACAACGATCTCAAATTCCACAAGACCACTGACTGTCTTGAGATCAACATCGTGGCTCAGCAAATCTACAAAATTAAAAATCCAAGCACCCTCGAACATTGAAATACTTCGGTGTATTATACCGAATTTCCTCTAAGGTACATAATCAACAGTTACTACCTATAAATGCCATTTCGAGCTGCAAGTTAACGCCTTTGTTGTGTAGGCATTGCAACACCGCTAAGCACAAATAACTGGTAGAAGAACATTTACTTACTGCAACACAATCACAAACGTAGTACATCCACTTCGGATTAAGCAATGCGAAACTGTCCAGCCTGAGAACTAAGACTCATAAACGGTCACCTCCAGAAGTAAATACACATCCACGGACAAGTCTGTTATCGCGTCACTGCAAGGCTATGATGGATCCTAGGCTCGTGGGCTTGTCATTCGTGGGAGCAGATTCCAGATAACTGGCACCTCAGTTCCAGCTGCAAAGCCAAACCTGTAAAGAAGATGCCCTCTGACCGAGAAATGATGTAGACAGACTCCTCGGTACTAATGGTAACCCGCTGGGTGTCGAGAAGTTCAGTACTCTTGCCTCTGCTGATGATAAACTTTGATGAAAGCATGTGAACTGGCTTCCGACTTGCTGAGCCTCACGTTATAAAGTTGTATGGACTACACTACTTCCGTGGTATTGGCTCATGTGGCGATAACGGGTGCCCCAACTTGTCGGATCTTCAAGCAGGGTGTGTCACCATTGACCCTCGTGGCGAGGTATAGCAAAACATTGCAGTTGCTGCTAGCAGAATGTGGGAAAACAGCAAAAGCGTCTCGCCACTCTTGACCTCACCTGAATGTAAACACAATAACATGCTACTACGACAGAAGGGTGGGTTACATGGCAGGAGTGGCAACGAGAGACAAAACATTGCACGAGAGCTGTTACCATTGAAAGAGGTAGGAAGGCCAAACTTATAGAACATGAGGTCCCTGTCAAGCTTACAGTTTATCTGATGTAGTAAATATATCAGCAGTTATGTATCTTTTCCCAACTAGTTATGAATAAGTATGTTTCTTATAAATTAAATAAAGGAAATGATCTCTTCAGTTGTTTACTCTTCCTTCAACCGACTCAAAATACTTTTTACGAAAAGAGCAACATTTTAAGAATCAGCCTGACTACCTAATTAGAAACAGATGCTGTAGGGCGTTGACATTAGAGCGAATATTTATTTGATGAGCCGAAATCCCGTAACCGAACCCTCGTTCTGAGTATTAAGATTGTGAATTTTTACATGACCAACCAGCAGCTGCATCTATTTTGTGCATGGTCACTGTTTTTATCGATAACTGACAATATCAATTTTTGGAGCGGTCTGTCCTTGCAGCAAATATGATTTAATGCTCGACAACCGTGGTTGCTGTCGATAGAGGAGAGCACCGAATCCCCTGGTAGCCACCATCTTTTTATCAGGCTGAAAAATGCATTTAGCTTTATGGAGCGCTGCAGTGTGACATGCTTTTTACTATACAAATAAAACAGTTTCTGCCGCAGTCATTTGTTTATTTTGCTACTAAGCGTTACGATGGTTCATACCTCCATCTTTAGGCGACGGACTTTTAATTTGGACAGCTTGTGTTGGTTAAGAGTACAGACGTTTTTTGATGCGTGGCAGAGTCGTAGAAAGCCTGCATACTGCTGCCTCATGTGTGTCCCCTCCATGTACATTATGCTTATATGTAATGCTCCCAACTTGCCTACTTTGTCACAAGCACCAAGCAGCAATCCAAAATCCTATTTTGGTTGGCCTAAGGCAATGCAACTCCGTAGTCCATCCCACCTGGATTACACAGGACATTTTTGGGAACGAATAGGGTAATTCTCAGGGATGACCAGACAAGCTATCCTTATATCAAAAATGGTTCAAATGGCTCTGAGCACTATGGGACTTAACTTCTGAGGCCATCTGTCTCATAGAACTTAGAACTACTTAAACCTAACTAACCTAAGGACATCACACACACCCATGCCCGAGGCAGGCTTCGAACCTGCAACCGTAGCGGTCGCGCGGCTCCAAACTATAGCGCCTAGAACCGTTCGGCACCCCGGCCGGCTATCCTCATATCGTCACGATGAATAGTACAGTGATATCCTAAACTGTCTGTGTTCTAAAACAGGTTTTCGCTGCAGAGGGTCTTCCTACAACCATTGTAATGGATAGTAACAGCCAGGTCACTAGTCAAGAATTTGAGGCTTACTCATCGTATATGGAGACAACGTGATCCCTGTAGTCCGTTCCACCTGCATTACGCTAGACCTCTTCTGGGGGCAACTAGATAATTCTCATGAATGCCCACACACACTATCCTCACATCTTCAGGATGAACAGTACAGGGATGTCCCATACAGTCTGAGTTCTGAAACAGATTTTCGCTACAGAGCTCATTCCTACAGCTATTGTCACTTTTAGTAACAGCCAGTTCACTAGTCAATAAATTTAGGCTTTCTTCTTGGTCTATATCTTTTATGGCACAGCACCTCCATAGTGCACTATTTCGTCCGGAGTCACATACAGTCACAGAACTCATCGCTTGGACATTCAACAGGCAAAAGAAACTAGTGGCTGACTACGCATTAGAGGACGCTTTATCTATTGTTCGTTTCTGCAAACACAGGCTCGCCCCTCAATAGCACATCTCCAGCAGAGACGTTACATGGTGAGAAGATGACCTCTCTGTCTCTCACCGGGTAAACACTCTCACCTGAGGATTCAGTAGCAGAAAAAGGCATTTTGAGGCCGAGGCAAAGGCCTCTTATTCAGAGGTACAATGTGGAAGAAATGGATAGTATCTGGGGACGGTGGTTTGTCATCTGCATAGTGCCATGTACGTCATACATTGCGTACAGTGATGTACAATAGAAACATGTCGATCAGCTCCAATTGCGTGTCGATATATTCACCGCTTCCAGGCACGATAGTTCTATTTCAGTTGTGTCTGTCCTAGACAGGGAAAGAGGAGCCTCAGAAACACAGCAGCGTACGAACGCCGACGCTCTGCTATCACTAAGGTAGATAGACGCAGAACCCAGCAGAGTCGACAGGGCTGCTAAGACGAAGGTAGATATCGTCCACCAGGCTACAGAAGCAGCCACAGAAGAAGAAGAAGAAGAAGAAGAAGAGGCTTCGCCTCTCTCCCTAGTAGGCGGAAGGATGTTGTATTCCGCTCCTCTACTCCCGTTATAATGGCATTTCAAAGAACCTAAATAAAGATGAGAGCAAGTGCGGCGAGAACTTCGGCAGTTGTCACCAGATGCTGCCAGCGACGATTACAGTAATTTGCCACGCCTCGTCTCGGGCGCCAATGGCGCACGTCACCCCTCTTACGCAATGCCCATGTTGTCGGGGCAACATCAGCCAACAGCGCGGATTGAATGTAGTACTCAACACCACTTCGTAACCCGCGGTTCAGAGAACAGAAGTATTTCACCGGGAGTTCACCAGAGTTAATCATCGGCGGATCCGAGACTTCAGAATTCCTCGACACCCAGTAGATTATCACCTGCAGCGAAGAGTCTGTCTACACCAGTTCTCGGTCAGAGTGCATCGTCTACGAAGGCCACAACTCGCGTCATCGGCAGTCGGAACAGATATGCCACTTGTCTGGAAACAACTGCCAACGAATAAGCAGCTTACGAGGTAACTGACCACCATAACCTGGCAGCGACGTAGTAATTGCCTTGTCTCTGGACTGGAGTTGCCTACGTCTGGGAGTGACTGTTCATTTATGAGACTTAGTTCTCAGCCTTAACGGATTCATATATGTTTAACCCGAACTGGAAGTACCTTTATATTTGTGAAGCAATAAACATACACTCCTGGAAATAGAAAAAAGAACACATTGACACCGGTGTGTCAGACCCACCATACTTGCTCCGGACACTGCGAGAGGGCTGTACAAGTAATGATCACACGCACGGCACAGCGGACACACCAGGAACCGCGGTGTTGGCCGTCGAATGGCGCTAGCTGCGCAGCATTTGTGCACCGCCGCCGTCAGTGTCAGCCAGTTTGCCATGGCATACGGAGCTCCATCGCAGTCTTTAACACTGGTAGCATGCCGCGACAGCGTGGACGTGAACCGTATGTGCAGTTGACGGACTTTGAGCGAGGGCGTATAGTGGGCATGCGGGAGGCCGGGTGGACGTACCGCCGAATTGCTCAACACGTGGGGCGTGAGGTCTCCACAGTACATCGATGTTGTCGCCAGTGGTCGGCGGAAGGTGCACGTGCCCGTCGACCTGGGACCGGACCGCAGCGACGCACGGATGCACGCCAAGACCGTAGGATCCTACGCAGTGCCGTAGGGGACCGTACCGCCACTTCCCAGCAAATTAGGGACACTGTTGCTCCTGGGGTATCGGCGAGGACCATTCGCAACCGTCTCCATGAAGCTGGGCTACGGTCCCGCACACCGTTAGGCCGTCTTCCGCTCACGCCCCAACATCGTGCAGCCCGCCTCCAGTGGTGTCGCGACAGGCGTGAATGGAGGGACGAATGGAGACGTGTCGTCTTCAGCGATGAGAGTCGCTTCTGCCTTGGTGCCAATGATGGTCGTATGCGTGTTTGGCGCCGTGCAGGTGAGCGCCACAATCAGGACTGCATACGACCGAGGCACACAGGGCCAACACCCGGCATCATGGTGTGGGGAGCGATCTCCTACACTGGCCGTACACCACTGGTGATCGTCGAGGGGACACTGAATAGTGCACGGTACATCCAAACCGTCATCGAACCCATCGTTCTACCATTCCTAGACCGGCAAGGGAACTTGCTGTTCCAACAGGACAATGCACGTCCGCATGTATCCCGTGCCACCCAACGTGCTCTAGAAGGTGTAAGTCAACTACCCTGGTCAGCGAGATCTCCGGATCTGTCCCCCATTGAGCATGTTTGGGACTGGATGAAGCGTCGTCTCACGCGGTCTGCACGTCCAGCACGAACGCTGGTCCAACTGAGGCGCCAGGTGGAAATGGCATGGCAAGCCGTTCCACAGGACTACATCAAGCATCTCTACGATCGTCTCCATGGGAGAATAGCAGCCTGCATTGCTGCGAAAGGTGGATATATACTGTACTAGTGCCGACATTGTGCATGCTCTGTTGCCTGTGTGTACGTGCCTGTGGTTCTGTCAGTGTGATCATGTGATGTATCTGACCCCAGGAATGTGTCAATAAAGTTTCCCCTTCCTGGGACAATGAATTCACGGTGTTCTTATTTCAATTTCCAGGAGTGTATATTCGAACTGGAAAATTGTTCAAGGATTATGCAGCAAACAGAAGTCAAGTTGCTCTATAATTTTGCGGATCCATTCTTTTACCCTCCTTATATACAGGAGTCATCTGCGGCTTTTTTGTTTCAGTCGCTTGGAACCTCTTGCTGGACAATAGATTCACGATAAATGGGAGGTAGGTATGGGGCAAATATGCCGTAAAGTACTCTTTGTACAGCCGAATTGGAATTCCATCTGGAACCGGTGATTTATCTTCTTTCAAATTTTTCAGTTGCTTCTTTATGCCAGGGATTCTTGTTGCTATGTCGTCGATATTGGAGTCTATCCGATGGTCAAACGATAGTATGTTTGTACGATGTTGCTGTGTGAACGATTTCTGAATGCGAAATTTAAAACTTCGCCTTTCGGTTTGCTATTTCCGACTGCCACACGAGACTGGTCAACAAGGGACTGAATGGAGGCCTTGGACCTGCTTAGCAGCTTTACATATGATTAGAAATTTCTCGGGTTCTGTGCCAGATCTTTTGTTGGGGTATGACGATGGTAGTTGTTGTATGCTTCGCGTACAGATCTTTTCACAGAAGCACTAATCACTATTAACCTTTGCTTGTAGACATTTGTGCGTTTCCTTTTGGAATGAGACTGCATCAACCTCTGCATCCTGAGCACCTTCCGAATTTCGTTGTTAACCCATGGTGGGTCCATTCCATCCTTTATCCACTTACTAGGCACGTACCTCTCCAGACCACGATTTGCAATCTGCTTGAACTTTGCCCATCATCCTGGTACGTCCGTCTTACTGCAAGTAAGTGACGTCAGTTTACTCTCTGAGTGTGATGCTTATCTGCTGTTTATAACAAAAACACTCTTCTAGATTTCTAGACTGATTCATTAACATTAGTAACCATAAATGCTATGAAGACATCATAATCGCTAATCCGCGATTTTAATCGTGAATTAGATAATAATTTGTAAGACATTTCCACTGCGTTGGGGCTACCGAGCTAGCTGCTCAAGATGGTTTTCAGAGGACATGTCCAAAAACATTTCGAACGACTATCTGTCTGCATGCCCCTCAACGAGTCTATGTAGATCGCAGTCTATACTTGGTTGGCTGAAGTCGCCTCCAGTTATTATTGCGGATTTTGGGTATTTACTCGTACTGATCGTGCACTCTCTTTGAATGGCTCTAGAACTATTACATCGTAAACGATAAAAACTTCCAAGAATTAAAATGGTTTTACCCTACATCTAATGTACGCGACCCCGTAATTTCACTGTCGCACTCCACTTAGACCTCAATACAGACAATATTTTTGTCAACTGGAGTGACCACTTCGCTCCAGTGGCCTATAATTTATCTTTCCTGTATACGTTCCACGACTTGCTAAATATCTCAGAGCTTCCCGCTTCGGATTTTAGCTAGCTCTCGGTCCAAAGAATAATTTGACCGCGAGAGCTTTCCTGGAGGGCAGTCAATTTGATAATAAAATAAATTTTTATCTGAAGCGGTATTTTCTACCTCTGGTGGGAAACTTTGTTAGGAATGCTTCGATAATTTACTGATAAAATTTTGACATTCGACGTGTCTTTACTCTGAATGCGGTCACACTTCTCTTTCTAGGTATCGACTTGCGACTGTGCATCGATACCTCAAATTTTCGTCTCGCCTAATAACTTTTCTTTTCTTTCCAAAACGCACGCGATGTAAATGGGTTTAATGAGCCAATTTCACACGCTTTAATTAGCATTTTATAACATTTTTGAACATCTCTTCTCGGAGAAGCTCCTCCGTCTGCAGTGGTGCCAATCAGTTCACTAATATCGACAGAAAATTGTAGTCTTTAATTATTAGAAACAGTTATTGGTTTATCCATGATAGCAATGGATTGCAAGACTTCGATTTTAGTACGCCCCCAAACGATAATATCCAGACCGCCAGAACTACCATTGGACATTTTATATCATGGCGAGAAGTGGGAAAATATACTGGCTCTGAGCACTATGGGACTTAGCTTCTGAGGTCAGCAGTCGAAAATATAATTCACACAGAAACATTGTCGAACGTCATCGTTTTGGTGGTCCACGTTTTATGGCGTGGGGAGACGGAATGTTGTACGAGTGTACTGACCTCCAAATCTTTGAACAAGGTACACTCATTGCTCAAACGTTATGACACTGTACTTCTTCCCTAATTGCGTCTTTTCAGGGTTGCATTCGCCCCTGACTTCATTTTTAAGGAAGACAACGCCCTACTTCATCGGACATCGCATGTGGAAAAGCTGTTGGGACGAGAGTATATGCGGCAAATGGAATGGCCTGTTCACTCGCCCGACTTAAATTCCACCAAGCACTTGTGCGGTTCATTGGACAGATATACTGCAGCACCTTCACTTGCGCCAACCGCCATGCAGCGGTAATCAACAACGCTGGTGGTGGAATGGATCGTCCTACCACAACAACTCCTTACCGAACTTTGGGATGACATGGAAGTACGTTGCACTGGATGCACTGCCATCCTTTGTTATCACAAAACCATGTCGCGTCTTTTGTAATGTCCAGCCCATCATCATGAATCGCGATAACTTCAGTGTAATCATTGTCTGTGAATAGAAATGTCGGTTCTGCTCGTCTCAGTCTTTATTTCTTTTGTTATTTTCTGTTCTATACTGTAGTAGTTCTTCCCAAGTATGGTCCGAGACTCATCTAGCAACATTTCTTGGTAGTGGCACGTCATGCGAAGGTTAATTTAGTCCTTAGATTTTGCTCAACTGCGTATTTTACTCAGTTGTCGTTGGTTCTAAGGAAGTTCTTTTACAGAGATTGAGGAAGTTCACTGCCGCCATGAATTATTGTTCTGGGTACATATCTATGCAGTTCTTGGTCAAATTAATTCTGAAGTCGAACCTCAATTTTTCTATAAGCTCCATCTCGTTTAAATGTTTAGTGTTCCCCCTTGACATAACCACTATTATTTCTGTACGTAGTTTTCTGAACATCTGAATCCTTTAATGTATTTCATTTGCACTTTGGGCTTTGGATATATTGCTCACTGATTCATTGTGGACATCTTCAATGAGATAATTTCTATTCGTTGACAGCAAACATAATATATTTCCATCGTTACTGAGTTTCCTAACTGCTGTAAAAGATTTTCAAAGAGACCTTGAGGTACTGTTTCTAAGAATGTCTTGTGATGTCGACCACTTATGAAACTGGAAGTATCCCTTTTCATTTTTGGCTGGTTAGGTCTCCTTCAGTGATAACAGTTTCACTTGGAACCATTTGTATTAGGGAGCCTGAGATTTTACCTACATTTTTAGTTAAAACTGGGATCAATGGAAGGACTCAGTTGTAAATTTATGCACGTTTTAGGTACTACATGTCTCCTGAACTACTTCACACACAGCTCCGAATGATGTGAGTTACTAATCTAACTGTGACACATACACCACCGACCTTGCATTTCAGTGTCATATATTCCAAAAATTGGATTCCTGCTGATTTCAGGTTTAACTGTCTTCCCTAATAATATGTGAATTTCGCTGTTATTTTGGACCGCTCCAAATTCTGTGACTCGCTTGCTCAGAGCTCAGCAATGTTCATTACGATTTTAAGCTCCTCATCTTTAGGAATAATTTCTCTTAATTTTATTTACTTTTACATTTTAGCACTTCACTTAGCAATCATTATGGATACGAAAGGGTAGTCATTTAATATGGAAAAAAAATTCTATGCACCCCACGAACATCTAGTTACCTAGGCGCTTTACCTATAGGTCTCCGTGAGCCATTTGGAAGAACCAGTACCCTTCCCTACGGTGCAAGTAGCCTAGCTTGTCAAAGAACCTTCCAAACTGTGTGATCAAGTCCTTCTCTCGGGCCAGACACTTTTTGTTCAGGGGACAATGTTGTGCCGGCCGGTGTGGCCGAGTGGTTCTAGGCGCTTCAGTCTGGAAGCGCGCGACCGCTACGGTCGCAGGTTAGAATCCTGCCTCGGGCGCGGATGTGTGTGATGACCTTAGGTTAGCTACGTTAAAGTTGTTCTACGTTCTAGGGCACTGATGACCTCAGGTGTTAAGTCATAGTGTTAAGAGCCATTTGAACCATTTCACGGTCTAAGGCGCTACAGTCATGGACTGTGCGGCTGGTCCCGGTGGAGGTTCGAGTCCTCCCTCGGGTATAGGTGTGTGTGTTTGTCTTTAGCATAATTTACGTTAAGTAGTGTGTAAGCTTAGGGACTGATGACCTTAGCAGTTAAGTCCCATAAGATTTCACACACATTTGAACATTTTTTTAACCATTTGACAATGCTGTATTGTTTGTGCTACCATAGTACTCTGTCGTAAAACATTTTTCTGATTTCTCCATTGGATTCTTTTTGTCATCGAATATTAATGAATCATTAGTTGGGAATCATACATTCAATTATTGAAGTTTAATACCAGAATTAATGAGTCCCATCGTATTATTGTTACTATTATTTTCATGCACAGAACATGATGGTTCAAAATTTTGTACAAAACAATGAAATTTAATGCTGCCTCCATATGTTTGCCCTTTATTCACTCGTGGTTCTGTACTTAATCCGTAGCGCGTTATTGTTGATATTACCTGTTCGATGACATTCTTGCTTTCAGCTGAAGCCACACTAAAAATAATACCACCTGATTTTTCTTCTCTTCTGCTCTTTCCAGCGCTTTACTAACTTAACTATGCCTAAATACCGTAATGATATGTCCCACTATCACGTTCCTTCTTCCTGTAACGGTCTTCCACAGATATTTTTGCTCATTTTCTATATTTCATATTTCATTTTTGCTATGTAGACCCCCCGAACTTTTAATATTGCACGACAGCTCCTCGTTTTAGATAGTTCCAGTTAGGTCTTTTCCAGATTTTAGAAGGCCCACTTTTCACTTTAGGATAATAATGTGCTCCAGAAGATGCTCTCGGTGAAGGATATTAACGTTATAACAAAAGATCTGTTTTCTTGAAGAATGCTTTCTTTGTTTTCGCCAGTCTCCTGGTGATAGCCAGAATGAATATTTCACTACGCAGTGAATACACGTATAGTTGCAACTTCCTGGCGCATTGAGACTGTTTGCCCGACTGGGACGGTAACGCTGAATTTTAGTGGGAATTTGGAAATTTCCTATGGGGCCAAACCGCTGTGGACATCCGTTCGTAGGCTTACATACTACTTAATCTAACTTAAAGTAAACTACGCTCAAGGCAACACTCACACCCATGCCCGAGGGAGGACTCGAACCTCCGTCCGGGAGATCGACGCGAACCTTAGCAAGGCGCCTGGGACCACGCGGCTACCCCGCGCGGCTGAATTTTAGTGGACGATGCACCTACCGACTGATCAACACAAGCTTCCGTAGATATTAGAACTGTTGCAGTTTTTCCAGTACTGTGTTGTTTCCAAGTCTGATGATAAGCAGCAGGCTGATTTTGTATTATTTAGTGACGATGCCTGTGGGGCTTGCAACCTTTCCCTTTCCCATTTCGTGTTTTATTTCCTCATGGCTTCTATCTTTATCCGAAATGAATGTCGATAAATATTGATATGATCGACTACACTTCACTACAGATCCGTCACCTGGAACAAGATCCTTTCCTACACCTCCGACAACCAAGTATCCCGTCTTCGTAAAGCTAATTTTCATGCCCCACTGCCCGTATTGTTGTTTAAGCTTTCTTAAAGTAAAAGATGGCGTGGTCATCGTTGAAATTTAGGGGGAACCTAATCTGATTCTCAAGTTTTTCCATTTTCTTTTCTAACCTTTCAGTGCTTCGTTCAAAAATATTTATAAGAGGCTAGACGATACGCAACATCCCTGACGCAGTCCTTTGCTAACCTTAAGTTTCTGTGATAGTAACTTCGCTATTTCAACACAACAAGTATTATACGAGTATGAATACATCTTTCTAATGGCTTGTACATAACATGCATATTCTGGTTTTCTATTGCTTCCCACATTCTACAAAGTGGTTCACTGCTATAGGTCTTCCGTAAGTCTATAAAAACCATGCGTGTCTTCGACTTATATGTCTTTCTCTTGTATTTCACCTGATAAATGCGTCAGATATTATCGATAGAAGACCTTCCTGCCTGAAAGCCACCCTGTTCTTCAACTGCCTCAATTTATCTCTCAATTCTACTTTTATGAATCTTTCCATATAGTTTCAATATAGACCGGAGAACTGTGATGCCTTGATAATTCATGCACACATCCTTGTTCCCCGTTTTAAATCTATTTGTGATGAGACCTTCTTTATTCAAGACAGTGACTTCCTGTCCTTTAAGAGAGAGGTTAAATAGCTTTGCTAAATGTTCAAATAACACGTTAGGACCGGCCTTCAAGAACTCCATGCACACAGCTCCATGGCCTGGCGCTTTGCCATTTTGATTTGCTTAACTGTATCCTGTACGTCTTCTGTTGTTATCTCCTGGACTTCTGTGATATGTACCCTACCTACAAAGAAGTATATATCCGGAATACGGATCGTTCTTCTGAAAACAGTTTTTCATTGTATGTCTTCCATATTTAAAAACTCTGTGACTTTACTAAGCTCTTCCCACTGTACGTTCACGTTAGCTTTCACGTTTCGTGGCAGGGCAGCTTAAGTGGCCGAGGACGTGCCGGTGTGCCTGCCGAAGGTCAGGACAGCGCACCTTTCAGCACCCCAGGGGACACGGCCGCAGCCGGGACCTGAGTCTGTGAATTGGTGGCCACATTCGTTAGGAGGGAAGTCCGCGTTAGCCACGGTCGATAAGGCTCCAGTGGCCGTCCGGGGCCGCCAGGGCGCCGATCTAAATCAGATAAGACGGATGGCAACCCCGCCAGGAGGTGCCCGCAGGGCACAATTCACGGCCACCGTCCCGGGGGTATCCGCCTGCTGCCCCACAGCTTCCCACAGGGAAACCCACGGCCTCCCTCCCCATATAGTACGTTTTCACTTTGCAGGGATCCAGCGGCCGAGTCGTTAAAACACAGCGTTAGTCCCAGCCAACCGGAATAAGTGTTCTGGTGGCAAGAGCCTCAGGGACTTCTCGCCTCCGTTGATGGAGAGGGCTGTGGGGTCTTCCACAGAGGGTTCGTGGCCTACCTCTGTGAGCAACAAAGTTCCAGAGCATCCCTGGAGGAAGAAAACAAACTGTTAACATTGTGATTTAGGTGAAGCACACGGAAGATTTAGAGAGGAGAATAGTACACCTACAGATGGCTTTTAAAGAAAGGAGTTCCTACAGAGTTCACTAAATCATTATTTAAAGTTCGAAAACGATTATCATGATCTTCAGTCATCTGACATCCACTAGGCTGCTCCATCCACCATGATCTACAGCTATGTGCATCCAAATCACTCATGATTTGCTGATTCATCTGCGAGCATTCCCTAGGCACCTCCATTCTATTCTAGTCTGCTCCTTGATCAATATGTTTGTTTGTCTGTCCATCTTAGCAATTCGCAACATGTAGCTCGTTAAGCGAACCTTAGTTTGTAATGCTCTTCACATTATGAATAAATGTCTTACTGACATAAAACAAAACTTGTAATGCACACTGACTGTAAGCTTTCGTTTTTACACTCATGTTAAGCTTTGTTTTGAATTCCCCATTTAATTCACCAGAAGCTCTGATTCCCCTTTGATTCTTCGTAAATAAAAAGACTAATCAGTCATAAGTTCTATGACAACATGATTAATTCATACAACTTCAAGTATGTTATACATAATTTGTTTCGCATATCTGTAACTCATATTCAAGAAAAGGAGCTTTACTGTACTCCTGATGCTTATCTATAACCGGAAAATGTGACTGATAATTGTTTTTAATATGTAAACCTTGGCATTGTTCTCATTACATACATGCATAGCGCAACGAATAGAGGGAAGTAGAACACCGCTTTCTTTGTCAATCTGATTCTGGAGTTTAGTTTTCTTGGTTCAGTATTCCTGTATGTGTCACGCACATTTTGTTCACCACAAGCTGCTTAAGGCTTACGGTTACAGGCTCCCTATGTTTTACTAATAATATTGTGCTAAATTTTATTACGATTCCTGTATTAATGTTTGTCCTGTATCCATCACAATTTCAGAAAAAGGATAATTTATGAACGAAGATTTTAGCGTGATGGCGTCTAAAATAGCTATAAGGATTGTGTAAATGACCTTGGACTTGCGAAAATTGAAACACCCACAACACATTGTGTAGTTCAGTCCAAATTCCAAGAATAAGTACACTAGTGTGACAAGTCCTGATGGATAGGTTACGGTATGCTGTCTTGCGTCATCATAAAAACTACGAACCAGGAGGCGCAGGTTTTTACTGTTTACGGTAGTCATTAATATTGCGTAAAACAGCAGAATACGATTGGGGACCCAGAAAAATAGTGTGATTTAGAAGTAATATTTTATTGATTGGCAAGCTGTTTGTTTCCTAATCGTTGCAGTTGTTACCTAATTAATGACATACACTAAATGCCTTCTGCACAGAGCTATATACAGTTCACAAACTCAAAATTGGAGAGAAGTGCATTGTGGAATTTGGGGCAATGCTAAGATCTCTTTTTTACTGTCATACATTGATATCGAACTGCCACATTTCTGCCGAGACAGCAGACCCAAGGTCAAAAATGGTTCAAATGGCTCTGAGCACTATGGGACTTAACTTCTGAGGTCATCAGTCCCCTAGAACTCAGAAATACTTAAACCTAACTACCCTAAGGACATCACACACATCCATGAACGATACAGAATTCGAACCTGCGACCGTAGCGGTCGCGCGGTTCCAGATTGTAGCGCCTGGAACCGCTCGGCTACACGGGTCGGCACCCAAGCTCAATGCTTCCCTTACGTGAAAATGAAACTCAAAGTCATACGTTCGAAACACTTGGTACTTAATACTTGTTCTACGTTTCAAGGTAATCAAGATTTTCAATGAATAACTGTATACCAACATAAACATTGGGAACTGCACGAAAATATTCTACGAATAACTTCGAAGTAACCGAATTTCCAAAAACTTCTGGACTATCGGGGTATACATTGGCCTGTACATTCATATTTCCTATTCACCTGTTTTTGCTAAACGTTCGCTAAGTAAAAATTATAACAAATAATGGAAATGTAATGCTTCGATCTGTTGAAAGAGTTCTGGGGAAAGTATGGTATAATGGAATGACCTTCTAGACGCTACTGCGGCGGATTCTAGGTTATTGGTGCTGCGTTTGGAGCCCCTCTGACGTCTTCATCGCAACAGACATCTTACCAATTCAGCGGCAAGCTGCTGGGCTCGTAATTCTTAGGTGACTCCATAGGAAGGAATAACAAATAAGCTCTAGGAACTTAGTGGGAATCATTGGATAAAAAGTGACGTTGTTTTGCAAAATTAGTTTATTCATCCGGTACTGGGGGATAATGCTGCCGTTCTGTTGCCACCATCGTATATTTCATTTAGGGTTCGCTGATGTAAGAAAATTATGAACCAGTGATTACAATGCGTGCAAAGGTACAGTAACGTTTCCTTAGCTCAGTCCGCGATCAGAAGTAGAAGAGGGTGGGGGGGGGGGGTTGGGTTGGAGTGTTTGGGTGAAGAGACGAAACAGCGAGGTCATCGGTCTCGTCGGATTAGGGAAGGACGGGGAAGGAAGTCGCCCGTGCCCTTTCAAAGGAACAATCCCGGAATTTGCCTGGAGCGAGTTAGGGAAATCACGGGAAACCTAAATTAGGATGGCCGGACGCGGGATTGAACCGTCGTCCTACCGAATGCGAGTCTAGTGTGCTAACCACTGCGCCACCTCGCTCGGTTAAGTAGAAGGGGAAATTGTTAATGGATATGTATGTCCTGCCATACAATTACAGTGTGTGTACATTTAGATGCTATTGAGCAGTTTGTACTCCTCTCTGTTTACATTCGTTAACTAATTATAGGCATTTTCAACTGATGAACATTATCACGTTACAACACTTCGCAGTGGTTCGGCACTTCTGTTGTTGACACTGCATCAGTATCACCAGTGTTCAGTTGTGTTCACATTATAGGTTTGATTTGTCGTATTTACGGTCGTCACTGCAGCGTGCCCTAATCTCTGGAGTTCTATTCACGTCAGTACCCATAACGGGCTACACAGTTTCATTATTTTTGAAATTTTTCAGTAATATGAGAGTATTCAATAGCAATATAACACTTTTTCTGAAAGCAGTTTGGTTTTCATCAGGACTCCAGTAAACTTCATTATTCCCCACTCTGTTCGTTACAAAGCCCTATTTTTCTAGTTAACCTTCGGCCAATGTGACGCCTTTACGTCACCTTCCTGGAAGGGCCTGTATGTTCACTTTGTATCACTGCACTGGTCGACGTCATAGCCAACGTCCTTCTGCATCAATAACCTCACCTCCATCCACGCACTGTTCCCGCAGCGTGTCCCCTTCATTGGGCCAACCAGGTGAGAAGCGTAAGGTATGAGATCCAGGCTGCTGGGCGGATGAAGAAGAACAGACCATGGAAGTTTTATGAGTTCCTCTCGGGTGAGCAGACTTGCAGGAGATCCTGCGCTGTCATGGAAAAGACAAGTTCGTTTGCATTTTTGTGGTAAATAGCACACAGAAGTCGTTTCTTCAGTTTTCTGAGGGCAGCACAAAACACTGATCGTTGCACCATTAAGGACGATATCAAACAGAACAGTTCCCAGAGCGTCCAAGAAGACTGCCACCATGACTTTTCGTCTGATGTTATGGCTTAGAAATTTTCTTCGGGGGAGAGGTGGTGTTGCGCTACTCCATGGATTTCCGTTTAGTTTCCGCTTCGAAGTGATGAGCTCAAATTTCATCACCTGTGACGGTGTTGGACAAAGGTTGCGAGGCGCAAGTAATTCTGCACAGACGGTCTTTCGTTGCTCTTTATGGTATTGTGTTAGGCGTCGAGAAACGCAGCCGGCTGGGTGTTCCGTCACTACCAACAGAGACATCCAGCTGTGAAGCGAGATGTTTGACTGAGATCCACCGATCACCTTGAATAAGTGTCCACTCCTTCCAACAATGCAGGAGTCAGAGCAGTGTGAGGCCATACGGCGTGCACGAGATCGGATAGGCCTGCACGACCTCGCCCAATAACTCAACGTGCTTTTGTTCACTGACCGGTCTCTGTAGATATCGAAGGCCTTTGAATATCTGCGTTGCTCTAGTTTCCCGTCAAAAAGAAATTCATTGACCACTTTCTTTTTGGAACGCACCTCCGTTGCAGACTCCATTTTGAAGGCTGTTTATTACGCCCCCTATATGAACTTCATGAAACTAAAGGAACTGAAGAGGGCGTACTCCACAATGTCCCGCAACACATTCCGCGTCTTTCGAACCGAAAATTACTGAGAAATAAGTGTGTGACACATCTATAGAACACCGCTCGTATTAATATTTCACATATGTCCTAGAACTGCTTATATATATTTGAAGAGTGTTATTCATACATCGTCCTTTCTGTAGTGTGTCGTTTCCAGGAATGCACCTACATATTTAACACAGCATTTTAGCTGTCTTGCAGCAGTTATCGGCTTTGTGTATCATAGAGTCACTGATTCTCAGTCAGGTAGCTCTTAAGGTGGCATCATGAAGACGAGTTGACCCCGTTCCAGTCCTACCACCAAAGAAAAGTAGCTGGCAGTATCGTGAATCGACCCGGGTTCTTCGCGTGACAATCTGTGTCTGGTCGAATAATACATAATTTTGCGTTTTCCTAAACACTAATATTTTCGTGTTCTGTATTAACACAACAGCCGGTCTGTATTTACAATCATTACGATACACAACATATAATATTTACTGTATTTACTGTCCCCTTTGTACTTCAGTATTCTCTTCACACATCAAATGAATAACCTCCCGTTTATGACAGTCACAGCCCATCATAAAATAAGTCTCGTATTTACTAAGTCCCAGTGGTACCTGCTATTTCATTAGACTTGATTTCTCTCTAGAACAGCATCTGTCCTTTGTATATTCACGGGGCGTTATTCGCTGTCTGTATAGTTACATTTTTCCGCTAGATTCAAATAAAGTCTTATATCACTGATATCATTTATTTCTAAGCATAACAACGGACGTAATTTAGTCAGCGGTTGACGCGGTTGACTGTGGCCGACTTCCCTTAACGAGTTGTAGACGGTTATTTAGCTCACCCCTGAACCAAAGTATAGCTACGATTTTCTCATCAGTAACGTATGGGACAGATGCGCCATACTGTGTAAGCGACGGCTTGTCACAATCAACTAGGGGAGGTGAGCGGGGGGGCGGGGGTCTTCAAATGTGAAGCTGGTCTAAATTTACTAGCAAATATTGAGCTTGTGCGCTGTCTTGAAGGATAGAATGGAGTGTGTCAGAGCAGTTTCTAAGAAATTAAACATCACTCACGAAGTGCACCTACAAAGATAATTTGAAACCAGGATGAATTTGTCGCACAGGAATGTATACGGCTACACCAAAGGAGTAGCGAGTACAATACGAGACGCCACTAGCATTTTAAACACTTTCGATCGTTTATGAAAACCACGGGAAGCTGTGAAACAGAGTTGGAACGCAGCATCCAGCAGGCAATCAAGGTGTTTAATGGTGTTCCGCGGAGCAGGGTGATATCAAAAGAAAGAAAGAAGAGAATTCGGCAAACAGAAAATGAAAGTATACTAAAAAAGAGCGCAGATGGAAAGACCTTGTGTGGGAGCAGCAGAAAAGCAGTTTACAAGCAGCAGAGACAGATGTACTAAGGAGTAAGTTGAAGAGATAATGGATATGGTACAAACAACTGTGCAAAGAATAGAGGAAACGGCTCTTCAATGCCATGGCCAAGTACGGTGAATGGAGCAAGGACGATGATCGACAGCGATCCTCAGCTGGTCGCCGTCGGGAAGGAGAAAGCGCGGGCGACCGAGAATGAAATGTAAGGCGGGGATGACTGGAATGATTAGAGGGAGGGTCTGAAGGATCACGACTGCAATGATCGTGAATTCTGACAAAGTAGGAACACAGGGCAACTGCTGGAGGCTGGAGAAGTCTTTAAAAGCAAGAGTAAATGAGACTGTAATACAGCCACATTTCTCAATTAAGTCTTCTTCCGATGCTATACAATAATGACGAATATTTTTTATGAATGGTTCATGTATGAAAGAGTGTTAATTCCATTACTGGCTCATGCATTTTGTTCGTCTGTAGATAGAAATATATTGTTGGCTAAGGTATAGGTAGAGCGCTGTCCCTCTGTGTTTACGAGGAAGCTAGAGCATCAAAGTAAAAACACGCCAAACAAGAAACGGCCGTAGTCGGTCGCTAGCCTTTAGGCTATCAACACTTTGTAATGGAAACGAGGCTAAATTATTAGCTATTTCACTGGAAACTAGCCTCGGATGGACGGGTAACATGTTTACTACAACGTGGAAAATTGGTGGAATGCTCTATGATGTTCGGATACGAAAAGAAAAATTATATCAGAGGAGTTCATATGCACGGCCCGCCGCATTTGCGCAACAGTAATCAGTACCATAACAGCCGCAGCTCAAAGCTTAGTCATCTCTACGAAATGTACTGTTTTATTAGATTTGCAAAACTTCGTGAATCAGTAGCTTCTTTATTATGATGTAAAGCATCTGTGGAATGTAATCTTCGTGTTTTCCAAGTCAGTTTTTGACCTTAGGTGCGTAAGGTGTAGCAGGATCCTATTCATTATTCCTGAAGATGCCTGAGTGTCCACAAAGTTGAATCCAATTTTAAAAATGACTGGATAATTTTGGCGATAGAAGTGCTTAATTATTTGAATAAAATACTAGCCAAGTTTAAGAAAGGCTGCACCTCTTAGATCGCATGAACAGGACCAAATTTACTTGTTGCTCAACATTAAAATCTTCTTTTTCCATTCTGCTTTCAAGCAGAGCTTCAGTTATTAATCGCTACGAAAGTTGAACATTGTGTTATGCATTTGTCTTGTGTGTTCCACAAATACAGTATGTCGCTATGTGTTATCGTTATTACAGAAGTAACTTTGTTCATAACTTAAATGCCGGCCGAACTGGCCGTGCGGTTAAAGGCGCTGCAGTCTGGAACCGCAAGACCGCTACGGTCGCAGGTTCGAATCCTGCCTCGGGCATGGATGTTTGTGATGTCCTTAGGTTAGTTAGGTTTAACTAGTTCTAAGTTCTAGGGGACTAATGACCTCAGCAGTTGAGTCCCATAGTGCTCAGAGCCATAACTTGAATAAATATCGTAATAGAAGTGTTCTTCCGAAGTAAGACAGTTTAGTTAGCAAAACCTATTGTTAGGGAGAGGTTTGCCAGTCTGTTTATACGTCATTGTAGATAGCTATATTGAAGGTTCAAACTTCAGTTGCAGTTCGTCATCCAGAACTGATGTACGAAAATGCAAATTGGTTTTTGTGACAGATTTCGCGAAACTAATGATCTAGTATAAATGTTCGAAGGATTCTCGGATTCATGAGGTTGCCTCCATACTCGTGCACGTCCATCCGCTCGATATAATCTGAAACGAGACTAGTCCGACCAAGCAAGATGTTTGAAGTCATCAACAGTCCAATGTTGGTGTTGACAGGCCTAGCCGAGACAAAGCTTTATGGCGTGCAGTTATAAAGGGCACACTAGTGGGCCTTCGCCTCCGAAAAGCCGTATCGATGATGTTTCGTTGAATGGTTCGCACACTGACTGAGACGTGCACGGCTCGTGATCGTGCCATTTATTGTTTGTGATCTTCTATTACGGTACTGCCGCATTGTTTTCGTATTCCATTTACTGGCGCCACTAACTTCCTGCCTTACTTGCCCGTGAGCGGCAGCAGACGCGCGTATCCGTAAGTGCACTGTCGTACCATCTCTGGAGCGACCGATCGTATTTCGGGGTCGTCGTGTGTCTGGCTGTCAGTTGGAGAAGGACCAGGAGGACGGTCAGGACGCAGCAGCAGTGAAGTGGGGAACGGAGCCCCAGTAAGGTCCTCATTGCCTGTACCAGCGGGGACGACCGTTCGTTGGTCGTTCGGTCGGTCACCTCGTCGACGACGTGTATTTGGGTCGGTTCCTTCCTGTGTAGAGATGTCGGTTGTGTTCCCTCTGCATGATTGGGTCCAATCCAGTGGCTCCGGGACGTAGTCCTTCTGAAGAAAGTCAGTTCAGTTGGAAACGGACGAGCAGTGCAGTCGGGACGCAGCAGCAGTGAGGTCGGGGACGGATCGCCGGTGAGGCGCCAACAGCCAGTGCTCTCCAACCTCTGGCGACACACATGAACTGTCCGATGGAGAGCGATTGGAGCGGGACGACCGGTGGTCGGTCGTTCGGTTGGTCGTCTCTTCCGCCGACTTATATTTGGTTCTTTCACCGTTTTCCGGCATGGGCAGTGGGTCGGTTGGTGTGGAGCCGCAAGGAAGTCTCCGTCTCGTGTACTCTGGCCGGGGGCGCTGGCGGTGTGCACGCGCGTTTGGAGTGTGAGGTGCTGCTTGGAGGTGCTACGAAGTTCGTCGTCCACCGATATTGGACATGAAAGTTGAGTCCTCACTTCACCTACCGTCAAGCCTCAACTGTTTACATATCATCGTTTGATCCTGGTTGTCGCTATTGGGACATACCTGCGAGCAACAACGTGTGTGTATTCAAGACTCCATCCGACTTCCAGTGGAGTTTAACTTAATTTATTCCCTGTTATTGAAGTACACCAGCGGTATCTTCTTCCTTGTGGCCGTTGACGTTCCGGTTACCTGCCCTGGTAGTTGACGTAATTTTGGGCGGTGTATCTTCCTCGCCGTGTTGTTGTTGTTGTCCAGAACGGCATGTACTTAGTCAGCTGAGGTGTTGTTGGTCGTTTGTGCTCCAATATTCTGAGTGTCGTTGTATTGAAACCTTATGGTCGTTTTACAGGTTGCGTGGAGTGGAACTGATTTTGTTGATTGATCGGTCGGCTGTCTCTTGGTTGGGTTGCCCCCAGATTAAGAAGTTACTGGACAGGTTGCCTGTCTCACCTAAACGGGCGTTAGTGTTAAAATCCCAGGCCGCCCCTTGGAAACTTATGAGCGCCGTTCCTTGTGTGTTACATAGTAATTTTCCTGTTTGGGTTTCAGTTATTTGGATGACTTGTGGCCTTCAGCCACGTATTAATATCTCTTAAATTAATGTTCTTGTCTTGCCCTTAAGGCATAAGATTGTTATGCTTTTGTAGGGGCTTTCAGCCGAATTTTGCATGAAATGTTTTAAGATAAGGCATTCTGCCTTTCCATTGAAAACCTTCTTATTGCTTAACATGCGCTTCCAGCCAAGTTCCATTAAAATTAAATTGCTAAGGCCTTCAACCGGTTTAGATTGAAGATGTAGAAAATATTTTTGGGTGAAATCTCCAGAAGAACCTTGTATTTCAATTTAATGCTTAGGCCTTGTGTCTTGGATTTTGAGTGCGGCTTTCAGCCGATCTAAAGTTAATCAAAGGAGGTCTATTAAAGTTTTGAGTGATTTTCATCATTGTTGAAATATTGTGTGTTGATAAATAAAGTTTGTATGTTGAGCGCAACTGACAGCAACTTATTTTGGCCTCTTTCCACAACGTAACCCGCTGTGTCCTGCTAGCCCAGGCATTTCAGTGACACTTGTTGATGGCCCGGCATTGAAATGTGCAGCAGTCCGCGGAAGGTTGCACTTCTTTCACGTTCAACGATTCTCTTCAGCCGTCGTTGCTCCCGTTCTTGTTGGATCTTATTCCTGTCGCATCGATGTCGGAGATTTGATGTTTTACCGGATTCGTGAATTCAAAGCACATTCGTGAACTGGTCGAACGGGAAAGTCCCCACTTCATCGCTACCTCGGAGATGTACACCACGTACAAACTCGTTTAAATCTTGATAACCTGACGTTGTAGCAGCAGTAACTGATCCAAAATCTGCCCCACACACTTGTCTTACGTAAGCGTTGCCGACCGCAGGGCCGTATTGGTTCAAATGGCTCTGAGCACTATGGTACTTAACATATGAGGACATCAGTCCCCTAGAACTTAGAACTACTTAAGCCTAACTAACCTAAGGACTCCACACACATCCATGCCCCAGGCAGGATTCGAACCTGCGACCGTTGCTGTCGCGCAGCTCCAGACTGTAGCGCCTAGAACCGCTCGGCCACTCCGGCCGGCAGACTATGTTCGTTTAGAGCTTAAAGCTCATAATCTAAATTCTCCTATGGTGGCAGGTGAGGAAAGGCTTCTGTCTTTCCGCAACAGTATTGCAGAGTCAGCTGTTGCTATACCATGCCCAGCTTTCCAGGCTTTGTAACACCTGTCAGCCGTCTTTTGTTTTCGAGCAGATAACACTCTTCGCTGCCTGCGGCTGACTCTGTGGCAACTCACTTCCGCTCTGACGTATTTTGTGACCGAATATGGCCGGTAAGCTGCAAATATTACATCATTTCTCTGTAATGAACATAATCGAGTTGTATAATGTTGCAATGAAATTATTGGTACAATAAATCTAAGAATATATAAAATAACTCATACGATGTAAGCCATGTAAACTGACATTGTTTCTGAACACGTGACAAAATGATACCCAGCGAATAAAACATATAAAATAACTCATACGATGTATGCCATATAAACTTATATGGTTTCTGAACACGTGTCATAAAATGAAACCCAGTGAATAATAAATAACGTCGAAAAATCTCTCCTTATATAACAGAGGAAGTTCAAACACTCTCACACTGAAGTAGAGGAGGAGCATATTACTTTCAGGGTTCTTCGCCAAGGGGCCCTCATGCTTATACAAGCACAACCAGTTTCGGAAATTAAATCAAAGCGTAACTCAAGAATTAACATCATGTAATATAGTACCGTAAGTTGCGACCACAACGCAGGGTAAATACCTAAGGTCAACACGTACAAACACTCAACTGGCCTAGACCAGGGCTTAAGCTATCCAAATGTAGAAGGTTACGAACGATAACGAAAGATACAAATGTTTTACTTGTCGTACAACTAGCGTAACAGTCAAAAACAAAAAATGTGGTATTGTTTTAAAGCTATACGATAACAATTTGCAATATTTTACTGTGTGAGAAGTTGCTCTTAATTTCGTGATGAGTTATACTACGATTGAGGCATTTGCCATAAAACAACGTCTATGTTTTAGTCAAATATAAACGTGGATGCAAAAATTACCCCACACATATTGATTGTGATCGTTAACGTGGCTCATCATAATAATAAAAATAAGGAAAAGTGGTGGAAATACAAGCATCAATAAACAACATTGTGCACTACCATACATTGTGCACTACCATACATCACAGAAAGATAATAGATTATAGTGATGAAGACCAAGGAATAATTTAGCTGTATACTTTGTTCAAACTAACGTCATATAAATATTATTTTTGGTGTTGCGATTTTCTTTAGTCAGTCTATATTACACAACGACAATAATGTCCATATTGTGCCCAGCATTTCTAGTTGTTGTTAACCAATGTATTCCATGTGCAGAATCATTGCATATCAGTATTATCACATAAGTAAAGGCTACGTAATTTCTGGTACTAACGTAGACATTGGGTTATGTATAATACTATTCATGCAATATGTTGGTTACAACCTTGACCTCAAATTATGTATCATGTGTTTTACTCAGCAGCAGTGCTTAAATGTTTCAGAGATGTTTGTAGATATGTATATACCTCATCAACTTTCTTTCATTAAAATATCTAAAATTGTGTATATTACATAATTTTGACCTGTTTTGTTTACTCTTAATTATTCTGTGTGGTTATACAGTCTTCAGAACAAATTTGTTACATTTCTTCCATAAGACATGGTTTTATTGTTTTGTACTGGTTTGTACAGTTTTCTATTATTGCATTGACATATAACAACGTTATCTTATGGTTAGCGGTGCTAACCACAACATAGACATGAGGCTACATTCTTCCTTCCTTCTAAGTTCAATAAGCCCTTATATCACTAGATAAGTATATCTTGCTCACTTACATATTATGTGTGTGCAACGCGTTTTATCGAAAAAATCATGTACCTATTAGCTACTTGCGTCGTGTTTATAGCCCTGACCACACGATATGTATCATACTGTTCTTTTTATACCTTTTCAAAATCTAACCTGTGAGCTAGTATCGTATTTTTCAGTCATAGGCGGTGATCAGATTATTATGCAACGTTTATAGATGCATAACAAACATTATAACGAAAGATTTTAAATAAGGTTTGTTAAAAATTCTGTAAATTTAATTACCTTGAACAACGTGTATAACCTTATTATTATATGTAGTTCGAATTTATAATTTATTATTATTCTATGATGTATATTACTGCATCATGTTATGCCTTATAATGTATCGTGACTTACTGCACCTACTTCCACCATTTTTACTTATTTTCATTATTATTACGAGATTCATTTACAGTCACAGTCAATATGTATGAGATCATTTTCCCAAATATTGTCTGTATGTAAGTGAGACATAGACGTTGTTCTACACCGGTTTGTCTTTCTCTTTATTTTTGAGTCATCAGTCTTGTGACTAGTTTAATGCGGTCCGCCACGAATTTCTCTCCTGTGCCAACCTCTTCATCTCAGAGTAGCACTTGCAACCTACGTCCTCAGTTACCTGCTGGATGTTTTCCAATCTCTGTCTTCCTCTGCGGTTTTTGTCCTCTACGGCTCCCCTAGTATCATGGAAGTCGGTCCCTGCTGTCTTAACAGATCTCCTGTCATCCTGTCCCTTCTCCTTGTCAGTGTTTTCCACATATTCCTTTCTTCTCCCATTCTGCGTTGAACCCTCTCGTTCCTTACCTTATCAGTCCTCCTAAGTTTCGACATTCGTCAGTAGCGCCACATCTCAAATGCATTGATTGTCTTCCGTTCCGATTAATCCACAATGCAGAGAGAGCGGATAGGTGTAAAAAGTACGCTAGAGGCCTTTACGAGAGGGAAGATTCATCTGATGTGATAGAAGAAAAACTACGGCGCTGCAGTCATGGACTGTGCGGCTGGTCCCGGCGGAGGTTCGAGTCCTCCCTCGGGCATGGGTATGTGTATTTGCCCTTAGGATAATTTAGGGTAAGTGGTGTATAAGCTTAGGGACTGATGACCTTAGCAGCTAAGTTCCATAAGATTTCACACACATTTTAACATTTTGATAGAAGAAGAAACAGGAGTCGATTTAGAAGAGATAGGGGTTGCAGTATTAGAATCAGAATTGAAGAGAGCGTTGGAGGACTTAGGATAAGGCAGAAGGGATCGATAACATTCCAACGTAATTTCTAAAATCGTTAGGGGAAGTGGCAACAAAACGACTCTTCACGTTGGTATGTAGAATGTAACAGTCTGGCACTATACCGTCTGACTTTCGTAAAATTTTCATCCACACAATTTCGAAGACTACAAGAGCTGAGAAGTGCGAAAATTATCGCACAATTCGCTTAACAGCTTATGTATCCAAGTTGCTGACAAGAGTAGTATACAGAAGAAGGGAAAAAAAAGTGATGATGTATTAGATGACGACGGGTTTGGCTTTAGGAAAGGTAAAGGCACTGGGGAGGCAATTCTGACGTTGCGATTGATAATGGAAGCAATACTGAAGAAAAATCAAGACACGTTCATAGGATCTGTCGACCCAAAAAAAAGCGTTCGACAACGTAAAATGGACCAAAATGTTAGAAATTCGTAGAAAATAGGGGTAAGCTGTTGGGAAAGACGGGTAATATACAATATGTGCAAGAACCAAGAGGGAATAACCAAGAGTTGACGACCAAGAACGAAATGCTCGGGTTAAAAAGGTGTAAGACAGGCATGTAGTCGTTCACCCCTACTGTAAGATAGTTTCAGGAGTTGAATTAAAATTCAAAGTGTAACGGTATCAATGATACGATTCGTTGATGAAACTGCTATCCTGAGTGAAAGTGAAGAAGAATCATATGAACTGCTGAATGGGAAATGACTGCCTAATGAGAACAAAATATGGATTAAGAGTAAACTGCCATCAGGTTGCAGCCTGAAATATCTAGTAGTCCCTTTATACGCTTTCTATCAGTCTACCTCTAGCTGTCAGCAAGAACACATCTGTGAACACTGTCTTGGTAGAGACGTGTTTTCTTACCTGCTTTCTGTACCGTATTGATGTACCTATTACATTTTAATGTATATATGTTTATATGTATTTATATATATAAAATATGTCTCATACAAACTCTTTGCGCTTGAGCATCACTTCTTCTGTTAAAGGTCCGTTCACGTATTTTAACCGTGTTTCTTCACACTGTATTTTCACTAAAATCGGACTTCGTAATGAGGCAGCACCCGAAGACGACGGTGGATCAGGCTGGACAACTTTCTGCTTAAAAGACATAGGTAAGTAAAAACAGTATATTCTGAAATAAAACACAATTAAATTACGACACTTACATTGAGATTTGGATTATGCGATTAGGATTGCTGCTCGGTTGCAACTCGTGGATGTATTAACAAACTAATGTAGTATTAATGGTCGTGTGCCAAAATGCGTCCGATCTGGACAAGACCTAGGAAACAAAAGGTGCCTCTAATTCCGCCAGTAATCTGACGGTCAAAAATCTTCAAATGTTTCCAGAGGCTGTATACAATATTTATTCAGCCGTGGACTCTATCTATGGCTCAGATTATTTCTTCATTTCATTACATATAATTACGTTTTCTGATAATAAAAGCTCAGCACGCTAATGTGCCTTTAAAACACTACGAAAAGGTCTGAGAAATAGCATAATGTCTCCACCCTGACGCAGTTTATCATAAATATATCTTGTACATATTGCAATTTAATATGCAAATATCTGTGATCTTGGTTAATAAAGAGTTACCACAAGAAGATTACAGCATTGACATTATATTTAATTCTGTACAATCAGTAGAGACACGCAGTCCGTTGTTGTACCTCATGAAATATTAAACAAGGTGCAACTCTCCAAATTTTTGATGAAAATTTCCATTGGAAGAATCATATTATTGAGCTGGTCAAACAATTCAGTTCAGCAAGTTGTGCTCTTGGCATAATTGTTTGTCTTGGAAAATAACTAACCAACTTCCTAACACATCTTCACATTTCCACTCACTAATGTCTAATGGGGCAATTATATGTGGTAACCACCACATGAAAGAAAGTATTGATTGCACAAAAGCGAACATTAAGAATATTACATGGTGTCAAGTACCCTTTCAAGTAATTAGGTTTATTATCTGTACCATTACAACACAGCCGAAGGGCCAAAGAAACAGGAATGCGTATTCAAATACAGACATATGTAAACATACGGCTCTGCGCTCGGCAAGGCCTTTCTAAGACAAAAGGTGTCTGCTGCAGTAGCTACCTCGGTTACTGTTGCAACAATAGCAGGTTTTCAAGATTTAAATGAGTACCGGCCTTTGTAACCGAGCGGTTCTAGGCGCTTCAGTCTGGAACCGATCTGCTGCTACGGTGTTACGTTCGAATCCTGCCTCGGGTATGGATGTGTGTAATGTCCTTAGGTTTAAGTAGTTTTAAATCTAGAGGATTGATGACTTCAGATGTTAAGTCCCATAGTGCTTAGAGACATTTGAACCATCAAGATTTAAGTGAGCTTGAACACAGTGTTATAGTCGGCGCATGAGCGATGGGGCACAGCATCTCCGAGGTAGCGATGAAGAGGTAATTTTCCCGTATGACCATTTCTCGAGTGTACCGTGAATGTCAGGAATCCGGTAAAACATCAAATCTCCGACATCGCTGCGGCCGGAATAAGATCCTGCAAGAACGGGACCAACGACGACTGAAGAGAATCGTTCAGCGTGACAGAAGTGCATCCCTTCGGCAATCTGCTGCATATTTCAGTGCTTTGCAATCAACAAGTGTCAGCGTGCGCACCATTCAACGAAACATCTTCGATATGGGCTTTAAGAGCCAAAGGCCCACTCGTGTACCCTTGATGACTGCACGACACAGCTTTACACCTCGCCAGGGCCCGTCAACACCTTCGTTGGACTGTTGACGACAGGAAACATGTTGCCTGGTCGGACGAGACTCGTTTCAAATTGTAGCTAGTTGATGGACGTTTACGGATATAGAGACAACCTCATTTATCCATGCACCCTGCATGTCAGCCGGAGACTGTTCAAGATGGTGGAGGCTCTGTGTGCAGTAGGAGTGATATGGGACCCCATATACGTCTTGATACGACTCTGAGAAGTGACATGTACGTAAGCATCCTGTCTGATCACCTGCATTGTTCATTCCGATAGTCTTGGGCGATTCCAGCAGGACAATGAGGCACCCCACAAATCCAGAATTGCAACAGAGCTTCCGCTGGCCACCAAACTCCCCAGACATCATCATTATTGAGTATACTTGTGATGCGTTGCAGAGTGCTGTTGAGAAGAGATCCCCATCCTTTCGCACAGGTTTATGGAAAGCCCTGTAGGATTCATGGTGTCAGTTCTTTCCAGCACTACATTAGTGAAGTTCATGCCACGTCGTGTTGCGGCACCTTTGCGTGCTCGCGGGGGCCCCACATGATACTGGGCGGGTGTACCAGTTTCTTCGGCTCTTCAGAGAATATGTTCGCAGTTAAATTGGTCAGAAATAATCAATCACAGTATGAGAAGAATTACAGAGTCCATTTCCATCAGACCGGATGAATAATAATTTTTACCCACTATTAAAACTGTCAGTATCTTTGAAAGGAGTTGTATATGCAGCAACAGATATCTTTAATCATTTGCTTAACAACATAAAATATCGAAAAATGAACAACTGCTTTCATTACATGGACGAATCCACATGTATATGACTACTCTGCAATTCACACGTAAGTGTCTGGCAGGTTTTTCGAACTACCTATTATTCAGCTACCTAATAGCGCATGGGAACAAAAAACACTTAAATCTTTCTGAGGTCTCTTTTTTTTACGATGATCACTTCTCTCTATGTAGGCTGGAGACAGTAAAATACTTTCACATTCAGTGGACAAACTTGGTAACTTAAATTTAGTGAAAAAATGTAGCAACAACGATACACTGCTTTGTTTCAGTTATTGCCACCCCAACTCACTTATCGTATCCATGACGCTCTGTCACCTACTTACAAATAATACAAAACGAGCTACCATTCTCTGAACTTTTTCAGTGTCCGTCGACTCAATCCTATCTGTTAAAGATCCCATACCGGATAGAAATACTAAAGTAGAAGACGGACAAGCCAAGTGTAGGCAGACTGTTTAATTGACCTGTAGCGTCCTCTTGGTGTTCTGTCTTTCCCATAAAATGCTATCTGATCGCTCAAATTTAACTTGCTAGTACTATACAGTTCCTTCTTATTCAGTTCAAATGGCAGCATTTAAATTTGTATGATTTCTCGTGTAATCGAAATTTAATGGGTAGTTTTCGTACGCACGTGGATGTCACTCACTTTTCCTTATTTAGAAACAATTTTCACTTTTCGCACCATACAGATATCGTGTCTAATTTATTTTGGAACTCGTATAGACCTTCTAAAGACTTTACTAGACGGTAAATGACAGCATCATCTGCAAACAAGAAGGCTGTTCAGATTGTCTACTAAATCATTCATATAGGCTAGGGCAGCAGAGTTAATATATCACTTCCACGGGAAACACTTATTATGACTTCCGTTTTGTGTCGACGTCTTTCCGTCGATTGACATGTACTGTGACCTTTCTGACAGGAAATCTCGAATTCACCCTCATAACTGAAGCTATACTGCATAGGCACGCAGTTCGATTAGAAGTCTGTTGTGAGGGACGGTGTCAGATGCCTTCTGGAAATTCCCTGTCGATACCATTCGTTAAGTCGTGGGAATAAAGAGCTGAATGTATTTCACTAGAAGGGTATTTTCTGGATACCTCTTTTATATCATAGACCGTTACCTTTCACATAACTCATAATGTTCGAAAGCAGTATATTTTCCAAAATACTAAGGAAAATCGTCGCCATCCTTTTAGGTTTATCCTTCAACAGTGTTGAGACTCGTTTACGTTACGATGGGGAATAAGTAATATTTTTTATTAATTTATTCGGTATGAATCTCTCAATTACAGAAAATACTATTTCTTTAATGTAAGCCACATCTGTCCTATTCTTACACTTTTGGGATGGAGTGAAGACTCTCTTAGAAAGGCGTTAAACGAATTTTTACCTGCCTTTTTTAAATAGATGTATTTTGGGTTTACGTTTGGTAGATTTGTTGTCGTAGTGATTAGTCTGGCTAGATATTCCTTGTGTTCATTAACCCTTACATCGTGATGATGCACCAATTTTTTGCTTAGGATTTCAGCTGTTAAGAGCTCAAGTGAGTGAGCACCCCTCGAGTAGAGCACTCGTCGTTGATTAGTAATCGGAACATCCTTAGTCCCGGGTTCGAACCTCTCTACTGCTTAACGTGAAGAAATCGGGAAAGAAATTATTGCCGAAAGAGCTGACTCATCATATAGAAATTTCAAAACAACCTTCGATGAAATTAAAAGAAAGGGTGGTAGTATTAAAAGTGCAATGGAAATTCCACTGTTAAATGCGTAAGAGAGAGAAGATAGATGGAAAGAGATATAAGAAAATGTATTTTGTTCTTCAACTAATCTATTTAATAGGTGTGCAAATTGGTTTTTCAGGACTTCTCTTATGTCACTTTCTGTCCTAACCAGATTTCCATTTTCATCTTCAAATACTTTTATGGTATTAATTGGTTTCCTTTGTGAACCCACAAAGGTACTTCCAAACAGAATTTCATCAGCATGTTATGCCATTTGAATCCTATCATCAGTGTGTAACATGCAGTGTCTTTTAGTTACATATTATTCATATGTACACCCAGTTCTTAGCCATGGCATTCTTTTTGGGGAACAAACGCACAAAATATAAACACATTTTTCAACTCCAGAGAAGAGCCATTAGAATAATATTCAAAAATACTAGTCGAGCTCATTGTAAAGATCTGTTCAAAACACTGGTGATGTTAACTGCTCCATGTGAATACATTTACCAGTCAGTTATATACATCAAAAATAACATTGTAGTTACCGCACAAACAGCTCTGTCCATGACCATGCAACAAGAGATTGACTCAACTTACATTTACCAAGAAAAAATAACAATCAAAACAGCATTTTCTACCAAGAAATAAAACTGTACAATAAATTACCAAAAGAGATTAAAGAAATTGCCAAAATACACTGATTTAAAAAGGCAGCTAAAAAGTACCTGTTATGCAATACATTTTATACATTGAAGGATTACTTAGATGAAACAAAGTAGGGGTCTCATAAAAAAATGGTGTACAGATAAATGATAATAATAATGATTATAAAACATCCAACATTCCACAAAACACCTTCACTTTATGTTTATTCCTTATTTTTTTCCTTTTTAGAAATACTTACCCCCAAGCTATGCACAGCACAATACTAACACTTCTTCCTCTTTCTGAGCTGAACATCTCCCTCATTATGGAGGGATGCTGACTCAGTTTTTCAGAATAGCAAATGGGACGTTACGGTACAAAAAAAGGCCCAGAGATCACCAGTGTGTGTGTGTGTGTGGTGTGTGTGTGTGTGTGTGTGAGTGTGTGTGTATGTGTGAGTGTGTGTGTATGCGTGAGTGTGTGTGTATGTGTGAGTGTGTGTGTATGTCTGTGTAGTGAGTGAAGTGTTATGAAACAATTCGTGTATAGTGTGTGCAGTGACTGACAGTGAGATATGAGTGAACAGTGTGGCATTACATTATTTAATAAGTTACGTGTAAAGTAAGAATTGTATACCAGGAGTAAATTTAATCATTATGTCTAACTAGAAGTCTGTAAATATATGTGTATACGAATTAGATTATTTTAAATTGGTCTATACTTGTAAATACTTTGACATGCCCTATATCCTTGTAAAAAGAGATCCACAGATGAGTAAAGCTATTACTACTACTACTACTACTACTACTACTACCACTACTACTACCTCTGATAACCATATACAACAGTTTCTTATTGTCTCTACTGTCCTCCTCCAATTTCTGAGTGAATATTTTCCATTCCTTGTTCTTTTCTTCTGCAACTGTTCGTTTAACTTCCATTTTCTTTTATTCGGCACATTTGTTAGATGTTTATGACCTTTGCCTCGTCTCTAATAAGTTCCGGTCTATTTTTATTCCGAACCGTCTCTTTCCTGAAGATATTTAATTCCCTGATTACTGCTCTCACACTTTCATTCGGCCAAGATGTTTCCTTCTCTCTTGTCATCATAGCCTCGGGCATGGATGTGTGTGATGTCCTTAGGTTAGTTAGGTTTAATTAGTTCTAAGTTCTAGGCGGCTGATGACCTCAAATGTTAAGTCGCATAGTGCTCAGAGCCATTTTTCTTGTCATCATACTTGTCTTTCAACAAACTTCGGTGGCTTCCTTTATTAATGTGTACCTTAGTCTGGTCCATTCTGCCTTTCCGTTTCTCCTCTCAGGACTTGCTAACAGGGATTTTATCCGGTTCTGATGTACAGCTCTCTTTTCTGTTTCCTGGAGTTCCCATACTTCGATTTTTGGCATTTTCTTGTTTTGCACTTTTGACCCATGGAAGTTTCTCAGCACTGTCAAGGCTCTCGCTAGGGATTAGTCTGACATCAATTACTATTCTACTCCTCTCTTCATGTGTGATGACAAAATCAATTACAGTCTTTTGTAACCCATCCCAACTGTATCGTATTATCTTATGGCTCTGCCTCTTCTCAAACCAACTGTTTTTCACCACCAACCCATTCCTCATATGGAAGTCAAGGAGACGCTCACCTTCTATACTTCTCCTATCATATCCATTTGACCCCATTACATTTTCATATTCTGTTCTGTCCGTCCCAATCTGTGCATTTAGGTCCCCTATAATCATCACTCCCTCTTTACCAATGACTTTTCCCAAATATTCAAGAAACTGGTGGAGTTTGCTGATCTCCCATCGGGCTGCTCCCCGGATGGCAGATAGGGGAATGCTCACAAGAAATGGTGGGTACCGGTGAAATAAAATACCTGGGGTGGACCGAAAACAGCAGCTGCTGCCTCGTAATATGATATTGGCTTATCAAAGACTGAGGGAGTTAGCCCTGAAAGAAAATCCACAATTACGTTAGACCTAGCAAGCCAGTAAAAGAGTTTATTTGTAGTTGTTTTCAATACACATAAGAGTCTCGGAATGCGATCAACTCAAATGATAAGTAGAAATACACATACACGGGGAATTTTTTTCAGTGTCCGTTTTTCGGAAAGGTGGAGAGATCGATGCCGTTAAGTTCGAACTCGGTGGAGAAAACAAAGATAATATCAGGTCATAGGCCTCGTGAAAAACCGTCCTTATCAAAAAATACACAGAGAATATTTTATCTTTCGTTGCGGATGGATGAATGACCTGTAAGACCAATGGTACAAGCAATCTCAGAAGAGACACTGTAGCAGGTGTTCTGAAGCCAACCGTCGATAAAGACGAAGCGTTTCCGTGGTCAAACAACAGTCCACTTCTAGACAGACAATGTTAGGGAGAATCCGTGTGATAAGACAGTCTCCGAGAAGGATGGCCTTCGGTTTCCTATGTCAAGTTGTCAAGTCTTGCACCGCTGAGTACAGTGTGGCAGCAGGAAACTACTTTGCATTATGCAGGTAGACCCTTGGTGCGTAAAAAAAAACCTGTTGCAATTCCTGCTTTGAGATATTATTCCGTTCTCAGCTGAATTCGGTGTGTTTTGGTCTTCATAGCTCAAGCACTGAAAAGTCATTAAGAATATAACAGTTTTTACGAGTGTTCCTAATCATAAAAATTCTTTTCCGTGTCTGGAGCAAGCTATAGATTTTCTGTTACGATTCCCAACCGTTTTGTAACTCTGTGATTCCTCCAAGGTCACAATACTGATATCCATCCCTACAAGTAGACACTAACTGGTGCCATTTCATTCGTTGGTTGGTTGATTGATTTGGGGGAAGAGACCAAACAGCAAGGTCATCTGTCGCATCGGATTAGGGAAGGATGTGGAAGGCAGTCGGCTACGCCCTTTGAAAGGAACCAGCCCGGCATTTGCCTGAGGCGATTTAGGGAAGTCACGGAAAACATAAATCAGGATTGCTGCAAGCGTGTTTGAACCGTCGTCCTCTCGAATGCGAGTCCAGTGTGCTAACCACTGCGCCACCTCGCTCGGTGCCATTTCATCTAGAGCTTTCCTGTGAGCACTGTTTCGATTAATGTGAGCGGTTCTACTTTCGGAGAAATCGTCGAGCAATATCAATCAGCTGAAAAATGCTCCTTTCTGAGCATGAAAGAGTCTTTAAAAGACGCTGACAGAAAAGTGAGGACTAGCTGCCTGAACCTTCATACCGCCTTGCTCACCAAAAATTTAGGCATGTGAACTGTTCCGCGCTGTTTCAACGCGGAAAATTCGATATAATTTGTCCCCTCTATCTCTGTAGTGAGGTGTTCATACTTAGCGTGTCTTTCGCACTGCCTTTATCTACATGTCTCTTTCACCCACTGTCTCCTTTTTTTCGTCTCTCTTCTGTTACCATTGCCACCTTCTCCATTCATATGTCTTTCTCTTTTACTGCCACTGTCTTACCAGCTGACATCACTATCTCATCTCTCTACAGCTCACGCTGCTGTTGTATTCATCCATTTTCCTTTCTCTTTCACTGCCCTTATCTGTCTCCCACCATCACTGTCCTCTCTCTCTTATTCTCTCTCTCTCTCTCTCTCTCTCATGCACCGTCACTATCTCTCTCTGCAACTCTCCTTCAGCACAAAAAAGTTCGAATATGCTCACATGACAAAGTTTTTGGCGAAGAAGGCAGAGCGAGGGTTGAGGGAGTTGGCGTGCCACTTTCCAGTCAGACGTTTTCAAAGACAAGCGTATTCGCTTGTTTGTGCTCGGACAGCACCATTCTTCATTTGGTTTCCTTCTTTTCCCTGTTGCGGCAGGGTGTGCAGCTTACATAAATCTCCGCATGTCAGTAAAGCTTGGACAGTTTATTTATATACTTCGACACATTTACATACATGGATACATACCAACAACATAAAGTAAGGTAAGCATAGTGCAAGGTTAAAACAAAATTGCTTCCCATCCAAAGCAAGTTTACTTCACACTACTATATGTGAAACTGCACAACAGTTTTTGGGTCCACCTATATTATACTAGTAAATGAGGTGGTAGATTTGAAAGTACAGAGAATTTCGAATGAAAAAATTATTTTTCCTGAAATGCTTATGCCGTCAGGTCCAACCATCGCATGATTTTTAGGTCACGACAGCCCGTATAAGTGGCAATTGTCCATTATGGTGAGACAGCGTGTCATAATGTTATATTGGTCAAAAAATGGTGACTAAAATATAGTTTCGTAATAGAGCCCTTTCCATGACCCCAGAAACATTGCCATTTGTTACTAGCAGGGTAAAGCCTAATCTACAGCATTTCTGATATCAAATTGATATGCTAAGTAATTAAACTGATGGCATAATCCCCTTATGCTAATTAATTTATGACTCCTTCAGAATACCTACTGTTATGCTAAATGATTTGTGGCCCTCCTGAAGATAATCTGTCCTTCAGAGAAACCCCAACCGCCCCTTCCCCTCTCATCTCCACTCTCCCCAGTTCAGTTCTGAACAACTTTTCCCCCTCTTGGGATATACCCCCAGTTCTTCTCTGCCCCACCCCATTTCCCCACTCCCTTCACCCAATACTCCTTCTATCCCTCGTAAATTGGTGGAACAAAAAGCAGTCTGTGCTGAGCTGCTGGAGAGGAAGGATCTCGCCACACAAAATTCAAATCAATATCAGCTACACTGCAGAGGACATAATAACATGTTACTGTTTGCATATTCTTTATTTAATCAGCTTGCGGTAGACAGGGCTCCTCCCCTCCTCTCCCCTACTTGTGAAGGGCTGGGAAAAAGGCTCTAAAAAAAGTGGTGCCCATATTTTTATCGCGAAATGTGCTCAGTTGACGAGATGATGGTGTTGAACAGAAAAGAATTTCATATGTGTATTATCTGTAAGCAAACAGCTGACGACTGCTTCTACAACTTCCTGCATGAGGAATGGAAGAATGTGATAATGGATGAGCAAAGGGGGAATAGTTTTAAGCCTACAATGTTGATACAGTGAGTTGGGTTGATGTATTTTGCAACTCACTGAGCTGAAGTTGTTCCTGTTTTTGAAGCGGCCAGTGAATTCACACTGCAGGAGACAGCTTCGCACGATTTGACCACCACAAACCAAATGAACCATAGACGCTCTCCTCGGTGTACAGGACAATGCCACCAGCTGGGAGATGGTATAAATTGGCGGAAAACTACCCTACAACTTGTGCTGGAAGAATGTTCTTTATTTTGTCAGGGTCACAAAACTGACAATTAATCTATAGCGTTGCTGTCGGAAATTGAAATAAACATAACTGCTTAAAATTGACGGGACACTAGAAAAAAGCTGTTGTGAAGAAACACACAGAAAGACGCTCCAAAATCGATATTAGGAGTAATAATGCCACAATCTAGCCCACACATCGAAAAAGCTTTATAGCTCACAGCATGCCATGTAAAATTTCCAGTTACACATAGAAAAAAATTAAAAATCTTTGACGAAGAAGACACCTTTCTTAAGAACACGATACTTGCTGGAGATAGAACAATTTCATCTCTACAGGTATAAAAAGACACACATCGGGAAACGTCGATGAAATTGTCACACAGCAATGTAGGATATCGCAAGAAAAAACGTCACTGAAAATTGTCCAGATTACAAAGAGCTAAAAAAGGATAGTGAAACAAAACCATATGCTGGTCTACACACAGAAAACTGCATGTTGTGACAAAAAATGCTCACCACTCACAAAAATTGTTATAATGCGAAAAATTAGAAATTAAGTAACATTAATAAGATACATGCAACACACACATCCACTTCTGTCGCTGTTGAGCCATCATACTGGTTCACTATTCAGCCACCCAAAGGGTGCTGCTGGTGCCTCCACCTAGATTTGTCGTCATGGCAGTGCACACAAGCCTGAGCCTGCAATCACAGTTTGGTAGCTCAGTTTGATCTCACAGTCCAGCGACCGTCGACCTGAAGTCGGCGTCCTTTAATATTCAATATCAAGGATACTATCTGTGCACTCGCTTAAGTGGCTCCTTCTGGTGTAACACCAGTGCCTGAGACCTGTCTATCAAGGCATCCCCATACCTTCTCCCCACACTTCCCTCACCCACCCCCAACCGTGGATTGGTGGAAAAAAGATTTAATCTGTGCTGAGATGCTTGGAGAGGAAGGATGTAAGATATTTATTTACTTCATTTATTTTTGAAGATGTTATCCTGCGGTATTTTCCTACAGCTGTCTCTTTACTCGGACATCCCCCATACCCACTTTCTGCCATTTCTTGCCAACTCTCTCTTCCAGTCACATGTGTGTGAGTATAAATTGACATTGCTGAGTACCACAGTCAAAAATACCACCCGATTATGGCAGGGTATTGTTCTACAGCCGGTCCTACTTTTTCCAATGGCCAAGCCTGCAGCTGTGACTGTTCTCAGACAGGTATGTGCTTGGAGAACAAAGACTGGCGCTGTGGTTGGTCCACTGCCAACTTATTATTGAGGATAACGATCTATGGGAGCCTCACACAACATCTTTTTGTCTTTCTGCTGCTTACCCACCGGTCCGAGTGGTTCTAGGTGCTTCAATCTGGAACCGCGTGACCGCTACCATCACAGGATCGAATCCTGCCTCTGGCATGGATGTGTGTGCTGTCCTTAGGTTAGTTAGGTTTAAGTAGTTCTGAGTTCTAGGGGACTGATGACCTTTGATGTTAAGTCCCATAGTGCTCAGAGCAATTTGAACCATTTGAGCTGCTTACCCCAGATTGCTCACCTGGATGTATGGGGTCAACTGAGGTAGTTCACAGTGGGCATTCGAACTTGGTGGGAACAAAGCATTCAGCCCTCATCCATCTGACTGGTATTCTCATTCCAATGTGGTAACTGCAATTCTGCTAAGCTTGTTCAGTACCAGTCTAGCTCACAGCACCCATCCAAGCACACATTCTCTCCAGATGCATGCATGAGGTTAGCACTACTTATTGCTGTATAGCCGATAAGACTCTCAAAAGTTTGAGAACGATGAGGTGATATGGTTAAGGTGTAAGCAGGCTGTTTAGATTTTTATATTGGTAATGCCACTTAGCGCTCTGTATGAAAATCACTGGCTGTGCTGTGTGCACTCTGTGGCTAGTTTGCATTGTTGTCTGCCATTGTAGTGTTAGGCAGCGGCAGCTGGATGTGAACAGCGCGTAGCGTTGCGCAGTTGGAGGTGAGCCGCCAGCAGTGGTGGATGTGTGGAAGGAAATGGCGGAGTTTTGAAATTACATATATTATGACTTGTTATGATATTAAGGTAAATACAGTGTTTGTTCTCTATTAAAATCTTTCATTTGCTAACTATCCCTATCAGTAGTTAGTGACTTCAGTAGTTTGAATCTTTTATTTAGCTGGCAGTAGTGGTGCTCGCTGTATTTCAGTAGTTCGAGGGGGTAGACTATATAAGAAACTAACTATGATGAATTTATCAGAAATGCATTGAGAAGCTATCAGAAAATGGTTTGGCAAAAAGAAGGATACTGTACAATGGAGAAAAATATTTTTGACAGAGGATGTGAACAGAATACAGAAAGCAGGCTTAGATAGGACTTTTTGGGAATAATGATGAATGAAGGGAGATCTCCAAGAAGCAAAGAAAGTTTTGTTTGCCGAATACTGCAGTAAAACAAACCCTGTCCTTTCCTTGTGTTATCCCACTATGTGTTTGTGTACCCTTGTGTATTTGTTTTCTTCCTGTCTCTGTGTAGTTTCATAGAATATTTTCTTCTTTTAATATTAATCTACATTCACTATGATGAGGAATACTGTTATCCTCAATTATATTTGGCATTAATAATATGTTATTTATCTTGTAAATATGCTTAGACATTATTTATTCTCTTTTGTTTTAATGCTCATGTGTAAAGTTGATGTTTCAAAAGTGATTCTGATCGTTTATGTATTTACTCATGTCATAATTCCTGTAACACTGATGTATATGTTTATTTCTATTCTGTTGTAAAGTCTGTACTACAAATGTTATCTGTATTGTTATGTTTTTAATGATGTATTTTGAACCTTTGTAATTGTGTTCTCATGTTATAATATTGTAATTGACGCCAGTTAATCAAATTAAGTAACTTGTAAGCATCCATTTCACTGCACACGTTTCTGTTGGTCATAGTATGTGGACAATATGTGAGAAGTAGGGACTGTTAGTGTTTGCACGTGTGTTGATAATTCAGCAAGGGACTGGATAACAGCATTGCTGGTTCTAAGGACAATTCAAAAAACTTTGTGAGTGCACGAGTGGTGGTTTACGGACTTGCTATATTATCCGCAAGACTCTTCACTGGTGATTGTGCACCCGCACAGTCACAACAGATGGCTGCTGGTCATCTCTACCAGGACTACAGTGGGCCTGTCCACAATTTCTACAAGGACTGCAGTGGGTCTGCACCTCTGGTGGCCCACCAATACCATATTCTCTACCAGGACTACAGTGGGTCTACTCTGTGATGACCTACCTACCAATATTCATCAACTTCGACTGACTCTGCTGTGGGTTTGCTCCATTGTGGCCCATTACCTGTCAGCATGTCAAGGGTCAGCACTGTCTTTCCGTTGGAATGACAACACTACTTCTTCAAGACTGCATGGAAATCCACTACTTCTGTGTGCAATTTCTTTTACTAATGAGACTTTGTGAATAAAAAACTGTAATTACTATTATGATAAATGATCAGGACTGTCTTTATGGACTGTGAGAAAATTTTAGCTTTTGACCAACATTGTATCAATAAGTGTGTGCATTGGATATCTTTGTTAGTGTAATTATAAAAAAATTTATCAAATCATTATTGGCCACTGGCCAACAAAAATTTCTAAAATTTTTTGTGGTGAGCATGGGGGCTATGTAAGTAGGCTGTTTAGATTTTTATATTGGTAATGCCACTTAGCGCTCTGTATGAAAATCACTGGCTGTGCTGTGTGCAGTCTGTGGCTAGTTTGCATTGTTGTCTGCCATTGTAGTGTTAGGCAGCGGCAGCTGGATGTGAACAGCGCGTAGCGTTGCGCAGTTGGAGGTGAGCCGCCAGCAGTGGTGGATGTGTGGAAGGAAATGGCGGAGTTTTGAAATTACATATATTATGACTTGTTATGATATTAAGGTAAATACAGTGTTTGTTCTCTATTAAAATCTTTCATTTGCTAACTATCCCTATCAGTAGTTAGTGACTTCAGTAGTTTGAATCTTTTATTTAGCTGGCAGTAGTGGTGCTCGCTGTATTGCAGTAGTTCGAGTAATGAAGATTTTTGTGAGGTGGGTGATTTCTGAAAGGTGTCGTTTAGTGTTACTCAGGGCCATTCTTTTGCAGGGATCTTTGATAGTCAGATTGCGTTGCGCTAAATAATATTGTGTGTCAGGTTAAGCACAGTCGTGTATAATTTGTTCAAAGGGGACGTTTCAAAGGGAAAGAAGAAACATATGATTATAATGATGGATCTCCAGACAAATGGAATTTGAAACATTTTACGTAAATCACTTGGTCTGATGATGATGGTGATTTATGGCGGAGAGCGCTAAACAGCTAGGTTATCAGCGCCCCTGCTGTAATGTTATACCGAAGAAGTTTTTCATAATATATGGAAGGAGGTCAATGAACTGGAAAACTAAGTTTTATCGCACCACAGAAAACGTAAGCGACCCCAAAAAGTTGAGGTTCAGAAAAGCCTGTTATAAAACCCCAGCGAGCGAGACACAGCGGGATAACTAAATATATTCATGAAGAAAATACCTGTAAAGATGCTGTAAGAAAAGAGACAAATAACGTTGGCTGAATGACGACTTAGAAATAATACGTGACCCAGTCACTCTGTGACACATTGAGACCTCACACCAAGTATTCTGAGAAGAATTCCGAACACCACACAAAATTTTAAGGCACGAACAACACTCGTCTCGTTATAATTGAAAATAGAGGGAAGATCCTGTGGGAGACCCAGTCAACCCTCAGGTCGTCATAAAAAACACAGTTAAAAGATGTCGTACTGACAGCTGTGTCCCGCATCTCTGACATACTGGTGCTCGTCCCGACGTAAGAGGAAGCCACGTGTCAATGGACAACGTCCCACTCTAAGCCGAGTAAGGGCTACTTCTTCATACCATCATGACCGGAAGGAGGTGATATTTGGTCGCACTGAGGTCTTGATAGAACGTAGTTAATTATTCCTCATTTCCAGCCACTGGGACTCCCACCAACATATGGCCTTCCTAGTCACAAATGAAGTGACAGCCTGCAGACGTACAACAGCAGCCAGGAGGAAAGGAGCAAGCTTCCTTAGCAGCAGCACTAGCGAGATATTTCCCTCGGTGCCTATGTGCCCTGGAACCCAGCAAAAAAAAAAAAAAAAAAAAAAAAAAAAAAAAAAAAAAAAAAAAAAAGGAACTTCCTTGTTTTGCCTCAACAAGAGAAGGAGAGCGTCCTGCACGTGTTGCACCATCTGATTTTCTGTGTACATCTGTCCAACAGCGAGAAGGCCACTTTGAGAATCGGAGCAGATGATGAATTTTTTGTCACGACGCCATCTCATCTGCTCCATTGTCCTCAGGATAGCAAACCGTTGAGCATAATAAACTGGAAACTGCTCTGGGAGCCCTATCCTGAGGACAATGTCTGGGCCTTGGTAGCAGCAGCATTCCGTTCAACAGCTCTCCCAAGTCCCTTGCTGTCTCTGACAAAATTACAATGTCGTCGGCGAACCACAATTTTTTATTTCTTCTCCATGGATTTTATTACCTACTCCAAATCTTTCTTTTGTTTCCTTTACTGCTTGCTCAATATACAGATTGAATAACAACAGGGAGAAGTTACAACCCTGTCTCACTCCCGTCCCAACCACTGCTTCTCTTTCATGTCCCTCGACTCTTATAATTGCCATCTGGTTTCTGTACAAATTGTAAATACCCTTTCGCTCCCTGTATTTTACCCTTGCCACCTTCAGAATTTGAAACTCTCACGAATTACTCTCCTTGACTTAACACGCGGCATTCAAAAGTTTGCAAGATTCTCATCTATGGGGCATCAATTGAATCAGCGCATTGCTGCCCTCCTGTGCCTGAGCGCAAAACGTCACTCACCGTTCCACCAAGGGACAGGTCGCACCTTAAGCGACTCCACAGACTTTGGGATCGATGCATCAGTAGCATGGTGAATCACAGCTGTAATGTGATCCACCCAGTCCTAAATTCCGGCACATTGCTCGAATAAAAGGTAACTGACTCTAAAGCCTCTTTGAACAAACATGCCATCTCGGTAGCTTTCTTTCAGGATTTGCTTTACCAGGCAGATGAATCCAGATAGGGAAATGGTCACTACCACGAAGGTCATCGTCCACTGCCCACTGAGCAGTGTCCCCAAGAGCAGGCGAGCAGGAGAGATCTATGGCGGTGGACGAACGTGTAGCGATGCTAAAATGTGTAGCTTGGCCCATGTTCAAAAGTATGATTTCTGTTGTGTGTAGTAGATACCCAAGTGCCCGACCCTTTGGGCAAATGGTGTGAGAACCCCATAGTGTACTGTGTGATTTGAAATCCCCCAAAAGGAGGAAGGGCAGGGCAGTTCATCAAGTAGATGAGTGTGGACCCCATTGTCAAGAGGTTCATGAAGTGGTGGGTACAAGGAACACACAGTGAAGTCAACATGGGCCACCGTCCGAACAGCAACCACTTGTAGTGTTGTTGTTAAGGGAAGTGGTGAGAAGTGAAAAGTGTTCTTTATGGACACTGCAACTCCACTGTAACAATTGTGTTACTAAATGTGACACTTCTGTCACTCAATGTAACTGGGTTTTCTCTTTTGATGCTGTCAATTGTCAGGATGAGCATTCTAAAGCATTCTGTCAGGGTAAAAATATTAAATAAATTAACTTTTCTCACTTAACAACATGTGGGCAGGGTGGGTTCTTCCTTGGCTCGGGTATGAGGTCGAATGAAACATCATTTTATACATAAGATAACTTTTATTGAAAGTTTCGTACAACTGTTATCTTACTGGACGTTCTGGTTCGGAGAGCGGCAGCCGTGTCGTTTGCGTAGCCTTCTGCTGCGGCAGCGGCGGCGGCGGCGGCGGCGTCTGATTACGCGTAGCGGTGTGTATCTCGTGTCGCCGTCTCGCCCAGCTGACCGGAGACGCGCAGCGCGAGGTGGCCCGTTTAATTATTGCGAGCGACGTCGTGCATCGGGTGGTGATACCTTGAATGTGGCGTCCCAGTGTTTCTCTTCTCTAAGCGGCCGCGTGTGTTGTGCGTCGGCCAGCGGAGCGGCGCGGTGGGGGAAGGCCAGTGTCCCTAACTCGAACAACGGACTCCCGCTTGTCAGTCTTCGGTTGTCAGATCTTCATCCCAGCTCACAGGTGACTGCTGAAGTGAGGCCGTCTCCTTCCCGTCCTCACGAGTCACCCGGGTATGTAAAATCAGACTTCAAAATACCTTTTAACTTCTTCTTCTGGCACTGAGGCTGCTGCTTGCTATTCTATTACAGCGGCGGACTCGGTGCGTCTGTGCATGATGTAGTCTCTTCTTGCCTGACGATCTTCAGCACCGAAACTAACTTAAAACAACTGCTACGCTCCTTCTTCGTCTTCTTCGTCGCTCGTCTCCGTCTTCGTCTCCGTCTTCGCCTTCGTCTTTCTCTCGTCTTCATCTGTCGGGCCCACTGCGTCTCGCGTATTTATTCACTTCAGTTTACTGGAGGTGAACGACTTCACGGCCATTGCCTCTTCTGTCACGTTGAAAAGATTCTCGAAGATTCTTCTTAACGTCGGTCATTGGCTCTTGGAATGTAGGCGAGGGCCTTTGCTCACATACGACAACTGAGAAACACGTGAGCCGGTCATTGCCTCTTCTGTCACGTTGAAAAGCTTCTCGAAGAATCTTCTTAACGTCGGTCATTGGCTCTTGGGATGTAGGTGAGGGCCTTTGCTCACATGCGACAACTGAGAAACACGTGAGCCGGTCGGGCGATGCCCTGACGGCTGAATCGACAGCGCCCGCTTATGTGGAACTTGCTGACTTCACGGTCATTGTCTCTGCTGTTCGGCCCGCTGTGTGCCAGTATGTAACTCTCCAAACTAAACCAAGTTTTCCATTTATATTCTAATTTCTAGTTCACTTTGATTTCACTAATTTATTTACTTAAGTACCACTCAACATTCCTCCACCCTTCGGAGAAATTCGCCCTCGAATTTACTACTCAACATTCCTCCACTCTTCACACGGAAAAAACACAAGCACTGAAAACTCTCGACTTACACATGCGTCACATTAAGTATGTTGAAAATACTGTATCACTTTATAAAAGCCCTGTGCGCTCATGAATCACATAGTTTACACATAAATGGTTATAATAAGTGTAACAAATCTTGATGAGAATGAATAAACAGAAATAGATTTTTCACTTAGAAAATTACATAGCAACAGCTGTTTAATCTACCCTATACTAATGCAAGAATATCTAGTCTACAGTATTGTTTACTTTAACATAAGACTGTTTAGTAAAGAGTGAAGTACAATAAACAAAATTAATACACTAATGCTCAAAAGTAACTACTGAAGTACACCCGTTAAGAGTGTGGTATCCAGTTAACAGGGATTTGATGAAGTGGTATATTATTTTTTGGCTTATTTTTTCGTCTTAAATAAAAGAGAACTGTACAAAGCAGAAACACCAACACAAAGGTTCCATATATACCCGTTCCTAGCATTATAATTTTAGTTTTGTGTTCACCTTTTAATTTTAAGACATGTTGCATCATAACATTGGCATCAATTTTGTCTTGCTGTGAGTTTATGAACGTATCTAATGACTTCAGAAGGGAACTGTCAAGGGAGTCATTGAGGTAGGACAGGTTTTGTGCAGGAAATGCTTTGCATGGCGTTTTCTGAAAAAAGCAAACAACATGGTTATGGACCTACCAACCTAGTAAAAACAAAAATAAAGAAAAGAAGGAATACATTGTTAACTACAAGATCTACCTGTTTCTACGTTCAACTTTTTTTTCTTAAAAAAAATAAACCATTATCATTTATTAATTATTTACATATGTATACTATCCACAGTCTACTGAGATTCCACTAGGACATTCGCACTCTTGGTCGCAGATTGTACTCATATGGTGCCATGTCTGTATGTTGTGCTGGCGTGGCCACTCTTTTTCCTCTTCGTGAACTTCCTCCATCCTTCGGAAAAGCAGACACTATTGTTGAAGGAATTACATCTGGAGCGCCCTTAAAAGGTTTTAAACGACTGACATGGACAACAGTAGTTCTGGTGGGCAGTTGCAATTTAACGTTGACTGGTGACGTGATCTCAATAATTTGATAAGGACCTCTGTAGTTTGTTACAAATTTCTTTGTTTTTCCTTTCGCAACGTATGGAGTTAAAAGCATAACCCACTGACCGATTTTGTAATTTGGATATTTAGCTTGGGCATTACCTAATCTTTCCTGTCGTTCCAAAGCCTTTGTATTAGATTTTTGAACCTTTTTCCATACATCTTTCATCATTCGACTGAAATCTCTTACTGCTTCTCCGACTTTTCCGTTTTTCTGCCTGATTACATCAAAAGGGGACGGCATTTTTCTCCCATAAACCACTTCATAAGGTGACATGCCAGTTGCTTCATGCGTTTTGGCGTTGTATACCGACACGATTATTGGTAAATACGTATCCCAATTAGAATGTTGTTCGTTAATATAATAACTAAGCATCTTGCCAATTGTCCGATGAACTCTTTCTGTGCGTCCGTTGCACTGAGGGTGTAACGGAGTTGTGCGTAATTTGCGTATTTTTAGTAAGTGGCATAGCTGTTTCATTAGTTCAGACATAAAATTAGATCCCTGATCTGTGATAATAGCTTCAGGTACGCCAAATTTAAGTATCCAATTGTTAACTAAAGCTTGGGCAACTGTATTTGCTTGCTGATCTGGGAGACTTACCATAGCTAGATAGCGTGAAAAGTGATCTATAATTGTAAGAACATACTTATTACCAGCAGGTGTTTTATGAAAGGGCCCGTAGAGATCCAGTCCACAGATTTGAAATGGACATGAAGCCTTGGGGAGCCTCTGTAAGGGTATTTTTGAACGAGAAAGTTCAGCTCGTTGTGCGCACGCAATGCAATTACGAACGTACTGCGCAACATCCTGCTTTCTCGTTTGCCACCAAAATCGCTCTGCTACACGTCTTTCGGTTGTCCGCTGTCCACCGTGTCCTGCAAGGATATGGTCGTGGGCCTCTGCCATTATTTCTTGTCTAAGGTGTTGGGGAACAACAATTCGCGGTCCAAGTTTTGTTTTACGGCATAATACACCTTCTTCAAAGCAAAATTGGTTTTGAGTTGTGTATTTTTTGCATTCTGTATCCTCATTTTGTGCCTTTCTCCAGTCCTCAGTATCTCGGCCTGTTGCTTCCAAAAGTGCTATTTTCCGACTTAGACAATCTGCATTCGTGTGTTTTTTGCCTCGTTTATGGATAACTTCGAAATCCATTTCGGAAAGACATAGGGCCCAACGCGTGAGACGACTAGATGGATCCTTTAACCCAAGCAACCATTTTAAAGCTGCGTGGTCTGTAATGACCTTGAATTTCCTACCATACAAGTAGCATTTAAAGTATTTGATACCATAAATAACACTTAACAATTCTTTCTCTGTTGTGGAATAATTTCTTTCTGCTGTTGTTAGTTGTCTCGAAGTGTAGGCTATGGGGTGTTCCGCGCCATTAATATTCTGACTCAAAACAACTCCTACTGAATGACCACTTGCGTCACAGGATAAAATAAATTCTTTATTATAATCTGGGTAGGCTAATACTGGACTGTGTGTTAACTTATCTTTAAGAGTTTGAAATGCTGATTCACAATCTTCAGACCAATGAAATTTTGCACCCTTTTTCAATAATTGGGTTAAGGGTCGGGCAATTTCAGCAAAATTTTGAACATATTTTCGGTAATACGATGCGAGACCAATGAAACTTTGTACCTCCTTAACGCGTTGTGGTGTTGGGAAGTCCTTAACTGCCGAAATTAATCGAGGATCTGTTCTAATTCCTTTTTCACTAATGACATGCCCTAGGTATGTAACCACTGTCAATGCAAAACTACATTTTTCCATATTTAATGTTAATTTAGCTTTTCTAAGTCTCTGAAAAACATTACGCAGACGCACAGCATGTTCATTAATGTCTTTGGAGAATACAATAATATCGTCTAGATATACACAACATTGCTGAGTTTTTAGTCCTCGCAATACTCCATCGAGTGGTCTTTGAAAAGTTGCTGGTGCATTTTTCAAACCGAAAGGCATTCTTTTAAATTGCCAGTGGCCTCCAGGGGTAGAAAATGCTGTTTTATGCCTATCTTCAGGTGCAACTTCCAATTGATGATATCCACTACGTAAATCGATTGTTGAAAAGTATTTACTGTTACCTAAACTGTCAATGATATCTGTAATGTTTGGAAGAGGATAAACATCTGAGATTGTTTGTTTGTTAAGGTGTCTGTAGTCACAACAAAATCTATATCGTTTCGTACCGTCGGGAGACTTCTTTGGAATAATTATAATATTTGAATTATAAGGCGAATCCGAATATTCTATGATTCCATCTTTTAGGTGCTGTTCTAAAAATTCATCCAGTACTGGCTGTAAGTGATGCGCAACTCTATAAGGCTTTCTATAAACTGGGGGGCTATGTCCTGTTGGGATCCTATGCTGTGTGATATCTGTTGCTGGAAGTGGACCTTCTGCATTAAATAAATCTTGAAACTCAACTAAAACTGCTTCTATCGTGTCTCTATCCTTTCCTTTCAAATGCTCAATCTTCTGGCGCAATGCGGTTTTATAGGCGTCTGGTTTCTGACCATCATTAATATCTGACCAAATAAAATCTTCTTCTTCAAAAGTACTGACTGTAGCTACTAATATTCCCTTATGCAACTCTTTGTCCTCCACTCCGAAATTGTCAATATGTACCGGTACTTTTCTTTCTCCCTCAACGTCTTGAACCCGTACAACACTTCTACGTACAAAACAATGTGATACATCTAATTCCTCATTTTCCTCTAGTGGCTCTATTAGACATACTGTATTTGTAGGTACCTCGGGGTCAACGGTCATCCAGAGAAGTTTTCCTGAGCCATATGGTATCTGATCCCGCGAATCAACCTTCAAGGACGTTGCACGCAGTGTAGTTGATTTCGCCTTCCGGTTGGGGAAATCTTGCGGCAGAGGGCCCTTTGCAGCGGTGTCACCTAGCTGAAATACTATTCCGCTAAGTTCTACAGTTTGCTGTCTGAGGTCAATTTTTGCGTGATGTTTATTCAGGAAATCCAACCCTAGGATCGCGTCGTACCCGTCAGTTATCTTTGTTACCACTTCTACATCTTCTTGAAATTGTACACCGTGAATATAGAAAATCAATGATGTACATCCTAATGACTTCACTGTACCTCCTCCTACTCCACTCAATCTATACCTTGGAAGGTCATATTTCTTTTCTCCAATACATTCATTACTCACTATTGATACGTTTGCGCCTGTATCCACCAGTATCCTTGCCTCTTTATCCTGTATGGTAGCAGATAACCAGCATTCCGCCTTCACATTCGCCTTAATGGCATGAAATTTTATTGGGAACGCCTGGCGGCGGTTCCGACATTCCCGTTTGAGTTTAACTGATTTCTATTTCCAAAAACTTTCTTAGACCTGCATTCCTTGAATGTGTGACCGATTCTTTGACAATTAGTGCATTGAGGTTGTCTGCAGTTTTTTGCTATATGGCCTTGTCGATCGCACCTAAAACATCGTACTCCTGCTGAAAATACATTTCGCTTCTCCTTGTATCTGGTGGCAATGTCAATTTCTTCAAAAGCTGTCGCCACAGATACAGCTTCTGCTAAATTCTTAGGAAACTCTGCCCTGACACGACGGGACGTTTCAGGAGGTAACCCACGTAAAAATGTATCCAGAGCTCTATCTTCTGCCTCTTGTAAAATAACTTTATTTGCTTCATCACTAGTTGTCAACTGATAGGTGTTAATATTAACTTTTCTAATCCTATCTACAAAGCTTTCTAATGACTCGTTCTGCCTCTGAGTGATAGTGTGTAATTTTTCTCTATAAAATCTACAGCTGTTCTGTTTTTGAAAACGTTTAAGTAATCCTTTCTTCAATTCCTCAAATGTTGGAGCATTCCGTAATTCTTCATGGTATAATACGTGTGCTTTAGCCTCTCCTAGCAATCTTAACTTTGTCATTTGTAAGAGCTGTTCATCTGACCATGATCCTAACTTTGCAGCTGCTACTAAATCATCAAAAAAGGCTGTTATGTCTTCGCCAGGTTTACCTGAAAAAGGAGTTACCAAGGCTGCTGCTGAGGAATCTAGGGTGGGAGGGACTGAACTGGTTTGCCTAACCTCACACAACTGTTTAAATAATGCATTATTATCATTTTTAAGCTGTGCTATTTGATTAACTAAGCTCTGAATAGCTTCCTCAGTAGAAACCGCTTGTGGTGCTGACTCTGACTTTGTACGATTTCGTGTCATCATTTTACAAACTGTTAGTTACAAAATCTTACCACACTGACACCAAATGTAACAACTACTACGGCTTCTGACATCAAATGTAACAGTCGTGTTACTAAATGTGACACTTCTGTCACTCAATGTAACTGGGTTTTCTCTTTTGATGCTGTCAATTGTCAGGATGAGCATTCTAAAGCATTCTGTCAGGGTGAAAATATTAAATAAATTAACTTTTCTCACTTAACAACATGTGGGCAGGGTGGGTTCTTCCTTGGCTCGGGTATGAGGTCGAATGAAACATCATTTTATACATAAGATAACTTTTATTGAAAGTTTCGTACAACTGTTATCTTACTGGACGTTCTGGTTCGGAGAGCGGCAGCCGTGTCGTTTGCGTAGCCTTCTGCTGCGGCAGCGGCGGCGGCGGCGGCGGCGTCTGATTACGCGTAGCGGTGTGTATCTCGTGTCGCCGTCTCGCCCAGCTGACCGGAGACGCGCAGCGCGAGGTGGCCCGTTTAATTATTGCGAGCGACGTCGTGCATCGGGTGGTGATACCTTGAATGTGGCGTCCCAGTGTTTCTCTTCTCTAAGCGGCCGCGTGTGTTGTGCGTCGTCCAGCAGAGCGGCGCGGCGGGGGAAGGCCAGTGTCCCGGACTCGAACCACGGACTCCCGCTTGCCAGTCTTCGGCTGTCAGGTCTTTATCCCAGCTCACAGGTGACTGCTGAAGTGAGGCCGTCTCCTTCCCGTCCTCACGAGTCACCCGGGTATGTAAAATCAGACTTCAAAATACCTTTTAACTTCTTCTTCTGGCACTGAGGCTGCTGCTTGCTATTCTATTACAGCGGCGGACTCGGTGCGTCTGTGCATGATGTAGTCTCTTCTTGCCTGACGATCTTCAGCACCGAAACTAACTTAAAACAACTGCTACGCTCCTTCTTCGTCTTCTTCGTCGCTCGTCTCCGTCTTCGTCTCCGTCTTCGCCTTCGTCTTCCTCTCGTCTTCATCTGTCGGGCCCACTGCGTCTCGCGTATTTATTCACTTCAGTTTACTGGAGGTGAACGACTTCACGGCCATTGCCTCTTCTGTCACGTTGAAAAGATTCTCGAAGATTCTTCTTAACGTCGGTCATTGGCTCTTGGAATGTAGGCGAGGGCCTTTGCTCACATACGACAACTGAGAAACACGTGAGCCGGTCATTGCCTCTTCTGTCACGTTGAAAAGCTTCTCGAAGAATCTTCTTAACGTCGGTCATTGGCTCTTGGGATGTAGGTGAGGGCCTTTGCTCACATGCGACAACTGAGAAACACGTGAGCCGGTCGGGCGATGCCCTGACGGCTGAATCGACAGCGCCCGCTTATGTGGAACTTGCTGACTTCACGGTCATTGTCTCTGCTGTTCGGCCCGCTGTGTGCCAGTATGTAACTCTCCAAACTAAACCAAGTTTTCCATTTATATTCTAATTTCTAGTTCACTTTGATTTCACTAATTTATTTACTTAAGTACCACTCAACACCACATTTTGCCCTATCACCAGTAAGGTAGTCTTTTCTGTAAAGGTGATAGCCTCCTAGTACAGATGTGTCAGTCTCTTTAAAATGAATCTCTTGATGGCAAAGGCCAAAAGGTCTGTGCTTTACAAGGAGTCTCAATTCCTCCAGGTGTGAGTCCTGTATCCACTGATTTTCCATTGGAGTATGGGAGCCATTTCATCACTGTGTTCTTGATTTGCCCCTGTCTTAGCGCCGTGGTGATAAGGCGCTTGTAGAGCGAGGTGGAGTGGTGGGGCTGACTGGGTCTGGTGATGAGGCATAAAAATCCGTGATATCCTTATCATCAGTCAGATGTGACAGTATGACGACTGATGTCGCCCAGATCAGCTTTCGAACCTGATGTTGAGTTCCTTTCCCCTCTCCCTTTACCATCAAGGATGTGGCGGAAGGGGGGCGGTGGGAGCCATCCTTATTTTAAGCAAATTGGCGTTGGGAGGCACTCTGTTTTGGGGTGCTATTGGGCTGCGCGCTGCGGAGGCATTACTGATTTCTTCCATCGTAGCTGCTTAAATCGCTATATCTTTCGCTCGGCTTTGGAACATGCAAGTGCAAGGACAGGTAGTACACAGGACGTCGTCTAAGCATCGACCTTGACGATAGGTTTCTGCACCAAGGAAGCATAAGAAGTGGCAAATACAGCGTGTTTCATTGCCTGATAGTCCTTTCAGACTTCTGCGCAATGAATCCGTTTGGTTAATTTGATTTCCTGACTTTTGAGTTCCTCTGCAAAAATACGGCAGCCTCGGCTCCAGACTGGGTGGCTCCCAGAGGAGTTAATGCAGACTGCTGGAGATGGACCTTCCCAGCTTCACAGGCTGCCTTTCCACACTTCGCACAAGTCACTTCGCCTCTGCAACTCAGCGTTGTATGGTCAAAACTCCAGCATTAGAAGCATCGCATAGGGTTGGATACATAGGGCCGAACGCTAATCAGAGGAAGCCTGACATAATGTATTCAGGTAGCGTTGAAGAATTGGAGGTCACAATAAAATTGGCTGTCTCCTCAGTCGCTCCATTGTTCTTGGGTGTCCTTTGTTCCACTTCTATGATCCCCTGTGGTGTCCATTCTTGTTTAAGCTCAGAAACGTCTATACTCATAGTATCTCGACAGGTTACCACACTTTTGCTGAAGTTAAGGGAGTTATCCAACTCAACAATGATGTCGTACTCATCCCATTTCTGTGACCTTATGAGGAGTTCTACCTGCTTTGCCCAGTGAGTCTCGACAAGCAAGAACCATTTCGCAAGTACTTCACTTTAGGGTACCGCCAGCCATTCTAAGCCTTTATGGAAACAGAAGGAGGACAATTTTTCAAACGTCCCCTCCTTCCTCTTGATCACTACAAAGACGCTGTGATTCATGATTCCTTGAGACTTGTTGATTTTCAGGAGGACTAGCCTCCCTCATTTTTTATGAATGAGTGTGAGAACTCCCAATTTTGTACACCCTCTCTCTTAGGCATGAGAAAAAGAAGATTTCGAGGGTTCCATCTCTGTCTCTCAGGCAGAATCCCGCGTGCCTGTGTAAGCCTTGTACAACTGAGGTGCGGCAGGGTCCCCAGAGGTTGCCCGCTAACAACTGTTGCACATGAACTGCCATGCATCTCATCAGCACGCAGCACACCTTGAGATTGAGTTTTGTTAGAGTTTTTTTTTTTTAGAGGTTTATTCCATCCTTGTGATCCAGGAGGTCAAGCCAAGATCCCCATTCCGCCATTCCCTGTGACACACAACGTTCCACCGCCGTGGTCACTGAAGCATGCCCAGAGCTTACGGTGGTAGGGGAATGGTGGCGCTTACCAGACCCCAGCTCAGGAACTCCGGGTTCGATAAACCCGTACTCTGCAACGAATGCTGAGCCCCTGAGGGGTCACTTATTCTGTTAATTCTGACACATTGTTCTAGTGTTTGCAGACCATACCAAGAAGGTTTTGTGAAGAGATAAATCATAAACAGAAACACACAGTCCTATGACTATACGGTTATGTCATTAACCACGCTATAATTTGTTAAATCCATGTGGTTTTATGATATATTACTCGTGTCGAATGCAATACTGTTTTTACTCCAGTGCAGGAGATATATTTCCACCACCCAGTATATATTCATCCTGCAAGTTTTGTATCCCTTCACTATGTTCATAAACTTACAGTTGATAAAACTACCACCTTGCACACCAAAGAGAAAGAAAGAGATTGTAGATGATACATGCAGTATATTACAGTTTGGAAATTATGCTATACATGCATGACTCCTATAAAATGATCGTCAGCAACGGAAGCTGAATGAAACAGTCATTTGTTATGAGGAAATAGACAAATGCATAGCGGCAGTGTTTGACGTGTGATATTGCACACCATGCTGGTCTGACTCCATGAGCAGAACACAGTCTCTTCCACACACACTAAAACTGTCAAGTAAATGTGTATATACACAAAGTTGTCAGTATGTCATAAGCCCCGTGGCAAGCTTACAATTAGAGCAGTTATGGAAATGAAGACTTCATTTATTAACAGAACATTCTGTAAATCGATCCAATATGTTCTTGCCATGGATGAATGTCACGCATCGCAAGGATCGCGAAAATGTTGTCATAGATCAACAGTACCCACGCGCTCCGCCTGACCAATTTCAGAAGACTCAGCTGTGATCCGTGCCTTATTCCGGAAATGTACATTAATTCCGCTTTCGCCCAAGACCACTATGTGCTCTACAAATTGTGACCGACGATCAGGTGTGCTGACCTCCTTACACTGACTTACCTCTCCATTGTCATGTTTAATGGAAGTGTTGACGACCATCCATTGCTCCACGCTGACCATCATTCAACGCCTCGGATGTGACATTTCAAACAATTGTTTAGACCTCGTATTATTATCACGATTTCAAACTCGCATATGATGTTCGAAGCTATCCATACGTCTCATGATCTCAGTGGCAGATTTTAGCTGTAATTGCTAACAGAAATCTTATAAACAGTATTACGTTTCTTATTGGCCAGCCGTCTGTAGCCTCAAAGTAGCAGGAAATGTCACACCAGCTCAGTAACACAACAGTGCCACCTCTAATGAGTTGAAGTTTTCCTATGTTGTAGTTTTGTAAACGGTTTGATACAATGTCTTTAATTTTCCTTTTTTGATGTAATATCCAGGTAGTCTCTGACTACATATTTTTATGCCACCATACATTCTCTCTCTACATACGACGATTTCGATATCTATGTTAGTTGCTAAGCCGACATCAACACGTTTCGATACGTCGTGTTCCACAGAAAGCTGGACATCACACTGTGTAGGGTGTGTTGGTCCCATAACACGCACAGAGTGGTAGAAATAAAACACAGGGACGGTGTTTCTTATTGACGAAAATGTGGAAGAACCCCAACATATGGAAACTGGGAAAGCATACCGCATTGTGGAGTGTTTCGAAACAGCTATCTGGTGGTAATGACCTCTGCATTTTACCTCATGTTCCACAGTGACAGGGTAGCAGATATCATGGTGCCCTGTTTTCAAAGAGACCAAGATCATTGATTCCTCGCACCCAGATACAGGACCACTGTTTTGGTGTCTTAGGTTTTCGTAGTCTTGACCTCCAAATCTTTGATACTGTGTGTTTCGTTTTTATGGTTTACAGTGCACAACCGCAAGTGAAACAGGGTGCATTCTGCAGGATTTCAACCCATAGATCACGGAACGTTCGCACCATCAGTTGTCGAACACATCAGTGGTGGAATGGAATGATCTTTATACACCCAGGGTAGCATGTAAGTTCGTCGTATTTTCCTCAATTATACGTATTTACTAGTTTTACTCGATTTCCAAATCACTGCCAACGCCGACTTGTCACACCACAAAATGTCGCATCACCTTGGTCCTATGATGCTCTCAGCTAATAACATTCTAGCATGGTTCTCAATTTCTATATCACTGGTATACCACCACTCCATTACTAATGAGTGCGTGTGACGTTGTTTGAAATAATACAACAAGCAATACCCTCATGCAAATTGGTACCCATCGAAACATTCTGTATGTATGTGATCCGAATGTTGTATGTATAACGCAAGGTCAAACCTCTTCACAGACGTACTTGTGCTTGCAGATGAGTTGCGGCTATTTTAGTGGCCTACTTGGAAGGATCCGACACCTAAATGTCACTCAGGGTGACCGAAAATGCTACCCTCATAAATTACCTTAAACCCAAATTCTTTGGACACAGTTAACATCACTACAACACTCGGCGTCTTTCAGACAGCGTTCATTTCTGTGGCTTATAATGCATAGCTAAATGTGGTGGAGTTAGGGAGTATTGCTCACACAAAGTGGAATTTGGTAGTTTTGTGTCTATAAGCACCCTTCTTTACTATTGACATGTATACAATACGTATCATTCGTCCACCCTCTCCCCAGAACAGGCAAGTGTGCTGATTTCAGTCAGTACTCCAACATGTTCCCAGTTTCCATTATCGTTTACTGGAAATGCTAATAGCCCCCGTCACAACTAGATTTCCCAATACAAGGTATTTAAACTCATCTGTCACCCCGCTTGCACATGTGGAATTGCCTCTTCTTTTTCCAGTTACAGTCGTCTTCGCCATATAGCCTAGTTCTCGTATCATAGCTTCGATGGCGTGTGGCTGAAGTTTTCTTTTTCATATATTGTGTAAGTAGGCTGTTTAGGTTCTTATATTGGTAACGCCGCCGCCACGTAGCGCTCTCTGTATGAAAATCACTGGCTGTGCTGTGTGCAGTCTGTGGCTAGTTTGCATTGTTGTCTGCCATTGTAGTGTTGGGCAGCGGCAGCTGGATGTGAACAGCACGTAGCGTTGCGCAGTTAGAGGTGAGCCTCCAGCAGTGGTGGATGTGGGAAATGAGATGGCGGATTTTTGAGTACAGAATGGATATTATGAACTGCTATGTATATTATGCTTTTTCAACACTATTAAGGTAAATACAATGTTTGTTCTCTACAAATATCTTTCATTTGCTAACTATGCCTATCAGTAGTTAGTGCCTTCCGTAGTTTCAATCTTTTATTTAGCTGGCAGTAGTGGCACTCGCTGCATTGCAGTAGTTCGAGTAACGAAGATTTTTGTGAGGTAAGTGATTTGTGAAAGGTACAGGTTAATGTTAATCAGGGCCATTCCTTTGTACGGATTTCTGAAAGTCAGATTGCGTTGTGCTAAAAATATTGTGTGTCAGTTTAAGCACAGTCTTGTACAATTGTTCTAAGGGGACGTTTCATATGGCGACCCTGCCAGGATACCTCACTGGAATCTTCTGATTTTTTCTTGTAGTTTGTGTAATTAGTGTACATTTTGTTTATTGCTAGCACGTAATTGTAGAGAGAATCTCCTTTGTAGTTGCAGCCTTTCATTGTTGTACAGTAAAACAGTTGTGGCATGCATGTAGATTTGCACCAAGTATTTCCCAGCTGCGCTTGCAATTAACTAGATATTATTTTCAGTGCTATGTTAATGTGTTCTCTTATTTTTGCTCTTCAGATTGTGCTTTTCTGTGTTATTGTGTGAAATATTGTGACAATAACGGCGTGTGAGGACGTAATACTAGGCTCCAAAGTAGACTGAGAAATGACAGTGAAGACGAAAGCAGTGTGTTAGCGCCACCGTGTAATGAATTAACTAATGTTCAAAGTAGTAATTTGGTAATTGCACATAGGGAAATGGAGCGGGTTGCAAATAATGGTGTACACAGTGAAACAAGTAGTGAACAGGGAAGCATTATCGATCGATCGGTCGGCAACAGCTCGCCTCAGGAATACGAAGTGACAGGACACAATCTTGCAAATACTGCAGATTCAGGTTTTGGGTCCTTGCCGTTCTCTCTAATAAGTCAAGACACATTTTCTGCTCTTCAAAATGTAAATGTTACCGGTGCAAATGCAGTGCCGAAAAGCATAGAGGAACCGATTCCAGACACTAACACATTATTATTGCAATTAATGCAGCAAATGAAACAAAATCAGAGACAAACACAGCAACAGTTAGACACAATGGAACAAAATCTTCAAAAGTTAGACACAATGGAACAAAATCAGAGACAAACACAGCAAAAGCTTCAAAAGTTAGACACAATGGTACAAAATCAGAGACAAACACAGCAAAAGCTTCAAAAGTTAGACACAATGGAACAAAATCTTCGGAAGTTAGACACCACGCTTGAACAAACACGTGAAGATTTAACTACTGAGTTACATAACATTGAATCGAAATGTCAAATAGTCTGTAATGACGTAAAAACACAAATTTGTGAGCATTTTCAACCTATTTTTTCGCAGCATGAAAATGCATTACATAATCACGAAAGAGCCATAAAATAACTGCTAACCATTGTTCATGAAAATCATGAGACCTTGTCGGCTAAAATTGACTCAGTTGCATCTACCGATTCGGTTACACAACTTGCAAAAACTCAAGAAAACTTAAAGGACACAGTAGAAGCGATTTCAACACAAATGGACACTCTGAAACTTGGTTCAGAAAAACACACTGAGGAAATAAGTACACTATCGGAGAAAGTAGCAACTTTCGGATCAGGTCACTAACTTATCTGCAAAGGTAGATGATGATCTGAATAATACAAGACCTGTAGCCATCACTGACACAGAAGAGTGCGAACAAATTAGGAAATTCAAACAAAATCAGAATCAAATTAATACGCAACACCAAAGAGAAAGTCGGGAAGTACAAGATCAGCTGACACAGGTAATACAAGAATTACGTGTTTCAGAGGCCACTCGCGCTCCAATACGGGAAGAGGGACATAGAAATATGGAACAGCCACAAAATAATAACTCAGGGCACTTCTGAAATTATGAAAGAAATTGGCAAGGTACACCGAATTTTGAGATGGAACCGCCGACACGACGTAACAATGACCGATATGCGACTTGCCGACACGATGATTTTGACTATAAGCTGTTCATTACTACACGTAAATTCAAAACGTTTAAGAATTCTGTCAACGACATTCATCCACAAGCGTGGCTCCATCAATTCTCTAATTGTTTTCCTCCCAACTGGTCATTGGAGCACAGGTTAGAATTTATGTGTGGCTACTTGGAGAATGAACCAGCTGTAAGAATGCGATCGGTCATTCACGATTGTCACAGTGAAGGAGAATTTTATCATGCATTCCTCTCAGCATATTGGTCTCAAGCTACACAAGACCAAGTAAAACATAGCATCATCATGATGAAACATTTCGAACAATCTGAATTCTCCAGTCTTGTGAAATATTTTGAAGACATGTTGCAAAAGAATCAGTACCTGTCAAACCCATACAGCCCCTCAGAACTCATACGCATTTGCTTAATCAAATTACCTGAACATTTACGACATACTATTTTGACAGGACGTTGCAAAGACGACATTGAAGCTTTTCAGGGACTGTTACAAGAACTGGAAATTGACACTGACAAACGTGGAACGCAAAAACAGGAGCACAACAATTACAGGTCACATCTGTCACAATTCCGCAATGACAGAAATAATAAACGACAAGGCTATTCTTTCAAAGTAAATCGTGACCGAAACAGACACCACGCATATGACAACCGTTGGCAGAGTAGTAATAATTACAGGGAAAGATCACCTCTCCATGGTAATGACTATCACAGAGACAATCAGAGAAACATACAATATGGGAACCAAAATAATTATTATTACGGGAGACAGAATAACTTTAGACGCAACGATCCAGCGCGCAGTTACGATTCAGGGAGAAATTCTCCACCCTTTAACCGACAAGAAAGAAACTACAGTAACTACCGACATGACGACAAACGATGTGATCGTAACGACAGACCTGAATTGCATCAGAACTGGCGGGATTCAAACAGAGCAGGGCACTTTCGAAAACGTGAATTTGTAGAAGTTAGGTCTCCAAATCCCAATAACGACGCGCGCCAACAAAGAGACTATAGACAATGACTCACACCGCTGGCAGCCACAAAACGTACTTATGAAACGTCCCCTTAGAACAATTGTACAAGACTGTGCTAAAACTGACACACAATATTTTTAGCGCAACGCAATCTTACTTTCAGAAATCCGTACAAAGGAATTGCCCTGATTAACATTGACCTGTACCTTTCACAAATCACTTACCTCACAAAAATCTTCGTTACTCGAACTACTGCAATGCAGCGAGCGCCACTACTGCCAGCTAAATAAAAGATTCAAACTACAGAAGGCACTAACTACTGACAGGCATAGTTAGCAAATGAAAGATTTTTGTAGAGAACAAACATTGTATTTACCTTAATAGTGTTGAAAAAGCATAATATAAATAGCAGTTCATAATATCCATTCTGTACTCAAAATTCCGCCATCTCATTTCCCACATCCACCACTGCTGGTGGCCCACCTCCAACTGCACAACGCTATGCGCTGTTCACATCCAGCTGCCGCTGCCCAACTCTACAATGTACCATTATTTCTACAAGGACTGCAGTGGGTCTGCGCCTCTGGTGGCCCACCAATACCATACTCTCTACCAGGACTACAGTGGGTCTACTCTGTGATGACCTACCTATCAATCTTCTTCAAAACGTCGAATGACTCTGCTGTGGGTTTGCTCTGGTGTGGCCCATTACCAGTCAGCATGTCAAGAGTCAGCACTGTCTTTCCGTTGGAAGGACAACACTACTTCTTCAAGACTGCATGGAAATCCACTACTTCTGTGTGCAATTTCTTTTACTAATGAGACTTTGGAAAAAAAGTGTAATTATTATTATGACGAATGATCAGGACTATCTTTATAGACTGTGAGAAAATTTTACCTTTTGACCAACATTGTATCAATAAGTGTGTGCATTCGATTTCTTTGTTATTGTAATTACGATTATGAAAAATTTTAACAAATATGTATTGCCCAGTGCCCAAAACAATTTGTAAAATTTTTTTGTGGGGAGCATGGGGGCTATGTAAGTAGGCTGTTTAGGTTCTTATATTGGTAACGCCGCCGCCACATAGCGCTCTCTGTATGAAAATCACTGGCTGTGCTGTGTGCAGTCTGTGGCTAGTTTGCATTGTTGTCTGCCATTGTAGTGTTGGGCAGCGGCAGCTGGATGTGAACAGCGCGTAGCGTTGTGCAGTTGGAGGTGAGCCGCCAGCAGTGGTGGATGTGGGAAATGAGATGGCCGATTTTTGAGTACAGAATGGATATTATGAACTGCTATGTATATTATGCTTTTTCAACACTATTAAGGTAAATACAATGTTTGTTCTCTACAAAAATCTTTCATTTGCTAACTATGCCTATCAGTAGTTAGTGCCTTCCGTAGTTTCAATCTTTTATTTAGCTGGCAGTAGTGGCGCTCGCTGCATTGCAGTAGTTCGAGTAACGAAGATTTTTGTGAGGTAAGTGATTTGTGAAAAGTACAGGTTAATGTTAATCAGGGCCATTCCTTTGTACGGATTTCTGAAAGTCAGATTGCGTTGCACTAAAAATATTGTGTGTCAGTTTAAGCACAGTCTTATACAATTGTTCTAAGGGGACGTTTCAATTGAAAGGTGGCTACACTGAGTCACAGCGCCAGAGATTCCGCCAAAGAGTATTATTCAGCCGCCTCCACTGGCAGTTCTTGTCGAAAAGTCGTCATGGAGAGTGCTTATTGAGAAGTGGGCAGTAGGAGTTCTGATGTAGCCGTGACTAGTTGTGAGCATGTTGTATGCAGTTGTTCTGATGGGCTAGACAGCCGATGCTGTTCGATTGCGGATGTTGTAATGATCAGAGTGTATGTTTCGTCAATATATATGAAGGTAAAGATAATTTTTTATTTCAAATGTCCTAACTAACAATGTCTCTTGGTCACAGGTTCAGTCAACAAAGCATCTGGCTTGTGTTCATGTATTAGAGTGTAATTCTGGTTTTGATGTGCAATTATAGCATTTTTGGTTTTTTTAATTACTTCATTGTAGATGGCGTTTAAAGCATCTTGTCGTATTGAGGAAGAACCGTGCCAGATGTGTACGTTAAATCACACTTCCACACACAGAACAGTTACATTTGTGCTTTGTTGTTTTGTAGCTTTTATAGTTGCTGGGGACTTAATTAATTAATTGTGTTAACGGAAGTTTTCTTTCATTCTTTGTTGTTATTCTACGCAGTCAGATTGCGGAGTAATACTAGCCAGGGCCAACTGGTTACGAGACTGCATAACCGGACAGACAGCGATTAAAAATTAAAATTATTTGGATAATAAAAATTAATTAAGCCCCCATGCACGTGGCGACCCTGCCAGGATCGTCCCTTGGAATCTTCTGATAGTAAAAATAGCAGGCAGTAGTATTGTTGTAGTAATTTGTAGTTTAGTAATTGTAGTCTATATTGCATGTGTAGATTTGGCAATGAACATTTGTAGTTGTCTTGTCTTTCTTCTGATGGTATTTTTGCAGAATTTAATTTTTGATGTCTTGTATACAGGTCTGACAATTTTGTGCAATTTTGAAGGATTTAATTGTTCGTTAGACGTGTTTGTCGGGAAAAATTTCGTGTGAATGATATTGTTGGTGATAAAGTGTTATATTGTGTGTAATTTTCGTATAGTGACGAGTTTTGAATGTTTTGTAAATGATTATACGGTCGATGAAAAAGGCAAAAATGATGAATAGTGAGAATGAAGAAATTGTTAACTTGGCGAACTCGCCAATAGATGAGAATAGTATGATGAATAATGAAGTGGAAAACAATTTAATAAGTCGGGAAAATAGTCTGGAACCAGTTCAAAATTTTTCACAATCAAAAAATTTTCAGAATTCGAGATTAACGTCAGAAGATTCTGGAATAGTATCGAACACAGATAGCTTTATGGCTATGTCGAAGGAAGTTAGTTTTACGGGAAATGTTAGGGGCGAAAAGAATTTTGAACAAGTTAACATGAAGCAGTTGATGAGTGCAATATTAAATTTGGAATCACGGTTAGAAACTGATATGGGAACTTTGGCAACACAGTTAGAATCACAAATAGGAACAATTAAAACAGATATGGGAACAATGGAAATACGGTTAGACTCACTGGGATCACGGATGGAAACAATGGAAACACAGTTAAGATCTGAATTAAAAACAGTGGTATCACAAATAGGAACAATTAAAACATATATGGGAACAATGGAAACACGGTTAGACTCACTGGGATCGCAGTTAGGATCTGAATTAAAAACAGAGATGGAAACTTTGGCAACATGGTTTGAAACTGATATGGGAACAATGGAAGCACGGTTAGACTCACAGATAGGGACAGGTTTCAAAAACATGAAAGATGAATTAAAAAAAAATTAGAGAAGAAATACAACCGATTTTGAATGCTCACAATAATAGATTAATTTCAATAGAAATCAGACAAAAGGAACAGGATAGAGAACAGGAAGAAAGAGATCGCGCGATAGTACAAAAATTTACAGAGTTAAATTTACAACCTGCACACGATAAGGAAGTAATACTTGAAAGAATCGAGGAATCCATACCAAATGACAAAATAAATAACCTAACACAACAGTATGAACTGTTAACTACTAAATGTGTCAATACTGAAACCCGAGTCGCGACACTTATGGAAGACGTAAATAAACAGAAAGAACAAATAGGTGACTTATCGGTAAGAGTTGAGGAGATATCAGATAAATTGACAAGTCTTAGTTTAAATGGGGACAGAGATGCAGATGATACAGCTCCATTGCCATTTGCCGAAATGTTTGAAATTTTTCTAGTGTTTAACAAAATCTGAATCAGACACAAAATGTTTGAGGTTTCTTACTTCTGATGTTTTCGCTGAGTATTATGACGACTATGTGTTCATTCATGACAATGACAATAGATACAGAGACGCGATGGATGATATAATTAATGAAAAGGTTAAGAAAGCCGAAGTGCCAGATGACGTTGCAAGAGAAGAACTGCACCAAATTTTGACTTCACATGCTACAGTATTTAGTCATCACACAGGAACTATACAAGGCTTACAATATTTATTTAAAGTAAAAGAACACACACCATTTCGGGGGAAAACGTACGCTATTCCTTTGGCTTACAGAGACAAGGTTAAGAGTGAACTTCAGTACATGTTAGATCAAGGCATTATTGAGCCAGCTGTCAGTCCTTATACCGGCCCATTACACGTCGTTCTTAAAAGGGATGGGTCAATTCGTTTGGTTCTGGATTCCAGGCAGATAAATAATATCATCATTCCTGAAACTGACCGTCCACAAAATTTAGATGAACTTCTTCAACATTTACATGGAATTAAAGTTTTATCCACGATTGATATGCGCGCAAGTTTTTGGCAAATAGAACTCCACCCTGATTGTAGAAAATACACTGCCTTTTTAACCTTTGGTAACTGTTACCAATTTCGGAAATTACCGTTTGGACTTACTGTATCTTCTGCAGCATTCATTCGTAGTTTAAACGAAATTTTACCTGTTTATCTTCGTGACAATATTACTTCATATGTTGACGATATTCTTATTGCTAAACGTTCTTGGAGTGAGCATAACAAAATTTTTGATTCATTATTACGTGGAGGGAGGAGGAGGAGATTAGTGTTTAACGTCCCGTCGACAACGAGGTCATTTGAGACGGAGCGCAAGCTCGGGGTACGGAAGGAAGTGGAAGGAAATCGGCCGTGCCCTTTCAAAGGAACCATCCCGGCATTTGCCGGAAACTATTTAGGGAAATCACGGAAAACCTAAATCAGGATGGCCGGAGACGGGATTGAACCGTCGTCCTCCCGAATGCGAGTCCAGTGTGCTACCACTGCGCCACCTCGCTCGGTCATTATTACGTATTTTTGCAAGAGTTGGCATTACAGTGAACTTGAAAAAATCTGAATTTGGTCGTTATCAGGAGAAATTTCTTGGTCATATTATTTCTACAGAGGGTATTCTTCCTGATCCAGAAAAACTAGACGCTATTCGTAATTATGCTGTTCCTACTACAAAACGTGATGTTCGTAGTTTCCTTGGTGTCTGTAATTTTCTTAGACGCTTTGTTAGATTGGACAATTTGGCCACACCTCGTTTATGTGAACTATCTGGAAAGAATTCTAGTTGGTGTTGGGATGAGGAAGCTCAATCAGAATTTGAACAACTTCGTGATGCTTTAGTTGATGCTCCACTTCTTTCACATCCGGATTTATCTAAAGATTTTTGTTTGGCGACGGACTCAACGTACAAAGGCCTAGGTGCACACTTATTTCAAGAGATAGAAGAAAACGGCGTTGTAGTACAGAAAACTATTGCATTTGGAAGTCGTGTTCTCTCTAAATCAGAAAAGAATTATTTGATTACTGAACTTGAGGCTTTGGCTGTTGTATGGGCTTTCACAAAATTTCGCATATTTTTGTATGGCACACATACTAAGGTTTACACCAATCATCGAGCTCTGGAATTTCTTATGTCAGCAAAATTAACTCATGGAAGATTGTCACGATGGGCGCTGTATCTACAGGAATTTGATTTTAGTAGTATTTACAGACAGGGTTCTTCAAATATTATTGCTGATGCTTTGTCATGTGCACCTACGAGTTTGAAACAAAGTGCTGAAGAGGACTGCAAAGAAAAGAATTATTGTTGATGTATATTCAAGGTGTTGCGTTTGAGAATTTTATTTCGTCTTCGCTCCAGGACATCGCTAAGGAGCAAAATAAGGATCCAGTCTGGAAGGACATTAAGGAGAAGTGGAGGAGAAAGGAAAGCGTAGCGATTAGACAGTATTATTTAGTTCGCAATGATATTCTTTTTAAACGAAAATCGGTCGACAATTCTGTTTGGTTAGTTTGCATTCCTGATGAGTGGGTTAATAAATTGATTTGGTATACACATTTCAGTTATGCACACTTTGGTCCCAGAAAATGCTTTCATAAATTACGAAAAAATTGCTACTTCAGTAATATGGAAAAACGTATTCGATCTGTTCTTGCCAAATGCAAATTATGTCAAAAGGCTAAGCCGCCAACTATTTCTCATAGAGCACTGTTGTTTCCTATCATTTCAGCGGAATTAAAGGAGATGGCTGCAGTCGATTTGTTCGGTCCAGTGGTTCGTTCTACTAATGTTTTTGCGTAAATTTTGGTAGCAGTGGAATTGACATCAAAATATGTGTGTTTTACACCTTTACGCAAAGCAACAGCTCGTTCAGTATCTAATGCTTTCATCAAACATTTTCTTAAAGAAGTGGGTCATGTTGATAAAGTTATATCAGATAATGGCTCACAGTTTCGTTCTAAAATTTGGCTTCGTACGCTACGGCGTCGTAAGATTAAACCAATTTTCATTTCACTTTTTCACCATCAATCTAACGCTTCAGAGAGATGGATGAAGGAAATCAATAATTTGTGTCGACTTTATTGTCATCAGAATCACAGAACGTGGGATCAGTATCTTCATATTTTTCAAAACATTCTGAATGAACTCCATAATGATTCAACTTCTTTACCGCCTATATTGATATTAAAAAATAAAGCACCGACAAATCGCGTTTCTGAAATCGTTCCTTTTCCGTCCTCACGAAAACTGCGGCATTCTGAAGTTGTCAACCTGGCTCTACGAAATATTGCATCTGCGGCTGCTAGACGAGAGAAATCAGCTAAACGTCCTGGTCGTTTAAAAACCTTGTCAGTTGGTCAAAAGGTGTTAATTAAGTCTCATCGTTTGTCTCACAAAGGAAAAGGCTTGTGTCGCAATTTTTTTCTGCTTTATAACGGTCCATATAGGGTTCGCAAAATTATTCATGATAACACTGTCGAAGTAGGAACTCTTAAATCTCGGCGCTCTAAGGGAATACATCACATATCGAACGTTAAAATTTTTGTGGAATGACATACTTTCGAGAAACCAACAGTTATACGTAAACATGCAGAGAATACAAGGATACCGCGCCGTGTTCCGGCGGCGGCACCTACTCAAAGCGACAGTCAAGTCTGCGCGCCGCACAAATCAGTCGTTGACCGTAAACAATTACTTCCTACATCACGCGTACCTACAGCTGATCGAGCGCTCAGTGCGTATACACTGACAGCCGTAAACAAATACACAGTGTAATTTCTCCGAATAAATTCAGTATAAAGCTTTAGTGACTTGAAAAATTATGTTATTAACGTTCAGTATTTTTCAGGATACGATTGTATAAAATATTTAAGAACTTCAGGTAAATTCTGTGTGTTTCTGACGTTAAGAGGACTTGCTATCGAGAAATTTTCAGGAAGAATGTAATTTCGAAGAAGAAACTAATAAACTAAAAAGGTAACTATTAATTGAGTTTATTTTTCAGGTAACATATTTCCCCTTAGGTACGTACTTTAGACGTAATTTGCTGCTCGCGATTACGTGATTTATACTTTGTGTTAACTGATTTTGACAATGATTGATTAATGATCAGGGTTGTTAATTATGTATATTATGCATCGCTTGGCTGCACTGCTTTTTCACTGATGTCAGATATTTTTTTATTATGTGTCTGCTGTGCTTATTTATTTAAATTATAATTGTCACCTGATTAGTTGTGCTGATATCGTTATGTATGTAAGTTATATTTTGTGATTTATCTGCTTGCGCCTTCATGTTTACTTATTTAGATTACATATGAACATTTATTTACTTATGCTGATATGATGCTAATGACCTGTATATTATGTAAGATATATATTTGCTACTTTGCGTATGGATTGCACATTTATACATTTCTGTATTGTTGTTATAACTACTCTTTAATTTGGTATATAGAAATACTGATATACAGTGTACGAACATGGAGTTTAGGTCACACTATGGTATTAATTGTAGATTGTTCGCTTGGCAGAGCCTCGTTGTAGGGATTGTGCTACATCAATTTGTTGACATTGTGTTCTCTACTGGTATATTTACTCGCTATTGCATGTTTTGCTTACGCTCAGTGCTTTATATTTTAAGATAAGAAAATGAACTGCCATGAGCTGGAGGTTTTATGGAAGCTGTATAAATTTATGTTACTAGGAAGGAAGCTAACGACATGACACACCAACACTAGGTTTACACCATTGACAGTTATTACACTGCATTCTTCGTGAGCAATTGAATTAGTAAGTGACACTTGAAACAAGAAATACTCCACATGTTTGCTTCTGTTTTGCCATGATTCTTGAAGTGGTGTACACACTGAGAAATATTACGATTTATTCATTCAAAGTCTTATATGATCTTTCATACTACGTACTCGCACCTACTTACTGAAAGTTATTCAAACTGAAGGCTGTTAGAGGTCATGTATGCATTTCTTTTATTTTATGATGGACAAGGTAACCAAAATGTATTTTATAATTCATAATGAGTAGAAGATTTGGCTCAGGTGGACTACGCAGAGGTTGTGTGTGGACATTGTGTCTTCGGATTGTATGGGATGATGAATTGAAGTTTGCACTAGGATTTTATCTGTACTTGTTCGAGGAGACTGACTAGAGGAAAGAGTAGTTATGGAAGTGAAATGATATTGGTAATAAGGTTTATATGTATCGACGTATTGAAGAGGTATTACTGAGGAATTGAGATTGTGTGAAGTTGATGATTATTGGAGTTTTGGTGGACAAGAGGTAAGGTAAATGATATTGATGATAAGGTTTATATGTATTGACGTAAGAGGTATTATTGAAGTATTAAGATTATGTGATGATAATGATTATTGGAGTTTTGGTGGATAAGAGGTGAAGTAAGTGAGGAGCATTTTTTTTTTTTTTTTTGTTCGTTGGTCAGTATGGAACTAGGAGGATGAAGATGGCAGACTAGAACACTCAAGTGGAAGGAAGATTGTCTACACACACACTTTGTTAAATCAATAAGCAGTAAATTTTTATTTTATTTTATTTTATTTTTTTTTTTTTTGGGAGAGGAAGCATTTGCATAACTTGGCACACTGACAGTTGTTCAGCAACCGTACATTTTGATTTGGCTTGGCAAACATTGGTCTTGACATGATGACTACAACGTTTACTAACTATTATTGACTGTTATACATTGCTGCCACTACTACTTGATACAGAAGTTGAACATAAAATTTTGGACAGAATTGCATTTACACAGTTAACACTATTCAATTACACAATAGTACTAAATGTGGATGAAAGATGAGTGAGTGTGTTTTGTGTGTTTTCCTTTCCTAATCCCAAATAATTGGTACCGACCTATCTCCTAAATATTTTTTTTTTACTTGTTTGTTGTGGTTTGCACTGACACCCATAATTATTATAGGTTTACTGGTATTTGTGTATTTGTAATAGTTAATATGACAATTATCTGATATCATTTGTGTGTTTATTATAATTTGTATGTTTAGTGTAAGAGCATTGATAATAATTTTGCAAAAGCAATTGTGTGTGCCTTCAAACTGTTGTTCGTGCTTGCACCTATTCAACATTACTGGATGCCACTTGGAAATGTTTAATTTCTGCTGATAAACTCTGATGAACTGTCTAATTGGTGATAGTGAATATTATGGACTGTTACCTGCACTTGTTCAACATGATGGGTCCCACTAGGAGATGTTTAATTTGTGCTAATGAACTCTGATGAACTGTCTAATTAGTAACAGTGAATATTATGGACTGTTACCTGCACTTGTTCAACATTGCTGGGTGCCACTGTTGGAACTGCTTCTACTGAGATAATGTCACTTGTTGGTGTCTGCACCTGTTCAACAATGCTGGGTGCCACTACTGGGACTGCTTCTGCTGAAATGATGTCACTTGTTGGTGTCTGCACCTGTTCAACATTGCTGGGTGCCACTGGTGGAACTGCATCTACTGAAATGATGTCACTTGTTGGTGTCTGCACCTGTTCAACATTACTGGGTGCCACTGATGGACTGCTTCTACTGAGATACTGTCACTTGTTTGTGTCTGCACCTGTTCAACATTGCTAGGTGCCACTGATGGACTGCTTCTACTGAAATAATGTGACTTGTTGGTGTCTGCACCTGTTCAACAATGCTGGGTGCCACTAATGGACTGCTTCTACTGAAATGATGTCACTTGTTGGTGTCTGCGCCTGCTCGCCATTTTTGGGTGCCACTGTTGGAGCTGTTTAAATACTGCTGATGAAATGTTATGAGACTGCCATTTGCACCTGTTGATCATTGCTGGGTACTACTGTTGGAACTATCAACTACTCTGAGGAGTTCTACTTGTTTATTGAACTATTGAAAGGAATTTATGTGAATATTTGTATAAACAGATTTTTTGTGTGTTTCCTGTTTATGAGATGTTATGAGACTCTTACCTGCACCTATTTGTCATTGCTGACGCTATTGATTGAATTGTTTAACCACATGATACTTGTTTAAACTATTATGTAAAATTATATGTATGCAAGCATTTGTATTCCTTACTGTATTTTATATATTAGGTTATTGAAGGGTCAGAGCAAAGCCAAAATTTATTTAGTTATGTGATATTTGCTTATTAATATTACTTTTTAATTTTTGTCTGTATTTTTTGGACGAATTTGGTGTTATTTTGACCACCAATGCTGGCAAAATACCATCAAATTCTAGCCCGTGGAGGAGTGGCGTATGAAAGGTGGCTACACTGAGTCACAGCGCCAGAGATTGCGCCAAAGAGTATTATTCAGCCGCCTCCACTGGCAGTTCTTGTCGAAAAGTCGTCATGGAGAGTGCTTATTGAGAAGTGGGCAGTAGGAGTTCTGATGTAGCCGTGACTAGTTGTGAGCATGTTGTATGCAGTTGTTCTGATGGGCTAGACAGCCGATGCTGTTCGATTGCGGAGGCTGTAATGATCAGAGTGTATGTTTCGTCAGTATATATGAAGGTAAAGAAATTTTTTTATTTCAAATGTCCTAACTAACAATGTCTCTTGGTCACAGGTTCAATCAACAAAGCATCTGGCTTGTGTTCATGTATTAGAGTGTAATTCTGGTTTTTATGTGCAATTATAGTATTTTTTGTTTTTTTTTAATTACTTCATTGTAGATGGCGTTTAAAGCATCTTGTCGTATTGAGGAAGAACCGTGCCAGATGTGTACGTTGAATCACACTTCCACACACAGAACAGTTACATTTGTGCTTTGTTGTTTCGTAGCTTTTATAGTTGCTGGGGACTTAATTAATTAATTGTGTTAACGGAAGTTTTCTTTCATACTTTTTTGTTATTCTATGCAGTCAGATTGCGGAGTAATACTAGTCAGGGCCAACCGGTTACGAGACTGCGTAACAGGACAGACAGCGACTAAAAATTACAATTATTTGTATAATATAAATTAATTAAGCCCCCATGCAATATGCAGCATATTATCTGTACTTAGGAGTAATTTCGTTGATACAGAACGGCATCACTCTGTTTGATATATTGGTGCCCCTCCTTAGTACGTGTGGGAAAAACATAGTTTCCAAGAACCAGAACTAATTCGGTAATATCGAATGATAATATTCTGGAGAACATAATCCTGCATTAGGTGGAAATGTGTTTCGAGTTCTTTAATGTGGCACTGCCGTGTAATACTTATATTGTCTTTGTTGCAGTCGTTGTTGCGAATGATCAAGTAGCTTACAGATAGATAATTCATAAGCTTTTCTCGGTTTTCAGTGTTTAGGAGGTTGATATTATTCTGTTATAAACACACACACACACACACACACACACACACACACACATACACACACACGTTTTCGATCGTCAGGCTGGGACCTAACACTCGTTAGTAATGGAAGGGTGATTTTACAATGACACAGAAATTGAGAACCATGCTGCAATATCATTGCCTTAGAACATCACAGCATCAACGTGATGACACGCTTTGTTGGCACGACAATCGTCGAGGGCAGCGATTAGGAAACTATTCAAAACCTGGTGAAATAGAGAAAACTGCAAGAAAATACTTAGAGATGAGGAAAATACTACAAACTGAGGGTACTTACAAGCCAGCCTTGGTGTATGAAAGTCATTCCACTCCACCACCGATTCGATTGACAACTGATGGTCCACACTTTCCGCACTCTACAGGCTAAGTCCTGCAGAATACACCCAGTTCCACTTATGGTTACGCATGCGAAAGAAAAAGAAAAAGTGTTCTTCCTCCGAGTTTGAGGGGACACAATTAAGAGAACTGATGTGTCTTACAGCTCGCTAGCCAATAAGGAACATAATACTGTTTATCAGGTTTGGACTTATGGCTAGAACTGGACACAGAGATCATGAGACATACTGAAAACATTGAACGTTATATGCGAGTTTCAAGATGTAATAGTATTGTGAGATCTGATCAACTGTTTGAGGGATTGAACGATGGTCAATGTGGAGCAGTGGATGGTCGTCAACACTTGCATGAGAAATGGTTGAAATGACTTTGAGCACTGAGACTTAACAGCTGAGGTCATCAGTCCCCTAAAACTTTGAACTACTTAAACCTAACTAACCTAAGGACATCACACACATCCATGCCCGAGGCAGGATTCGAACCTGCGACCGTAGCAGCTTGACCACAGTAATTTCAACTCAGAATAAGGGCGCGTGAGCACACCGGGTCCACGCAAAACACACACTGCCAAATAATTCCCACCAACAGATACGGCAGCCCCCCGGGCAGGAAAATGGGGCGACGAAATGGTACACACCAGCAGAAAACTCGACACCTAGACTCCGGCCAAAACGGAATCACGCAGAAAATATAAACAACAGCTGAAGTAAGGTGAAACCGGACAGAGAAAACACACAGAAAGCATGCCCTGCAGTCCTTACAACTCCTGGGTGCGGAAACCCAAGCGATATCGTGGCACCCTTTTCAGAGGCGGAGATCCTCGAGCGATCGTGTGCGGGGATCCAACAGCTGTCCACTGTATCACACACCAACACACCACACCACCCAATGGCCAAATCAACGAGGCCCGCCAACAACGAGACCACACCTCCGTGCCGGGGCGGAAGGCAAAATACCACCAGCTAGGTGCGAATCCAACTCCCGAACCGAGCGCACGCGGCCCCCCGCGAAAAACGCTCCAGAGGGCAGCGGCCGCCTCAGCGCCTGCGCAGGCCGAACCAGACGTAAACAGAAGTACAAGTCGCTATCGATAGTGCCGGATACGCAACGCGTCAGAGAAGTGACACATTCACATCTACCACACAGTAATGAGAAGTGATTACCTCCTCAACATGTATGCATCGAGAGATCGTGTGTACTATAACGGGTGCAATTAATTAGGTAAATAACAGTCTTCGTAGGACGCCAGTTACGATATTGTAAACAGAATACCCAGTCTATATCACTAGATAACTAGTGTCGATCGGTTGTGCAAATTTGGAAATGTATTGATTACATGTAACTCCGCACGCTCTTTTTATCGCGAGTTGCCGAATGTAGTGGCTATGGTGACCTATTTCTGGTCAGTTCTAAATTTGATCAGAGACAGTGTTGCAGGGAGATTTGGCCAATGAAAGAGAAACAGTTATAAGATGCATAGAGAGAGAGAACATTAAATGTCTGCTCAGAGTCCTTAGCCGATACGTTCAACGGAGAGGCAGCTCATTTCGAAATTGAGTGTGGAGTGCTGCTAATATGGTTTATTGCTCCTCTAACGTATGTTACGATAAGAGAGATAGATGTGTATTGTAGCATGCAGTCGAATATAAGAACGACTGTCCTTTTTTCTGACAGGAATGAAAGATACTGTTCTGTATTCATCTGAAATGCATGTAATAGCCATGTGAATGATAATTTGTTTACAATACTTCCATAGACACTAATTTTGAATGTCAAGAACGCTGTCAAACTTTAAGAATTTATTCATCAAACTGTAAGAAATTGGCTGCATACGTTATGGTGAACAGCGACTCCTTCATGATCATCGCAATTGTGTTTCGTAATAGCTGGTCGCGTATAAGATGTACATTGACGTTAGATACTACTGTTCCACTGAACGTTTCCGTCACGGAACAGCTTATAACGTAGATGTTTTGGAGTTTAAATAGCTCTCTCTTTTACTCAGATAGATGTTCCTAAATAAGGAGCATATTCACTAATTTTCACGTCAAAATAGTGGCAGTTTCATGTATATTATCGACCTTATGATAGGCATGTACAGGAGATGTGCAGTAGGTTAAAACATGTGCGGTAGGGGAGAGGCAATGTTATAGGAGAATGGAGATGTGGTGTGTGGTGACAGCTGCAGTATAGCACCTTCGAAAACAGTGTGTTTGGCAAGTGGTGTTTTGGTGTAGGGTATTCAGCAATGTTACGTTTCTGACTGTGTTACATAGAATCGATGTTTTCTTCAGTGTACAAGGTAGCTGTTTTATCAACTTAAAGTTTGTTGCTGTAGTGTCTTGTAGAGAAACTTTCAGGGTGAATGTATGTCAGATACTGGAGGTGACCGCTGGTGGTTAACACCCTCGAAAATATATAAAGACAACGTGTCATCCACACACAGACTGGTACAGACAGATGAGGGTAGAGTGCTGTGTTTCCACCAATTTTGAACGCCCTCTGTGAAGTTGCTGGGTGAGGCTCCCATAGATTTTTATCGTCAATGAAAAGTCGGCAGTGAACCAACCACATACCTGTCTGATAACTGTTACACCTGCAGGCTTGGCTATTAGAAAAAGTGGAGGTGACTGTAGGACAATTTCTTGCCATATTCTAGTGGTACTGTCAACTAGGGGAAACAGCAATGTGCACATATACTCATACACACGCGATCGGAAAAAGTTAGGGTGGAGAGGGAATGTCAAAATGTGGAGAGAGCTGTACGAAAATCCAGCAAGGTAACATCTTCAGAAATTAACAAAATAAATGAATACCATAAATCCTTCCTCTCCTCCAGCAGCTCAGCACAGACAGTCTTCTTCCCACCAACTCACAAGGACTGGATGGGAGGGGAAGTCGTGGATGTTGGAGGGGAGACAACACGTTGTTCTCCAATTTCTAGGCAAAGGTGTTATAACAGGAAGTAGTCACTTCAGAGAGAGCAGAGGTCGTATCCTGGGTGCTGAATACCAAAGGACGTTGACTTCCGGTCCACATTTGCGGACTTTGATATCAAAGACAGCAACCACCCTGCAGCTGCGGGCCCGGAATTTCGCCTGAAGTCACAGGGACAAGTGCCGGTGGCGGCTTGGCGCCCTCTGGATGGCTAAATAGTGAACCAGTATGCTGCCTGAGCGGCGACAGTAGCGGACATGTGCTTTTCGTGTATTATATTATTTAAGCGCTCCTTTTTCATGATACGACAGTGAACAAGTGGTGATCGTTTTTTTTTCCTTTTCTCACCAACATGCTGTTTTGTACATGTAGACAAGTTTATGGATTTGTTTCAGTATTTATCACTGTATAATTAGGACAATTTTCTTTGATGTTTTTCTGTGTGATATCCTGTTTCGTTGTGTGACCATTACATCGACGTTTGTGTGTGTATAATTCGACATTTCCTGCGATGTGCAGTGAGTTATATAACTTTTTTCGACGTCTTGTCGAGATAATGGTTTTTGTGTCAGTCATCGATTTAGAGAATTTTTCTATATGTGGAAGATAATTTTATCACGATGGCGTTTTTTCTATCACGCCAAATGTTATGCACAGTTGTGTTTATATGAATTTCTGTCATCAAAGCTGTGAGGCAGTTGTCATTTCCGTTTTTCTGTCCAAATTTGGAAAAATTCTCGAGCAGCGGTTGCGAGACAGGTTCCTACCAATTTTTAGCCAGAGAGGTTCATGCCCTCTTTTGCATGTCGCCTCACATTTTCGTCAATTTTATTAATGTTTTATGTCATTGCACAATAGTAACAGGACGAATAAGGTTATTCTAACGAAGGTATTTGTACTGAGAGCTCAAAATACTATTCACTTGATTCCTGTGAATGTATGGGTTACTTGTCTGGGTGGCCTGTGCAAGGTGAGCACCAGAGGACTCGGCACACTACGTTTCCGGTTGGGGCTGCAGTTTTGCGAATACTAAAAGGGTTCTACATAAATGGACTTAGCGCCTGGCGGAACAACTGGCCTTCTTCTACTCCCGCCTATTGTATGCAGGGACATCTGAGTGTCCCAGCAGTTTGTGTGTTTACTGTTCTGGCGCGTCCGGAACGAAGAATAACTGCATTGTCCTCACGATTCTGAGAACACTTGTGGACTGTGGCCGGCTGGGCGCAACTGTCTGGCGCCAGATGGCCGGTGGTCTAGGCAGATTGTTTTCACAGCCGTTCAAACGGCAATTTCAGTGCCCTCAGCTGAATAGCAGAGGCATGATTGGTCAACTTAAACTGTGCTTAGTTGACGTCATAGAGCTCTGCTCGAAATTGGAGGGAAAGGTCGCTACTGGCGCGAATGAGGTTCTGAGTGTTGGGGAATTTTGGAATCATCACTGAATGCTGATTCGCAGTTCTCGAGGGCAGTAGGAAGTTGTGCAATGTTGGCTTTGGTCTTGCGTCGCGCGGGCGCAGGGCATTTGGGATCTGATCTTTATCAGATGGTCTTGCTACTTTGTCGCACTTTTTCGGTTTTCGTGGCCAGGGGCTGAAACAGAGCTGCTGCACAGCAGAAGTTGGTGCCTACATCATCAGAACACCGCATACCGACGACCTGCTACAGATTTCAGGATTGGTAAAGTATTTTGCGGCTCCGGCAGTCCTCAACAGTACGCACTTTGGTACAAGTCCACCTTGCTTGTCTCTCCATGTGATCCCATTTCAGCTCTCTCTACCTATCGCGATACTGCAGTATAGTCGGGAGAGTAATATTTGATTCATTAGGACCTCCAGTCATTATCGTCAATCTATTGCATTACAGAGAGTCGGAGCCCTTTGTTCTCGAGCCCACTCTTATTCCCATAATAGTTCAGTATGCCCTATCCTTTAACCTACTGTTTGTGTCGATAATCATGTGCCTTTATGTTCTGATGAATAACAAATCTCATTGCAATATTAATTCCGCATATCATTTCGTAGATATATGCAGATTCTCATTTCCTATTGTTTCTTATGATAAAATTCTCTTTTTTTCCCTCTGAGTAGATTACGATTTTTATTAAATTATTATGAGTGTGCATTCCTTATTTTACCAACTATCAGGGGCCACCAACATATACTTTCGTTACCGTTGTGCGAATAATTAATTAGGTGGTAATTAAGCAGGGGTTCGAGTGCATGTCCCTTTCGCATGCAAAATTAATCAGATTTATAGAGTTACAAACGCTTCTCCAGCCCGGCACCTCGCATAGTATGACGCCCCTAGCCTCGGCCCTTTCCTTTGACTGCAGGGACGCTGTCGGGACTTGATCGATAACATTCTCTTACTAAAGAATAACATCATAATTAATTTTCTTTGCTCTAATTAGATTTCGCGGTAGATATACAGGGTGGGTACTGCCAAACTTTCAGGAAACATTCCTCACACACAAATAAAGAAAAGATATTATGGGGACATGTGTCCGGAAACGCTTAATTTCCATGTTAGAGCTCATTTTAGTTTCGTCAGTATGTACTGTACTTCCTCGATTCACCGCCAGTTGACCCAATTGAAGGAAGGTAATGTTGACTTCGGAGCTTGTGTTGACATGCGACTCATTGCTCTACAGTACTAGCATCAAGCACATCAGTACGTAGCATCAACAGGTTAGTGTTCATCACGAACGTGGTTTTGCAGTCAGTGCAATGTTTACAAATGCGGAGTTGGCAGATGCCCATTTGATGTATGGATTAGCACGGGGAAATAGCCGTGGCGCGGTACGTTTGTATCGAAACAGATTTCCAGAACGAAGGTGTCCCGACAGGAAGACGTTCGAAGCAATTGATCGGCGTCTTAGGGAGCACGGAACATTCCAGACTATGACTCGCGACTGGGGAATACATAGAACGACGAAGACACCTGCAATGGCCGAGGCAATTCTTCGTGCAGTTGACGATAACCCTAATATCAGCGTCAGAGAAGTTGCTGCTGTACAAGGTAACGTTGACCACGTCACTGTATGGAGAGTGCTACGGGAGAACAAGTTGTTTCCGTGCCATGTACAGCGTGTGCAGGCACTATCAGCAGCTGATTGGCCTCCACGGGTACACTTCTGCGAATGGTTCATCCAACAATGTGTCAATCCTTATTTCAGTGCAAATGTTCTCTTTACGGATGAGGCTTCTTTCCAACGTGATCAAATTGTAAATTTGGGCTGACGAGAATCTGCACGCAATTGTGCTATCACGTCATCAACACAGATTTTCTGTGAACGTTTGGGCAGGCATTGTTGGTGATGTCTTGATTGGGCCCCATGTTATTCCACCTACGCTCAATGGAGCACGTTATGATTTCATACTGGATACTCTACCTGTGCTGCTAGAACATGTGCCTTTGCAAGTACGACACAACATGTGGTTCATGCATGATGGAGCTCCTCCATATTTCAGTCGAAGTGTTCGTACGCTTCTCAACAACAGATTCGGTGACCGATGGATTGGTAGAGGCGGACCAATTCCATGGCCTCCACGCTCTCCTGACCTCAACCATCTTGACTTTCATTTATGGGAGAATTTCAAAGCTCTTGTCTACGCAACCCCGGTACCAAATGTAGAGACTCTTCGTGCTCGTATTGTGGACGGCTGTGATACAATACGCCATTCTCCAGGGCTGCATCATCGCATCAGGGATTCCATGCGACGGATGGTGGATGCATGTATCCTCGCTAACGGAGGACAATTTGAACATTTCCTGTAACAAAGTGTTTGAAGTCACGCTGGTACGTTCTGTTGCTGTGTGTTTCCATTCAATGATTAATGTGGTTTGAAGAGAAGTAATAAAATGAGCTCTAACATGGAAAGTGAGCGTTTCCGGACACATGTCCACATAACGTATTTTCTTTCTTTGTGTGTGAGGAATGTTTCTTGAAAGTTTGGCCGTACCTTTTTGTAACACCCTGTATTTTGCGGCAAGCATGTAATAGCAATTGATTATGTTCATTTATTTAGTAATTTCATGTTGTTTTGTTTTGTGTGTGTTGGTTGATGTGTTGGATTGTGTACCACATCACATTCCATCGAAATTGAGAGCGTTGCTTCAGCGCTGAAATTACTTTGGAGGGATTGTTTCATCGATATTTGTACTAGTGTGTTATATTTGTTTTTAATAGTAGGAGTGGATTATTGGAATTTTTTGCCAAGTGTTATATGGGGTTTTCTCTGTTACATTTTTTGTTGTTGTTGTTGTTGTTGTTGATGATGATGTTCCGTGAATGGACGTTCACTCGTAGCAGGGCGCAGCTGTTGTCGAACGCTTCTCAAATAAATAGACTGCACACGATGGCGCAGGATCAGAGTAGTAACAGGGTTGAGTCAGATGAAGAAATGTTGAGTTTTCCTATTATACGATGGGTGTGGAACACAGACGATAGACTCGAATCGGAGGCAGACTGAGGCCAGGAGGATATGAGCGTAAAATGAGTGAGAAAGAAGGGGAGGTAGAAGTGAATAGGCATGTGGACGATCTTGTTTATATAAATAAGACCACAGATGAGAACACACCGAGGAAAATTCTGCCTCCACAGTATACCAGTGTTCAACTGTCTAGAGTAACATCACCAACAGGTGAAGACGGGCCTTGTCAGCAGAAGTATTTATTATTAGAGATTTTTGGGTGGTAAAGGACGTAAATCAAAACCTAGAAAAGAGAATGGATGAAGTAGAGAATAAGGTACTTGCGATTGTGAACGAAGAGTGAAATGGCAGTGGTCGGCAAGACGAGGTTCGAGGCGAGGAAAAGGGCCGTCGAAGTCAAGGAGGAAGCTGAGTTAGCAAGGGTAGAAGCAACTGGCGCCAATGAATTGCCAAATCGCAAATAACTGTGCAAGAATGCTAGGCGAACATAACACGTCAATGTGGTAGGAAGTGATGCGATAAAAGCCCAGGGGAAGGGAGCACTTGTGAGTACGACGCAAAGAATGGAAAGCATTGAAGAACGCGAAGCAGATACCTTCCCAAGATGCGAAACCGTAAAGGAACGTGCAGCACGCTTGGAACGCCGAGTACAAATTGGTACATCGCGTCCAGAGGCGACGACTGGCGAACAGGGAAGTGTACCGAGCGAGGTGGTGCAGTGGTTAGCATACTGGACTCGCATTCGGGAGGACGACGGTTCAATCCCGTCTCCGGCCATCCTGATTTAGGTTTTCCGTGATTTCCCTAAATCGTTTCAGGCAAATGCCGGGATGGTTCCTTTGAAAGGGCACGGCCGATTTCCTTCCCAATCCTTCCCTAACCCGAGTTTGCGCTCCGTCTCTAATGACCTCGTTGTCGACGGGACGTTAAAAACTAACCACCGCCACCAGGGAAGTGTGGCGCCGGACGGCGGCCCATCGTGCACCGGATCGGCGCGAGGTAGTGGACTATCAAACGCACACAGCAGCCCAGAGAGCGGACGGACGCAAAATTACAGTCCGATCGGAACAACTAGCGCTTAGTCCCATAATCATTATGAGGCAGGAATATGTGGCCACAGCACGCACCAGGAAATGTCAGCTCGCGTCGCACAGACGAGCGCGTTTGATATTAGAACCAATAGAAACTGCAAGAGATACCAGAGTTTGATTACAAACACTTTTTATCTCTTCTCAAAATCCAAAATTTCGGGGAAAATGGAGTTTCACATTCATCCAAAAATTTGACTGTCACAATTTTCTAACACGCGACCAATATCTTGGTCGTTGACAGCAAAATTAGAATTTATCTGCGGGCACATTACACGGTAGCTGAGAAAATGCGCAATGTTGCGGGTATATGCTGAACGTACTAAAAATTCACCGACGCGTTTCTCGGAACGTATTGGTCGCGCGAAATGCAAGACCGAATAAAACAAGATATCATTTTGTGTCCAGATCTGGAGGCGCCAGGATACAAGAGCTCCAAGAAGCTCTTTCAGGCTTTAATGATAATCAATCAGTTTCTTGATGGGCCACATAGTGATGGTGAAATAATTAAGTTTTGTTTCGGTAACCGCCAAGGAACTACCAGCAAGCGCTTGCATGAAAGTACGGATCGAATATCGAAACATTCAAACGCCTTCTGCACTAGTTGAAGTTAATTTTTGAAGAAGAAGCAGCGCATGATATAAGGAGATGGCAATATAAACATTACAATGGTGACTTTAGTGGAGCACCGCGCAATAACAACAACAACGTCAGGAGGAATGAGCATGATGGAAAATCCGGGAGGCAGGATTATGGGAGACAACAGTCAGGACGGCAGAGTAACTTGCAGAGACAAAACGATACTCGCCAGTACGACACGAGCTGGAGGCGCAGAAATTCAGATGAACAGCGGGATGAGTCAATCGAAATACGTGGTCCTAACCCAAGTTCCAGTCACCCAAAACAGAAACGGAGGGCAAGATTGAAGCCAGGTCCGTGCGGATTTGGCCCACGGAAAATCAGCACAAATACTCTGACATAGCCGTTTTCATATGTTGAAGTTAACTAGCACGAGAACGTAGTTTTGTATAGGGGAAAAAGTGTTGGTGAAATCCTTTCGTCTTTTGAATAAACAAAAACAGAAATGGCAAAAGTTTTTCTCAGTGTACAATGGGCCCTACAGGGTTAAAAGAATCGCCCACCAGAACGCGTACGAACTGATTACACTTAACGGCAAGAAATCCATTGGTATTCACCATGTATCTCACATTCAGCCGTTTGTGGAATAAGTCTTGTGTGTGAAATAAAAGGGAAAAATTTGTAAAATGAACTGGGTTAGAAAACATCTTTCTGTTGTGTACATACCAGACATTAAGTGTGGTAACTTGTTTTTATTTATATTCTTTAACATGTAAATGTGTAACTTGTAGTGGCTACGAAGCGACATATTATCTTGAGTGATATTGGTTAACTCTGAAAGCGGAGTGTCGGTCTAACTCATTTTTCTAGACTTTCCGTTGCTACCACTTCCGAGTCAGTGGTAATACAGACTCGATCTTCATGTGTGTTTTTTCTTTACACCATACCTATTACCTAGTCTTTGTTTAGGAAGAGCTAATGGATGCATATCGACAGTGTTCAGGGCACTCCTTACAGCGTTGCACCATTTTTTTGTTTTCGCGGTGTTTGTCACTAGCGTTATGGGCACACAATTGCAGTGTTGCACCTATTTTCAGTGAGGCTTCTTGTTCCGGCCTGCGCGACCGCTACGGTCTCAGGTTCTAATGCTGCCTCGGGCGTAGATGTGAATGTTGTCCTTAGGTTAGTTAGGTTTAAGTAGGTCTAAGTTCTAGGGGACTGATGACCTCAGATGTCAAGTCCCACAGTGCTCAGAGCCATTTGTACCATTTTGAGGCTTTTTCTTCGTTGGCGTGTTGGAGGCGCCACAGCGCGTTGCACCATACTCTTAGGGTTTGGAGGTGGATATACAAAGGTGGTCATTGTGCCCGCCCATGCCGCTGCTGCTGGGCGTAACCATTCTGCAGTGTGGCGAGTTTCTCGTACGATGGTACGTCACGTCCCTGAACGTGTGCGGTCGTCGGGATTTATTGTATGAGCGGTGTAATGCAGAAGGTATGGAATTCCTCAGAAAGTCCGGTAACTGGTGTCTTGGTGTCAGACCTAGCACACAAGAGCAGTCCGAAAGGATGATATTTAGAAAAACTTCTTCACAATGGTAGAGTCTTTGCATTGTAACTTGCAAAGTCTGCAGTGTTCTTTGTGTAAGTTTTCCACCGTAAGTTTCAGTATGTCCAGTTTCTTCTCTGATGTTCAACGACCGACTCAACGTATCGGCCACGCCAGAGACACCCAATATCCATTGACTTGTCTCAGAGGGGCAGGACGGGGGCTTATGTATGGTAAACGGGTGTAGCCGATAAGCTACGTACAGTTTTTTAATAATTTCCATTACTAAGGCAACTGCAGCTAATTTTATCTCGTCTAATATGTGTTCATTGTGTATTTGTGTGCGGCCGCCATGTCTTGAACAGTTTTAGGGATCTGTCGAGGCTTCTGGGATCAGAGACGACGAGGGACGTGTTGTGGAGCCAGCAGATAGCATACTTAGCAGATCTAAACTGTCATCCGTAGTTGTGAACATGCTCCAGGGACGGGTAGGCTATATTTGGGATTGCCGGCCGCGGTGGCCGTGAGCTTCTAGGCGCTGCAGTCCGGAACCGCGGGACTGCTACGGTCGCAGGTTCGAATCCTGCCTCGGGCATGGATGTGTGTGATGTCCTTAGGTTAGTTAGGTTTAAGTAGTTCTAAGTTCTAGGGGACTGATGACCTAAGATGTTAAGTCCCATAGTGCTCAGAGCCATTTTTATATTTGGGATTATATATAGTAGTTTAGGATTATGGGTAGCGTACTTCAGCTTTTCTTTATCTTGATGAGCCAATAATTACACACTCACTAGTATTAACAATGGACCCATAGGTAAATATTGTCAGCAGATTATAAGACATTATTATTGAATTAGTGTAACAGTTCTATTCATGTAAATATTCATTTAAATTAATCATTTTAATGAATGTACAAATTTATATCTGAGACGATTGTAGGGAATTCTCAATGCCGTATTTTTAAAAAGGTTTGGGGAGGTACACTTTATAAAAGGGTTTAAGTATTGTGCATGTACTGGGAATAGCGAATGATTGCTGGAAGAATTGACGCTACAAGGTGGTCGGTGTGGAGTAAATGAACCCCAGTGGCTGGGGGAAGCCTTAGGGAAGCAGCTGTCAGTCACGACACATCCCCCCTCCACCCGAGGGCTCAGAGGCACTTGCCGCCTACCTGTTCAGCGCAGTGAAAGTAAGGCTGTAGCACACCTGGCGGACAGCTCTGGGTCAGCTGAGGGCGGACACAATCCTCGGAGTCCGATCGGGACTGGCGAACTCGCTAGCGGCTGGCCGAGGAAACGGCATGGTGCCGCTCAGTGGAGACACAGAAAAGGGGAATCCACTGCAGAAGAGTTGCTGGACAACGAAGGCGTTCTGTAATAATGGCAGAACAAAGTGTCAGAGAGAAGATATCTTGAGCCGCACTTAGGATGGACGCCATTTACAGTTCGTGCACGAGTTCGCATAACTCACTATAATAGGCCAGACTGCATGCCCTAAGCAGTTCCGTGCTGGGTGTTGCTGGTCTGCAGTTTGTTGTGACTATCTCCTCTCCTACAGAGAGCAGTTCCCAGCAATCGGTCACGTTGATCGTCTGCTACCCTTGTTTCAACCCCCATCAGATGACTCAACAAGTGTTGGAGTCACTCTAAGAGTAGTATCCTGTATTGCAATTTTTCGGCTTGGATAAGACCAAGTCTTACTGTTACCGCAAAATACCTGTCCTATGGATCTGTCCGAAATCTTGCGATCCTCAATGACATTCAGAGCCTATAAATGAGATAACCATCGTACCGCACAGTACTGCAAATCAACAATAGGCTTCTCTACCACCCTTCGAGCTTCCTGTCGACTGACAACGCCTCTGCAGAGAGGGAACAATAACTAGAGATACTTCGGGATGCCATTTCCGCGCCTTAACTATGTTGAGTGATTCGTTGTGTGATGTTAGTGTGTGAAGGATGTTATGGTCAACTGTTTTTTTTTCTCAGAGAACTGTGGTAAAATTCGTGCTCTTAGTCAAAAGATTGTCCCTCCCCCACTTTATTTCAGAGACTAGAAACTGGAAATACAATGTCAACTATGTGTATATTGTTTCGTTTCATAGCTCTCAGTCTTCTTTTTAGTATAAATGTTCATTTTCAGGATATCCTGGTTCCCTATCACCAAGTCAGCTTGGAACAAGTTCTTCTTTGTGATGCACACTATGTTACATAATCTTCGATCACACAGGTATACCTACAAAATTTCTGTTCCTTTTTTGTACAGTGTATCTCTCTATCTCACTTACGTTGGTGCCTGTCAAGTGTCACTACGTGTACAAATTTCTTGTTTATGTGCAAATAAATGCAAAATGTTATACACAATAACATGGCACAGTTGCACAAGAGTATTTTTTTTTTTTTGTGTATGTGAGCGGAATATCTGCGGTTACAGTTCTGGTTGGTGGTGAATGGACCATCAGTCAATCAACCACAGTAAAAAATCATTATCCTTTCTGTTCAGGGAAACGGTGTGAGTGTGGTTAAACCATGAAGCATAGAAATATTGCTTGTCTTTTTGGCTTCATGAAAAGTATGTGTGTGATTGAGATGGGCACCAGTAACTAATTCTTAAAAGTTACCTTAACGAGAAGCTTGCAGAACCAATAGGGCAACATTTTATTGCAGCCTCCAACTTGGCCTTCTGGCACAGTTCAACATTTGTATGACTGTGCGAGTATGTCCATGAATGACAGTGTTCCCTGAGGGTGAATCTGTATTGGGAGTGACTTACTCAAAAATGGTTCAAATGGCTCTGAGCACTATGGGACTTTACATCTGTGGTCATCAGTCCCCTAGAACTTAGAACTACTTAAATCTAACTAACCTAAGGACATCACAGACATCCATGCCCGAGGCAGGATTCGAACCTGCGACCGTAGCGGTCACGCGGTTCCAAACTGAAGCGCCTAGAACCGCACGGCCACACCGGCCGGCGGTGTGACTTATTTGTCAATGTGAGTAAGACGTTGGTAAAGTCATAAGGAAACCTCCACCTTTCATTTTATCATCAATTTCCAATTTGATCTGCAATTTTTTGTGACATTTTGGAAACTGTTTAGACAGATCATTTTTGGGTGATGCACACACAACCTCTGTCAAGTGAGTCAACCACTACCAAAAATAATCTAAAGGGACTGGGGTTAATGAGAGGTTCCATGTTCTCTTTTACATGTCATCTCTCATGTTCATCAATTTTATCAATGTTTTATGCCTTTGCACGGTAGTAGCACGACGAATAAGGTTATTATAACGAGAATATTTGAACCGAGAGCTCAAAATACTATTCACTTGATTTTTATGCATGTATGGTTTACTTCCATGGGTGGACGGTGCGAGGCGAGCACCAGAGGACGTGGCACACTGCGTTTCCGGTTGGGGCTGCACTTTTGCGAATACTAAAAGGGTCCTACATAAATGGACTTAAGCGCCTGGCGGAACAACTGGCCTTCTTCTACTCCCGCCAATTGTATGCAGAGTGAAACGACCTGCGAGACATCTGAGTGTCACAGCAGTTTATGTGTTTACTGTTCTGGCGCGTCAGGAACGAAGAATGACTGCATTGTCCTCATGATTCTGAGAATACTTGTGGACTGTGCTCCGCTAGGCCCGACTGTCTCGCGCCAGATGACCGGTGGTCTAGGCATGTTGTTTTCATAGCTGGTCAAACAGCAAGTTCAGTGACCTCAGCTGAAAAGCAGAGGCATGATTGGTCAATTTAAACTGTGGTTACCTGACGTCATAAAGCCCTGATCGAAATTGGAAGGAATGGTCGCTACTGGCGCGAATGATGTTCTGAGTGTGGGGGAATTTCGGAATCAGCACTGAATGCTGATTCGTAGTTCTCGAGGATAGTAGGGAGTTGTGCAATGTTGGCATTGGTCTTGTGTTGCACGGTCGCAGGGCATTCGGGATCTGATCTTCATCAGATGGTCTTGCTACTTAGTCACAGTTTTTCGGCCTTCGAGGCCAGGGCTTGAAACAGAGTTGCTGCACAGCAGAAGTCGGAGCCTACACCATCAGAACGCTGCCTACCGACGACCTGCTACAGATTTCAGGATTGGTAAAGTATTTTGCGGCTCCGGCATTGTAGAACCTATCAGTTTTATACTGAAGTCCTCAACAGTACACACATTGGTACAAGTCCACCTTGCTTGTTTCTCCATGTGATACCATTTCAGCTCTCACTACTAACCGCGATACTGCAGTATAGTCGGGAGAGTAATATTTGATTCATCAGGACCTCTAGTCATTATCATCAATCTATTGCGTCAAAGAAAGTAGGAGCCCCTTGTTCTCGAGCCCGTTCTCATCATAGTACAGTATAGCCTATCCTCTAACCTACTGTTTGTGTCGATAATCATGTGCCTTTATGTTCTTATGTATAATAAATCTCGTAATACTTAATCCACATATCAGTTCGTAGATATATGGAGAATCTTATTGCTTTTAGATTATTATGAAGTTCTCTTTGTCTTTCCCCTGAGTTGATTACGTTTGTTATTACATTATTGTGAGTGTGCACTCCTTATTTTATTAACTAGCAGGGTCCACCATCAATTCCTTTCGTTGCCGTTGAGCGGATAATTAATTATGTTGAAACATCCCCTTTGAAAAATTATACAAGACTGTGCTTAAACTGACACACAATAATTTTAACGCAACGCAATCTGACTATCAAAAATCCCTACAAAACAATGGCCCAGGCAAACATTAAACTATACCTTTCACAAATCACTTACCTCACAAAAATCTTCATTACTCGAACTACTGCAATACAGCGAGCGCCACTATTGCCAGCTAAATAAAATATTCAAACTACAGAAGGCACTAACTACTGATAGGCATAGTTAGCAATTGAAAGATGATAATAGAAAACAAACAATGTATTTACCTTAACAGTCATAATATATATAGTAGTTCATAATATCCAGTATTACAAATTATCAAAACTCCGCCATCTCTCTCCCCACATCCACCACTGCTGGCGGCTCACCTCCAACTGCGCAACGCTACACGCTGTTCACGTCCAGCTGCCCAACACTACGACGGCAGACAACAATGCAAACTAGCCACAGACTGCACACAGCACAGCCAGTGATTTTCATACAGAGCGCTACGTAACGTTGCCAATAAGAAAATATAAACAGCCTACTTACATAGCCCCCATGCTCCCCACAAAAAATTTTACAAATTGTTTTCGGCCGTGGCCAATACAGATTTGAGGAAATTTTTCATAATTACAATAAGAAAGATATCAAATGCACGCACTTATTGAGACAATGTTGGTCAAAAGCTAAAATTCACAGTCCATAAAGACAGTCCTGATCATTCATCATAGTAGTAATTACAGGTTTTTTTTTCAAAGTCTGGCTAGTAAAAGAGAATGCACACGAAAGTAGTGGATTTCCATGCAGTCTTGAAGAAGTAGTGTTGTCCTTCCAACAGAAAGACAGTGCTGACTCTTGACATGCTGACAGGTAATGGGGCACGACAGAGCAAACCCACAGCAGAGTCAGTCGAAGTTGATGAATATTGGTAGGTAGGTCATCACAGAGCAGACCCACTGTAGTCCTGGTAGAGAGTATGGTATTGGTGAGCCACCAGAGGTGCAGACCCACTGCAGTCCTTGTAGAAATTGTGGACAGGCCCACTGTAGTCCTGGTAGAGATTGTGGTATTGGTGGGTCATCAAAGATGCAGACCCACTGTAGTCCTTGTAGAGATAGCCAGCAGCCATCTGTTGCGACTGTGCAGGTGCACATTCACCATCGAAGAGTTTTGCGGAGAATATAGCAAGTCCATAAACCACCACTTGTACACACACAAAGGTTTTGGAATTGTCCTTAGAAACAGCAATGCTGTTATCCAGTCCCTTACTGAATTATTAACACACATGTAAACACTAAGAGTCCCTACTTCTCACATTTTGTCCATATACTATGACCAACAGAAATGTGTGCAGTGAAATGGAACTTACAAGTTACTTAATTTGATGAACTGATGTCAATTACAATTTTATAACATAAGAATACAATTACAAAGGTACAAAATACATCATTAAAAACATAACAATACAGATAACATTTGTAGTACAGGCTTTACAAAAGAATCGAAATAACATATACATCAATGTTACAGGAATTATGACATAAGTAAATACATAAAAGATCAGAATAATTATTGAAACATCAACTTCACACATGAGCATTAAAACAAAACAGAATAAATGATGTCTAAACATCTTTACAAAGTACATAACAGATTATTAATGCAAATTATATTTGAGGATAACAGTATTCCTCATCATAGTGAATGTAGCTTAGTATTAGAAGAAGAAAAACTTCTATGAAACTACACAGAGACAGGAAGAAAACAAATACACAAGGGTACACAAACACATAGTGGGATAACACAAAAGGAAAGGACAGGGTTCGTTTTCAGTGTAACATTAGGTACTGCAGTCCAACCCAAAACTTCATTCCATAGATCTTTCGTCTTAATTCAACCTTTGCTTCCAACAAAAAAATCCTATCCAAACATGCTTTCTGTATTTATCTCGTATAACCTCTCAGTGCATTTCTTCAAATTCATCACAACTCATTCTCTTATATAGTCTACCCCTTCTTAAGCTAACTTAAATCTACTGAGCTCAGATGCTAAACTAAGGGACAAGGCAATGCAGCAGCATAAAACAATTAACACAAACATCAAGGACAAAAATTTTAAATAGGCAAAGCAATTGCAGTACTACAACTAATATAAGGCACTGTGCAGCAAACAAGAAAAATAAATTAGTAGTAAAACTAGCTTAAAAAAGTAACACAAAGTCAAATTCAGTAACACTATGCCTGGCAAACAGCAGTAACTTATACCTAAACATGACATAGCTCAAGCAGAAAAAATATTACAGTAAAAACAACAATGCAGATAAGGGAAATGTATATTCACATCTTAATGTCTATGTAATTAAAGTGGTGCACCACAAAAACGAATTCTACAAAAAATTACCAAGTACTCGAAAAGAAAATTATATATGCAGTTACTGTTATTAGTCCCTTCATATTGTTCTTTCCATTCCAAGAGCTCCTTTTTCGAAGAATATGGATCATAAAATAATTATTTAATAGATCTGTTGAGAGAAAGCGTTCACATTAGCAAATGCATCTAAGTTTATTTTATAAAACTAAAACTGCAACACAGCTGGAAACCAGATATTAAACAAAATGAGCAATCTCTCAACTACAAAGACAATAGATGTAAAATGTTTCTAATCATTTCATTAGGCATTTTAGTAAATATCATAATTTAAAAACTCCACAGTATGCTTTCAACAAGGAAATGTCAATAGCGAGGATAATGGCCTCCCCTTTCTTTTTTTTCTACCTGTGCCTCTGAGAAGGCCCTCACTAATAGCTTTTTTTTTTAGGCGACTGACACAGCTGGGCGCCCACGACGCATTACGTGCAGGTGGTCCGTTAACTTTCTTACAGAAATATTTACGACAGCAGTTTCCGCTACAGTGACGGTCTCATATAAAAGTATTTCACAGGTCAAGATTTTGTGTTGCAAATGTGAAGAAACAAACTCCTATGAATATAACATTGTCCACAAAATTTTCGTCGGTATTGTGATACATTCACGCATATACATACATTTCATAATTCTTAAAGTACGATTCTCGGTTTCCAACACCCTTTTCCACAAATCAGAGTCCCTAACCACTACTCATTATTCATATACGTATTCGTCAACACTTCTTCAATATTTAATCATAATAAATACGTAGCATAATCAAATTCCTCATATAGCATCAGCTTATTGATCATAAACATACCTCAACAGCATAGTACACATCGTCATTATAATAATATCATAACATCTCAGTCAATTCTCAAAATAATCGTAGCTTCCTCCAATAATTAAAAAAATTCTCTGCTCATGTCAAAAGTGTCATCTGCCTCAAACGTACTTTAAAAATCGTGATCCCATACCAAATATATCATTCAAAGCTCTCATAATATCACAATGGGTCCAAAAAGATATGAACAGTTCACAAAGTACAGACAAAATACAATTTCGTAAGTGTGAAGTTATCCAACGGTGTAATTACGTAAACATCTGTCACTGCCGTAGTAAAAAAAAATTTTTATCTCTCAGTTAAATGATCAGATAGCTGTGTAATTTGTGTGTTAGAGAAATATGGTACCGATGTGTAAAATTGTATAAGGAAATACCATATTAGCTAGGGCTCCTGGTGCTTGCCAAACACATGGTACACAAAGTAAGCGTGTACCCCCCTGAGGATTAATGTAATTATACCCTTAGGTTTTACAGATTACAGCAATGTAATGTAGCGCTAAATGTGCTTCTTGCTGTAAGACAATCTCTGTGGAAGTGTCGTAGTTATTGTCCTCCAAAAGCTAAGTTCTGCAGAAGTCAATATACTTACCTCATGATAAACAAAAGTGAAATGCTATGCGTATAGATATCTTAGTTATTACGCTTATTGTTGTGATGATGAAAGTACTGTGCTGTAACGTATTGTTGTGCTACGGAAAAGGCTGTCTCCTTGTAGCTATACCACAAAAGTTACTACTAAAACATGTTTTACTTTCCAGAATAATACAGAAAAACTATGCAGATATAAAACAGAAACACCGCAAAAGCAACATTGTAAATTGTCACTCATTAGTAGCGTCATGATAAAATCGTGTAGCTGTCACATAAACTAACCATTGTCTCATCTGGTCTCTCACAGAAAGTACCTTAAATCCAGAATGTATTTTCAAGTAAACCAAAATGTTGCATTAGAATCTCATTAGCAGTACTGGTAAATGTTCTAAGTATGTGGGCCTTATAGTCGTTACGTAATCGTGCAACTAACAAGCAAGAATGCACACACACAGTAACACTGTGACGTCTGTTCACAATAACAATGCATTCGTAATTTCTGTTTAAATAAGTTCTTGCGGAATCCTGGCAAGGTCGCCATATGAAACGTCCCCTTTGAAAAATTATACAAGATTGTGCTTAAACTGACACACATAAATTTTAGCGCAACGCAATCTGACTATCAAAAATCCCTACAAAACAGTGGCCCAGACAAACATTAAACTATACCTTTCACAAATCACTTACCTCACAAAAATCTTCGTTACTCGAACTACTGCAATACAGCGAGCGCCACTATTGCCAGCTAAATAAAATATTCAAACTACAGAAGGCACTAACTACTGATAGGCATAGTTAGCAATTGAAAGATGATAATAGAGAACAAACAATGTATTTACCTTAACAGTCGTAATATATATAGTAGTTCATAATATCCAGTATTACAAATTATCAAAACTCCGCCATCTCTCTCCCCACATCCACCACTGCTGGCGGCTCACCTCCAACTGCGCAACGCTACGCGCTGTTCACGTCCAGCTGCCCAATACTACAACGGCAGACAACAATGCAAACTAGCAACAGACTGCACACAGCACAGCCAGTGATTTTCATACAGAGCGCTACGTAACGTTGCCAATAAGAAAATATAAACAGCCTACTTACAAGGTGGTAGGTAAGGAGAGGGTCGAGTGCTTGTCCCGTTCTCATGCGAAATTCGTCCGAATTAGAGAGGTACAAATTCTTCTCCACACTTGCACCTCCCCATCCTCTCCCAGCTGGCAGTGTTGGCCCATACTCCCAGGCTAGTACATCTGGTTCATTTAGTCTGGGGTAGTGGAATACGACGAAATTGCCTTCTACACTGTGAACTGACCAGCCATTTTAAAAAACACAAACAGCTCTAGAACAGGTTGCGAAATGCATCCTCCCCCCATTCCCACAATCGCACTGCATCAACATTTTTTTCTCCAAAGTATTCGCCCTACGCTCATACATTTCACCTCTCTCCATTCCTGATTTAGGAGGCTATAGACGCAGAACTCAGTTGTATGTTTTCAGATAATACACGTATTAAACTCCCCTTTGTCAAACAGCATCATCTCACCAATTGAACACATTTCCTGCTATAAGTAAAGACTGAATCTTCGTCTCCAGCCTTTTTCCCACCATTTTACATGTTGGGGAGGGGAGAGGAGTGCCTATGGTAAACTGATTATAATAATGTCGTGTGACGAGGGCTTCCCGCCGGGTAGACCGTTCGCCTGGTGCAAGTCTTCGATTTGACGCCACTTCGGTGACTTGCGTGTCGATGGGGGAGAACTGATGATGATTAAGACGACACAACACCCAGTCCCTTAGCGGAGAAAACCTCCGCCCCAGCCGGTAATGGAACCCGAGCCCTTTGGATTGACATTCTGTCGCGCTGACAACTCAGCTACCGGGGGCGGATTGTGAACTGATTAAATAAACAATACGCAAACTGAATTGGACAATACACTATCATGTCCTCTGCAATGTAATTGACAATGATTTGAATTTAATTTCATGACATCCTTTCTCTCCAGCATCTCAGCTCGCACTGAGTCTTTTTCCTGCCAATTTACAAAAGAGGGGTTGGAAGGAGAAATGGGAGAATGGATGGTGAGGTGGTCATATTTCCCAGGAGGGGGGAAAGTGGCTCAGGACTAAACTATGGAGGGGGAGGGGGGAAATCCCTTTCCCTGGAGGGGATGATGATGATGATGATGATGATGATGTCGAGGAGGAGGAGAAGGAGGAGGAGGGTTGAGTCTTTCTCTGAGGGACACATTGTCCCCAGGCGTTCACAGCTTATCATAACAATAAGTTAAAAGTATTTCGTATTCAATTTAATTAGTTAGCATACCAATTTGTTATCAAAAGTTGCGTAGAATCGACACTACCCCAATATTTATGTTTACTAAGTTAGTTAAAATAATATTGACGCCTCAGTCGGCATGTTACGTCCATATTTTTGGAGAACAGGTAAGGTATGTTCGAACCTCTGGATCTTGGTTTTGGATGACGTCAAAAAAAGTTTCGAAGGTTCCAAGAACTTCATCTTGATAAGATATGGAAAAAATGTAAACTCTTTGCCATGGACCTCCACACAATGGTCAGTTTTTGAACCCAAGAATTTGCTGAGTTTTCTCCGCAACAGCCCATGAACAATTGGTTAATTTGTAAGCCGCCTAAGACCCATCCTAGACGACACCCGCTGAAACAGAACCGATTTGTTCAATTTACCTGAGCTGGTGGAGGTGTGAATTACTTAAAATTTGTTACTGTGCTATGACCCTCCATCACCGTGATCAAAAGAACCGAAGACAAGAGGCCCCGAAAAACTGGCATTTTGGTGCGCGACTTATTGGAGCATGCTGACACGACGTACTGTCGTGCACGGACTGATAATGAGCTCACCTTACAGACGGAGTCAGTCAAAGGACTCGAACAACTGCCTATGAATCAGTCTCACACAGACCGACGGACGAAGGGAGGGGAAGATATAGAGATTTTAACACCCAGTGATCGCTCTGTATGTGCACTACTTCCCCAGCGAAAATACACCATGGCAAAAGTAAAAATTTTACTTGTTATTCCAATTGCGAGCGAGAGCAAACTCATTTTTTGCATCGGTGAATAAAAGTCCTAATCGCACTTATTCTCACTATCCCTTTGTGAAATACAGGGTGGTGTCAACACTATGGTCACACACTATTCTTCGAATACTAGGACAGGTTTCTAATATTTACCTAACAAGTCTTTGCAGGTGCTATGTTGCTCCAGCGAATCCCTTTTACGTTTTTAGGGCCTTTATATTATACTCTCGTATGAATTATACCTATCTGTTACGAACGTACCGGCGTGTCTCAAAATTATTTCGATGTCTGTTGCCACACCTACTTGATAAGGAATCCAAACATTTGAACAATATTCTGTAACTGTTCATTCTTGCGCCTTGCATGCGGCTTTCTTTACAGAAGCACCGCAAATTAACGAAACCCTTCTAACAAATCTCCCATTTGCCATCCTGAATAATAATTTAACGTGAACTTCCCATTTTATACTGCTTGTCAGTATTACCTAACGGGAACGTCCCATTTTGTATCGGTTCTCAGTATTACGCCTAAATATTCATACGATTTGACACGCTCTAGATGCTCACAACTCATCTTGTTGTCTGATTCGGTTTGGTTCTTTGTCTTTGAAACAGAGACTATCTGATTTTTATCGGCCTGTAAAGAAAGCTTTCCATTCAATAGATTAAGTGTAAAATCTCTCCGCGACTTTCTGAAGTTCCTTAAAATATTTGACAATATTTTCCTGTAGACAGCAGCTTCGTCATCGACCAATCTTATACTGCAGTTAAGCCTGAAAAATCGTTTGCGTAGAACGACAAGTTTAGGTATCCAGTCGCGTTTCTTTGGTGCTCACCCCATGTCACTTCATTCTCTATGGAACATTCCCGTCCAGCGTGATGCACTGGCTTCCATTAGTCTGATAATCATATAATCATGGAGCGAAAGAAGTAGTTGCTGAAATGCGAGCATACCATTGTTTACAGTCGACTATGTGGCGCAACGTCAAGCCCATTTCACCAGATGTACGATTGTGGCGCTACAGCGGTCGCACAGTAGGAATACGGAATCCACTTGTTCACCTACTTAACTTGTTTGCCAAATGCTGTGTACGACTAACACAAGCTGTGTTTGACTCGAGTTGCTTTTCCAATATCAGTGTTAATTCTTTGAGTGCAGTTTGTCTTCCCCTGCTAACGTCATAATAACTGAGATGAGAATATGTTCTAGGCCAGTGCAACAGACGTACGTCAGCAGCATTGATCTGTAAATCTGTGTATCTGATCTATTAAACACTTTTTGTACAGGAGAGACGGGCGCTCTTCTCCAGACACCCGTCATTAGTCGCTGCGCAGTTCATTGTCGATAAATGTGTTCTAGGAAAGGAGCTATTTCCGTTGAGTATTCATTTCAAGATACGAATGGAAGTACTTCAGGGAATGGTCATGTATTCTCTTTCAAGAGTTAACTGTGTCTGTTTATCAGAACGGTTATGTCGATATCTCTCGTTTGTGAACATGTGCCACGGTACGCCTATTAGGTTACACTGACAGCCGCAGCAGCGGAGGTGTCGGAATCTGCGCAGGTAGAGGCAGAGGTGTGGGAGGCCCTGCCGGCTGCTCTCTCCGCTTTACGAGCAGAGCGGCGCAGAGGCAGCTGTTTTTATAGCGGCAGCCGGCAGACACTTTACTTTACGGGGACAAAGCGGGCACCCGGTGCAAGTGGCCGGCACATTCTGCCGTCTCCCACCCCGCCTACCGTCACCCCTCTAACCCTCTGGTCACCACGGAGTGCTGTCTGAAAGGTGACTCCCACACCGCCTGCTCGACATTCCGCCACGCCTGCACAAGCACGCGGTTGTTGACCCAGTTCATGAGACACCAAAGCCACGGTGGACTGACTGAGTTAGTACTGCGTTAGATAAGTTAACAGACATTCTGTATATCTAAAATCGAGATTAACAGTTGTCCTTTTAGTTTCAGAGTGGTCTTAGTTGGTGCAGATATACACTTTAAAAGGTATGTGCTGAGGTCTGATCAGGGTAGCTCCAGAAAATAGTCGGTAGCTGCCAACCGCAAGGTGGAACGAGTATAATATCTTTGAGTAGGAGGGTCTCTGATGGTTAAGAGAGCTAGGCGCGCGCAGTAAAAGAACCGAGGAGTCGCAGGTAGGTGCCAGGAGGAAGCAGACGTGTGGTGACAGCGTTAAGGTAGGTCGAATGAGAGAAGATATATAATCATTTCAAATTGGTTTTTGTTAGATAATGTTCAGAGTTAGGATTTGTATTGCCAAGGTTTGACACAGTAAGCTTTTTGTAAAAAAAATTTTGTAGGAGTGATTCGTGCTACGAAAATGTTTGAAGTAGTAGGATTTGTGTATGACTTAAAATTTTAACAATATATGTATTGAGATCAACATCGTGTATTAATCTAACAGCCTGAATCATAATCCACATCCTTTGGTTGTATTGAATATGAAAATGAGTAGTAAACTAAAGTTACCCACCAATGAAAGAACCAAGTAAACATCAGAGCCAAAATTAAATTTTCCAGTACCATCTTAATGCCATTGCACAAACGGCATTATTCTCTTAAACTTGATTACTGAGTCAAATACATGTTGCATTTCTGGCAAAATGGAGGAGTGCAAGAAAAAAGTTCACAGACGCAGTCAGATGCAGGTTTGCTTAATACTTAATTTGGAACAATTTTATCACTGATACTTCCAGAGAATAAAAGGATACAATTTTGGTTAGATACTTTCAACTTTGTGATCAAAGGTACACAGACACATGGCTAAAAATGACTTACAAGTTCGAGGCACCCTCCATCGGCAGTGCCGGAATTAATATGGTGTTGGGACAGCCTTAGCCTTGAAGACATCTTCCAATTTCTGAGGCATACTTTCAGTCAGGTGCTGGAAGGTTTCTTTGGGAATGGAAGCCCATTCTTCACGGAGTGCTGCACTGAGAAGTGTTATCGTTGTCAGTCGGTGAGGCCTGGCACGAAGTAGGCGTCCCAAAATATTCCAAAGGTGTTCTGTAGGACTCAGGTCAGGACTCAGTGCAGGTCAGTCCATTACAGGGATGCTACTGTAGTGTAACCACTCCGCCACAAGCCTGAATTATGAACAGGTGCTCGACCGTGATGCAATCGCCATCCCTGAATTGCTCTTCAACAGTTGGAAAAGAATGTGCTTAAAACATCAATGTAGGCCTGTGCTGTGATAGAACCACGAAAAACAACAAGGAGTGAAAGCAGCCTCCATGAAAAACACGACCTCACCATAACACCACGGTACACACGCTGGCAGACGACGTTCACCGGGCGTTCGCCATACCCATAACCTGCCATCGGATCGCCTCATTGTGTACCGTGATTTGTCACTCCACACAACGTTTTCCCACTGTTCAGTGGTCCAATGTTTACGCTCCTTACACCAAGCGAGGCGTCGTTTGGCATTTACCATCTTGATATTTGGCTTATGAGCAGTTGCTCGACCATGAAATCCAAGTTTTCTCATCCTCCGCCTAGCTGTCATAGTACTTGCAGTGGATCCTGAGCAGTGTGGAATACCTGTGTGATGGTCTAGATAGATGTCTGCCTATAACACATTACGACCCTCTTCAACTGTCGGCGGTCTCTGTCAGTCACCAGACGAGGTCGATTTTGTGCTGTACGTGCCCCTTCACGTTTCCACTTCAGTAACACATCAGAAGCAGTTGACCTAGGGATGTTTAGGAGTGTGTAAATCTCGCGTATAAACGTATGACAAAAGTGACACTACGTTCGCGAGTTCCGCGGAGCTCCCCATTCTGATGTCTCACGATGTCCATTGACTACTAAGGTCGCTGATATGGAGTACCTGGGCCTAGGTGGCAGCACAATGAACCTAATATGAAAAATGTATGTTTTTGCAGGTGTCCGGATACTTTTTATCACATAGTGTACAAGTACATTTATTATAGCATGTATACCGTGTTTTGCGATCCTAATGAAGCTCTTGTTTATTGTTCTCTCTTAAGACATCTTCTGCAGTTCGTTTTCTTTTCACACCTACTTCATTCCTACCAAAGGTCTTCTACAGATAAGTATTCGATTTTTATCCAGTGCATCCTACATGAAAATGAAAATACAGTGTGTCTGTTTTAACTCGAGACAACTAAATATCTCGAAAACGGGGCACCTGTTACGTCCCAGGATAGTATCCCCGCCGGCCGGAGTGGCCGTGCGGTTCTAGGCGCTGCAGTCTGGAACCGAGCGACCGCTACGATCGCAGGTTCGAATCCTGCCACGGGCATGGATGTGTGTAATGTCCTTAGATTAGTTAGGTTTAATTAGTTCTAAGTTCTAGGCGACTGACGACCTCAGAAGTTAAGTCGCATAGTGCTCAGAGCCATTTGAACCATTTGATAGTATCCCCAGCACATACTAAAACGTCGTGCGGATTCTACCATGGCAACTCACGGAAGCCGAACTGCCAGTCTCATTCAACAGTAGACGCCCAGATAGCGGAAAATGCTGAGCAAGTTACAGCAAACATGGAAGCTATCACAACACAGGGGAACGACTGAGCGTCAAGTCGGCCAGAAAAGCATAATGACCTCACGGAACCCGACAGATACTGTTACACCAGTTACAAAGCAGAGTTCCCTACCGAAGGCTAGGTACAAAGCAACTTTAAGTATTCACGTGTCGAATCAGCAGGAAAGAGCCTCTGAAAGGTGAAGCCGCGAAAGTCTGAAGTGACTAGGAGAACTGAGAGCGAGGAAACACATGTCATTGCCATCCCCACCGCTGCTGAGCAAATGGAAAGCAAAAAAGTAAATATCCCACCTTTCTTATAAAAGTCTGATGCTGAGAGCGGATTGTCGACTGCCTATTGCATAGTCTTACCTCTTGTGTCAGCTAAAGCTATCCAGCATGAGGGGAGGCTATGGGGGCCGGCCCTCAGTAAGCATAGCATTGTCCGATGGAATCACGAGTCCTGCTGGAAGGACGCTGCCCCTGCCAGCTGTGCTGTCAACTTCCGAGGCCACACTGATGGAGTGCAGAGACCATCATCACATTGCGGGGCTACCGGAGGCTTCACCTGAGTGGCCTGGATGCAATCCATCACCCACCTTAGAGCGTGTGCATACTGCTGCTGTTCATTCCATTCCTGTGGCAGACACCACTGCTGCTGTCCTAAATGGAGCTGAGAGCCGCTTCCAGTGAGCCAGCTAATACTTTAGTTAGACGTGCGGCGAGACTCATAGTGGAAATCTTCCACGTCCATGAGAGCACTATGGAGGCCGATATGCAGAGCTCGAGGCTGCCAGATTCTGCGGTCTACGGCCACCCGTGATGTAGCCGTCACCACCATGAGCTTCTCTGCGCCGGCAGTACTGCAAGACAAGCGCAAGCCGCTCTCCCGCCGCTGACGAGGTGCTATGCAGTCAGCCCAGCTGAGGTGCAGCGCTTTGAAAGACAATCGCGTATTACTGCCTAATAAATGTGTTTTTGAAATGGTGTTTTCTTGGCACTCTCGAGCGTAACTAGGACCTCACCACAGCATACTGTCCGTCTCTCTCCTGACGACAGATGGACAGTTGGAGTCTGGGACCGGACTCCCATATCGGGTGTCAGCAAGTGGTTGAGAGTGGTAGAGACGTCAACACCTCGTGCCCCTCACACTTCCAGGACAACAGCAGCTGACTGTCTACACAACTCAAGGTTGACAGCTATGAGATGAAATTTGTAACAATTCAGTGTGGGGAGTGACTGATATTTGTATGCTTTCTTGTTCTGTAGTTTTGTAGGACCATGTTGAGTCACAGGGACCTTCATAGGACGTTAAAAAGTTTTTTCGTCCGCAGAAACGTACAGCCTTGTCTCAGTTCCGTAGGAACACTATAGACGTTTACTTGAAGCCGGTGACGTGTTTGTACTGTAATTTATCTGTGCAATACTTGCCGTGGGTTTAAGCTGTGTCGGATACCAGTAGTACACGTGTTGATCACGAAGTGCAGCAGTTTAAAGAATCTCGTTGGGCTATGATACGGCGTAAAGATTAAGTACAGATTAATTTCTTTCTTTTGCCTATTGTGTGTGCAGTTTCATTCTTTTCTGGTATAACAGCAGATGGAATTTACACAAACGCCAGAAACATGAGAATCAACAATGGAAATGGCATAGGCGAATAGAGCAATGGGAACCCGTTGGCGTCAAGGACTCCTTGATCCAGGAGAAGGAAAACTGTACTGATTGCACCTGCCCATTCTATCGATCCTGTAGCAGCTTGTAACGCCGGAAATGCATAGCCTCCTATTTCCATCTATTGTACTATTTTTTTTCCTTGCTTTGTTACCTCAAGATATGACATTTCTGTCTCTTTGTATATTGTAATTCTTTAACTGTTTGTATATATATATATATATTTATACATTTATGTCGATGTATAATTGGTTTGTTTCGTAAATATTATTTGTATTTTTACGCTGGGTCTTGCCTAGGGAAGACTGCTATCGAACGATTACGTCGATAGGTCGTGTGAAGAATCAAAGTGTGTAGGATCTTTGGTAGTGTTAACTCTGCCGCGTGGAGCGCGGGCTGAGCAGAAGGGGTCGAGCTGGAGTAGCGAGTGGAGCAGGTGTGTTGTGTGACGCTCCCGCGAGGTTTGGCAGCATGTAATTGCGCTCGACTTGCGATGATAGTTTCTGACATGGTGTCGCGGACGGGAAACATTAACTAGCGCACATCAAGAGCCCGTTTCGTCTAGTGACCGTGTCGAGAAGAAGGCGCGCCAACATCCAGCTTCTGCAACAGTGACGGCCGACAATGAGTGACTGTCGCCACCTCCTCGACCGACGGCTTCAAACCTTCAACCAACCGGCAAGGAAGACTGGACGCACGTAAAGTTTTAGAACTGTATGGCAGACCTCAGCTTTTCAAACTGTTCCATTTTCGTCACTATAATTACAGCAACTTAGCATGAACGTTTGTTGCTCATTGTCCCAATTGCATTACCAAGCAGAGTCCCTTCCTTTTCCGAAATGAACCCGAGTGTCGTTGAAATTCAAACGCCAGCATTAAAGTAATATAGCTAACTCGTTTTCACTGCTTTAATTTCAGAGTTCAATTATGGCATTAATAGCTGGCTACAATATTCAGATTACACAAGCACGAATTAAGAGTGCGAGCTTTGTTACCGTATTTTAGCTTACCTGTGACTGCAGCTCAGCTTGGTACGTACTAAATTTTACTATTGTTAATTGTTCAGAATCATTTAATTCAAGTTCAAAGTTAAATCTCTTCTTTCTAAATTGCGTAGATTCAAGTAGCTTTTGAAATGATTGTTGAGGTAGTCCAAGACTAACCGAATTTTACTGAATTTCGATGTGCTTCAGAAGGAAAGCTCACTATTAACTTCAGTCACTAAATTAACTTTCGATTTTCCGGTTTTATTAATTCTTTTGCTAAATTAAGTCAGGGTGTAGCGAAATTTATTACTTCTGACAAACTTTCAGTTTTCACACTACGCATGTCAATCTTCAGTTGCCAAGCTTCTAGTGCTAATTATATGTGTAATAACCTTTCTTTTTCAGTTACTATAGTAATTGTCCTTGGGACTGGCGACCGTGATTTCCCCCAAATCTCAAATACCTAATTACCGCTAGTTAATTGTTAACGTAACGGCTGCACATTTACTTTCCTTATTAACTTTACCCCTTTTCAAAATTAATTTCCACCAGTTTCATTAGCACATTTCCTTTCATTTAGATGTAACCCTTTCCTCCCTCTTTACCGACAGGTTAACTTCGGTGACGATTGCTTTTCCAAAACTCCCATTAGGTACACGCGGTTTCATTTTTCACTGTCATTAAGGTCGGTAAGTGAGGGGGAGGTTACACGTGGCGACCTGGTGACAGGATAATCTTCAGTTGAGGTTGTTCTGGACACGAATTTTGCATTGTGCAAATCTCGTAACAAAGTACTGGTTACGTACAGGCCGTTACGTCAGCGAGAATAAGTAGTGGAAGTAATCCTAATTATATTTGATATTTGTCATTTATATTGAAAATTATTAAAATGAGTGAATGCAACAATTACCAAAATTTGGTAGACTTGGATACGGAACAATCGGTCGAACAGTGGGAAACGCGCACGGCGGTTCCCATTGTTCAGGGGCAGGCGGCTAGCATGAAAGACGCGACCGCCGAAACGCAACAAAGAGCAGAAATGGAATGCCAAACTTTAGAAAATGTTTCGGAATCGGAAGCGAAAATCAAATCTGTACCCCTTGATGATGAATACGGGGGAACATATATAGAGGAACCAGCTACGGAAGTAAAACTGGTAGTCTCCGGGAAGTTGTCTGATTTATTGAATGTTTTGATTAATGAAATCAAGAGTCAATCGGCAGAAATTATAGCTCTGTCTGCCAAGCAAGAAGCTCAGTCTGCCAAGCAAGAAGCTCAGTCTGAAAAAATTGAACGAAAGCTAGACAATCAGAACAAAGCTTTTAATGTTGTTAACAACAATGTTGGAGTTGTTAATACAAAAGTTGATAAAATCAAAGAAGATATTGTTGTAATTAATACCGAAATCGGTAATCTTAAACAGGAAATGATAGGCGTTCAGGCGGAAATTGCGAGCATAAATACTCGTTTTGATTCCGAAATTAGCAGAATCGAGAAAAGTGTAGGAGAAGCAGTTGCTCCGATCATCGAGAATAAGGTGACGGAACAAATTCAATTAGTGAAAAAAGAGGATCAACAGAAGGTGGAAACTTTAAAGGCTTTAGTGTCCGAAGTAGACACTAAAGTGAGGGAGCAGGCTAATACCTGCGAAGAGAAAAAGAGGGAAGTGGAAACGCTTGCGACAACCACTTGCCAAGTAATTACGAGAGTGTCGGAATTAGAAAAGAAACTTGACGAAAAACAGAGCTATGTGCCAATCTGTGCACATAGTTCGGAATTGTTGACGAAAGAGGAGCGGTTCGACCCCTTGAAAAAAGGCGGTATACACGCGACGGATTTCATTAAAAATTGTGAAAGAGTTTTACCCAGATCATGGACTAATGAGAGAAAAATTAATGCGGTTATTGATGTGCTGGCTGGTGATGCCAAGCGTTGGGGCTTAAACCTCAACATTACGAACCTGACTTTTGACGAGTTTAAAAATTTGTTTCTGGCTGAATACTGGTCAGAGCAAAAACAGCAAAGTGTCTGGCGCGAATTTGTCGTATCGAGGCCTTTCGATGCGAATTCGCGCGGTTCGATGAGGGAGTTTTGTGAGGGCTGGATCCGCAAGTTGGAATATTTGCGTGATCGCCGCACGGAATCCGAAATAGTCTGGGAACTCTACAAGAAGCTTCCAGATGATACAAAACGCTACGTAGGAAGCAATTACAGGACAATCAATGATTTCCTGGAAAGAGTTGAGGACGAGGACAATTGGCGCAATAATCGCGACAGTGGTAGAGGCCGTGGTAACAACAACGGGTACCACCCCAACCATAACAACAATAACCATGGGAATAATGCATACCGCAGCAATAACAATAATGGTTCGGACCGTAATAACAATCGGTACAATGCAAATAATAACAGGAATGACGGAAACCAGTATCATACTAACGTGATACGGGCTTCACAGAATAGTAATAACGCCAGAGGGTGTGATCAGCCGCCTCAGCAGCATCCGGGGAGCGTATCTGCTGGGACGAGACAGGGAAACCATTAGCCGCGCCGGTGAGGGGCCGAGCGGGCGTGGAGAAATTTTGGCGGCCCAATAACAGGAGAAAACCCAGGTATCGTCATTATGAAAATTCCGTGTGGAATAATCAACGGCGGGAGTATGTGCCAGTGTTAGGAGAAAGGAGTGCGCCCACAAGTAGTAGATCAGCTGTATACACGGCAGTAGGTAGTACATTCACTGTCAGTGAGAACAATTTAAGTAGTGTTCCGGAAATCGATTATAAAGTGGCAGCTGTAATACCCACAGCGGAACTGGAGATTGAGTTTAATAATGATTCACAAGTGTTGAGAGAAGATCAGATGTCGGATAAAACGTTCGTCATCGAGCGAGGGGATGCAGAGAGGGATAAGGTCTGGTTAAGGCAGTTCGGTCGCTTATACGACGAGCTAAGAGATTATAGGGGTCTGTATGGGAGAAGCGTTTATGGGGAGCGCGTGCAGGATTTTCCGCGTCTCGTCCCGCAGGAAGATAGTGTTTGTGAAATGATAGAAAGTTCTGGCCCTAATCGGCAGACTTTACTAGAAATAGTTGATGTTAAGGGGGAGCACGAGCAAGATTCGTCGTGTTTCGTCCCGCAGGAGTTAGATGTTGAAGTAGTAACGGAAAGTTCTGGCCCTAACCGGCAGACCTTACCGAAATTTCAGTGGTAGAAGTAACCGACCCATCCAACGCAAACCTCCAGTTTAAACATTGTGAAAGTATCAAGGAGAAAGATTACGAGAATTTTAGTGGCAGCCGGACACGATTGGTAGAAAAGCACGTAGATTACAGCGTGTATGAGGTTAGGGCTGACGTTATACGGTCGGACGATAACAGTGGGGGTTGCGCAGATCCAGAGGAAGTAATTGCAGATACTACTGGGCACATTCCTCCAGGTAGATTGCCAGATGAGATCAATCTGACCAAAGAGGAATCAACGAAGGTGACAATTAGTGAAATGGTAGCAAAGCAACACTCACCAGTTGACAAGTTACAGGAAAAGGTTTCGGTATTGGAGGCGAAGCTACAGACTAAGCCTCAGGACAAACGTGTTGAAATTAAAACTGTAAGTGAACAGAGGCTGAAAAAGCCGCCAGATAAGCCGGATTTAGGATCAAAGCCGGATGGTTTTTTTCTGGAATGACCTGGATATAGACGAGGATTTACTGTGGGAAAATAAAGAAACAGTCGAGGACAAGTGTAGACAGATAGTAGTGTCTGTTAATATACATGACCTACAACTAAACGTGTTGATTGACACCGGTGCAGAATTGAGTGCTGTATCTGGGAAAATATTTGAGTTACTGAAAGACAGACCTGGCATCGTAGTTATGCCAGTAACAGGAGTGAAAATTATCGGTGCTACTGGGAAGGCCAGTAAACCGGTCACAAAACAGATTTTTGTCAACTTCGAGATATGTGGGGCACGATTTGAACAAGAGTTTGTCGTCGTCCCAGACTTAACTACGGAAGTAATTATCGGGTTAGATTGGCTATTAAAGTACCGTTCGGTGATTAATTGCGAAAGCAAAACTTTGACATGTACGTCACAAGATAAAACGATAGTAGTTAGTTTTGACGAGGCAGGAGACGGTGTGAATAAGCAATACCAGCCTATACACATTGTTAACTGGCCGGATGACATTGACGTAGGAATGAATTTGAACTGCCGTAACGTGAGGAATTTCGGCATTGACAAAAGTGTAGAAAGTGAATTGGAAGAGATAGTCAAATTCCCTCCACGGATTGACAGTATTGGTGTGAAAAAAGATCGTTTGCAAGAAGTAATGAAGCTAAAGCTGATGCTCGCATACGTCGTCATGACGCTAAAGCGCGTTTTGCTAAGTTTGCAATCGGAGACTTAGTACTTGTAAAAGCTCATGAGGAATCGAGCGAGATAGACAATGAAATCTCTAAATTTAATTTTGTTTATAATGGACCATATAAAGTCATTGGTATACCTCACACAAATGCTTATTGCTTAGAGTATCCAAGCTCTGGAAAACGACTAGGTATACGGAATATTGTAGACTTGAAATTGTACCAACCTAGGATCGATTAATACCACACAATGGGTAATTTGTACTGTATGTAAATATAGAGTGTAAGATTTAAGGATGTGCCATGTTACGATGCTTTTGCCTGACCTAGAGGTCATTAAAGAAGTTGTAATTAATAAGTAATTAATTTTGACTAAATGATTTAAGAGTAACTGATTATTAATCATCTGAAAAATCCAAGCTGCTAGTTTAAGTTTTCAGCTGAGTCACAGTAGATTAAGGAATGTAAATATGATTTTGTAACTTTCTGTAATATTTCATGAATGTGTGTTTTATTAGTCATTGCCGATGTACTTAGACGCTGTTTTAAGTTTCAGGCTAGTACATGCGTGTGATGATGGACAGTGTTGAGTTATCCACTGTGATAGTGTTTATGGACTCCTTGAGATTACTCGGGAGTGAGTTTTTCCGAAAGAATTCAGTGAAATGGACGTTCTGCAAATGTCGTTACACAGGCGAGTGAGATCAAGCTTGCCGCACAGGCGGGCGCAACAATATTGGCGAGGCGGAGCAGCTGTCGGCTCTTGTGTCGCTGTCGGCTTTTGTGCTGCTGTCGGCATTCTTTGTACTCGCGAGTACGGAATGTGGAGTTGTTTTTCTTCCCGGACAGCTGATGTGAAAGAATTCTGCTGTCAATATTTATGTTTTTTTCGATCTGCTGTATATTATTTTCTTGTTTAGCGTTAATTGGACATGGCGAGAAAATTAATTATGAAAAGGTTACATAAAGATGTGTATTCTATGTAATTAATCATTAGTTTGCGTATTTTGATATACCTGTTTTTTTATGACCATGTACTCTGATTAATTTTGCAAATAGTATTCCATTTCTTATAGTGTTACGAATTTTAATGATTTTGGAATAGCTAAACCATTTTCTATGTTTTTTATGAATTTTGATATGTTGTCAACCTGTTTTACTTTGTGCAAGATGACAGAGTGGAATAAGATTAGGAGTATTTCCACTCAATTATTATTGTATAAAAATTGGTCTATGATTAATTAGACGAATGCTAAATTTTCTTGATGTTTTGAGCGTATGCATTTCCGCTGTTTCTTTTTTGGGACATTTTCTGAGTCTGTTTACGTTACACGAACATCCTCAGACAATGTGGGGCACGTGTAACGCCGGAAATGCATAGCCTCCTATTTCCATCTATTGTACTATTTCTTTTTCCTTGCTTTGTTACCTCAAGATATGACATTTCTGTCTCTTTGTATACTGTAATTCTTTAACTGTTTGTATATATATATATATATATATATATATATATATATATATATATATATATATATTTATTTATTTATTTATTTATACATTTATGTCGATGTATAATTGGTTTGTTTCGTAAATATTATTTGTATTTTTACGCTGGGTCTTGCCTAGGGAAGACTGCTATCGAACGATTACGTCGATAGGTCGTGTGAAGAATCAAAGTGTGTAGGATCTTTGGTAGTGTTAACTCTGCCGCGTGGAGCGCGGGCTGAGCAGTAGGGGTCGGGCTGGAGTAGCGAGTGGAGCAGGTGTGTTGTGTGACGCTCCCGCGAGGTTTGGCAGCATGTAATTGCGCTCGACTTGCGATGATAGTTTCTGACATGGTGTCGCGGACGGGAAACATTAACTAGCGCACATCAAGAGCCCGTTTCGTCTAGTGACCGTGTCGAGAAGAAGGCGCGCCAACATCCAGCTTCTGCAACAGTGACGGCCGACAATGAGTGACTGTCGCCACCTCCTCGACCGACGGCTTCAAACCTTCAATCAACCGGCAAGGAAGACTGGACGCACGTAAAGTTTTAGAACTGTATGGCAGACCTCAGCTTTTCAAACTGTTCCATTTTCGTCACTATAATTACAGCAACTTAGCATGAACGTTTGTTGCTCATTGTCCCAATTGCATTACCAAGCAGAGTCCCTTCCTTTTCCGAAATGAACCCGAGTGTCGTTGAAATTCAAACGCCAGCATTAAAGTAATATAGCTAACTCGTTTTCACTGCTTTAATTTCAGAGTTCAATTATGGCATTAATAGCTGGCTACAATATTCAGATTACACAAGCACGAATTAAGAGTGCGAGCTTTGTTACCGTATTTTAGCTTACCTGTGACTGCAGCTCAGCTTGGTACGTACTAAATTTTACTATTGTTAATTGTTCAGAATCATTTAATTCAAGTTCAAAGTTAAATCTCTTCTTTCTAAATTGCGTAGATTCAAGTAGCTTTTGAAATGATTGTTGAGGTAGTCCAAGACTAACCGAATTTTACTGAATTTCGATGTGCTTCAGAAAGAAAGCTCACTATTAACTTCAGTCACTAAATTAACTTTCGATTTTCCGGTTTTATTAATTCTTTTGCTAAATTAAGTCAGGGTGTAGCGAAATTTATTACTTCTGACAAACTTTCAGTTTTCACACTACGCATGTCAATCTTCAGTTGCCACGCTTCTAGTGCTAATTATATGTGTAATAACCTTCCTTTTTCAGTTACTATAGTAATTGTCCTTAGGACTGGCGACCGTGATTTCCCCCAAATCTCAAATACCTAATTACCGCTAGTTAATTGTTAACGTAATGGCTGCACATTTACTTTCTTTATTAACTTTACCCCTTTTCAAAATTAATTTCCACTAGTTTCATTAGCACATTTCCTTTCATTTAGATGTAACCCTTTCCTCCCTCTTTACCGACAGGTTAACTTCGGTGACGATTGCTTTTCCAAAACTCCCATTAGGTACACGCGGTTTCATTTTTCACTGTCATTAAGGTCGGTAAGTGAGGGGGAGGTTACAAGCTGACCTCGTAACGCAGGTCTCGGGGAAAGCAACCGACGATGTGTATACTTTTATTAGTGACATAAAAGGTGCAACCAAATTGGGAAAACAGTCGGTTCTATTAAGGTTAGTGCCAACCAATGTGACCGATCGGTTCTAGGCGCTTCAGTCCGGAACAGCGCTGCTGCTACGGTCGCAGGTTCGAATCCTGCCTCGGGCATGGATGTGAGTGATGTCCTTAGATTAGTTAGGTTTAAGTAGTTCTAAGTCTAGAGGACTGATGACCTCAGATGTTAAGTCCCATAGTGCTTAGAGCCATTAAGGTTCGTAGGTGACGTGAAAACTTACGTTATTTTCCACGAGCCCCTCAGTAAGGCCCAAACGTTTACTTAACTGGTTACCGGCCTATCATAGCGCTATCGGAAACAGACCAGCGCAAGATATTTTAGGGAAAAACTCAATGGAGTGTCGCAGAATCACAGCGAATCAGTGGAAAGCTCCTCTGACAGGATTAGGAAACTCGACTGTCAAACACATGAACTAACACAGTCTGAGGACGCCGATGGAGTGATTCTGTCTGATGCAGAGAAGGGCTCTGGATATGTTTCTGACAGGTTTTTTTCTGATATTTCAAGGATGGTCAGGATGCAAGTGACTTACCTGTTGCAATTAGGATTGCCACACAACTGGTGGTGATCGACATTGCCACACGAAGACAGATTGATCGCAGTATTTACTTCTTCTGAAGCTGAGTGTTTTAGATGTGGTTGCCTGGGCCACATTAGGAAACAATGTTGTCAGCCTAAATGTTATGTACGTAGGGAGGTGGGCCATAAAGCGCCCGATTGCGGGAGAAAGCATGGGATAAGCAACGACCTAATAATCGGTCGTTAAAGTGTAACGGAGGTGCCTGATTCGTTGGACGACATTCCATTAGAACATGAGACTGCATAAGGCAAAGTTAATGGTACGAAACATAAATTATGCGGTCGACACAGGGGCTCATGTGTCAGCAGTCAGTCTGGATCTCTTGGGCAAAAAGAGACTTCGTTCACGTCGGTATAGTTTACGGGGAATATGTGATAATAATGTGAAGCCATTGAGAACAACGCTGTTGAGTTTGAACGTGGGAAATAACTTAGATCCGTGTAACTATTTCTCCGCAATGGATTTAGAGAAAAATTAACATCAAATAGGAGCAGCGACAGAGACTCGACCAAAGACAGCGTTTTTCGTCCTGGGAGGTCATTTCCGATATCGTCGAATACCATTCAGACTCAGGAATGCACCCGCCACCTTTCAGAAACAATTAGATGGTGTACTTGGAGGGCTGAAACCAAAACAATATCAATCTACAGGGCTATTACAAATGATTGAAGCGGTTTCATAAATTCACTGTAGCTCCATTCATTGACATATGGTCACGACACACTACAGATACATAGAAAAACTCGAAGTTTTGTTTGGCTGAAGCCGCACTTCAGGTTTCTGCCGCCAGAGCGCTCGAGAGCGCAGTGGGACAAAATGGCGACAGGAGCCGAGAAAGCGTACGTCGTGCTTGAAATGCACTCACATCAGTCAGTCATAACAGTGCAACGACACTTCAGGACGAAGTTCAACAAAGTTCCACCAACTGCTAACTCCATTCGGCGATGGTATGCGCAGTTTAAAGCTTCTGGATGCCTCTGTAAGGGGAAATCAACGGGTCGGCCTGCAGTGAGCGAAGAAACGGTTGAACGCGTGCGGGCAAGTTTCACGCGTAGCCCGCGGAAGTCGACGAATAAAGCAAGCAGGGAGCTAGACGTACCACAGCCGACGGTTTAGAAAATCTTACGGAAAAGGCTAAAGCAGAAGCCTTACCGTTTACAATTGCTATATGCCCTGACACCCGATGACAAAGTCAAACGCTTTGAATTTTCGGCGCGGTTGCAACAGCTCATGGAAGAGGATGCGTGCAGTGCGAAACTTGTTTTCAGTGATGAAGCAACATTTTTTCGTAATGGTGAAGTGAACAGACACAATGTGCGAATCTGGGCGGTAGAGAATCCTCACGTATTCGTGCAGGAAATTCGCAATTCACCAAAAGTTAATGTGTTTTGTGCAATCTCACGGTTTAAAGTTTACGGCCCCTTTTTCTTCTGCATAAAAAACGTTACAGGACACGTGTATCTGCACATGCTGGAAAATTGGCTCATGCCACAACTGGAGACCGACAGCGCCGACTTCATCTTTCAACAGGATGGTGCTCCACCGCACTTCCATCATGATGTTCGGCATTTCTTAAACAGGAGATTGGAAAACCGATGGATCGGTCGTGGTGGAGATCATGATCAGCAACTCATGTCATGGCCTCCACGCTCTTCCGACTTAACCCCATGCGATTTCTTTCTGTGGGGTTATGTGAAAGATTCAGTGTTTAAACCTCCTCTACCAAGAAACCTGCCAGAACTGCGAGCTCGCATCAACGATGCTTTCGAACTCATTGATGGGGACATGCTGCGCCGAGTGTGGGAGGAACCTGATTATCGGCTTGATGGCTGCCGAATCACTAAAGGGGCACTTATCGAACATTTGTGAATGCCTAAAAAAACTTTTTGAGTTTATGTATGTGTGTGCAAAGCATTGTGAAAATATCTCAAATAATAAAGTTATTGTAGAGCTTCAATCGCTTCAGTCATTTGTAATAACCCTGTATATGTTTCCAGAAGACATGGAGGAGCATGTACGGCAGTTGGCAAATGTGTTCAAAAGACAGACAACACCATGACTAACGATAAGCATCGATAATTGCCATATGGCATCAAAGGAAGTATATTATCTTGAGCATAAAACTGGTAAGGAAGGTAACAGAACATCCACATTTGGTCTCAGCAGATCAGAATTTTCCACCGTCGAAGACAGTTAAACGGTTGCAATGTTTCATCCATCAATGTTATTATTATAATCGATTAATAAAGGACTTTGCTGAAATGTGATACATTTGTTACGGAAAGGAAAAAAAAATTGAATGGTCTACCGAGTGTCACTCAATGTTCGATAGTTTAAAATGAGCATTGACATTGAATCCATTTATATATTCACAGACTTTGTAAAAGAATTTACTCTGTTTTGTGATGCAAGTTACATTGCTCTTGGATGTTTCAGGACTGAATAAAAATGGTAAAGAGTGTCCTGTAGTGTGAGCATTCCAACTATTGAACAAAGTAGAGAGAAATTATTCCCTGACTGAGAAGGATACGGTAGCAGTAATCTATGGCTCATATACTTCCGCTGTAATTCTAATGGCGCCATGCGGAATGTCCGCGTGGTTTGTGGCGTCATGTTGCGGACTGCGCGGCCCCTCCCGCCGGAGGGTCGAGTCCTCCCTCGGACATGAGTGTGTGTGTGTTGTTCTTAGCATAAGATAGTTTAAGTTGTGTGTAAGTCTAGGGGCCGATGACCTAGGCAGTTTGGTCCCTTAGGAATTCAAACACATTTTAACATTTTTATTCAAATGGCCAAAAGTTTAAGATAATGACAGATCACGTTTCTCTTAAATTGCATTGGGACTGAAGAACCCTTGCAGCAGATTAAGAGGGTGGCACACCTTTTTAGTGCATTTGATTACGAAGTACTACGCAAACCACGAACAAAGCATGCTACGTCCGACAAGTTAAGCAGAAAATTGCACTTCTGCAAATATTGGGCAGGAACGTAGGTGAATGACGATAGGCTCAAACTACTGATGTTGTCAAGAATTCAGGTCACCACCTCAGTTCGTGATGCACGATAAACTTCTGTGCAGAACAATCAAATGCTCCTGACGAGTGGTAATGTACGCAGCTATCCAGAATAAAGTCTTGGCACAAGCACGTGATCATATATTTCCAGGCCATTGTAGCCGAAGAGCAGCTGACAGATGAACTGTCAGAAGTTTTTTGTGGAAGACGGGAAACGAGATGTTGAGCAATATATCAGGAAGTGTGTACCTTGTGCGCATTGAGGTGATCTTAACCAGCAAACAGTTTCAATACAACGTTCACGGGAAGCACATAAGTTTTTTGAAACGCTTGGAGTGTAATTTTAGGCCCATTTAATAAAACACCTTCAGGAAACAAGCACAGATTAACCATTTCTCGTGATACGCAGTAATGGTTGCAATTCCTCACCAAAAATTTAGTAGATTCAGCTTATCATTTCTCTGCACACCCATATGGCTCCCTCATCACCCAAAATGTATCTACTCATTACTGCGGTAACATGGCAACAGAAGGCTTTTGCATTCTCTGTTGAATCACATGCAATTCAGCTATGAGTTTAATCATGCAGCGTGATTTTCTTCGACAGATCTTTTATTGCACCATTGTCCACCAAAGTAGCTTGAGCTCTGGGTACATGATTTCTTTCTGTTATGTGGGAGTTTTCGAAAATATCTGTCTGTGTGGCTTCACTCCCAGCAACTTTGTATGAACTGCATCACTGCATGGAAACAGCAGTGAATGAAGTATTTCCAGACAATCACAAAAGTAGGATAGTGATCCCACATTTAACTTATAATCAAACCCGCATTTCTATCTACATTAACGTATAAAATAGCTTGTAAAATCGGACGATCGTTTCAGAGGGACTGCTATTTCAACATCTGCAAGTTGACATTTATCACTTTTTTCATTTTTTGAGGTGTTTTCGTACTATGAAAAACTTTGAAGAACAAACTTGATTATTCTTTGTTCGTTTTTTTTCTAGAAGACCATAAAAATCGATAAAATACCAGGGAACTCAAAATTGCAATTTAATAATAATATTAGACCAAGCGAATACAGAGACATAAGACACATAATACGCATCGCTTGTCGACCTGATGTCTACTCTCTCTGTCAGTTGAAGCACCCTTTACAGTTGAGACGGTAACTTATAGCATAGTGGCTAGTGACTTTATTGTAAGTGTGTCAGACGATGCGAATTAAAAGCTGGCTCCGCTTACTGATAATTCAACCTAAAGGCGAAAGGATATTAACGGTAAAATTATATTGTTTTCCCTGAGGAGGTGACAATAACTTGACCTGTTCAATGGCATGAACATTCCACTGAACACAAAGTACGTTTTGAGATTAAACCCAAGAAATATGGAAATAGGGAGCATGAGCAAAAATTATCCAAAGACTTGACACTGAAATCTGGTAACTACAGAAACTTCGAAACGAATTACTTCTGCTTCCTTGTAAGCAAAATATCGCTTGAGGACCATGCAAAGAGTCTAAATGCTAATTAGCATCGCCCAAGAGTGCACTTCTTGAGAGAAAGATGTCTGTTGCGGTCCAACATAAGAGTTCACTTAAGAAGGAAATTTCGTAGGTGACCCGTCTAGAGCATAGCATCATATGGATGTGAATTGTCTGGATTACAGCACTGCTTCGATGTGTATCATTGAGTATGCGAAGATCGGACATGTAGAAAATCTAAGCGGTTGACTTGTTGTACATAAGAATGATTAAAGCTAAGTGCAGTGCTAAAACAGCAAAAAACGAGGTTTTCTGTAGAATCAGTAAGTAAAGGTATGTTTGCAAATCACTGAATAGAAGAAGGTATAGGATGTTAGGACATTATGGAACAATTTATACGACACTACACGTAGCAATAACGACCATTAATTCTTGCTAAAGACAGAAATCCGAAGATTTACAACAAATTGTTACGTGTTTGTGATAACAGGAGATAAAGAATTGGCACTAGAAATGAAATCAGAGAAAATCACAATGCGTCAGAATAAATGCTGTTGGCAATAGAGAGAGAAAGCAAAAGAGCTGAAGACCATTTTGCTGTATGGTTGATAGCATCAGCTTTGAATACATACAAATTAATATGGTTATTCAACTTCGTTGTTTCGAGAAGAAACGCACTACAAACGTAAAGAAACCTTGGAGTACCATAATATTATTAAAGTGAATATTGAATTTAATGTACTCTCAGTCATTTGAATCAATAATAGCTGGTCTTTGAAACACTGAGCTGGGCCCAGATATCGAACAGGCGTCATATGTGGAAAGTGAGTGATAATTCAATACAGAAGTTTTAATGATTTCTCGAAAAGAAAGATAGTGTTGTATGTTGGATATTAGTTGTCTGTATTGACGTATTTTAACTTCTTACATCGCGTAAGATGCCAACGGCCTTGCCGCAGTGATAACACCGTTTCCCGCCAGATCACCGAAGTTAAGCGCTGTTGGGCTGGGCTAGCACTTGGATGGGTGATCATCCAGTCTGCCGAGAGCTGTTGGTAAGCGGGATGCACTCAGCCCTTGTGAGGCAAACTAAGGAGCTACTTGATTGAGAAGTAGCGGCTCCTATCTCGTAAACTGACATACGGCCGGGAGAGCGGTGTGTTGACCACATGACCCTCCATATCCACATCTAGTGAGGATGACGCGGCGGCCGGTCGGTCCCGTTGGGACTTCATGGGCTGTTCGGAAGGAGTCCAGTTACTTCGCGTAAGGTAACTCAAATGTTTCAAAACCCGTTTGACAAAACGTCAAAACATATGTCTCAGTGCTTGCATGCTGACAGTATAGCGTCATGGAAACTGCACTCTGCAAAACCTGTTATTTTGCTGTAAATAGAGCATGTATGTGACTGCCACTGAATCTTCGTAACCTTAGACATAACTGTTATACAAGAAACTCGGAACCTTCAGAATTTGTGCATGCTCCAGTCCTGTGAAGCCCTTGAAAAATTTGTGGCTAAAAATTTGTTTAATAAATCAAAAAGTCGGGTACAATCGTTGCATAAAATTATTTAAATTGATATAGCAATAGGACGGTTCATTACTGCCGTTGATAAGAAGCGTACCTTAAGCTCTATCACACCTTTCCAAAATTTTACAGATCCGCCTCCTTGACAGCTCAGCATCGGAGCTCGCAACCTGCAGCACGTGTTTCAATAGTGGCATTTATGACCTTCTCAGAGATCGGGTGAATGGCTAAAAATGAGTAACATAGATCCTGCAACTGAATGCCAACTCCTTATACTGACCTAAAACGCATCGAAAATATCGAGGCAGCTTTTGTAATGTGGGAACAGCTAAGAAGCTAAACTTCGGACTACTGTTGGCACAAGTAAACTCTTACACAGGATAAGAATACATAAGACTCGCAAAGAGATTTACGGTGGGAGTTCATTCCGGTCCTTAGGGAATATCATTTAATATATCGGTAGAAAACTGATCAGAGGGAAACAAGAAAACAATTACTGAGCCATAAGAATAATAGATATGAGAACAAGCCCGCGAGTGTGTATGCAAGTTGCTGCCTGATGTCTGTGTAACATAGACAAATAGCAGTCTCGTGCATTCGTTTAGTTCGTAACTGTGCATTTCAAACCCACGAAAGACAACTTTAATTAATTTGAGGATCTTATTGAATAATTATTTTAGATTAGTGTGTTGCAAGGAAGGTTCTACTGTGAAAGAATGCACATTTCCCACTAGAACGTGCATATTTCGGAAGTGGCCGGCCGAGGTGGCCGAGCGGCTCTAGGCGCTACAGGCTGGAACCGCGCAATCGCTACGGTCGCAGGTTCGAAACCTGCCTCGGGCATGGATGTATGTGTGGTCCTTAGGTTAGTTAGGTTTAAGTAGTCGGAAGTTCTAGGGGACTGATGACCACAGCAGTTAAGTCCCATAGTGCTCAGAGCCATTTGAACCATTTTTTTTTCGGAAGTTCTAAATTTAAGCTGTGCGAGGAAGAAGTACGTTTGTTCGGCTTGAGGAGAAAAGACGAACAACAGTTTTCATCTACATCTACATAGATACTCCACAAGCCACCGTATGGAGGATGCCCCTTACCACTACTAGTCATACCCTTTCCTGTTCCACTCGCAAACAGAGTGAGGGAAAAACGACTATATGCCTCCGCATGACCGCTAATTTCTCGTATCATATCTTCGTGGGCCTTCCGTGCAGTGTATATTGGCGGCAGTAGAATCGTTCGACAATCATTGTCAAATGTAGGTTCTCTAAATCTTCTCAAAAGTTTTTCTCGAAAATAACTTTGCCTTCTTTTAAGGGATTCCCACTTGAGTTCCAGAAGCATCTCCGTAACACTTACGTACTGTTAGAACCTACTCGTAACAAATCTAGCACCCAGCCTTTGAATTCCTTCGAAGTCTTTCTTCAGTATAGCCTGGTACTGATCCACAACCTTGGAGCATTACTCAAGATCAGGTCGCACCAGTGCACTATCTGCGACCTCCTTTACAGGTAAGCCACTATTCTACCAATAAACCGAAGTTGACCATTCGCCTTCCCTGTTACAGTTCCCACATACTCGTTCCATTTAATATCAAACGTTACGCTCAGACATTTAAACGACCTCATTGTGTCAAACAGGATACTAGTAATACTGTATCCGAACAATACAGCTTTGTTCTTCCCACACATTCTCATTGACCTACATATTTCCACATTTAGAGCTAGCTGCCGCTCATCACACCCTTAATGAGTGCACGACACAAAGCTTTACGACTCGCTTGGGCCCATCAACACCGACATTGGACTGTTGACGGCTGGAAGCATTTTTCCCGGTCGGGCGAGTCGCGTCTCAAATTGTATCCAGTGGATGGACCCTGCAAGTCATCAGGGGACGTCTCAAGCTGGTGGAGACTCTGTAATGGTGTGGGGCATGTGTAGTTAGAGTGATACGGGTGGGACCCCTGATACTTCAAGATACGACTCTCACAAGTGACACGTACCTAAGCATCCTGTCTGATGACCTGCATCCATTCATGTCCATTGTGCATTCCGACGGACTTGGGCAATTCCGGCATGACAATGCGAGACCCCAAACGTCCAGAATAGCTACAGAGTTGCTCCAGGAGCACTCTTCTGAGTTTAAACACTAATGCTTGCCACCAAACTCCACATTACTGACCATATCTGGGATGCCATGCAACGTGCTCTTCAGAAGAGATCTCCACCCCTTCGTACTCTTACGGATTTATGGACAGCCCCGCAGCATCCATCGTGTCAGTTCCCTCCAGCACTACCTGAGACATTAGTCGGGTCCATGACAGTGTTGCGCGACTTCTTCGTGCTCGCGTGTGCCCTACACGAGATTGGACGGGTGTATCAGTTTCTCTGGCTCTTCAGTGTAGTTCTAAATTAGAAAAATGTAAGTTAGTGCGGTTGAGTGGGAAAAACAATCCCGTAATTTTCGAGTACAGCTTAGTACTGTGGTGCACGACACCGTCAGATTGATTAAATATCAAGATATAATGTTGCAAAGCCCAATGAAATGCAACTAGAATTTAAGAGCTGCAGTGCGTGAGGCGAATCGTGAACTTCGGTTCATTGGGAGAGTTTTAGAAAAGCGTGGTTCATCTGTTAGGGAGACTGCATGTAGAACACTAAAGCGATCCATTTTTGAGTAATCTTAGAATCCCCGTCAGGTCGGATTGGAAGATATCGAAGCAATTCAGGTGCGGGTGGTAGATTAGTTAACGATTCGTTCGATCAACTTGCAAGTATTTCTAAAATGCATCGGGAATTAAAAAATAGGAGGGCATAGAAACAGATTTTCTTTTCGAGGGACGTTACAGAAAAACTATGGAGCACTGGAATTTGGAGCTGACTTTACAACAATCCTACTTCCACCATCGTACATTTTGCATCACTACAACGAACATGGGAGTACTTAGAGCTCGTGTGGAGCCATGTAGACAGTCGTTTTCAAATGGTTCAAATGGCTCTGAGCACTATGGGACTTAACTTCAAAGGTGATCAGTTCCCTAGAACTTAGAACTACTTAAACTTAACTAACCTAAGGACGTCACACACATCCATGGCCGAGGCAGGATTCGAACCTGCGACCGTAGCGGTCGCGCGGTTTCAGACTGTAGTGCCTAGAACCGCTCGGCCCAATCGTCTTCCCCCGCTCTATTTACGAGTGGAACAAGAAGGAAAATGACTAATAGTGGTACATCATACACTCCACCTCGCACCATATGTTGGCTTCCGAAGTATGTATGTAGATCTAATCGTAGATATACAGTACGTAAAATCTAAAACAGCATCTTATTCACGATAGAAAAACCTACTGATATTTTTACTGTGTTTATAAAAATTATTGTTTATGAGTTTGTTAACATTTGAAACCAAAGTGGTTATGAGATCCATGACTAATGATGCATATGCGCAATTGATGCGTGTGGAATTCTGTTATGAAGTTACAGGTGTCAGATATGAAGTGAGCAAGTCTATATTATGATAATAAAATAAACAATTAATTAAAAACTATTTAATGAATATCACGAGAAAATGGTTCCTAAACCAATAGGGCGGCCGGGATGGTCGAGCGGTTCTAGGCGCTACAGTCTGGAAACGCGCGACCGCTATGGTCGCAGGTTCGAATCCTGCCTCGGGCATGGATGTGTGCGATGTGTTAGGTTAGTTAGGTTTAAGCAGTTCTAAGTTCTAGGGGACTGATGGCCTCAGCAGTTAAGTCCCAGAGTGCTCAGAGCCATTTTGACCTAAACCAATATTTCCCCACATGTACGCACCTTTAGATTCCCATCCTATTATCTCATCAGTCCATACATTTATTTAATGATCTTTCCGCAACTTTCATCAACAGAATATTGTCAGTTCGCTAACTTGGGAATGCAGCGCTAATATGTGTAAAGATCTTTTGACGAACTTTAGCTACAGCTCCGGATATGACGAAAAAGTAAATAAAGCAGATTTGACTTCTCAGTTCCAACCGTTTAAGCAGCACTTGCTACTGTCAGCGAATGCTCTGTTTGCACTGCAAATAAATTATAGTATCTCCGAATCAGTATTGTGACGAGTTAACTACCAATACAAGGCCACTATTCAATGAAAAATTTTTGCATGGTTATTTAATAAACGTATAGTCAAGAGTAACCCACCTGTTGTAGCCCATATTCTTATCATACGGAATTATTTCGTAATGTTTTCCTTTAATGAAATTATCCATTTATTAATTATTCTACAGATATGTATGCTAGTCGTTACCTTCACAATTTATTCATGCCTCCGTTAGGGCTTAGAGCAACGATACGTGACAGAAAACCTTTTGACTAATTGAGAAACGTTAAACAACTAACGTGTGCGTCCGCTTATCCCTTTATGATTAGGTAGAAACTAACCGATAGTGACTGCTGATTAATCTCATTTATTGTTGCTAAAGCCACAGTGAAGATGCAACGTACCCTCTCAAACAGTGAAGTTTCATTTCGTCTCTTCCTCCAATTCAAAGTGTTTAACTGTTTTCGTTGGACACTTTACTACTGATAGATGAGGATGTTCCGCCACCGATGCTTAGGAGTTATAGCGAAAATCCACTATGTTCTCAGCGGACAGGTGGCGACCTTCAAGCGAATGAACACGACTCTTATTCAGACACAGTCTTTTTGGTAAAATTGCTGTAGGGGACAGAACGTACAGAATAAAAGCTCGGCAAAATAGCGTCTCGTGGTAATGTAAAGATGGTGTCAGATCATTTCCAATGTGAGATTATGAGGCTTTTCATGGTAGGTTATGGTAGTAGCTTCTCACGAGTAGAATGAGATTTTCACTCTGCAGCGGAGTGTGCGCTGATATGAAACTTCCTGGCAGATTAAAACTGTGTGCCCGACCGAGAGTCGAACTCAGGACCTTTGCCTTTCGCGGGCAAGTGCTCTACCATCTGAGCTACCGAAGCACGACTCATGCCCGTTACTCACAGCTTTACTTCTGCCAGTATCTCGTCTCCTACCTTCCAAACTTTACAGAAGCTCTCCTGCGAACCTTGCAGAACTAGCACTCCTGAAAGAAAGGATATTGCGGAGACATTGCTTAGCCACAGCCTGGGGGATGTTTCCAGAATGAGATTTTCACTCTGCAGCGGAGTGTGCGCTGATATGAAACTTCCTGGCAGATTAAAACCGTGATTCGTGCCTCGGTAGCTCAGATGGTATAGCAGTAGCCCGCGAAAGGCAAAGGTCCCGAGTTCGAGTCTCGGTCGGCACAGTTTTAATCTGCGATCTCATATGAGCAACCACAGCACGCAGAGTCTACGTACTGTGGTTCTCTCAAAATGGGTAACGAGCTCTTTATACCGTTGTGCTTTAGTTTACAAAACGTTACAGACAGGCCTATAGACAATATCAATCCTGTACATTACGCCAGTCAAAAATCAGTGTCAAGTAAGTGTTGTTTTTCGAGAGAGAGACGAGCTGATTCTTGTAACAATATATTTTATTTTTTATCTATTTAACCTTTTCACTTGTTTTCATTTCAAGCCATGGAATTTCTATTTATTAAGATTCGGGCTGCAATAATGAGTTTTCTAATCAGTCTTTTTGTACAGGTTCATCAAGCTACATGAATTTATTGACCCATTGAACCTTTCCGGTAATTATATCATCGTGGAAAACATCGTGTGCCTGGAATAACTACTAGTTTTGGAATAAGTTATACAGAGTTATAGGAAGCGGACGCGAGAGCAGTGGTAGCAGCAACAGCATTTGTTTGATACACAGTAATTTAGGTTTTTTGGCTTTTTATCACGTTCTTCTGCAAAGAAATTACCTATACCTACGTATTTTACCGTTTACAACATTCTATAGCAGATTACTCTAAATTTTTGTTCTTGCGTAAGTCTTGGTGCATATCCTTGCGTAAGTCGGCTTCGTAGTGCAATTCCCGCTGTCAGTGGCCCCACGTCACACCAGTAAGTTTAAATTTCGTGCTGGTACACAGCATACAGTGTAGTTCAGTGCTTCCTAGTTCGCATACTTAAGTCGTGCAATAGCTTTGGGTAAGCAGAGTTCAACCTACGCTATGGCTAGGATTGTCCTTGTAGTATGCGGATACAATGGGAATTGACTAACATCCGTAAACAGCGGGAAGTGGCGTTGGCTACCGTCGAGATGCTTCTGGCTGATTTTCAATGCTGTGGTGAAATCGGGGCACCAGTGACGGAACCTGCAACATCTTTGGTGCCGATGTATTCTCATGGTGACCAAGGTGTCGCTGCATCTTGTGATACCCAACATCTGACCGGAACGTCCTCACTCGAGAGTAGGTGGCAGACACTGGTGGTCTCGCGTGTGCTGAGCGGAAGGAGAAAGATGCCGCAGATGGCGTGGCTGGCTCCCTACGCCTTAGCAGGTACGTGGTGCTACCGTGTGTTGATGATAACTCTTGCCTCTCTTGTTGGGCCAGCGGCCGATTTTGCTGCCCAGTTCGACAAATAGAGAGGGAAGGGTGGCTAAGCTTGCCATTGGGAGCTATAATGTTAGGAGGGTGATTTAGCCCCTCAGGAAATAGTAGACAAGGCGTGAAAAAATGCCAGTGTGCATTTGGTACGTTTGCTGGGGTGTTTCGTCCGCGACGTGGAGGAGTCGCTGCCTGCGGCTATAGAGTGCACTGGGTGCAACCGGCTGCATATAGCGGCAAGTTTAGGCACGAATGACGCCTGCCGTCTGGATTCTGAGGGCATCTTAGGCGCCTTTCGTCGGATGGCTGATTTGGTGAAAGAAACTATCATTGCGCGTGGAGTGGAGGCTGAACTGTCTATTGGTACCATCGTATCCAGGCTTGACTCGGTCCTATGGTTTGGAGCAGCGTGGAAGGTCTAAACCAGAGGCTCAGGTGACTGTGCGACTAAGAGGGATGCAAATTTCTCCACCTGCGCTATAGAATGCCGAATTGTACGCTCCCTTTAATAGGTCAGGCATGCAGTACACGCAGGAAGCTGCCAGAAGGGTAGTGGAGTACGTGTGGCGTGCACATGGGACCTTTTTAAGCAGAGAAAAGACGATTTGCATCAAAGACGACTAGCCTGATATATTAGTCACCATGTCCCAGAGAATGTTCGTCCTCGCAGATCAGAGATAGAATATTTTAATACGGTTTTAGTGAACTGTAGGTTATTCAAGGAAAGGTGCCAGAATCAGTATCGCTCACTGAAGTTTGTTATGCATAGATAGTATTAGGAACAGAAAGCACTTTGAAACCGGGCGTTAATAATAACGAAATCCTAATTTCAGATTGGAATATTTATCGTAAGTTTAGTTTATTCGCCAGTGGTGGCGGCGTGTTTATTGCAGCAAGGAATTCGATAAAACCTAGAAAGGTAATCACGGATTCCGATTGTGAATTAATCTGGGTGAAGTTAAGTATCAAAGATCGGTCAAAAGTGGTAATCGGAACGCTTTTATAGATCACCTGGGTCAGGAGCTCTAGTGATACAGCACTTCAGGCAGAATTTGTAGAATATCGTTAATAATTTTCCTGATCATGCCACTGTAGTAGGTGATGACTCCAACTTGCCAGGTATAGATTGGGAATGTCGTAACATCAAAACTGGTGCCAGAGATAGTGAATCGTGTGGCATTGCTCTCGATATCTTGTCCGAGAATTACTTTGAGCAGTTAATTAGAGAACCGACTCTTGAGGGTAACGCCTTAGACCTCCTGGTAACCAACAGACGTGAACCTATCGAATCAGTTAGCGTAAAGGACGGTATCATTTATCATAAGACTCCGATAGCATCTGTGACAAGGGGTCTTGCGAAGAATGTAAGGGAAGGTAGGAAGATATTTTTGCTCAATAAGAGAGACAGGATACAGATTTCAGAGTATTTGAACAGTGAACATAAAATATTCGGTGATGAGGACGAAGATTGGAGAAAATTCGAATCCATCGTGCAATGTACCATAGACAAGTATGTCCCGAGTAAGGTCTTAACGGATGGGAAACATCCACCACGCTTTAACATCCGTGTTAGAAAACTGCTACGTAAAGAGAGAACTTCATTGGAGATTCAAGAGAAGTAAAAAAATGGTTCAAATGGCTCTGGGCACTATGGGACTTAACTTCTGAGGTCATCAGTCCCCTAGAACTTGGAACTACTTAAAACTAACTAACCTAAGGACATCACACACATTCATGCCCGAGGCAGGATTCGACCCTGCGACCGTAGCGGTCACGCGGTTCCAGACTGAAGCGCCTAGAACCGCACGGCCACACCGGCCGGCAGAAGTAAAAACCTAGCTGCCAAACAAACGCTGGACGAAGCGAAAATGAGCATAAGGAGAGCAATAAGAGAAGCGTTCAGTAACGTTGAAAGTAAAACTTGGTCAAGCGATCTGAGTTAAAACCCTAAGACGTTATGGTCGTATGCAAAATCGGTAAGTGGTTGAAAACCATCTATTCATTCACTCACTGAACATACTGGCACCGAAACTGTTTACCGCGGATGATAATATCGGAGTCCATGCTTCCAATCGTTGTAGGAACGTCGAAATGGCAGATATTGAGATTCGCGGAGTAGGAAAACGACTACAATCACTTAGTAGTGGAAAGGCGAGAGAAAAAGGCGAGATACCAACAAGATTCTACAAAGATTATACAAAATAACTTGCTCCAGATCTAGTAGTAACTTATCGTAGATCGCTTGGGCAACGAAGGGTACCTAGGGTCTAGAAGAAAGCGCCATGTCATTCCCGTTTTTAAGAAGAGCCGTAGGGCATATGCACACAAATTTAGCCCCATAAAGTTGAGTTCAATCTGTTGTAAAACTGTGGAACATGATCTACGCCCAAGAATTACGACGTTTTTGGAGAATAAAGATCTCCTGTATAAAAATGAAAGAGAATTCTGTAAAGAGACTTCCTTTGAAACTCAGCTTGCTCTGTTCCTCCATGAGATACACAGCGCCGTAGACAACGGAGCTCAGGGTAATGCCGTGTTCCTAGACTTAGGAAGTCATCTGACACCGTCCGGCACTGCCGTTTAGGGAAAATAACCACGAGCTTGTCGAGTATCGGAGCAGATTTGCGACTGTGCTCAAGAATTCCTTGAAGACAGAACTCAACACATCGCTCGTAACGGAGCAAAATCGACAGATGTAATGATATTTTCCGGAGTACCACGAGGCAGTGTGATTGTTGCTGTTTACAATTTTAATAGAAAGGCTGTGAGCATGTGATGCGGTTGTCTATAACAAAGTAGCTACACCAGAAGATAGTAACCACTTGCAGAACGACCTCCAAAGAACTGATGAATGGTAGTTCACAATGAACGTAAATAAATGTAACACAATGCGCATTCTTGGAAAAGGATATCCACTACTGTACAGCTACACTATTGACGAGAGACAGCTGGAAACAGTATATATCGTAAACTATCTAGGAGTAACTATCCAGAGCAATCTTAAGAGGAATGACCATATAAAACAAATAGTAGGGAAAGCAGATGCCAGACTCAGATTCATGGGCAGAATCTCCAAGAAATATAACTCTTCCATGAAAAAAGCGGCACTTAAAACACTTGTTCGACCGATTCTTGAGCATTGTTCATCTATCTGGGATCCCTATTAGGTAGGACTGATAGAAGAGATACAGAAGACCCAACGAAGAGCGCCACGCTTCGTCACGGGATCTTTTAGGCAGCGGTAGAGCTTTATGGAGATGGTGAACAAACTCCATTGGGAGGAGGTGTTGTGTGTCAAGGGGAGATCTACTACTGAAATTTCGAGACAGCACTTTCCGCCAAGAATCGGACATCATATTTCTTCCCCCACATACGTCTCGCGTGATGACCACGAGGAGGAAATTCGAGAATTTAGAGCCAATACGGAGGTTTACCAACAATCATTCTCTCACGAGCAATTCGCGTGTGGAACAGGGTTGGAAGGCTCAGCTACAGTACACTGATGGTACATTTAGTATCTTCTGATATCTTGTGTCGAGTTATAAAAGTATCAATATCGTCCTGAACAGCTGAGAAACGTGTACCATATTGTTACCGCAACTGGTTCTAGTAAACATTAGAAGAAATTCCTATATACATCTGCCAGGAAATCAAGCTTGTTGCCTAGTGGACTTTTCTGTTCTACGATAATCATATCTACATCTACAATGCATGGCTACTCTGCAAATCACACTGAAGTGCCCGGCAGAGGGTTCATCGAACATCTTCACAATAATCCTCTATTGCTCCAGTCTCGAACAGTGCGTGCAAAAACGATCACCTACATCTATCCGTGTGAGCTCTGATTTCATTATTTTATTACGGTGATCGTTTCTCCATGTGTAGGTCGGCTCAGAAAAATATTTTCGCATTCGGAGAAGAAAGTTGGTGATCGAAATTCCGTGAGAAGATCCCGCCGCAGCGTGAAACACCTTTGTTTTAATGATGTCCACCCAAAATCCTGTATCATGTCCGTGACATTCTTTCCCGTATTTCTTGATAAAACAAAACGGGCTGCACTTCTGTGAACTTTCTCGATGCACTCCGTTGAATCTGTCTGGTGAGGATCCCACACCATGCACCAATACTCGAAAACATAACGGAAAAGCGTAGTGTAGCGAATTTCAGCAGATCTGTTGCATCTTCTAAGTGCTCTGCTGCTAAAACGCAGTCTTTGGTTCGCAGGTTAGTGATTGTAGATCCTAGGTATGTAGTTGAACTTACGGCCTTCAGATATAAGTGATGCAACAGAAGTTCACGGTTTCCTCTTACAGTAGCATCCATGTGGATGACATCACACTTTTCATTGTTTAGGGTCATTTGTCAATTTTCGCGCCATATAGATATATTATGTAAATCGTTCTGGGGTCGGTTTTTATCTTCTCATAACTCTACTAGACGATAAACAACAGTATCGTCTCCAAGAACCAAAGACGACTGCTGAGATTGTATCCTAAATCGTTTATATCATGAAGGAATAGCCGCGGGCCTATAACACTGAGACGATATTCCACAAGCACGCAACTTAATTATAAGCCGCTTGTGAGGTACGGTGACAAAATCCTTCAGGAAATCTAGAAATACGGAACCTATTTGCAATCCTTTGCCGATAGCTCTCAGCACTTCGTGTGGTTAAAGAGATAGTTGTGTTCCACAAGAACGATGTTTTCAAACTCCGCGTTGACTATGTATCAGTAGACGGTTGTCATGGAAGTAATTCATAATGTTCGAATACAGTATATGTTCCTAAATCCTGCTGCATTTAACGTTAGTGATATGGACCTGTAATTTAGGGAATTACAGCTGTTGCCTTTCTTGAATATTGGGGTGACCTGTCCAACTCCTGAGTCTTTGGGTACGGATATTTCGCCGAGCTAGCAGTTGTATGTGATCCTTAAGTATGCAGTTATTGCATCAGCTGACTCTCAAAGGAACATAATTGGTGTACAATCTGGTGCAGAAGACTTGTCTTTATTCAGTGATTTAAGTTGCTTCACTACTCTCAGTATATCTGCTCCTAAGTTACTCTTCTTGATAGCTGTTCTTGATCCGAATTATGGAATATATGCTTAGTCTTCTTTGGTGGAATGGTTAGGAAAGGTTGTGTTTAGTAACTCTGCTTTAGCAGCACTGTTATCGACAGTATTTCCATTGAAATCGTGCAGAGAAGCCAATAACTGTGTCTGTTCATACTACAGGAGGTTCTTCTCTATGTGGTTACCATTCATTCTTACATATTCTCTCGTTTTACTTCTCAAGGAAATTCGTAGGAAAAATCCTGTGTGCACTTGAAATTTGGCCTATATGTGGAGCGCAAGATTCTGTAAGGTGTGCATGTTGTCAATACGTACGGAATACAACGATGTCGTTAAAAGTCCCTATTGTAAGATGAAGGTCTCGTATACGGGGAGGCCAAGCCACTGGACCACCTCTACCAATCCATCGCTCATTATACGTTTGTACTAGGTATTGTGCAACGAGACACAGAAAATGGGATAGTTCCCATCTCACATAAACCACATGCGTAGTCTTCCTGTCACGGTAAAAATCTTCGACAGTGTGAGTAATCTGCATGCAGAAAATTTGTGTAATAAAAAAGATAATAAAATAAAAAAGAGTGTTATGTGCAATTTCTGTGCATATATTTTTACTACAAGACATGTGGAAGTTTTCCAACTCGGCTGTTGTTGAAAACAGTTCAATTTCTTGTATTCTGCACTACTGGTGAATTTCGTCTAGACAGGCCATATTCATGCGCAGCGTAGAGAAACGTGCGCCGGAGTGGCCGAGCGGTTCTAGGCGCTACAGTCTGGAACCACGCGACCGCTACGGTCCTGCCTTGGGCATGGATATGTGTGATGTCCTTAGGTTAGCTAGGTTTAAGTAGTTCTAAGTTCTAGCGGACTGATTACCTCAGCAGTTAAGTCCCATAGTGCTCAGAGCCATTTGATTCTAGAGAAACAGATTCAACCTAGAACAAGTATAAATTTAGCTTACTGACACACAAAGACAATATTTTACATCGAACTTTACTCGCAACTGTCAATATGATCTACAATTACCCTGTTTTCTAACGGCGGATGTAGCCTATCGGAAAGCTAGCTCATAACGGGAAAACGTCGAAATCAAAACCAGAAAGCTAACTGCCTACACTAATTGTTATCATAATAATTAATGCCACTTTGTAGAACTGTATGTGCTCGTTTTCGTTGTTGAAAACCAGCTGTCACTTCTGTGCAGGCAGGAAAAAATTACAGCAAAGATGCAGCACTTTTAATGAGTGTGACCATAAACTGATAAACAAGTCAAAAACGTAACTTGCTATGTGCTATTATAAGTATCAGAAAACGTCGAAATTGTAAAAGACCTTTTCCAGAACGAACAGGTCGCCAAGGGATTAAAAGGGCCTGCATAATGCAGTGAAATCCTGGAAAAAGGTGGGAGGAAGTCTTCATTACAAATTACATCACAAATGTAACTCTGCCCGACCGCACATCCTTAGAAATATATCTGCCCCGTAATTACATATCTACAAATATATGACAAAAACTGTTTAATTTATCTAGGAAGCGACAAACGATATTTTGACTAACGGTAGCTTATATTCAGAGTCTGAATAGTTTCTGTAATACATGCCTCGCCCGATACCGCATAAATATTTTTTTGCGTTACAACATAGAGACGTTAATGTAAACTAAGAAAACATGTCAATAATTTTTTCTATAGAAAAAGAAAGATATTTTGAAAAAAAAATTACTTTGCAATTTATCGTCTTGGACCTAAGGTCAACTTACGTAAAAGGGCGGCTACGAAATCTAATGTTACAAATGCTGCATCAAATAAATAATACGTAAAGCCTATGATCTGTGGTTGGCAATGTTTAAAATATCAGCAGAGGTAGTTTGCTACAGTGAAACTAAGTGCAGAGTGTGAAGCATGACGCTAAAGTGATAGTTCAATCTCGAATCAAGGTATGGGAAAGTCTTATGTAAATTTCTAGCAGTGGCTAAAAACAGGGAAGGAAAACGGGGGCAGAGATGCATCGATTAAAAAATATAGTAACTTAAAAACCATAGTGTTTTCAAAAAAAATTAAAACTTTGATATTAAGTGTACACAAAGATTGTTTGAAACAGCAGAAATAGCGTAATTCTAACATACCGACAGAACACATAATAAACCGATTGACACTCCTACATCAACATATACAGCAAACAAAAGATCGTGCGGTGCATGGCGGAGAGTATTCTGTAACTACTACTCATTTCCTTCCTGCTCCACTCGCAAACAGAGTATGGGGAAAACATTTATATGCTCCCGTATGAGCCCAAATTTCTCATATCTTATCTTCGCCGTCCTTACGCGCAGTGTGTGTTGGTAGCAATAGAATCGTGCGGCAGTCACTGTAAATTGAAGGTTCTCTAAATTTTCTCAATAGTGTTTCTGGTAATGAACGTCGCCTTCCCTCCAGGGATTCCCATTTGAGTTCCCGAAGCATCTCCGTAATACTTACGTGTTGTTAGTACCTACCGGTAACAAATCTAGCAACCGGCCGCGGTGACCGAGCGGTTCTAGGCACTTCAGTCCGGAACCGCGCGACTGCTGCGGCCGTAAGTTTGAATCCTGCCTCAGGTTTGAATGTGTGTGATGTCCTTAGGTTGGTTAGGTTTAAGTACTTCTATGTTCTAGGGGACTGACGACCTCAGATGTTAAGCCCCATAATGCTCAGAGCCATTTTTGAACAAATCTAGCACTCTTCGTCTGAGTTTCTTTGATGTCTCCCTTCAGTCCGACCTGGTACGGATCGAAAACCCTAGAGTACTACTCAAGAACATGTCGCTCCGGTGTCCTACATGGGGTTACCTTTACAGGCAAACCACTCTCTCCTAAAATTCTCAAAATAAACTGAAGTCGACCATTCGCCTTCCCTACTATAGATCTCATATACTTTCCAACGTTACGCCCAGATATCTAAATGACTTGATTGTGTGGAGCATGACACTTGTAATATTGTATATAAACATTACGGTTTTGTTTTTCCTACTCATTCTCATTAACTTACATTTTTCCACATGTAGAGCTAGCTGCCGCTCATCACACCAACTATAAATCTTGCCTACTTCGTCTTGTATCTTCCTAGTCAGTGAACTGCGATACCTTACCGTGCACCACTGCATCACCAGCAAACAACTGCAGATTGATGCCCACCCTAGCCGCCAAATCATATAGAGAAGAATAGCGGTCCTGTCACAGTGCCCTGTGACACTCCTGATTTACCCTTGTCCCTGATGATCACTCTGCTGAGGAGAACAGACTGGATTCAATGATTTAAGAAATCTTCAAGCCTTTCACTAACCTGTGAGCTTATTCCACACTCTCTTACTTTCCTTAATAGCCTCCAATGTGGCACCGTGCAAACAAGTTCAGGAAATCTAGAAATGTGTTATTGCCTGTTGCCCTACATTCAGAGTTCGCAGTGTATCATGTGAGAAAAGGGCAAGTTGAATTTCGCACGAGCGATGCTTTCTAAAACCGTGCTGATTCTTGGACATAAGCTCCTCAGTCTCAAGGAACTTCACTACTTTCGAACTGAGAATACGTTCAAGGATTCTACAGCAGGTCGAAGTTGAGGATATTGGCCTATAACTTTGCGGGTCTGTTCTTCTACTACTTTCTTATACACTCCTGGAAATTGAAATAAGAACACCGTGAATTCATTGTCCCAGGAAGGGGAAACTTTATTGACACATTCCTGGGGTCAGATACATCACATGATCACACTAACAGAACCACAGGCACATATACACAGGCAACAGAGCATGCACAATGTCGGCACTAGTACAGTGTATATCCACCTTTCGCAGCAATGCAGGCTGCTATTCTCCCATGGAGACGATCGTAGAGATGCTGGATGTAGTCCTGTGGAACGGCTTGCCATGCCATTTCCACCTGGCGCCTCAGTTGGACCAGCGTTCGTGCTGGACGTGCAGACCGCGTGAGACGACGCTTCATCCAGTCCCAAACATGCTCAATGGGGGACAGATCCGGAGATCTTGCTGGCCAGGGTAGTTGACTTACACCTTCTAGAGCACGTTGGGTGGCACGGGATACATGCGGACGTGCATTGTCCTGTTGGAACAGCAAGTTCCCTTGCCGGTCTAGGAATGGTAGAACGATGGGTTCGATGACGGTTTGGATGTACCGTGCACTATTCAGTGTGCCCTCGACGATCACCAGTGGTGTACGGCCAGTGTAGGAGATCGCTCCCCACACCATGATGCCGGGTGTTGGCCCTGTGTGCCTCGGTCGTATGCAGTCCTGATTGTGGTGCTCACCTGCACGGCGCCAAACACGCATACGACCATCATTGGCACCAAGGCAGAAGCGACTCTCATCGCTGAAGACGACACGTCTCCATTCGTCCCTCCATTCACGCCTGTCGCGACACCACTGGAGGCGGGCTGCACGATGTTGGGGCGTGAGCGGAAGACGGCCTAACGGTGTGCGGGACCGTAGCCCAGCTTCATGGAGACCGTTGCGAATGGTCCTCACCGATACCCCAGGAGCAACAGTGTCCCTAATTTGCTGAGAAGTGGCAGTGCGGTCCCCTACGGCACTGCGTAGGATCCTACGGTCTTGGCGTGCATCCGTGCGTCGCTGCGGTCCGGTCCCAGGTAGACGGGCACGTGCACCTTCCGCCGACCACTGGCGACAACATCGATGTACTGTGGAGACCTCACGCCCCACGTGTTGAGCAATTCGGCGGTACGTCCACCCGGCCTCCCGCATGCCCACTATACGCCCTCGCTCAAAGTCCGTCAACTGCACATACGGTTCACGTCCACGCTGTCGCGGCATGCTATCAGTGTTAAAGACTGCGATGGAGCTCCGTATGCCACGGCAAACTGGCTGACACTGACGGCGGCGGTGCACAAATGCTGCGCAGCTAGCGCCATTCGACGGCCAACACCGCGGTTCCTGGTGTGTCCGCTGTGCCGTGCATGTGATCATTGCTTGTACAGCCCTCTCGCAGTGTCCGGAGCCAGTATGGTGGGTCTGACACACCGGTGTCAATGTGTTCTTTTTTCCATTTCCAGGAGTGTATACTGGAGCTCCCACGACGAGCGACTACCCAGCCTTCAGTAATCCACTACTTGAGATTGATAAAGTGACTTTCGACCAGCTTTTCACATAATTTAAAACCCATACTAAACTTCTCGCTGGCAGCCGGCACAATATGATAAACGAAAACAACTAAATTGCCCACTACATTTTCACCTCAAGTTTTTGTTGTTTTTGGTATGTATGGGCGCCCAATGGTGAGATTATCTGTTCCCACATTTTCGTACAGTAAAACTGTCGCATCTGACATGACGCATCATTTATTCCTTTTTTTCTGCTAACTGTACTAGCGACGCATTTGGCAGACAGTATTCACCTGCAATACCGTATGTACCTACAAAATTACATATTGTACAAAACGTGATTGAAGAGATGTGAAGTGGTAAATATCAAACAGCGTAAAAGAAAACTGTAGGGCGAAATTCGCTAGAGATGCGGGTGAAACACAAACTAAGGCAAAGAATAGAACACAAAAACGACGCACCTCGAAGGCATTATCTGAATGAACGGAGGTCGATAGATGTCATGTATATCTATAGAAAAACAAAAGCTTAAAGGTTCAGAAAATTCGGTGATTGATTCGAGAGAAAGAAGAACACAAATTAAACAAGTCAGTAACGTGTTGGTCCACTTCTTGCCCTTATGCAAACAGTCGTTAAGCTTGGAACCGATTCACAGAGTTGTTGGATGACCTCCAGAGTGATATCGAGCCAAATTCTATTCAATTTGTGTATAAGGTTGTCGAAATACTGAGTTGGATGGAGGATCCTGCTTTTAATGTTCCAAAAGTTCGCAATTGGTGAGAGATATTGCGACTTTGCTGGCCAATGTCGGGTTTAAATGGCTCTGAGCACTATGGGACTTAACAGCTGAGGTCATCAGTCCCCTAGAACTTAGAACTAATTAAACCTAACTAACCTAAGGACATCACACACATCCACGCCCGAGGCAGGATTCGAACGTGCGACCGTAGCGGTAGCGCGGTTGCAGACCGTAGCGCCTAGAACCGCTCGGCCACTCCGAACGGCCCCAATGTAGGGCACAGCAAGCATTACGACAAGCAATACAAACTCTTGCCGTGTGGGCGACCATTACCTTGCTGAAATTTAAGTCCACGATGGCTTGCCATGAAGAGCAACAAAACGGGGTGTATGATATAGTCAACGTACTGCTGTGATGCAAGAGTGCCGTGGATGACTAACAAAAGGGTCTTGCCTTTTTCCTTTTTCTTTTTTTTTTTTTAATAATGAGGTTTCTGAATGGTTTGATGGTTTGATGCGGTCCACCACGAACTCTTCTCCTTGCCAACCTCTCCTTCTCAAAGTAGCACTTGCAACTTGCGTCATACATCCTCAGCTATTTGCTGGATGTATTCGAATCTCTGGCTTCCTCTACGGTTTTTTCCCTCTACAGCTCCGCTTAGTGAAATGGAAGAAATTCTCTGATGTCTTAACAGACGTCCTATCATCCTCTCCCCTCTACATGGCAGTATTTTCCACATATTCGTTTCCTCTGTAATTCCTCTCGTTCTTATCAGTCGATTTAATTTTTGACAGTCATCTGTAGCATCACTGCTCGAATGCTTCGATTCTTCTCTGTTCCGGGTTTCCTGCAGTCCATGTTTCTTTACCATACAATGTTGTGCACCAACCGCACATTGTCAGGAATCTCTTCCTTAAATTAAGGGTTATGTTTGGTACTGTAAGTAGGCTGTTTATGTTTTCTTATTGGCAACGTTACGTAGCGCTCTGTATGAAAATCACTGGTTGTGCTGTGTGCAGTCTGTGGCTAGTTTGCATTGTTGTCTGCCATTGTAGTGTTGGGCAGCTGGATGTTAACAGCGCGTAGCGCTGTGCAGTTGGAGGTGAGCCGCCAGCAGTGGGGGATGTGGGGAGAGAAATGGCGGAGTTTTGAAATTTGTAAGACTGAGTGTGATGAACTGCTATATATATTATGACTATTAAGGTAAATACATCGTTTGTTCTCTATTAAAATCTTTCATTTGCTAACTATGCCCATCAGTAGTTAGTGCCTTTCGTAGTTTGAATCTTTCATTTAGCTGGCAGTAGTTCGAGTAACGAAGATTTTTGTGAGGTAAGTGATTTGTGAAACGTATAGGTTAATTTAGTCAGGGCCATTCTCTTGTAGGGATTACTGAAAGTCAGATTGCGTTGCGCTAAAAAAATATTGTGTGTCAGTTTAAGCACAGTCATGTATAATTTTTCTAAGGGGACGTTTCATATGTCGACCCTTAGCCGAGGATACCTCACTGGAATCGTCTGATTTTTTCTTGTAGTTTGTGTAATTAGTGTAGATTTTGTTTATTGCTAGCGCGTAATTGTAGAGAGAATCTCCTTTGTAGTTGCAGTCTTTCATTGTTGTACAGTAAAACAGGTTGGCACACATGTAAATTTGCACCAAGTATTTCGCAGCTGCGCTTGCAATAACTAGATATTATTTTCAGTGCTATGTTAATGTGTTCTCTTATTTTTGCTCTTCAAATTGTTTTTCTGTGTTGTCGTGTGAAATATTGTGACAATAATGACGTGTGAAAAACGTAATACTAGGCTCCAAAGTAAACTGAGAAATAATAGTGACAACGAGCGTAGCTTATCAGCACCACTGTGTAATGAAATGAAGGGCTCGGAGAGATATAGTCATAAGCCACAACCTTCACGAAATTGAGTTTTTCATGTTGCGGCATTCTTAACAATGTCTTCTTCACAATGAGTCGAAAAAGTTCCGTGTTACTGCAACAGATGGCAGACTATGACGGAGTGCAGTTCTATGCTGTGCCATTTGGTGGTAGTTTCAGAAGATACATAGTCACAAGCAACGGCAAAATGGCAGGGGGGTCAGGAACGTCTGAAGCGTCTTCGGGTCTTCAACGAATATTTGACACAGACAGTACTGGAAGTGAAGAGCTTTACCCTTTGGATCTTGACAGTGATGAATCTTGGCATCCATTCACCAGCAGTTCCAGCTCAGATGATGTTTCGGTAAGGAAATAAAACGGTTAATTTCTGGTGATTAATTTCTGGCTTGTGACTTTGTTTCTCTCAACATTGGCAACGCATTTGACAGCCATCTTGTGTGTTAATCATGAAACTTTATGGGCACATTTATATTACTGCTTAATGGTGCAATAATGTAGTTTCAAAGGCAAAAGATGTGTAAAAAATATTTTCTCATTAATGTGATTTTAGCGAAATTTAATGTTTTGTGTGGCTTATAATAATATCTCACGCATATTCTTAGACCATTTTGCTCTTCATATTATACCTTGAAATAAGTAGAATAAATGAAGAATCACCCGAAGAACCAAAGCCTTCATGGAAAAGAAAGCTAAATATTCATCAGTGGAAGAAAAATAAAGTAGAACGTCGACGAAATGCTGGTCAGCATTATAAGTCTTTAAAAACCCACAAGACTGTTCAGGCTGGTGCTATAGGAAGTCCTGTACTTGTTCAAATAAATGCTTCACAAAACTGCTTGCAGAGGAGGAAAACATTTTTCATTCATTTTGGGACAAAAGAAACTTTAATGCCCCAAATACTTACCTGATGAGCTGTATGAAAATGGAACCGAAAAAGCGGAGGTTTGTTTACTATTTGAATACAAATGGTTTAATATTTTGTACATTTATTTCATTTTGTTATATTTGTCATAATTTCTTTCAAAGCTATCCAAAAAAGACTTCCAAGAAAATATCATCCAGGGATGTTACATTTTCTTATAATGTGGGGGTATGCGGAATAGAAGTCATGATCTGCAAGGAAGCTTTCCTAAGGGTTCATGGCTTACAGATACATGCACGAAAAGTGAGGAATTTGCAACATCAAATGAAGCAGGGATTTGCTGTGCCAAAAGAAGATGGGAGAGGTTTGTATGTTAATCTGTGCTATAAGTTAGGGATGTACTCAAACTGAGTACTATACAAATATTTCTATTAGGAAGAGGATATAAGCTTATCTTTTTTTCTTTCAGAAGAACATGGAAACTACCCATATAAATTTCAAGACGAAGCTGTACAAAGTGTTAGAGAACTTCTCAACGCCATACCGAAATATAACAGTCATTACAGTAGGCAACAGAACCCCAATAAAGTGTATTTGTATTGTGATCTCACAATTGCTTCCTTTTTTCGAGATAAATACTCACAATACTGCAAAGAAAAGCAGGTTCCTGCAGTATCTGAAAGTAAATTCAGAGAAATTTTCGTATCTGAATTTAACGTAGGCTTCAAACTACCAAAAAGCGACACCTGTTCAAAATGTGATGGATTTCCAATTGAAATAAGTAACCCAGAATTATGTGCAGAAGAAGTCACAGAAAAGAAACAACAATATGAACTGCATCTCAAAAAGGCTGACAGAGGACAAAATATGATTGCGTCTTTAACTGCGCTGGCTAAAGAAAATTCGAAAGAGCATCATGTGATAGCAATGGACATGCAGCAAACATTCCCCACACATACACTAACAGTAGGTCCAGCGTTTTACAAGAGGAAAATATGGACATACAACTATGGCATCCACGACTGTGGATCAAATAAGGATTATATGTTTCTGTGGAGCGAGGAAGATGGAGGACGAGGTTCAGATGAGGTTGGGAGCTGCTTATTGAAGTACTTGGAGATAACTAATCCCCAGACAAAACATCTCCACATAATCATAGACAACTGCAAGGGTCAGACAAAGAATTGGACTATTATTGCTTTGGAAAGGTCCCTTGTTGCTATCAAAAGATTTGATTCTGTCCAGCATTACTTCCCTGTGGTAGGCCACACCATGCTAACTTGCGATCGTGATTTTGGTTGCATTGAACGGTATGCAAGAAAAAGACGTCCAATAGTGTACACTCCAGATGAATGGGCAGAAGTAATAAAAACTGCGAGTCCAAAACATTTCATTGTAACTAAAATGGAAAGAGAAGACTTCAGAAGTTTGAAAACCCTGAAGACATTGGCCTCAAAACGTACAGAATCCACCTCTGGAAATCCCCACCATTTCAGTGAAGCTACTCAATTTAAGTTCGAGTCTGAAGATCCCTTCAAGCTAAGTGTAAAGCACTCTTATTCAGACATAGGAGATTTCATGTCAGTGGATATTCGTGTCAAAAAGAAAGGAAGGCTAGTTAAACCAAATCCATATCAGCTGCCAATAAAGTACAGAAAGCCACTACCAATTAACCAGAAAAAAACTGATGATGTACTGTCTCTTATGCCATACATACCTGCAGCAAATCAAGATTTCTTTCGGTCATGTACTGGAAATAACATGTACAATAATGAGGTAGAGGAACTTCCTTGATGTAATTGTATACATGAAAAAGTAATTTATACATCTCAGATACCTGATATGTATATATTAATGTGTAAAAATTATATATTCTGCTTGCTGTGTAAGAGTAGTTAAAATAAATCCTTACAAATTCATACATTATGTTTTAAACAATTTTTTGGGAGATATAGACATAAGCCATCGTTGACTAATTCTTAATTAGAATCATTCTAAAAATTAATATTTTACAGCATGCACAGAGTTGACTATTTAACAACATGCTTCGCAAGTATTAAGCAAGTGTTTGCAGTAGAAATAAGGTTTCTATTTTGTATTAAACATTTTCAGACCTCTATGGAACTTTAAACTCGCTGTATCTCAAAACTAGTTCGATTGGCTTATGACTATATCTCTCCGACCCCTTCAAATAACAGACATTGAAAGTAGTAATTTGGTAATTGTGCATAGGGAAATGGAGTGGGCGGCAAATAATGGCGTAGGCAGTGAAACAAATAGTGAACAGGGTAGCATTATCGATCGATCGGTCGGCAACAGTTCGCCTCGGGAATCCGAAATGACAGGGCACAATCTTGCAAATACTGTAGATTAAGGTTTTTACGTCCTCACCGTTTTCTCAAATAAGTCAAGAAACATTTCCTGCTTTTCAAAATGCGAATATTGCCGGTTCAAATGCATTGCCGAATAGCACTGAGAAACCTGTTTCAGACACCAGTGCATTGTTATTACAATTAATGCAACAAATGGGACAAAAGCTTCAAACGTTAGACACAATGGAACAACACCAGAGACAAACACAGCAACAGTTAGACACAATGGAACAAAATCTTCAAAAGTTAGACACAATGGAATAAAATCTTCAAAAGTTACACACAATGGAACAAAATCAGGGACAAACACAGCAAAAGCTTCAAAAGTTAGACACCACACTTGAACAAACACGTGAAGATTTAACTACTGAGTTACATAACATTGAATCGAAATGTCAAAAAGTCTGTAATGACGTAAAAACAGAAATTTGTGAGCATTTCCAACCTATTATTTCGTGTCATGAAAATGAATTACAGAATCACGAAGCTGCCATAAAAGAACTGCAAACTATTGTTCATGAAAATCACGACACCTTGCAAGCTAAAATTGACTCAGTTGCATCTACCGATTCGATTACGCAACTTCCAAAAACTCAGGAAAACTTAAAGGACACAGTAGATACGATTTCAACACAAATGGACACTCTGAAACTTGGTTCAGAAAAACACACTGAGGAAATGTGTTCACTATCGGAGAAAGTAGCCGAACTTTCGGATCAGTTCACTAACTTATCTACAAAGGTAGATGATGATCTGAATGACACAAGACCTGTAGCCTTCACGGACACTGAAGAGTATGAACAAATTAGAAAATTCAAACAAAATCAAAATCAAATCAATACACAGTACAAAAGAGAAATCCGGGAAGTACAAGATCAGTTGGCACAAGTAATACAAGAATTACATATTTCATAGGACACTCGCGCTCCAGTACGGGAAGAGGGACATAGAAATATGGAACAACCACAGAACAATAACACAGGACACTTCGGAAATTATGAAAGAAATTGGCAAGGCGCATTGGATTTTGAGATGGAACCTCCGAAACGAAGTAACAATGACCGATGTGCGACTCGCCGACATGATGATTTCGACTATAAGCTGTTCATTACTACACGTAAATTCAAAACATTTAAGAATTCTGACAACGACATTCATCCACAAGCATTGCTTCATCAATTTTCTCATTGTTTTCCTCCCAACTGGTCATTGGAGCACAGGTTAGAATTTATGTGTGGCTACTTGGAGAATGAACCAGCTGTAAGAATGTGATCGGTCATTCACGATTGTCACAGTGAAGGAGAATTTTATCATGCCTTCCTCTCAGCGTATTGGTTTCAAGCTACAAAAGACCGAGTAAAACATAGCATCATAATGATGAAACGTTTCGAACAATCTGAATTTTCCAGTCTTGTGAAATATTTAGAAGACATGGTGCATAAGAATCAGTATCTTTCAAACCCGTACAGCCCCTCAGAACTCATCCACATTTGGTTCATCAAACTGCCTGAACATTTACGACATATTATTTTAGCAGGACGTTGCAAAGACGACATTGAAGCTTTTCAGGGACTGTTACAAGAACTGGAAATTGACACTGACAATCGCGGAACTCTTGCAGTCCCATTTCAGTAATTAGTGAAACAGCCTTTAGCAAATGCAACAAATCGAAAGATTGCCCCACACTTCGTTTCCTAAGATTAAATTACAAGGTGCAATCATTGGAGAAAGGGTAGATGTACGCCAACAATTACAAGTCACATCTGTCACAATTCCGCGATGACAGAAATAATACGAGACAAGGCTATTCTCACAACACAAATCGTAACCAAAACAGACACCACCTGTATGACAACCGTTGGCAGAGTAGTAATAATTACAGGGAAAGATCACCTCTCCGTGGTAGTGACTATCACAGAGACAATCAGAGAAACAGACAATATGGGAACCAAAATAATTATTATCAAGGGAGACAGAATAACTTAAGACACAACGGTCCAGCGCGCAGTTATGATTCAGGGAGAAATTCTCCACCACGTGACCGACAAGAAAGAAACTATGGAATCTACCGACATGACGACAGACGATATGATCATAACGACAGACCTGAATTGCATCAGAACTGGCAGGATTCAAACAGAGCAGGGCCCTCTTGACAAGGTGAATTTGTAGAAGTTAGGTCTCCCAATTCCAATAATGACGTGCGCCAACAAAAACACAATAGGCAATGACTCATACCGCTGGCAGCCACAAAACGTACTTATGAAACTGACGACGCAGTTGCCGTAGCTAGTAATTACGTAAAAATGGAAGACATTACGGACATCTTACTCCAGGAACACGACGTAAAACATAACAACATTGCATATCCTGTGATTCGCATTACAGTAAATGACGTAAAATTTACGGCAGTACTTGACTCTTGCAGTCCCATTTCAGTAATTAGTGAAACAGCCTTTAGCAAATGCAACAAATCGAAAGATTGCCCCACACTTCGTTTCCTAAGATTAAATTACAAGGTGCAATTATTGGAGAAAGTGTAGATGTACGCCAACAAACCAACTTAGAATTCTTTTGTCAAAGCCACAGCTTCTCTATGAACTTTCTTATTGTTCCATTATTGTCGACGGAAATTATATTGGGAGTAGACTTTTTGAATGAATACAAAGCAATCTTAAACTTTCACGATGCTGAAATAAGTTTAGAGAAAGAAGGTAAGTCAATAGCTTTGAAATTTGAAGATTGGCTCTCAAACCATGACGAGGAACTTAATCGGCTTTACCTTCTGTTAGACAACAGTTCGGAATTTTCTATAGAACTAGACACTAACAATCACTGTGCAAGTACTGACAGGGATGATACTCACGGCATATTTGAAACTAATGAGATAATTCAGAATAAAATTCAAACAATTGAGAATTGTAATGGCACTGATAGGCAGGACCTATTTGAGATTTTACAAGTACATTCAACAGTTTTTACTCACAAAACAGGAACAATCAAGGGATTTCAATACCAATTTCGTGTTCGTGAGCATACTAAATTTTGTGTTAGATCATACATAATTCCAGCACATTATATGGACCGTGTTAGAACAGAAACACAATCTATGCTTGACGAGGGCATTATTGAGCCTGAAGTAAGCTCATACAACAATCCATTACATGTTGTTGAGAAAAAAAATGGATAGATCAGGCTTGTCTTAGATTCGAGACAAATCAATACTATCATCATTTCTGAAACAGACAGACCGCAAACGTTGGAAAAACTTCTTCAAAATTTTAATGGTGTAAAAGTGTTGTCTTCCATTGATCTCAGATCCAGCTTTTATCACATTGAACTTCATCCAGAATGTAGAAAATACACAGCTTTCATTTGTTTCGGTGTTTGTTATCAGTCTCGGAAACTTCCTTTTGGTTTGAACATTTCTTCGGCAGCATTCATTCGCGGGCTAAATTCCATATTACCTGAGTTCTTAAAACGTCACATCACCTTATATGTGGACGATATTCTAATAGCAGAAGTTTCATGGGAACAACATTATCGCATCCTCAATAGTTTGTTACGTATTTTTGCAGAAAAAATGGCTCTGAGCACTATGGGACTCAACTGCTGCGGTAATAAGTCCCCTAGAACTTAGAACTACTTAAACCTAACTAACCTAAGGACATTACACACATCCATGCCCGAGGCAGGATTCGAACCTGCGACCGTAGCAGTCGTGCGGTTCCAGACTGTAGCGCCTTTAACCACTCGGCCACTTCGGCCGGCTATTTTTGTAGAATCTGGAATTACAGTTAACTTGGAAAACTCTGAATTGGGTAGGTCAAAGGTGAGGTTTTTGGGACATATTATTTCTTCTGAAGGCATTCAGCCAGATCCTGAAAAGTTAGAAGCAATAAGAGCCATTCCAGTTCCATCCACAAAAAAACAAGTCTGCAGTTTTCTATGTCGTGTAAATTTTTACCGTAGTTTTCTAAATATGCCAATTTTAGTTACACCAAAACGTTGTTCTCTCACTGGAAAAAATACTATTTGGAACTGGGCCTAACAAGCACAGTTGGAATTCAAATCTTTGAAGGAATCGCTACTTAACGCGCCAATACTAGCTCATCCACATCTGTCACAAGGATTTCTGCCTTAGCACGGATTCTTCTAAAGTCGGTCTTGGTGCCCATTTATTTCAATAAGCTATAGAAAATGACACTACCGTTCAGGAAACCATTGCTTTTGTTAGCCGAGTGCTAACAAAATCTGAAAAAAATTATTCCGTTACTGAATTAGAAGCCTTAGCTATCGTTTGGGCATTTAACAAATTCCGTTTCTTTCTTTCTGGTAAGCACGTAAAAGTATATAGTGATCATCGTGCATTACAATTTCTGATGTCTTCAAAATTAAATCATGACAGGTTAAAACGTTGGGCATTGTTTCTGCAAGAATTCCACTTCACAATAGTCTACATTCCCGACAAGGAGAACATTGTTGCGGACGCACTGTCACGAGCACCAGCTGGGCTTGAGAAAAGCAACACAGAAGACAACGTCGAGAAAAATTTCAGTATTCTTTACATTCAGAAAGTCGCCTTTGAAAACTTCATCACCACATCTTTAAAGGACATTGCTCATGAACAAGATAAAGATCCGATTTAGAAAGACATCAAAAGTAAGTGGCATGAAAAGGCGCGCACTCTCATTCGGTATTATTATCTGGTTAGAAACAACATACTCTTCAAACGCTGCACTGTTGATGACAAGCTATGGGTACTGTGCATTCCAGACGATTTTGTTAATAAGCTCATTTGGTACATTCATCTCAGCTACGCACATTTTGGTCCACGAAAATGTTATCATATTCTTCGAACGACTTGCTATTTTAACAATATGGAAAAGAGAATTCGAAGAGTCTTGTCTATTTGTAAACTTTGTCAAAAGGCGAAACCATCTACTATCTCACATCCTGCTCCGTTGTTTCCTATCATTCCTTCTAAATTAAAAGAATTTGCTGCTGTTGATCTCTTGGGACCCCTTCTCAGAACATCGAATGGATTTTCGTACGTTCTAGTCGCTGTAGAACTTACTTCAAAATTTGTTTCTTTCACTCCGATACGTAAAGCCACTGGACGGTCTGTATCTAACGCCTTTGTTAAAAATTTCTTATGTGAAGATGGCCACGTTGCTAAAGTCATTTCAGATAACGGACCGCAATTCAGATCTGCTGTTTGGTCACGCATGCTTCGGAATCATAAAATCAAACCTGTTTTTATTTCATTGTACTCACCACATTGCAACCCCTCCCAACGGATTATGAAAGAAATCAATAAGCTTTGCAGTCTTTATTGTCACAGAAAGCATCACCGTTGGGACAGATATTTACACTTATTTCAAAACGTGCTGAATGAAATGCCTCATGACCCCACTGCTTTACCACCTACTCTTGTACTGAAGAATGAAGAACCACCGAACAGAATCAGAGAGCTTGTACGTTTCCCAAATACACGTAAACTTCGACACAAAGACATAATTGATTTGGCTATTATAAATATAAAATCTGCAGCAGACAAAAGGAGAAAACTACACGGTAAAGCAAAGGCAAAGAAATTATATATTGGTCAGAACGTTCTCATTAAAGCTCATTCATTGTCACATAAGAAGAAACACTTGAGTCACAAATTCTTTCTAGTTTACAATGGACCTTACAGAATCCGACGTATACCATATGATAATTGCGTTGAAGTTGAAACTCTGCGTACTAGGAAGAGTAAAGGTTTACAGCACATTTCACATGTAAAACCGTTTATTGAAAGATAATCTGCTTTTTAACTTTGTCTTTGCCATATAACCTTTGTCTTTACATTACTAGTATGCTTTGTCCGACTTAGAATCTGTTAACATGCAACAATGATTTGAAGTTCACTATCCAGTCTGGAACCTAGGGAACATATTTAGACAGTATTTACGAGTGCATTGTGATAGTGAACAGACGACACAGTGTTATTGTGTGTGTACATTCTTGCTTGTTAGTTGCACGATTACGTAACGACTACAAGGCTGACATACTTAGAACAAGTACCAGTACTGCTAATAAGATTTTAATGCAACATTTTGGTTTACTTGAAAATACATTCTGGATTTAAAGTACTTTCTGTGAGATACCAGATGACACAGTGGTTAATTTATGTGACAGCTTCACGATTTTATCACGACGCTACTAATGAGTGACAATTTACAATGTTGCTTTTGCGGTGTATCTGTTTTATATCTGCACAGTTTTTCTGAATTCTTCTGTAAAGTGAAACATGATTTAGTAGTAACTTTTGTGGTATAGCTACAAGGAGACAGACTTTTCCGTAGCACAACAATACGTTACAGCACAGTACTTTCTTCATCACGGCAATAAGCGTTTAACTAAGATATTTATACGCAAAGCATTTCACTTTTGTCTATCATGAGGTAAGTACATTGACTTCTGCAGAACTTAGCTTTCGGAGGACGATAACTACTACACTTCCACACAGATTATCTTACAACAAGACGCACAGTTTAGCGCTACAGTACACGTATTTGAGTGATTAATTTTGTACTTAAAACATTTATTTTTAAAGATATTTGAAGTACAATGATACAAGGTTTTCCGTGATACATTTCATTCCATTGCTGTAATCTGTAACACCTGAGGGTAAAATTACATTAATCCTCAGGGGGGTAGACGCCTACTTTGTGTACCATGTGTTTGGCAAGCACAAGGAGCCCTAGCTAATTTGGTACTTGCTTATACAACTTTACACATTGGTACCATATTTCTCTAACACACAATTTACACAGCTATCTGATCATTTAACTGAGAGATAAACATTTTTTTTAATACGTCACTGACACATGTTTACGTAATTACAGAGTTAGATTACTTCACACTTACGAAATTGTATTTTGTCTGTACTTTGTGAACTGTTCATGCTTATTCAGAACCATCGTGATACTATGAGAGCGTTGAATGATGTATTTGGTAAGGGAGCATGATTTTAAAGTACGTTTGAGGTAGATGACACTATTGAAATGAACAGAGAATTTTTTTTAGGTTTGACATTATTGCAGAAAGCTACGACGTTTTTGAGATTTGCTGAGGTGTTATGATGTTATTCTTACGATGACGATGTGTATTATGCTGTTGAGGTATGTTTATGATCAATTAAATGATGCTATATGAGGATTCTGATTATGCTATGTATTTATTATGATGAAATATTGAAGACGTCTTGATGAATATGTATATGTGTAATAAGGTAACGAATAAGGAGTAGTGGTTAGGGACTCTGACTTGTGAAAAAGGATGATGGAAACCAAGAATCGTACTTTAAAGAGTTATGAAATGTGTGTAAATGCGTGAATGTATCACAATGCCAACGAAAATTTTTGGACACTATTATATCTAAAATATTTTGTTTCTACACATTTGTAACGCAAATTCTCGACCTGTGAAATTGTATATGAGACTGACACTGTAGTGCAAATTGGTGTTGTAAATATTTCAGTAAAAAAGTTAAGTGACCTTCACGTAATGCGTCATGGGCACGACGCATTACGTGGGCAGCTGCGCGACAGTCGCCTGGAAAAAAGCCATTAGAGTGCACCTTTCACAGGTACAGCTGGAAAAAAAAGAGGCCATTATCCTCGCTATTGACATTCCTTTGTAGAAAGCATCGCAAATACGACACGCTCAAACTTGAATACATATGATTACACTGTGGAGCTCTTAATTTATGATATTTACTAAAATGCCTAATGAAATGATGAGAAACATTTTACATCTATTGTCTTTCTAGCTGAGAGATTGCTCATTTTGTTTAATATATGGTTTCCAGCTGTGTTCCAACGTTGGTTTTACAAAATAAACTTAAATGCACTTTCTGTCAACAGATCTATTAAATAATTATTTTCTGATCCAAATTCTTCGAAAAAGAAGCTCTTGGAATGGAAAGAACAATAAGAAGGGACTAATAACACTAACTGCATATATAATTTTCCTTTCAAGTACTTGGTAATTTTTTGTAGATTTAGTTTTTGTGGTGCACCACTTTAATTACATAGACATTAAGATGTGAATAGACATTTCCCTTATCTGCATTGTTGTCTTTAGTATACTATTTTTTGTGCTAGAGCTTTGTCATGTTTAGGTATAAGTTATTGCATTTGCTGCTGCTGTGTGCCAGGCATAGTGCAACTAAATTTTACTTTGTATTACTCTATTAAGCTAGTTTTACTACTGATTTATTTTTCTTGTTGCTGCACATTGGCTCATATTAGTTGTAATGTTGCATTTTATCTGTTGATTTAGATTTATTGCTGCTTGCATTGCAAATTGGCATTTTTTGTCATTGCTGTTTGTGTTAATTGTTTTGTGCTGCTGCATTGCCTCATTCCTTAGTTTAGCATCTGAGCTCTGTAGATTTAAGTTAGCTTAAGATGGGGTAGGCTATATAAGAGAACGAGTTGTGATGAATTGGAAGAAATGCATTGAGAAGCTATAAGAAGATGGTTTGGCCAAAAAGTATTTTGAAAGAAGATATGAACAAAAAAGTAGTGTTTACGGACAACAAGTTTAGGTAGGTTTTTCTTGGAAATAAAAGATGAGGTAAGATAATGGTGGTTCATGGTGTGGCTTCCAGTAGTCATGTCCTAGTTCATGAACCACGGGCAACGTATGAGTGGCCAAGTAAGTGGTCCCGACAGTCGGGACACCAGTTACTTTGGAATAAGGCTGGGCATCTCGGACATATTCTGAGTCGTGGTCACCTTTGTGCTCATACGGCAAAGACTACCAAATCCACCGGTTAGTCCCTCAGCCATTAGGGGTAAAACCCAATGGGACTCGTAGCAAGTAAGGCTAGCAACTTGCTTCCCTGATACTTTAAATATGATGCTGGCAACAATCAGAGCAAAATGCCTTGGAACTTTGGAGGTGACGGAGTCCCACCTCTAACTGACAAACCAGGGACTCCTAAGATATGACTTGGCAAACAAATGGTAATGAGATGGGGAGCTATTAATATCAATGGGGGCTACTCTCGGAAGAAGGTAGAGCTGGCAGAGGCTGCAAGTAAGATGGGGCTGGACGTTTTAGCTGTTAGTGACATTCGGATAAGGGGTGAGAAAGAAGAGGAAGTGGGAGAATACAAGGTCTACCTGTCAGGAGTCAAAGCAGGAATAGCACAATGGGGTGTAGGGCTTTACATCAGGAAAGAAATGGAACCCAGCGTAGTTGCAATAAGGTATGTAAACGAACGACTGATGTGGATAGATTTGACAGTGTCTAGCAAGAAAATTAGGATTGTGTCAGTATATTCGCATTGTGAAGGGACACATCAAGATAAGATGGATAGTTTTTATGAGGCACTCAGTGATGTAGTTGTTAGAGCAAAGGACAAGGACAGTGTTCTGCTCATGGGTGATTTTAACGCCAGGATTGGAAATCGAACAGAAGGGTATGAAAAGGTTATGGGTAAATTTGGAGAGGATATGGAGGCCAACAGGAACGGGAAACAACTCTTGGATTTCTGTGCCAGTATGGGCTTAGTAGTCACATACTCCTTTTTTAAACATAAGAACATTCACCGGTATACTTGGGAAGGCAGGGGAACCAGATCTGTCATTGACTATATAATAACAGATCAGGAATTCAGGAAGGCTGTGAGGGACACACGTGTATTCAGGGGATTTTTTGATGACACTGATCATTATTTAATCTGCAGTAAAATTGGGATTGTGAGGCCGAAAGTGCAGGAGGTCAGGTCCATATGTAGGAGGATAAGAGTGGAGAAACTTCAGGATAAGGAAATCAGCCACAAGTACATAACAACGATCTCAGATAGGTAACAGTTAGTTGAATGTAGTCAATTACAATCATTGGAAAAGGAATAGACAAGGTACAGGGACACAGTACTAGAAGTGGCTAAAGAATGTCTTGGAACAGTAGTGTGTAAAAGTAGGATGAAGCAAACAGCTTGGTGGAATGATACAGTCAAGGCAGCCTGTAAAAGGAAAAAGAAGGCGTATCAAAAATGGCTACATACCAGAACCCAGGTAGACAGAGAAAGTTATGTTGAAGAAAGAAACAAAGCCAAACAGATAAATGCAGCATCCAAGAAGAAATCGTGGGAAGACTTTGGAAACAGGTTGGAGACTATGGGTCAAGCTGCTGGAAAACCATTCTGGAGTGCAATTAGCAGTCTTCGAATGGGAGGTATGAATGAAATGACAAGTATTTTGGACAGGTCAGGAAAACTGCTGGTGAATCCTGTGGATGCCTTGGGCAGATGGAGGGAATATTTTGAAGAGTTGCTCAATGTAGGTGAAAATGCGATCAATAATGTTTCAGATTTCGAGGTAGAAAGGGATAGGAATGATGATGGAAGCAGGATCACATTTGAGGAAGTGGAAAAAATGGTCAATAGATTGCAGTGCAATAAAGCGGCTGGGGTGGATGAAATTAGGTCGGAACTCATCAAATATAGTGGAATGTCAGGTCTTAAATGGCTACACAGGTTAATTGAAATGTCCTGGGAGTCGGGACAGGTTCCATCAGACTGGACAAAAGCAGTTATCACACCAATCTTTAAACATGGAAACAGAAAAGATTGTAACAACTGCAGAGGTATCTCTTTAATTAGCGTTGTGGGTAAAATCTTCTCAGGTATTGTTGAAAGGGAAGTGCGAGTATTAGTTGAGGACCAATTGGATGAAAATCAGTGTGGGTTTAGGCCTCTTAGAGGTTGTCAGGAGCAGATCTTTAGCTTACGGCAAATAATGGAGAAGTGTTATGAGTGGAACAGGGAATTGTATCTATGCTTTATAGATCTAGAAAAGGCATATGACCGGGTTCCTAGGAGGAAGTTATTGTCTGTTCTACAAGATTATGGAATAGGAGGCAAATTTTGCAAGCAATTAAAGGTCTTTACATGGATAGTCAGGCAGTAGTTGGAGTTGACAGTAAATTGAGTTCATGGTTCAGAGTAGTTTCAGGGGTAAGACAAGGCTGCAACCTGTCTCCACTGTTGTTCATATTATCTATGGATCATATGTTGAAAACAATAGACTGGCTGGGTGAAATTAAGATATGTGAACACAAAATAAGCAGTCTTGCATATGCGGATGACTTAGTTGTGATGGCAGTTTCGATTGAAAGTTTGCAAAGTAATATTTCAGAGCTAGATCAGAAATGTAAGGACTACGCTATGAATATTAGCATCTCTAAAACGAAAGTAATGTCAGTGGGAAAGAAATATAAACGGATTGAGTGCCAAATAGGAGGAACAAAGTTAGAACAGGTGGACGGTTTCAAGTACTTAGGATGCATATTCTCACAGGATGGCAACATAGTGAAAGAACTGGAAGCGAGGTGTAGCAAAGCTAATGCAGTGAGCGCTCAGCTACGATCTACTCTCTTCTGCAAGAAGGACGTCAGTACCAAGACTAAGTTATCTGTGCACCGTTCAATCTTTCGACCAACTTCGTTGTATGGGAGCGAAAGCTGGGTGGATTCAGGTTACCTTATCAACAAGGTTGAGGTTACGGATATGAAAGTAGCTAGGATGATTGCAGGTACTAGTAGATGGGAACAATGGAAGGAGGGTGTCCACAATGAGGAAATCAAAGAAAAACTGGGAATGAACTCCATATATGTAGCAGTCAGGGCGAATAGGCTTAGATGGTGGGGTCATGTTACACGCATGGGAGAAGCAAGGTTACTCAAGAGACTCATGGATTCAGCAGTAGAGGGTAGGAGGAGTCGGGGCAGACCGAGGAGAAGGTACCTGGATTCGGTTAAGCATGATTTTGAAGTAATAGGTTTAACATCAGAAGAGGCACCAATGTTAGCACTGAATAGGGGATCATGGAGGAACTGTATAAGGGAGGCTATGCTCCTGACTGAACGCTGAAAGGCATAATCAGTCTTAAATGATGATGATGATAATGATGATAATGATGATGATGATTATGATGATGATGATGATGGTAAGATAATGAAAATAAATAATAAGGTAAGAAATATGTGAACATATACACACAGAAAGCATGCTTGGATAGGATTTTTTTGGTGGAAACAAATGTTGAAATAAGACGAAAGATCGATGTAATGAAGTTTTGGGATGGACTGCAGTAACAAATGTCACACTGAAAACAAACCCTGTCCTGTATTTTTGTGTTATTACACTATGTATATTTGTGTTTTTCCTGTCTTTATGTGTTTATCTGATACGATTTATGTTGTAGAATTTTTCTAATACTCAGCTACATTCACTATTAGTAGGAATACTGTTATCCTCAAATATAATTTGCATTAATAATATGTTATTTGCTTTGTAAAGATGTTTAGACATTATTTATTCTGTTTTGTTTCAATGTTCATGTGTGAAGTTGATGTTTCAAAAAGTAATTCTGATCTTTTATGTATGTACTTATTTCATAATTCCTGTAACACTGATGTATATGTTACTTCGATTCTTTTGTAAAGCCCGTATTACCACAAATGTTATCTGTATTGTTATTTTCTTTAAGAATGTATTTTGTACCTTTGTAATTGTATTCGTATGTTATGAAATTGTAATTGACACCAGTTCATCATATTATTAACTTGTAAGTTCCATTTCACTGCACACGTTTCTGTTGGTCATAGTATATGAACAATATGCGAGAAGTAGGGACTGTTAGTGTTTGCAGGTGTGTTAATAATTCAGCAAGGGACTGGATAACAGCATTGCTGGTTCTAAGGACAATTCCAAAAACTTTGTGAGTGCACAAGCGGTGGTTTATGGACTTGCTATATTCTCTGCAAGACTCTTCGATGGTGATTGTGCACCTGCACAGTCGCAACAGATGGCTGCTGTCCATCTCTACAAGGACTACAGTGGGTCTGCACCTTTGATGACCCACCAATACCATTATTTCTACAAGGACTGAAGTGGGTTTGCACCTTTGATGACCCCCCAGTACTATTATTTCTACGAGGACTGAAGTGGGTCTGCACCTCTGGTGGCCCACCAATACCATACTCTCTACCAGGACTACAGTGGGTCTGCTCTGTGATGACCTACCTACCAATATTCTTCAAAACTTCGACTGACTCTGCTGTGGGTTTGCTCTGTTGTGGCCCATTACCTGTCTGCATCTCAAGAGTCAGCACCGTCTTTCTGTTGGAAGGACAACACTACTTCTTCAAGACGGCATGGAAATCCACTACTTCTGTGGGCATTTTCTTTTACTGCTCAGACTTTGAGAAAAACACTGCAATTCTACTGTGATGAATGATCAGGACTGTCTTTATGGACTGTGAGAAAATTTTAGTATTTGACCAACATTGTATCAATAAGTGTGTGCATTTTATATCTTTGTTATTGTAATTATGAAAAATTTTATCAAATCATTATTGGCCACTGACCAAAACAACTTGTAAAATTTTTTGTTGGGAGCATGGGGGCTATGTAAGTAGGCTGTTTATGTTTTCTTATTGGCAACGTTACGTAGCGCTCTGTATGAAAATCACTGGCTGTGCTGTGTGCAGTCTGTGGTTAGTTGGCATTGTTGTCTGCCACTGTAGTGTTGGGCAGCTGGATGTTAACAGCGCGTAGAGCTGTGCAGTTGGAGGTGTGCCGCCAGCAGTGGTGGATGTGGGGAGAGAAATGGCGGAGTTTTGAAATTTGTAAGACTAGATGTGATGAACTGCTATAGATATTATGACTATTAAGGTAAATACATCGTTTGTTTTCTATTAAAATCTTTCATTTGCTAACTATGCCTATCGGTAGTTAGTGCCTTCCGTAGTTTGAATCTTTTATTTAGCTGGCAGTAGTGGCGCTCGGTGTATTGCAGTAGTTCGAGTAACAAAGATTTTTGTGAGGTGATTTGTGAAACGTATAGGTTAATTTAGTCAGGGCCACTCTCTTGTAGCGATTACTGGAAGTCAGACTGCGTTGCGCTAAAAAAATATTGAGTGTCAGTTTAAGCATAGTCATGTATAATTTTTCTAAGGGGACGTTTCAGTACTAGTAGACTTCTCTTGGTCAGAAATGCCCTTTCTGCCACCAATAGTGTGCTTCTGATGTCCTTCTTGCTCCGTCCGTCATTTTCATGCATAGGTAGTAGAATTCCTTAAACTCATCTACTTCATGACCATCAATCCTGTCGTCAAATTTCTCGCTGTTCTCAGTTCTGCTACTTCTTCTTCCTTTCGTCTTTCTTCGATCTACTCTCAATGGATGTTATCTACCCCTTCTGCCTTATTTGATAGTAAGTCCTCCAAAGCTCTCTTAAATTCTGGTTCTTACACTGTTTCTTCTTCCATCACATCAGACAAATCTTTGCCTTCATAGAGGCTTTCAATGTACTCTTTCCACCCATACGCTCTTAGCTCTGCATTTGACAGTGGAGTTCCCTTTTCACTCTTAATGTTACCACCCCTTCTTATAATTTCACAGCAGCATGTTTTAACTTTACTACATGCTGAGGCAGTTCATCTGTCAATCATTTATTTTTCGATATCTTCTCATTTTTCATGTAACCCTTTCGTCTTATCTTCCCTACACTCTTTATTTCATTCCTCTCTATTCCTGAATTTCCCTGAACTGTTTTCTACTTTCTTCTTTCATAGAACAACTGAAGCATTTCTTCCGTTACCCAGTTACCTTCTTTCTACCTATGTTTTTCTTTCCAGCTTCTGTGACTGCCATTTTCAGAGATGTCGATTCCTCTTTAACTGTGCTGCCTACTAAGCTATTCCTGATTGTTGTATCCATAGAACTTTAAGCGTATTTCGCGATTCCTTAGTACTGCTGTATCCCTCTTCCTTGTGTATTGATCTTCCGTGACTAAAATCTTAAACTTTACCCTATCCTTCATCAGTACTACGTTGTGACCTGCGCCTAATCTGGTTCTGGGTACGCCTTGCAATCAGGTATCTGATTTGGGAATCTCTGCCTGACCATGATGTAACCTAACTGAAATCTTCCCGTACTACCCGACCTTTTATAGATATACCTCCTTCTCTTGCGATTCTTGAAAAGAGTATTAGCTATTAATAGCTGAAATTTATCACAGAAATCAGTTAGTATTTCTCTTGTCTTATTCCTTGTCCCAAGCTCACTATCTCCTGTAACCTATTCTTCTACTCTTTCCCTTACCACTGCATTCCAGTCACCCATGACCATTAGAATTTCATCTCCCCTTACGCACTGTATTACCCATTCTATAGCCTCATATTTTTGCTACCTTTTCTTCTTCAGCTTGCGACGTCGGAATGTGTACGAGAACCGCCGTTGTCGGTGTTCGTTTGTTGTCGATTCTGTTAAGAACAATGCTATCATTGAACCATCACAGTAACATACTCTCTCTGCCCTGCCTTCCAAATCATAACGAATCCTACACCCGTTATACCATTTTCTGCTGCGGTTGACGTTACCCTATACTCATCTAACGAGAAACTCTTGTATTCTTCTCATTTCTCATGAATTACCCCTACTATGTCTAGATTGAGACTGCGCATTCCCATTTTCAGGTTTTCTAGCTTCTCTACTACGTTCGAGTTACTGACATTCCACTCCCTGACTCGTAGAACGTTATCCTTTCGTTGATTATTCAATATTTTCTCATGGTCACCTCCCGCTTGGCAGTTCCTCCTGGAGATTCGGGTGGGGGCACTGTTCTGGAATCATTTGACAATGGAGAGATCATCGTGACACTTTTCCAATCAGGGGCGACATGTCCTGTGGATACACGTTATGTGCCTTTAATGCAGTGATTTCCATTGCTCTCTGCATCCTCATGCCGTTGATGACTGCTAAATCTTCCGCTGTTAGGTGAAGTATCACACCCCAAGAACAAGAAAGTGCCCTGAACCTCTGTCACCATCTCTGCCGGCTTTGATACAGGCGTTGGCAGAATGACATTCTCATACCAGAAGTTTTCGACCGCCAGTGCTGATTGTTAATCGAAATTTAAGCGGTGGGTGGTTTAGAACCCGGGACCAAGGACGTTTCGTTTACTAATCAAAGACGCTATCCCCAGACTACGAGTCTTGCTGTCAGATGAAATGTCGCTTCGAACATTTATTCGCGGGTGTCTGGCCGTTTGTCGGGCGAGAGCCAGATTGGTATCTCATCGTTGTCCACGGCGTCATAGGCCTGGAATCGCATTGGCTAGTAGAACTATCTTCAGTGGTGAGTGTCACTTCCAAGTGAGCTCCGATGAGCAGCGAAGACGTTGGACGGCGTTCAGGTACCAACCTGGCTGTCGACGGCAATATGGCACAGCTAGGAGTGATGGTCTGGTGTGCCATTTCATTAAGTAGCAAGACACCTTCGGTTGTCATCATTATGGCACCCTTACTTTCCCTTCAAGGTAAAGCAAAATGGAAATTTGTGGTAAGGTCTTATGGGGCTAAACCCTAAGGTCTTCGGTCCCTAAGCTTACACATGACTTAATCTAACTAAACTAACTTACGCTAAGGACGACATACACAGCCATGCCCGAGGAAGGACTCGAACCTCCGACGGGGGGGAACTGCGAGGTCAGTGACAAGACGCCTCAGACCGAGACGCTACCCCGCCGCATCTATGGTAAAGCACCCTGGGCTTAAATTTAAGCAAGATAATGCTCACTCGCATTTGGTGAGAGTTTTTATTGCTTTTCTTTGTGCTATCCAGACCCCGCATTGCCCATCAAGGTCGCCGGTTCTCTCCCCAATTGAGAAAGTTTGGAGCGTTATGGGCAGGGCCATCCAACGAGTTCGAGATTTCGACGATTGAACAGAACCGTGCAGAATACGGCATTATGTTGCTCAGGAGAACATTTAAAAACTCTCTCAATCAATACCAAGCCGAATAACTGCTTTCAAAATGGCGAGAGGTAGACAAATACATCAGTAACTTGGGCAATTTGCGGAGCTCTCTCTCTTCAATATGTCATACAATTGTTTTAAAATTGTACTCATTACTTCGTCTGCGCATGTACTTCACATCTACCGATTTCTGTCCCATTCGGATTATTCCCTCATGATGCATCGTTTTTTTTGTTTTTTTTTTGTTTTTTTGTTTTTTTATTTTTGTCTTGGAGTGAATGTGTACAAACATATGTGAACTATGTTATTTGTATGTGGAATATATGTGACCAATGTGTATATGGGAAAAGTAATGGGCAACAAGCTTTTTGTAAGCCTTGGGATTAATTTGGTCCAAACTTGGTACACATATTTCTTGGAAAGAAATACTATGGAGGTAAGAAACAGAAACCTCCAATCGCAGTAGGCGTGATAACGTAGAGAGAGAGAAGGGGAGGGGAAAAGAACGACAGGTAGTGTGGGGAATGGAGGACTTGGATACGTATATGGGGAAGGAGGAGGTGGGCAGAGAGAGAGAGTGAAGATGGAAATAGTGATTGGGAAGAGGAGGAGGTAGACAGATGGTGGAGAAGGGGAGATTGACAGAGAAAGGGAAGGGGAAGTACGGGCAGACGGAGGTGAGAGGTGTAGATAGACCACGAAAGGCGTGGGGGTTGGGTTGAAGAGATGGACAGAGAAAAGGGAGGATGGTCTTAGAGGTAGTAAGGAGGAAATTGACAGAGAAAGAGCAGATGGAGAGAGAGAGAGAGAGAGAGAGAGAGAGAGAAGGGAGGAGGAGATTAAAAGAGAGAAGAAGATGGACAGAAAGATAGGAGGAGATGGACAGAGACAGGAGGAACAGGGTGTGTTTGGTCAGTGAAATGGGGGAGGGCATATGGTCAGAAGGCAGAGAGTAACAGTTGTACAGGGAGAGGGAAGGGGGAGATTGACAGGAAGGGGCAGATGGACTAATAGAATTGGAACAAATAGACACATGGGCAGTGCCAGGTACTGAGCTATATCTACGAATTTATGCAATGTGTAACGCACGAAAGCTATTTGGAGAGTTTATTAATTCTTTGATTTCTGAGTTTTAGCTAATATTCTATGTATTTTCAACACCAGTGACACAACATGTGGACGGTTTCCCCTGGATTGAAAATGGAAAGTTATGTTGGTTGCCAGTAGCTTCTATTTCAAACTGTCGGTAATTTATAGTTCATTTTTAATTACATTTCTTCTTAACTGAATTTGACTAAGTGAATATCAGTGAGTAGTACGTTAATGACGTAAAAATGAACCATTAAATACAGCAGTGTTTTATCGATTGCAGCACTTTTAAATATGAAGTGAATATTTGTTCCTAGGTACATAGCCATATGTCACATTTGGAAAAACCAAACATTTTCGTAACGCTATTTGGAAGTTCAGAATGAAATGGCTGTTATCATTTCCAAGTGGAGTAAGAAGATATATTAAACTTGTATTACAGGTCCGCTAGATGGAAAAATCCTGAAAGTGTTCCGTGGTACAATGGTAGATAGTGGGAATTATGTTTCATGCTGCATAACAGTTTCTGCAGCTAAGATCGCGTGTTTGTAGAATTTTTATTTCCTCAATAACCGGTTTCGACAGAGTCGAGCGGTCCTTTTCGGATCTTCTTCAACATGCGATCGTGGCTGCAAAAAGTCTTAATTATTACCAATTATCAGATCGCGCCCAACAACATGTGGAACTTGAATTTTGTTTCATATAAAAGTTGGTGTTGCATTTATTCTAGCTTTCTTCTATGCTTTTATCTGTGATTTATTGTTCATATTTATGGTAATCTGTTAGCAAGGTCGACATAGAGCCAGCGTTGAATTAGATGAAGTAGTGTCCTGATGCATCGCTCTGCAGGTGGGATTTGCCAGACAGTTTGACGGGACGTGGCGACCACCAAATTGCGTCGTCTGGCGTCGGCTGCGGCGTTTAATTAGTTTACCTCCGGACGACAGGTTGGCCGCCGTGATTAACGGCTAACGCCGTCTGGCTGGACAGAACACCCTCCCTCCCTAGCTGCCATTGCCTACGCTCTTGTCTCGCGACCAGAGGGCTGTGGGTTCCAGTCCTGATGTCGGCAAAACAACGCATCGCTTCACTGCCAGCAGAGACATCGAGACGTAACCGCTCTCACAACCGACAAGGCAATGGAAAATCTTCGAGTCAAATTCTACCGACAGCTGAAATGCAAGGTACAGCATACTTTTTATTGTATTTCACATACAGCGTTCTCTCCGTCCCTTCAAAAATTACAGTACGGTGATAGTGACCCATCGTACTCCTTGCTGCGTGATGTTATTTGTGTGATTTTACCCACACGGTACCAACAGGATAAAATAACTAAAAATAACTAAGAGACTGAAGAGCATTTCTACTTTCTCTTCGGAAAGACGATTCTTGACGTTTCCAAGGCAGGTTCTCGCTAGATGAATGACGTACAACTATCGTAGAGTATTTCAGATCGGATTTTCAACATCTCTTTTACACTCTCCCACTAGTGAAACACGTCTTTGTCCATTGTCAGAACCCTTTTCTTTGTATATTCTCAGTGTTTCCTATTGGTCCAACAAGATAAGATTCGCATTCACTGGAGCAGTATTCAAGTATGACTCATACTATGAAACTATTTGTTCTGTAACTAAACTGCAGTTTCACATGATCGATGCCACGAATCGCAGTCAGTCATTTGTCTTCGTTACAACTAAGTCTATCAGTTTCTTCCGTTCCGTATGTCCACAAATTATTTCTGAGAAATATTTGTATGACATTGTCCTCTCTACGTATAAATTATTTTTCTTGTTCTTTAAGCATACCACAATTTTGCGTTTCGTAATGTGCATTTCTTTACGTTAACTGCCAGTTGTCAGACTCTCTACCAGACGGGTATTTTGCCGAGCTCCAACTGCAGTTTTTGGAGGGTATAAGTTCGTCATAGGTGACTGCAGATCCGTGAAAAGCCTCAGACAGTAGCTATTATTATCGGTCAAGTCATTAACGTGTAACGTGGCTATAGTGGTACGTTTACAGTCCTCTGACGCACACCAGATATTATTTGAATGTTTGTACATGTCATCTTGAATAACGTGCTGAATTCTCCCTGTTGCGGAACTTTCTATCAAGTCACAAACCAGTTTAATTACTCCTCAGGAACACTTTTGTTTGGGTGTCTGTGTGGTATATAATACAAAGCTTTCGTGAAGTCTTGAAATGCTGAATTTACTTGGCTTCCTTTATTCATGGCCCTAAGAACATTACGTGTGAAGAGTGTGAGTAGAGTTTCGTCTCATCGATATTTATGGAACACACTCTGACATCATTGGAGGTGGTCATTTTGTTCTACGTTCGTCATGAAATTTGAACGCAGGACGTTAGTTTCCCTCCCTCCACGGGACAAAAATAGAGAGATCCCACCCAAGGATAAGTGGATGAATATGTCAACGATGGTTTACAGAAACCGTGTACCAGCAGAAGAGGCATCCCTCGAGTCAGGGATAATATAATTGTCAGCAGATCTGAAGGCTGTGGAGAGTCAATCCCTCCATTGTGCTTCCTAGACATGGTCTGGTGCTGTATTCCATGGAGCTATATAACACTCGAAATCTTCACGGCACGGCAAAAACAGTCGGATGGATCAATGGGCAAACGACCTAACGCGAAACTAAGGATAAACAACTTGGGATTCTGGATTGATGAAAAAGAGGAACTTGGAATGTAAGAGGCGTGGTAATAAACAATATGAACTGAACAAAACAATGAAAAAAGCCAGAATTGATGTAGTAGTCTTACATAAACAAAAAAAAATGCATGCAGCGAAACTAGATTACGTGATGAATCACAGCAGTGTGATTCTTGAGTTTCTCCCGGCGTATTTGATAATCAAAATATCCACGGGTATGCTGCCGGTCTATAGTGTCCAACGGGCACAATATTTCGGCGATCAAACATGTCGCCATCATCAGGTGAACTGACGGACTGAGCTCCTGTGAACGTGCCGGCACGGAGATCCGTACGCTATGGCTGCTCAGAGGGAACTGGGTTCGGTCGTGGCGGCGGCCCCAACATCAAATTCACTATGGAGACTGAAACGGAGGGTAAATTACCTTTCCTTGACGTCTTGGTCAAGAGAAGGGGTGACGGCACCCTAGGTCATGGGGTGTATCGGAAGGCTACGCACACTGATCTGTATTTGCATGCAGACAGCTGCCACCACCCTTCACAGAGGAATGGGGTACTTAAAACTCTAGTACATAGGGCGCGCACTATCTCCGACGCAGAGAGTCTACCCCAGGAATTGGAACATCTGAGAACTGTATTTCGAAAAAATGGGTACTCAGAGTGGCAGATTCAACGTGCTCTCCGCCCAACCACTGCAGCACAACCTGTTGAGATGGATGAAGTCACGAGGGAGTAGGTAGGCACTGCATTTATTCCATACACAGGCGCACTCTCGGGGAAAATCGCCCACATTCTGAAGAAACACCGGGTCGGAACTGTGTTTTGTCCTCCAAATAAAACTCGTGCACTAGTGGGGAGCGCCAAAGATGACCTCGGTTTGAGGAAGGCCGGCGTGTACCAGATTCCGTGTCAATGTGGCAAGTCGTATATTGGTCAGACGATGCGTACCGTCGAGGATCGATGCCGTGAACACCAGAGGCACACTCGACTGATGTATCCGAGCAAGTCGGCGGTCGCTGAACATTGTTTGTCGGAAAATCACGCCATGGAGTATGACCGCACGAGGATTCTGGTACAGACGTCGAGATACTGGGACAGCGTTGTTAGAGAGGCCATCGAAATTCGCACCAATGACGACCTCATAAACCGGGACTGTGGCTATAATCTTAGCAAGGCTTGGGAACCAGCGATCGGGTTAATCAAGAGTAAATCGAGCAGACGTATAGTTGTGACGACCACGGCGGACAGAGCCATCACACCGACGTCATCTCAGACGCCGTCGCAATCTGTTCCACCGCGCGACCGTGGCGCTGGGCGCGGACGGCGGAGGGAGCGCGCCGCGGGCGGAGGGTATTTAAATCGGCCGCCGCCACGACCGAACCCAGTTCCCTCTGAGCAGCCATAGCGTACGGATCTCCGTGCCGGCACGTTCACAGGAGCTCAGTCAGTCAGTTCACCTGATGATGGCGACATGTTTGATCGCCGAAATATTGTGCCCGTTGGACACTATAGACCGGCAGCATACCCGTGGATATTTTGATAATCACAGCAGTGTTCATCAAAATAGAAGATCCTGCTTGGCGTAACAATTTTACTAAATAATAAATGGAAAAATGAGATAATATATAATAGCCGTTTAAACGAAAGTAATGATCAATGGTACGAGGAAGCAGAGAGTAATGAAAACCATTGCATTAAAGACACACAAGACTTTTTGCCCGTAACTGAAAGTGTGTCGTAATTATCTGTCCATTCGAAAAAGATTCCGGAGTAGTCCACCACTCAGATCTCCGGGAGGGGACTGCCAAGAGGGAGGTGGCCATGAGAAAAGGACGGAATCACTGACGAAGGGGCATCGTTCTACGAGTCGGGGCATAGAATGTCAGAGGTTATAATTTGGTAAGGAAGCTAGAAAATATGAACAGGAAACACAGAAGCTAAATCTATATACAGTAAGAGGGTCAGTGAAATGAAATACAAATAAGACAGTGATTTTTGACCAGACGAATATAGGGTAACATAAACAGCAGGAGAAAATGGTATAACGGGAGTAGGGTTTGTTATGAATAGGTAGGTAGGTAGGTCAGAGAATGTGTTACTGTGAAAAGTTCATTGGTAGGTATGTTCTCATCACAATCTACAGCAAAGCAACACCGACAACAACAGTATCAGTATACGTGCCGACGTCGTAATCGGAAGATAAAGAGGCAGAGAAAGTATTTGAACGGGTAATTTAGAACGCGAAAGGAGATGATAATCTAGTAGTAACGGGGCACTGAAACTTGGGAGGAAATGAAAGAAAGAGTAACGGGAGAATATGGGATAGGTAATAGTTATCAGAGGGAAGAAAATCTAACCGCATTCTGAGTTAATTTCAGCTAGTCGTAGCTAATAGTCTGTCGAAGAACCACAGGAGAATAGTTACACTAGGAAATACGGGAAGATTCAAGTTTGATTACATTATGGTCAGGCCGAAATTCCGTAATAAGATGTTGGACTGTATGGCATACCCAGGTTCAAATATAGACTCAGATCACTACGTAGTAATGATAAAGGGTAGGCTGAAGTTGAAGAGCCTAGATAGGAGGAGTCAATGCACAAAGAAGTCGGATGTAGAAGTATTAAGGAATGAAGAGTTACGAATGAAGTTCTCTCAGGCGATAATGGGCAGATCACTAGGCATTTAAGCTGAAGAGGAATGATAAAAACAGCTATCACAGAAGCTCGAAAGAAAAACTTAGATACAACGACTGTAGCTGCAAGGAAACAATGGGTAACAGAAGACAAACTTCAGTTGATCGAAGAAATAAAGAATTACGAAAACTTTCAAGTAAATTAATGAATACAAAAACAAGTCACTTGGGAATGACATACAACAAGTGAAGAGAAGCTAAGTCGAAATGTGTACATGAAAAATGTGATGAAATCGAGGAAGAGAAAATTGTTGTAAGGTATGACCCACCACATGGATGTGTCAAACAACCTTCGTTGAAATTAAAACCCAAGCTGGTAACATTAAGAATGCAATCGTAATTCCACTGTTAAAGAAGAGCAGAGAGCGGATAGGTGAAAAGAGTGGACTGAAGGCATCTATGAAGGGGACGACTTGTCCTATGTCTTGATAGAAAAAGAAACAAGAGTCGACAGTGAAGGGATATTGGATATAGTGCTAGAATCATGATAAGGAACAACTTTGGACTACAGAATAAAGCGGTTGGTACCGATAACATTTTATCAGAATTTTTAAAATAGTTGGGGAATGTGGCAACAAAACGAGTATTCATTCTGATGTGTCGAACGCACGAGACTGGCGACTTTCGTGTAAACCTCATCCACACAGTTCTGAGAATTACCGCACAGTCTCCTTATCAGTTCCTGCGTCCATGTAGCTAACTAAAATAATATCCGGGAGAATAGAAAGAAACTGAGGATCAGTAAGATGAAGGAAAGGTAAAGACACCACATAGGCATTTCAGGCGTTGTGGCTGAAAAATGAAGCAAGACTGAAAAGAATAAAACACACTTTCGTAGAAATTGCAAACCTGGTGGAAGCGTTCTACAATGTCAAATGGTGGAAGTAGTTCGACATTTTAAGAAAAATGGCGTAAGCTGTAAGAAACGACCGCTAATATACAACTTGAAAAACAAAGAGAGCACAATAAGAGTGGTGTTCAAGACTGGAATTAAAATTCAAGCCGAAAGGATTTCGGTGATAAGATTGGCGGATGACACTGAAATCCTCAATGAAAGATAAGAAGAATTACATGATCTGCTGAATGGAATGAACGGCCTCATGAGTACAGTACTTGGATTGAGAGTAAATCGAAGAAAGATGAATCTAGCAGAAATGAGAACAGTGAGAAACCTAACATCAGAGCTGGTGATGAAAAAGTAGTTGAAGTTACGGAACTGTGTTACCTAGGCAGCAAAAAAGCCCATGATGGACGGAGAAAGGAGGACGTAAGAAGCCGACTAGCTCTAGCAGAAAGGGCATTCCTGGCCAAGGGAAGTCTACTATACTGGCCTCAGTTTGAGGAAGGAATTTTTGCGAATGTTTGTTGGAGCACAGAATTGTACGAAAGTGGAACATGAAATGTGGGAAAATCGGAACAGAAGCGAATCGAAGCATTTGAGATGTTGTGCTACAGATGAATGTTGAGAATTAGATGGAATGATATGTAAAATTTAGGATGTTCCCTGCAGAATCGGCGAGAAAAGGAATATGTATGAAACCTTGACATGAGAAAGGATCAGGCTGATAGGATATCCGTTGAGACATCAGGGCATAACTACCATGGTATGAAAGGGCGCTGCAGAGTGTAAAAATAGTAGAGAGAAACATATATGGAAATAATTGCAGCAAATAATACAGGACGTATGCTGCAATTGTTGCTCTGACACTGAAATATTGGCTCAGGAGAGAAATTCGTGGTAGGCTGCGACAAACCAATCAACAGCCTGAGGACAAGAAAGAAAGAGGAAGAACTGCCACATGCAAATTTAAAATAGAGGGAGGATACCTGTCGGTCTTAGGTGGAAGGAGAGACCAATTGTACGTTTTCCTGTAGAAAGAAGTTAAAAAAAAACAGATATCGTGTTAAAATATTTGAGGGTCTAAATGAAAGCTTTCGTAGCCGATCGGTGCTGGATATAGGTATCACTTTTGGGCAACACAAGATAATAATAAAGGACAATCACTTAGGGACTTTGTGATGTATGATCGAGTAAAAGTATGCCACTCATTTATCAGGAAATACTTTATACATAAATACACGTGGTCGGTTGGAGGCTTAGAATTCAAAATATAGTACATGACTGTAAATTCAGGACTGAGAAATCAAGAACATAATAAAGAGACTACAGTGAAAACGATATACACTCCTGGAAATTGAAATAAGAACACCGTGAATTCATTGTCCCAGGAAGGGGAAACTTTATTAACACATTCCTGGGGTCAGATGCATCACATGATCACACTGACAGAACCACAGGCACATATACACAGGCAACAGAGCATGCACAATGTCGGCACTAGTACAGTGTATATCCACCTTTCGCAGCAACGCAGGCTGCTATTCTCCCATGGAGATGATCGTAGAGATGCTGGATGTAGTCCTGTGGAACGGTTTGCCATGCCATTTCCACCTGGCGCCTCAGTTGGACCAGCGTTCGTGCTGGACGTGCAGACCGCGTGAGACGACGCTTCATCCAGTCCCAAACATGCTCAATGGGGGACAGATCCGGAGATCTTGCTGGCCAGGGTAGTTGACTTACACCTTCTAGAGCACGTTGGGTGGCACGGGATACATGCGGACGTGCACTGTCCTGTTGGAACAGCAAGTTCCCTTGCCAGTCTAGGAATGGTAAAACGATGGGTTCGATGACGGTTTGGATGTACCGTGCACTATTCAGTGTGCCCTCGACGATCACCAGTGGTGTACGGCCAGTGTAGGAGATCGCTCCCCACACCATGATGCCGGGTGTTGGCCCTGTGTGCCTCGGTCATATGCAGTCCTGATTGTGGTGCTCACCTGCACGGCGCCAAACACGCATACGACCATCATTGGCACCAAGGCAGAAGCGACTCTCATCGCTGAAGACGACACGTCTCCATTCGTCCCTCCATTCACGCCTGTCGCGACACCACTGGAGGCGGGCTGCACGATGTTGGGGCGTGAGCGGAAGACGGCCTAACGGTGTGCGGGACCGTAGCCCAGCTTCATGGAGACGGTTGCGAATGGTCCTCGCCGATACCCCAGGAGCAACAGTGTCCCTAATTTGCTGGGAAGTGGCAGTGCGGTCCCCTACGGCACTGCGTAGGATCCTATGGTCTTGGCGTGCATCCGTGCGTCGCTGCGGTCCGGTCCCAGGTAGACGGGCACGTGCACCTTCCGCCGACCACTGGCGACAACATCGATGTACTGTGGAGACCTCACGCCCCACGTGTTGAGCAATTCGGCGGTACGTCCACCCGGCCTCCCGCATATACGCCCTCGCTCAAAGTCCGTCAACTGCACATACGGTTCACGTCCACGCTGTCGCGGCATGCTACCAGTGTTAAAGACTGCGATGGAGCTCCGTATGCTACGGCAAACTGGCTGACACTGACGGCGGCGGTGCACAAATGCTGCGCAGCTAGCGCCATTCGACGGCCAACACCGCGGTTCCTGGTGTGTCCGCTGTGCCGTGCGTGTGATCATTGCTTCTACAGCCCTCTCGCAGTGTCCGGAGCAAGTATGGTGGGTCTGACACACCGGTGTCAATGTGTTCTTTTTTCTATTTCCAGGAGTGTATATATTCAGATAAATTCCTCGTAGAACGAACAACAACACTGAAAACTAAACGGAAGAAATTTGGTGAAAAGGATCCCACTTCCTCAGATGATGTAGTCGAAGTATACTTATTACAGGACGAAAGTATCAGATAACTTTACTAATATAGACTTCAGTAGTATCTATTAAGAACTCCGATACATGATGATATATGGAGTGAGTGGGATAATATGGAGCAGCACTCGAAGCAGTCGGAAGCAGGGCTTGAGGATATGGAACTCTGGGAAAGAGGTGGCCGTGAAAGAAAAACTGAAGTCATATGAGCTTCTGCTGCAAAACTGAAAACAAGAAGCAAAGCAGCAGTACATAAATAAGCGAAATCACGCTAATCAAGTAATAGGAAAATCAAATCAAAACTCTTGTGATATATTTATTACAAACACTAAACATGATATACTTGGAACGCATACTTTTTAATATGAAATACTGAAAACTTAAATCAATCGGAAGGGACCACACTAGAGTTAATGTAGTCAATAAACATCAAAGGATAAAACACAACAAATAATTGTGGTATAATCGAACTACTGCATCAAATAACAATACATTAAGTCAATTGATTCAATAACATTACACGACATCCAACAAGTTTTAAAAAGCCTAAAATATCATAAAACGGGCAGGTCAGACGGAATAATTATGTAACTTACTAAGTACGGAGGAACGACGTGTAAATTACATCTTTTACACTTTCAGTGAATGCTGGCGAAGATTTGAAGTCCCAGTTGATGAAGGCTGCAGAGGTAATTTTCATTTTTAAAAGTGGATTAAGAAATATATGTGACAGTTATACAGCTACGACTCTTTTTAATGCTGTTTATAAAATAGACTCAAAAACGTCTGACTCGCTTGAGAGCAACATAAGATATTTTCCTTGGGGAAGAAGAAAAGGAATTAAGAAGCATATTTTAAACATTAAAAGAACTTTTAGAATACGACGCGAAATCAGTACAGCAACACGTATTGGTTTTATTTCCTTCCAGAAACGTTTTCATTCGATCATTAGAGACAGATAGCGGACAATTACGGAAGAAAGGGAAGATGCCATATAACTTATATTGAAAATCAAGGACTTCTATCGAACTTGGAAAATAATCATAAACAGAAGCAGCTCGAAGGCAGAAGAGATAAACAGTAAACCAAGGAGTCAGGCAAGGGTGTAACTTGTAACCAACATCTATATCAAGTACTTGATGTGAAAACAGATGAATGAAGTACATGAAGGTATACAACGAAAGAGAAAGTATTATCAGAACGCTATGCTATATGTAGACGATCTACTTTAATAAAGAATAACGTAGCAAAATGACAACATTCGTTTTGTAGAATATATGAACTACTAATATCTACCACTAAAACTAAGAACATGTCCCAGTACGGGACACACCCAAACAGTCAAAAATTGTTATTGAAGACAAGATGTTGAAACAAGTCTCCGGTTTTAGATATTAGAGTGAGCTATCAATTTAAATAACGAAAATGATGTAGAGAATGAAATCAACAAATTTGAAAGAAATCCTTAGGGAACAGGATGAGGAAACTCACAAAACAAAGTTCGACGGAACAATGGGCGTGTCTTTCTTGCTCTATGGTAGCGAATCTTGGATAGAAAAAGTGGAAGACGAAATCAGCATCCAACCGGCTAAAATTAAATTTTTTAGACTGGTCAAAGGTTGCTCAATGAACAATGTTTCAAGGAAAGGGAACACGAAAAGACTTATGATTGTTTGTGTTAAATGATAAACAGGAAAAATATGGGAGAAATTGGCCAACATTTTAATGTATGGAAGAAAACAGAATTATAGTCACAGTAAAGATGTACAAGACATTAAGGCATTACAAAAAGAGACGGAATATGGAGAAAAATGTGGTCTTAGAAGTGTGAAGTCGGAGCAGGCATATTTCTTAAACCTGGAAGCGAAGAAGAAGAAGAAGAAAAAGAAGAAGAAAAAGAAGAAGAAGAAGAAGACGTTCTGTTAGATCATTCGCAGTTTCCATTTCCATAGATGGATATGACATGTGCTCGTTTGCAATCTTAAGCTGTTGATGGCTTTCCAAGGGTTATAAATTAAAATTTGGTCAAAGTCGAACTCTGGGGCCTTTACTAAGTCACACACGTCGGCTCACACATTAACCGAGACATGTTGCTTTCTCACAAAATGTGCTTCTGTGTTGATTAGAGAACTTTTGCGTTGTGTCTTTTACTTTTCTGTATCGAGCTATGGGACTCATAAGTAATGGAGTACTGGCAGTACTGGGGCACTTTTGATATCAAACTGATATGCAAATTAATTTAATTGATCAATTAATATCCCCAACAACGCCCACTTCCACCATGGATAACGTCATGTGTTTTTCTCAGCCTACACATGGATCCGAGTCCCATACCCCAATCGAAGCCAATACATACTACTACAAGTGGTGCGGAAAACAGTCACTGTTCTAATTACACTTCGAAATTGTTGTGAAAAAGCCAACACTTGTAATGAATAGGTCATAATGCAACACATGAACTTGGGAAAATCGTCGTCCTGAAGGACTATAGCGGGGGCAGTAATTGAACGTGTGTTCTCCTCAATGGGCACTCATGAACAAACCTACTTGGAGGCAGTCTTACCTCCCATCCACTCTCCAACCGTACCTCCCTCCCTCCCTCTCCTCAACATAGGTAGCGGTAGATGCCTGTTCTACCTTGCAGCTGGTTAGCCACAAAGAGATTTTCCTGGTGGCATTGGTATCCTGTCTCCAGTCTGTGCAAATCAGTCACAACAGACAGATAGGTGGTATGAAGAGAATGCTTCTCTCAATCTGTTAAACGTATGTCTCTGAAAGACAGCGCCCCTCTGGTACAACAACGAAATTCTGGTAAACATTCTAGATTGCTTTTTCAGACGGTCAGCTTCTGCCACCCCACCCTTCATTTTAGTCTACCGCCCTTCCACCGTGGCAAGAGCTCGCCATGGTAGCTGACCGCCTTGAGTCAATGGTTCCTTCACCAGCACAAATGCATATATATAGTGAACTAAACAATAGAAAATAAGTGGATGGCCACCCTAAGGCAAGTGATCTACCTAAAATGTAGGGACACAGTTCCGCCAGCAGACACTTCTGATGAAGTAGTTGGCTGTATTTTAGATTATATGGTTGGTGGACCGTTGTATAGAGAGTTTACCAGAGGCATCCAAGCCATTTCAATTGCTTGGGCTCGACATTTGCAGACCATATAACAGAATACCTTGAGAGAGGACAAGTTATTCTCTCACCTAATGCCGGCTGGTGTGGCCGAGCGGTTCTAGGCGCTTCAGTCTGGAACCGCGCGACCGCTACGGTCGCAGGTTCGAATCCTGCCTCGGGCATGGATGAGTGTGATGTCCTTAGGCTAGTTAGTTTTAAGTAGTTCTAAGTTCTAGGGGACTAATGACCTCAGATGTTAAGTACCATAGTGCTCAGAGCCATTTGAACTTCTCACCTATTTTCCGCATACAGAAAATTAGTAAACATTTTATTACAGTCTGAAGCACCTTGAGCGAGTCTCTTGAAAGTTGATGACCTGAGAAGATGTTGATGGAGCCTGGTATGGCGCTAAAAGCATGAAGTATTTCTATGGTTGTTAGCTCCTAGAAATGGCATGTTGTGAGTTGGAAGCAACTGGCAGCGATCCCATCCCTCAGCACATCTTGCCGAATAGACCCAAAGCCGTACAGGGCAGACAGGGCAGCCCCTCGTCGAGACAGGTCTCCAGCAGAACAATGCTGAGCTATCTGCATCGGCGCCAGCGGAAGGCAGGACTGGGAGCGATGAACTGAAGGATTGTGTCTCCACAGTGGAGTCATAAACCTGGAATTATTTGCAAAGCCACACGCAGTAGCAATTCAGAAGTTTTCGTGTTCGCTGATACTGAAAATAGACCTGTGAACCACTTTCATCAGCCGCCTCTGTTGTATAAGAAACTCCGGCCTCTGAGAATTGTTTAGAAATAGAAACTTCATTACACCTCATACCTGGGACTCATAACCTCCAAGGGACAGGCGATTTACATAAAGATTGTATCTGTATGGTTGTTGGTGTGGAAAGGTACACGAATTTGGACAAAATCATCTTCCCCTCCACGAAAACTTAAAAAAGTCAGTAATTGGCGATTTCTTTTTTTCCAGAGACGCAAGTTTGTTAACTCTTGACCTGGTTTGGCAAGAGTTTGTGCTGTCATGTGGGACGGGAGAGCCCTGTGATTGGCTCAAGATGTGGTGGAGGCATTTTGCGAAAATACGGAACTTTTTCTGGAATGGTACGAGGCAGTCGGGTGCTCGAGTTTGGTCTGGAAGGAGTCTTCTGGTTGATGTTCTGGCATGTGTGGTTGGTGCTTGGGACACGTCCTGACACTGACTTCACTTGCAAGTTGCTTAGACTGATGAGCCTGTGAGCCTGAGGTGAAGTTCTCACTGTACCAACAGTGAGAGTTCAAATGTTCTCAGGCTATTTCTTATTCGTTTCCGTTTTACCAGTGGTGGCATTTGATATCCTTGTGCGCTCTGTCGTATAAGTGAGTGTAATTGGTCCTTGGTATGGCCAGTGAATGGATGTGTCACACACTTAATTCAATTGTGACTTCAGGGCTCTGGTTGAGAGTAAATTGCGATCCGTTTGCCTAATCACTAGACCGTGAGATTTTTGTATTTCATTCGTGGCCGCGTTCGATTCAGTGGTGCTGCCTCACATGTCATCTGCACTGCACAGATCTCACCAGCTGCAAGTTACATCGCCGCACAAAGCAAACGGTAATGTACTGCCGCACGGGCACTGTCATCGCATACATAACTTAATCGCCACTTGCTCTCAGCTGAACCTATGTAGTGAAACTGATATAGATTTGACCAACATAAGTCTGCCCAGCGTCAAATCAAATAAGGTTGCGTTATCCACATTTTTAGGTCCAGAGAACTTGACTGATATCTGCCACCCAGGATCCTTATCCATTGTACTCTTACACCAATTGTGAGTTGTTTACAGTATTAAATCAATAACTTGTTTTGCATAATTTTTGTGTGTAATTTATGGAAAAAATAAATGTTGTTAGAACACCTAAAATTTGCATAGAATCTCAATTCTTTTAGAAAGTCCCAACATTGTTAACTTTCATTGAGACAACCCTGCCTGGATCTCGGACTGATGATACCTTCTGTGACCATCAGATCGTATTGCTTAGCGTAGTGATTCAATTTGACTTTCCTTGCACAGAATTTTGGATTGGTAAAAAGTTCTGTGACTGTCAGATAGTAGACAGTATTGCCTTCTGAAGTTTCTTTTTTCCATGTTTAATGCAGTGCACAGGGTATAGTGATTCGCATTGCTGGCTCCTAGAAATAGTAGTAACATTTAATTATTGTATATATGGATTTCCATGTTGTTGTTGTGACCTCAGTGTCACTTGATTGTTTCATTCTGATTGCGAACGGTGGTGATATTACCTAATGATATTACAGTAAGGTATCCTATCGCTCTCTCCACAAGGGTCATGAGAAAACAAATCTACAATTGAAATTGTCACACGAATTGAGAACATGGCACTAATTCACACAAACAAACTGTGGCTGTTAGGACTGAAGAACAGATATTTTCACCAGAATAGAATGGCCTCTCACTCAGCGCATGATGTGGCATATGTCTCTGCCATTCCCTCTCGCCTCAAGACGGCATCTCGCAACCGGCATCTTGGTCAGCCTCTGGACCGCAGCTGGACCCTTACCTTCATGCTGGCCAGGTGGCAGTTAGCCGTCATCGACTGGCATGACAATTTTGCATTTGACGTGCAATCCACCCGCTTGCGTAGAAATCCATTCAATGTCTTCCCTTTCATCCCTGCATTGGAAAGCACACCTGCCCGCGCTGGACATCAGATTAGCTCGCCTCTTGTTGATGCGACACGTTACCCTCGGCACCCTGCTGAGTCGCTTTTACTCATCAGGTGAGTCGACTGTGGTGCCACACGATTCGATTGCCCCTTAATTAGCGACCTGGCAGATAATCGGCTCCTAGGGTGTTGCTGCTGGTGCGATTTGATGTCCCGCTGCCTGTGCTGGCATGTGATTTTTCTCTTCCACTAGTAGACGACCGGGCTGCAGACGTATGTGCGTCGGCTGGCAGACCGGTTCAGTCCAGTCCCCCACACCTAGGCTGCCACAGCTCACTCATTACAGTTCTCCGTCGGTGGATGGCGTGAGCTGTAACATCCAGTATGCCGTGTTGTTCTGGAGTATGCACAGTCTTCAAGTGTGGTCAAGTGCTATTTTCTCTCACATATGTCATTATATCGATATTATCAATTTACAGAAAAAAATATTGAAGAGTGGCAAGTTTATTCTTAGTATTTCTTTTTCTCCCTTTTGTAATAATACTAAGGATGCAAGTCCAAAAATAAATTTAATGACTGCAGGGCCATGTTAACGTTGTATGGACGTAAATTATGTGGTGTCTCTGTTTGAGTGTGCACATGTTTTTGTTAGATTTTGGTCAGTTGTACTCAAGTCATGCACTCTAATTTTCCGCTGGCGCTACCCTTGTACCTCCACCAGAGGCGCAGATTACTCCCAATAATAAATACTAACTTATTGTACTACCCTATGCTCTTGCTAATACCACCGAAGTGAAATTTCATGCATTTCATTTCTTGTATACTCCTCTTTTATTTTTCAATGTCTGGCATATAATTTAAGTCTCTTCCATGGTCCATCATTTCGTTTCTGCTTATTATTTTTGGGTCTGGGTTTCACCACTCTACCGTGACTTGGACTTGCCCGTGCTAATTCCCCAGACACAATGTTTCGCCTATGGCGCTCACATGGCGCCGGCATGCATCGCACGACAGGTGGTAGCAACGACACGCGCCCAAAGCGTGGACCGCTAACACCATAAGAAACACATCCGAAAATCGAGACCCAAATGCTCTACGGCACGAATTACCGTCTTGACACCACTAAACAGCATAAAGTGACGTACATGCTTCCATTGGTCGAAAACCATGGAAAGTGAACAGAAACAATTTCATCGACCATGATGATAGTTGTGAATTCTCTCTACAAGAATGCTAGGATGGAATACGGTGCTCAATTGCAGAAACTGGACAATTGTGAGGTCCAAAGAAATAATATAAGTTGTCAGTTGTTTTCGGGTACTGAGTATTGCACCAAGCTTGGTTTGGTGTGTCACAGATAGTTCCAACAGGTGATGACATAACATGCAATGTGTAACACTTCCGCCCTGTCGGACGTGCGTTAGCTCAATAAAGCCTGTACTGTAATAAGTTCACGGGCTTCACCTTGTAAACAAGGATTTAGTACATAAGTTGACCGCGTGTACCTAATGGAAGCAATTCGGACTTATATTCAGTCAGTAACTACAGTGATGCGTCAAGCAAAAGTAAAGTACAATTACGCGTTCGCATGGACAAGAAGTACACACAGTAGATACTACCAATGATTAATAATACGGTCGCCAGCCTAATTAGGCATTGAGTGAGTTTTTCCCTGTACAAGTGGTAGCATGTACAAGCATAATGACACGTAGTAATGTTGCGTTTTATGGCAAATTTTAGAACCAGAAAGAATCTACTGAACTAAGGTTTTCTTCTTTTGTACTAATTTGTACGAGCTAAAATTACACAACACCACACAGCAATGATTACTACGAGCTGCACTTTGTATATTGATCAGACTGAAATCGGGCATAGATTACCCTAGAATCAGCAATTTTGAAAACACACATACAATGTCACTATTAAAATTGGAAAAAAACATTAATACACTTAGGTTTAATATAGAAATTAATTTTACTGTTCAATTCTGATCAGTACACTTCAAAATGTGCAAGAATAGGCAAGAGAATGGGGGGGCCCTGAAACTGTTATGGTTGTTATACTGATACTAGTAAGTCCTGAAGGTAAATTAACACTCAAAATTGTCAATCTGTGGATAACTACTCTTTTCCTTTTATTACTGAATCGATTAGTTATCTTTCTTTCAGTCTCAAATTAATTAAATAACATTGCTAGCTCAATTCAAATTTTATCTTTCAATTTAATCACACTGTCGTTCTTTACTAACATTTACATTTGCACTCCTAACTTTAAACGCCTTTATAGCATAGATTGGTCTGCAGATAATTTAGTACTAACTGTAGACTTTCAGTTCGGGATACTCGGGTTGCACAATATGTGGTAAGGACCCTATCTAGGTCAATGATAAGAATAAGTGATGGCTAAGGCAATTCTGGTAAAAGTCACGTTATTATTGAACAGTCAAAACAGTTTCAACACTGGTCCACACAGATACACTTCTAAAGATGAAATAAATTTTTGACCTGTGCACGTCGGTGCGGCGGATGGCGTGCAGCGAGATAGCGGGCAGCACAGCACACATACAAGCACGGCTAAAGCTCTCACAGTATCGGCACTTTCATTCTTCTTGGCGTCGTAATCTTTCCAATTTTGTGCCTGAGAATATAGCCATGCCAAGTAGTCGTCGGAATCGGCCCATCCGAGGCTCAATGGAATCCACTTTTCCTAGATAGCCTCCTCGGTACAGTACATGTTCCTCTGACCGATGCCCAACTCCGACTGTCCCACTGAGCCCGTTGTGCCGAACCGCGCCAGTGTGCGTTTTCCCGCGCTCGCCTGCATCCACCTTTTCCCGCGCCCCTACAGGTAGGGTATTCACCACAGGTTTTCTATTACACGTATTCTAATGCACTACCTACGTATGGACCAAGTGTTTAAATTACAATTTTCACATTATACAATAGTTTTAACATTAAATACACTTTCCTTTGGTTATCAAATTGCTTGAAACCTAACATAAGTAATGACATTCATTTCAAAAGTTGTGTACAGTTTCTTTACCATGACACGAAAAGAAAAATTTATCTAAATTCATAAAGAAAAAAATTATTATAGGTACATTATTGTTACACATGCCCCTGTTTCCAGAAAATTTTCTTAAGTCTAAATTTTATGGGAACACTATATTTAACAATGATACACTGGTTCTGAATCTTTATGTAAATGTCCAAGAAGATCTACACTACATATTTCCTTCCACTCACTGTATATAGGTTCACACTATTTTAACATATCAAGACCAATTTCTCGTTATTTACTTAAGTGCCTTTTGCACAGTCCAATTTCCCATTCTAACATTACTAAAATAGTAATTTAATCATTTTTTCCCAAATTTCTTAAAGAAATAATTTAAAATTCTGGAATACACACATTTAACTACAAAAACAAATGCATATTTCGTATACACTATAGGATAATTTGTCGCTGCTTGCTTTGAATAGCAGTCCATTTCTTAACTTACTAAACAAAACACACACATAAAATTTTCAGAAAATTAACTACACATATTTGCTGCCTATTATGCGGATTTGGGCAGTCCATTTCACTTTATATTGTCACATCCTCTGGATTACATTTACAATTTTCCATCGACTATTTATCTGCCCTCATTGGTATTTGGCAGTCCTTCATATTCTGGTTCATACACTGCCCATTTTCATTTTAGACAGTTCCATCTGTTATCTGTCTTAAAGCTTTTATCCTTTCCTTTCAGTCCTTTCCTCCATACATTTTTATAGTTACAGTACAATTGGTAATCTGAAACTCACATAACTACATTAGCAAACTTTAAATGGTATACAGACACTTACAAAGATTAGTTACATTTCAAATAACTTGGGTTCAGCATAAAATACAGCACAATTACTCGTTTCTGGGAACATACAGTTTCAGGTCCACAATATTTCTTACACCTAAGGGTCTTTTGGATTTTGGGTAGATTAGGTAGTAAGCATTGTCGTGTGGAATATTCTGTATTATATATGGTCCATTATAAATATATTTAAATTTTGAAATCTCATGGTTTAGTTCACTAGACTTTTCGTGGGTTTTTAAAAGAACATAATCTCCAACTTTAAATTTTGAAACTTTTAGATTTTTATCGTGTCTTCTAGATCTAGATTCAGCTTTTTGCTTTGCCCTTTTTATTACCAATTCTTTCTTTTGATTCAATTCCAAACTTGTACAAGGTGGAAACTCTAGTTTTTCTTCAATTAAACTTTTACTACTTTTATCTAACAAAATTTCTTCCGGTGGGAACCCTGTAGTTTCATGATGTAATGTGTTCATGACATTCTCAAAATCCGATATGAATCTGCCCCAGGCTCTAATTAAACAAACAATAATTCACTTTCAAATAACACTGAGCTACAGTAACAATAAAGTCATACATAATATTAATAATATATACAAATACAGTATCCTGCCCCTGCTCGTCTCTTTATTAACAAGGCAGTCTTTTATGGTTCATAATACAGTCACTTAAGTCTGGTGGCTTCTTAGGCCTCTGGAGTTCAAAGTCTTTGCTTACTTGAACTCTTCGCAAAATAAACACTGAGTCGTCAGGCGGCTCTTTCTTTCTTTGTTCGGTCTCAACGTCTGGATTTTGTTTTGACACTTTGTCATCGTTAGGTACAATATCGTACTTAACTGCATCCCCTTTATTTTCACTGATTTTCTCATACCCTCTTTCAGTAAAAGTATATACACTTTCTTTTACCCCAAAAAATTCATCTTCACTAGAGTCATCACTACTCTCTTCCTCCACATCTGATTCGCTTAAGTACGCTACTTCTGCACAATAAGGAAAGTTAGTATATTCAATTTTGTCTGTATTTGCGTATCTTTCATCATCTGAACTATCATCGGAATCCGACCATTCCGGATCGCTATCAGGTTCTAACATAAAGGCTTTTCTGAGATAGGCACTAAGTTCCTCCTCGGTATTGTCATCAGGCTTAGATTTTAATTCAATCTCCTCTTTTGGCGAAACGGCCTCATCATCAGCTATATTTACATCTATTGTGACTTCATATTCGGTGTAATCCTCGTGGACTTTAATTACTTTCATGTAATCATCTGCCCCTTCTCCACGGTGCCTCTCGGTAGCAGCTTGCACTATTGGCGGATTGTTAGCAGAAGTTATTTCTTCGTCAATGCTGAGGATTTCATCCTCCAAATCCTTCCTATCATTAACCTTCCCCTTATCGGCAGCACGCGTACTTTGCGCGGCGCTATTTATTTTCCCCTCTTCAAATCTGGGCCACGTCACTTTATTGACGCCCCTATCATTTCTCTTTCCACCATCTAATTTCGTCGCCTCATACTCCTTCTTAAAATCCTCCCACTCACATTGCTTTAGGCCCTTGTACAGATCGTCTATCTGCACACGCCAATCATTTACTTCTGCTAATTCATTATCGCCCTTTTCCTCATTGCAAACACTGCTAACCGCACCTCTCTGTGTATTCACAGTCTCATCTATTGTTTCCTTTGCCACGGAATTATCACTCGAAAAATTTTCATTATCTCTTACGGCTACGTTCGTACCTACTACTGCCGTATTGCTAGCGGCTTCTCTCTGAACAGATGTTCCGCTAGGCTGGGCCGTTGCCCTCTGATGCTCCACTCGCCTGTTAATCTGGAGTATTCTGCGGGGCCGATATGACTCATGCTGGCTCGCACCTGACGCTTGTCTCGCCACAACACGTTGCGTCGCTTCACGCCTGTCTCTAACCTGTCTCATTACATTACGGTCGTTCCGGTATCTTTTCTTAAATAGGGGCCGGTATGTATTGTCCGCTTCCGTTTGGCCCGCAACGTTCGCGGAAATTAGTTTCCCGCGTCGTTATTATTTTGCGCGGCATACCCTCTACCGCAACCTGGAGTATTTCCTCTGCCTCTTCCTCTACCTCTTCCTCTCTGTATTATATTGACGCGAAATCCATCGCCGTCATTACGTTCGTCATTGTGTCGGTTATTATGGTTACCAAAATTTTGGTAATTGGCACGACTTGCGCGCCAATGGTCTTCGTCTTCGATCCTTTCCAGAAATGCTTGGAAGCTACGATGGTTGCTTCCTACATACCTCTTTGAATCTTCTGGGAGCTTTTTATACAGTTCCCAGATAATTTCTGAATCTGATCTCCGGCCTCTTAAATGTGTCAATTTCCGGTACCAATATTCACAGAAATCTTTCAAAGAATTCCTGCCCCTGTTATCATGCAGTTTGGCCATGATAAACTCGCGCCATAAATGGTCCTGCTTTTGTTCAGACCAATATTCTTCCGTAAAACTTCGCCTGAATTCCTCGAACGTCATTCGTTCGGTATTTAAATTGATTCCCCAGCGCTTAGCGTCACCTGCTAAGGCGCTAATTACTACATTTATCTTTTCCTGATCAGACAAGTGCTCAGGAAATACTCTCTCGCAATTTTTGATAAAGTCTAACGGATGCCACCCGTTATGTTTCTTGGCGGGATCGAAGCGTTCCTCGCCTTCTAACAGCTTCGTAATCGGTGTGCCATTACAGACAACACCAGGCCTATCTTTTATTTTGCTCTCCAGATCGAAAATTCTGCCTTGAATTTTCGTAGTATTTTGTTCACAATTTTGAACACATCCGGTTACTTTTTTATCTAAATCCCTTTCAGTGTCTAAAACTACGTTTTTCAACTGTGATATCCCGTGTTGACATTCGTTTACGATCTCAGTTTTAAGACCGAAAACTTTCTCGTCTACCTTAGTTTCAACCAGAGGTTCTACTTTCTCTTGGATGTTGAGAATTTCAACATCGAATCTACTGTTAATGTTACCAATTTCCTCCTGCATAGTATCCATATTTTTGTTAATGGTGTCAATTTCAAATTTCATATTATTTACCACAGAACTTAAATTTCCCACTTTTTGTTCTACCTGCTCTATTTGTTTACTAATTTTAATTCCTTGATCTTTTACCTGTGTTTTAATTTGATCAACGTGCGTTTTAAGCTGCTCATTCTGTGTTTTGAGCTGCGCATCAACGTGCGTTTTAAGCTGCTCATTCTGTGTTTTGAGTTGCTCGTCAACGTGTGTTTTAAGCTGATCAACCTGATTGCCGACTTGTTTTTGAAGTTGCTCATTCTGTGTTTTAAGTTGCTCAGTCTGTCCTGCAATTTGTTTGGTTAATTGTTCTAATAGATCGTTCATGCTCAAAATTTTTACACTGTTTTGTTCTACGGAATCCGTGTGTTCCGAACCTACTTCAAAAGTTTCTTTCGGTTCTTTCTTTATCTGCGGTGAATCAAATATGTCAGTGGATTCGTTCACGTACCCACTATCATCTACAAAGTCACCCTCTACTTCCTGTTTTGTCCCTTGCTGTGTTCGAGGCGATCGCGACATTTCAATTTGTTCATTGACGTGTTCATGGTATTGTATGTACGCCAATCGTCTTCCGCTAGCGCCATCTGTTATCTAGCCGCGTAAACTCCTGCTACTACTAGCCGCATTCTCCATTTCGCTCGGCACATCTACCCCGTCTACGTTTCTGTCCATACTGAATGCCAATCACACCACACTATTATACTTGACTCACACTGCAGTTTAATTTACTGAACTTTATTGCTATTCAAGCCACTGAACATCCACTGTTCGGTCTTTACGTTAGTGTATAACCGACAACAACTGGATGTCCTGTCAGCGGGAAGCCACTTGTAACACTTCCGCCCTGTCGGACGTGCGTTAGCTCAATAAAGCCTGTACTGTAATAAGTTCACGGGCTTCACCTTGTAAACAAGGATTTAGTACATAAGTTGACCGCGTGTACCTAATGGAAGCAATTCGGACTTATATTCAGTCAGTAACTACAGTGATGCGTCAAGCAAAAGTAAAGTACAATTACGCGTTCGCATGGACAAGAAGTACACACAGTAGATACTACCAATGATTAATAATACGGTCGCCAGCCTAATTAGGCATTGAGTGAGTTTTTCCCTGTACAAGTGGTAGCATGTACAAGCATAATGACACGTAGTAATGTTGCGTTTTATGGCAAATTTTAGAACCAGAAAGAATCTACTGAACTAAGGTTTTCTTCTTTTGTACTAATTTGTACGAGCTAAAATTACACAACACCACACAGCAATGATTACTACGAGCTGCACTTTGTATATTGATCAGACTGAAATCGGGCATAGATTACCCTAGAATCAGCAATTTTGAAAACACACATACAATGTCACTATTAAAATTGGAAAAAAACATTAATACACTTAGGTTTAATATAGAAATTAATTTTACTGTTCAATTCTGATCAGTACACTTCAAAATGTGCAAGAATAGGCAAGAGAATGGGGGGGCCCTGAAACTGTTATGGTTGTTATACTGATACTAGTAAGTCCTGAAGGTAAATTAACACTCAAAATTGTCAATCTGTGGATAACTACTCTTTTCCTTTTATTACTGAATCGATTAGTTATCTTTCTTTCAGTCTCAAATTAATTAAATAACATTGCTAGCTCAATTCAAATTTTATCTTTCAATTTAATCACACTGTCGTTCTTTACTAACATTTACATTTGCACTCCTAACTTTAAACGCCTTTATAGCATAGATTGGTCTGCAGATAATTTAGTACTAACTGTAGACTTTCAGTTCGGGATACTCGGGTTGCACAATATGTGGTAAGGACCCTATCTAGGTCAATGATAAGAATAAGTGATGGCTAAGGCAATTCTGGTAAAAGTCACGTTATTATTGAACAGTCAAAACAGTTTCAACACTGGTCCACACAGATACACTTCTAAAGATGAAATAAATTTTTGACCTGTGCACGTCGGTGCGGCGGATGGCGTGCAGCGAGATAGCGGGCAGCACAGCACACATACAAGCACGGCTAAAGCTCTCACAGTATCGGCACTTTCATTCTTCTTGGCGTCGTAATCTTTCCAATTTTGTGCCTGAGAATATAGCCATGCCAAGTAGTCGTCGGAATCGGCCCATCCGAGGCTCAATGGAATCCACTTTTCCTAGATAGCCTCCTCGGTACAGTACATGTTCCTCTGACCGATGCCCAACTCCGACTGTCCCACTGAGCCCGTTGTGCCGAACCGCGCCAGTGTGCGTTTTCCCGCGCTCGCCTGCATCCACCTTTTCCCGCGCCCCTACAGGTAGGGTATTCACCACAGGTTTTCTATTACACGTATTCTAATGCACTACCTACGTATGGACCAAGTGTTTAAATTACAATTTTCACATTATACAATAGTTTTAACATTAAATACACTTTCCTTTGGTTATCAAATTGCTTGAAACCTAACATAAGTAATGACATTCATTTCAAAAGTTGTGTACAGTTTCTTTACCATGACACGAAAAGAAAAATTTATCTAAATTCATAAAGAAAAAAATTATTATAGGTACATTATTGTTACAAATGGAATTTTACTTCAATGTGCCACCTGCCAGTGAATGTTGAAGTCAAGATGTCACAAATACTCAACTCATTTGACCACGTTCAGTAAGGACTAATGCTGAAGACTAATGGAAATGACACACAAACAAAATCACACCGACCAAAATAGAAAAAATAAAAAAATACGCTAAGCAACGCAATATCAACATAAAATTACCTAAAACAGTGCATTCATGGAGATTTACATACTGCACCTTCTCTTCCGGTTGCAGTTCTCCTGTACCTTAGTACTCTAACAGGTTAACATCGCTCGATCCGAGAGTTCCTGCGGCTTTGTTTTGAGCTGAGTCCACCATGGAGGTGTGTCAATTACTGCCTCAATCTTCTCTGCATGACCCCTGTAATGAGTTAAGTGGCATCAATTTCACATATTCGCTACGTTGGTTATTCCATTGACCTTGACCAATGTTTGACCTGCTATTGCTTTGCTGTTGTTGCCTGGGATTGTGTTGAGTCTGCTTCGAGTTCTGTTGCTCTCTCCAGTTTCCGCTTCATTTCTAGTTGTTGTTGTTATGATTATAATTTCCATGTCTTCTTCTATTTTCCCATGATGTCTGTTTATTTCAATTCAAGTTTGAATTCTGGTTTCAATTTGATCGATTTTTTACCCGTTTCCTCTATCTTCATTCCTCTCCTGAGAATCTAGCCAGTTATGGTCATTATTTCTGCTTCTTTCCCGCAGTTTGTGAATTTCATTTACGTACTCGAGTTCGCACAATGCTCTCCTGAATGCTTCATTGAATCGCTGCATCTACCGTGAGCGGTTGAGACTGTACAATTGATCCAAAAATCGGTTCTTCTTGACCAGGAATTCGAAGAACTTTACAGGACTGCGAATCCTGACGCTTCTAAATCGTTTCCTGACATGATCTCCTGTTTTATCATCTATTATGCGTTTTACGACCAATATGTGCTAAGGAATGCGTCCTAAATTCTTGGTAGGAGCGACAACTCTCCACAACTCCGCACTACAGATAAACTGGAGGTTGTACTTCAGAGGCCAAGATACTGGTAGAACGTGATGGTACTGTGCCATTCTGATCTTTGGGTGTAATGCGTTGTTTGCCTCCTGACTGACATGAAAATTCTGGATGGTCAAGAAAAGTTTGTTGTAGAAAGGTTCGATATATCCGACGTACGAATTTTTTCTCTCGTTTGCCACGCGTGATTCCATGTATCCGTCCTCCAACGACCCTCGTGAACTGTTATAGTATCCCCTTATGTTGTCATATTCACGTAATAACATTTCTGACCTCCGTAGACGTGTGCAATTGTTTTCAGCCTCGGTCTTTGACATGCTCCTTGTTACCAACGGAGCAATTTCTATTACACGTTCCGCCGCGGCAGGAGCATATTCTTGCTGCATTCGGCCATGTGCATGGGGTGTGTCCTGATACAGAGGTTCGGAGAGAAGCTAAACATTTTCTTCGCTTCTGTGATGCTTTCGAATGCCCGCTACCGGTCAAGATTGTGTATGGAATTGCCCCCCCCCCACCCCCACCCCCCCACACACACACACTCCTGTGTCTGCTGAACGTCCTTAGCCAACTCCTTTTTTTGCACGGTGGTTCGGGTCAGCTGATCTTTAACTTCACAGATTTCGGCCTGTTTGATTTCTGTCTGTTCGCTTCGCTTCGTAGCCTCACTCATTTCTTCTTGCGTTCTTGAACTATCTTTTGCCTTGCGTTTGAAGATTTGCTAGTGCCTTGTTTGACTTACACACCTCAGTTCTTGCCAGTTTAAGTTGTTCTTTGGCCACTGATGCATTCTTTCGTGCTACTTGCGCTACAAATCGCGCTGTTTTGCCATTGTACTTCGCCTGGTGCGCTACCTCACGCGTATCTGCTGTCGTTTTCTTGACATTCTCTAGCTCTTTTTGGATTCCTGCGATCTCTTTCTTTGTACCATCCATACGTCTGTGACGGTTCATATGACTAATTTGTATCTTTCCTCCTCTTCCTCTCATTTCTTTTTCTCTGCCTTTGGCCTCTTCCTTTCTGTCTCTTGCCTCTTCCTTTCTGCCTCCTGCATGAATTGCATGAGAGTCTCAAACTGAGATCCACCACTAACACTTTCCAGACTAGAACGGGTTTCCATCGTTCTGTGACGTTTCGTTCGTGATTCTGGTGTGCCAGTATCACCACGATGCGTCTCGTACCAAGAGCGCCTACATTCCGTTCTGCCACATTCTCCCGTTGACTTTCGTCACCCGACTGAGACATGTCATCATACTCTGCAGGTTCTGCGATTGACATTTCTGCCCAGTCCGCAACAGCATTTACCTGAGAATACCTTGTAATATCAGCCTGGCCACCGCTAATAATTTTACGTGTATCCACGGTTAACAAAACTCAATTTCTTCCATCACACTGTAGCAAGTATGCCTTGCGTCTTGTAATTCTGACCCAGACAAATTTAAACACGAGACATTCCTATGCCACAGAGATTCTACTCTAAATTACGCTGCCTTGAGCTACTGATATCTAGTTCCTGACAACGAATTGAAACCACTGTACACTTGTCTCTATTCAAAAACGAATATCTCACTCTATCCTAACACCAAGAACAACAAGAAGCAATTAGCAATGGGGTCACAAGCGAAAACCTCACGAAATCAACAACATCCACAAGTACACGGAAGTAAGAAAAGTAAACATGAAGTGTGTAAGCGACATATCGAGAGACTCGCGTGAATAGCAGACAGCCTCCCTGGCGCTTAAATACACATGAAGGTATGTCTTTATTGGCTGCTTGGACCACATGCTCCACATGAGCCCTCGCATTATATACGGGCCAGGAGCAATGGCTGCAGAAGCCTATAGTGGTAATCGAGGTCCATGCCGTCCGGCACGGATTGTAAACCCGTGGCGCTCGGTACCTGATACCTCCCCACTGAAACTTGCGTCTAGGGGTGGAAACGCTCCGGGCGGTGCTTCAGTGGTCGGCAGCTGGGAAAAACCCGGGCACGTCAGCGGTTGTTGGAAGGGAGGAAGAGATGTCCAAGGTGTCCAGAGGCCAGGGCGGCGGAGGGAGCAGCGATCCTCCCGGGTGCAAGGACGGCTAGAGGCAGCCTCTTGGGGAGGCAGCAACTGGGGGCAGTGGCGGCGACTTGAGGACTACGTCGGTACCCGAAGGAAACAGCGGAGGAGGAGGAGTCCTGAGGAATATGTGGGTGGAACTGGTTATGATCGCGGTGCTCCAACCCTTTTGACGTCTGCACTGACGTCACATACCACCCATGGGCCGTGACGACCGTGGCAGGCGTCCAATCCACCTTGCTCCCATACACGCGGGCTCACACAGCCATGCCACAGGCATAATGTGGAGAGGGCCGGGAGTTTGGGTAGGAGGGACACGGCATCAGCAAATGGTTCAGGGTCCGCAGCTGTCGCCCATAGAGGAGCTCGGCCAGACTACATCCATCAATCGGCATGGTGCAATAGGTGCTCAAACAGGGTGACGGCCAACGTGGTAGGAGATGTTTAGAGCTCCTTAGCCACCTGTTGTTTAAATGTGCAGACAAGACTCTCTGCTGCGCCATTGCAGGAGAGGTGCAAAGGTGGGCTATGGATGTGTTTGATACTGTTGGCCTGACAGGATGGAGGATGCCATGTATTGGGGGCCATTATCAGAGACCAGTGTGTGAGGCCGGCCCTCAACGTTGAGAACCTGGACCAGGGCCATGAGTGTGGCGTCCATGGTGGTGGACGCTATGTGGACGACATGGGTATTTGGAGTAGGCATCAATGATAAATAACCATATAGATCGCAAAAAACGGGCCTGCATAATCGAGATGGATGCAATCCCAGGGCCAGCGAGGCACAGGCCAGGGTGTGAAAGACTGAGGGGGTTTGCCTTGTGACACACACACACACACACACACACACACACACACATACACACACACACACTACCCGTGGACCAGGTGGTCAATATAGCCATCGATGCTGGGCTAATACACGTGCCAGCGAGCCAACACTTTCATGCAGGACGTACCCCAGTGTAACAAACTGAACACTTGATGCCACAAATCCTGAGGGATGACCATCCGATGGGCATCTGACTCCATGGCCAACATAAGGACATCATCGACCATGGAGAGCCTGTGGGACAGGTGACGCCAGGGGCTGAGGTGGATCCGCATCTGACGAGTAATATAGAAGGGCCATCTGTGGATCATGTAGCGGAGAACCTGCTGCAAGATATGGTCTCAGGGTGTAGCCGTATCAATTTGAGTAGCCATAAGAGGCAGACTGTCCAGCGCATCCCGGCAGGTGGAAAATTGTGAAAGCAAAGGACGTCCTGCTGGTCAAATGCAGGATTGGGGCCTGCTGGGAGGTGTGACAAAGTGCCTGCATTAGCATGGTGGGTGGTGGGCATATACCTGATGGTGTATGTGTAATTCCATAAAAATAACGCCCAGCGCTGGAGACGTTGAGCCTTCTGCTCTGGAAGGTGAGAGTGGTGTCCGCAAAGGGTAAATAAGAGTTAATGGTCCATCAGGAGGGTGAACTTTGCCCCAAAAAGATGTGTGAAATTTTTGGATGGCGAACACTATCGCCAGGGCCTCCTTCTTAATATGGTAAGTAGTTCCGTTGCGCTGGGGTTAACGTCTTAGATGCATAAGTGATGAGCTGTCCTGAGACATCGGCATCATGATGCGCGTGGACGGCCTCAATGCCGTATGCCAACGTATGAGACACAACAACCAAGGGGCGGTCTGGAGAGAAGGGAGGAAGGCAAGGGGCAGACGTCAGCAACGCCTTTAAATGGAGAAAAGCCTGGTCACAGGCATGAGTCCAATCAAAAGGTACCACTTTGCGACGCAAGTGATTGAGGGGTTGAGCTATGGTGGCAACCAGGAGTAAGAACTTTAAGAAATAAGTAACCTCGCCCAAAAAACCTGGAGTTGAGATAAGTCCTTGAGACGAGGAAGGGCCTCAATGTCCGCGACATTGCAACCCGAAGGGCGAATGCCATCTTTACTAAGCCATTGGCCTAAGTATCCCACTTCCGTGTGGAAAAAAACAATACTTGTCCAGCCGACATCGTAAACCTGCAGATTGCAGAGTGTGAAATAAGTCGCAAATGTTTCTGACGGGAACGCCCAGTGACCAAGATGTCATCCAGATATTTCATGCAGGCAGGGATAGGCTGCATAAGCTGCTCCAGGAACCGCTGGAAAATGGCCGGCGCCAAAGAGACACCAAACGGAGGTGCTTGTACTTGTATAATTCAAAAGACGTGTTGGTAACTATAATGTTCTGGGAATCGGCATCCAAGGGTAACTGGTGATATGCCTCAGCCAGGTCGATCTTTGAAAAGTACTCTCCCCCAGCAATCTTGGCGAGAAGGTCTTCCTGTCGGTGAATGGGGTAAATGTCTACTAGGGACTGAGTATTGACAGTAGCGCCGAAGTCCCCTCACAGCCGAAGGGATCCATTGGGCTTCCGTATGACCACCAATGGTGTCGCCCAGGCACTGTATGTCACAGGCTCCAGAACTTCAGCAGCCTGGAGCCATCAAGTTACTGCTTGACTGCTGGCCATAAGGCCATCAGAATGGGTCATTCCTGGAAAAAGTGAGGCTGCGCATCCTGCTGAAGTGTGATGTGTGCTTGAAAATCTGAAGCACATCCCAGATCGTTTGCAACCAACGATGCAAAAGCTGAGCACAGATCGTCCAAGTCCTGTCAACGAACAGCCATGGAAACAACTATAACTTCATCAGAAATTGAAAAGCAAACCAGGTGAAAAGCATCCAGGCCAAAAATATTCGAAGCCGACGGATGGTTCACTAGACAAATTTATGGTATCACAGCAGGGGAAAATTTCAGTCAAGCAGATGTTACAATAACTCTTAAATTTTCAAGAAAATCGTCAGCACAAGATTATATCGATAAGCATTTCAGCTATCACTAGTGGTGTTTTTCTAATATGTATCTGCATATTTTATTTCTCTATTAAATGCTGACGTACACAGTCTACAGATCCACTCATGCATCAGTTTCCAGTAAGTTGGTTAGCTGGCACAGGCTGAGGGAACATTTCGTGAGAGTAAGACTTCTACATTAAGCAATCCAAGCATGTATTAAGGACTGTGTAGTAATAAGGTCCTGGAGATCACACTTTGAGAGGAATGTCATGTTAATAGTGCATAAGAGAGGAAACCATATGGGACAGCTTATAGTGGGACATTGGTTGCGCCATTTGCACAGTATGGAGCTTTTTGGGGTTAAGAGTAACTCCTACTCTGGCCAAGCAGTAGATGCCAGCTTGGTTGATGTGCTAATCAGGTAAGCTACTGGACTGACAGAACATTCCAGGTAGACGCGAAATGGCAACACCTGTCATTGGCGAAGCACAGGGAGCAACTGACACGGTGTGTGTTAATATTGTGTAACTTGAGCAAATTTAAATCAGCCTGTGCTGAGGGCATAGAAAGCTAGGGAAAGTTGACTGGATATGTAACAGGATGTAAACTTGCTTGTGCACCTCCTGTAGGACTACGTCAAAGGCATAGCTAGAGTACGAATAATCGAACTAACAATCTCAAACCAATCAGTCATGCACCTATTCAGCTGGCGTCTTAAAACGGAAACAACTGTGTGCTTTTGAATTCCAGAAAAACCGCAAGCTACCCTTGGTGATGGGGATCAGATGACCACTTGCCAGTGATAGACCCATCGAGTTCTGGCGATGCTTGCTTACCTGTAGTGTAGCTGTCGCGGGATCTTGGAAATCTAAACCGATGTTGGGATCTGGTGTGTGGCAAGCATCCGCCCTCTCAGGGGGTTTGGCTGACCAACTGCAAGTTGCCTATGACTCTGGAGGACCTGCGTGTTCCACAGTCGTTCTTCACCACTGGTGGCGCAATCGGCGTTGCCTATGGGTGGGCTGCTCACATCGCGGCAGCTGCCATCCATGGCCCATGAAATAAATGTCACAAGCGGCTCTGGGTGTCAATAGTCGGCTGGATTTGTGAACACACTGTGCGACCGTGAGGACCGCCAGAGTGCTATATAAGGCTGCTAGGTTAAACACGTGTCAGTACTATCACTGGTTGACTATCTGCCCCATACTAAATCTGTCCATTCCCTTACCATTTTGCTGATGCATCCTGATGCGTAGTGGTCCATAATAGGCCAGGTCGATAAACATAGATAGTTAAAGTTGATAGTGGGCCAGCTCGGACAGTGTCTGTTGCGGCGCTGTGCCTTGAGCCATGACTGAAATGTTAGCCTGTCTTGAATGCATTCACTTGAGTTGATAGAGTCGTAAAAGACTGACCGGTGTGCTGTGTGGCTATTGCCACATTGAAATTTAAATGGAGTTAGCCAGTAGAGCTGACATGTGCAGTGGCATTCACGGTCCAACGTAAAAGGAGTTGGGATATTCAGCTTGGATAAAGGGAGGTTTCTGCTAAATCTGGTCGTCATGGTTGTTGAGCACTCACAAAGGATGAAGGACTAGTTCACGAAATCTATTTGTGGAGGCTACAGCACTACGTTTTGAAAATAGTGAGCATCGACAAGCTTTTTATATATACGTAAATCACTTCTTGCCTTCATCGTGAGATAACTAGTAGGAAGTAGCACTCCCTTAACATCACTGTTCTAATTACACTTCGAAATTGTTGTGGAAAAGCCAACACTTGTAGCGAATGGGTCATAATGCAACACATGAACTCAGTGAAAGTCGTCCCAAAAGACTGCAGAGGGGGCAGTAATTGAAGCAAATTTACTTCCCGTTACTTATCCTGTCAGCTGTCCCTGAGCATGAGCTGTTAGGCTGATTTAAATTTGCTCAAGTTACACAATATTACCACACACCATGTTAGTTGTTCCGTGTGCTTGACCAATGAAAGATGTTGCAAACATCTGCCTGGACTGTTCTCATGCCTTAAGGGCAAAACAACTTTAATTTAAAATCGGCTAGAAGTTATTAATAAACAAACAACAAGGACAAATAAGAAAATTCAGCACATCAAGCGGCGCTCACAAGTTTCCAAGATCGGCCTACAATATTAACAGTAACGCTCGCTCGGGTGAGACAGGCAGTCGGCCCACCAATTCTCAACCCGACGGCAGCACAACCGACAGACAGTCAACGAACCAAGCGACAGGATAACTTCCACTCAACCCGACCAGCACACAACAGGGAGTTCAATGGAACAACGTAGAAGGCATCGGTGCCCACTACGAATTACACATTCGGCTGTCAAACTACATGCCGTGTTGGACAGCCACAACACAATGAGGAAAATACGCTGCCTGCATTTACGTGAAGGGCCAGGGCAGGTAACTGGAACGTTAACGGCCACAAGGCAGAAGATTCCGCTGGTGGACTTCAATACCAAAATAATAAAGTTAAGTTAAACTCCACAGAAGGCCGGCTAGATTTTCGCCAACTTTAAAATATACATTCTCGCTCACTGGAATGTTCCAACAGGCCACAGCGAAATTCAAACGACACAGTGTGAACAGTTTGGGCTGGCTGGTAGATTAAGTATAGACTCAACTTTCGTGTCCGGGGTCGGTGAGCCACGGACCTCGTAGCAATGGTAACAGCCCCTCACACTCCGACCGCGCATGGATACCGCCAGCGTTCCTGGCGAGACACGTGCCGCGGAGACTTCCTCGCCGCTCCACGCCAACCGACCAACAGCGAATATCGATACACGCTGCTGCTGCCACCCTCGGAGAGAGAGGATAACAGCACAATCGCGATAACCGCGGGAGACTAATCACAGAATAGCAACCAAGGCTTAAAGCAAAGCATAACACGAGCCTGCCACGGCTCAGTCACCCTGTTTGCTTCTTGCGACGATGTAACTTACAGCTGGCGAGGTGTGTGCGGCGGAGGCGAGGCTTGTGAATCGATCGCAGCCATGAAAGAAATGCAAAAATCTTACGGTCTAGCGATCAGGCAGACAGATCGCACTTTATTCTCTACCAAAGCCCTGAAATCACGGTAGATTTCAGTGTGTGGCGCACACGTTCGCTGGTTGTAACAAGGACCATTTTGGCTCACTTATATGACAGAACGCACAAAGATAGCAAACGTCAAGAGTGATAAAACAAAAACGAATAAGTGTGCCCTCAGCTAACGAGTAGTCCGAGACATTTGAAGTCACAGTGTCGGTACAGTAAGAACTTCACCACAGGCTATCCAAGCCAAACTACTCACAAGCGAGGTCAGTCATAGGACAGGACCCAAGTACAAACCACGCATGCCAGAGCATTGACCAGAAGTTGCTTCCAGACTTAAGTCCCGCACCTGAGCGCTTCGCACCTCTCCAGAAAAAGAAATCCGTTTTCCCAAAACGTGCACGAACGACACCACCTTCACCTCGTCTTGAGGCAATCACAGGGCTCTAGAGGTGCTAAATCTCCCCTCCCACACAACAGCACAAACTCAAAAGAAATGGTTCAAATGGCTCTGAGCACTATGGGACTTAACATCTATGGTCATCAGTCCCCTAGAACTTAGAACTACTTAAACCTAACTAACCTAAGGACAGCACACAACACCCAGCCATCACAGCACAACCTCATTTCGAGCCAGGGCAAGAGTTCAGAAACCTACATCTCAGGAAAAAATGAATCTGTCAATTGTTGGTTTTTAAGTCTTCGCAGAGGGGGAAGATGATTTTCTCTGAAGTCATGTGGCTTCCCACGCCAACAAGCGAACAGATACAAAGATCTTTAACAAAATCGCCTTTGCCTTGGAGCTAGTTAGTCCTAGCAATGAGGTGTAATAAAGATTCTATCTCTAAACGTTTCTCAGATGCCAGAGTTTCTGATACAACTGTGGCGGTCGATGGAAGTGGTTTTCAGTCCTACTTGCTGTATCGGTGAACACGAAAACCTGTGAATATTTACTACCTGTGGCTTTGCAGACTATACCCTGTTTCCGACTCCACTGTGTAAACAAGTTGCTTCAGTCCGTCGGCCCCAGCGCAGCCTTCTGTTTGCGCCGCTGCTGGTAGTTTGGCATTGTTCTGCTGGAGACCTGTCTCGAGAAGGTGCTGTCCTGTCTGCCCTGTACGACTGTGGGAATGTCCAGCAAGATTTACTGAGGAACGGGCTCGCTGCTTTAAACTCCCAACTGGCCATTTCTACGAGCTAAGGACCATAAAATTACCTCATGCTTTTAGCGCCCTACCAGGCACCATCAATATCTGCTCTGGCTGTTAACTTTCTACAGCCTTGCTCAAGGTGCATCAGGTTGTAACAAAATCTTTGATAATTTTCTGTATACAAAAAATAGGCGAGAGAGTAACGTCTCAGTCTCTTCAAGCACCCTATACTACAGTGTGTGAGCATTTATTTCTGCAGTCCTTCCCTGATTAATTGTTTATTTCTATAAACGTGTTTGTTGCTCACATTAAGTAATTTCATTGTGATTAATTAAAGTAAGCAAACAGTTTGAATAGAGTACTGTAATCAAAACGTAAAGCAAAGCGATTCTATCACTGAAGGGAAATCGATCACAGCTCATTTCGAAAAATACCGACAGAGTACGCTACTTGATTGAAGACGATTGGAATGTGCCTTAACACTAGGCAGAGTTCTCTTTAGACACATCTAGTAATGCAATTTATTCGATTTCATTTAAACATGTAGTTGTGGAAATCATCTCAGCCAATTCCAGTCAATTTCATCAAAATTCAAAAGCAAGCTCGTCTACGTGTACGTCTAAAAGAAGACGAAATTGGACATATTCGAATGAGCCAGAAACTAAGCAGCAATCAATGGTTTGGTTTACGAGCGTATGGTTTCGTGGTGACATGTACGGATAAAATTCTCTCGAGCTTCGTGTCGAGTAAAGTGGTTTAAAAATCGCGAGCTTTCGGCATCATGTACATAGGCCAAGCGGTAACTGTTTACTGGTTCCTGCTAACAAATGGTTCACATGGCTCTGAGCTCAATGGGACTTAACATCTGAGGTCATCAGTCCCCTAGAACTTAGAACTACTTACACCTAACTAACCTAAGGACACCACACACATCCATGCTCGAGGCAGGATTCGAACCTGCGACCGTAGCGGTCGAGCGTTTCCAAACTGATGCGCCTAGAACCGCTCGGTCACCCAGGCAGGCTTTCTGCAAACGTCCTTACAATGCCGTGATGTCTTCTGTGACGTCACTTCAGCGCAATGTAAGTAATGTTTCCGCTGCGTGCCCACTGTGTTGTGACCTTCCGATTGGCGGTTTCCAAGCTGTGCTTACCTACTGACCGGCGTCTTCACTGGGGATGTTGTCTCAGATCGTAATTTCAATCGCTTCTTTTATGATGCTTACCTGTAAGACAGCTCACAGCATGTTGCACACTAACGTATGGTCTACGGTAATAGCCCTCTGAGGGAAACTGTTACACCTGCAAATAAATCACAGACAGTTCTGCTAAAAGCTTAAAATACTGTAGAGTCCCAGCGTCGTCTAATTTCGTAGGAGTGCATTCATTACGGCAATTGCAAAGTGTTTCAGCTATTTAGGTAAGAATCCACAAGGCGCTCGTGAACGTAATGTTTTCCTCACGCCTTGACACTGCCGACACGCATGAGACGTTACTTGCATCAGAACAACGACCTCCTACCATCATACTCTGAAAACTGTACCTGCCACATGGGTCTTTCTATGACATGGCCAGGATAGTTTAGGAAATGCTGGTAATTTCACCACAAATAGAAAATCACGGAATTCTCTCCCTGTCGCAACGAAGTGGTCATCAGCCACGATAAATTCACAGCACTAAAGCATTACACATGGCAACAGTAACGTCAATCAACATACCTACATGCCTTACAATAATGGCGTCATGCAGGTATAACCTTTCTGCATTCTGACAACGTCTAAGTCCGCGAGTTGACTGCTAATCAAAAATACTCATCATCACCAAAAACAATCCCTTCCTATACGGCTTGACTTGCAAATAAAATTTTTATGAAATATGTGCAAAGACAAAGCAAATTTCTCAAAAACTGTGGAGCCACACTACAATACGTTCGTTCTCTGCAGACTGCAGCCGCTTTGTCCTGAACAACAACGCTTCCTGTCGATTCTACTCAAGAGTGGCGACAATGACATCACATTAGTACCTTTAACAATTGTTTCCAAATGAGACCCTTGTTAGATGATATCTGCCAGAAATTTACCTCTCTCTCGACTATCACAATCTATAACCTAATCAGGCCCTACTTCACCTTTGATTTTTTGTGACGCTCAGGACTTATTGCACCATTCGAAAAGAATGTGTGTACACTGTTTCTAACAACGCAGTATGCTTACTTAGTCACAATTCATCTCCATCTGCCCGTTTCCGAATCTTCCAGACGTCGTGGCTTCACCCGTGCCCACATGACTAGTTTCTCTCTAGGCACTGTTACGCTCTTCAACTATGGCGGAGCACACAGGCCTCTGTCACTCATGGATATAGAACTCTCAGCTGAATTAAAACTTGAATATCTCATGATCCATTACCTGTCGTTATGGTTTTCACCAGTTATTTTTATGACATAAAGCTAGAATTTCTTAAACTTCCTCCGTTCTTCTTTAACTGTTTTAATTTACTAAATAACTGACGAGGAGTACATTATGCATTTACATTATGCATTTGTGGGTGTAACAACTTCCCTCAGGGTAGTATTTTCGTCGTGCCTCTGTTCTCGGAATTCATACGCTGGTGTGCAACGTACTATGAGCTGTCATGTACGTAAGTCAGGTAAGTTTGACAGGTATAGATGATGCGGTTGGAAGCTATACCACTCACACGCCTGAAGATGTTGTACGATTCTATTACACGGCTCTGCAGTGGCACTCGTAATGAAATGTACAGGTGCATTCCTCTTACGAACCTTTGGAAGTCATACGTTGTAGGTGATAAAGGTGCCTGAGGGAGGGGATATTTATAGACATTCTCTTAAAATTAAGACCTCTTGAGAAACTCCGACGTCGTCCTCATGATTCTGGATGTTTAAACTTTTGTAATGTTTCATGCATCTCTTCCTGCAAAATCATTCGAATTTTCGCTATAAAGTCGGCCCATTCCATAGTGACGACTGCACTGAACTTCGCAGCTAGTAGGAATACAATGGGGGGCTCGTTGCAGAGCACGCAAAGGCCTCTACGCTGGCGAAACCATATATGTGTACGTGAAATTATTTGGAAATGTATCATAACCAGACTATACGACGATTACAGCGACTTTTTCTCTGAAACAAGAACCCAAGAATCCCGTAGACTGAGGGTGCGCCGGCGAATATGAGACAATGAAACCTATCATGATACTGACTATAAACCCTCATTTGTCCTATCTTGAAACAGCTGAAAGCGACATTTAACCGTAATCTCCAGTGTAATACGAGCATACTGGAGACACTACTCATCTCTACTTTCAAGTTCAGCTCTACGATCGGTCAGCTGAGAACACATACCAACAAAAACAGAGCCTTCACACAGAGTATTGTGTCACGTGCATCGTCCATCAGTAACACAACTTAACTGATATTAGAACGGCTTTACAAAGCTAAATTGATAATATTTTGTGTCAGTTGGATTGTATAGTACTATTACAATGTATTGCACCCATGGTAAAATTTGAACCGTTTTATTAAAAATTGTGTAGAACAGAATTTGTAAATTTAAAAATATGATAAGACAAGCATGCATACAAGCGTACAGAAATAACAGGGGATAAAATAACCAGCTTTACAGAAATAGCTTATCGTAGGTGCCACCAGACGGAAGTCTGAGTTGAGAAACGACGGCCGGCCGCGGTGGTCTAGCGGTTCTAGGCGCTCAGTCCGGAACCGCGAGACTGCTACGGTCGCAGGTTCGAATCCTGCCTCGAGCATGGATGTGTGTGATGTCCTTAGGTTAGTTAGGTTTAAGTAGTTCTAAGTTCTAGGGGGACTGATGACCACAGATGTTAAGTCCTATAGTGCTCAGAGCCATTTGAACCATTTGAGAAACGACGTAATTTGCGCTACAATACAAGGAAACGCTAAGAAACACACTACTCGTAATGCCCTATTCATATAAAACAAAATATAAGGTAAAAACAGCTAAAATGAGTGACGAAACATTACCAAAGAGAATGGCAGTGAACTGATACATTCAGGAAGAGGAGAAGTATCTTTATTTCACGGGAGCTGTCACTTCGATTAATGTTTAAGTACATGAGCAATTAGTAATAACAATTGGTCCAGAAGTCTGTGTGTGCATTTATAATTTTTTCAGTCTATCGTTGCAATAAAAGTACAAAAAGTACAAGGTGTAAAAAAAATTACAAAACTATTAACAAAGGGTTCATAGCATTAAAACACTCCTAAGGCAAAGTAAGAATTAGAAGTTGATGTCACAGAAGTACATAGGTACTGCCATAGGATAGATGATTAATTTCCTTATACCATCAGCCGGAGTTACTTTGTATACAACTTGCGTTCTCTTGATTTTGTGAAGTGTGATTAATTACATAATTGATAGGAAAAGGTCTACGTGTACTATCAGGACTCATGAGGACAAATACAACCTCAAATGAATGACAATCATACTTATGACATGTCTTAAACAAAAAAAAAAAAACATTGTGTGTAAAGTTACCCCACCCGAGACGTAGCTTCACATAGACATCAACTTAGCAAGATAGGCGACATCGTTGTCTCCTCATGGTTAACTTTACACACGTCTAAAAATGTTAAATGGAAACAAAACAGAAAGATGACGTAGCACGTCATTTTTCATAGCTTTATTGAAGTGTCGAAATACATTACAAGAATAAACGGAAGATGTTGAGTCATTTCAGTTTCACGTCTCTATGAAGTAAACTGAAAACTATGTAGCTGCTGTGTCCAGAGCACAACATTCTCACTCTTCACTTTTATTGCACTTCTGTAGGCACCACTAACGCTAATTTCACTTAAAGAAACACTGAATACTAACGTATGCGATTGCAAGTACTTTTTGAACTTAGTCCTCTTTGCAATATCATAGGTCCCTCAAGTAAACGCACGAAATCCTGGTAATTGATGTCAGAGATGTCTTTAAACAGGCTATACAAATGTGTATGTTGTCACCTGTCATCTTCATTACCTTAAATTCTTTTTAATTACAGGGTATCACTTTCTCTATTTGCCCAATAAAGTTCTTGCTATCCTTCCCTTCTTCTTCTCTGCTTTTGTCTGCACCTGACAGGCTGTTAAAGGAACTTCGCACGAACGTGAAGCGTACACTCTCGAATAACACCTAGAACATAACTGCAGTTATGCAGTCATGCAACAGTTCATTTATGACTTGTCAGGAGTTTTAAGATAGACTGTGTGTGTGTGTGTGTGTGTGTGTGTGTGTGTGTGTGTGTGTGAAATCTTATGGGACAACTGCGAAGGTCATCAGTCCGTACGCTTACACTCTACTTAACCTAAATTATCCTAAGAATAAACACACACACCCCCATGCTCGAGGGAGGACTCGAACCTCCGCCGGGACCAGCCGCACAGTAAGGTAGAGTGTACTGGCAAATTGCCTTGAAAACACGAACATAGCAATGTGCAGTTGGTATAGGTCATGTGTATAATAATAATAATAATAATAATAATAATAATAATAATAATAATGAGGTGAAAACATTAGCATAGCAGAGTACATTTGTACATTTGGTAAACGACATGTGTACAATAATAATAATTAATACTTTAGACTTATTATTCACAGACAGCAATAACAAAATTGTGTACCTTACAAATTCATATTCAGTTATTGGACCGTTCTATGAGCAAATACTATCGGTGCACCAGTATGAGGTGCTAAAGGGTGCAACCATTTTTTCACTCACTCATACAGGGCCTCTTCTTGAACCGAGACGCCATTTACCAGAGTCCGAGTAAATTAGTTGTCTGTCTCCTTGTTTATGTGAAATCGCCTCTTGTAATAGACTCACGTACTGAACAGTGTATGTGCATGTATAATACCTGCACCATATTCCACAAAACATTATGTGAGTCTTTATGAGGAGAAGGAAGAAAGGGGGGGGGGAGGAGGCACCTTGCAGCGATATCGCCTCGCCCCGCCGGCCCCTCTGCTGTTTACGACTCGTCTTGTCGCCAGCAGGCAGCTCTCTGCAGAAGGAGGGGAGGAAGCAAACTTTGACGATGGGTCAGTGAGGGGGATTGGGGGAGTTCCGGCCCATTAAAACTTGTCCCAGCACTGCTGGCTGCCTGTCTGCTCTCTGCTTGCCCGCCTGTCTTTGAAGACGACTCTACACGCAGTCACGACGATTGGTCGTCGTCTGTGGCACCTGGCAGTGGGTCATCACGACACGATCACAAACTTCCCACTACTACTAGGAAGAAGCACACCTCCCGGTTAATTATACGGACAGGTGAGGCCCACCCCATCAATAGGCGTACGAGCCCAGAAGGATGCCTGTAAGGTGGGGTGGATACATCCCCTTCACCTCTCACCATTCCAAGCCCTTTTAGCCTGTGACCAGCATCGTGATTGAAAAACACAGGGTTGCGGCGCTCAGCCAGACGAATTTCCACACTTACGGCACATGACGTCAAACACGAGTCAAGTTCCCGTTCTCACTCACAAAAATCAAGCGCTGGATGTCCATTTACCGGTCGCTGTGGCCGAGCGGCTCTAGGCGCTTCAGTCCAGCACCGCGCTGCTGCTATGGTCCCAGGTTCGAATCCTGCCTCGGGTATGGATGTGTGTGATGTCCTTAGTTAGGTTTAAGTAGTTCTAAGTCTAGGGCACTAATGACCTCAGATGTTAAGTCCCATAGTGCGCAGAGACATTTGAACCATTTAAAGACCATTTAAGACATACTGTTCGCGATATGCAGCCCGGAGCTATATATTTCGGAACAGGGGCGAAAACTTGACAGTAGGACCAATCTATTTTCATTTTGTAGCGCACTCTTTTTGAAGAGTTTAATGTATAGAAGGTACATATTTGAGGTAATGTAAGACATGTTAACTGGTCTTAAATATGTCAAAAGTGCAGTGTCACGCGTCTTCACACAGCTTTCTTCTACCGCACATCACTGTATTTCGCTCTGTGGAATTCAAACGTGTATATTTTGTAATGGAAGCCATCAAACCTATATTCAGCACAGAGAAATTTAAACTGTCCTGTGGTGTCTCTCCTCCTCCCATTCGGCCGGTTTGACCTGCTAACCCCTTAAAAGAAAAGAAAATTACTACTGACCGGGAGAGTAAGAACTTTTCAGAAAATTTGCACTCTTTATTGCCTATTAGGTTAATAACTTTCTCTTTCGTGTGGCATATAATTAAATACAGGAAACATAAAACAAGTAAAGACAACAGACAAGCAAGACAGTACACATTTCTTCAATACTCAGAGCTCAGCATTTTTTTCTCTCTAATTTTGCTACAGTTTTGCGCGGCGTTCGTTACTTCCTGCGAAAGAATCTGCTACCTCATCAAAGTTGGTTTCATAAGCAGTTTTATTTCCAAATGCCAGAACAGGGAGGACAGATAAAATTTCTCAGTGTTGAACGCAGGTATCTTTTAATTATTTTCAGTTTGCTGAAGGTTCGCTCTCAGGTTGCAGATGATGTCGGTGACGTGTGGTATATCCTTGAAGGTGTACTAATATCTGGAAAGGCTGCTTGCAAGTCATACTTGCACATATCTTGTATTTTTCATTAATTACGTTACTAACTTTTTAAATAAGGTGAGTTCTAATCAAAAATAAATTTCATTCTAATATTTTGAATATTCTCGTGCTCGATCGGCTAAATTTTTCAGCAGATTCTCACTCTAAATATTTGAAAATGCCTGGTCACTGAGGGAGGCGAAATTTTCGTGTAGACCCTTTCCGGTCTCTACCTTTATTTCAATTTGTGTTACAATTTTCTAAAATATTACTTTTATAACTTTAGAAAACAGCTTAGTCCGGTGTAGTGTTCTTGATTTGTCCTCGCATAGCCGGCCGTGGTGGCCGAGCGGTTCTAGGCGCTTCAGTCCGGAACCGCGCGACTGCTACGGTCGCAGGTTCGAATCCTTTCTCGGGCATGGATGTGTGTGATGTCCTTAGGTTAGTTAGGTTTAAGTAGTTCTTAGTCCTAGGAGACTGATGACCTCAGATGTTAAGTCCCATAGCGCCCAGAGCCATTTGAACCATTTTGTCCTCGCATATTTCGTCATCTTTGGTTCTCTTTATGGAAGTTTGTTTGCTTTTGAGGATAGGCTCGATATGAAGCTTTACTGAAACAGGTATAGCTTCTTCAATCTACTGATCTATTGAATTCTCTGTCATTCTTTGTAAGGTCTTAAGAAGGCCTTGCATTAGCACCACAGAGCGTAAAATGATAATGTGCTCTGTCTGTACATCGACGTTCACTCTACTGATCTCTCAAACAATACCAGCCCAAACTGTTAAGATGAGGATAAGTTTAAAATCTATCATCACATGTAGTGGATGACCAGCTTCGTACATAGATCCTGTGGCAAGACATAATTCTTCTTTCTTCCACAGCTTTGACATATTCCGGTAAATTATTTAATAGATCTGTAACAGCCAGGTGTTTATCCGACCATCTCGTTTGACTACTTCCTTTTAAGTTGGTCTTTGTATACTTTTGCATTATTTCTACCATATGGTGGATCCTACCAAAAAGAAATAAGTTTCTGTACAACACAAATTTAGCTAACTGCTTCTGGATATGCTGATGCAGAATACACGCCCACAAGATTTAAAGAGAGATATGGTACAAACTCTTCTAGCTCGTTGATTTCCGTAATTCTGGATTGGACCCCTTTATATACGCTGGCAATATTAGAACTGTTATCGTAATACTGTCCATGATATTCTTGCACATCCAAATCATCAGCTTCTAGTTTTTCTAATATTACCTGTCTTTCTGTAAGCTTTCTGTAAGCTTCTATGAAACTAGGAAACTAGGAAAGCTTTCCTTTATTTCACATTCAGTTTCTATTATTTATATACAACGAATCAGTTGACTCATTTGTTCTGTGTGAGATACATCTCAAGTGCAGTAGAAATAGTGAAATAGTTGGTAGTAGTGGGCAAGAGCGGCACCAGGGCAGTTTGTTAGTGTGGGTTGCCTACATCAGGGGCAGGTATGCAATTTGGGGCCAACCTATTGTTCTCCTTTGATTGAAAGGGATATTACCTATTGTTCTCCTTTGAGTGACAGGTACTGAACCTATTGTTCTCCTTTTATTGACAGGTACTTAACCTATTGCTCTGCTAAAAGGGTCCTTCTTTCGATTGACAGACACTTAACTTATTGCTCCCCCAGCCCCACTCCCACTCCTCAGGAAAGCTCCCCCATCGCTGCTATATATATACCTTCAGGTCTGAGTTATTAGCATAACCCCTCCAACTCTTCTTAATTTCATTGGCTACTTAATTGAATTGATCAATTAATTAACTTCTTGTCCTGGTAGACCCCCTTACCTCCCACACTATCTCTCGGAAACTGGTGGGAAAAAGACTCAGTTGATCGGTCATTTGGAGGGAATTCCATTGTAGTGTATGGAATATTGTTTAAACAATTTACACAATGTATAGAATATTGTTTAGCTATTTATGGAAGTGTATGGAATATAGTTTATTTATTTAGTTAAAGAATTTGTCCAGGAAATAAATTGCTGCATATAGATTATTGTTTAAACAAATTAGACAATGTGTGGTATGTTGTTTATTTACACAATTACGGGGATTCAAGGCAGTGTATGGACTATAGTTTACTTATTTATTTGAAGAATTTCTCAGGAAATCGATCACCACCGCCGCCACCCCATCCCTGCCCCCCTCACCCCTCGCTTCCCCTACTCCCTTCTCTACCTGGAAATTGGCGGCTCTGCAGTGGAGAGGAAGGAAATTCAAGGATATATTAATCTTTTATGAAAAAAAAAATCTGATTGCGGGGCTTGGATTTCTCTTGCTCATCATTATCTGCTGTTTGGAAAGACACAGGTCTAGTGAGAAGTAATAACATCGATCGCATTTTTTTAAATTCTAACTGCGCAAGGAATGCCGTCATGGAACATATATCACACGTAATTACATACAGTTAAAAATCTTTCGATCGCGAAGCATGCACAGCCTGCCGTCCCCTGTCCACTGGACCGCACAGGACACTACCACACACACTCCCAGGAGACAGGATGCACCGGCGGCCCCTGCGAAGTAACGACGCAGCAATCAGCTGCCGAACCACGTGCAGATGTCAGTTCGGGTCCCGTAAGAAAGAGGCTGCCACACCTCTTTGATACATGAGACCTGAGAAATACTTGCCGAAATATGTGATCACCTAGGCACGATTTCTGGCGCGAGGATGCAGAGCTACGGGTCCAGCACTAAGAGAGATTTCGTGGGACAGCCCGCCCACTACTTATCAGTCCCAGAATACGTAAAGTGCTGCAGAAATAGTTAACTTTCGCTTTTGTAGGAGTTTTCGTGATGTCTCAGTTGGCCTGCATGGAAGTTTTTATCTTAACAGGACCTGTATACGAAAATAGCCCAGAATAGCACTGAATGCATTCTTCCTGATGGTCGTAACGAGACACCATGCGTTCCCTTCCAGGAAATCGCTATGTCGTGCTATCAACATACGTCTCAGAAACGGTAAACTTTCTCACCGCTAAAAGCCCTCATCATGTCTGTGCATACTTGCGAAAACACCGTTAACCATAAACCATTGTTTTAGTTTGGAAAGTGAGCACTGTCTATGCACAGACGGGAAAATTGGAACAATTGCGCAACAGAATTCGAAGCACTGCCCTACAGAAGAGACAAGTGGCTGGAATTTTCGGTGTCCTGCAGCTACTGGTCTGGAGATGTCCTAATGCCACAGTGGCAGATGAATGACGGCATCCGCGCCAGAGATGGATGGTCAACTTCAACTTGTCTTTGAACACATGCTTCCTCATAACTTTCCAGAACTAACTTGTTGAAATCAGTTTGGTGCAGCTAGAGTAAATATTAGGATTTATGTTGCTGTCAGACACCTAGCAATGTGCTGTTTATGTCTCCTCATTACGACCGTGGTTCTGGAACGAATCTCAGTACCTACTGCGCACAAAGCTTTCCACGTGAAAATCTCTCTCATATCCTCACGGTTATCGATGCGCTGAATCTATACATCCCTCACGATAGGACACACATTTTTTCTAGTCATGACACAGCGTAGGCCATAGTAACATTACACTGCAATACACTCGTATAGATATTTTTCACAAATAGTGCGGTTCTCTTTTATATCCTGTGCCCAAATAATTATGGTATGCCTACACTCACACTGGGTATATGTCTCAATTCTTCTCAGCCCTAGGAAATTATCTGATAAAGTCTTCAATGTGTGTGAACTCCTAAGGGACTAAACCGCTGAGGTCATCGATGCCTTGACTAATTAAACTAACTTATGCTAAGAACAACACACACACCCATGCCAGAAGGAGAAATCGAACCTCCGGCGGGAGGGGCTATGCAGTCCATAGCATGGTGCCTCAAACCACGTGGGCACCCCGCATGGCACAAATTCTTCAAATCAGCACTTCTGGAAGGCGCTGTATCCAGCCAAGATTCCCACAAACAAGTGTTATGAAGGACAGGCGTCCAGCACTATGTGATAATGAATACTGCACGCCGGCTGGAGTGGCCGAGCGGTTGTAGGCGGTACAGTCTGGAACCGCGCGACCGCTACGGTCGCAGGTTCGAATCCTGCCTCTGGCATGGATGTGTTTGATGTCCTTAGGTTAGTTAGGTTTAAGTAGTTTTAAGTTCTAGGGGACTGATGACCTCAGAAGTTGTCCCATAGTGCTCAGAGCCATTTGAACCATTTTTTTTAATACTTCACCTGCAAATGTAATGCTTGGAAATTCATCACCAATGCAGGTTGATATACTGTAATCAACATCGCTACTGGGAGAACAAGAAGGAAAATGCGAGGGTATGCTAAAAGAAGTCGATCAGGAGACGTATAGTTACACCTGTATTGCCTATCCTGTTTGTAAACTATAGAAGGTCCATTTGAACACTTGCATTGCTGTATTGTGCAGCTGTTTATGAAATCACTTACGTTTGGATATACTCCTCAGTGCATTGAAATCACAATTCATCATATCTCCAGAATCAGGTTTTCACTCTGCAGCGGAGTGTGCGCTGATATGAAACTTATTGGCAGATTAAAACTGTATGCCGGACCGAGACTCGAACTCGGGACCTTTGCCTTTCGCGGGCAAGCGCTCTATCAACTGAGCTACCCAAGCACGACTCGGGCCCCGTCCTCACAGCTGGCAGAAGTAAAGCTTTGAGGACGGGGCGTGAGTCGTGCTAGGGTCCCGAGTTCGAGTCTCGGTCCAGTACACAGTTTTAATGTGCCAGGAAGTTTCACAATTCATCATGTGTAATCTATCTTTCCATTACGACTAGACATAAGTAATTTTTTTTGTTTGCACATGAATAGTGCTTGTAGGTGTAAAAAAAGTTACGATACATCCACACTTGCCCCAGCTGGGTGTCGCTTTCGCTCTGCAAAATAGCCTCCCGCCATTACGTATTTGTCAATGAATAAAGGATGTAATTACAATTTAAAAGAAGCCCTAGAGTCTTTTCGGTTTGTCGACTTCACCACTTCCACGAAAGCTTTTGGTATTTTCGTTACTTGTAAATATACATACATACACACACACACACACACACACACACACACACATATTATATATATATATATATATATATATATATATATTCAGACTGTCAAGTAGTATTCCATGCATAGCTTCCACCACCTGGATCACAAAATTTTCCCCTGACAGAATCATTGTGAAACATTGAGTAATTAGAAACTTATCCCATATGCAAAGACCTTTATGTGAAAACTCGGAAAAAAATAAAGGAAACTGATATTTCCACGCATGAATAATGATGTCGGTGATATAACAATTCCAGATCATCCCTATAATTTACAAAGTCCACTAATGTGTTTCTCGTGTCTAGAGAGCCAGCAAACGATTCCTCCAACCGTCATTCCCCTGCTATATGCACACCACACACACCACAATCGATCTTCTCTCAACCAAATAAAGATGGGAAATGTGAAGAAGCAGTCAATCGGATAATTTACATGAGAGGGAATAATTGTCCAGTGCGAACACATGTCCATATTGAATCTCCTCAAATTTCCACGGAATCACGAAAGCTGTCCAACACAGTTAGTCCGCTATTCGTCCGTCTACAGGACGACATGGTTAAGTCAACTACATTCCTGCATCCCAACAGGCCTCTCCATTTGGACAGCTCCTGCTGTTAGTGGGAAACGTGAATCATTCCCGCCACAGGCCACTGCGACCGCCGCGCCAAGCGCACAATGGTTCAAATGGCTCTGAGCACTATGGGACTCAACATCTTGGGTCATAAGTCCCCTAGAACTTAGAACTACTTAAACCTAACTAACCTAAGGACATCACACACACTCATTCCCGAGGCAGGATTCGAACCTGCGACCGTAGCAGTTCCGCGGTTCCGGACTGCAGCGCCAGAACCGCACGGCCACCGCGGCCGGCGCCAAGCGCACATAGATAGAACTGTCCCACGAAATCAGCCTTATATATATTTGATCGCTATACTTACAATTAAATGCTACGATTGCTGTCTCACTTGAAAGATATTCGACAGTGAGCGAAGTATTGGAAATACACCCTGCTGACAGCTGTGGCTCTGGAAGTAGAAATATCTGTAGCATTCTTATGACTTGACACACTCTTCCCCTTGCCATCAGAGTATTCCACATACAAATCCATTCCTTCCTTACGACTGGACGTAGTCATTCCAGTCCCACGTGTCAGAACACAAACACATACTTCATAAACCTGATGCTCATGGTGAACCTATCATGCATCCCCTACTCATAAGTATAATACTTTGTCAAGAACTGATTGCTGTCGATATGAAATAATACTAACTGAAAATCAACGATGGGTGGAGATGTCTCCTATGTTTTTCTTGTCAGTGGTATCACTGCTTCTTAGTAACAGAGGCATAATCGTCTTACAAACTGCCAGATGTTAAAACACACGATAGCAACAACTATGGTATATTAATGTCAGAAGTGGTCTTGCTTCTACAGGTACTCAAAAGTATCCATGTTAAGAGCTATACTGGCTTTATAAATCGAGGTATGGCATTACCTCTGAATGAAGTGGTTTTCCCAGACAAATACCGTGACACAGAATTTAGATGGTGATCATAGGAGTGTATATTATCAGAGAAATAGTGCCGTTACAGCCACCGATGGGAAGGAAGCCCTCTTAATAAAATTGCCAAATTTGGAATGTGTATCACGGTACAAGTGTATATTTTTACTTTTATAATTATATATTTTTATGATTTTGGTTGGGGTGGCTTTAAATATTGTGGGCTTGTTATGACACTTTTAATTAACTTATACCACGATAACACTCGTACGGACATCGGTTTCCACGAAGTACGTACGATATAATATTTTTTTAAACGCAGCGTGCGACTCACCGCATTCTAATAAATAGTTTGCGTGAGCGCAGCTATTTAGAAAAGAAAATATGCGTATTCTTACGCAAACTGTAATTATTAATTTTGGACGCAAGGGCTACTGGTTATTTATGTACCAAACTACGTAAAGATTAATTGAGATATTGCGGAATTCAATGATTTTCAATATTTCTTATTCATTATTTGCAAGGCAAAACTGGAGAGAATCCCATCTGCCATTAGGCGGCCAAAATGAAAGATACTGAACTCATTCAGTGCTGTGAATTTTGGTAACTGAAATTAATTTTAACTTCGAAATTAATGAAAGATCAAAACTGAGAAGTCTCTCGCATTTATATTTAATATTATGACATGATATTTTAATTACATAATACAGTCAGCGTAATGGCCGACTAAATCCTGCTAGGGGAGATGAGTTCCCTGCACTACGAAGTCCTGTAAAAACTTTGTTAATTGTAATTAATGGTTGCGATCATGAGAGGTTACAACTAAGTCAATAGTACACACTTTCTAATAACAATTTCTATTATTTTATTCTAAAATACAGATAAAACATACGTTAATTATCAGGCAGCACTACAATGGTGGCCTACCGCTAGACGAAACAAAACAGGAGAGATCTAGTTCAATCAAAGCATTGTCTCTGATATTCATGGCCTATGTTACACAGAGATTATACCATAAAACTGTTTTGTTAATTACATCGATATTTGTGTTTTTGTAATAATGACTGCAAAAAGATGGGAATTTAAGGAGATGGGACCTGGATAAACTGACTAAACCAGAGGTTGTACAGAGTTTCAGGGAGAGCATAAGGGAACAATTGGCAAGAATGAGGGGATAGAAATACAGTAGAAGAAGAATGGGTAGCTTTGAGGGATGAAGTGGTGAAAGCAGCAGAGGATCGAGTAGGTAAAAAGACGAGGGCTAGTAGAAATCCTTGGGTAACAGAAGAAATATTGAATTTAATTGACGAAAGGAGAAAATATAAGAATGCAGTAAATGAAGCAGGCAAAAAGGAATACAAACGTCTCAAAAATGAGATCGACAGGAAGTGCAAAATGGCTAAGTAGGGATGGCTAGAGGACAAATGTAAGGATGTAGAGGCTTATTTCACTAGGGGTAAGATAGATACTGCCTACAGGAAAATTAAAGAGACCTTTGGAGAAAAGAGAATCACTTGCATGAATATCAAGAGCTCAGATGGAAACCCAGTTCTAAGCAAAGAAGGGAAAGCAGAAAGGTGGAAGGAGTATATAGAGGGTCTATAGAAGGGCGATGTACTTGAGGACAATATTATGGAAATGGAAGAGGATGTAGATGAAGATGAAATGGGAGATATGATACTGCGTGAAGAGTTTGACAGAGCACTGAAAGACTTGAGTCGAAACAAGGCCCCCGGAGTAGACAACATTCCATTAGAACTACTGACAGCCTTGGGAGAGCCAGTCCTGACAAAACTCTACTATCTGGTGAGCAAGATGTATGAGACAGGCGAAATACTCTCAGACTTCAAGAAGAATATAATAATTCCAATCCCAAAGAAAGCAGGTGTTGACAGACGTGAAAATTACCGAACTATCAGTGTAATAAGTCATGGCTGCAAAATACTAACGCGAATTCTTTACAGACGAATGGAAAAACTGGTAGAAGCCGACCTCGGGGATGATCAGTTCGGATTCCGTAAAAATATCGGAACACGCGAGGCAATACTGACCCTACGACTTATCTTAGAAGCCAGATTAAGGAAAGGCAAACCTACGTTCCTAGCATTTGTAGACTTAGAGAAAGCTTTTGACAATGTTGACTGGAATACAGTCTTTCAAATTCTGAAGGTGGCAGGTGTAAGATACAGGGAGCGAAAAGCTATTTACAATTTGTACTGAAACCAGATGGCAGTTATAAGAGTCGACGGACACGAAAGAGAAGCAGCGGTTGGGAAGGGAGTGAGACAGGGTTGTAGTCTCTCCCCGAAGTTATTCAGTCTGTATATTGAGCAAGCAGTGAAGGAAACAAAAGAAAAATTCGGAGTAGGTATTAAAATCCATGGAGAATAAATAAAAACTTTGAGGTTTGCCGATGACATTGTAATTCTATCAGAGACAGCAAAGGACTAGGAAGAGCAGTTCAACGGAATGGACAGTGTCTTGAAAGGAGGATATAAGATGAACATCAACAAAAGCAAAACAAGGATAATGGAATGTAGTCGAATTAAGTCGGGTGATTCTGAGGGAATTAGATTAGGAAATGAGTCACTTAAAGTAGTAAAGGAATTTTGCTATTTGGAGAGCAAAATAACTGATGATGGTCTACAAAATGTAGACTGGCAATGGCAAGGAAAGCATTTCTGAAGAAGAGAAATTTGTTAACATCTAGTATAGATTTAAGTGTCAGGAAGTCGTTTCTGAAAGTATTTGTATGGAGTGCAGCCATGTATGGATGTGAAACATGGACGATAAATAGTTTGGACAAGAAGAGAATTGAAGCTTTCGAAATGTGGTGCTACAGAAGAATGCTGAAGATTAGATGGGTAGATCGGATAACTAATGAGGAAGTATTGAATGGGGTTTGGGAGAAGAGACGTTTGTGGCACAACTTGACTAGAAGAAGGGATCGGTTGGTAGGACATGTTCTGAGGCATCAAGGGATCACCAGTTTAGTATTGGAGGGCAGCGTGGAGGGTAAAAATCGTAGAGGGAGACCAAGAGATGAATACACTAAGCAGATTCAGAAGGATGTAGGTTGCAGTAGGTACTGGGAGATGAAGAAGCTTGCACAGGATAGAGTAGCATGGAGAGCTGCATCAAACCAGTCTCAGGACTGAAGACCACAACAACACCAATAATAACTTACGTTCTTTACTATTTGTTATACATCGCGCACACGTACACAGTCTTGAAATAATTTATAATTCACACGTCTCATAACAAAACTTCCTTTCCCTCTCTCCAAATGTCCATTTATGTGACGTACCGTAACAAGTGAAACGGCAAAGGAGCATGGTATAAAACCCATATTTGCAACTCCCTAATGCCGACACTGCTAGATATTTCTCCGATATTTGTAACGCATTCTGTATCGATGCCATGTCAGAGGTTCTGCAATGTATCGACTGGGTTATAGGCGATGGTTGATTGAGAAGGATCACAAACAGTAGATGGTGTACTGATTGAGGTCTTAAGAAATTTAGACTAGCTTTTCAGATCTCTAGTATTACGGTTTCTGGTAGAAATGTGGTCTTTGATTTGGAATCAAGTCTTTCCATTCAACTACATACCTTCGTTGTATCCTATGAAGAAGTTCTTACAGCCAGTAGTTAATTTCTGGCCTCTCATACCTCTAACCTATATTGTACAGTAAAATCTTAGACAGTCCCTATGAGTCTTGCAACTGCCCCTCAGATTCTGCGCTACCATCCCTGCAGCTTTGCACCTGTGAGCGATCCCAATTAAGTAGGAACTGAGCAGAAGTATGAGACAGCTGTATCTACCACCTTCTGCAACCTGTGTAAAAACAGAGTTATCTGAGTTACTGTGACAGGAACGTGTTTTGACCATTCCGTGGAAATGGGAACATGTAGTCATAGCTCCGCTAACAGTGTACGATGTGGCTGGTCAGCGACAAACGAAGCCTGCGCCTGCAACGTGAGGTAGTATAAAAGACAGTACGAAAACTGGGGGAAATACAAGGATTTAGCTACTGCACTGTGGTGTGTCCCCAAATTAAATACAAGCACTGCTGTCTGAAGAAGATCCGCATCCCTCAGTGCCCATTCGCTTCTATCACTCCAACATGCTATCTTCGTTATTCTCTACCACCCAATAGAGAAAAATTACGAACTATAAGAGCTCCACTAACCTCATCCGATAGTAAAATTGATAAGATTTTTACCACATCTCTCTCCTCCCATGTATCGAAAATAAATACTGTCTGGTTGCTGGCTTCGAGCAAATACGACGATCCTCTTAAATATATAGCTATAAATCCATTGCATTGACCGGTGTAAAGGTGCATTGTCTGTACTGTAGGGGGATGACTGTATCCCACAAACAATTCTATGAGTCGAAGAGACCCTCCCTGTTACTATGTGTCGTTGTTTGAAACATTGTTTTATTCCGCTGTAACATGCTTTGTACATTGCCACACATTGTGTTTTCTCCACCACGACTTCGAGGACTGAGCTTCCAATGCAGCAGAGTCCGTTAGCTTCTTCTACTCCATAGTACCCAATTTTGATGATAACTTTCCCAGTAGCCTTATTTCTGCTTCTCCTCATCGTTTTCGGCTTTCTTCGCACAACTCTCCGTCCACATTCTCTGCCCATTAGACTGTTCATTCCATTCAGTATTACCTGTAATACTTCTTTTAATTACGATAGTAATGTCTTCAACGAACCTTTTTGTTGATATCCTTTCACCCTGAATTTCAATCCCACTCCTGAACCTATCTGTTCCTGCTTCTTCGAGGTACATTTTCAACAAAAGACTGCATTCCTGTATTAAGATTCTTTTTAATCCATGCTATTCGTACTTGGTCTTCCACTGTTATCGTCCTTTCTTGGTTCCTTTATCTGAAACATATTTTACTGAGAAATCTCATCAAATTACATCAGTTAACGTCCTAATTTATGCCACGCAAGGGAATAGTAACGGTTGCAGATACAAATACTTACCACGTTGCTGGAGCAGTGGTGCAGAGATGCTAGCTTGGGGACAATGACGTACCATTTTATACAGGTAAGTCTTCTTGAAAATTCTGAACACTTTGGAGCCTCATCCCATCGCATGCCTCCCTCATAAAGTTTGTTTCATTTGTTGAGTATTAGCTCAAATATTCTCGTTTTTTCCAACAGTAGTACATTAATACATTGCCGGGTTTTATAAAAACTTCACTGTTATTTCTACTGACTACATTAGTTCTGCGTTAGAGTGTTTTTCTTCATAAAAATTTTTATCTTCAGTACTCTATACAGTCCAAATCAAACTATGTATCCATCCTTTATTTCAATGTTTACCACTATTTCGGATATTACGGTAACACAGCAAGCACTCTTTTTCTCTTCTGAAGCGCTGCTATCTCATGAGAGAGTATTTATTTGTCGTTCTGTTTAATTCTCTCTCATTTATACGTTTAAAATAGTAATTAATTATTTCCATTTCAGGATTGGGTTGGACTGATTTGGGGGAAGAGACCCAACAGCGAGGTCATCGGATTAGGGAAGGATGGGTAAGGAAGTCGGGCGTGCCCTGTGAAAGGCACCATCTCGGCATTTGGCTGAAGAGATTTAGGGAAACAACGCAAAACCTAAATCAGGATGGCTGGACGCAGGATTGAACCGTCGTCCTCCTGAATGCTTTCCATTTCAGGTTATCTTCACCTTACGTTGACGGTATATGTGTTTTGTAGTATTCGTGGGTATTAGCCACGCATTGACTTTTTTAAAATAATGTTTGGGTAGTGTTTCCTGAATATTACGCAGTGTTTTCTTCTCGCATCCATCATTAGGGCAGCTGGCAGCTGCCACAGCACAAAAGGGTCGTGTTCATGGAGAAGAAATAAATCACACTCCAAATGTCTGAATTTCACAGCAAAGTGATTCCAGAATGCTTTGTTTATGTGTTGGGAATTGCTGTGTTTCAGTACCTCCAAGACTCTGTGTGAGCTAGTGATCCCTTTCAGTAACTAGGGGTACTTACTTTCGTAACGATGATGTAATTTATTTAATTACTGGTGGCAGTTTTTCATATGTCATTTACACCATGTTTTCTTCAATTCACAAGCAACAGAGACTACTGTAGCAATGCATTACGTTTCTCCGTTTATGTCGACGGTTTATATCGATTTCACCAAACTTATTTGTTTTGGGAACATAATCATTTCTAGCAGAAAATATTTCAAAGGTGATCCGATTTCGTTACACATGCTATACCCGGCAATACTTTTCAAAGGACATTCACTTAGCAAGAAAAGAAATCTTACGAGTGTTACATCGCCACAGAAGTACTGTAAAAGTCGGCGATGTCGAGGGATTTTCCCCATCACTCACTTTATTGAGACACAGAAAAACTATCTTCTTTTTCGGCCCTGAAGTTGGAGTTTGTGGCAACGGAAAATTGTCCGTTGTCCTTTCGGTTCAGAGAAAACCGTTGATCTGACACGTACCACCTGGAGAGCGTGGCAGAATATTAAACGATTGCTCGGTTTGGGGAATTAAGAGACGTCCTTTATTTATAAATTCGGCTGTCGGAGTTGCCACAATTTCTTGCTCTGCAATGTCTGCCTGTTTGTAATTCATAAGGCCAGTGACAAGTTTTAATCGCGCAGTTGTTCCCTGGAGGAGTATGCTGTGGCGGTCGGCGGGGGGGGGGGGGGGGGGGGAGGCGGGAGTGTTGCCTGTGTGGAGCGGGATTACCTCTCCCACCCCTCCAGCACTCGTCGTGCCGCGCTGCCTGGGGCGAGGCTTAGGCTGTCACGTCACACAGGGTGAGGTCCGAGACTGCCTACCTGCTAGGCGTCGTGTGTCGCGCCGCTCACAGATTCCGCCCACACACGCGTCTGCGCCGCTGACAGCATTTCCGAGACCACCCGAGCGGAAAACGAGCAGTGACGGCGACAGAGCCCGGTTCAGCTGTGAGACGTCCCAGCACTGTGCGATTATCGCGTCTCAGCCATGACGTCTGCACAGACTGATAAAAATTACGTATTGTAGGGGGTTTGCCCGACAAGAAAATCTGCTGCATAACAAGGTACCGCATAATCACCTACTCTGCAGTACAGCTCTCTATTTAACCAAGAAGGTAACACTTGTTGTGCCACTTTCCTCATTGGCTCCACTATGGAAATTAAATTTACGAAGACAATTCCCTTCAGTGGGCTTTGGAAAGGAGGATGTACCATGATATCCAGCTTGAGATGCTGATCTGTATTAATTGAAGAACGTTGTTGTTAAATAGCAAAAAGAACGGAGTATACCGCACGGTGAATGCATAGTACCGGTGGGTTATACACCGCTGGAAAAAGGAATTTGTACACCCTTTTAGCGTTTACCATTTCACTCAAGATTTATTGTTGCAACAGTATATTTGGAGTACTTGAAATTATTACATTTACAGATAAATTTCTCAACGGTTTCTGACGTAACAGGTGTCAATGTATGCTGAAACACCCATATTGTTACGCATTGTAACCACCTTGGACGGCAATGCAGGCGCTTAGTCTGGCATCTAGTCGAAGGTCCAGACGGCTAATACCATCATGGGATACGTTATGCCACGCCTGATCGACCTGTTCACGTAGTTCTTTAAGAGTTATTGGTCAACGAGTCACACTACTCACAAAGAAACACCTCCCAAACACGCCATGACGGCCCAACTGTACTGACCGGCCGCCAAGTCAACCTCAACTCATAGGGGTCACTGGATGCGGATACGGAGGGGCATGTGGTCAGCACACCGCTCTCCCTGCCGTATGTCAGTTTCCGAGACCGGAGCCGCTACTTTTCAATCAAGTAGCTCCTCAGTTTGCCCCACAAGGGCTGAGTGCACCCCGCTTGCCAACAGCGCTCGGCAGACCGGATGGTCACTCATCCAAGTGCTAGCCCAGTCCAACAACGCTTACATTAGGTGATCTGAAGGGGACCGGTATTACCACTGCGGCAAGGCCGTTGGCCACACTACTCACAACTCCCGACATAATACATCACACAGTCCAGTGTTGTTCTAGAGCACATTCAGTCTCACGGGCAGTGTGTGGACGAGCATTATCCAGCTAGAACATCATGTCACCTTCCTATTGCAAAAATTGCAAAACAGTTGTCTAACAACATTCTCCACATACCGAACGCTTGTTACCGACCCTAAGAACCAACAGTGTGGGTACGTTTTGGGAATGCATCTCATAAAGTCACCTACCGACAAACATTAGTTTAGCACCAGTGCGCTCATTTCGACGGCGGCTTGCAGCAAGTGTTAATTGCAGATCTGTTGAGCACACTGTCTCGGCAAATCTTGCGCCTCTATCGGCCTGACATATTTTGCTTCTTCATGTGCACAAAGTTACTGTCGAAAAGTCCGCGCCTGACTTACGGGTACAGCTGCAACCCACTACCGCAAGTTCATCTAAACCTACTTTATGCTGTGATGCCGCTACAGCTCTGTCATTTGACAAACCATCAAGTGAGTGAACAGTATGGCTGTTGAGCGGAGACACCATGTGCTGTTAGTGAAACTGCTGTATTTGAACGACAGCGATTACAGTGCTGCAATGTTAGAGTATCGCCGACTAAAAGATCTGAAGACAGTCGGCCGTGGGGTACGCTCCAAGTCGACATGCGCATAAAGGACACTCTTTTGCTGGCTGCCGAACGAGGAAGGCAGGTAACGCTCGATCGAAGCGAGATGAGATGAGATGAGTCATGGAGAGCAAGGTGGTCTGGAGTCGGTGAAGTGAAGTCTGGATAAGGCGTATCGGAAAGGCGAGTGCTCGGCCATTCAGTACGGCGACTGCAGCTGATTTCTGCTGCGGAGCTGTCAGTGCATTAAAATGGTCGCTGTATTTATCTTGCTGCCGTGGACTGGTTGCACGTTGCCTTACGCGCAAATGTCTTAGTTTATTTTCGTGCTTCCCGACGGTGTTTTCTGGGCAGACTTGAAGGTGAGGATGTCTACTATTTGAAAACCGGATTATTATACGTTGCTATACCCTTGCTCCATGTTTTGTGGTCTCTTGTGCCTGAGTAGTGACTCGCTGATTGTGTGAAAAAGAAAGTGACCTCTGATATGCTGTGAGGTATTTGCACCCCGCTATATTCATAAATATATGTTTTGTGTGTTACTGCTTCTTGAGGCCCGTACTTGAGCAGCTTGACTGACTTCTTAAAGGATTTTTGCTTTACATAAGGAACAGCTCCTTGTCATATTGCATATAAATGCCATGCTGTGGCTCACCTAAGGTTGAGTTTCAGTGTCTCTTAGTGTTGTCTACGGAGCTAAACGTGCGGTTGCGCCAGTTGATGTTCTGGACGTGTTACTTTGTCTACACGTGCGCAGGCGGGAGAGGCACGAACTGTATGCTACAGGCACATTTGCCAGTCCTCCGAGTATTTAAATGTTACCGAATTTCAATCTGTGATATACACCCCATCAGGGCTCTGAGCTGTTTAAAGTTGCTTTTAACTGCTAATTCCTAAGAAAGGTATTTAATTGGAATTGACAAACGTGCTTTGCTGTGCCGTTTAGGCGAAAAAATGTTTAAGAGATGGTCTCTTGTGATAATTAGCCCCGAAATAGAAGACACACTTTTACTTACGCCGATTTGTTTGATGTCCTTGTTAGCTCGGTCGCAACCACTATGAACGAAATTTTATTTCAGTGTCACTGTAGACTGGCAGTAGCTGAGAAACTTGTGTTTCTGCTCCTAGCGGCTGTTTTATAAAATTGTTCGTAATCAATATTTGCACGCTGGCTATTGAGTGTCGCAGAGGGGCACGTGATACTTGTACTTCAACTACTAAGTCTGTCTGTCCTATCCATTATTCAATGGACTGACCGGGCGTTGCTGCTGACTGAGCAAGCACGACTGCCTTCCGGGAGGATGTGTCATTGCACCCCCGCATGGATAGCCGGACAGGCAACCAACACACTGCAAGTGTCAGCTGGTGTGTGTAACGGAGGAAAGCGATCCCCAATCGGAAATTAAAGCCTAATTCTTCTAATTTGCTGTCTCTACACAGTAGTTGGATATCTTGGCTAATTGTCTGATCAGTGTTTCCATGTCAATTGTATTTTTCTCTCTTTAAGTGAGCTTTGGCCTTTGAACGCCTTCAGGGGTTACCAGTGGTGGCTAAAATTACTGTTGTGGTCTTCTACACTGAATTTCCGGTAATATTATATCACAAATGTGAGCTGATAGAAAGCACCGAAGCTGAAATCGTTATAGGTACAGAAAGCTGGCTGAAGCCAGAGATAAATTCTGCCGAAATTTTTACAAAGGCACAGACGGTGTTTAGAAAGGATAGATTGCATGCAACCGGTGGCGGAGTGTTCGTCGCTGTTAGTAGTAGTTTATCCTGTAGTGAAGTAGAAGTGGATAGTTCCTGTGAATTATTATGGGTGGAGGTTACACTCAACAACCGAGCAAGGTTAATAATTGGCTCCTTTTACCGACCCCCCGACTCAGCAGCATTAGTGGCAGAACAACTGAGAGAAAATTTGGAATACATTTCACATAAATTTTCTCAGCATGTTATGGTCTTAGGTGGAGATTTCAATTTACCAGATATAGACTGGGACACTCAGATGTTTAGGACGGGTGGTAGGGACAGAGCATCGAGTGACATTATACTGAGTGCACTATCCGAAAATTACCTCGAGCAATTAAACAGAGAACCGACTCGTGGAGATAACATCTTGGACCTACTGATAACAAACAGACCCGAACTTTTCGACTCTGTAAGTGCAGAACAGGGAATCAGTGATCATAAGGCCGTTGCAGCATCCCTGAATATGGAAGTTAATAGGAATATAAAAAAAGGGAGGAAGGTTTATCTGTTTAGCAAGAGTAATAGAAGGCAGATTTCAGACTACCTAACAGATCAAAACGAAAATTTCTGTTCCGACACTGACAATGTTGAGTGTTTATGGAAAAAGTTCAAGGCAACCGTTAAATGCGTTTTAGACAGGTACGTGCGGAGCAAAACTGTGAGGGACGGGAAAAACCCACCGTGGTACAACAACAAAGTTAGGAAACTACTGCGAAAGCAAAGAGAGCTTCACTCCAAGTTTAAACGCAGCCAAAACCTCTCAGACAAACAGAAGCTAAACGATGTCAAAGTTAGCGTAAGGAGGGCTATGCGTGAAGCGTTCAGTGAATTCGAAAGTAAAATACTAGGTACCGACTTGACAGAAAATCCTAGGAAGTTCTGGTCTTACGTTAAATCAGTAAGTGGCTCGAAACATCATGTCCAGACACTCTGGGATGATGATGGCATTGAAACAGAGGATGACAAGCGTAAAGCTGAAATACTAAACACCTTTTTCCAAAGCTGTTTCACAGAGGAAGACCGCACTGCAGTTCCTTCTCTAAATCCTCGCACCAACGAAAAAATGGCTGACATTGAAATAAGTGTCCAAGGAATAGAAAAGCAACTGGAATCACTCAACAGAGGAAAGTCCACTGGACCTGACGGGATACCAATTCGATTCTACACAGAGTACGCGAAAGAACTTGCCCCCCTTCTAACAGCCGTGTACCGCAAGTCTCTAGAGGAACAGAAGGTTCCAAATGATTGGAAAAGAGCACAGGTAGTCCCAGTCTTCAAGAAGGGTCGTCGAGCAGATGCGCAAAACTATAGACCTATCTCTCTGACGTCGATCTGTTGTAGAATTTTAGAACATGTCTTTTGCTCGAGTATCATGTCGTTTTTGGAAACTCAGAATCTACTATGTAGGAATCAACATGGATTCCGGAAACAGCGATCGTGTGAAACCCAACTCGCATTATTTGTTCATGAAACCCAGAAAATATTAGATACAGGCTCCCAGGTAGATGCCATTTTCCTTGACTTCCGGAAGGCGTTCGATACAGTTCCGCACTGTCGTCTGATAAACAAAGTAAGAGCCTACGGAATATCAGACCAGCTGTGTGGCTGGATTGAAGAGTTTTTAGCAAACAGAACACAGCATGTTGTTCTCAATGGAGAGACATCTACAGACGTTAAAGTAACCTCTGGCGTGCCACAGGGGAGTGTTATGGGACCATTGCTTTTCACAATATATATAAATGACCTAGTAGATAGTGTCGGAAGTTCCATGCGGCTTTTCGCGGATGATGCTGTAGTATACAGAGAAGTTGCAGCATTAGAAAATTGTAGCGAAATGCAGGAAGATCTGCAGCGGATAGGCACTTGGTGCAGGGAGTGGCAACTGACCCTTAACATAGACAAATGTAATGTATTGCGAATACATAGAAAGAAGGATCCTTTATTGTATGATTATATGATAGCGGAACAAACACTGGTAGCAGTTACTTCTGTAAAATATCTGGGAGTATGCGTGCGGAACGATTTGAAGTGGAATGATCATATAAAATTAATTGTTGGTAAGGCGGGTACCAGGTTGAGATTCATTGGGAGAGTCCTTAGAAAATGTAGTCCATCAACAAAGGAGGTGGCTTACAAAACACTCGTTCGACCTATACTTGAGTATTGTTCATCAGTGTGGGATCCGTACCAGATCGGGTTGACGGAGGAGATAGAGAAGATCCAAAGAAGAGCGGCGCGTTTCGTCACAGGGTTATTTGGTAACCGTGATAGCGTTACGGAGATGTTTAACAAACTCAAGTGGCAGACTCTGCAAGAGAGGCGCTCTGCATCGCGGTGTAGCTTGCTCGCCAGGTTTCGAGAGGGTGCGTTTCTGGATGAGGTATCGAATATATTGCTTCCCCCTACTTATACCTCCCGAGGAGATCACGAATGTAAAATTAGAGAGATTAGAGCGCGCACAGAGGCTTTCAGACAGTCGTTCTTCCCGCGAACCATACGCGACTGGAACAGGAAAGGGAGATAATGACAGTGGCACGTAAAGTGCCCTCCGCCACACACCGTTGGGTGGCTTGCGGAGTATAAGTGTAGATGTAGATGTAGATGTAGGAGGAAAGAGTACGTGAGCCTCTCTCACGATTGAAAGAGCTGTGATTTGATTTTCTATTGTTAAAGATAGGCGTTTTTTTTCAAATTCTTAACCTATTTCCCATCTGTGTGAAATTATGCTTAAACCTTCAGCTTGAAGGACAGCGTGTATTTGCTCAGAAAGTTTACACGATTTGAAAATTTGCCTTATTACCACTTTTGATCCAGCTAATGGTTATTAGGGTCCTTTTAAATTATTTCAGTTATTTAAATGTGTCATTTTGTTGCCGGATTTTGTGTATTGATGTAATAAGTTGTGTATGTATTTTTAATAAAGTTGTGCCGGCCGGTGTGGCCGTGCGGTTCTAGGCGCTTCAGTCTGGAACCGCGTGACCACTACGGTCGCAGGTTCGAATCCTGCCTCAGGCATGGATGTGTGTGATGTCCTTAGGTTAGTTAGGTTTAAGTAGTTCAAAGTTCTAGGGGACTGATGACTTCTGAAGTTAAGTCCCATAGTGCTCAGAGCAATTTGAACCATTTAATAAAGTTGTATATGTATTTTTGGTAAAACGGTGAATGTTGTTGAGAAGAAAACCGCTAGAGCCCAGTTCTTCCATTTGTATCTTTTCCCGAGGCTCTTTCGGGCTTGAATTTCCTGTATCATAGACGTTCGATGTCATTAAATCGTTTAAAGAAGATGATAATAAAATTCGAAAATACAGATGAGCTTGTTGTGGCACCGGAAGGAGGAAGGTGTCCTATACCGCAGGAAGTTATTGACATGGTCGCTGTTGACTTAATAGAGTGTCGTGTCTAGGCCGCAGCTACTCCACATCCATGCCAGGATGGTTCCTTTGGAAGGGAAAGGGCGACTTCCTTCCCCAATTTTCCCCAGTTCGATGGGACCGATGACTTCGCTGTTTGGTCCCCTCCCCCAAATCAAACAACTAACCAACGACCCACGCTGTTCACTTGCCAATAGTCCACAAGAGGTTGATGTGTATTTTTCGAAACACACATTTTCCGCCTTAATACGTCTATAGTTCTAGCTATTCTTCGCAGAGTAATTGCATGAAAAAATAAAAAATGGAGAAAAAATGTATTACGAAATCATTAAAAATACAGCGACATATAATGAATCCTATAAATTGCGGTTTATTGATTCTATACAACAAAAAAACATGTGAGGCAGTCTTTGCAAGTAGGAAAACCACGAATCCTTAATGCCGGATTACCAGCGGAGATAGCCTTTTCGCTATGAATAAGAGAATTTATATAAAGAAGGACGGAAGGGATAGACAAACAAATCGGTTGCAACCCTTCGAGTTCTGTTAAGTGGAGAAACAGCACTTAAAATTACTCTCAGAAGAATAGGAAAGAAATTGGTTGGTCATGAGAGTAATCGAAACTCGTGGCAAATGGTGACCTGTACGGCAAGTTTACGAAAATTGCCTCTAGAGTGCTGTTTGCAGTCGTTTCGCAGTGCAGACAACAGGCGTGCGTAATCACGGCACCCGCGATAATCGAGTGGACCTTCTTGCGATGTAACAGAATTACTATCATCATCAAAATTCCCTCATCTGACTGCGAGGTAATGAAGGTCAGAACATGCTACAAGCTAAGATGGCGGGGAACTTCCGTGTCGATCTTGACAAATGGTGAATACGAAATGAACGAGTCGAGGTACTGTGTAACAGTGCACTAGAGAACATCTCTCCGCTGGTGTTACTAATTTACGTGGAGTGACTGCGCCTCTAAGACATGGTCTACACAGCCAGTCCTACAGGTGAGGCCGACTTCTCCTGCTGCTTGTTTTCGGTCATGTCGCCCATCCTCATAGATTGACTATCCAACTGTGGCACCATCTCAGGGACCGAGAGAAAAAGAAAAGACATGTTCTTCTGCGACAATGTAGACACGAAGCACTTTTTAAGCAAAAGGATTTTCTTTTCTGTTAACGGTCCATGCCGTTTTGGCATTTATCAGTAACTATCGAAACCGGCATTTCCTCATAACTACTAAATAGGTACGGAAACTGGATATACATCCGAAACTCCTCTCCCTCCCTGCTCCCTCTGCCCATCTACTCCTCCGTCCTCTCTTTGTCCATCTCCTCCACTCCCTCTTTCTTTGCATCATCTTATCTCTCCTCTCTAGAGCACCAGGAGAAGACGGCATCATCGCGGAAATCTGGAAGTTACAAGACCCAGAACACACCAAAGACATCCGCAGTATCTTGGAAGACCATGAAAATTCCAGACGACTGGAAAACTGTCCTAATACACCCACTACACAAAAAAGGTTACAAGACTGACCCGAACAACTACAGAGGAATATCCCTACTACCGGTCACATATAAGATCCTCTCGAAAGCGTTACTAAACAGACTAGAATGCCAGACCGACCACTTGATTGGGGAATACCGAGCAGGCTTCTGTAAAGGGCGGTCTTGTGCGGAACAAATTTGGAACCTGAAAATGATTTTACAACACAAACAGAACCTGGTCATTACCTTTGTCGACTTCAAAAAGGCGTACGACTGTATCGACCGGAAAACTCTCTTCAAAATTCTAGCAGAATACAAAGTTGACAACAAAACACGGACTATTATGGAGCAAACTTTTACCAACACGACCTCCAAAGTGAAGTTCTGTGGGGAACTATCAGAGCCCCTTGAAATTCGCACAGGTGTCCGACAAGGCGATGGCCTCTCATCTCTCCTTTCCAATCTAGTGTTAGATAAGGTAATAAAAGAATGGGAAACATCACAACAGGGGATAACCTTAGGAAACCTACAGATTAAATGCCTGCCTTCTGCAGGCGATATAAAGGTATAAATGAAACAAAAGACGCTATTGAAAAAGTACACGAAATCGCTTCCAAAACTGGACTACAGATCTCTTACGAAAAGACACATTTTATGAACACAAAGAAACATCTCTGAACACAAAGTACGGCACGATTTACAAAACGGCAAACTTCAAATACCTCGGTGAAACACTACAGATAAGCGGACATAACAGAGATTCAAACGAAGAAAGAAAAACTAAACTGGACAAGGCATATAAAGTAGTGTGGAACCATTACAACAAGAAGTCTATCTCACGAAAAGCCAAATTACTCCACTACGACACGGTGGTGGTCCCGGAGGCACTAATGCAGCAGAGACTACACTAATCCTAGGGCAAACACGTATCAGACAACTAGAAAAAGCAGAACGGAAAATACTTAGGAAAATATTTGGCGCAACTAACAGCAATGGAATATGGGCCAAGAAACCTACAGAGGAACCATACAAACATACGGAGAAAAGATTAGAAAACGCAGACTACAATTCTATGGACACCTATGAAGAATGCCATCACACAGTCTGACCAAACATCTTTGACTGGGTAACCACTAGACACAACAAATGGGTGGCAGAGGTAAAAAATTACCTTAACCCCAACTCAGCATAACAGCAGACACAATAAACGACATAATAAAATTCAGAAACATCATTAATAAAAGTAAACTACATGAGATACACTGTGACAAACGAACAGACCTAAATTGGACCGAAGAACGCAAGCAAGATCATAGCCGGAAGACGAAAGAAATATGGGCAACGAAAACGGCAATCAAGATGAAGCCAAAGACACAAAGCCAACAAGAAGCATGGACTGAGGACCGGAAACAGAAACACAGCGAGCGAATGAGGGAAGTTTGGGCAGCAAGGAAGGCAGCAAAAGGACCTGGTCATGTAATTTAGTCCAACTGCGCTCTTCAAGGGCAAAACACTAATAATAATAATAATAATAATAATAATAATAATAATAATAACAATAATAAAGAATAGGCCTCCGGTATGTTCTGCCAGTCGTAAAAGGCGACGAAAAGAACAAACCACTAATAGGGCTAACCCCCCTTTTAGTGTGATTACTTGGTTCAGGACAGAACTAAAGAAGCCTCGGACAAGCGCCGTCATGGTCGGGGACGACGTTTGAACCCTATGCCCGCCCACAATGGTAACGACACTGCTAGCCAACTGGAAAATGATTTAAATCCAAATAGAGGTGTTTTGCAGGATATGCTTCCTGCAACCACCCTAGAAGGAAAACAAAGACAGAGGATGAGATGGTCAGATGAAGTTAATCGACACCTCATGTTCTGTTATTACCAAGCAACAAACCTAGGAACCAACACAACTGGATACAAATCACAAGTATACACAACATTTATTACCAGATACCCGGAATTAAAATTTTTAACAGAACAACGACTGGCTGATCAGATCCGTGTAATAATAAAAAATAACAGGATACCCCAGTCAGAATTAGAAAACATCAAACAACAAGTACAACAAATACTGGAACAAAATAATGTGCGATCAGAAGAAGAAGAAAATACAGTAATGGACTCAAACATCCCAGAGCAAACAAACAAAGACCAACACGCATCAATTAAACAATCAGTGGAAAACGAAATTTTAAGACAGCCACCAGAACAAGCACAAATAGAACACGAAGAGACACACGTGTTAGATATATAAGAGAAATTTCAGCTGACATATATAGAATACAAAGACACAAATACAGACATTAGACCATTCTTGCATAGACCGCCAGATAACCCACAAGTCGAAACAACAGTAAAATCTATCAACACAATCATACACAACAAAATAAATGAAAACACAACTATGGAAGAGTTACAACTACTGGTTTATATAGGAGCACTCACTACACTAAATATACACACTAGGCAGAGATCAGAACAAACCAACACACAGAAGAAACCCACAAAACCAGTATGGCAACACAGGCTACAGATCAGAATAGAAAAACTGAGAAAAGACATCGGACAGCTAACACAATTTATAAGAAATGAAATATCAGACAAAAAACGAAAAAGGTTAGGTAAAATCTCACAACAAGAAGCAATAGAGCAATTAGATGAAAAAAAGCAGAAATTACGAGCATTGGCCAAACGACTTAGAAGATACAAAAAAAGTGAAAATAGAAGCAAACAAAACCAAACATTCAACACAAACCAAAAGAGATTTCACCAAACAATGGATAACACACACATTAAAATAGACAATCCACCAAACATAACAGACATGGAACACTTCTGGAGCAACATATGGTCAAACCCGGTACTACATAACAGGCATGCACGGTGGATACACGCAGAAACAGACACATACAAGATGATTCCACAAATGCCTGAAGTGATAATTTTGCAACATGAAGTCACCCGAGCAATTAATTCTACACACAATTGGAAAGCCCCTGGAAATGATAAAATAGCAAATTACTGGCTAAAGAAGTTCACCTCAACACATTCACATCTAACTAAATTATTTAACAGTTACATTGCAGACCCATACACATTCCCTGATACACTTGCACATGGAATAATCTATCTGAAACCTAAAGATCAAGCAGACACAGCAAACCCAGCTAAATATCGCCCCATAACATGCCTACCAACAATATACAAAATATTAACTTCAGTTATCACACAGAAATTAATGACACATACAACACAGAACAAAATTATAAATTAAGAACAAAAAGGCTGCTGCAAAGGAGCACGAGGATGTAAAGAGCAACTGATAATAGATACAGAGGTGACATATCAAGCTAAAACTAAACGAAGGTCCCTACACTACGCATACATTGATTACCAAAAAGCCTTTGATAGTGTACCCCACTCATGGTTACTACAGATATTGGAAATATACAAAGTAGATCCTAAATTGATACAGTTTCTAAACATAGTAATGAAAAATTGGAAAACCACACTTAATATCCAAACAAATTCAGATAACATCACATCACAGCCAATACAGATTAAGCGTGGAATATACCAAGGAGACTCATTAAGTCCTTTCTGGTTCTGTATTGCTCTGAACCCACTATCCAACATGCTAAATAATACAAATTATGGATACAATATTACTGGAACATACCCACACAAAATCACACATTTGCTATACATGGATGATCTAAAACTACTGGCAGCAACAAATCAACAACTCAACAAACTACTAAAGATAACAGAAGTATTCAGCAATGATATAAATATGGCTTTTGGAACAGACAAATGTAAGAAAAATAGCATAGTCAAGGGAAAACACACTAAACAAGAAGATTACATATTGGATAACCACAGCGACTGCATAGAAGCGATGGAAAAAACAGATGCCTATAAATATCTAGGACACAGACAAAAAATAGGAATAGATAATACAAATATTGAAGAAGAACTAAAAGAAAAATATAGACAAAGACTAACAAAAATACTGAAAACAGAATTGACAGCAAGAAACAAGACAAAAGCTATAAATACTTATGCTATACCAGTATTGACCTACTCATTTGGAGTAGTGAAATGGAGTGACACAGACCTAGAAGCACTCAATACACTTACACGATCACAATGCCACAAATATAGAATACATCACATACATTCAGCAACAGAAAGATTCACATTAAGCAGAAAGGAAGGTGGAAGGGGATTTATAGATATAAAAAACCTACATTATGGACAGGTAGACAATTTAAGAAAATTCTTTCTAGAACAAGCAGAAACTAGCAAAATACACAAAGCAATCACTCATATAAATACATCAGCTACACCATTGCAATTTCATAACCACTTCTACAACCCTTTAGATCACATAACATCAACAGATACAAAGAAAGTAAATTGGAAAAAGAAAACACTACATGGCAAGCACCCGTATCATCTAACACAGCCACACATAGATCAAGATGCATCCAACACATGGCTAAGAAAAGGCAATATATACAGTGAGACGGAAGGATTCATGATTGCAATACAGGATCAAACAATAAACACCAGATATTACAGCAAGCATATTATTAAAGATCCCAATACCACAACAGATAAATGCAGACTTTGCAAACAACAAATAGAAACAGTAGATCACATCACAAGCGGATGTACAATACTAGCAAATACAGAATACCCCAGAAGACATGACAATGTAGCAAAAATAATACGTCAACAACTTGCCATAAAACATAAACTAATAAAACAACACGTTCCCACATACAAGTACACACCACAAAATATACTGGAGAATGATGAATACAAATTATACTGGAACAGAACGATTATAACAGATAAAACAACACTACATAACAAACCTGACATCATACTCACCAATAAAAAGAAGAAATTAACACAACAAATTGAAATATCCATACCCAACACAACAAATATACAGAAGAAAACAGGAGAAAAAATTGAAAAATACATCCAACTGGCTGAGGAAGTCAAGGACATGTGGCATCAGGATAAAGTCGACACTATACCAATTATACTATCAACTACAGCAGTCATACCTCACAATATCCACCAGTACATCAATGCAATACAGCTACATCCAAACATATACACTCCTGGAAATGGAAAAAAGAACACATTGACACCGGTGAGTCAGACCCACCATACTTGCTCCGGACACTGCGAGAGGGCTGTACAAGCAATGATCACACGCACGGCACAGCGGACACACCAGGAACCGCGGTGTTGGCCGTCGAATGGCGCTAGCTGCGCAGCATTTGTGCACCGCCGCCGTCAGTGTCAGCCAGTTTGCCGTGGCATACGGATCTCCATCGCAGTCTTTAACACTGGTAGCATGCCGCGACAGCGTGGACGTGAACCGTATGTGCAGTTGACGGACTTTGAGCGAGGGCGTATAGTGGGCATGCGGGAGGCCGGGTGGACGTACCGCCGAATTGCTCAACACGTGGGGCGTGAGGTCTCCACAGTACATCGATGTTGTCGCCAGTGGTCGGCGGAAGGTGCACGTGCCCGTCGACCTGGGACCGGACCGCAGCGACGCACGGATGCACGCCAAGACCGTAGGATCCTACGCAGTGCCGTAGGGGACCGCACCGCCACTTCCCAGCAAATTAGGGACACTGTTGCTCCTGGGGTATCGGCGAGGACCATTCGCAACCGCCTCCATGAAGCTGGGCTACGATCCCGCACACCGTTAGGCCGTCTTCCGCTCACGCCCCAACATCGTGCAGCCCGCCTCCAGTGGTGTCGCGACAGGCGTGAATGGAGGGACGAATGGAGACGTGTCGTCTTCAGCGATGAGAGTCGCTTCTGCCTTGGTGCCAATGATGGTCGTATGCGTGTTTGGCGCCGTGCAGGTGAGCGCCACAATCAGGACTGCATACGACCGAGGCACACAGGGCCAATACCCGGCATCATGGTGTGGGGAGCGATCTCCTACACTGGCCGTACACCGCTGGTGATCGTCGAGGGGACACTGAATAGTGCACGGTACATCCAAACCGTCATCTAACCCATCGTTCTACCATTCCTAGACCGGCAAGGGAACTTGCTGTTCCAACAGGACAATGCACGTCCGCATGTATCCCGTGCCACCCAACGTGCTCTAGAAGGTGTAAGTCAACTACCCTGGCCAGCAAGATCTCCGGATCTGTCCCCCATTGAGCATGTTTGGGACTGGATGAAGCGTCGTCTCACGCGGTCTGCACGTCCAGCACGAACGCTGGTCCAACTGAGGCGCCAGGTGGAAATGGCATGGCAAGCCGTTCCACAGGACTACATCCAGCATCTCTACGATCGTCTCCATGGGAGAATAGCAGCCGGCATTGCTGCGAAAGGTGGATATACACTGTACTAGTGCCGACATTGTGCATGCTCTGTTGCCTGTGTCTATGTGCCTGTGGTTCTGTCAGTGTGATCATGTGATGTATCTGACCCCAGGAATGTGTCAATAAAGTTTCCCCTTCCTGGGACAATGAATTCACGGTGTTCTTATTTCAATTTCCAGGAGTGCATATACAACTACAAAAATCTGTAATTATTGATACATGTTCAATGACCCGAAAGTTCCTAAATGCAATATAACATATACCGTACAGTTAAAAGGAAGTCACGCTTGATCAAGGTCCGCGTCACTGTCCATTTTTTACCAGACATAACGTCTGAGAATAGAAAGAAATAATAATAATAATATATTACATGTGTTAAAAGATACAATGTATGCCAGTCTGAATTTTCAGTAGACAATGGTGTCAAAATTTGAAGTAAATCGGTCAAAAACTAGGATATTCATCCGATATGACACATCTGTTTCTCTGAAACTAACAAGCATATACAATGAATTTTGTTTTTTGATGAACAAGAAAGTAAAAAAAAAATTATACCTTTTCGTAGGTGTTCAATATCCCCCCTTGAGATGCACCGCATATGTCAATGCGATATTCAAATTATTCCCACACTGCAGCCAGCATGTCTTCGGTTACAGTTTCCATAGCTGCTGTTATGACATGTATCAGCTCATACATGATTGTTGGCAACGGAAGCAAAATAACAGAATCTCTTATAAACCCTCACAAGAAATAATCACATATAGCCAGGTCCGGTGACATACGAGGCCAGTAACGTAAGGCCGAATGATTTGGTCCAGTGCGACTGATGCATCGTTCAGTAATCCTTTGATTTTAACAAAACTGAAGTGGACGCACACTGCTGCTACCTAGCACGATCCATGTAAAACTCGAAAGTCTGCTCTTACCGACAGAACGTTTTACAGGCTCGTATCTAAAATAACATAATAGTTATGATTCGTTTGAATCGGACAATTCATTTTGATACACCCTATATGTTAAAGATACATAGCCCATGTCAGTAAATGAATCCAAAGCCACCCAGCTGCAACAAAAGTTGGTTTTGTTCAACCTTTGACCATGGTTTCGACAGATGTAAGCCCATCTTCTTTAGAAATACATGTAACTAAAATTTCACACTGGAGAAATACAAAATTATGAAGCGTTATGACATTATTTGTCCAATGAAAATACGTTGTGAGTGTAATCATTGTATACATTATTAAATATGGATGCTACTATGATCAGGGTTTCTCATGTAAAATCTTAATATAACTTGTCATTTATTTGCTTGGTTTTATTTCTGGATTTCGGAATTTTAACTGTTCTTACTTGAAGAGCCCTCATCACAGCTGCCAGCATATTTAATAATGCGTACAGTGATACAATCATGTGCGCTGACAGGATATTTTCATTGGAAAAATATCAGATTCGTTCACTATCTTGTAATTTTCCAATGTGAAATCTAAAGTTACATGTATATCTGAAGAAGATGGTTTTACGTCCGTGGAAACCATGGTCTAATCTTTAACAAAACCGCTTTTTATTTCAACTGGTTGGCTGCTTCCGATTCATTTACTGATCTGTATCGGTTGCTGAGACTCAGACAGGTGCAAAACTCTACCTATTTACACTGCCGGAAAAAATCGAAACACCAAGAAGGAGTTGTGCCACATAACGGAAGTTTCCAGGCCTGTTTCTACATCTGAAAGATGATTTCTAAAGGTTTGCTTTACATACACACTAAAGCTGTTGTGATCATGTTACCTTTGAAATCGGACATTTTGAATTGATGTCGTTGAATAACGTCTTTAACGCGACTAAGACGCCATTATCAACACCTCACGAGGAACTGGAATTTTCTTCTGCTATATTTTAGAATGACTTGGCAGGACTGCAGCCATTAAACGTGACCGCTGGCAGCGGTGGTCAAGAGAATGTTCAGGCACGAAGAAGACCGGTCTCCAGGAAGCAATGTCGCACTAGCGAGAGGTAAGACCATCGTGTTCAGCGTGTGGATCTTGCGAGTCGTACTGTATCTGCAACAACAATTTGAGCAGCAGCTGGCACCACAATCGCGCAACGAATTGTTTCAAATCGGTTACTCCAAGGATAGCCAAGGATAGCTCCACGCACCCTGTAGCGCGCATTTACTGGCCACAAACCACCGACATTTGCGACTTTAGCGGAGTCAGACGACAGCTCATTGGGCTGGTTGTATGTCAGTTTTCCAACAGAATGACGCTCGCCCACATACTACATTTGGACCCCCAACATGTTTTGCAGAGTGCCGATATGTTGCCTTGTCTGTTTGACAAGATCTGTCTCCAATCGAGCACATGTGGTACATCATCGGATGATAACTCAAGCGTCATCCACAAACAGTATTAACCGTCCCTGTATTGACCGACTAAGTGCAACAGGCATGGAATTCCATCCCACAAACTGAAATCGGGCACCTCCGCCACACAATACATGCACATTTGCATGCTTTTAATCAACATTCTGGCAACTACACCGGTTATTAATGAACCAACAATTCACATTTGCAAAGGCTTACTAAGCGCTTACATAACCTGTGACCATGCAATGTTGATCGCTTAAATATGTTAGTAAGACAAACGTATTCCCGAAATTTCATTGTTCTACATTAACTACTTTTTTGTGTTAAGATAATTCAGTTAGTGTATTTATGTATTAAAAGTATATAGCCTGTGTCAGTCCTGATGTTCACCGGCCAGTGTGGCCGAGCGGTTCTAGGCGCTACAGTCTGGAACAGCGCGACCGCTACGGTCGCAGGTTCGAAACCTGCCTCCGGCATTGGTGTATGTGATGTCCTTAGGTTAGTTAGGTTTAAGTGGTTCTAAGTTCTAGGGAACTGATGACCTCAGAAGTTAAGTCCCATAGTGCTCAGAGCCAATGGAACCATTTTTAGTCCTGATGTTCAGTAGAGTACGATACAAAAATTTGAAATAAATCTGTTACGAACTTTTCGAGATTTTTGGTAGCAACCTTTCCCCTGTAGTTATCGATGCAGCACTGAAGCACCGTAACAAATACGTGAGAGAAGGCGTGGTTAAAGGGGGGGGGGGGTGTGGGGGGTTCTCCATGCTCGCTTCCTATTTGAGCTAGGAACATATAGTGAAATGTTTTTAGTTTAGTCCGGACCGGAGGCGATTTCTATAGGCATTCGAATATCTGTCTCACTCTAGCTGTGTTACAGTATATTAAGCAACGCTTGAAAGACGAACCGGAGCTGACGCCCGGGCGAACTGCGCAAAATATTTTAATTAGGGTGAAATTAATGCTCAGCTAATCTCCGTAGCTGTATGAGCACCCGCTCGGAGAACAAAAACAGTCACCCTTGCTCGGATTGTATGTGCAAAAGCAGTCACCCTCAAGTAACTCCGGACTGGAGCGAGACTGATGGTTCAATTTGGCCCACAGCTGTAGTGGGAGTTGGTGTAGGATAAGATTTAACCGTTGTAAAAAAAAAAAATCTAGCTTCGTTAAGATTTTACGTTCAAGGTTTTGAAACGCGCCATTTCTGTGCGTTAAACTCTTACAAATCGGTTAAACTTTGCACTTAGGTAGATTAAAGGATTAAGCCGAAACGAAGTTCTTTTTATCCAGTAATCTTTATCCATTGTCAAGATACAATGGCCTGAATTCTTGCTAAATGTAGCGCTTAAAATTCGTTCTTACGTGAATTGAACGTGCTGAAACAGTTTAATGGAATTAAATAAATAAGAATGCATTTATACCATAAAACTGATATATTGCTTTCAAAAATCTAACTTCATTCGATCAAGTTTCTTCTGAGCTTTTTATGCACGCCACTTCTATGTCTCGGTTCAAATTTCGCGAGATGGAAGACAAATATATGTAATTAATGGTCGTTCAGTTGTTTTGTGAAACCTTTATCTGTTCCGACGATATTACGGTCTAACTTTGCACGAAGAATTCAATTCTAAGCTAACCGTACCTGCTGAGACTGTTTAAAGGGATACAGATAATAATAAAATATTTTTATGGTTATTATGAAAAGCATTCACAAAAATCTTTCATCATTTCGATTTTACGTGCGAAAAATCTTACGTTTGCACATGAAACTGCATTTCGTCGAGCGCACTGCATTTGAAGCGCTTCATTTGGATATGATTAAAATCTGGTTATTATAGTTGATTATAGTTTCGTTATTTATGTGTTAGAGATATTATTCACCAATGGCTTAAAATCATCGAAAATCTTCGGACTTGGAAAAAAAAATGTATGTCTCAAACTGGAATTACGCCGGCCCTGTGCTAAATGATACACTGTTTGATCGAGCAGTTAAGACTTTATAGACGACAAAGCAGAAAGTTAAACTAACCCGAAAATTGATGTAAAAATAATTGTCAGAAAAAATATCATCTTATTTCTAACCAACATAAAATCTTTTACGCCAATATTTTTTTTAAGGAAGTACTATGTTACCCTATACAATATTTTCGTACAATATAAACTTCAGTTGCTGAATTTTCCTACAGGATACTCATTGTTCCGTAGTTCTTATGCTTATTTCAGCCAATTATACTCACACTTAATTCGTACTGGTTATTAAAACAGTTTGCGCCAAAATTATTCACATAAGTTTTTCTAGCGGTGGATTCTTAATTTTCTGTGTTTATTAGTTAGTGCATACTTTAAATAACTAATGACATAGATTTTAAAACAAGAGAGAACAACAAGATACTTGCTTTCCAAAACTTTATTATTTGTTGCGAGATTCGTTCAGCTTGCGATACAGTAAGCTTTTAAGTAAGTTTATCTATGTTATATGGTCGTTTTGTAAGTTTATGTACATAAAATAAATTATTTACATAAATTATTATGACTAAATTCACACAGTATTTAGTATTTCCTCGGTATTTTAGTTATATTTGTTGTTATTATGTGCTTTGTATTACTTATTTATAATTTTCATATGTCTACATATACTGTCTCAAGTGTATATGAATTGAACGTAACTAAAAAACAAGAAAATTAAAAAACAATAAAAATTTAACAAAACTAAATAATGAAAAATAAAGTAACAATGCAATAAATGGAATAATAATTAAAATAAGAATTAATGAAAAATAAAACAAAAAGCCTCCTCGGGCATATGACGTCGATGTGGTGGGGAGGCTTGTGTGCTCTAAGGACACAGTGCACTATACTGGACAACTTTAGTCATACCAGGCAGGTAACTGTAGAGGAGCCGGTCTAGCGATGCCAACCTCGAGGAACATGCTTCGAAAGACAATGAAAAAACCTACTCTGATTCAGTCATCACCTGAGTCAACATAAATATACATCGGTTACCAAACTATATTGGTCTAGTGACAAAATTATGGTAGAGTAAAAGTGGTAACCAGATGAAAAATGCTCCCATCATGGCACAAAAAAAGCGAATGTGTCCTGAACAGAGTTATTGATTTAAAGTAAGGGAACTAGCTTTTCGATTTATCTGCAGCTTCAAACTCATTTAAATCAAAGTATCTTGACATATTCACGTTTTGTATGAGTTACGTTCCTTCCCGAGTGCACTGAGCTCTCATAACTGCAAGTGTTGGCACGCCTGCATCTTACAATTTATAGGTTAAAGTTCCTGGTCATGTGTCCACAATGCAGAAGATTCGCCAGCCATAGGAAACAATATAAAGTATCCACAGTTGTAAAGCATATATGTAATAGCTAACAACTTTTTCTGAGTGGACAAAATTTATGGGAGTGGATTTATTCCTGGGGTGGTGGATGCTAAAACAGCTTTTTTGATTTCAGCGTTGGGTAGCCGATTTCTCTACCAAACCTTCCCTCTGATGCATGATGGTGAGGTGTGTAAGCACAAACAGACAGGAATGTATGTGCTTCTAGAGGGTGGAAGTATCCAGAGTGTATGAGATGTATCCATCCTAAACTTAGCGACTCGTTGTGTCGCACTGCACCACATGACAAATTCCACGATGGATTACTTGATGGCATGTGTCATTATTTACGGCCTGACATCATGTATCGTGTTACTTGACACGATTCACTGTATTAGGTGACATGACTACTAATACTAACAAGTAAAATACATCGAATAAGCCAATATGTCTTGATTTAAAAAGTGTGTGAAAGTGCCAGATAGGTCGAGGAGCTAGTTCTCTTCTTTTACATTCACAAATCTGCTCAGGACCGCTTTCTTGTGTCATGAGAGGAGAATTTCTCATTCTTGTTACATTTATATTCACATACTTAAAAAATTTAAGAAAGATATTGTCTGTTTTCGTGAAAATGTTCATTGTGGTATTGAGGAAATATCTGAAGTAAATCGGTCAAGTACTTTTTGTGGTTTTACATAACAATTTTAACGAACGACTTTTCCTGAAACACTGTGGTAGCATAGATTTGCTTTGCTTTTATTACTGTTCTATTCTAACCTTATCAACCACTCGTCCTTCATTTTAAAAATACGTCAGTGAGTCTAGAATCTCGAACTAAATTGACTTAACAAGGGAAATTTGTATATTAAGTTTCTGAAATCACTGAATATACAAGCAACTGATCCGTGAACATGGCCATTAGACTCGTAAGTTCTCCTTTGGTCTGAATCTGTCAGTGGATTTTAATTAATCGGGACTCTGTCTTTATACGTTCTGGACGTAACAGCTGAAAGTGTCTCCCCTATAGGAAAATGTGCCATGTATGACGTCTGAATATTGTGGCTAGATACGTGGTATGGTGTCAAAGTTAGCAAGCTGTCTGTCTGAGCAGTCTGTTGCAGAGAACTATGTGGTGAACAAGGCAGCACGTCGCGAGTCAACCGATTACACGTAGGATGCTAATCGGTGCCCGCGCATGGATTACGCCATACGGGACTTTCATTGCGACTTTCTGTTTGGTAGGCCACTAGTATATAGGGTGAATCTTCAATATTGCGCAAACCACCGCACACTACAGCCTCAAGATTTGAAGAACGCATGTCATGTCGCGTCTGCCGAGCCATATAGGCCGGTGGACGATACACTGTGCTTCCGATTACTGTCAATTTAATGTGGGGCACTAGGAAGCCATATTTATCAAGACTTTAGAGAGACGAATGCAACAGGCGAAGACCAACATCACATCCGATGATTGCCTATGACGGTTGGCCACTCAGTATAACTGTTCGCGAGTGATGTCTGCACATGCTGTGTTCCATTATAGCCCAGCACAGACATATATAGTAAAGAACGCATGTCATGTCGCGTCTGCCGACCATATAGGTCGGTCGACGATGCACTGTGCGTCCGATTACTGAGGCCGCCCCAAATATCTTGTGAACGGTAAAATATATTGAAATGCAGTTTTCAAGAAGTTTTAGCGGGCAATGTGGCATCTTTTCTTGCATCCGTAATTATTTTTTATAGGTACAGAATTATAACACTGATATTTGTCAATGGAAATAAAAGGAAATAAATGTTGAATTGGAACGAGCCTTCAAAGTGGACGACAGTGACATAAAATTTCTGGAACATGATCAAGTAAGAACAAGTTAACTGCACCACAAACAAGTATCCTGCCATTAGCAAAAGAGTATACTACGACTGTAGTTGTGAAATATGAACTCGTTACGGTCATTCGTTCATAATTGTTTGACTGCGTCACTTTCGAATGTTTATTCTGGACAACAAGAAAAATCTGCTAATGTTTATGAGGCTGCTATTTTTGTTTTCAACGTTTTATTCGTGCTGTCTGATGTAATGAACTGCCCCACATTGACTCAGCAGAACGAAAGAAACATACGTTAGCCCTGTGACAAGTCGCTGTTGGGCAAGAATGCAGATTCAGGTACAGGAACGCTAATTCTATATGCTGGCGGTGCAGCTGACGGCAATCTGCATTTCCGGAAGCAGATGTTGTGACACTTCACAGCTTTGGTTGGCCGTAAGGAAGAGCTGATCAGACAAGAAAAATAAGGCCGCGAACTAATACTTGATACGATTTCTGGGATAAATTGCTGGCATGGGAAAACCACGAGCCAGACTGCCTCAAAAATATATCACTTAATTTAGACCCTCAGTCTCAGTATGCTCATATGATCGATAGTATGCAGAAGTGTACGATGTGCCGGGCGATGCAGTCAATGCCAGCCGATAACTATGAGAAGAAGACTGCTCGAAATTCAAGATGAAGCATCCAGCGGCTGTCAGCTGACTGCACTCTCATTGGCTCCAAGCCTCTACCTGAGATAAGTCTGCGTGCAGTAAATTGGGTGCCTTCAAGCCAATGAGCTACTCACTGTGTGACTGTCTTCTGCGGACGACTAACTCCTGGGTAAGCCGCAGGTTGAAGCCTGGGCCGGTTTTACCAGCAGAGTCCACCAGCCCAGATGGGCCTGCATTCTAACCAGAGCATACGGCTGACATCGTCTCCAGTCATGCCACAAGCCACGATTCCACGCTCCCTATACCTCTGATACGTACAATACAACTATGGAAGAGGATAAGTAGAAGGGATGGCCTTTGTCGTCCATTGACTACGAAGCGCCACCTTGTTGCAATTAAACCCCCTGAGGCATGAATAAGTATTGCTAAAACGCCTTAACCCTTTCAGACCTGATTTTTTATTTACTTATTAAAAAATATCCGACATTTTTACATTCAGGTGACTCTCCTGACAACATTTTTCTAAGAAAAAATTTCACCTGATCTCTAGTTTTCTAGATATTTAATGTACACAATTGTGTTCATCATGTCTCGAGCTTCATGTCCTACATTACGGAAGTTAACACTATGGATCAAGTATGCCACTCTTTATTTCCCTTTAAAACAAAAGAAACAATAAAAATAATTCCAAATTACAGTTCTTATTTAAACAACAATGGTCAAAACACTGATTTTAAATTTCTGTCCTTTTGGAGGCATAAATGTACTTTACATTTTCTGCACTGAATTCTAGAACGCCCCGTACATTTTGGAAATTTGAAGCGAATTGGAGCTCCTACATCATGCAAAGGCAAATGATCAATGGAATCAAACTGTATCTCTGTAGCTGCTCATAATTCTTCTCTTCTTCTTGGTATGACTCACGTCTGAAGCCAGTTCTTCATCAGACAGACGCCCCCTCTTCTTTTCAGTCACTTTCTTCTGGCACAGTATCAATCCATCTGCTACCCTGATATGAAAGGAAAGAAGGTCCATTTGCTTCTTCTTTTGGATAGACAGGCTGTCTGCATCTTGTCTGTATGCCAACCAACTTTGCACGATGGCAAAGTCAACAGCATGAAAAATCATATGGAAAGCCCATTTTCGAGATCTGATGAAAACTCTGTAGTAGCTTGTCAATTGATCAAATAGTTCCACACCATCCATTGCATGATTATATCTTCTCACTATTTCAGGTCTTTTTACTGTCACATATTTATGGTGTTTTTTGTCCCAACACTCAACTTTATCCACTGAGCCTTTACCAACAAAGTTTCAACTCAATACAACTGGCCTATAGTCTAACCACTTACACATGGTAATGTCATCAGCACTAGTGATTTCTTCCCAGTAACCTCTGGTTTGTTTCATTATTGTTTTATCATCTGAAAAAGGCAAGTTCTTTCTAGATCTGTTTTGATGGACAGTACCTGATGCATTGATATCTTGATGCAAAAGGAAATCTTGCACTATTCCACTCTTTTCACATGAAGACATTGATTCCCAATGGACTTGGTTTCCCTTTGACATACTGCTTTGCAGAAAATTTCCCAGTGAAAGGAATAATTCCTTCACTGACACCAACATTCTCTTCTATAGGAAGTTCACAGCAGCATTTTCGAATGGCTGAGAAAATTAGCCTGACTTTGTACAATTTATGCTTATTTTCAGGTGGCTTTTCCAGATTGTTCACCAAGTGTAAATTTGTTCGCAATTCTAAAAATCTGTCTCGTGACATGTTTTCCGAAAACACATTCACCTTCATGCTTGTATCCCAATACTTTCATAATCTGGAAATTTCAATGTGCCAGTCAATATATGCAAACCAAATAGCATCTCTTATGCTTGAGGCGTTGTCTGCTTGAATGAGGTTTTGCCTTGTTGTAATGCATAAATATGAGTATGTGGTGCCATGCTAGTGAACAAATCATCTGGTATATATCTTTTGAAGTATTGCATTGGCGAACACAAGAGAGACTCTTCGAAATTTGGAGCTTTGTATGTTTCTGCAATGGTACTTAGAGGCTTGCGTTTCCATTTTATGGATTCTTTAGGTTTCACCATCATGTTGTCACACAGGTTATTCCATTCTGGGTGGTTTTCATTGCATAAGAAGTTCAATGCATCATCCACCACCTCTCCATCATCTTCATCTTCAGATATGGTGTCTCTACCCACATCATTCACACCAACTTTATTTGCTCCAACACGTCATACTATCTGTACAGCCTGCCTTTCAATAAGTGGTACACTGTCATTCTCAACTCCTCTCAAACTAATGTCAGAAATGCCACCATTTTCAATTATGTCCATAATCAAGTCCCAATCTTTCTCCACAGAAAGATATTCCTTATCCAAATTTGTAAGTCAAAAGCCAGCAACACAAAATAAAATCTTATGTACAGGTCAGTTATTCTCCTTTCTTGCTGCTGATACTGAAATTAATTGAAATATTTCCATACATAACTACAATAGCCATGCAAATATAGCTGTCACACATTTTAGGTTATTTTTCCTATTTTAACCCATTAAGGACCTGTTGTACACAAATGTGTACATTAGTCTTACCTGATACATAACACAAATATGAAGTGAATAAAATTGCTGAAAATTCCACTGAAAGAATGTCTAATATTTCCAAAAGAAGGAAATCACACAAAACATTCATAAACAAAACCCACAACATGACTATTATAGCAATAAAGTCAATGAGTAATGGCTTCCCACAGAGAGACAACACCAGAGAGTATATTTTGCTATGTGGTTCACAGACTGCTCAGAAGAGAGCAGCAGCTGCTGGAGCATGGCTAAAAGAAACATACACAAATGTGAAAAGTGGGTTTGGATGCACCTGACATTTCTTGTCAGCAAAATGTTAGTGAACAAACTTTATGTACACAATTGTGACCACCAGGTCTGAAAGGGTTAAGAAACACTAGTTAAGGTGAGCTTAAGCAAAGGAGAAAATTTCACTCAGTAGTAGCCCCACGTAATCCAGTCATGACTAAAACACATCAACGTGGGTTAAACTACATGCACTTTCGTAAATCACAGATTTCAAATTGTACCCAGTACCTGATACAGTACCATGACATTGTGACCTGATACAGTGCCACTCACAGGTGTTTCCATTCCAATTCATAATATCGCGCCACAAGCGGTTTACCAACTAACAGAATCACGTGGCTTCAAAGAAGACGCACTAACAACTGTTGGTCTCTCTCAAGCCAAGGCACACTGCAGAAAAAACAAATACATATTATTCACTGAACAAGACACAATAATATTGCGCCAACCTGCTTTCTAAACAATACAACCACAGGGCCGGTGTATCAATAGGCAGTATGTTTTAGTGCACTCTCCCCACCGTCAATTATCCTTTTCTTACGTCGTGAATCACAGTAGAGCAGCGATTAGCAGTCTAACAACACTATTACATAGTCACAGAACATACAATACAACAAGTCAAAGATACATTGTCCTAAGAGTAAACAAACAGTCTCTCACTTGCCCGAAGTACATCACTCTGTGACATCCTCCCCACCCTGGTCGACCCCCAAAGGTACGGCCAGTTGCACAGGACTACTAATGACGTGACCTTCTGGTATCCGGAGTATTATCGTACTTACCCTGCCGTCTCTTCCTGGTAGTACCTTTTCTATCCTGGCCTTCTTCCACATATGTCGCGGACGAAGGTCCTCTTGGATCAGCACGATGTCGCCAGGGCGAAAGGGGATGACTCGTCCCGATGGGCGTTTAACTTCATGGTAGTTCCGGATCTCCAATAGGTATTCTTTAATCCAACGGTTCCAAAAACTGTCACAGAGTTGCTGTCTCAGTCGGAATTTCTTCCTTAAATTCGTGTTCGCTGAAGGCTCTGGTCCCGTCGGAATAGTCGTAAGTTTTTCTCCCGTCAGAAAATGGGAAGGTTTGAGTGCATCACAATCATCTCCTGGTGTGATGGGCCTGGAGTTCACCGCGGCTTCAATACTGATCAAGGTGGTGTTCAGTTGTTCCTCAGTGACCTTTGTGAGTCCCAATACCTTCTGTAGGCAACGCTTTACAGTGCCCACCATTCTTTCCCACCATCCTCCCCACCAAGCCGCCCAGGAGACAATGAATTTCCAAGTAATACCGTGGTGGGCGAAGAACTGATAAGTTTTTGTGGTGGTTAATGCCTTCCAAAGTTGGTCTGTGACCTTACTAATGAACGGAAGAAAAACTTTGCCCGTTCACTAGTAAGGTCACAGACCGCATTGGGAAAGTTTTAGGCAAGCATGGGGTGGAAACTATTTTCAGACCCACCAGAAAAATAAAAGAATTTTTAAGGTCGGCAAAAGATGCACGAGACCCTTTGGCTACACCGGGGGTATATAAAAATTCCTTGTAGTTGTGGACAGGTTTACATCGGTACCACAAAGAGAAGTGTGAACACCCGTCTTGTTGAACATAAGAGGAATTGCCGCCTGGGTCACACGGATAAATCGGGCGTAGCGGAACATGTTTACCAGGAAGGTGATCATGAAATAAAATTCAGCGAGACGAGCGTCATATCAAAAACCTCGCATTATTATGCACGCTTGTATAGAGAGGCTATCGAGATTGATAAACATCGTAATAATTTTAACAGGAAAGACGAAGGTGTTAAACTGGATAAAATTTGGATGTCAGCGTTGCACCGCAAGCGTGACGATCGATTACTTTCAATCGAGAATGTTGGCATTACCAGAGACAATCTCATAGCCGACGCCACGTGATCGACTGTGGCGCCCTCTGTACTGCCTATATAATCAGCGCTTCGTCGAGTTCTCTTCGCAGTTCGCCGCTTTACCTCCGAGGATGTCTCCCGCAGTCGGAGACGAAACGTCAGGAGAGTGTTTTATACTTCGACCACGGCCTATCAGCCCGGAAGTTTTAAGTGAAGACAATACCGGCTGTGAAAGCTTACATTGTATGAACGAAGAATTTTGTTACGCGATATCAAGGGTCATACCAAGTCACAGAAATGACATCGCCAGTAAACGTTAAGCTGCAGTTCATGATGCGGACCACCATTGCCACGGTGGACGCATTAAAACTTTTGAAAATTGCTCCGGGTGCTTTCTTCCCCAGTGCCAGTGTCTCCACCTGTGAAGAGAGTATAGGACAAAAGGGAAAGAAAGGAATCGCAAACTCGCGCTCACGACGCACGCGACGTACCTTATCGAATGAGGTCGCGTCACTAGGTGACGACACTTGTTGAATATATGATGTAGTTTTGTGATAAATTATGTTATGTTCATATAGTTGTTTTATCTTGTTGGAGTTATTGTGTTTCATTAGTAAGGGGTGTTTGTGTTTTATGTTATTTGGTAACAGATCTAGTTGGTAGTCGAATGCGCAAATGGAACATAGATACTTCAGCGTAACAGGTCTGTGATAAAGGACCAAGAGAGTCTGATCTTTCTAGAGGGGCAGTGAGAGTGGTGTGGATTCCTGTCGCCCAGGTGACTGCACTAACAAGAACAAGAATGATTTGTGTGTTGAAATGAAATGAAATGATCGTATGACATTTATTGGCCGCCATATTGCAATTTTTATTAGTTAACGCCACTTCGGTGACTTGGGTGTCAATGATGATGAAAGACACACAACACCAAGTCCCCAGAGGGGAATCGAACCTGGGCCATCTTGCGCGGTAGGCAGTAACGCTACCGCTGCGCTACAAAGGAAGATGATGTGTGTGTTAGTTATGGCCATTACACACCTCTTGAGCACGGAGATGGCGGGCGCTCTATCGAATCAGCTAATCAATGGAAAAGTACTGTTCTTCAAGCAGGATGGGGTCGTATTAACCAGCTAAAATTATGGTTGACTTACAACGCCTGGCGAGTAAGGTTCAAAATGGTTCAAATGGCTCTGAGCACTATGGGACTTAACATCTGAGATCATCAGCCCCTAGAACTTAGAACTTGTTAAACCTAAGAACATCACACACATCCATGACCGAGGCAGGATTCGAATCTGCGACCGTAGCGGTCACGCGGTTCCAGGCTGAAGCGGCTAGAATCACTCGGCCACACCGGCCGGCGGCGAGTAAGGAATGAGGTATGGAGTTTAGATGAGAAGTTCGACGAAGTAGAGGCCCACAGGAAGAGAATACTGAAGGCGATACAAAAAAAAGTAACAAGGCTTTTGTCTCTCAAATGAACTAACGAGGAAAAGATTATACCAAATGATGGAGATGGGAAAATTTTAAGGACAGTGTTGGAAACTGATGATGCCGATGATATATGGGATTTAAATGACACGTTGGCTGGCCTCCGTATTGCCAAGTTCATTTTAAGAGCGCATGAAAAGTTTTGATGGGAAGCTCTTACACATCCTTCATGGAGTCTCGATCCCTCCCAACGCGATTTCGGTACATTCTGAGCTCTCAGGAAAGACATTCCTGACCGTCTATTTGCTTCGGGCGTAGACTTGCACGCCTTGCTGTACATCCACAGCTATGTTGGCAACCGCAAACTTTTTACCCTGAAAGCACTGGGATATTTTTTTAACACTTACAATGATTTCATTTGAAATACCAAATAATTTGCTTAGTTTCTCCCATGTATCTCGTTTTCATTTGGCTGCCGCTATTTCCAGTTTTAGGTTTTATGAAGGAAACTGAATCAAATATGACAAAGTGTGACGTCTCCTGGAAAACCCTATAAAAATCAAACTAAACCTTTACCAGACTTGTTAATGTGAAGTGTAAAGAAAGTACGAAACTGACAAAACTGAGAATATTTCTTTCGGAAAAAGTCTTAGCTAATACGACAGACAACTATAAAACCTACAACTCGTTAATATGATTGTTTCAAATACAAATGTTAGTAAAATATGCACTTTAGTACCAAAGAGTAACTATACAATGCAAAGCCATTATCTGTAACCATGAACATTTTATCTCATTATTTCATTAAGGTTAAAAAAGACTTGATTCAAACTTGTAACACTATTTCCGTCTCTGCTGTTGAAGAATTAAGTCGCTTAGCTGTTCTGACGCACTTTCTTTAAGTACGTGATGTACGTATTTTCTGGTAATATACGTGGTAAAAATGACTTTTATTCAAAACCTCTCCCTCCCTTAGGAAATATTTAAGTGAGAAATGATTATATAAAGTGAGTTGTCTTGAGGACTGCCGTTGTGAATTTATTTTTTCATAATGACCCACAGGCAACCATTAAATGGTTCAAATGGCTCTGAGCACTATGGGACTCAACTGCTGTGGTCATAAGTCCCCTAGAACTTAGAACTACTTAAACCTAACTAACCTAAGGACATCACACACATCCATGCCCGAGGCAGGATTCGAACCTGCGACCGTAGCGGTCGTACGGTTCCAGACTGTAGCGCCTTTAACCGCTCGGCCACTCCGGCCGGCGGCAAACATTACTTGCAGTTTAATTAAATATTAAATGTTGCACTTCACCCTCAAGGTAGCGTAATAAATACTTCGAATACTGATAATCTTTAAACATTAATATTTGCAATGTTCATTTTGTCAGAATTTTTACGGAACTGCAGGGTTAGATTTATCAGCAATAGGCAACAAGGCTTGCTTTGCTTCACGATACATTTCAGTTTTCTATTAAATTTATTTCTGTCAAGGGCTTTAAACGAAGCCAGTGTGATATCAACGAAATTGTTTATCGTGAGCCAATCGTTACGCTGCGTAGGTAGTTATATCGCCTCTCTCTTCACAACAGTTAATGTGACGGGCAGTGATAGTAATAGTTTCATGCTACTTCTGATTACCTTTGAGCTAGCCTCGAGCTTAGATGAGGTAATTAAACCATTACAGGCAAAACTGTACCCATTTTTACTAATATTTGTGCCTGCGTAACAGCCTTGATTGTTGTCGGGGGTACACGTAAGCCGCATTTACGAGCTTGCAAAATGTTCGCGAAGTCAACAGTGTATTAAATATCCTTTATCTTTTTCGCAACAATCCCTACCACATCTTCTATTAAAATTAAAACATTTTAATACCAAAGAAGAGAGAGGGACGATTAAAAGTCCATTGGATATGGTGCAGAAGCAGTCATCAGGTTGCCCTACTTACTAGTCTATTACCACTGCTTTTATTTCGCAGTCACGCTTCTTAACTTCACCAGCTCACAATCCAATTATCATCTGCCAACCCACCCTACACGGAGCCCTACAATGCGACCAGTTTGTCATCACAGCCCAGGTTTCTGGAGGTTGGGCGGGAGAGGCCACCCTAAACTATTGCCATCTTCTCTTCTTTGTTTTCTGCTATTTGTCTTCGGTTATGTAAGCACGGCATCCGACAGACAGCACTGAGGATGCTCACCAGTCCTTCACACAACGCTGCTCGTCTAGTTCGCTACACGGATTTTCAGAAAATCTCGCGCTTGTGCAGCGCTGATGGAGCCTTGTGCCCCAAAGAGTTACATTGGAAGGTTTTGGGATGGCGACTGGGTCTGGTGAAAATGTGAAGAGGCGGCAGCTCAGCGAGAGGTTCAACTCACTGGTGATCCCGCTGGCAACCAGAGCTTTATCCTGAAAATTTGAGAAACGAGACATCACGAGTGAGTACACAACCCAACGTTCAGTTGCCCCAAAAATCTCACCTACTTCATTCTGGTCCACTCCCGTTCTTGTTATTTATAGGTAAATGACAATCCATTGTATACTAACAATGTGTGGCGGTCACGTGGCTTCGGATAAGGTTGCATTTTCATTGCTTCGTTTTAATCAATGACTATCGCTTTACGCGAAATTTCTCAAATTTTAAACAAATGGTTAGGATCGGATTGTGAAAGTAGCTTCACCACCTAACATTTGCACCTTAATGATGTAATTTAAAGTTACGATGCCAGTCGTGTCTTTAATAAAAGATTTTCGAGAGCTGCAGTGATTTTTATTGAACATGCATAAGGTTCGAATAAACTGTAATAGGCTATTATATCCGAGGACCAACAGAGATCATAAAAATAATGAACTGACACAAATAGTTTGTAACAAATAGGGGCACGTATTTCAGTAAAACATATCTCCCTGGAGGAAGGCCGTTCTTAAACGGCAAAAACATCGGATTTTTGTCTACCTTTTAAGTATTTTTCACAATGACTTGGTACAGCACCCAGAAGAATTTTAATCATCTTTCCACCGGCCGCAGGAGCCTACGTGGTTATCAAAATCTGTCTGAATGTTTGTGCAGCTTATTTTCTGTCAGTACATCATTACAGAAAACACCAATATCTGCCGAAAGTATGCGACTACTGTTTACAATTTGTAGAAGCTAATTAATACACTCCTGGAAATGGAAAAAAGAACACATTGACACCGGTGTGTCAGACCCACCATACTTGCTCCGGACACTGCGAGAGGGCTGTACAAGCAATGATCACACGCATGGCACAGCGGACACACCAGGAACCGCGGTGTTGGCCGTCGAATGGCGCTAGCTGCGCAGCATTTGTGCACCGCCGCCGTCAGTGTCAGCCAGTTTGCCGTGGCATACGTAGCTCCATCGCAGTCTTTAACACTGCTAGCATGCCGCGACAGCGTGGACGTGAACCGTATGTGCAGTTGACGGACTTTGAGCGAGGGCGTATAGTGGGCATGCGGGAGGCCGGGTGGACGTACCGCCGAATTGCTTAACACGTGGGGCGTGAGGTCTCCACAGTACATCGATGTTGTCGCCAGTGGTCGGCGGAAGGTGCACGTGCCCGTCGACCTGGGACCGGACCGCAGCGACGCACGGATGCACGCCAAGACCGTAGGATCCTACGCAGTGCCGTAGGGGACCGCACCGCCACTTCCCAGCAAATTAGGGACACTGTTGCTCATGGGGTATCGGCGAGGACCATTCGCAACCGTCTCCATGAAGCTGGGCTACGGTCCCGCACACCGTTAGGCCGTCTTCCGCTCACGCCCCAACATCGTGCAGCCCGCCTCCAGTGGTGTCGCGACAGGCGTGAATGGAGGGACGAATGGAGACGTGTCGTCTTCAGCGATGAGAGTCGCTTCTGCCTTGGTGCCAATGATGGTCATATGCGTGTTTGGCGCCGTGTAGGTGAGCGCCACAATCAGGACTGCATACGACTGAGGCACACAGGGCCAACACCCGGCATCATGGTGTGGGGAGCGATCTCCTACACTGGCCGTACACCACTGGTGATCGTCGAGGGGACAGTGAATAGTGCACGGTACATCCAAACCGTCATCGAAACCATCGTTCTACCATTCCTATACCGGCAAGGGAACTTGCTGTTCCAACAGGACAATGCACGTCCGCATGTATCCCGTGCCACCCAACGTGCTCTAGAAGGTGTAAGTCAACTACCCTGGCCAGCAAGATCTCCGGATCTGTCCACCATTGAGCATGTTTGGGACTGGATGAAGCGTCGTCTCACGCGGTCTGCACGTCCAGCACGAACGCTGGTCCAACTGAGGCGCCAGGTGGAAATGGCATGGCAAGCCGTTCCACAGGACTACATCCAGCATCTCTACGATCGTCTCCATGGGAGAATAGCAGCCGGCATTGCTGCGAAAGGTGGATATACACTGTACTAGTGCCGACATTGTGCATGCTCTGTTGCCTGTGTCTATGTGCCTGTGGTTCTGTCAGTGTGATCATGTGATGTATCTGACCCCAGGAATGTGTCAATAAAGTTTCCCCTTCCTGGGACAATGAATTCACGGTGTTCTTATTTCAATTTCCAGGAGTGTACATAGAAACAGCAAGTGTGGTGACAGTTTTCCCTGCGGCACCACTGATGTCATTCCTACATCTGTCAACCACTCTCCATTCTAAATAAAATGCTGCGTTCTCCCTACCAACAAATCCTTAAACCAGTCACAAATTTCACTTGATTCCACACCCCATATTGTACTTTCTGAATAGATGTGGTGCTGAATTACATGCTTTTCAGAAATCATGAAAGGCTGCATATAGCTTACTACCTTCACCCATGTGTTTCAGGAAGTCATGTGAGAAAGGCGCTGTTTTACTTCGGAATCCATGCAGACTGGCATGTAAGCGATCATTATGTTCTAAATACCTCAAGCCATATACATTTAAACAGTATAAGAAGTTGAACACAAAATTGTATACTTTCATCTTTACTCCAGTTGTCACTAAAGTGTTCTTTCGGAAGGCTGACTATACCCTTCCTTTTTCTGATTTTATATGGTGTATCAAACTGAGGACATTTGGGTCAGGCATATGAAATGTTGCAACACCTCTTTTTACCGAGGTCATTTATATTTTCGATTCATCATTCAAGCAGTATGAAATCTCCATTTAAGAATTATTTATCTTCTTTCCCCGTTGCCTTCCTCAGATAATGGAAGATGTCCTAGTTCAAAATATTCCAGTCTATTTCTAGACTTCGGACATGCCCCATTTTCTGAAAAATTTTATGATTTTGTTGAAGAGTTAATATTTCAGCCCGTTTCCGAAGACTATCCTCCTCTGCAAAGAAAGGCCATCCGTAGGGAAGTATGAATGTACCGCATTAGGAATATTAGGCTTATTTCTTTAAGTTACTCTGGAGATATTTTTGGGGTGAACAGCATGGGCATTTCTGTCTTGGCACGGGCAGTGAACGGAAAATGACGTCATATTTTTTGTGTTTGTCACACAATTTTCCTTACTCTATTTTTCGTTCCACTACGCCCTTCTGCCGCTTTTTATAGTAGTCCCTTACCCGTACACTCTCTTCCATGTCCGTTATATCTCGTACTCACTGCAAGCTCACTCAAAACATGATGCTAGACAACAAGCCTTTTGGAGATGACGATTCGTTGGCCATAACAGTAAGCAGTATACAACGGAAACATTGTTGGGAACTTTCTAAATGCTTCCCATCTTGACCTTATAAGTTTTCTTGGACTTCAGGAACAACTTACGTTAGCAGCCTGGAAAAAATGGACCTATCATGCTTTGCACCAAACTTTCTGCTGGATGTACTATGTTTCAAACCAAATACCATACGTTGCACTTGATTTAAACGGTTATAACTACGTCTTGAATTAAAACACAACCATAGCCCGATACAGCCCGTTTTCTAGAGTAAAAATCCGCTTTTCACTGATTAAGGATAACGAGTGGACTTGCCTCTTGTTGAAACATCACTTCTTTAATATATACGATTGTTCAAAATTTCTGGGAAAGCATATCGACCAGAACTTGAACTGGTAATCACACAGATCTTCGTAATTCCTACAATTAAGCAACATTTGTTTTGTGTGTAATTGCTGTTTAAGATGATGAAAGCATTAGGTAATTACCTTATTTTCCATGATTCCATTTATCTGTATCTACATAGTGGGAGTACAACCACCAAAGAGTGTGTAGCGGAGAATAGCGTTGTCACTACCAGTCACCCCATTTCGTTCCACACGCAAATGGAGCGAGCGAAAAACGACTGGCTGTATGCTTCCGAGTGAGCCCCGATTTCTCTTATGTCTTCGCCGACATTACGCGAGATTTCTTCCCCTTGAGCGAGTTTCATTTTTCACCTACCATTTTCGTAATATCCGCATGTTGATCGAACGCACTGTAGAAAATCTGGCAGCCTGCCTCTAGATTCCCCTGATATCTTCCTTTAATGCGACCTGGTGGGGCTTCAAACGCTGGAACAGTACTCAAGAATGGATCGACCGAGCGTTTTATGTGCAGTCGCTTTTGTAATTGAACTACAGTTTTCTAGCATTCTCCCAATAAACCGAAATCGACCCTTCACCCTGCCCTACAGACGACCTTGCGTTGTCGTTCCATGTCATGATGGTTTTCAGCGTTATGCCGTGGGTACGTCAAGCAGCACCCCAACAATATTTTAACCAAACACTACAGGACTGCTGTATTAGCTTACGTTTTCACTCATTTAGAACCAGCTGCCATACATCACACAAAAGAGAAATTTCACGTCGTCATGATCCTCCTACAGTCACTAAATAACGACACTTTGTCGTACACTACAGCGTCGTTAACACTCTCATATTACTACTCTTCCTGTTCCTCAGATTGTCCTTTTGTATAGATTCATTGATTTCATTCGGAATAATTTCCTCGGACGATTTCGCGTAGAAACAAAAAGTAATGGCTCAGAAACGCACTATAAGGATATACACTCCTGGAAATTGAAATAAGAACACCGTGAATTCATTGTCCCAGGAAGGGGAAACTTTATTGACACATTCCTGGGGTCAGATACATCACATGATCACACTGACAGAACCACAGGCACATAGACACAGGCAACAGAGCATGCACAATGTCGGCACTAGTACAGTGTATATCCACCTTTCGCAGCAATGCAGGCTGCTATTCTCCCATGGAGACGATCGTAGAGATGCTGGATGTAGTCTTGTGGAACGGCTTGCCATGCCATTTCCACCTGGCGCCTCAGTTGGACCAGCGTTCGTGCTGGACGTGCAGACCGCGTGAGACGACGCTTCATCCAGTCCCAAACATGCTCAATGGGGGACAGATCCGGAGATCTTGCTGGCCAGGGTAGTTGACTTACATCTTCTAGAGCACGTTGGGTGGCACGGGATACATGCGGACGTGCATTGTCCTGTTGGAACAGCAAGTTCCCTTGCCGGTCTAGGAATGGTAGAACGATGGTTTCGATGACGGTTTGGATGTACCGTGCACTATTCACTGTCCCCTCGACGATCACCAGTGGTGTACGGCCAGTGTAGGAGATCGCTCCCCACACCATGATGCCGGGTGTTGGCCCTGTGTGCCTCGGTCGTATGCAGTCCTGATTGTGGCGCTCACCTGCACGGCGCCAAACACGCATACGACCATCATTGGCACCAAGGCAGAAGCGACTCTCATCGCTGAAGACGACACGTCTCCATTCGTCCCTCCATTCACGCCTGTCGCGACACCACTGGAGGCGGGCTGCACGATGTTGGGGCGTGAGCGGAAGACGGCCTAACGGTGTGCGGGACCGTAGCCCAGCTTCATGGAGACGGTTGCGAATGGTCCTCGCCGATACCCCAGGAGCAACAGTGTCCCTAATTTGCTGGGAAGTGGCGGTGCGGTCCCCTACGGCACTGCGTAGAATGCTACGGTCTTGGCGTGCATCCGTGCGTCGCTGCGGTCCGGTCCCAGGTCGACGGGCACATGCACCTTCCGCCGACCACTGGCGACAACATCGATGTACTGTGGAGACCTCACGCCCCACGTGTTGGGCAATTCGGCGGTACGTCCACCCGGCCTCCCGCATGCCCACTATACGCCCTCGCTCAAAGTCCGTCAACTGCACATACGGTTCACGTCCACGCTGTCGCGGCATGCTACCAGTGTTAAAGACTGCGATGGAGCTCCGTATGCCACGGCAAACTGGCTGACACTGACGGCGGCGGTGCACAAATGCTGCGCAGCTAGCGCCATTCGACGGCCAACACCGCGGTTCCTGGTGTGTCCGCTGTGCCGTGCGTGTGATCATTGCTTGTACAGCCCTCTCGCAGTGTCCGGAGCTAGTATGGTGGGTCTGACACACCGGTGTCAATGTGTTCTTTTTTCCATTTCCAGGAGTGTACTTTGGTGTCAATTACAGAACTTCGTATAGAAGGGAGTTGACATAAACAGGTGTCCTAACGACAGCCTAGCAGTACATCTTCACTGTTGTTATGTTTGCTAGGAGGATACTGGTGTAATTTGAAAAAATAATATAAGATATAAATATGACACTAAGAACAAAAATACCCTGCACTATTCACAACGTAGCCTCAGCAATGCAAAGAAAGGAAGAACGCATATGGTCATAAAAACATTTGACCACATTGTTTTTGAATGAAAGGTGCTAACAAATAATAAATGTTTAAAAAAATGATTACTTTCCTTTTTAAAAATCCTTCTATCTCGTTGATAATTTCTGAGTAGATATTACGCCTATGGTTGTGTTATATTTACCAAGCTTAGTTACATATTGGGATAAAGAATATCAGGTTCCGTAAAAATCCAGCATGCAGGCATATTATCACACAGGAAATGCATCTTGTTTGTAAACTAAGTAGCACATTCCACAACGTAGCGACTTGTCACGAATACGATACCCCTAACATCCAAAAAAACTAAATCGAACTAGGGATATAAGAATAAAATGACAATTATGTAGACGACAGTAATTTTGATCTCATCGAAATTCATATCCCTCCAGTAAAACTGTTAATTATGTAGACGACAGTAATTTTGATCTCATCGAAATTCATATCCCTCCAGTAAAACTAAGTTCACGGTAGTTTTAGAATTCATGAAAGAAATAATTTTCCAATTTTGGCAGACTTTTGTAAAAGTTCGAGATCCTCATCGGTAATTATTAGGCATCGACATTGTCGTTCAAATGATACTATTGTGTACTTACATAAACTGAAAGTAGTACAAACCAAACGTTATAAGATCGTAATGAGACCTGTGAAGAATGTTGTATGGAGATCATTATGAGAAAAAGAAGTGTGTGAGGTTGGGCTAATGAGATAGAACAGCTAATATGTAGGTAGTGCATATCACAGCCAGACAGCTTCCGAGTACCTAGAAAGACTAATAATCGAAAATCTCTAAAGTGCCACTAGGAGACCAAATATCGAAATGCGATAGCCAAGGACACTTCAAAAAGGAAGAAGAATTTATAAGTTGAAATGGGACGTTCTATGGGGCTGAAAGAGGAGGCTGTGAGTGGGAGGGGGTTTGAGACTTCGGTGTAGAGGATTAGTTGGGCACAGAGTGTAACTAATGAGGTGTTGGAAAGAAAGCGGGAGAGAAGAGAACTATTGTAAAAAAAGAAGAATTAGCTTGGTCACATGTCACGACGGTAGAGTTTAACGATGAATGCCAACGAAGTGTTAGGTACAAGAGAAGAAGATAGAAGATGGTAGATGACCTTACTGGAAGTGGAAGTTAGATGGAAATAAAGAGAGAATTAGTAGACAAAATGATATGTAGATCAACTGTGGGAACGCCTGACTTCGAGCGGAATACATAAAAAAAACACCCAAAAAATTGTCGTGTGCTTCCATTTGTTCATACGTCACTACTGACTTAGCAGTGTGGAAGTTTCGTGCACAGAGACACGGATGGAAAAGCCGTGTCGGCTAACACTGCTGGGCCAGTGGCTGGGAGCGCAGGTTATAAAGCGAGACTGGCAGCAGTAACGCGTTATATGGCCGCGGTTAAAGCCCAGAGCAGCTAATTATTGTGGCACAGGATGCAGCTGGAAACGCGCGAGGGCCCTCCAGTTTCTCACTCGCTTGTTTTACACGGCACTGGAGCGGGTCGTAACCCTGCCCTCACAATGAACAGCGTCCCTCAATCTGGAGTAGCGGTCCCTGGCCAGGTGACACAAATCAGCGACTGGCAAAGCCGCATCCGCTTCATCTACATCTACATTTATACTCCGCAAGCCACCCAACGGTGTGTGGCGGAGGGCACTTTACGTGCCACTGTCATTACCTCCCTTTCCTGTTCCAGTCGCGTATGGTTCGCGGGAAGAACGACTGTCTGAAAGCCTCTGTGCGCGCTCTAATCTCTCTAATTTTACATTCGTGATCTCCTCGGGAGGTATAAGTAGGGGGAAGCAATATATTCGATACCTCATCCAGAAACGCACCCTCTCGAAACCTGGCGAGCAAGCTACACCGCGATGCAGAGCGCCTCTCTTGCAGAGTCTGCCACTTGAGTTTGTTAAACATCTCCGTAACGCTATCACGGTTACCAAATAACCCTGTGACGAAACGCGCCGCTCTTCTTTGGATCTTTTCTTTCTCCGCCGTCAACCCGATCTGGTACGGATCCCACACTGATGAGCAATACTCAAGTATAGGTCGAACGAGTGTTTTGTAAGCCACCTCCTTTGCTGATGGACTACATTTTGTAAGGACTCTCCCAATGAATCTCAACCTGGTACCCGCCTTACCAACAATTAATTTTATATGATCATTCCACTTCAAATCGTTCCGCACGCATACTCCCAGATATTTTACAGAATTAACTGCTACCAGTGTTTGTTCCGCTATCATATAATCATACAATAAAGGATCCTTCTTTCTATGTATTCTCAATACATTACATTTGTTTATGTTAAGGGTCAGTTGCCACTCCCTGCACCAAGTGCCTATCCGCTGCATATCTTCCTGCATTTCGCTACAATTTTCTAATGCTGCAACTTCTCTGTATACTACAGCATCATCCGCGAAAAGCCGCATGGAACTTCCGACACTATCTACTAGGTCATTTATATATATTGTGAAAAGCAATGGTCCCATAACACTCCCCTGTGGTACGCCAGAGGTTACTTTAATGTCTGTAGACGTCTCTCCGTTGATAACAACATGCTGTGTTCTGTTTGCTAAAAACTCTTCAATCCAGCCACACAGCTGGTCTGATATTCCGTAGGCTCTTACTTTGTTTATCAGGCGACAGTGCGGAACTGTATCGAACGCCTTCCGGAAGTCAAGAAAAATAGCATCTACCTGGGAGCCTGTATCTAATATTGTTGTTTACGACCGGTGTGGAACAGCGTACAGGCTTTCAGGAAAACTTCGCAACCCGATTATTTATTTGGGATGAGACTGTCAAGTGTGTCCAGTCGCTTGCTGTCCAGTGCTGGAAAGTAATGCAGTCAGAGGACAAACGGCATGTACATCTATGCGACTATACTCAGAGATCCATATCATGGTGTGTGGCAGAGGGTTTTTCTGTGGTTTCCCCCTTTCCTCTTCCTGTTCCAGTTAGGTACCTCGTGCAGTGTGACCTAGAGTCGAGAAGTCTACGAATGACGATTATAGTCTCCGATTGTTAACATCGTGCTCATTTTGCAGAATCGATGACTAAGAAAGTACTATGACTCCTACTCGACTAAGAATGTATGCTCTTTGAATTTTAACAGGAACTCTCTTCATAGTACGCAGCGCCTCGACTATAGCGTCCGTCCCTATAATTTGGCTAGCATCTCTTTAACGCTCTAATGTTCAATACACGAACCCCTTAATGAAATGTGCCGTTGTTCTTTGCAGCTTCTCACTGCCTCCTATTACTTCTGCCTGGTAAGTATCAATGGGGAGCAATGAAAATTCTGCATTTAAAATTAAGAGATGGCCTGGACATGTAGCCAAGAGAATAGATAGTGACTCGTCCAAGGAAGTTCCTTGCTGCATTCCAGTAAGAAAATCCCGAGACGATGAGCTAATCTAATCTAAGTATAAGACATTAGACAACACACGAGAATAGTGTGGATCTACAGTTGTGAAAAAGAGAGTAGAGAAATCCAGCACCCCATGTTATTTCTGCGGTAATTATGGATATACAGAGTACAAGAACCTTGGAACATCTATACAAGCATATACTTCTAAAAAACAACATGTCAGAAGCATTTGATCTGTCACAAGCATGGGTACTCTTGGGTCACAACTAAACATTACTGTGAACGACACCTAGCGCTCTCACTTGAAATTACTTCTGCGTTAATGACCTCTCTAAATTGTTTTCACCACGATAGACAATGCCCAAAGTCTCACGAAACAAGCAGCAGCACGTGCTGTCAACATCATTAACAACCGGATTACTTGCACGACGCGTTGTTCTCTCATCGATAGAACTATCCACTTTTTCAGCTAGAAAATAAGATTTCGATGTAACAAGTTCAGTGACAAAGTTCTTTTGTATATCTAAAAATAAATTCCTTAGTAAAAATACATGCAATACTAATATTTCTGTGGTGGTGTTGTGGCCGTTGAATGGCTTCCACTTGCAAGTTTAGGAAGTTTACGGCACTTTCCAAGGAAACTTGCTCCCGTGGCCTAAGATTTCCTTGCCATGTTTGTAAGTAACACGGGTATAAACGTGTTACGTAACAAACAAAATAAAATGTCTCTGAAAGTCATTATTACAGCATGGTGATGAGGGAGTTATCTTTTTTACCTATCAAAACGTTCAACAAAGAGTGAGATATCCAACAGACAACACGATGCTGTTCAGAGAATGTGATCTACGGATAGCATCTAAGAGTAATGATCTATGCATCGTGGATCCCGGTTTCAAACACGGGAAATGTTCACATAGTAAATAGGACCCATAGGCAGGAAACTGCCAAGGGGAAGGTGACCATGATAAAATGATGGAATAACCAACGGCGGAAAATAAAATACGAGTCGGAGAACCGAATGTCAGATGTTTGAAGGAAGTAGGAATGCTAAAAGATCTGAAAAGGGAAATGCAGAAACTGAATCTAGGTACTGTGTTGTCAGTAAAGTGAAATGGAAAGAAGATAAGGATCTATGGTCAGACGAATATAGAGTAATATAAGCAGCAGCTGGAAATGGCATAACGCAAGTAGGATTCATTATGAATAAGAAAGTAGGGTAGACAGTGGGCTATCTCGAACAGTTCAGCGATAGGATTGTTCTCATCAGAATCAACAGAAAACCAACACCGAAAGCCACAGTTCGGATATACATGCCAACTCCGCAAGGGGAAGATGAGATACGGAGGGTATATAAGGATATCAAACGAGCAGTTTAGTACGTAAACGGAGGTGAAAATGAGCTATTCTTGGTGGATTAGAACGCAGTTTTATGGGAAGGACTAGAAGAAAGGGTTAAGGGAGAATGTAGTCTAGGTTATAGAATGAGTGAGAATAAAGTCTGCTTTCTTCAATAAATTTCAGCTAATAATAGCGAATGCTCTGTTCAAGAATAAAATGAAGAAGAGGCATACTTGGAAAGATTCCAGTTGAATTACATCATGGTGAAACAGAGATTCCGAAATCAAGTAATCGATAGTAGGGCGTACCCAAGTACAGATATAGACACTGATCGTAAATTACTAATGATAAAGATTAGTTTAAAGCATAAAATAATCGTCCAGAAGGGTTAGTGTGGAAGGAAGTGCAACACTGCAGTACTGAGAAATGATGAGACGCCTCTGACATTGGCTGATGATTTGAAGAGGAGTGCATGTGTGTATAAAGGGCGATCACAGATGCTGGGCAGATAAACATAGTTACAATGAAGACAACCGTGATGAAGGGTGGCAGAAGAAATTAACAGAATGACGAAAGAAGGAAGTGTAAAACCTTCAGGAAAAGAAAGGAATTCAGCAATACAAAACCATTAGGAATAAAATAAATAGAAAATGCAAGGCAGCCACGTCGAAGTGGCGGCAGGAAAAAGATGAGGAAATCGGAGAACATATGGTAGCCTGGAGAAGTGACTCAGGGTATAGAAAAGTCAAAACAATCTTAGGTGAAATTAAAAGGAAGGCCGATAACATTAAGAGAGCAGTGGGAATTCCACTGCTACTCGCAGAGGAGAGGCGGAGAGGTGGAAAGAGTTCGTTGAACGTCTCAGTGAGGGGGAAGGTTTGGCTGATGACATGATTGAAGAAGGAACTAGACTCGATGTGGAAGACATAAGTCAGAATTTAAAAAGCTCTTGCAGACTTTAGTTATAATAAGGCAGGAGTGATAGCTAGCTTTCCAGCTGAAATCATTGTAGAAGGTGGCAACAAAACTATTCAAGTTGGTGTGTAGAATCTCTGGACTGGCGACGTACCATCAGACTTTCGCAGAAATATCGTACACACAATTCTGAAGATAGCAAGGGTAGATAATAGCGTGACCTATCGCACAGTCTTCGTAATAGCCCTTGCATCCAAGCTGCTGACCAGAATAATGGAAAAAAGGAACTGAGGATCCTTTATGTGACGATTAGTTTGGCTTCAGGAATGGTAGAGGAACCGAGTTGCGCTTGTTAATGGAAGCAAGACTGATCAAAAATGAAGACACATTAACAATATTTGTCGATCTGGAGAAAGGGCAAGATGACAAAAATGGAGGAAGGTGTTTGAAAATGGCGGTAAACTATAGGGAAAGGCGGATATTATAAATATATACTAGAACCAAGAGGGAACATTTAGAGTGGAAGACTAAAAACGAAGTGCAAGGATTAAAAAGAGCATGTAAAAGTTGCAGTCTTCTCCCTCTACTGTTAAATTTATACAATTAAAAGCAACGACAGTAATAAGTGGAAGTTTCAAGAGTAGTATTAGAATTCAGGGTAAAGAAAAAAGTCTAAAGATTAGTTGATTACGTTGCCATCCGCAGTGGAAGGAAGAATTATTACAAGATCTGTTGAATGGAATTAACAGTGTAATAAGTACCCATACGGATTAAGAGTAAACCGGTAAAGACAAAAGTCTTGACAAGTGGAAGAAATGAGAATAACGATGAACTTATCTTCAAAGTTGGTGTTCACGAATTAGACGAATCTGAGGAATTCTGATGCGTTGGAAACAAAATAACGGACGGAGCAAGGATGATATAAAAAGTCAAAGAAGCAATGGCAAAAAAGGCGTTCTTGCTTAGAGGAAATCTACAAGTATCAAACATAGGTTCAAATGGCTCTGAGCACTATGGGACTTAACTTCTGAGGTCATCATTACCCTAGAACTTAGAACTACTTAAACCTAACTAACCTAAGGACATCACACACATCCATGCCCGAGGCAGGATTCGAACCTGCGACCGTAGCGGTCGCGCGGTTCCAGACTGTAGCGCCTAGAATCGCTCGGCCCCCCTGGCCGGCATCAGACATAGGAATTATTGGGAAAAGAAATTTCTGAAATGTAAGTTTCGAGCACAGCATTCTATGGTAGTCAATTATGGACAGTGGCAAAACCGGAACAGAAAAGAATCGAGTCGTTTGAGATGTGTGGTGCTACAGAATAACGCTGAAAATTAGGTAGTCCAATAAGAAGAGTTTCTCCACAGAATCAGCGATTTAGGGAACATACGGAAACCACTGACAAGAAGAAGAAACAGTATGGTAGTGAATGTGTTAAATATCAGGGAATTAACTCTATGGTGCTAGAGGAAGATGTAGAGGGTAAAAACTGTAGGGGATGACGGATTGAAATATATCCAACAAATAAATGACAACGTTGAGTGTAAGAGAAAATCTCAGCTTAAGAAGCTGACATAGGAGAGGAATCCATTGATGGTTGGATAAAAGTAGTCGGAAGACTGAAGACAAAAAAAAATTGGAAAATCTGTTAGTCATTGAGTGTTAAATTTATTATTTTAAATCAAAGTACGTAAATTAAGGTAATATATAAACAAATGAAACCAAAGTTAATGATCAAAAATCAAAGGCTTTTTTAAAATTTTTATAGGCCATCTGTTTTTCGTTGCCGCACTTAACAAATAGTGTAGATTATATACCGTTTTTGGAAACTACAATAGGAGTCTTAAGTAGACCATATGCGTTCGCTTTATTTCATACTTTCATCAGTAGTCACTGAAACGTTTTGGTTTTACTTCCGGATCTGTTTGTGATTATCGTAAATAGTTCTCGTGTTTTACATTACATCTATTAAACGGTATTCAATTCCAATCATTATTCACGATTTTTTACTTCCTAGTGCATTCCTAATCTCCACCCACACATCGGTGCTCCATTTTTAGAACATTGCACTCCACTGGCACTAGAAATTTTCCATGTGGAACCACATGAAGTTTATGTTGTGTTTTCTGGTATTGTGAAACGTGATCTTCATTTATTTTATCAGTGGCTGCGGAAGCATGTGCTAGTCCTCCTCTCTCTCTCTCTCTCTCTCTCTCTCTCTCTCTCTCTCTCTCTCCATATATATATATATATATATATATATATATATATATATATATATATATATGTGTGTGTGTGTGTGTGTGTGTGTGTACGACAGATGTAGGCCCTATATTTTATACGCATAAATTATTACATCATTGAAAGTACATTGCTACTGTACTGTCGTGTTGTTTCCATATGTGACTGTTTACCATCTTGGCTGTTTACCTTTAGTAACGTGTCCCTGTTGCGTAGCCACTGTTCTGTTAGTGTGTGTGTTTGTGGTGAGTGTTGATGTCCATAAATTTGTGTGATGTTTTGTACTACTTGTTTGGAATGTTTTATTTTATATCTTTAAGAATTTCCTTTTATAAAGTTTTACCTGCATAATTGCCAGCTTTCTTGAAATGTGGAATGCCAGTGGCATCTTCTAACTAGAGTTCTCTCTTAAATTTAAAGCAGTTTTGGTTAGTAATAAGGTGTAGGAGAGTGCTTGTCGCTGAGATGTCTTTCTGTGGTAACTGATTGTAATTACCTACGTCTTGTTTTATAATCTTGATTATTTCTTTGATCTGGATTGTGGAGAATAGGATTAGATTTATATAATTTTTTTGTTCCTTTCGTTTGTCACTGTTCTGTCATTTTGTTGTTCGTACAGTAGTACGGCTGTGTTTAACATACATTTGATAAAGGCCTAGATAGGCGCATTTCGGTAATCTACAACTGCCGTCACAGGCGTGTTTCTCAATAAATTTTTCGTTGTCTCTAGAGTTTTGCACTCGAAGGTTTTGTATGTTCCGTGTGAGCTTTGTCTCTCATCAAGTGTGTTTTCCACAGTCTTCAGTTAGTTTTTCATTTTCCTATGGAATCTGTTTTTTAATTCTAACTGTAGTTTTGCGATTCTATACTTTGTAATGAATTCTTGTGTTTGCTTTCCTTTGTGTGTGCGAACTGCTGTATTCCCCTTTGTCCACCTTGGTTATGATTATGTTTTCTCTGTGAAATTTCTATCTAATACTTTTCAGCATTTTAAATTGTGTGGTTATCTCACTTGTTTCGTTGCGTTTCTGTAGTAGTTGATTTTCTTCATCATTACTGTTGGTGTCTGTGACGTTTATGAAGTGTGGGTGGATTTGATGTGTGTGTTTATGTTTATTTGTCGTGTTTAATTGCGTTTGTTGATCTGTAAGTGTTTTTATTTTAACTTTGTGTTTTTTAACTGCTCTATGGCTTTAAATGTGTGTTTTTTAAGTTTTCCAATATTTAACGTCCAGGACGCTGTTGTTTATTATGTCAGCGAAGTGCAAAATTTTTCGCACGTTTCCCTTTCAGCAAATGTTTCGCTTTCTTTGCATATAATGTTATAATTTCTCTATTTTCGACGTAATGGCTTCCGTTACGTTGACACACGCTGGTGCTAGGTTATTCTGATTGACCGTATTTATTTACACTGATGTCTTGCAACGTCTTATGGACCTTCAGGTGGATATTTACGCACCGGTACGTCACATGAAGGTCTCGAGGAAATGCTTGACTTGACACAATATACACCAACATACACAGTGGCTTTTTTTCGTTTTGGCCTTCATTTTTCTGCAGTAGCAGTTTTACAAGAAATGTATGTTATATTCCGCCTTTTGCAAATGTAATAAAAGTCCTATTTAGGCCATAAGCGTTTCGCTTAATTTCAAAGCTTGTTCTCTGGTCACTGTAACAATTTGGCTTTACTAACAAATCTAATTGTTAAGATTGTACACAGTTCTCGTGTCTTACAATACTACAGTAGTGCTTCGCAATCATTATTTATGATTTTTTTGCTTCCTACGGCATTTGTAATGTTAATCCACACTTACAACAACAGTCATTCGACAACTCCAGTGTAACAGTTGTGATACCTCATATTTATTAACACACCAGCAGAACATTTGAAACAAAATATGAGGAACATAAAACCCCATGGAATTACACTACAGTCATCTGACATTAGCAAAATACCTTTGAAAAGAGCACTACAATCAGCTACAATAGAAACATACGTGAATGTAATCAAATAATCAGACTCAGCAACAAAGAATATCTCCTACGACTACAAGGAAACTTTCAAATACAGAATGCAATCAAAGTCAAGAAACACGTAATAAATGACCAAACAAACATCATCAACGAAATGTTGTATACACTAATAAAACTTTCTGTGGATAAATTACAATTGCTCTAGCCACAACAAAAACTCTATCATATAAAAAGCCAACATATTCATTCAGGATCACCCTCCACGGTTCGGCAGTAAGGTAGTTCTATCAAAATAATAATATAGGCACACAGAATTTATGGCATAACATTTCTCTCTCGTACACACACACACACACACACACAAACAAACAAACAAAGGGGGATGAATAGAAGACGCTTCTACACCCACAGATAACAAAATAAATGATCGTTTCTCACAACATGAAAACTTAGATATAACCAGTGTCAGCGAAGCGCAGTATCATAAAAACGAGTGTTTATGTGTGGAAGAACGTTGGTGATATAGCTGGAACCATAAAATCGTGAGTAATCCTTGTAATTTAATAGTTTTTAAAATTAGTGATGCACAAGATGAGATCTGTTGCCGATCTTGACAAACAGTTTTATAAGAAAACGCAAGTTGTTGATAAGTGACCATAGAATTCGCTTATAAACAGTGACCACTTAAGCTGCTTTGAAATAAGGCGAAATAAGACAATTGTTACAGTTCAAAATACTGAATAATATAACTTACGTTAATAGTACTAATACTTTTTAATTTGCCTTATGATACATTTCTACATTACGCATCACTGAAAAATCTCACTGCTGTCAATATATCACGGACAATCTCCTTACACGTAAACGTAATTCGTTCTGTCCTGCGCTCTACAGTCGATGGCATCTGCTTGTAGACTCCATGCTTTACATGACATGAAGACAAGGATGTCTAACAAGATCAGATGGGCTGGATACATCTGTGTGGACCTGCTCCTTGCCACCTACAATTCTGGTAATAAGCAATTTAGTTCATCTTTTCCTACTGAAGAGATATACGCAGGACATCCAGTATGATGGGAGCACATCATCCGACGAGTTCTCAGAGACGTATTTTTTAATACCTACGGTAAATGTGAGTTTTGTTCCCCATTGAATGTACCATCAGTGAAATTAGAGCCCGTGACGTGAAGTCCGGTTATCCCACTCCACACTTTTACACTCCATCATCGTTGGTGGAAAACGTAACGAAACCAATGTTGGTTCGCGGTTTCTCAGATTTACATTAGCATGATTTATGAATGTATCCTCACTAGTAAACAGTATTTTCTTCACAAAAATATCATCATGCGGGAGAATTTGCTGACAGTATTCAAAACGGCATTGGATATCACTGGCAAGTAACTGTTGCTGTAGATGAACATGGAATATGAGATATTCATTTCTGTGAATTGGCGAAACGCTTCCTTAGCTGATACCAACTCCTCTATGAATTACGATTTATTGCAGCAGCTGTAAGAATCACTACTTGTGCAACAACTTTGGTAGCGGTCTTCGTTCAAATATGACTTTTCAGAGTAAAGCTTCCATACTCGCGAAGGCTTTTGATGATGTTAACTAAGGTAGGGCGAGTTTGACATCGTAAACCTGGAAACCCTTCTGCATGCAGTTCTGCTCTTCTTGATTCATATTGGCTTTATGTGCACCAGTTCCTCATTAATAAATTACTCCTGAAAATCGTTCATGATAACTATCGATTCGACAGTATGGATATTTACAAGCCACACTCTGTAAATCCCCCCCATGAACCATGGACCTTGCCGTTGGTGGGGAGGCTTGCGTACCTCAGCGACACAGATAGCCGTACCGTACGTGCAACCACAACGGAGGGGTATCTGTTGAGAGGCCAGACGAACGTGTGGTTCCTGAAGAGGGGCAGCAGCCTTTCCAGTAGTTGCAAGGGCAACAGTCTAGATGATTGACTGATCTGGCATTGTAACACTAACCAAAACGGCCTTGCTGTGCTGGTACTGCGAACGGCTGAAAGCAAGGGGAAACTACAGCCGTAATTTTTCCCGAGGGCATGCAGCTTTACTGTATGGTTAAATGATGATGGCGTCCTCTTGGGTAAAATATTCCGGAGGTAAAATAGTCCCCCATTCGGATCTCCGGATGGGGACTACTCAAGAGGATGTCGTTATCAGGAGAAAGAAAACTGGCGTTCTACGGATCGGAGGGTGGAATGTCAGATCCCTTAATCGGGCAGGTAGGTTAGAAAATTTAAAAAGGGAAATGGATAGGTTAAAATTAGATATAGTGGGAAATAGTGAAGTTCGGTGGCAGGAGGAACAAGACTTCTGGTCAGGTGACTACAGGGTTATAAACACAAAATCAAATAGGGGTAATGCAGGAGTAGGTTTAATAGTGAATAGAAAAATAGGAATGCGGGTAAGCTACTACAAACAGGATAGTGAACGCGTTATTGTGGCAAAGATAGATACGAAGCCCACGCCTACTACAGTAGTACAAGTTTATATACCAACTAGCTCTGCAGGTCACGAAGAAATTGAAGAAATGTATGATGAAATAATAGAAATTATTCAGATAGTGAAGGGTGACGAAAATTTAATAGTCATGGGTGACTGGAATTCGAGACTAGGAAAAGGGAGAGAAGGAAATGCAGTAGGTGAATATGGATTGGGGCTGAGAAATGGAAGAGGAAGCCGCCTGGTAGCATTTTGCACAGAGCATAACTTAATCATAGCTAACACTAGGTTCAAGAATCATAAAAGAAGGATGTATACATGGATGAATCCTGGAGATACTAAAAGGTATCAGATAGATTATATAATGGTAAGACAGAGATTTAGGAACCAGGTTTTAAATTGTAAGACATTTCCAGGAGCAGATGTGGACTCTGACCACAATCTATTGGTTACAAACTGTAGATTGAAACTGAAGAAACTGCAAAAAAGGTGGGAATTTAAGGAGAAGGGACCTGGATAAACTGACTAAACCACAGGTTGTACAGAGTTTCAGGGAGAGCATAAGGGAACAATTGACAGGAATGGGGGAAAGAAGTACAGTAGAAGAAGAATGGGTAGCTCTGAGGTTTGAAGTAGTGAAGGCAGCAGAGGATCAAGTAGGTAAAAAGACGAAGGCTAGTAGAAATCCTTGGGTAACACAAGATATATTGAATTTAATTGATGACATGAGAAAACATACAAATGCAGTAAATGAAGCAGGCAAAAAGCAATACAAACGTCTCAAAAATGAGATCGACTGGTAGTGCAAAATTGCTAAGCAGGGATGGCTAGAGGACAAATGTAAGGATGTAGAAGCGAGTATCACTAGGGGTAAGATAGATACTGCCTACAGGAAAATTAAAGAGACCTTTGGAGATAAGAGAACCACTTGCATGAATATCAAGAGCTCAGATGGAAACCCAGTTCTAAGCAAAGAAGGGAAAGCAGAAAGGCGGAAGGAGTATATAGAGGGTCTATACAAGGGCGATGTACTTGAGGACAATATTATGGAAATGGATGTAGATGAAGATGAAATGGGAGATACGATACTGCGTGCGGAGTTTGACAGAGCACTGAAAGACCTGAGTCGAAACAAGGCCCCCAGAGTAGACAACATTCCATTAGAACTACTGACGGCCTTGGGAGAGACAGTCCTGAAAAAACTCTACCTTCTGGTGAGCAAGATGTATGAGACAGGCGTAATACTCTCAGACTTCAAGAAGAAAACAATAATTCCAATCCCAAAGAAAGCAGGTGTTGACAGATGTGAAAATTACCGAACTATCAGTTTAATTAGTCACAGCTGCAAAATACTAACGCGAATTATTTACAGACAAATGGAAAAACTAGTAGAAGCCGACCTCGGGGAAGATCAGTTTGGATTCCGTAGAAATGTTGGAAAATCGTGAGGCTATACTGACGCTACGACTTATCTTAGAAGCTAGATTAAGGAAGGGCGAACCTACGTTTCTAGCATTTGTAGACTTAGAGAAAGCTTTTGACAATGCTGACTGGAATTCTTTCAAATTCTGAAGGTGGCAGGGGTAAAATACAGGGAGCGAAAGGCTATTTACAATTTGTACATAAACCAGATGGCAGTTATAAGGGTCGAGGGGTATGAAAAGGAAGCAGTGGTTGGGAAGGGAGTGAGACAGGGTTGTAGTCTCTCCCCGTGTTATTCAATCTGTATATTGAGCAAGCAGTGAAGGAAACAAAAGAAAAATTCGGAGTAGGTATTAAAATCCCTGGAGAAGAAATAAAAACTTTGAGGTTCGCCGATGACATTGTAATTCTGTCAGACACAGCAAAGGACTTGGAAGAGCAGTTGAACGGAAAGGACAGTATCTTGAAAGGAGGATATAAGATGAACGTCATCAAAAGCAAAACTAGGATAATCGAATGTAGTCGAATAAAGTCGGGTGATGCTGCGGGAATTAGATTAGGAAATGAGACACTTAAAGGAGTATAGGAGTTTTGCTATTTGGGGAGCAAAATAACTGATGATGGTCGAAGTAGAGAGGATATAAAATGTAGCCTGGCAATGGCAAGGAAAGCGTTTGTGAAGAAGAGAAATTTGTTAACATCGAGTATAGATTTAGGTGTCAGGAAGTCATTTTTGAAAGTGTTTGTATGGAGTGTAGCCATGTATGGAAGTGAATCATTGACGATAAATAGTCTGGACAAGAAGAGAATAGAAGCTTTTGAAATGTGGTGCTACAGAAGAATGCTGAAGATTAGATGGGTAGATCACATAACTAATGAGGAAGTATTGAATAGGGTTGGGGAGAAGAGAAGTTTGTGGCCCAACTTGACTAGAAGAAGGGATCGGTTGGTAGGACATGTTCTGAGGCATCAAGGGATCACCAATTTAGTATTGGAGGGCAGCGTGGAGGGTAAAAATCGTAGAGGGAGACCAAGAGATGAATACACTAAGCAGATTCAGAAGGATGTAGGTTGCGGTAGGTACTGGGAGATGAAGAAGCTTGCACGGGCTAGAGTAGCATGGAGAGCTGCATCAAACCAGTCTCAGGAGTGAAGACCACAACAACAACAACAACTCTCTGTAAATCAATTACATCATTATTTGTTAGAAAGCTGATCCACGTAGACAGAGGTTTCGCAGTTGATCTGTTAATTCCTCTGAAGGGCAACACAAAGCGACAACGTACCTCTTACTTCAACGAAACAGACTTCCTAAGACAGTAGTGCAAACATCGGGTACCTATTGCCTCAGCAGTAGAAATCTCCTTATAGAGTGGCGTAACTTTCCGGTTGGTTGACGATTCAATGACCGTGACAGCAACACGAAAATTATTATACACTGACCAGTCTCAATGTAACTATCTATACTAAGCCTGATTAACGACCTTTCACAACGCAGGAAGCTACGAGACGAGCAGAGAAGAGAGTGAATAAGGTTCTGGAAGATACCGAGAGGGATGTGTAGCCACTCCAACTCCAGTGTCGTATCCAGCTGTGCTTTGTTTCTCGTTTGAGTATCCATGCGCGTACAGCCAAAGCCTTCTAGATACAAGGCCTACGCACAGCGGCCATATTATTTGTAGTCGGCAGTGCTGTTGCCGTGTATGTTGTGTTGAAAGTGTGTGCCTCGTGAAAGTGATATATATTTCATAAAGTATTCGCCTACAGTTCTTCGAAGTATGGGATACAAGTGTTGCGTTTCCTTTCGCCAGGGAAATTATAAATCCCAAAAAGGCACGAAAGTGCACATGTTTCGATTTCCGAAATGTGTGAAGTAGAGAAATCGCTGGATTGCAGCTATTCCTAGGCAGGAATTTGTGTCTACGCGTCATTGAAGGGTAAGTAAATGACAAAAAAATTATAGCGTGTTATTTGTTTCTATTGCACAACATTTGCCAAATGTTTTTAAAAGCAGTTATGTATCATGTACCAGTATAATTTGTTTGTTAATTCTGGACATTGCTGCGAGGTTAATACTGTGGTGTCACCGCCAGACACCACACTTGCTAGGGGGTAGCTTTAAATCGGCCGCGGTCCATTAGTACATGTCGGACCCGCGTGTCGCCACTGTCAGTAATTGCAGACCGAGCGCCACCACACGGAAGGTCTAGAGAGACGTACTAGCACTCGCCCCAGTTGTACGACGACTTTGCTAGCGACTACACTGACGAAGCCTTTCTATCATTTGCCGAGAGATAGTTAGAATAGCCTTCAGCTAAGTCCATGGCTACGACCTAACAAGGCGCCATTAACCATTTCTGGAGAGAGTCTCACTTGTATCATCAAGTATGCTGTATACAAATGATGGATTAAAGTTAAGTATTCCAGCAGCTACGTACTTTTCTTTATAGCATTCATCACGTATCCTGTTTCAGACCTAACGCCAGCCGGCGTGTGAAAACGCGTGCCTTTCGGTTACCCGTCACTGTGGACTGGCTGTCTTGTCAGTCCACTACAAATACGAAGCAACTATTGTCACACAGAATAGTTATATTAATTAGTGTGGCTCGAAAATGTTTAGTATTCCTTACCATTCCTACCAGATTATTGAGTGTCCAGTACTTTTATTTGGAAGAGCTGCAGCTATTCGTAAATAATTTCAATTTGAGTAAACTACTTAGAAAATTGCTTTAATGAATTCAGTGTTCGACAGGTTAAGCAGTATAGAAAGCAGAATTTCGATGTAAGTGCATTGTGATTAAAATAACAGCACTCTGTGACACAAATTTCAGTCAAGGATATAGGAGAAACAATTTTTTCATGTTTAGGTTCTAAAGTTCTGTAGAAACAGGGAAATAAAATATTTTTCGGCTTTTTTGATTTATTAAGCATTACGTCAGGAAGTGCACCATTTCTTCGAATGATTTGAGTTTCGTGTGAGGTCAGCAAATTTAGAAGTGGAGAGGAAAATTTACGAAAATAACCAGGGAAACAAATTCTTAAATTCCGTAGGAGCTCCAGCTGCTTTATTTAAAAACGAAACTGTATTCTTGTTATTGCATGTTGCTGATTTTTTACTGTAAGAAAACATAGCTTCTGAGGTAAAAGACAGAAATTAAAATTACAGTTTGTATTCGACCCTAGAAACGCGTATATATGGCAAATCGTCAAAATAATTTTACATCTTGAAATTTTATAGGGCAGTTTGGTTCAGATACTTAATGCAATGATAGAAATTTCCATACTGTCATTACAAGGCCATGTAGAAGAGGAAAACTTGAAAATCCCTATGCGGTCTCAGCTCCAAAACTCGTAAAGTTCGTACAGCTGCAGAGTGCTAAACAGGAGCATTCCGATGCAGACCCGGCCATCAGTATGTGACGTCACGAGTGTGCGCGCAGGCCTGTAGTCTAGGTGGTGTTGGTACAGCCCGGTCGAGGCGGCCCCACAGGATCTCGCGCTGTGTGACACGTTACATTGCCCTGCTGGTAGGCACCATTGTGTCGAGGAATAATCTAGTTGTAGGGGTGGACGTGATCCTCAAGGATAAATGCATACTTGTGTTGATCCATTGTTCCTTCCAGAACGACTAAATCAACCAGGGAATGCCACAAAAACGTTCCCAAGACCGTAACGCTCCCTTCTCCAGTCCGGAAACTTCGGACAAGTGTTGCAGTATGTTTACTTTCAGACTTTGCACGTGGCACACTCGAACGGCCGATCTGTCAGATGGAACAAACAACGTGGTTCATTTGAAACGGCCACCAGCGGCCACTCAGTGGACGTCCAGCTGCAAATTCCAGCTGTCGTCACCGATGTACAGCATTCAGTATGGGTGCATAAACGAGGTCCTTGATGCGGAGCCTCAAACGCAGCAACGTTCACTGAACTGCCATTAAGGAGACATTGTTCGTAGTCTCTTGGTTCGTCTGGGTGGTCAGTTGCTCGACGGTGGCACGACTATTTTTTACCTGTACACTTCCCTGCAGCCGTCGTTTATGCTATGGCACGTGGGGAACCTGAGCTGCCCGGCGACCTTTTTGGATTGCGCCATTTCGACCTGGACGGTATACGTGAACCGTTCATCAACTTAGACGTTTCGGAAATGCTTCCATCCTTGACTCGAAAGCCCTTTTTTCCGCCGTACTTCAATGTTGGCACTAGTTTTGTGCCCATGCTACAAACCTTACGCACCACCTACTGCTGCGGTTACCACTCCCCTTGTGTGTGTGGTTATTGCACCTTGACGTCGAATACAGGCAGCGGTCACGTTAATGTGACTAGACCGCGGACTGGATGTATCTACACCGCGTGGTTTGTTATTAGACCTACTATAGAGTTATAGCACTGAATTTCTCTCATAGAGATTTGCTTTTTTAGGGGCCAAAAAAACAGTATAGAGCCATAATTAAGTAATCTTGTGCCTATACCTCAGTTATTAATGAGCCCGTGGTCCATATTCGTGTGCATGAAAAGTGATTCCAGATGTCTTTACTGGTTCGAAAGTTATTTTAGGAGAAAATATTAAGCGCCTTATGCCGTATACGGTTGACTGGTCAGCGTGACTAGCTTCCTTGCGGAGGTGACAGATTGGATTCCCAGTACTACCAGGGCTATTTCTTTGATCGGAGGACTGTAAAGGGGTGCACTCAGCGTCTTGATACCAGCGGAAGTGCTACAGGGGGCTGCGGGGACAAATGAAGATGATACAGACGAGTGGATACGAGAGGATGTGAAGTTATGCATATAGCCTCAGCCACTTACCTACCGTTACTTCCAACAGCATAGAGTAACTTCCCATACAGCTGGATGAACCTCAGAGCACCTTTGCACGGTATTCACGTTTGACGGTGGCCCTTGCTGGCCACCCTTGTCACCTGCTCTGTTGGTGTGGGATTACTTTGGGTGGGGAGCCTGAAGTCTAAGGTGTATCACAACAGCGCTCATAGTCTTGAAGAAATGCAGCAGAAGATTTCGGACAAGACTGCAACAAATGCGCCATTCAGGTTTGGATCCGCCTTCAGCAACTTGCTGACCAGTCTCGAAAAGTGCCAAGAGATGAATGACGCTCACTATCAACACATGTTCGTATATCTCCCAGTACGTACTGCAGCCAACATCCGTCTGAATCTGCTTAGTGTATTCATCTCTTGGTCTCCCTCTACGAATTTTACCCTCCACTCTGCCCTCCAATACTAAATTGGTGATCCCTTGATGCCTCAGAACATTTAAGTGTCAGGAAGTCGTTTCTGAAAGTATTTGTGTGGAGTGTAGCCATGTATGGAAGTGAAACATGGACGATAAATAGTTTGGACAAGAAGAGATTAGAAGCTTTTGAAATGTGGTACTACGGAAGAATGCTGAAAATTAGATGTTCAAATTAATCGTTAGAAATTATATTTAACTTACTACATCACCCTGTTTGTCGCACGTAACTTGCGTTACGTATGTCAACTGGTAAGAAAAATGTGTTAGGTTCGAGTCCATGTGGAACAGGTGTGCTCACCTTATTTAAAGTTGAGAAAAGTACAGCAAAGAATAGTCAATTATTTATTGTAGATCTAAGTGTCAACTGCTGTGTGTTTACCATCATAATTTGATAAGCATCTTCCTGTACTAATGATACCTACACAGTAGTTGAGACCTAGATCTGCAATAAACAGGTTATTAGCGGCTCACTGGTGCAAGTTTTCCCGCCTTGGAATGAAAAGCGGTTACTTAACATTTGATTTAATTTGTACTCACATGGGCTGAAATTTATTGTTTTTACTCATTCAATAACCCCAGAACTGTTGATACACTATTCCCACAATATCTGGAAAACCTGAAATTTTCTCAAAATGAAATAAACCTACATGAAATAGATATCATGTATATTCGGTTGACGCTGTGAATTCTACTCTTCTTGTGTCTCAGTTCTTCACGGCTTCTGCGTATGTATGCAACTGACAGATGATAATAATATTGACTTTGTACGGCGATCGACTACGTGTTTTTCGGCACCCGTACAAATTCCCAATCTTGACTGAGTCCAATCTCGCCATTTCCATGAATGATGATGAAATGACGAGGACAACACGAACACCCAGTCCCCGAACGGAGAAAATCCCCAAGCCATCCGGGAATCGAACCCGGGACCCCATGGTCTAGAGGCAGCAACGCTAGCTACTAGACCATGAGCAGCAGACAGAACTGACAGACTTCTCTTTTGGTACGACTGTTGTAACACAACGTGTGGCGAGATTGTGCCTCCATATGACGTGGCACCTCTGTCAGTGACGGGTTTAAAGATTTTGAGCCCCTAGGCACACCATATTATATGTTCCCCCCCCTCCCCCCCAAAAAAGAAATATGTTTTAAATAATAACTGTTATCCGATCACTTCACAGCGCTGCGAGCTGTTTCCGTACTCTTCTTTGTTCTGAAGGACGCCTCAGCGGTCTTGTCGCGCTCAATTAAAAATGTGATATGGTTCCTGAACTGCACTTGCTGTACCACAGTGGATAAAACAAACTTAAAACTTCATTGTGTTAACACATTCTTCTACCGAGAAACAACAGAAACGAACACAAGGAAAATAACTTTCCTTTCATGTCCTAAAAATTCAGCAGGTCGTGTAGGAAACAACGTATTTTTGTTATAGTTCACATTTAATATGTTCTTTTACACGAAACCGTTGGAAATGAAAATAAAACAGTTGTGTCATGGTCTAAAAACTGAAGCGATCATGTCATAAACTAGAAATTAATACCTCCTACCGGGATGCATTCAAAATTAAAATTGAACTGTCGTTTTACGATCTACTAACTTAAATGTGTAGCAGATAAAGGAAAAACGTTCGTTATTAATACGTGAATCTATGCGAAAGCGTAAGAATTGAAAATAAAATAGAGATTTCGGTGCACGACCTAATAACTAAATACAGAGGAACAAACACTGAACTGGATTTGCTGTTACATTATTTTACAGACTAGTGAAGAAAAATCCGATTTGTTTTAAAATTTAATAGTTAACGTGTAAAGAATTATGGTGTGGATAGCTAGATGCTGCATAATTACTGTAGACAATACTAAGCAAGGGTTAACAGTTTTGTACTGCAGCTACTGCTCTCACCATAGCTCTTTCTAACAGTATTACAAAAGTTTTCACGTATTTATCGACAAACACTTTTTCATCTGAGCGTACTCTCCGATAACGTATATTTCCGCGATAACTACACATTTCAGCAGACGCCAAGAATACGCATCAGTTGTTATATATTACAGTATCTGTATGACTTGACTGTACAGCGCCGAGCGGCCTGCTTCATTCGGGTGTTGGGTAGTAATGTTGTGTGCCATCGGTCACGTCTGCACAAAAACGAGATGTAGTTCCGCGTTCTGCCATCAGCAATTGTAAAATAAACATGTAATACGTGGTTTTTAAATCCAATGAATGTGCTCAGATATATAATAAAATCACATTATAATCATATACTTTTAAAATTAATATGAATAAATAAACAAACTCACCAGTTAGCAGAGTTAGCATCTGGCTTTGACGGCGGAAAACTCGTTTATCATATCTTCATAGTTCAGCCGGTTCGAAATTATTAAGCCGGAAAGCATTGCTATGTTCTTTGTAACGTACTTTAAAGGACCTACCAGTTTGGCCTACATAGCTTGCCTTGCACGTGTTACACTGAATTTTATAGACCCCAGCTCTCTCATATTTATCGCTTTCCTGCTGCAAATTATTTCTTAGTTTAAACCGCAGCGTATTATTGGTGTGAAAGCGGTATCAACTTTAAAAGGTTTGAAAATTTTAGCCACTTTTTGCGAAATATCACCGAAGTATGGTATTGTGACTCTCGTAATATTATTTGCGGTATTCTTCCTTGCATTCGCGCGCTGTTCCTGTCGTATTAATTTATTGACAACGTTTAGGTGATATCCGTTAGCTCTGGCTAGTTGTTTCACGATGTTCAGCTCAGTCATTCTGTCTTCTTCATTCATAGGGACTCTAAAGGCTCTATCTATCAAAGATCTAAGAGCAGTACGTTTCTGGCTATTAGGATGGCAGGAATTATTTTGTATCAACACATCAGTTGTGGTTGGTTTCCTAAATATTTTAAAAACATACCTACCATTTTGTTTCCTAATACTTAGGTCGAGAAATTGCAGTTCACCATTACGAGAGTCACAATACCATACTTCGGTGATATTTCGCAAAAAGTGGCTAACATTTTCAAACCTTTTAAGATGATCCCGCTTTCCAGTCCAATAATACAATGCGGTTTAAACTAAGAAATAATTTGCAGCAGGAATGCGATAAATATGAGAGCTGCGGTCTATAAAATTCAGTGTAACACGTGCAAGGCAAGCTATGTAGGCCAAACTGGTAGGTCCTTTAAAGTACGTTACAAAGAACATAGCAATGCTTTCCGGCTTAATAATTTCGAAAAGTCAGCTGTAGCCACGCATATTTGGGAAACGGGACACCCCATGTTTGGAACAGATCAGGATCTCGTTATTTTACATAGACAGGACAAATGCAAAATGCTGGATCTAATAGAACAGCTGGAAATTACGATACATAGCGTGGATAATCAGAACACACTAAATGAACAGCTAACTGGTGATACAAATAACTTTTTCAAACGTTTCACTGATTTCTTTTAGTAGCTACATTTTTAGCAATTGGCAGGATACCATCATTTCATGAGGTCCTTGGAACATGTATACTTTATCTGTTTGTTCAAAAATGGTTCAGATGGCTCTGAGCAGTATGGGACTCAACTGCTGAGGTCATAAGTCCCCTAGAACCTAGAACTACTTAAACCTAACTAACCTAAGGATATCACACACATCCATGCCCGAGGCAGGATTCGAACCTGCGACCGTAGCGATTATCTGTCTGTATAGATATCTCTGTGACTTCCTTGTTTACTTGCGCGTGAGCTCACTCGCTTTTCAGTGTCGTGTTTGGCTACGTGGTGTGTGGTATGAACGAAGACGCACGGGCGGCTTACGACGATAGAGGACAGAGCCATGTGGTTAGATATTGAACACCATAAGCGACACCATTTTAGAGTTTTTTTATGTTTTGACGACTATGTGGAGATGCACCTTGGAAGACACGGCTGCAACAAGGGAAGTAGCAACGATGTTTTAATTTTATTATCAATTTTATTGTGCCTGGTGAATGTTCCACTTTAGCGAGTTTTAACAGGTTCTTTTACTTTTTATTATTCTGATGATGGAAGCTCGACTTCCGAAACGTGTCAATCTTAGTGTTTTACACTATAAACAAGTGGTTCAGCCGATATATTTTTTGACATACTCGACTCTAAACTTGTCCTTTCCAATCAGAAAAATTTCTTCAGAGTCCGCTTCTTCGTCTTCAAGAAGTTTGCGTTTTCGTGATATTTTATAGGTTCACTCATAGTCTGTATCAGTCACAATTTCAATGGATTTATTTTCATAATACTCGAACGTGCCACGAATAGATGCAATAAATCCTATAAGTGATGCATATAATTCGTGTACTATTTTGGTATCAATATTCACACTTTGCAATTTCAGATTCACACTATTAAATCCCTGGACTATGCCCTTCCAAACGGTCATCATGAATACCGTTTCTAGTCTGCTGAGTTGATTCAGTAAACTGAAGCGTATTTCGCACAAGTGGTTTTCCAAACGTATTAATGACAATATGTGTGAGGCCATTGATGACGCTCTCCCAGTTTTCATATAGACTTACAAACGCTTCCTCTCTTGCTGACCAATTTGGTTTTGATAACCTTTTTACCGTTTTTCTTCCTGATTTCATGAAAGAAAGACGTTTATCCCAGCGTAGTGCAGAAGCAAAGAAAAAATTTTAAAGGTTTTCCACTATATTGAAAAATGAACACGAATCCCTATAACAGCTTGCAGCACTAGTGCCGACTAAATTCAAAGAATGTGCTTCACAAGCACACGTCGTGCTTTCGGATTTCGTTCTTTAATGCGTGCCTGCAAACCACTCTACGTTCCTGACATATTACTTACGTTGACATATGACTGGCCTCTACAGTCAGTAATATCAATGGAATTTGTAGACAGAACTTTCAGAACGGCCTCAGCTAAGTTTTCGGACTTGTGTTCCGGGTTTGGTAAAAACTGAAGGAAACGTTCAACAGCTTCACCATTCTCGTTCACATATCTTAATATGAAAGATAATTGATCAATATGAGAAATGTCCATAGTAGAATCTACTATTACAGAGAAATATTTTGCCTGTTTTATTTCACTTATGATAATTCTTTTTAATCGTTCAGAAAGAAGCTTTATTATTCCATCACAGGTTGTTGAAGAAAGATAACTTTTATGTCCCTGCCCTTAATTTCCATATCGTTTAATGTGCTCTGCGAGAAAAGGATCAGACTCGGCTATAAGTTAGAGACATCATAAATTGACCATTGTGTAACGAATGAAATCTTTCAACGTGTCCACATAGGGGAGGTCGACGACTCGTTAGCTTCCTCACTACTGCAAACACCCTTTTCAACACACTGTGCCAGTACTTTTGTTTCTGTCTCAACATATGACGCGAAATTGTTCTCTATTGTTGCAAGTGACTTCTTTCTTATTAAGAGTGATAACTCAGAATATTTGTATTCAAGTGAATTCTCATGATGAGATAAAATATTAGAAATATTTTTCCGATCTGCAATACCATTTGTAGCACTCGCGGCATTACCTGTGAACAATTTACATTGTGCACAGAAAACGGCACCTGTGCTACAGGAGTATACTAGAAAATTACGCAAAATTGATTCACCATTTAAAATTTTATTGTAAAATATATTTTTGTTCAAATATCTCGTTTTATCGCTTATTGATCTTCTTGAATTAGAAAAATCACCGTTACAGTTCGGATTAATCCCACGTTGTAAGAGAATGTCGATTGTTGATTCAGTGACACACCATTCTGCAGGATCATCACTAGCGAGACTATTGCTTTTTGTAATGTCTGACTCGACACCTAGTTTTTCGGGAAACTCGAAATCAAATACAATTTGCTTTCCTTCATTTTTAACTTTTGTTTTGTCTCTGTTTACTTCTTTTACAACAGCTGCAGTGCCATAAATATAATCGGTATTACCTGAACTCGAAGTCGAGCCAGCAACATTTTTTGCGAAAAATTTATCTACTCTGCCAAGCGTTTTTAGAACATGTGCTTCCCGTTCTTGCCTTTCCTTGGATAATTTCCGAAATGTTGCACCACTTACTTTTGCACGTTTGCCTTTTTCACTGTTATTCATTTGTCATAATCAGTTATATGCTATATTAGCAGGTCCTTTGCCTCTCCATTTTCTGCGATCCATTGCTTCCTTCTTAAGGCTGCTGTATGTTGTACCGTCCATCATGTCATCCAGTATCTGGAATCCCTTCCTTCCTCGCTTCCTTTTCCCTTCTACATAACCTTCTAAAACTGTTTTTATCAGTCCGTCATTCTTTCTTAATATATGCCCAATCCAATTTCTTTTTCTTCTCTTTATTACATCTAGTAACTGTCTTTTCTCTCCCACTCTTCTCAGTACCTCTTCATTCTTTACTTTGTCCATCCAACTTATTCTTTCCATCTTCCGCCATGTCCAGATCTCAAAAGCCTCCAGCCTTTCTCTGTCTTTTTTCCTCATAGTCCATGTTTCAGCGCCATATAGAAGAACACTCCATACAAGACATTTTATGAGTCTCTTTCTGAGTTCTCTGTCCAGACCGCTGCAGAAGATTCTCCTTTTCTTATAAAACGCCTCTTTTGCCATTGCTATACTTGTTTTAATTTCTGTGGTGCACTTCCAGTCGGTGTCTATCCTGCTTCCAAGATATTTAAAATTTTGCACCTGTTCTAGTGTTTCTCCATTCAGCATAATTTTTATTTCCTTATTTCCTCCTAGTACCAATACTTTTGATTTATTTGTGTTCATTTTCATTCCATATTTTTTTCCGTTAGTTGCAATGGTGTCCACCAAATCCTGTAATTCTTTTTCCCCTGTGTCTAGAAGGACCATGTCACCAGCAAATCTCAAACACCCTACTCTTCTTCCTCCAATTTCTACTCCTTTGTCATCTAATGAGCATTGGTCCATCATATTTTCCAAGTAGAGGTTGAAAAGAGTAGGTGATAAACAGCATCCTTGTCTTACTCCTTTTCCTAGTCTGATCCAGTTTGTACTTTCCCCTCTCACTTTAACTGAAACTTTTTGATAAGATGTAATGAATTTATAAGTCTTCTGGTTTTCCAGTCCACTCTCTTTTCCCTCATTATAGTTGCCAGCTTGTCCCAAACCACCTTGTCAAATGCCTTTTCTAGATCGATGAAGCACATATATAGGTCTCTTCCTTTTCCAATAAACCTTTCTCCCAAGATTCGTAGGAGCCCTATTGCATCTCTGGTGCCCGTATTCCGTCTAAAGCCAAACTGCTCCTCGCCAAGATTCCCCTCCATTACTTTTTCATGTCTTTTATTAATTATTCTTAACATCACTTTGGCTGCATGTGAAATGAGGCTGATTGTCCTGTGCTCGCTGCATTTCTTGGTTCCTTGTTTTTTTTTTTTTTTTTTGGTAATGGAATCATTACTGTTGTCAGAAAGTCCTCAGGCCATTCACCACTGTCATATATTTTATTACAGAACCTCAATATTTCTCTTATTCCGTCGTGGTTCAAGCATTTTAGTATTTCTCCCGGTATTGCATCTGTACCTACCGCTTTGCCATTTCATTCCAGCTATGTCAGACTTTACTTCTTACATTATGATGGTCAGTCCTTTCTCGTCATCACTTACACTGTTGTGTGATTCAAGTTCCAGAGTTTCTGGTTTGCTATTTGTGTCATATAGCTCTTTTATATATTCTCCCCGTCTCTGGAGGACATCGTCACGATCTTTGTACACTATATTTTCGTTTTTACTCAAAATTTCCATAGTAGCTCTTCCTGCTCTGTTTTGTTCCCATGTCATAGTCTTTACCCTGTTGTATAGTGTCGTATCTTCCCTTCCTGTCCAGTTCTTCAATTTCATCACATTCCTCTTTTAGCCATTTTTTCCTAGGCTGCTCTGTTTCTCTTCGCAGTTCATTATTTAATCTTCGGTATATCTTTCTTGCATCTTCAGTGTTCTTGTTTTTCAATTTTCTTCTGTCCTCCATCTTGGAAATCATTTCTTGTGTGACCCATGGTTTTTTTTTACCTTTTCCCTTTTACATATCCTATATTTTGCTCTCCTGCTTTGTCAACCAACACTCAAAACCAAAAACATTGTAAAAGAAAAGAAAGATACTGTTCAAATGGTTCAAATGGCCCTGAGCGCTATGGGACTTAACTTCTGAGTTCATCAGTCCCCTAGAACTTAGAACTACTTAAACCTAACTAACCTAAGAACATCACACACATCCATGCCCGAGGCAGGATTCGAACCTGCGACCGCAGCGGTCGCGCGGTTCCAGATTGTAGCGCCTGGAACCTCTCGGCCACCCCGGCCGGCAAAGATAGACTGTATCCAGTTCTAATCGTACTACACCGCATATGAGCACAAATCTTTGTACTTTAAACACGGCACACGAGGACAAAGATTTTTGCTTTAAACACGGAGCGATGAATTGACCAACTCGGATAACTCGATGTAACTGTGCTATGAAAGAACGACAATACAGAATAATTTAATTTCATTGTCGCCTGTTTCTCTGTTGTCATTGACCAGAAGAAGCACACCTGCCGGCTGGAATTCGTCTCGTAAAGAAAACGGGACATCCCCTTTTTTGGCTTCTGATTCCTGCGTCGCCGGAATTTTAGCTGGGACGCAAATACGTTCCGAATATTGTTGACAGTGTCTTTTTATTTTAAAAAAGCAAATAATTTTTGCAATTTCTTGCAGTGAGGTGTGCTGGATCGACTCGTATCCCACTTATTCTTATAATATTTTTTCGGTTTCTGTGGGCAGAGAGGACAGACTACAAAGTTTAAGTAGATTTGTTGGCAATTGATGTAGTGTGTTGTCATCTGAGTGAACACTGCTGTTATGTCTACACGCAAGTGCACCTTTTGTTCCAACACAAAATAAAAGTAACCATTCCTCGAAGGAAAAAACATTAGTTAAGATGTTTAATATAAAATTTGCGTTGCCACGTACTATTCCATTGCACAGAGTGAAATCTCTGATAACGTGTAGGCTGCAGCAGAATAAATGAGACAAACGAAAGTTGTTTCTTCCTTCTTTCTTTGATAAGATAAGAAACTAAGTAATGAAATAAATAAAATTTTTAAATTGTTGTGAAGTGTATTTAATATATTATTAGATATTCTGCTTATGTTCTTTTCGTATAAACTTATGTTTAAAAATGTAAAACTGCCCAGTATCCACACATTTTGTTGAATGGGTGTCATTAAATAAGAGCGCAGATATTGAAGACCACAGAGCTTTCACATTAATTACAGTAATGGAAGGTTGACTTTATACTTCCCCGTAATTTATACAAGAAATTTAAGTAGAGTCGGGTTTTACATACTGAGTCCCATTCATTTTACAGTTTTTAAGAAATTGCTGATTAGTTTATCACAGTTTTTCAGGGGTCCTGGTATCTTCACGGAGAAAATATGGTAGGGTTAAGTAGAGGCCAACAACATTCTCGGAATAATAACATTTCACACATTGTATTGTAGATTGCCGTCCTGAGAGCTTACTTCAAACTATGTTGAACAATAATGAAGATTATGCCGGACAGAAATCCAATGTTCAATTTCTATTCAGTTACTAAGTAAACTATGTGTATCTCCGAGCTTATATTATCGAATTTCGTTCTTAAGGCTTATTTAAACTGGCAAGATGTTTAACAATATTAAATATTTTTGTCGTTTGCAAGCGCAGTTATTTTAAAACGTAAAAGGTTAAAATGAGTACAGAGCAAAAAATGACGCCCCCTAGAGTTGCCGTCCCTAAGCCCGTGTCTAGTGGGTCTATATGTAAATCTGCCACTGACCTCAGGCATCCTCTACAATTAGAGAAAAGTTCTATGGATCAATCTCCGTTAAGACAAATCCACTAACACAGAACCGCCTTCGTTACTCGTCGCCGCTCGTAAGTGTGGCCAGAGGGGGATATTTTGGGCCTTAAACACCCCTGAAATGACGACGAAACTAAAGTAAATGGAGAAGTGCTCTTAAAGGTGATTGGAACGTTAGCTTTATTTCAAATTTGAAGCGTTTTCAAACTGCCGCTATAGCCAGCGTGGCGTTGTACGCGAGAAGTTACGGCAGCGATGAGTCAGCGTTGGCGACAATAATGGCAGCAGCGTGTATACTGAGCCTCAAAAGAATTCGGTTCTTCTTGAGTGCCGAAAAGTGTGGGCAGCGCTGTCCCTGCGTGACGTCACGCTAATTGTCAGCTGCTGAGAGTGGGAGCACTGACAAGACATTCGTTCACACAGCAGGAGCTTACAGAGCTGCCGTCGGTATCGTGCTTTCTGGAAATTGCCGACGTTTTTGTTATCATCGTGGTGTTTGTTCTTTAAATGTTTATTTTACGTAATGTTATGTGGGTTAGGGGAACGAATAGTGTGCGCAGTATGACAATCTGTATGTATTTTTACATTTGCTTTTCTACATTTCTTTCTCTGTACTCGGCAAGCCACAACATAGCCTGACGCATTGTACTTCATTCTCTGTATCATCTACTCTCCAGCGCTTCTATTCACGGACCGAACAAGGGAAAAAAATTTTGCTTTTACCCCTCAATATCTGCCCTGACATATAATGTCTTATTATAGATATCGTCACGCGATTTGTATGTTGGGGTGTGAGATATCCTTCCGCTGTTTTTATTCAGAACGTCTTCCGTCATATTCAGTGGTGTTACTGTATGTTCAACTGCTTATTTTTTACATTAAAAATTCCTTTACACAAAATTCACTGCTCCATGACAACCAGAGTCCGTTCTGGAAGATTAATGGATGTGGTGTGATGTGCCCATTTCATCACAACACACATAGTATTTCTTCATGTCAAAATTTTAAACATGGCTGAAGCAGCAACTGTTGAAAATCTTCACGACAAATGATAACAGCCAAACAGCTGCAGGATAAAGATTTATTGAAATCCTTGACCACGGTTTTGGTATATCTACATATACCTTCATCAGAATCAAACATACACTAAAATCATATTATGCAGTGGAGATTCATAGAACAATCGTGCCAAAGGCGTCATCAGTAGTTAAAATTAAAATTAAAATTAAAGCAGTAGTGATACCACTCCCCTTTTTCACGCTCAGTTTCATTGTAAACTGGTACACTTATTGTAAGATACCGAAGATAGACAGTAGTTGCAAGAAACAGAAAACCTGAATCCCATTGACAAATTGAGATCCGAATTAGGACCACAGGGCTAAAAAGAAATCGATCAAAAATAAAAAAGTAAATACATTTATTGACCAGAATTGGACTGCGAAAACGTTCCTGACTTACAAAGGAAGACTTAATTTGTTATTTCTCACATCCAACATATACTTCTACATCTAAACTCCTTGAATCATTGAATCACCGCTACATGTTTGGAAGAGGGTACTTTTTGTTGTACCTCATATCCTCTTTTCCTCCCATTTCATTCATGAACGCGACTGCGTGTACCTCTCTTTGCGTGCTTTTACTTCCTTGATTATGTCATCATGATCTTCAATGGAACGATACGTAAGTTGGATGAAGAATGTATGTCCTTCCGGTCATAAAATCCGGCGTCTGAATTTTTTTAATTAATTTTTGCGAGATGTAGGTAGTCTTTCTTCGAGTGTTTTCAATTCACTTCTTCCGGGATATCCGTTACGCTCCCTCCCTACTCAAACATATTTCTGACCATTCGCGCTGCCTTTATTCGTACACGCTCTCCTGATATGGGTGTCACCCACCCACTCACGCATATTCAAGTACGAGCCACACAAGTGTCTTGTCAGCAGTTTATTTCGTTGACAAACCAGTTTCCAAGAATCCCATCGACGTTCCTCTTTCCTACAATTGCTCACAAGTGATCTTTCCACTTGATATCTCTACACATAGTTACTCCCAAGTATTTGTATGACAATACTGCTTCCTGTGGCCAGCCATTTATCTTGTAATCAGAGGCTTCTACACAATCATGTTTCGTAAAGTGCCCAGCTTTACATTTGTCCACATTTAGAGTTAGTTGCCAGTTCGTGCAACATGCAGGCATTTTGTGTAGTTCTAACTGTATACTATTACAATTATTCTTGTCAGACAGAATTTTCTTGTAAACAGCCACGTAACCTGAGAAAAGTCTAAGACTACTGCCAATCTTATCCCTTAAGCCATTAATTTACACGAACAGTAAGTGTGCTATTACGCTCCCCTGTGGCACACCACATATTACTTCCACTTCTGAGGAAGAATCTTCATGAAGAATAAAATTATGCATGGTACCCGTCAAAAAATCCTCTTAAAGCTTATTTTCTGTGGCCTGTTTTCTGATGGCTAGAAATAAAACGTCTTTTGGAAGTCTAGAAACACTTAATCCATGTTGTTGTCTCTGTCCATGCCGCTTAGGATAGACGAGTGAACAGTGCAAGTTGAGTTTTTCATCATCGGTATTTTCGGAATCCTTGTAGGCTTCCGAGGAGTAGCTCATTTTGTTAAAAGCACATCATTGTGCTAGAATTCAAAATACATTCTAGCATTCTGATGCAGATCGACGTGAGCGATACAGGGCGGTAGTTCTGTGGACCCATTCTAGTTTCCTTTAATATAGATGAGTTTGATCACAAGGAACCATTCCTTGCTGAAAGACCCCTCAAAGGAGGATGACTAATTCTGTCGCAAATTCTTTGTGTAACCTGTCAGGGATCCTGCTGAGCACTGCAGTTTTATTGTACTTTATAAATTTGAATTGTTTTTCAACACCGGTAGTACTGATTGCAATGTCACTCGTCTTTGTATGAGAATGGCTACTGAACTGAGTCTTCCTTTGTAAAGGATCATTACAACATGTAATTTTACAAAAAGGTTTTAGTTTTGTTATTTACTGTTTCGGTTGATGTCTCGTCAGTGAGTGTGCGTACACTCAACTTTTCGCCACTGACAGCCTTAAACTACGGCTAAAATTTCTTAGGTGTTTTGGAGAGGCCTTCTTAATGCTTTGCCTAGCTGGTTATTGAACGCTTCACGCATTGCCTTTCTGACTGCCAACTTTTTCTGATCAGAGCTTTCCTGTCTTCTGGTTATGGTATTTCACAGAATACGCTGTTTATTTAGAAGTTTTTTAATGTTTTTTGTATACCATGTTGGGACTCTACCAACTAGCTCTTTAGGTTGAATCATTCGTAGTATATTCTATCGTGGCTAACATTTATGTCCTCGTATCGAGTAGGAGTTTGCTGTGAAACACGCTATATTCCATGAAACAATGGGAAAGCAGCCCGAATTTTATTGCTAAAATGAATGCTTTTACTTATTTTGACCATCACTGCGATTTAAAAACGAACTCCTAGCTCACAGTGCACACACAATGAAACACTTACTCACTGAGTAAGTCTAGAGCATAATATATATAGAAATAATCGTGCAGACTCACTCTACATAATTCTAAGCAGAGTCTAATGCTCTACATTTTCGGTAACCTTGACGTTTTTTATTTCTGCTCACTGATGAATCTTACAATTTATTAGTTCAATGACCAGAAATAACTTAAATTTTATATATAAATATATACACTCTATGTGTATATATGGCTCTGAGCACTATGGGACTTAACTTCTGAGGTCATCAGTCCCCTAGAACTTAGAACTACTTAAACCTAACTAACCTAAGGATATCACACACATCCATGCCCGAGGCAGGATTCGAACCTGCGACCGTAGCGGTCACGCGGTTCCAAACTGAAGCGCTTAGAACCGCACGGCCACACCGGCCGGCTATGTGTATATATGTTGTCCTTTCGTGTTCTATTACAATTTACTTCATTGCGATAACCATTTGTTGAAAACCACTCTCGAAATCAAATTCTGGCCACAGTTATGACACTGCGTATTGTATCACATGTTAATCTATTCATATTTAGTGGAAAAATACTAGCTTTCATTTGTAAAAGTCTATCTCGATAGTACAAATTTTTTCATATGCGGGTGCATAGTAAGTGGGAAAGTAGTAGTGAACACTTACTATGTACCGACATATACAGATTTTGACTTATATGCCTACATCAGAATGTTTTACGATCTGAAGAAGGCAGTAACCGAAACCGATGACACTGGATTGTAAAAATAGATGTGTGATCAAGCCTTAGCTTTGCAACTAAAGTGAGACATACGATCGTGGACTCATTAACAGAGTTTATGTCTACATTTGATAAATACGAAGTTACTGCATATCGGACCAGCTAAGTAAACGGAGTGAATGGTTCATCGCAGATAGAACCGTTCTTAATAGGACAAACTTATGGGGTGTAAGAGTAGTTTCAGTTGAGCAATTACTATGCACCGCACAGGATATTTAAGAAATGAATGTATTACATTCGTACTTAAGATAATAATGATCGAAACTAAAGCTAGGAATTCTGGCCTATGATAGCCATTTGTTTGTTGACACTACTTGACGTTATACTGTAAATGTGGTTATCACCCATTTTTTCACTCGTCCGAAAACACCTGGCTGACCCAGGAATGCTTCACACGGGTGGGACGTATCCATCTGTTACGTTTGCCATTTATGGGTGGGTATGGAATATACCAATGCCTTTATATAAGCTACTAGTCAGATATCAAAGGGGTTAGTGAGAAGGAATAGGGAATGTCATGCTACTGGACCTGTCCGACTAATCCATCGTTATTAAACATTTATGTTATACATGTAGTAGCAAACGGAGAATATCCCTGTCGTTCGGGAATATGAATCTTCTCATATGAGTTTATTGTGATAATCTAGCATTCCACTCTGTGTGAATCAACCTCATCGGTAATGGAAATTGGGATATTCAGCGCTCAGTCTTAGATATCATTGGCAAAACAATAATATGGTATTCTGATCACGTGCCCCACGAGTTTTGTCAGTCTGTAAGCGATGTGTGTAAAGTAGCGGCTCAGCCACTATGATGCTGTATTCGTTTCATTTGGCATGCGGATTTTTCTACATCTACAGGGATAAGTTCTGTAATGACATCTTGTCACTGTCTTCCAAACACATTCTATCATGCTCAGGACAGTAGAATGCAGACAGACGTCGAGCCCACCGTTTCCGCCATGCACTACCCCAGGCTCTGCGCCATAACAATCCACCCATTTCAAAACATCGTGTGTCAGAGGATCTTTCCAGTTTGCGGTCCGTATCGCTGCTAGAATGATTCTCCATTTGTCCCTGCCTCGCATTTACACCTCTTCTACCGCCTCACGTGCCCGCAACGCCACCAGAGGCATTCAGTTGCGCGTTTTAGATTCGTCGTAGCATTTTGGCTTATCAGCGTATATTTATATGCAGATGTAGATGTCATTGTAGACATAGTTGTAGGTACTTGGTGGAAAACGAGAGTGAAAAGCTGAATCTGCACAAAAGCACGGAATGCTTCCTGAGCCAAAGCTACCTCACTTGGAAAATAAGCTCCAGAGGAGATCTAGGTATGATGTGGAAACTGCAGTGGTCAAGACTCAACGTCCAGTGTGTTGAGTAGGCAAACGTTATCATAGCAAAACGTTTGGACTTACTGGAATATCGCTACAATACACATCTATGAACATGACTGGGAAATCCGACTGCTGTGGCCGAGAGTTTCTAGGCAATTCCGTCCGGAACCGCACTACTGTTACGGTCGCAGGTTCGAATCCTCCCTCGGGCATGGTTGTGTGTGATGACCTTAGGTTAGTTAGGTTTAAGTAGTTCTAAGCCTCGGGGACTGATGACCTCAGATGTCAAGTTCCATAGTGTTTAGAGCCATTTGAACCATTTTGGAGCCATCACTGGGAAACAGACGTCAAATTGGTAGTGGAAGTTGCCTGACTGATTGACATTTCTTAACAAATGTCTAGGAACGTATAGCATCAGCTCTCTTGTCCACGTGTGAAGTGTGCTGAACACTGAAGCGCCAGCTCATAGGATGCTAGTGTCCCAGCTCCTCTTCTAACCAGACTCTCTCAATGTTACGATGTCGCCGGGCTCTTCTGATCAAGGTGTGACGTTGGACTCGCTGCTATGGTATATTCGCGATAGTCTCCCACCGACATTCTCACTCAAGTCACTGCCGGACTAGTTACAATCTGCCAACCAGTCTTATCGGCACACATGATAACCAAAAAATTTGCGCAGTCGGACTCCACAGCGTGATTGCTGGCAATCTAGCAATATAACATGCTCAGTCCTATCAATTTGCTGTAGAAGGCATAGGAAAAATAGTAGTGTAATGGTAACATTGTGGTCATAAGTAAGGGAGAATGTTGTAGCTTGGAACACGTTTCGGACTTTCGCCTTGTCATGTGATGGGCGAGTTGTGGCGCCCTATAAATATTATATGTTCGGAGATGGGGCGGCCGCATACGACGCTCGTCAAAGCTGTGGCCCCGCAGCAATCACGTGGTGCCAAACGTTAGCTGAGCATTACAGGAGCCCCAGTGTGTGGTCCATCGAGCACATGGCTGGGAATTCCTTGGTGACACGGTGCGCCAGGAGGGCCAAAGATGGCGAACTTTCTGAAATCTTAATGGCAAACATTTCAGTTCTTCCCACGCCCGGGTTCCCGGGTTCGATTCAAGCGGGGTCAGGGATTTTCTCTGCCTCGTGATGACTGGGTGTTGTGTGGTGTCCTTAGGTTAGTTAGGTTTAAGTAGTTCTAAGCTCTAGGGGACTGATGACCATAGATGTTAAGTCCCATAGTGCTCAGAGCCATTTGAACCATTTCACAGTTCATATAGAAATTAATAGTAGCCAGATGAATCATGATACCTCCAAAAGAAACATGTAAATTACTATGTTTTGCATGAAGATACCGATGGTGTAATCAGATATTCAATATCTGTATTAAAGTTCAGTGTCTGATGGTAAATTATACAAGTAACACCCAGCAGCAATTTTCCGAAATACACTCCTGGAAATGGAAAAAAGAACACATTGACACCGGTGTGTCAGACCCACCATACTTGCTCCGGACACTGCGAGAGGGCTGTACAAGCAATGATCACACGCACGGCACAGCGGACACACCAGGAACCGCGGTGTTGGCCGTCGAATGGCGCTAGCTGCGCAGCATTTGTGCACCGCCGCCGTCAGTGTCAGCCAGTTTGCCGTGGCATACGGAGCTCCATCGCAGTCTTCAACACTGGTGGCATGCCGCGACAGCGTGGACGTGAACCGTATCTGCAGTTGACGGACTTTGAGCGAGGGCGTGTAGTGGGCATGCGGGAGGCCGGGTGGACGTACCGCCGAATTGCTCAACACGTGGGGCGTGAGGTCTCCACAGTACATCGATGTTGTCGCCAGTGGTCGGCGGAAGGTGCACGTGCCCGTCGACCTGGGACCGGACCTCAGCGACGCACGGATGCACGCCAAGACCGTAGGATCCTACGCAGTACCGTAGGGGACCGCACCGCCACTTCCCAGCAAATTAGGGACACTGTTGCTCCTGGGGTATCGGCGAGGACCATTCGCAACCGTCTCCATGAAGCTGGGCTACGGTCCCGCACACCGTTAGGCCGTCTTCCGCTCACGCCCCAACATCGTGCAGCCCGCCTCCAGTGGTGTCGCGACAGGCGTGAATGGAGGGACGAATGGAGACGTGTCGTCTTCAGCGATGAGAGTCGCTTCTGCCTTGGTGCCAATGATGGTCGTATGCGTGTTTGGCGCCGTGCAGGTGAGCGCCACATTCAGGACTGCATACGATCGAGGCACACAGGGCCAACACCCGGCATCATGGTGTGGGGAGCGAACTCCTACCCTGGCCGTACACCACTGGTGATCGTCGAGGGGACACTGAATAGTGCACGGTACATCCAAACCGTCATCGAACCCATCGTTCTACCATTCCTAGACCGGCAAGGGAACTTGCTGTTCCAACAGGACAATGCACGTCCGCATGTATCCCGTGCCACCCAACGTGCTCTAGAAGGTGTAAGTCAACTACCCTGGCCAGCAAGATCTCTGGATCTGTCCCCCATTGAGCATGTTTGGGACTGGATGAAGCGTCGTCTCACGCGGTCTGCACGTCCAGCACGAACGCTGGTCCAACTGAGGCGCCAGGTGGAAATGGCATGGCAAGCCGTTCCACAGGACTACATCCAGCATCTCTACGATCGTCTCCATGGGAGAATAGCAGCCTGCATTGCTGCGAAAGGTGGATATACACTGTACTAGTGCCGACATTGTGCATGCTCTGTTGCCTGTGTCTATGTGCCTGTGGTTCTGTCATTGTGATCATGTGATGTATCTGACCCCAGGAATGTGTCAATAAAGTTACCCCTTCCTGGGACAATGAATTCACAGTGTTCTTATTTCAATTTCCAGGAGTGTATAAACGCTTCATCCGATTTTGTCGATCGCCATATCTTTAGAAAGCTATTAGTGTAAACCGAAATAGGTATGAAGTACAGGCACGTAACTTGAATAGTACATGAGTTATTGGAGGTCAAACTGGGTGATTACTATCGATCGCGTCAGCCATAAGTAATCCACAGTTACACGGAAAAACGGTAGCAGAATGCTTGTAAGTATATTTATTCATCTATGTCTTTGTTTATATCCGATATATACTATTCATGAAGAAATTGGTTAAATATTTACTGTGTTTCAGAAAGTACAGAGATACTAGGCTACTGGCGTACCTTCTTTCTATTCCTTTGATATATATTAACTTAATTTGCTTATGTATTTAATAATGTGTGGTAGAGCGTGTTTATGGTCCAGCCGTAGGAATATTTATTTAATTTCAAGTATTTAAATGTAAATCCAGTATTTAGTATGTGCTTAAATATGTTTGTGGGTGTACGTTGGCTTGGAGACATGGAGGGAGCGCTCTAGCCAATCACGGCGCTCGTTAAGGGTGAGACTGTATGGAAGTGGAGGAGGAGGATCCTTTCGAGAGAGAACACAGCGGTAGGTCTGGCAGTGCAGCAGTGCTGGACGGGATGACACAGGCCATGGGAAGTGCTGGACGCGACGGCGCGATGGAGGCAGAGTCGCGGTAGAGACTTGGAGAGTGTGGAGTGGTTTGCGTGTGGTCGCGGTAGATAGAAATACTTCGGAGTGCCGACTTGTGCCCTTGTGAGATTTCCAATGGCCTCTACAGTGAAGACGTAGTGAGCATTTAGAGGTGAATATCTCGCGAGCTATGTAGTTGTTCATGACGAATTACGTGCTGTAGGAATCTATTGTTTCACCAACTGCGACATAATCGTGTATACAAACAGTGATCCAATACTGTAAAATGCTTTTTTATTCTAGTCTCTGATCACAATATGAATTCATTAGACGATGACCGGTTTCAGTATGCAATGACCATCCTCAAATGTTTTTTTACACCATGTCCTAAAGTGATACAGCCATAATGGCATCGTCAAAACATGCTATGCTGATTATATTTATATAAAAACATCTAGGGATGGTCATTACAGACTAAAACCGGTCATGGTCTAAAGAATTCATATTGTGATCAGAGATTGGAATAAAGAAACATCTATTGTTTCCCTTTTTCTAATAATTTCCGGGTATGCAGCCGGATCCCGTCGACATTCTGCCACGATATTTCGGCCCAGAGACGTCCGGCCATCATCAGGTGAGTACACAACTACTGAAGAGCCCAGGTGCAGTCGCGGTATTTATGCCGAATCTCGCGCATGTGAAATGTACTGGCATCCTACAGCGCATGCGTCAGGTGTTGACATGCGCAGCATAGCCGAGTTGTACGTGCTGCCCTCGGTGGTGGAAATAAAGGTTCATCTAGTCATTGAGTATCGAATGACACTGTCGATTCCGCTGTGATTGTATAATTTTAATAACAGGATTCCAATTTTTATCCAGCTGAAAGCCGTTGTCACGATTTATAAGATTATTGGCAAGACGTATTTCCACTGATTCCTTGATTACGGAATCCCAAAAACCGGAAACCGGGGATAAAATTTTTGTTACATTGTATTCCATTGAATGTCCCAAAGAAATACAGTGCTCTGCTACTGCCGATTTTGACGGTTGCCGCAGACGGGTGTATCTTTCATGTTCTATACATCGTTCATGGACAGTTCTTGTCGTCTGGCCAATATATGCCGCGCCACATTCACAGGGAATTTTGTAGACGCCTGCCTTCTTCAGTTGTAAATCGTCTTTAACGGATCCAACCAGGGCCCGGTTCTTAGCTGGTGGACGAAAGATAACCTTGATTTTATTTTTCTTCAGTAATCGGCCTATTTTCGACGACACATTCCCGGCGTATGGAAGGAACGCAGTTGATTTAAAGTCATCATCTGCGTCCTCAGTGCGTTGCTTCTTGTTATGATAGTTGCGCATGGCCTTCCGTATTTGGCGAGAAGTGTAGCCATTCTCTTTGAAAACCTTCTCCAAGTGTTCTAATTCTGTTCCCTGTTATTCAAGTTGTATTTATTTAATTGCTGGACCATCGACATCAATAAGTGTTTTGCAGAAATATACTGCATTGTCAGAAGTACTTCTATTGTCGTACTCACCATTTAAAGTTGTAAAGATAGTACCTGCAGATTTTATTTAATTGCAACCTTTCATTTATAAATTTATATGTTACATTCATAATTCGCAGTTGCCGAATGATAGAAATCTTCGACCATTCGATTCATGTATGTATTCTTATCATATACTGTAGACTCAGCAGTATTTGCCCCGTAATGCGGCAACTACGTATCCCAGTCCCTAGAGAACGAAACCAGCCAAAACTTTTAATATTGCAACTCTGAGTCGGAGAGTATGTAGTTGAGGGCCTTCAACATCATTTCATTCCATTCATTATGTTTGAAAGAAAATAACCTTCAGCTAGGCTATAACACAAGTTCGATTGTTTCTTTATAGAGCCTGCCAAAAATTTCTCTCCCATGCCAGCAGTTTCATCTCAGAGCAGCACTTGCAGCCTACATCCTCAATTATTAGCTGGATGTATTCCGATGTCTGTCTGCCTCTCCATTTTTACCCTCCACAGTTCTGTCTCGTGTGTCTTTGAAGTTGACTTACATTCCGGTCCCTTCTCCTTGTCAGTCTTTCCCATATATTTTCTATCTCTCCGATTCTGTGGAGAACCTCCACCATCCTTACTTTAAGTATCCACCTATTTTTCAACATTCTTCTGTAGCAAAACATCTCAAATGCTTCAGTTCTCCCTGTTAAAGTTTCCCACAGTCCTTGATTCACTACCATACAGTGCTGTACTCGAAACGTACATTCTCAAAACTTTCTCCCTCAGTTTTAGGCCTAAGTTTGATACTAGTAGATTTCTCTTGGCTATGAATGCCCTTTTCCCCAGTGTAGTGTGCTTTTTATATCCTCCTTGATCCATCTATGATGAGTTATTTGGCTGCCTATGTAGCAGAATTCCTTAACCTTGTCTTCTTTGTGATCCCCAGTTCTAATGTTAATTTTGTCGCTGTTCCCAATTCTGCTACTTCTGATTACTTCCCTTTTCTTAGATTTACTCTCAATCCATATTATGTACTCATAAGAGTGTTTATTCCATTCAACAGCTTCTGCAATTCTTCTTCACTTTTATTGAGGATAGCAACGTCATCAGCGAAACTTATCACCGATATCTTTTCAACTTAAATTTTAATTCCACTCTTGGACTTTGTGTTTTCGTCATTGCTTCTTTGATGCATAGGGGCGAGAGATAGCCTCCCTGCCTTACACCATTTCAATCACTTAACAGCTGCTGCCTTTCCCAAAATTACAGTAATTACTCTAGAAAAATAATGCTTTTCCAAATGTGAAAATTTGTTCCCAGGTATAACAAGGTCGGGTACCAAGAAACAAATATTCCATTCCGATTTAAAGGCGTTGCAGTCGAGGAAATCTTGTCAACAGCGTATTTAATAGTGTTGTTACTTCACTAAACACTAATAATGAGTAAGTGGAATCAAATTGAGAATAAACATTATGAAAAACAATTCATAAGTAAAAATCATTTTGAAATAGAAGCAAGTGGTAACCCACATAAATTTCCATTTTCTTGACAGGGACAATTATTAAGACATCAAGGAAACTCAGTTCATTTGCAGGTATCACATGTTCTGTGGGAGGAGACATTCCGTTTCGAGAGGTGCATGACTGAAGATACATGGCTTAACAGTCCAAACTTCAAGTAATTGGTTTTAAAAAATGTAGTATTTTACTCACCATGAAAATCTGTAACTAAGGAATTAAGGGATCTCCCGAACAGCTCAAATACATTATACAGCACTTAAATATGTACAGCACGTATTATTCACAAACGCTGCACGAAACACAACCACACTCTTCACCAAAAAAATTATAAAATAAATAAAAAGCTGTATAAAAGTCAGAAACTTGTTCAACCATTTTCTACCGCGCATTCCGTGTTGTGGTTCTAAAATCAGTCAGTAGATCTAAAATACCTACCAGAAACATAGCGTGTTCCTAGATGTACTATCCTGCAAATACAACACTGCCCCTGCTTAAACCATACGGGCATAAATTAGGTAAAAATGGAGATTATATATTCTGCATTCAAAAATGTATTCAGCCGAGATAATACTACTGTACGAATGTTTTACCGCCGTACAGACGCACAGATGAGCTAGATGAGTATAAGCACGCACGGTATTGAAAAAAAAAAAAACCTCCTTAAAACGACCAAGGCACTTGGCTCGAAAGGAATTCCAGATAGATTTTCCATCACTGCGCCATGCAAGTGGCTTCTTTTTCTAGCTCATATTTATCGAGAATCGCTTACGTACCGAACAGTTCAGTGTGACTGGTAGAGAGGACAAGTCACTCCTCTTTACAAAAGGGTAAGAGACCTGATGCCCAGAACTAAAGATCAATCCAGCTAAGTCCGTCTTTACAGGCCTCTAGAGCATATTCTAAGCACAGTCATTATGAGATCGCTTAAGAAAAATCAAACTTCTCTCAAAGAAGAAGGACGAATTTAAGAAAAACACTCATGTGATACGGAGCTTACTTTATCCATGTACAACATCCTACTTTAAATAGAGGCAGCCGAAGAAGAAGAGTGCGTTCTCCCAGATTTCCGTAATGCCTTCGGCACTGTATCACATCGCCGACTACTGACCAAGAAATGGTCAGACAGTGTCCTCATAAACGCATGATTGATCAGAGATAGCGACATGCACATAGGCAGATGATGGTAGTATCACAAACACTACGTATAAAAGGGAAGTGTAATGGCGGAGCTGCCATTTGTACTCAAGAGATTCATGTGAAAATGTTTCCGGCGTCATTATGGCCGCACGACGAGATTAACAGACTTCGAATGCGGAATGGTAGCTGGTGTTACATGCATTGGACTTTCATGGGGAATTTAATATTCCAAGACCTAAAGTGTCACTAGTGTGCCGAGAATACCAAATTTTAGGTATTACCTCTCACCACAGAAAATAGCAGTTGCCGACAGCCTTCACTTAACGACCGAGAGCGCAGAGTTGTCAGTGCTAACTGACCAGCAACACTGCGTGAAATAAACGCAGAAATGAAAGTGATACTTACGACGAACGAATCCGTTGGCACAGTGAATCGTAATTTGGCGTTAATGTGCTGTGGCTGCAGACAACCGACGACAGTACCTTTCCTAACAGCACGGCAGTCACCTGTAGCGATCCTTCTGGGCTCTCGACCGTATGCGACGGACGGACTATACGAGTAGGTTACTGGGAAACCATGGCCTGCCCTGATGAATCCCGATTTCAGTTGATAATAGCTGATGGTAGGGTTCGAGTGTGCCGCAAATCCTGCGAAGACACGGCTACATGTTACAACAAAGCACTGCGGAAGCTGTTGGTGGCTCCATAGTGGTGTCTGATCAAACTGGACCGATCATTGACTAGAACTGGTTATGTTCGGCTACCTAGTGACCGTTTTCAGTCATTCATGGATTTCATGTTCCCAAACAAAGACGAATTTATTGTTGATGGCGCCATGTCACCGGGCCACAATCGTTTGCAACTGATTTGAACAACATTCTCGGTAATTTGAGCGAATGATTTCGCCACCCAGATTGCCCGCAATGAATCGCATGGAGCATTTGTGAGACATTGTCGAGAGGTCAGGCCGTGCACAAAATCCTGCACCAGCAACACTTTCGCTATTGTGCACAGCTATGAAGGGATCGTGTCTCAGTATCTCTGCATGGGACTTCCGACGACTAGTTGAGTCCATAACGCTTCGAGTTGTTGAACTGCGGGGGGCAAAAGATGCTTCGACACGATGTTAGGAGTTATCCCATAACTTTTGGCATGTCAATGCATTTGATTAAAAGAACCTAGTACGGGAAACCGGACAGCCAATGTTCCATAGAAAGGAATATAACATTAGATGTGCCAGAAAGAAACGTAACAGGACCTCTAACGTGTTTTAATTTTAAGATAAAAGTGTAAAAGCATTATCTCTGGTGAGTGTTCATCCCGTTTTGAGTTTTCTCAACGACCGTTCCAACGCTGTTGAGATGTTCTTTTAATAGGGCCTGTCGTTATTTGTGGGGAATGGGGGGGGGGGGGGGGCGTCCGTCATATTGGTACCACACTGATTGCCTAATGTGCAGTGGGATGTCTGTCAATGACTGTGGCAGCAGCATATCTGAGGAACTCGAGAGACATGAGTGTATTACATTACAATGAATAAAAAAGGGATCAATGATACGGGTCTTGAAAAACGCACAAAACTTTGATGCCGAAGAACATTTCTTTTACCTACTTCCTTGAATTAGCGTGGATCTGCAACTGACGATTATATTGGGAATGTTTTATTTCTCATCATTTGTAAACGATGCTTCTCTCCTAAACAAAAATTTTCACAGATATCTCCTATCACTTTGTAATTTTCGTAGATAGCATTCGGAAAACTGTAACACATTTCTGGAAGTCATTACCCATGAGCTGTAGATGCAGTAAATGTGAAGAGGATGAAATGTGATGGACTGTAGTGTTCCGAAAACACTCGTTTGGTCGATCCCTCTCACACTTGCGAGATGCCACTTAGTGACATTTGCATTGTGTGATACTGCTGCTAAAATATGAGTTTCATTGATTTCATCAGCTGGTCTTCTTTTTACTTGGAGTACTTCCGAATGAAACAACAAGCTTTTATTCTCCACGTTTTCAGCGTCTAGCATGTTTTTTATAATGTTTCAAAAGACTTATCGTGAGTGTTTGGTACGCTCTGGATAGTCTTCAGCTGCTGTAATGGCGTGGCAACCTTCCCCACAAAAAGTTTCACTTTTTTTGCTTTCGTATACGTTGTGAAACTCTCAGTAGCATATAACACTGCAGTCTACTATCAAAATAGTAATATGCCGATAATGTTATTCCTGTGAAAGGATTTTTAATTCTGTGACCGTGACGGTGTGTAGTGGTAGAGTTTCAGACTAGGTTTGTTTCTCTAAGTGTTTCCACTGGAATAAAACAGTAACAAGATAAACAGGAATAGAACCAAGGTTCCATTAGTAATCAAGTAAACTGTAATTACATAAAAAGAAACGGTCGCAGCCTAATTAAGAAAAGTTTTACCCAAGTTCTAGCATGTTTCACAAGGAAAATTAGCTATGTAGGTTGACTTTACCCGATACCGATCTACTGTTTTGCTGATCACGTTCCGGACAGTAGCACTGTTTAGCAAGTACTGTTGCAGTGAATTTACTTCAACTAGACCGGAGAAGTATTAATGAGTTTAGGCAAAAACAGGCTCTCAATAACGCTTACTATCTGTACAACACAGTAGGAATATGATAAGTACCTGATTACTTATGGTGAACCACTATTAACATGAAAAACAAGTTCTTTTGTCTGTATGATTATAGGGAATTACTATTATTGATACAGTTATGAAGTAATTATATCTTTTGTACTGATTATTATTTGCATTCTCAAGGAATATTCCCTACCTTATATTATTTAGTTCAAATGGAATATGAGGCACCTGGATCTAGTACAGTTTGAACAATTGTAGCCAGTTCCTTATTTTTGATTGCTATTATTGTAAAACAACATTTAAATTTGGCTCAACGGTTAGCATGGGGACCCAGAAACTAATTTGTAGATAGATTCAGGTCGTGGCTGAACACTTTACTCACAACACAAAATAGGAAACACTGTTCATAATATGAAATTGTAAACACTATTATTTCATATGAGAATCTCGATGATAAAATCTCCTCGGGTTGACAGACGAGTCAATTCGTCGTTCTGCAGCAACGTTTCAGCTAGTTTCTTGCTTGCCTTCTTCAGGTGAAGTGTCGGGTTCACGTCTCGTCCGGATCTCTATAGCCATTGGACCACTAGTTTCTCTGCATCCTCTATTACCGCAGCACTACAGGCAGGTTAGCCTCTTGCCAACTCTCAGCAAGATCTATGAGCGCCTCCTGCTAAGAGCCACACAAGAACATATCACCAGAGAGCAAATTCTTCCGGATATACAATTCGGGTTCCGGCAGAACCACTCTCCCCCACAACAGGTAATGAGAATGGTTGAAGCAGCCACAGAGGGCTTCAACCATAGAGGCTACTACGGGATAGTGCTACTAGACGTACCCAAAGCCTTTGACTCAATATGGCCTAGAGGGCTACTCTACAAGTTGTACACACAAGGGTTTCCCGGAAGTATAGTTCAGCTGATCAAAAACTATCTCACGAATAGAACTCTCTCCGACAAAGTAGAAACTGCCACCTCCACCAAAAGGCGTATTCGTGCTGGGGTGCCACAAGGATCGGTCCTGGGGCCCGTCTTGTACAGCCTTTACACTGCGGACACACCAACGGCCCCCCTGGTGCACACAGCACAGTACGCGGACGACACAGCCTTCTACACGAGAAATTTGAACATGGACCTAGTCATTCGTATGCTACAAAGGGTTTTAGACTACACAGAAACCTGGGCCCATCGCTGGCGCATCACCATCAACTCTGAAAAGACGCAGGCTATGCTGATTACCCGCCGGCTCGGAAGGCGCGAACCTCCTCAACGTACCCCCCCCCCCCCCTCCGTCCACCATCACCTAAACGGAACCCAACTCCCCTGGCGCAGAACCACCAAGTACCTTGACGTAACCTTGGACTCTCGTCTTACGTGGAAACCCCACATAGACGAGGTCCACAGGAAGGTCTGCGCTAGAATGTCCATCCTATACCCAATCCTGAACTAAACCAGCTCCCTTCCCTGCCCAGTAGGAGTAAATGTTTACCAGGCCCTGATCCGGCCAGTAATGGAAAATGCGTGCCCTGTCTGGGGATACGCGGCGAAGCAGCACCTGGACAAACTCCAGAGGCTGCAGAAACGCGCCCTCAGGTGGGCATTGCATTTACCTCTTGGATTCCCCATAGATGATCTGCACACCGCAACCGAAATCCCACTCCTGAGAGCGTTTCCAAGATCTGGCAAGGGCCTTCTATGAGGGTTCTTCCCGATCAGGAAACGCCCTCATCCACTCCCTAGGAAGGTATGACATGTCACGCGACAAGCACAAGCGCCCCATGACGATCTTCGACGATTAAGTCGAAGAGAAAATCTCAATATCCAATCCCTAATCCTGCTGCTTCCCATATAACAGCAAACATCTCGCCAACCTCAGCAATTACCAGACACAAACAGAACAGTCATCACATTTCACAGACACCAAAGAACTACAGATATAATCACACACACACGTACAAAGGGGAGTAAAAGCCGAAAGGCTACCAACTCCCCTCACACTTCCCGAAAGAGGGGAAAGTAACAGATGGGAGCAGCAGCGTGAACCCGACACTTCGCCTGAAGGTAGCAAGTAAGAAACTTGCTGAAAGAATGCTGGAAAACAACGCATTGACTCGGCTGTCAAATCGAGAAGATTTTATCACCATTACTTCAATTGAAAGAATGTTTGAACTCGATATCTTAACTGTCCATTCACGGAAACAACATGGAGCATTTCAAAACTTATGCTCACTAAATAATTATGTACTTTATTTTACATGCCTGCCTTGATCACATAAATTTTTTACATTCCACTATAACCGGTTTCGGCCACTGCCATCTTCAGATCTGTTACAAAAACAAAAACAGTGTGTAACTAACTAAGCTAGTTCGCTGGCGTTAAATCTAAAAAAGGCCAGGTGCTCCATAAGAAACATAAAATTTTTACATGATTAAAAGCCATGTATACCAGACATACATACCATAAAATATTCTGATGTAGTATCAACGTCAAACTAAACATGTAGGTACACAGTAAGTGCTCGTGATGATCAGAATGCGTCTGCTATTTATGCAAGGAAACTGAGGCCAGCAGAGGGCCCTGTAGCTGGGCTACTGGATTAACCAGTATCGCAACTGTAGTGGTTAAAATGTGGTATGCGTAGCCATTAATTACTGTTATTTCACATGGCAAAATGGGCGACTGATAATAAAACATGTAGTGACATACTCCACCTGGAACTGGATCCATAGTTGAAATACACATAGAAACTGCAAATATTGATAATGTGAAGCTACTAGCCTGGCAAGGTACAATATACAGTTGTATAAAAGCCAGTATAAAAGTATAAAATTAAAAATACCTATAAAATCAGCCAGCCTTGCAGATCAATTGCCATAATTGCAATTGTAAGGTAATTAACGAAGTAGTGAATATTCATTAAAAATTAAAAAATCGATAGTCGATAATACATCCAGAGTGTGGTCTCAATGGCGGAACGTCGTGGCTTCTCTGTATGACGTTTTTGTTTTCCTGTGGAGTAAGGGCGTCGGCACACGGACCGTGCTGTCGAACGTTAACGTTGAGCGTGCCAAGTTCAACGTGCTGCTGAACGCTCAGGAACGATGCGACTTCTGCATACGGTACGTGGGCCCCAACGTGGTATACGCGACCGCAACGCACTCCAGCGGCAGTTGAGAGATGTTTCTAGTTCGTAAATCACACTGTTTACTCAACGGGCGCGCGTAAAATTTCCGCGCTAGCTCTATTAAAACGCACATTTCTTCCATCGTACCATGTCCAATCAATAAGGACACAGGCTAATAAAAGTTCCATTACAAACAGTGCGTTACAAATATGGAATACTTCTCCGCATAAGATAAACATTATTTCATCATTCCCACATTTTAGTAAAACCCCAAGGTCAGTCTTACTTGATCACTGTTCCTAGCCAGTAGCAGAATCTTTGCAACATGTGAATTACGAGGCGTAAAAGATGAAGGAGCAAAATATCTTTATACAAGTAGCGCAAGCTGTCCTTTAGATTAAGCCAATCGAACAAAGTAACCCCTCAAAAAAAGGTGAAATTGTATTTACATAACATCAAATATTATAGTCTATACTTATATTAAACTAATAATAAAGTATCAGAACCTAATAAAAACGCGAATGTTAGAAAAAAAAATTGGTTGTGTCAGGACGCGAACCACCGCCCCAACAAAAGAACTCACAATGGGACAGGGACGCTATTCATTACGCTTTTTTTTTTAATCTCATTTTGTTAGATTGTGTTCGTTGCATCTGCTCGGGGCGGACGTCGTAAGACATCCGTTTCAGTTCGTTGTTGTTCGATTAACTCATTTTTTTTTATTTTATGGAGGGAGCTAATCCTCTGACTGAACACGCTTTTTTTTTGTATTTTACTAAAACATACATTTCAAGTTCAACAGTACAATTAATGATTAAACCATTGGCAACATTAAAAAAAAGAACCAGTTTTAAACTATTTTTATGCTAAATATGTCTAATACAGTAATAATGGTAAAACAAACTTTAATAGTGGGTTACAATAAAAACTTCGCTCAAGATAACTGAGGTTATTCTAAGGTGCAAACTATTGTCACCCAATCACTGGGTTTGTCTTCAAAGTTTAATTCACTGTTTAATTTGTAAACTGTCCATTGAATAAAAAATAATAGCATAATTAATACCAGTTTTCTTGACTATGAACCAGTGTAAATACAATCCAATTAAACAAAAAAAAAAAGTTCCGGAAGCAAGGTTTAAGTAAATAATAATAAGGAACCAAGTGACTTTTATTTTTCTTCTGTTCGTTCTCGTTCAAGGTGTTGTAGTGGTTTCACATATTTAACCAACACCCATTTTTTTCAAAAATGATCTTCAGCATGTTGCCATAGTGCTTCTTGTGGTTGCGATACGTGCTGATTTTTGCATATTCACACTTCATGTAAACGCGGAATTCTATCTCGTTGTCCGACCCAAGTGAGTGGATGACATAACTAACATATTTTCCCAGTAACCAGCTAATGGCGTTGGTTTTTAATTTCGGAAAGTATGTCATGTCCGGTCTCAGGAGGAGCGACGGCGTTATATATTGCGTAGAGGATCTGGTGAGAAAGGCGATTTGTTGCCTGATCCAATTCCAGTTATGCACATTGCCACCACAGGTGAATCTGTGGCTGAGTGTATCCACCAGATTGCATTTTCCACAAAGGTGTGTCTGGTTTAAACCGATCCCATATAGTCTCCCGTTGGTGCTGATGACATTATTAACTGTTTTGTACCATGCGGAAATAGCGTCTGTAGATAGCCCGGCGTAGTTGATGTTCCGCCATACAGCTTTCCAGTCACAATTTGGGAATTTCGTTTCAATTTTGTTTCTACCCTCATTTAACTTCCTTTCAAGTATGATGTCGCGCGCTGTGATACGTGTGTTGCTTCTGATTTCGTGACTAAGATAACTTGCTTCGAGGAAAAAGTTCCTCATATACTGCAGACGGGCATTAATCCTTCGCACATCAATCGGTGCTTGCAGGCTATGGGGTGTCACAGCCTCAAAGAGCTTCGCGGTTATACATTGTGGAAGTTCTCTGAGTATATGGAAAGTCCGTTTGAGGAAGAGAGCAGACGCTTTATTGCGAATATCCACCAAACCGAGGCCCCCGTTTCTGACATCCAGTATAACCGTAGTCGCACCAACCCTGAATATGTCTCCTCGCCATAAATAATTGGTAACAGTGGACATGATCCCTTTCGCTACTAGTTTAGGGATTGGAAATACCTGCGCAGTGAAATACGCTTTAGACAAAACGCAGGAGTTGATGAATCTGACTTTTTGTACCAGGTCCATAGTTCGATGGATGTTCTCCATTACAGCACCATGAACTTTCCTCCTAGTTTCCGTCCAGTTAAAAGCAGCCATCCGCATCGGACATGCCATTAAGGTGATTCCCAAAGTTTTATGTTTGTTGTCTTGTTTTGCCCATGCCAGTCGAAGGTGATCTAGGCCCCGTAGATTCAATATTTGACTTTTGTTTTCATTTGCTGTCGCTCCCGACGCTAGACAATATCTTTGGATTTCTCTTTCCAGTGTAACTGTCTCCTCCTTATTCCTTATTACAACGCCCACGTCATCAGCATAAGCTCGTATGACAGTTTTCTCACCACTCAATGTTATGCCTGTTAATCTTGCGTGGACAGTGCGGAGGAAGGGCTCTAATGATACTGAAAATAAAAACAATGATAAGGGACTGCCCTGTGGAACTCCTCGCCTTATCTGTATGGGTTTAGATGTTTGGCCGTTGATTGCAAATTTCGCATTTACACCTGTTGCAATATTCCTTAGCATGTTTACAATCTGGGGGTGGAAAGCCATTTTTGACAGCGTTGCAAAGAGGTATCTATGACTAACGCGGTCAAAAGCTTTGTTGAAATCGATAAAGATTAAAGCACATTTTATACTTGTCACTGAGGTAATTGCAATGACGTCTCTGTATGCAGATAGACTTTCGAATATCGTTCTGGTCGGAGAGCAAGATTGGTGATGACTCAATATTTTGTTGGAAAAGGCAGAGAGTCTTTGTTGATAATACGCGAAATTATTTTGTAATCAGAATTTAGCAGCGAAAGAGGCCGACAATTGTTTAAGTTGGTTTAGCCTTTACTCTTAGGAATCAGTACTATTTTACTTTCCTTAAACTCTGCAGGGACCGTTTTTCCGTTCAGGACCTCATTTGCCATGAAAGTGATCTTGTCCCCAATTATAGACCAGTAGCGGGCATAAAACTCCACAGGGAGGCCATTAAGTCCCGGAGATTTTTTGAGAGGTGAGTTACGCACTGCCTCATGCACTTCATCTTTAGTAATAGGTGACAGGATGTCAGCGTTGTCTGTTCCCGACAATTGTGGACCTAAAATAATGAGAAAGTCCGCGAGAGCTGCATCTTCCACTGTGGTAGGGGCATATAAGGTTTCATAGTACCTGTGGACTTCGTCCAGTATTTCTTTCTGGCATGTGAGCTTTGTACCAGTATGCGTCTGGACTTCATCAATAAAAGTTTGACATCTATTTTTAGTATGCCGCACCAAGTGATACAGAGAAGCTGTTTCATCTGCTATGACTGATGTGGCTTTCGATTTAATTTTTAGTCCCTCGATCTGTTGCCGTTTAATGCTTAATAACTTGGCTTTTATTTTTTTGATATCATTCAGACGAATTACGTCATCATGTGCCTGTTTATATAAGTCTCTTAAAACCTTATAATAAAACTCCATTGTATTCCTCAACTCCCTGTGCCTCGCTGCACTATACTGCATGACAACTTTCCGCAGCCTTGGTTTAGCCCTCCTTGTCCACCAGTCAATGACTGTTGGGTGCTTGTCTACTGTGCGGAGGCACATAGTCCACGCAAACCTTATTTCCTGTTCCAGTTCTTCGTCAGTTAAAACAGAGATATTTAAGTTCCATTGGCCTCTGAATCGACGGGTTGGCTGTAAACTTAGAATAAAGCAAGTTAAAAGTGTACTGTGATCGCTAAAATACACTGGAATAGTCTCAACGTTTAATAAATAATTTTGCAAATTTGATGACACGTAAATTCTATCTAGTCTGCTGCGAGAGTGGCTGGTTATATACGTGAACCCGACTGACGTCGGGTGCTGAAGTTCCCACACACCCTTAAGGTGTAGATCACTTACTAACTTTTTTAACTGTGGCGAGTAGTTGAAGTTGGGTTGTTGATCTTTCTGGTTTAAAACACAGTTAAAATCTCCACCTAGTATAAGAGAACACGGATTTTTCCTCAATAAATAAATCAGTTCATCTTGAAAAAACTTCGCACGATCCAATTTGTGGGAATTTCCTGATGGGGCGTAAAGGTTAATCACTGTCACATCGAAAATTTTTATGCCTATTGCTCTTCCTGATTCTAGTCGTTCGATTTCAGTCACCGGAATGCCTTCCCTTATAAGAATGGCTGTACCGATATTGGCTTCCGTAGAAACATTAACAATTTCAAAAAAGCCTGGGATCCGAAATTCCGCTATCGCAACTTCTTGTAGCAACGCGATATCTGTTCTGGACTGGTACAAGAATTCTTTTAGTGCTGCCAATTTCAAGGGTGACTGTATTTTATTAATGTTAATAGTAGTAATGCTATAAGCTTGCAGCACAGACATACCGGAAGAAGCTATTTGGGGTGAGGTTCGGTATGATTATAGCATCAAACGTGCTTCCCTACAAGGCACGATCTTTACAAGCTGTGTGCCCATTACATGTACTAACTGCCTAGAAAAAAATTGCACTGCTTTTAAACAAATAGCTTGAGAAGAAAAGTATCCTGAAATCCTGACAACGCATTGCTATAAGTCACTGTGGCCATTCTCTTTCTCCTCGTCAGTGTTGGCCCTGATGACTTCATATTTAATATTCTTTTTCTTGATGTCTTTCTTCTCTGGTGTGACTTTCGCTTGATGACGCGTGACAGCAAGACCCGGTGTCTGTCGCTGTCGCCGGCGGTGGTGAATGGGGCAACGGCCGTGGCTTGCGAGTCGTCAATGTTTGGTTCCGGCGTGGTGTCTGTTGTGTTGTTTTGCTGGCGAGGCGGTGATGCTTGTGTATTTCCTCCTTCGGCGCGGCGTTGCGCTTCGGAGCCAGCAGGTTCTTTACCTGGTACTTCCTCGTACGGTTCGCACTGTATGGGTTGTACACTCGATGCGGTTATTTCAGCCGTGACCTCAGGCTCAGGGTCACATTTCCGTGAAAAATCACTACCCGCTGCGTCACTAACTGTTCGTGGCGGTGTAAGTCCTTGGGCGGAAGTGGGAGCCACATTGACCTTCATTCCATCTCCTTTTTCCACTTCCAACAGATCTTCAGGACTGGGCTTCGGCCTCCTGGCAACGGGTGTTTCACAGGAAGAGTCCTCATCAACATTTCTTTCAGTGTCCTCTAGAGGACGCTTTTTTGTGGGAATCTCGCTGTCACGGGACGGAATTTCAGCAGTTAATGCAGGTTTTAAAGACGGAAAGTCATTAACATTAAGTGCAACATTTTCAGAGGTAGTAACAGGATCCACGACCGCCGCCGGCTATGTTGTATTACTGGCTGGCAACAAATCGTTGAGTGTCAATTTCCGGCGTTGCGTAAGGTTATTTGTTAGCACAAATACACGGCGAGGGCAGTCCTGACGGAGGTGACCAGACTCGTTACATACATGACATGTAGGGGTTTGCCCTGAGTACATAACATGCGCCTTGTGCCCTTCAACAAAGATGTGGGACGGAATGTTTGCTTTCACTTCCATCTCCACGGAGCGAATGCCGTTAAAGCACTGCAGCTTGAAATGCGAAGCCAACCTTTCGTTGACTATTTGCCTGACAACCCCATACTTTGAAAGGACATCTTTAATTTTCGAATTGTCTACTTCTATAGGAATATTCGAAACCCTAACATTCATAATTACAGACTCGGAATTCCGGAGTTTGACAGTACTTTTAGTACCATCACGGTGTATAAATTCCGTTTCATAACCAAATTTTGCCAGAAAGCGGTCTACACTCGCGGAATCGTTAAACCTTACAAAAATGCAGTATTCATCAGAGTCCAGCTGCATGGTATGAACAGATTCAGAATGAAGGCCAATTACCTCGGTAATCCAGTCGTGTATTTCAAGTGCAGAGGGCTGTACTCGACGGGTGTACTTGTCGAAGGTGAAAATCACGGTGTTTTTTCTCACGGAGTTTGCCATGGTGTTCTGCAGCGAAGAAATCTCGGACAACGCCGAAATCCCAACGGCACTTCGTAGAAAGATGACACGAAAGAAGACTAAATGCTCAATTGATAACGCTTAATTCACGTGCAAAACGTCAATAAACGAGCACAAAAACACGAAAACACTGGCGTAAACACTGAACGTTCACGGGGCAAACTTGAGGAGCGTGCGACCGCTGCGGCAGCTAAAGCCAGACTGTGCTGAGCTACAGTGCCGGCTGTTACGCTAAACGAACATAAACACCTTTCGTATCTAATCATAGTATCTTACTGCTTGCTAAAACCCTTAATCGTAGATATGTTGCTAACTAATTATAAGAAATTGTACCAAGAACAATGCGTTTTGGTTGGATCTTGAGTGTGTAGCTGCCTTCAAATAGCCTACTCTCATTATATGCAAGTTACAAATAATTCATTTGCCACGAATATGATGTTTCTCATTATTTTATTAGAACGAATCACACAGTTAACAACGGGTTTTGCAGTGATTCTCAAGTTTCTGGTGCTCGGAACGGCATATATACATATAGGCTTGAAATGAATGCCAATATGGCGCCTCACAACTCTGTACTGAAAGGAGACGGTGTGCGTGTGACGTAGGTGGCGTTGTGCCATCTCATTGGTCAACGCTCAGACGCACGCTCAGAATATCTGACATGCCAGATATTTCTCTGCACGTTCGGAAAGACTCCCGAGCGTGCTATTCCACGCTGTGACGTCAGAAACCCGGCACGCTCAACGCTCAATGTTAGGATGCGCGGTCCGTGTGCAGACGGCTTAAGGTTCAGTCTCCTCGTCGCCGGCGGCCGGCGCTCACGACCGCACGCAAACCTGCAGGAGCGCTCGACTCTGCTCAAACCAGTAGGTTTCTGAATGCACCAGAATAAGCGTTTAGGTGAAACACATTTAGTTCATTCAGCAGCAATTCCGGTTGCCGTTTTGTGTGCACATAAATCTCCATTTCTTCGAGTAGGTTCAGTAACTGTCCCTTTGGTGCCCTAAGCAACACTTTCATATTATTCTCTATGTTTCCTGCAGAATGTTTTTCTCTGTCTAAATGTGTAGCGAAAGCGCTCCTCTTTTGGTTACATACATCTAAAACGAGCACTGAAATTCCTTCCAGTCTACCTTGTCAGTTGATCTTATAGACACCAGATTCCAAATATGTGTTGCTGTTGTTGCCAACTTTGTGGTGTAGCTTACGACCAAGTGCACTTTTCGTTTGAAATCCTATTTTCGTTTTCGTTTTTCTGAAAGCCAGCGCAAATTCTGTCGGAAAATGCACCATTGCATGACATAGCAACAAACTTTTTGTGCTCTGGTTCTGTTATCTCTTTCTTGTTATATACTTTTGATTTTAGTTTATTACAAAGTTTCATTGCATCACGATCCTTATATCCGTTTGAATTGGCTACTTGTCTATTTTCTTTTTTTTTTTTTTTTTGGTCATCAGTCTACTGACTGGTTTGATGCGGCCCGCCACGAATTCCTTTCCTGTGCTAACCTCTTCATCTCAGAGTAGCTCTTGCAACCTACGTCCTCAATTATTTGCTTGACGTATTCCAACCTCTGTCTTCCTCTACAGTTTTTGCCCTCCACAGCTCCCTCTAGTACCATGGAAGTCATTCCCTCATGTCTTAGCAGATGTCCTATCATCCTGTCCCTTCTCCTTATCAGTGTTTTCCACATATTCTTTTCATCTCGGATTCTGCGTAGAACCTCCTCATACCTTACCTTATCAGTCCACCTAATTTTCAACATTCGTCTATAGCACCACATCTCAAATGCCTGGATTCTCGTCTGTTCCGGTTTTCCCACAGTCCATGTTTCACTACCATACAATGCTGTACTCCAGACGTACATCCTCAGAAATTTCTTCCTCAAATTAAGGCCGGTATTTGATATTAGTAGACTTCTCTTGGCCAGAAATGCCTTTTTTGCCATAGCGAGTCTACTTTTGATGTCCTACTCGCTCCGTCCGTCATTGGTTATTTTACTGCCTTGGTAGCAGAGTTCTTTAACTTCATTGACTTCGTGCCCGTCAATCCTGATAAGTTTCTCGCTGTTCTCATTTCTACTACTTCTCATTACCTTCGTCTTTTTCCGATTTACTTCCAAACCATACTGTGTACTAATTAGACTGTTCATACCGTTCAGCAGATCATTTAATTCTTCTTCACTTTCACTCAGGATAGCAATGTCATCAGCGAATCGTATCATTGATATCCTTTCACCTTGTATTTTAATTCTACTCCTGAACCTTTCTTTTATTTCCATCATTGCTTCCTCGATGTACAGATTGAAGAGTAGGGGTGAAAGGCTACAGCCTTGTCTTACACCCTTCTTAATACGAGCACTTCGTTCTTGATCGTCCACTCTTATTATTCCCTCTTGGTTGTTGTACATATTGTAAATGACCCGACTCTCCCTATAGCTTACCCCTACTTTTTTCAGAATCTCGAACAGCTTGCACCATTTTATACTGTCGAACGCTTTTTCGAGATCGACAAATCCTATGAAAGTGTCTTGAATTTTCTTTAGCCTTGCTTCCATTATTAGCCGTAACGTCTGAATTGCCTCTCTCGACCCTTTACTTTTCCTAAAGCCAAACTGATCGTCACCTAGCGCATTCTCAATTTTCTTTTCCATTCTTCTGTATATTATTCTTGTAAGCAGCTTCGATGCATGAGCTGTTAAGCTGATTGTGCGATAATTCTCGCACTTGTCAGCTCTTGCCGTCTTCGGAATTGTGTGGATGATGCTTTTCCGAAAGTCAGATGGTGTATCGCCAGACTCATATATCCTACACACCAACGTGAATAGTCGTTTTGTTGCCACTTCTCCCAATGATTTTAGAAATTCTGATGGAATGTTATCTATCCCTTCTGCCTTATTTGACCGTAAGTCCTCCAAAGCTCTTTTCAATTCTGATTCTAATACTGGATGCCCTATCTCTTCTAAATCGACTCCTGTTTTTTCTTCTATCACATCAGACAAATCTTCACCCTCATAGAGGCTTTCAATGTATTCTTTCCACCTATCCGCTCTCTCCTCTGCATTTATCAGTGGAATTACCGTTGCACTCTTCATGTTACCACCGTTGCTTTTAATGTCACCAAAGGTTGTTTTGACTTTCCTGTATACTGAGTCTGTCCTTCCGACAATCATATCTTTTTCGATGTCTTCACATTTTTCCTGCAGCCATTTCGTCTTAGCTTCCCTGCACTTCCTATTTATTTCATTCCTCAGCGACTTGCATTTCTGTATTTCTGATTTTCCCGGAACATGTTTGTACTTCCTCCTTTCATCAATCAACTGAAGTATTCCTTAAGTTACCCATGGTTTCTTCGCAGCTACCTTCTTTGTACCTATGTTTTCCTTCCCAACTTCTGTGATGGCCCTTTTTAGAGATGTCCATTCCTCTTCAACTGTACTGCCTACTGCGCTATTCCTTATTGCTGCTTCTATAGCGTTAGGGAACTTCAAACGTATCTCGTCATTCCTTATTACTTCCATATCCCACTTCTTTGCGTATTGATTCTTCCTGACTAATGTCTTGAACTTCAGCCTACTCTTCATCGCTACTATATTGTGATCTGAGTCTATATCTGCTCCTGGGTACGCCTTACAATCCAGTATCTGATTTAGGAAACTCTGTCTGACCGTGATGTAATCTATTTGAAATCTTCCCGTATCTCCCGGCCTTTTCCAAGTATACCTCCTCCTCTTGTGATTCTTGAACAGGGTATTAGCTATTACTAGCTGAAACTTGTTACAGAACTCACTTAGTCTTTCTCCTCTTTCATTCCTTGTCCCAAGCCCATATTCTCCTGTAACCTTTTCTTCTACTCCTTCCCCTACAACTGCATTCCAGTCGCCTATGACTATTTGATTTTCGTCCCCCTTTACATACTGCATTACGCTTTCAATATCCTCATACACTTTCTCTATCTGTTCATCTTCAGCTTGCGACGTCGGCATGTATACCTGAACTGTCGTTGTCGGTGTTGGTCTGCTGTCGATTCTCATTAGAACAACCCGGTCACTGAACTGGTCACAGTAACACACCCTCTGCCCTACCTTCCCATTCATAACGAATCCTACACCTGTTATACCATTTTCTGCTGCTGTTGATATTACCCGATACTCATCTGACCAGAAATCCTTGTCTTCCTTCCACTTCACTTCACTGACCCCTACTATACCTAGATTGAGCCTTTGCATTTCCCTTTTCAGATTTTCTAGTTCCCCTACCACGTTCAAGCTTCTGACATTCCACGCCCCGACTCGTAGAACGTTATCCTTTCGTAGATTATTAAATCTTTTTCTCATGGTAACCTCCCCCTTGGCAGTCCCCTCCCGGAGATCCGAATGGGGGACTATTCCGGAATCTTTTGCCAATGGAGAGATCATCATGACACTCCTTCAAATACAGGCCACATGTCCTGTGGATACACGTTACGTGTCTTTAATGCAGTGGTTTCCATTGTCTTCTGCATCCTCATATCGTTGATCATTGCTGATTCTTCCGCCTTTAGGGGCAATTTCCCAACCCTAGGACAAGAGAGTGCCCTGAACCTCTATCCACTCCTCCGCCCTCTTTGACAAGGCCGTTGGCAGAATGAGGCTGACTTCTTATGCCGGAAGTCTTCGGCCGCCAATGCTGATTATTTATCAAAATTTAGGCAGTAGCGGGAATCGAACCCGGGACCGAAGACGTTTTGATTATGAATCAAAGACGCTACCCCTAGACCACGGGTCCACGTCCAGATTTGTCTAACCATACGTAATTTTTCCACCTCGTCATTAGGGGTGAGTGGCAGTGTTAGCACCCTGTTGATCATAGCTCTGAAGTGTGCCCATTTATGCTTCTTACGGTGACAGGATTTCGCATTTATAATTGTGTCAGTGGCCGTCGTCTTCCTAAGTATGGTAATCCTATGCCTTCCATCCATTTATGTTGACTTAAGATCGAAAAAACTTATACTTGCCTCTTCTTCCAGTTCCACTGTGAATTTAATTTTTTCTGCATCCCACCCATTCTTTCTGCTATCTCGTGTATTTCACTTTCGTCACCTTTGTACAGTAGTAAGATGTCGTCCACGTAACGTCTGTAATAGACAATTTTTTCGCAGGTGTCAGGATTTTATTCAAAAAACTTATTTTCTAGCTCATTTACAAATATCTCAGATAATGTACCAAACAAACTGTTACCCATTGCGAGCCCGTCCTGCTAATAAAAAATCTTATCGTTAACTTAAAATAATAAAAAGGCAACACAAGTTCTACAATTTCCAAAAGCTTTGCTATTTCGCCCTGACTAATCTTCTTATATGTTAGCAAGTTTTTCCTTATAAACTCCAACGAATCGTTTACCGTGCCGTTAGTATAAGGGTTAACAATGTCGAAAGAAGCCAATGTAGCTCCCGCCGGGATTGGTACATACTTAATCTCATTCGAAAATTCATAACTATTCTTGACTTTAAATGATTTTTTATAAGTATATGCTGCCCTTAGTTTCTAGTTGCATTCCCGGTTCAATTTGTAGTTGAGACATGACATATTGTTAATAATCGGCCGAATCGGTTTCCCTGTTTTATGTAATTTAATTTGCGAACGAAGCACAGGAATGGATAGATTCATTATTTTTAATCTGCGGTTCTCTTTTTCATCTGGAAACAAAAAGGTACTGTTCTAAAATGTAAAAAAAAAAAATTAACTGCCAAAAATATGACCACGAACTCATTTTCTGACTTCATGTCTTTAACTGATAAATAATGAAGTACTTCACAACTCCATAAAGTTTTTTAACTTTCGTTAAGGAAAATAACAGCTTTTCAGCTCAGTAAAACAGGATACTGGGATTCTTCGTAGCACTTCGGATTAGCCCGTGTCTAGGTAAATGACTAAGGATAAAATACGGTAGCTCAACACAAAGCTGACGGAACACAAAACTGTTATTGAAAACGAATCCAAATAACTGGTCCAGGCAATGATACAGTATTCAACTGATGATTTGAGCTGAAGATGGTAATAGCGTCGATTTCCTGTGCTATTCAAAAAATCCGGAAAAAGTATCCATGGCTCTTCCTGAGTAACAAGCGGTGAAAATTCTCCTCTTAGCTTCGGATTTTCGTAGTACTGAACTAACCAAAGTATGCCACGTGTGGGACTTAATCAACTGGCATCTAGATAACAGCGCCACAAACCACTGACCCGCCATCAGGAGACGAGGTTCCAAAGCCACCTGCCGTACTATACCAAAAGTAAGCAAACACGTAACCTGGGTATGTACTTCCGGTAAATCCGCATCCGAGGCTATATTATATATTCTTGAAGTTCTTGTCGTCTCTTTCAGTGCACAGGATGCTCTCATTTTGCCTGCTAGCCACCGACTGACTCTTGCCACAAAGGAGCTTTGTAGGTCGACCGCCAGATCCACCTTTTCGGCTCCCACCTGACTAGTTCCGTTGCCGAGAGGTTTCCCACCAAGTTCTACATGATTACAAACATCTTTTCCCTATGTATGAAACAATAAAATATAACATTTTCATTCTTTTACAACATGTTACTTTCAACGTTACATTCATAGATTAATTACAGTTATGTAAACTAATATAAATAATCAATAAAACATTTATACGGATGCTACATCAAAGAGCACAGTTACACAGAAATCACATTTAGTAAAAAGAGACCAAGAAGTTAGATAAGACCTTTATAGGTAATACTGATAAGTGTCATAAGCCTTACGAGCAATTTATCTGGCCACTAGAGCAGCAGACACAGACTGATGGGCTTCAAGCGTGCACGTGTTTGCTTACATTTGGTGTAATAGGGCAGACGGTTGTGGTACCTGTTGTCCTGACGACGTGACAGTAGTATGCGGCAGTGTTACCTTGATACAATTTCATGAAGTCCCATACATGTTACGCCATTGAAGTTCTCTCAGAAGCATCTTTCAAATGCCTCAGAGAAAAGTGTATACTTGCACTGCGAAAAAAAAAGTCGGTGTCGTAATTGCGTGGTTATAAACGATTAAAAAATACTAGTATCTCGCTTCATCGACATTGTAAATATGGGAGATAGTGTAGCCGTGTGTGTAACCATCAAACTCTGTTTTGAAAACATTTCCGCGTCTGAATCTGCATAAAACGTTCCTCCGTATACGTTAAATTAACGACTGTCATACCTGGTTTTATCCCTGTATAATCACCCGAAGTTTTAAACAAAATCCACCCCTTCCTCGGCTAACATCTCAGTTAACTTTCCAGCTTTTTCTTACATTGCTGGGCCAGTCAAAGACGTACTTTTCTCTCGTTGTAGGATGGAATAAAGACTTTTTCTTCTAAGTCGTATGTCTCCAAGTTTTTCTATGAGATCTTTCACAGGTTTCTCTAGAAATTCAGACTGCTCCTTTGCCCATTCTGAAATGGTAAAAACACTAACTCCAAAATCATCCGCAGAAGCTTTCAGTAAAATTCCTTCTTAAACTTCATTTATAGCGGCCAATTTATCAGCGAAAGTAATCACAACACGCTTCCGCTTTGTTGACATGGCGTAAAAATACTCACTGCACGGGAAGAATCAATCACTTGCAAGCACTACTGTTGACAGTGTAGCTTCGTTGAGACTCAAGGTCAGGCGTTTACCACTCGCCGTTAACCAGAGCACTTATTTCCGTGCAGCACAAGTTTTCCTTTTTTTGTTTCTTTTTGCGCTATTCGGAATCCTTCAGGATAAACTGGGCTTCGGTTGACGCAATCCCGGTTAACCGGCGTTTTTCTGTACTCTCAGTACCCGGTAAGCTTCACCATTTCCTTTACATCGTCTCGAAATATACTCTCATTAGCATTTTGCTGATAAGCAGTTTGCCCACTTAAGTGTGTGTTTATACAACTGCTTATCTGTCTTTTTAAATCAATTACAATAGCAGCTCTAACATTTTTTTTAGGAACGTGTGAGTTAACGGGCATTGTGCTCTCATTTAAATATATGGCCAAAAGAGTCCGTCTACAGGAATTGTGAAACAAACACTGTCGTCCAGGACACAAAGAGAGCAAATTCACCACAATATGGGAAAACTCACAGGCGTCTATTGTCTGTTGAGGCCTAATTGCTGTGGTGTGCGAGTGAGACAGATGAGAACCTATGTCATAGGGTAACCCAGTGGAAGCCATTTGTAGCCAAGGAGATGTAGCAGTGTTAAACATAGAGGCCATAAGGGAAAATATTAATGAAAACTGTTTAATTCTGTCTTAATGCAGGCCACAGTGATTTTAATCTACCATCCCTCATACATTTTCATGGTTAGCCCAATAAAACTTGAATATTGTTCATATTTAAAATAGTTTACGATTTATTGTTAAAGGGAAATTAACAAATTTTGTAACAAAAATCTTAATGCTAAAATCTGAAAGCTTTGATCTGTTGTGAGGATCGACATTTCATACAGAAGCACATCATTAAAATGTCAAACATTGTAAATATCAACTCTGTAACTTCATTTTTTAACATATATAGTAAATTTAAATTATTAGTATTTACTGTTAAGCATGAGATCATTATTTCCTCCACACAAAACACCTTGAACGATGACAGAATGACACCTTATTGAATCATTTGCTAATAGAATAATTGTTGTAAAGTTTAGTGCATAATAGTTACTTTTGTTCTTCATTTATGTATCAGAAAGCACATTGGTGCAAGGCTACTGGCCGTGATATTCAAATTCAAGAAGGAAATTGTATTGGTTTTATGTAAAGGAATTTAGTAAAAAAGGTAAATGGCTCTGAGCACTATGGGACATAACATCTGAGGTCATCAGTCCCCTAGAACTTAGAACTACTTAAACCTAACTAACCTAAGGACATTACACAGATCCATGCCCGAAGAAGGATTCGAACCTGCGACCGTAACAGTCGCGCGGTTCCGGACTGAAGCGCCTAGAACCGCTCGGCCGCAATCGGCCGGCGAAATTTAGTAATGGATATTACTGTTACTTTATTTAGAATGTAAAAGTGGTCAAGCTTTGATTATTTAAATACGTCTAAATGTAAAATAAAGTAGAATAAACTGTAGCCAATCACATGGACGGCTTCAGTAAAGGAAACTGCCCTCCCTAGTGATGAGGGAGCGACAATACGGGTACACCAAGATTTAAAGGCTCGATCACGAGCTCGCTGCCCAGTCCGGCGTCATTTATTGGCTCTAGGAGCCAAAGGTTGAACGCAAGAGCGCACCAAATGAGCCGCGCTACTGAACCTGAGGCAACACCGGGGCTTCCTTTTAACGGCCCCAGCCGATGTAGACAATTCAAAATTTCCCTTGACAACGCCTGCGGGCTCACCCGTAACTTCACGGCATACTTCGTCCGCAAGTGGCAACATAGGAAACACTAAAACAGCGGCACGAAGCTCTTCCCAGTCTGATGGACGATCACAGAAAACAGTGACAAAGTGCGACTTATCCGCCGCTCGCATCCCCCTGAGAACAATAGACACCAACTCCCGTTTTGGCAAATCTATCAACAAAGCCAAGCAGGCCGTCTGAACTCTGTCCACATACTGATGTAACTCTTCTTTATCCTGCTGCATCCCCCAAATGTAATGACACAAGCTGTTTCCGATCTCTGGCCAATGACAAGCTCCCTCAATTGTTGGAAGGAAAACCCTTCTGTCATGGCTCGGGATACGAGGCTCCTCAACTCACCTCTAGCTAACGGGTACAATAATGACCAAACTACTTGATGCGGAACTCGAAAGGCAGCAGCATGTAGTTCAAGACGAAGCAACAACCATAATAATCTTCCAACCTGTTCAATTCGATCTTCAACTAATTCAGTAATATCTGGAAAGAAATTCGCCTGAGGATTAGGCAATTTGGCAAACGCTGCATCTAACTTCTCACGGGATATAACAACACCACTCCTGGGCTGGCTCCTGGTTCCTCCTTGATACAGCAAGTTCCGCTGTTCAGTCCTCTTCCCATCCAGTTCTAAACATGTAAGCTTAAACTGCAATGCATTAACCGAAGGCCCCATTTCGGCGGTTAATTTTTTATAACGATCCTCCAAGTCTAACATGGCTAAATCCGCTGTCCGATTGGTTAGACGCACTAACTGTGCCCGCACCCTGTCTAACTGGCTGCCACTAGGTTGAGTGCCTTCCAAAACACAAATGGTGTCCTCAAGGCCCCTAATAGCCTTAAAAATTCAATAACTGCTTCTGTTTCACCCACCACGTCCGGCGTGACGTCAACCGCGTGAATAACGAAAGCACGCAAACGGGCCACAAAGTCCGGAACACTGCCCTCAAAAGACTGGTGCCTTTTGGCCAACTCATAAACAAGCTGTTCCTTCCTCAACAGGCCAATGCCCGGGCACTGCTTCACCGCCATTGAAATAGGTCACCTGAAACAATCAACAACCAAGACAATGTGGTGCCACACTAACAGAAATACAGTTCAAACCAACAGTAACTGTTACGGCTACATCACAATCGTAACCATGTTCTGATACCAATGTGATACCTGGTTGGTAGGTACTCAAAGAGCGCACAGGAGAAGGTTAAGATTGTGGATAGGGCCATAAACAGTTACTGCGAGTTGCACAATCAAACACACCACTTTATTTTTCTAAGAGCCACTTATTTACACACTGCTTTAAAATATCACAATTAAATAATACGGCTGAAGGCCTAGTGAAAGAAAACTTGAAATGCTTTCTGGGCTGAAGGACCAAAACCACACCAAAAACAAGAACGGCTGAAGTCCTGGCTTAGAAATCAAAGCAACAAAAAATAGAAGGTAATATTTTAAACATGCGATTGAAAACGATTAGCGGCTGAAGGCCTACACTACACATCTGAAGGACAACTATAATTAAAACACACTAATAGATAATTTTTCTCACCAATAAATTTTCTTTTAAACTTACAACAGAACGGCCGACAGCCTAATTAAAGAAATATTAACTTATTGCTTGGCTGAAGGCCACAAAAAAATTTGAAACAACGGCTGAAGGTCCAGACAACACGTCAGACAAACAATTTAAAATGGACCCCTTCCTTCTTACAAAAAACTTCCTTTAAAGAATACACACGGCTGAAGGCCTTTTTAAAAGGGGTTTGCGTAAATCCTCGGCTGAAGGCCACACATAACACAGATAGAACTAATTTAGAGGAAAAAAAATTTAAATAACATCAATCTTCAAAATTTTAATTTAACACGGCTGAAGGCCTGTATGTAAAATTTAAAAAGAACTGAAGGCCTCGCACAATACTTCAACTAAAATGAAAATCCCAGTCTTAAACAAACATAACAAGTGGTGCTCAGAAGTTTTCCAAGGCTTGACCTGAGAAGGTAGCTCAAACGTAAGGTGAGGTAAGACAGGCAGCCAAGAGTTGAAGTTAAATAATCGGATGGCAACCCAAACTAGCGACAGCCCAAGGACAGAGCAACAATTTAACCAGTTCCCTTCCCTCCGACCAACGACACAACGATGGAAATATTGGCCGAGGACGAGGATACGAACAGCACTACGTCTTTAGAAATTGGCGTTTAAAACAGACAAGGGACAATAACCACTCTAAGCCAAATATGAACCCAAACAACTTAAATGCTGTCGAACTACACGTCGTGCCGGACAGCATCAACACGACGAGGAAAGGCAACTGCCAGAAAACTACGCTAACGACCAGGTCAGGTAACTGGGGCGTCAACGGCCACAGGGCACAAAATACCGCTGGTGCACTTCCATGGAAAATAACAGTCAATTTAATAACTAATCACAATATAGGAAGACGGCTGCAAGATTTCGCCGACTCCAACGCTTTGCTGCTAGCCCTAACGGCCCAGGGAGTAACAGCCCGCAAGTGAAGGAAGAGATGTCACAATAGTCGAGCTTACATAACAGGTTAACTGATCACTCAGCTTCAGCGTTCAGGTTCGGCGGGCAACGAACTACCTTGCCCTCGCAACAAGCGCCTCACGATCGGAAAGCACGTTCACGTCTCCGTACTAGTATCGATAAGCGCTGCTGCTGCCACTCAAGGAGACAAGCCAGCAACTTCGTTACGCCAGTAAGTAAGGATTAAACAAGACGCCACTCGATGTGACAAAATGCCGAGAACAAGCGGCAGAAGCGCGAGCCGCACACGGCTCAATTATGATGCAATCATCGCGGATGAAACCATACGTGTCTTGCGAATTTCAATTAGTTATTGTTTTCAGTTATGTTGTTGAGAGAAAACCTCTTGAAAGATTCTAAAACCTTGTTAATCCAGAAAGTCTGAATGTTCATGCTATGGCTAAGAGGATTCTGAAAGAAGATGAGCCGGCCGGTGTGGCCGAGCGGTTCTAGGCGCTTCAGTCTGGAACCGCGCGACTGCTACCGTCGCAGGTTCGAATCCTGCCTCAGGCATGGATGTGAGTTATGTACTTAGGTTAGTTAGGTTTAAGTAGTTTTAAGTTATAGAGGACTGATGGCTTCAGATGTTAAGTCCCATAGTGCTCAGAGCCACTTGAACCATTTGAAAGAAGATGAACCATTAATTCGCAAGTACTGAGTAAAACTAATAGTTCAGAGTTACGACGGTGCAAACGTTATGAGTGGCAAGTCGAAGTTTCAGGTGCTGTTTCTTTCTTTTCTATCTCACCACAGAGTTCTAAAGTGTTGCAGAACATTATTTAAAATAGTTTACCCCGTGTGTGTGTCACGAGATGGAATTAACATATGCAAGTAGTAAAAGATGATTTTGAAAGCAGGTAAAATCTTATTAATGTTATGGAAGTCATTGAAACAAGTGAGAGCATAAATCTATCTTCAGCTCTTGAAAATGCTGGTTCACACACACAAAGACTGCAAGAAACAAAATTAATTTTCTGGCTGTCGTTTTTCTGCAAGATAATGCCTCATGCAGACGTACTTTTTAATAAGATTCAAAAGAAGGTAAACGAACCGACAAAAGCGAAGCAAGACAAACAGAACTTTATAGCGGTAGTTCTAAACATCATAGATGACATTTCCGCATCCTTAACGAGATTAGTTTCGAAAATGACGAAATTATGCCTGCCAAGAAGCCATGGATTCTTGATGGGTGTAAAAGAAGAGATGCTTAGAAAGTGTGCAGTGCTATCCTTTCTGAAATAAAGTTACGTTTTTTAGTTCAGTGGACACGTCATTGTAGTAAACGTAGCTGATGTAAATCAGTTTGACAAGTATATCACAAATTTTACAGACAAGTACATAGACAGTTTCTCATTAAAGAAAGTTGAAGGGTGAGCTTCAAGTCTTCTGTGCTAGTTGAGAGCAGTTTCTGGTTCAGTTCCATTCCTTTCGTTGATTCTAGAGGATGGACTTGGTGACACCATCCAAGGGTTAGTTAAGGTTTTAGATCTGCTAATCACGACGCTTATCTCGACATGAGAGGCTGAGCGGTGGTTTTCAAGAGAATTAAAACGTACTACGATACGCCATGGAAGATGAACTACTGCGTGCCTTAGGGATGCTATCCCGTGAAAAGTCTTTCATGTGTACAATTGGATTTCAAGCCGTGGGCTGTGGCCGAGCGTTTCTAGGCGCTTCAATGCGGAACCGCGCTGCTGCTCCGGTCGCAAATGGTTCAAATGGATCTGAGCACTATGGGACTTAACTTCTGAGGTCATCAGTACCCTATAACTTAGAACTACTTAAACCTAACTAACCTAAGGATATCACACACATCCATGCCCGAGGCAGGATTCGAACCTGCGACCGTAGTGATCGCGCGGCTCCAGACTGTAGCGCCTACAACCGCTCGGCCACCACGGCTGGCGCTACGGTCGCAGGTTCGAACTCTGCCTCGGGCATTGATGTGTGTGAAGTCCTTAGGTTTGTTAGGTTTTAGTAGTTCTGAGTCTAGGGACTGATGACCTCTGATGCTTAACTCCCATAGTGCGTAGAGCCATTTGAACCATCTGGAGATTTCAATTTGAAAGTGACGAATTTATTTGCCAACAAGATGGAGCGGCGGATGTGTTTCCAATACCGTTCCTACTAATTATTTTGAAGCTGTCTTCCCTATCATGAAACTGTTGCTTTTGGTAAGTACAATGCCTTTTCTGTTAAGTGTTGGTAATGTGTTTAAATTTGCTACGCAAAGTACAGATTAAAAAGAATAATTTATACATACTCTATTTTTTCGCGTACTGGCACTCATGTTATACAGGACGGTTATCTGGCAGTCGGTCACGAACGTAAAGCAAAGGAGGAGTTCTGGTTGTCGAGAGGAGAAGAGCGGAGTGGGGGGACAAGCCTCGCCTCCCTCTCAGCGGGCTGGCTGTACTCCTGGGAAGGCAGAAACGACATAATAATGGGCATATGGATCACTGATTCAAATGTGTGTCAAATGTGTGTGAATTCCTAAGGGAACAAACTGGTGAGTTCATCGGTTCCTAGACTTACACACAACATACACTAACTTATGATAAGAACGACACACATGCCCATGCCCGGCGGAAGCGGGCGCGCAGTCCGTGGCATGGCGCCTCAAACCACGCGGCCACCCAAGGCTGCAATCGATGATTCCATCTGGTGTTGTTAGAGGCGTATTCGAACCCTGTCATAGAACAAGTTTGCTCCCTCAACTCATTTCTAAATAAGAAAAGGAAACAACTAGCTAACACAATTCAATGCAAAGCGGAGCACATAAATCATTCGGTAACGGCTAGAGTGCAATTGTTAGCAGAGGTTGTCCATGTCGTTAACGTGGTAGTTCAGGCTCGATCTCCACCGGTATCTTAAGCAACCATACATGAACACACCCCTTATTTACGTCTGCTATGTAAAAGTGACCGCACATAACCTGTGAGAAGTGAAGAATTGTGCTGTTGATACGTATCCACGCTCCTGCATTTGTGTGTGCGACAGAGATTTTCGGTGTTACTGTTACATTTTGTATCTCATTCAGACATGCGAAAAAGGTAGCTAAAGCAATCTATCTCTCTCTCACTCTCTCTCTTTTACAATCGCTTGCTGTCATGTTCTCGAGGAATATGTGAAACTCCTACTGTGCATAAGAAGGGTGCTCTTGTAATATGTGTTTATTTCTGTTTCCCTAGACGTTTTGTTTGATATAATATCTTACGAAATATTTGACCAAATTCCGTAATGCGTTCGATGCTACCAAACTAAATTTTTTTGGCACCGCCAATGGAATGCCCCAGCGGCCGCCACTGCTATGTGACGTGGCCATACTACGCTAGAGCACTGAGGATCCTGCCCATTTCGGCGTCTTGTAGAATCAGTATTGTAAACAGGATATACATACAGGATACGCTAGAGCACTGAGGATCCTGCCCATTTCGGCGTCTTGTAGAATCAGTATTGTAAACAGGATATACATACAGGATATGTGGTTTCTTTTCTGCTTAAGAGGCAAACATTTCTTATGATGCAGCACACACTTTTTCTGATGTCTCTGATGAGACTGATGAGATGTTTCTGACATGACTACATTAATGGTCGCGTAACCCCGCCCCCCCCCACTTCATCAAAGTACACTAACCATTTACGCAGCACTTTAGGTTATGTCTATTGAGGGAAATATATTTATAATTGAGGAATGCCCCTTTGTACTTTACGCAGACTTCGAATGTCTCCTCGCTCCTGTGACAAACTGTAAAGGTGACGCTAAAGCATCGCTTACTGTCTTCACAGAAAAACACGTACCATATACTGTAGTGTACGAAGTTGTATTTTCCTAAGATTCAAATCTTAGCCATCACAAATCATATGTTGAGGATAGTCCTGTGGTTTGGCTTCTCACTGACCTTGGGAAACTTTCATGAGAGATTGATAAGCTTTACCTAGAAGTTCCTTGGCGCAGCTCGCTATAAATGCATCTTCAGGTATCAGTTACCACGACACATGGCCGTTTTCTTTCATAATTTAAAGGGGTATCATGCTCAGTTTTTCTCTGAGGATCAGGTCGGTCTCCTTCCCAGAGGTGTTGAGAAACATATCTCATTCACTAAACAAATGACGCCTGTAATGACACTCATCTTGCTTGACTCACTCCAAAAACTTGTTAAAATTCTGGCTCAGAAGGATATGCACATCACTCGAGAGACATTCCTCGAGAATTAAAAGTTTCAACTGGGTACTTGGGCGAAACTCATCGAAACCAGGCTACCTGACGTGGGTTATGGCAGACCATATTAAATGGTTTCAAAAACGGTTCAAATGGCTCTGAGGTCAATTCTCGAGAAAATTCATGTAAGGAGCTAGCTTTTTCACAGTTCTGCGGCTCATTAACAGTAAGGGTAATCTGAAAGTCAGACAAGCATAAAATCGAATCAGTTTTCAGCTCTCCAGCAAAAATTCGAGAACTCTGAGGCTGGTGAAGAATGATATAGGACTGGGAACGCCAAGGAGTATGCAGAATTTCGTGTGGGTATGCCAAGTTTTCGTGGTGAACCGACGGAGCGTACTACGGAATAGTATAATATAGAAGACGAGATGTGATCAGCTTACGTTATCCTGAGAAATCAGGCGTAGAAGAGTTGACGGAAAAACGGGCATCGAGTTACGTTCGACAAAGCAGCCATTACTAAGCGGAAAACGGCTTCTGTGATAGCGTTATAAAAGAAACGATGGACCTGAAATTTTCTGAGAACTTCGTCAATGAAGACTGTGCTCTGCAGCTAAGTCTGAGATCCGGCCACCAGTAAGTTGAAATGGGTGCGGTGGGTGCCCAACAAAAGCATTACCATTTACGATGGTGGCGTGGCCACCAATGAAATGACAGACGACAGCATCGTTACGTAAGTGGGGCAGTAGTATCTACACGACAGTCACCACGCGACAACGGCTGATGAGCATTCGGCCGAAAACCCTTCGGTACTGATTCATTTGATGTGGCTATAAGGTGGAGAACATTTTATCGTTACTGAGACCTGTATTATAGCCCTTTGAACAACGTCACCGTACGTCCAAACGCACATGATGTCTTTGCCTCTGCCAGGCTCTTCTTACAGCCGTGTGTGGATGTTAAAGACTACGTGACCACGTCTAAATAGCACCACTGAATTGGTATTACTTGCGTTTTATAGTTTGTTGAAGTTTGGTACTGTTCAATAGTTTTATGTTATTATCCTCTGGTCTTCATCTGCATCTACATTCTCAAATCACTGCCAAGAAAGCGGCAGAGGGTATCATTTCATATATAATATATCTACACGTTGAGCACGATGTATCTTCGAAGAATAACTGTTTGCTCATATCAGATGGAACTGGTGTTTCAATTATTTTATCTGCGCGGTCTCTACTGGAGAGGCACGAAGCGAACTGAAGTTGCAGTTTGTGTCCGAAAAGACGGTTTATGAGGTTTTTTAAATATTTTCTCAACGCATGAACCATGGACCTTGCCGTTGGTGGGGAGGCTTGCGTGCCTCAGCGATACTGATAGCCGTACCGTAGATACAACCACAACGGAGGGGTATCTGTTGAGAGGCCACACAAACGTGTGGTTCCTGAAGAGGGGCAGCAGCCTTTTCAGTAGTTGCAAGGGCAACAGTCTGGATGATTGACTGATCTGGCCTTGTAACAATAACCAAAACGGCCTTGCTGTGCTGGTGCTGCGAACGGCTGAAAGCAAGGGGAAACTACGGCCGTAATTTTTCGCGAGGGCATGCAGCTTTACTGTATGATTAAATGATGATGCCATCCTCTTGGTAAAATAGTCCCCCATTCGGATCTCCGGGCGGGGACTACTCAAGAGGATGTCGTTATCAGGAGAAAGAAAACTGGCGTTCTACGGATCGGAGCGAGGAATGTCAGATCCCTTAATCGGGCAGGTAGGTTAGAAAATTTAAAAAGGGAAATGGATAGGTTAAAGTTAGATATAGTGGGAATTAGTGAAGTTCGGTGGCAGGAGGAACAAGACTTCTGGTCAGGTGACTACAGGGTTATAAACACAAAGTCAAATAGGGGTAATGCAGAGTAGCTTTAATAATGAATAGGAAAATAGGCATGCGGGTAAGCTACTACAAACAGCATAGTGACCGCATTATTGTGGCCAAGGTAGATACGAAGCCCACACCTACTACAGTAGTACAAGTTTATATGCCAACTAGCTCTGCAGATGAAGAAGAAATTGAAGAAATGTATGATGAAATAAAAGAAATTATTCAGATAGTGAGGGGAGACGAAAATTTAATAGTCATGGGTGGCTGGAATTCGAGTGTAGGAAAAGGGAGAGAAGGAAACGTAGTAGGTGAATATGGATTGGGGCTAAGAAATGAAAGAGGAAGCCGCCTGGTAGAATTTTGCACAGAGCACAACTTAATCATAGCTAACACTTGGTTTAAGAATCATGATGGAAGGTTGTATACATGGAAGAACCCTGGAGACACTAAAAGGTATCAGATAGATTATATAATCGTAAGACAGAGATTTAGGAACCAGGTTTTAAATTGTAAGACATTTCCAGGGGCAGATGTGGACTCTGACCACAATCTATATGCTATGACCTGTAGATTAAAACTGAAGAAACTGCAAAAAGGTGGAAATTTAATGAGATGGGACCTGGAAAACTGAAAGAACCAGAGGTTGTACAGAGTTTCGGGGAGAGCATAAGGGAACAATTGACAGGAATGGGGGAAAGAAATACAGTAGAAGAAGAATGGGTAGCTTTCAGGGATGAAGTAGTGAAGGGAGCAGAGGATCAAGTAGGTAAAAAGACGAGGGCTAGTAGATATCCTTGGGTAACAGAAGAAATATTGAATTTAATTGATGAAAGGAGAAAATACAAAAATGCAGTAAATGAAGCAGGCAAAAAGGAATACAAACGTCTCAAAAATGAGATCGACAGGAAGTGCAAAATGGCTAAGCAGGGATGGCTAGAGGACAAATGTAAGGATGTAGAGATTTATCTCACTAGGGGTAAGATAGATACTGCCTACAGGAAAATTAAAGAGACCTTTGGAGATAAGAGAACCACTTGTATGAACATCACGAGCTCAGATGGAAACCCAGTTCTAAGCAAAGAAGGGAAAGCAGAAAGGTGGAAAGAGTATATAGAGGGTCTATACAAGGGCGATGTTCCTGAGGACAATATTATGAAAATGGAAGAGGATGTAGATGAAGATGAAATAGGAGATACGATACTGCGTGAAGAGTTTGACCGAGCACTGAAAGACCTGAGTGGAAACAAGGCCCCCGGAGTAGACAACATTACATTGGAACTACTAACGGCCTTGGGAGAGCCAGTCCTGACAAAACTCTACCATCTGGTGAGCAAGATGTATGAAACAGGCGAAATACCCTCAGACTTCAAGAAGAATATAATAATTCCAATCCCAAAGAAAGCAGGTGTTGACAGATGTGAAAATTACCGAACAATCAGTTCAATAAGCCACAGCTGCAAAATACTAACACGAATTCTTTACAGACGAATGGAAAAACTAGTAGTAGCCGACCTCGGGGAAGATCAGTTTGGATTCCGTAGAAATACTGGAACACATGAGGCAATACTGACCTTACGACTTTTGTTAGAAGAAAGATTAAGGACAGGCAAACCTACGTTTCTAGCATTTGTAGACTTAGAGAAAGCTTTTGACAATGTTGACTGGAAAACTCTCTTTCAAATTCTAAAGGTGGCAGGGGTAAAATACAGGGAGCGAAAGGCTATTTACAATTTGTACAGAAACCAGATGGCAGTTATAAGAGTCGAGGGACATGAAAGGGAAGCAGTGGTTGGGAAGGGAGTAAGACAGGGTTGTAGCCTCTCCCCGATGTTATTCAATCTGTATATTGAGCAAGCAGTAAAGGAAACAAAAGAAAAATTCGGTGTAGGTATTAAAATCCATGGAGAAGAAATAAAAACTTTGAGGTTCGCCGACGACATTGTAATTCTGTCAGAGACAGCAAAGGACCTGGAAGAGCAGTTAAACGGAATGGACAGTGTGTTGAAAGAAGGATATAAGATGAACATCAACAAAGCAAAACAAGGATAATGGAATGTAGTCGAATTAAGTCGGGTGATGGTGAAGGAATTAGATTAGGAAATGAGACACTCAAAGTAGTAAAGGAGTTTTACTATTTGGGGAGCAAAATAACTGATGATGGTCGAAGTAGAGAGGATATAAAATGTAGACTGGCAATGGCAAGGAAAGCGTTTCTGAAAAAGAGAAATTTGTTAACATCGAGTATAGATTGAAGTGTCAGGAAGTCATTTCTGAAAGTATTTGTATGGAGTGTAGCCATGTATGGAAGTGAAACATGGACGATAAATAGTTTGGACAAGAAGAGAATAGAAGCTTTCGAAATGTGGTGCTACAGAAGAATGCTGAAGATTAGATGGGTAGATCACATAACTAATGAGGAAGTATTGAATAGGATTGGGGAGAAGAGAAGTTTGTGGCACAACTTGACCAGAAGAAGGGATCGGTTGGTAGGACATGTTCTGAGGCATCAAGGGATCACCAATTTAGTATTGTAGGGCAGCGTGGAGGGTAAAAATCGTAGGGGGAGACCAATAGATGAATATACTAAGCAGATTCAGAAGGATGTAGGTTGCAGTAGGTACTGGGAGATGAAGAAGCTTGGACAGGATAGAGTAGCATGGAGAGCTGCATCAAACCAGTCTCGGGACTGAAGACCACAACAACAACATACGTCGTTTTATTATTTCAGTATTTTTGTCATACTCTCTCACTAGTGAAACAAGCCTGTGACCATTCGCACCATTCTTCTTGTATATGCTCGATAAAGGCAGTTATTATGACATGATATGGATCCCATACCCACACACATGAGCAGTATTCAGGTATGGAGTGTACATTTGTGTGTATGCAGTTACCTTTGCAAACAAACTACAGTTTTCTAGTATCTTTACTTTATGTGCAGCAGAGCCTATGAGGTCGACTTACTGTCTCTTCACAGTGTAGTCTCAGAATCAGTATGACATTAGTCATTCAAGTTGTGATTCAATAATCCGATTTCAAGTTTCGTGAAACATTTACCTACATTAGGTACTAAAACCCGCCTCTACTCCAGTTCGATATTTTTCTTCAATATTTCACAATATACACACGTCAAAAGAGACCTTTGCATCACCTCGGTTCCGAGAGTTCCGGATCCTGTACGGAAAACTGGACAGAGTTCAACATAAACATCACTGCCGCCCTTTTTGTTGCTTATGAAAACCACGCATTGCATGTTGTACCACTATATAGCGAGACCTTCAGAGTTGGTGGTCCAGATTACTGTACAAACCGGTACCTCTAATACCCAGTAGCACGTCCTCTTGCATTGATGCTTGCCTGTGTTCGTCATGGCATACTATCCACAAGTTCACCAAGACACTCTTGGTCCAGACTGTCCCACTCCTCAACAGGGATTCGGCGTAGATCCCTCTGAGTGGTTGGTGGGTCACGTCGTCCGTAAACAGTCCTTTTCGATCTATCGCAGGCATTTTCCGTAGGGTTCATGTCTGGAGAACATGCTAGCCACTCTAACTCGAGCGATGTCATTATCCTCAAGGAAGTCATTCACAAGCTGTGCACAATGGGGGCACGAATTATCGTCCATGAAGACGAATATCTCGCCAATATGCTTCCGATATGGTTTCACTACCAGATGGTTCTACGGCGCCTACCATGACCACCAGCGGTGCATGTCAGCTACACATAATGCCACCCCAAAACAGAAGGGAACCTCCACCTTGCTGCATTCACTGGACAGTGTGTCTGCGGCGTTCAGCCTCACGGGGTTACCTCCAAACACATCTCCGACGATTGTCTGGTTGAAGGCATATGCGACACTCATCAATGAAGAGAACGTGATACCAGTCCTGAGCAGAAGATTCGGCATGTTGTCGGGCCCATCTGTACCGCGCTGCATGGTGTCGTTGTTGCAAAGATGGACGCCGAGAGTGAAGTTGCACATCATGCTGCCTATTGCGCGCAGTTTGAGTCGTAGCACGACGTCCTGTGACTGCACAGAATGCATTATTCATCATGGTGGCGTTGCTGTCAGGTTCCTCAAAGCCATAATCCTTAGGTAGCGATCATTCACTGCAGTAGTAGCCCTCGGGTGGCCTGAGCGATGCATGTTATCGACAGTTCCTGTCTCTCTCTGTATATACGTCATGTGCGAACAACATCCGTTTGGTTCACTCCCAGACGGCTGGACACTTCCCTTGTTTAGAGCCCTTCCTGGCACAAAGTAAGAATTTGAAAGCGGTATAACCGCGTTATTCACTACCTAGGCATGGGTGAACTACAGACAACACTAGTCGTGCATCCCTTTCCTGGTGGAATGACTGAAACTGATCGGCTGTCGGAACCCCTCCGTCTAATAGGCGCTGCTCATGCATTGTTGTTTACACCTTGGGGCGGGTTTAGTGACATCTCTGGACAGTCAGAGGAACTGTGTCTGTGAAACAATATCCACAGTATCCACAGTCACCGTCTATCTTCAGGAGTTCTGGGAACCGAGGTGATGGAAAACTTTGATGTGTGTATTACTGCAGTGTTTACCGTACAGAATTTCCTCGTAGCCATGCATAGTCATTAATGTATTAAATGAAGTTACGCCAGTTACTACTTCACCTATATCTGCATTTACATACATACTCACCAAGCCACGATACGGTGCATAGCAGAGCGTAAATTATACCACTAACAGTCATTCGCTTTCCTTGTCCACTCAAATATGGAGTGAGGGAAGGTGACTTCCTCTGTGCGCCCACAAAAGCCCCAATTTCTCCTTTCTTCGAGTTGTTGTCGTTAAATATACTTTGGCGGTAGTAGAGTTATTTTGCAGTCACCCGCAAACGCTAGTTCTCTAATTTTTCCCAGTATTCGCGAAAAGAACTTCTCCTCTTTAGGTGTTCCCATTTGACTTCACGAAGCGTTTCCTTGCCACTTGCGTGGTGATTGAACCTACGGGTAAGAGATCTAGCAGCGTACCTCTCCATTGCTTCGTTGTCTTCCTTTAATCTGACCTTGTAGGGATGGCAATGACTCCAGCAGTACGCAAGAATGGGCCACACTTCTATACGCGGTCTCCTTTACAGATGAGCTGGACTTCAGTAAAACACTTCGAATAAACCGAAGTCGACCATTAATTCTTCCTACTAGTGGCCTAAGATGCTCGTTAGACTTCATATCGCTTTGCAAAACTATGTCTAGATGTTTAATCGACATGATTTTGTCAAGCAGAACAAGATAATTCTGTACTCAAACGTTACAGATCTTTCTCCTCCTCATCTGCTTTAACGTACATTTCTATAAAATTTTAAGAAATTGTCATTCACTACATCAAATAGAAATGCAGTCTACATTAATATAGCTATAGTCGCTCGCAGCGTGCAAGTTAAAGCAGTTGTTGAGTGGTCGCAGTGAAGCTTAAGAGCACATTATTATCGCTGCTGCTTTTCGTTTGCTCGATAACTCCTCGCCCAAAATGAACTATGGTACATTATATTTCCAATAACGAGTGGATAGACATTCCGAACATGGTCATTGCGTGTACAGAAAATTGTACTTGCCCAACTGGAATTAATGTGAACTTAATCATAGCTAACACTTGGTTTAAGAATCATGATAGAAGGTTGTATACATGGAAGAACCCTGGAGATACTAAAAGGTATCAGATAGGTTATATAATGGTAAGACAGAGATTTAGGAACCAGGTTTTAAATTGTAAGACATTTCCAGGGGCTGATGTGGACTCTGACCACAATCTATTGGTTATGACCTGTAGATTAAAACTGAAGAAACTGCAAAAAGGTGGGAATTTAAGGAGATGGGACCTGGATAAACTGAAAGAACCAGAGGTTGTACAGAGTTTCAGGGAGAGCATAAGGGAACAATTGACAGGAATGGGGGAAAGAAATACAGTAGAAGAGGAATGGGTAGCTTTCAGGGATGAAGTAGTGAAGGCAGCAGAGGATCAAGTAGGTAAAAAGACGAGGGCTAGTAGAAATCCTTGGGTAACAGAAGAAATATTGAATTTAATTGATGAAAGGAGAAAATATAAAAATGCAGTAAATGAAGCAGGCAAAAAGGAATACAAACGTGTCAAAAATGAGATCGACGGGAAGTGCAAAATGGCTAAGCAGGGATGGCTAGAGGACAAATGCAAGGATGTAGAGATTTATCTCACTAGGGGTAAGATAGATACTGCCTACAGGAAAATTAAAGAGACGTTTGGAGACGAGAGAACCACTTGTATGAACGTCAAGAGCTCAGATGGAAACCCAGTTCTAAGCAAAGAAGGGAAAGCAGAAAGGTGGAAGGAGTATATAGAGGGTCTATACAAAGGCGATGTACTTCAGGACAATATTATGGAAATGGAAGAGGATGTAGTTGAAGATGAAATGGGAGATACGATACTGCGTGAAGAGTTTGACAGAGCACTGAAAGACCTGAGTGGAAACAAGGCCCCCGGAGTAGACAACATTCCATTGGAACTACTGACGGCCTTGGGAGAGCCAGTCCTGACAAAACTCCACCATCTGGTGAGCAAGATGTATGAAACAGGTGAAATACCCTCAGACTTCAAGAAGAATATAATAATTCCAATCCCAAAGAAAGCAGGTGTTGACAGATGTGAAAATTACCGAACAATCAGTTTAATAAGCCACAGCTGCAAAATACTAACACGAATTCTTTACAGACGAATGGAAAAACTAGTAGAAGCCGACCTCGGGGAAGATCAGTTTGGATTCCGTAGAAATACTGGAACACTTGAGGCAATACTGACCTTACGACTTATCTTAGAAGAAAGGTTAAGGAAAGGCAAACCTACGTTTCTAGCATTTGTAGACTTAGAGAAAGCTTTTGACAATGTTGACTGGAATACACTCTTTCAAATTCTAAAGGTGGCAGGGGTAAAATACAGGGAGCGAAAGGCTATTTACAATTTGTACAGAAACCAGATGGCAGTTATAAGAGTTGAGGGGCATCAAAGGGAAGCAGTGGTTGGGAAGGGAGTGAGACAGGGTTGTAGCCTGTCCCCGATGCTATTCAATCTGTATATTGAGCAAGCAGTAAAGGAAACAAAAGAAAAATTCGGAGTAGGTATTAAAATCCATGGAGAAGAAATAAAAACTTTGAGGTTCGCCGATGACATTGTAATTCTGTCAGAGACAGCAAAGGACTTGGAAGAGCAGTTTGAACGGAATGGACATTGTCTTGAAAGGAGGATATAAGATGAATATCAACAAAAGTAAAACGAAGATAATGGAATGTAGTCGAATTAAGTCGGGTGATGCTGGGGGTATTAGATTAGGAAATGAGACACTTAAAGTAGTAAAGGAGTTTTGTTATTTGGGGAGCAAAATAACTGATGATGGTCGAAGTAGAGAGGATATAAAACGTAGACTGGAAATGGCAAGGAAAGCGTTTCTGAAGAAGAGAAATTTGTTAACATCGAGTATAGATTTAAGTGTCAGGAAGTCATTTCTGAGTGTAGCCATTTTCTGAGTGTAGCCATTTCTGGAGTGTAGCCATGTATGGAAGTGAAACATGGACGGTAAATAGTTTGGACAAGAAGAGGATAGAAGCTTTCGAAATGTGGTGCTACAGAAGAATGCTGAAGATTAGATGGGTAGATCACATAACTAATGAGGAAGTATTGAATAGAATTGGGGAGAAGAGAGGTTTGTGGCCCAACTTGACCAGAAGAAGGGATAGGTTGGTAGGACATGTTCTGAGGCATCAAGGGATCACCAATTTAGTATTGGAGGGCAGCGTGGAGGGTAAAAATCGTAGGGGGAGACAAAGAGATGAATACACTAAGCAGATTCAAAAGGATGTAGGTTGCAGTAGGTACTGGGAGATGAAGAAGCTTACACAGGATAGAGTAGCATGGAGAGCTGCATCAAACCAGTCTCAGGACTGAAGACCACGACAACAACAACAACTGGAATTAATGTGCTTTATTAATTATTGTTAACATACTGCCGGCCGCGGTGGCCGAGTGGTTCTAGGTGCGGAGTCCGGAACCACGCAACTGCTACGGTCGCAGGTTCGAATCCTACCTCGGGCATGGATGTGTGTGATGTCCTTAGGTTAGTTAGTTTTAAGTATTTCTAAGTTCTAGGGGACTGATCACCTCAGATGTTAAGTAGTCCCATAGTGCTCAGAGCCATTTGAACCATTTTTTGTCAAAATATTATCGAAGTTTAAATAAACTATTCTGAGAATTCTAATTCTCTTACGTAGAGGTTTGTATATTAGGGTTTGTCGACGATAATATACACCCAATACTAATCCCATTTTCGAGTATGTTTCAGGTACTTTGCTGGAAGTAGTATGGTGTTGTTGTTTAACAGTGGAGCGTACAGAGCATGCAACTCTGAAACATAAGAAGTTCCCCTCCACTCAGTTAAATAAAATAAAAAATTTGACCCTGACGACTGACCAAACAACGCGTACACGCATTGTACTGCGTGTTGTATTCTAACCCCCCCCCCTGCCCCAAGATGATAAAAGGAAGTCATAGTATTTACTTAAAAAGACGTAGTAACTTCAAATAATTTACAAGAGAAGCAACTTCAATCTTATTCAAAATTTAATCACCCTAAAATATATAAATATTGAAAGCTAATTTACACTAAATCATCCTGTGAGCTCATACAGTCATCAATGTCAAGATTTTCCCTTACACACTGCAGTATCATCAGCATACAATCGCAGAATGCTGCCCACCCCATCCGTCAAACTTTTTGTGTGTCTAAACAAGGATGGTCTTATCACACTTTCCTGGGGCAGTATTGACCATATCCTTGTCTCTGATGTACACTCATAGCCCAGGAAAACGTACTGGGTTGCTTTGCTTAAGAAGTCTTCGAGCCAGTCACATTGAAAGTTGCCTGTTCAACTTGTATTCCATGTCTTTGCACTGTATTTAGCTTTTAGCAGTTCTCGACACTTATTGATGCCACACTCTGCTCGAATCTACTAGAATCAGATTCGATTTATCGATGTAAGTACTGCAGCAACTTGTTTGCATGGTGTAGTAGAACTGCTCAGCATTCCTCGTTTTTCCCGAACTATCGTAGATTACAATACTCCATATAATACAGTATTAAGATAACACTTATTGTTTCCCATAATCGTTGCTTTTCGTAGTTAAATGTTAAACATATTGTTGTATTTTTGGAAATAATTTCGATATTGTGTACATGTCCTTGGATATAAATGTCGATGGATTCAAATATCTGTGAGCTATGATCTATGGTATTTTGTTGTTGATTTTTGTGTAGTAGTAGTTGTTGTATATTAGGCAGTTAAGGAGCATCAGAAACAGTAGCGTTGCAAGCTAGCCAATGGCGGCGACAGATCTCCGTCTGCCAAATGACCACACTGAAGAGGTGCAATGCTTATCAATAGTGCAAGGAAATCTGACATTCGTAACTAATGGCCCCTGTGTGGATCACCTAATGGGTTAACTAACTAATTTAATGCATTCAAACCCACAACAAGAAAAATGACATTGTAGACAATGAGAATGGGTGTCATTGAAAAATTAATAACAAGGACCTGCGGTATCACAAAGAGATTTATTAACTAATATCATCATCAAGAAAGAACAAACATATAAACAGAAACTTCAACTGTACAACATCTCATTAACACGACCTCAGGTTGGTTGGCAACAGACTTGGGGAACCTAACTGGAATTTACTTGTAGATGAGACTGGCTACTGTGAGTGCAAGGATGCCAATCTAGACAAACATACTCTGCTGCATCGTTCCACTGATCGGTCTTTTGTGTCAGATTATAATTAAGCATGCAATGGAAACTGGGAGTGACTACTGTGAATACAGGGCTGCCATTCAAATATGGACATGAAAACGATTGATTAGCTTCTGAATTTGGCAAAACTGTGCTACATTAGTGGTATGGCCAGTGAATGACAGATGCTGTCGTCTGCGTGCATGCGCTGCCGAAGCAACTAGTTTCGGTGGTGTGTTGTACTGTGGGAGGTGCCCCACATACACCGGTGATTGTCTCAGGTCTGCGAAAATATAATGTTCCAACCAGGTGTCTGGACATGTTTGCAACTAACTGCTCTCTCCATAGAAATGGAAGAGTTCTAGCGGCTGTACTCCACGATGGTCGAGAGACAAGTCCCTGCCTCTCCCGTTGCTCGAAACCATCCAAAAAACAGCCGTTCCCCCAGCGTTCTTGAATGAACCTCTCATGGCCCAGCAGTGGTTACCATGCCAGTCGTGTTTTCTAGCAAGGACACCCGATCTTTCTCAACCAATCACTGCAGTGCAGTGCACATTCTGTTCTCCAAAAAACAGAACACAATGCCTGGAGGTCCTGCAGCCAAACACCCGGCGCATTTCACTAGATGAGGCAAACTTTCTAGTGGAAACAAGCTCCGTCTCGTACATAAAACGATTTAGTGGGCGCCATTTTGGTGAGGCGCAGCGACATCAAAGAAACGAAACATCCGAAGAAATTCGTCGTCTCATCTCACAAGGTACGCTTTTCTTGTAGTAAATACATTAGCCGGGCGCCAGCCCGACGCCACTTTACCTACACCCGCACACGGCAGAAGGAGACCACAGTCCCTCACCAAGTCCACCACCTAATAAAGTGGTTGGGCAGGAGCCGGGATGACCGGCGCCATCAGTTTCTAAAGGAGTGTCATTTCGCATTCTGCCACGGCGTTCCCACCCTCTTGCATCATCCGCTAGTGGAACAAGCCCGACTGCCAGAATGGCGGCCCATAAACCACTGCCCTGCAGGGCCCATGGCCAGTTTCAGTGACCACAAAGGGAGAGCAGCAATGAGAAGGCTTCACGAACTCACTTGCTGCTCGAGGAATGTTCTAAAGCTGCCCCTAATGCAGTGGTTATCTCCAACGCCCAAAAATCTGCCTCTATTGCCGATTTAATTCCACTATTGCTACTCAAGTCATGCAAGTACTGTGAGATCAATCAGTGGTTTACCCAAAACCTAACATTCCATGAGATTAATATCAATCAAGGAAAATTTAGATACACCAAAGCCGAATGAAATTTTAAGATAATCACCAAAACAAAAATGGAAGGGAAAGTGCCTAAGGGGTATTACAACAACAGCGGCCTGCCCGCAAGGCACTGCAATTTTTCAGCGTTTTATTGGGTTATGTAGGAATTTTGTGAAAGACTTGCCATGAAACTGTGATGTTAAGGCATGGGAACAGAAGTTCAGAAATTATACTGAAATATCACATCAAGAAAATATAAACGATACATGAAAATTCATTAAGCAGCAGGACACTTATTTCTCAAGAAACGAACCCATCATGCCTACTGGATATAAGAAGTTATTGAAACAGCCATACTTTCGATGAAGGCATATAAGAACCAGATAGGTAATTTTTTATTTGAAAGTGTTATTACGAAATTACTTCTCATTTAAAATCAATGCCGAAAATTAATGATAGTATTCTTAAAAAGGTGCTCGACAACAGTTGATGAATTTAATTGGAGACGGAGGGTTGGGTGCCGTGATAATGATCACTGAAGCAGTTTAGCATCTGTGGGGAGTCACTTGGTTTCTGACCTATTGGAATCGTTTGCAGTTTGCAGATTATGAAGTCTTTCTTGTTTTGAAGAGTATTCGCCATTCTCTCTCTGTTCCGTCCTACTTTCAATTGGATGTTAGATTTTAGTGTAGCGTTTGGAGGAGATCTGTGTGGTTGAAGAAAGACTGCCTGTGTCTGGTGGAGGTCTGTTCTGTCGTGAAGGTCCCACGATGAATTAAGAATCGGGCAAGACCATTCCAATTTACTTGTTGTGGTGAAGCTTTGTTGGAAGTGATGAGATTGTTATCACTTGGCTGAGGTTACTCCTCGAGTACATCTCTCAACTTATTTGGAAACAATTCTGTATGCTTGGACTTGCGTTAACAGCGTGCAGCAGGGCTTCGTGGTAAACACTTTGCGGAAATTTAGGAACATGGAATCATACCATTCAACCATGGTTCACAGGATATCTAACGACAGAAGTGCATGCTGAGTTTAGGATGAATTGTGGACAGACACTTTTCTGTCCCAATTTACATGCGTCATATTCGAAACTAGAACGAATAAAAAATTTTGCAGCAAACCGATGTTCAAGATATTAGTCTGTAATTTTGCGGGTCCGCGTTACTAAGAGTTAACTTTCTGAGAATGATTCTACAACTGCTTTAGCGCAATTGGATGGCCGTAAAACATCTGATGATTGAGTTCACCTAGAACGGTTCATTACGTCCAGATAACTTCACAGTCACACTCAATTTCGACATCGATAGAGACAACATATTTGTCGATTTCGATGAACATGCATCTTCCTATGGCGTCTAACTTGTCGTTTCGATATAGGTTACCTGCAGACCTAAATATTCCAGAGCTATCTACTTTGGTTGCCATCCAGCTCTCGGTTTCGAGCATAATTTGCGCTGTACAGCATTACTGTGAGATACTAAATTCAGGAACCCTATTATGAATTTTTCATCAGTGTTACAGTTTGGACATTCGACGCTGACTACTTTGAAGGCCATCTGATTCCTCTCTCTGCATATCGACTGGAGGGAATCCTACAACTCTCCTACTGCTAACTTAGGTCCAGAAATCTGTAGCCTGGAATTGATGCAGCCTCTCATTGAGACCCTCCTTTGGCTACAGAATAAAGACCCTGTCAAACGATACACCAAATTGCAAACTATGCTTGCATCAGGCGGGCGATGCCAATAGTAACGGAAGGCATCATTGGTGCCAAAATGAACCACAACCTGAAGTTGACTGCGCACAGATGTGGGTGCTACTAAAACTCATTTCAGACCTATAGGTACGAAAAAGGCAAAACCGAGCCTTTTCGTCTTATAGACAGGATTTGTGCTGCTACACTTGTTGAAAATACGAACCATGCTACTTTAAAACACTGAGTTTGTCTCTGAGACTAGTTCACTGCACGTTGACAGATGTAAACAAACGATCTGCCCTCCTCGTGGTTCAGGAGCGGAAGATGGCGTCTGACTGATCTGTCTAAAATGGTCGCTGGCCATTCAAATTAAATGCCAGCTGCCCTAAAGATGGAGTAAATCTATACCACTAAACATTGCTAAGACGTAAAGCTCCTCTTAACCCATTAAGTCTCAACAATACGAAAAACTAATTTTAAAATTTCTAAAAAATTGACCTATATTGTCATAGTAAGCAAAAAATAAAGGAAGAAACTCGCAGAAATTAAACACTCCAGTGTTTTAAAGTGTTGTTCCACTTATGAGAAAAAATAATTTTAACATTTTTCATGAAATTGACCTTCATTATCATAGAATACGCGAATAAATTGGGAAAATTGGACTATAATTTGTTTTAAGAAGATGGTTTCACTTTGGAACCACTGGAACATACGGTTCTCAACCTCTCATCATTTTATGAGTCATATTTGTAAGAAGTTTCGCATGTATCCCGGATATAGTTCCACATATCAGGAAGTCCATGAACGCGTAATGCCTAAAACTAATAATGGTCCAAATTACAAGCAAAAATCTGCCAAAAATTTAATAAATTTACATCAAAAGTACATCCTGCACTAATGGTTTCTTTCCGAAACCACACATAAAAGCAACTGTGAAAATTCAAATTTACCTTACAACAAATTTAGATATACTAATCAGCCAGAACATTATGACCACTTACCTAACAGCCAGTATGACCCCCTTTGGTATGGATAACAGTGGAGACGTGTCGTGACATGGAATCAGTAGGTCTCTGAAGGGAGTTGGCACCACATCTGCTCTTACAAGTCACCTAATTCCCATAAATTCCTGGGAGGGGCAATGAAATCTGACGCCACTTTTTATTACATCCAATATGTGTTCGATCGGATTAAGATCTGGTGAGTAGAGGGGCCAGCACATCAACTGCCACTAGCCACTGTGTTCTTCGAACCACTCCATCACACTCCTAGCCTTGTGACATAGCGCCTTATCTTTTTGGAAAATGCCACTGCCATCGGGAAACATGATGGTCATGAAGAAGTGTACGTGGTCTGGAAGTAGCTTACAATTCTCCTCGGACGTCATGGTACCCTGCACGAGCTACTCTGGACCCATTGGTGACCACGTGAATGTTCCCCAGAGCATAACGGAGCCGTCGCCGGTTTGTCTCAGCGCCGCAGTGCAGGTGTCAAGGAACTATTCCCGTGGAAGACGACGATTCGTGCCCTCTCATCGACATAATGAAGAAGACCAAGCAACGCTCTGCCATTGCTCCAACGTCCAGTGCCGATGATCACGTGCCCATTTCAGTCGAGTTGCCGTCGTCGTTATACCAACTTTGGCACGGCTGTAAGTCACTGCTGTAACGCGTTACATTCGTAGGAGTACCTCAGTACACAACTATACGTCTCTGCCTTGCATGGGTGGTTTCATGCAAAGTCACTGATGCTTGAAAAATATGATAAACTGGTGGTTTCAGGCAGAAACCAGTAGTACTCAAAGGTTTTATTTATGTACACTGAAGAGGCGAGTGAATATTTCTACCAAGGCTAGAAATCCAATCAGGTCTCGTGCGTATTAGGCAGGTGCGTTAGCCACTGAGCCAAAGTACACAGCACATCACAGACCTGCAGTCTACACACATGAAGTCTCTGAAATTGTGTCATTTCATTTGTACACGTACCTGCAGCTGGGTTTCAGGATGGATTCCCCATTTACGTTCGATGCTGAAATGCTGTTCCAGAACATGGAAAACCTCGGCAATTCTTTTCATGAGTAAGGGGCAATTTAAAGGAGACTGGGGCGGCGGTGAGAATGTGGTTCTAACAGGGAGGCGTGCTAGAGTAATCCGCAGAGTCGTCTGAATCGCTCTAGCGAGATGGCTCCACGGATAACGCAGCCACCGCGAAAGCAGGACATCCGGGTTCGATTCCCAGAGTACGCACAAATGTTTCCTCGCCATTTCAGTCTATATTCATACAATCATATGAGTATGGGCAGAGTAAAGTCTCTGAAACTGTGTCACGTCATTAGCACTCAAAATGTTAAATACACAAACATGTATGGAATTCAGGAAATAAATAGCTAAAGCACAAAGTAGAAGCTAAATAAGCAGCAAACTTCTATTTATAATATACATAAACGATCATTCTAGTTTCCTGGAAGTTGATGAGTGGAGGTTGACGCCCGACCAATCCCAGAACGTAGATTACTTGCTATCTACAAGAAACAGGTGCATCCCACTTGTCACCTGTCCGGAAATTTTCGATTGGTGGTAAACCTAGTTAGATATTACATATGAATGTTGCGTCTTGATCAGGCAGTGAAAGGCAGTTGTTGCATTACGGGTTCTAAGACTACAGAAGACGAGGGAAATTGTGTGATCGACAAGCTCGTTCGCGTGATACGCGAGCCAGTTGCGTCATCACTTCTGTCTCTAACCTGGTCGTAGGTTGTGTTCCATAAATGACGGAAGCGATGACACTTTCTGCAGGACCTGACCATCATTTTGCAGGACAATACTCAAGCACGTACAGTGCAAGCTGTTACTGATCTGTTTGACTGATGGGGCTGCTAAGTGCTATACCACCTACTGCACTCCTCTGACTTAATTCCTCGTGAGTTCAACTCGATTTCTAAACAGAAGGAAACACTTCACGGCATTCGCTTCAGAACTGCTACAAATTCGTCGGGCAATAGACCGCGCCGCTCAAACTGTCAACACAACTGGCACTGCTAAGAGTATCCTACAACTTCCACATCGCTGGCAACTGGTTATATACAATGCTGGTGAATACTTTGAAGGCCAGTAAAACTTTGAAACAAGTATCTATATTGTACGAGCTGTAAATAAATAGTTGTCACTGTTAAAGTTCCAACCCTCGTAATTAGGTCGAAGCTTTATGACTGAATATTTTGTGGTATTGTGTTATATCGGCTAAAAAAATATATAACTAAAATAGTGAGAGACTAAACCTTAGTGGAAAGAAGTGACTTAGACACACTCGATATTTCAGAACGTATGTCGTGCTTTTGGAGCTCAGAATATACAGGGTAGTCCATTGATAGCGACCGGTCCAAATATCTCTCGAAATAAGCATCAAATGAAAAAACTACAAAGAACGAAACTCGTCTAGCTAGAAGGCGGAAACCAGATGGCGCTATGGTTGGCCCGCTAGATGGCGCTGCCATAGGTCAAACGGATATCAATCGCGTTTTTTTTAATAGGAACCCCAATTTTTGTTACATATTCGTGTAGTACGTAAATAAATAGAATGTTTTAGTTGGACCACTTTTTTCGCTTTGTGATAGATGGCGCCGTAATAGTCGCAAACGTATAAGTACGTGGTATCACGTAACATTCCGACAGTGCGGACGGTATTTGCTTCGTGTTACATCACCCGTGTTAAAATGGACCGTTTACCAATTGCTGAAAACTTCTAAATCGTGTTGATGTATGGCTATTGTGATAGAAATGCCATGCTATGTATGCTGCTCGGTATCCTGGACGACATCATCCAAGTGTCTGGACCGTTCGCCAGATAGTTACGTTATTTAAGGATTCAGGAAGCGTTCAGCCACATGTGAAACGTCAACCACGGCCTACAACAAATGATGATGCCCAAGTAGGTGTTTTGGCTGCTGTCACGGCTAATCCGCACATCATTAGCAAACAAAATTGCGCGAGAATCTGGAATCTCAAAAACATTGTTGTTGAGAATGCTACATCAACATCGATTGCACCCGTACCATATTTCTATGCACCAGGAATTGCATGGCGACGACTTTGAACGTCGTGTACAGTTCTGCCACTGGGCCCAAGAGAAATTAGGGGACGATGATAGAGTTTTTGCACACGTTCTATTTAGCGACGAAGCGTCATTCAACTACAGCGGTAACGTAAACCGGCATAATATGCATTATTGGGCAACGGAAAATCCACGATGGCTGCGACAAGTGGAACATTAGCGACCTTGGCGGGTTAATGTATGGTGCAGCATTATGGGAGGAACGATAATTGGCCCCCATTTTATCGATGGCAATCTAAATGGTGCAATGTATGCTGATTTCCTACGTAGTGTTCTACCGATGTTACTACAAGATGTTTCACTGCATGACTGAATGGCGATGTACTTCCAACGTGATCGATGTCCAGCACATAGCTCGCGTGTGGTTGAAGCGGTATTGGATAGCATATTTCATGACAGGTGGATTGGTCTTCGAAGCACCAAACTATGGCCCGCACGTTCACCGGATCTGACGTTCCCGGATTTCTTTCTGTGGGGAAAGTTGAAGGATATTTGCTATCGTGATCCACCGACAACGCCTGACAACATGCGTCAGCGCATTGTCAATGCATGTGCGAACATTGCGGAAGGCGAACTAGTCGCTGTTGAGAGGAATCTCGTTATACGTATTGCCAAATGCATTGACGTTGAAAGACATCATTTTGAGCATTTATTGCATTAATGTGTTATTTACAGGTAATCACGCTGTTCCAGCATGCGTTCTCAGAAATGATAAGTTCACAAAGGTACATGTACCACATTGTAACAACCAAAATAAAATGTTCAAACGTACCTACGTTCTGTATTTCAATTTAAAAACCCTACCTGTTACCAACTGTTCGTCTAAAATTGTGAGGCATATGTTTGTGACTATCACAGCGCCATCTATCACAAAGCGAAAAAAGTGGTCCAATTAAAACATTCATATTTCTTTACGTACTTCACGAATATGCAATAAAAAAAATCGGGGTTTCTTTTTTAAAAAACGCAGTTGATATCCATTTGCCCTATGGCAGCGCCATCTAGCGGGCCAACCATAGCGCCAACTGGTTTCCCCCTTCAAGTTAGACAAGTTACGTTCTTTGTAGTTTTTTCGTTTGACGCATATTTGGTGAGATATTTGGCCCGGTCACGATCAATGGACCACCCAGTATATGTCCTCGGTCTTGAGCTTTATATTTACGTTGCTCTATAAAAGCTGTTGTTTTCCTTTCCTAGTCATCGTAATCTTACTTGCTCCTTCTAATGGTAGAGAAACTGGCGGACGCACCCATGAAAAACTTTTCTACAGAAGTTTGCGTCTATGACTGAGCAGCTTAGAGCACTGCCTTTTCACTCAACGCGTTCCCATTTCTCGGTCGTCCTGTGTTCTCGCTAGGTCAGGACGCGCCACAAAAGCCTGCGGCCGGCAGCTCCGTGTTCACAGCAGGGGGTTACTACACTTTGCCGCTTTGTGTGACGTCGCCGTTACGTAATGACCCTGCTGCTGCCGCTGCTGCCGGCGGCGTTTGCTTTGCAGCAGTTCTGTGTGGCGGCGCTCGCGAATGAATTAAAGAGTCGCCACGCGCCGCAGTCACCGTGTTGCAGGCACTTACCAGCAAGTAATGCACAATCCACTTGCCTCTCTATGTCCGACAGTAGTACAACATCTTAACGGTTGTGACGGTAGAATCACTTCGATTGTTCTACATTCCGCCGATCATTTGCTCGATTTTTAAGAAAATGACGCGAAATGACTGCGTTCACAGGATAGCTATTCATGCTGTGTTTCTGTTTACTGCTCTATAATGAGTATATAATTTACACTAAATAACACAGCGGTTTAAATTTAATGTTACTGAACGTATAAAAATTTAAATGACGCGTTATGCGATATAATTACACTGAGGTTCACTAGCATACGTCACTGGCTTCCAACTTACTCATTCTGTCAGTTTTAAATAAAAATTTATGTGTATAGTAGAAGGAATTTTCGAAGAAACTATTTGAGACACAGCAGCGGCAGCAGCAGGGTCATTACGTAACGGCGACGTCACACAAAGCGGCAAAGTGTAGTAACCCCCTACTGTGAACACGGAGCTGCCGGCCGCAGGCTTTTGTGGCGCGTCCTGACCTAGCGAGAACACAGGACGACCGAGATTAAAACTGCGATGTTGCCATTTTTTCGCAGCAAACGTATAAATATTTGTTTTATAAATTAGATTGCACCACAAAAACATAGTTTCAGTTTATAAAACGAACACCGTGGTTAGTTAAATGTTGTTAACTGCTTTGGTGTGGTAATTTTACACAATAAGCATATAAATGTTTGTTATACAAATTATACTACAGCAACAAAAAGTTGTTTCAATTTATGAAACCAACAGCGTGTGGAGTTAAATGTAACATTTATTTATGTTGTACTGTTTTGACCTCATTCATTCTGCAAACTTCGGGTGAATACTTCTGCATCCTTAAACTGCCATTGCGTTATACTCATGTTTCTCTATAGTACAAAAAGTCACAATAATAATACAGGGTGTCTGTAACCTTTTGGGTATAACTGAAATAGATGATAGTGGGCCAATAACCGATTATATCGAGATAGAAAACCACTGGTCGAAAATTCAGGGTGTTTCAAAAAGAATATACGTATTTCGAATGCATATGTTTATTAAACTTAAAACGAAACTTTTCACACATTTTTACGGACCTCTCAAGCTCCGGTTACAGATATTCAGTATGTCTGCAGCACGAACAATATGACATCGATACTCAAATTCCTATCATACTCGGGCAAGCATGTCTTTCGTTACTGATGTTATGGCAGTACGGATCCGGTTCTTCAACTCTTCCAGGTTCTGTGGGAGTGGTGGTACATACACGTAGTCTTTAAAGAAACCCCACAGGAAGAAGTCAGAGGGTATCAAATCCGTTTACCGTGCAGTCCAACTGAGACATGCTAAGTCACCAGCTCCTTAACGGCCATTCCAACGGTTCTGTAGAGTTTCATTCAAATACTCACACACTTGGCGACTCCATTGAGGGCGTTAAAAATGGTTCAAATGGCTCTAAGCACTATGGGAGCTAACTTCTGAGGTCATCAGTCCCCTAGACTTACAACTACTTAAATCTAATTAACCTAAGAACATCACACACACCCATGCCCGAGGCAGGATTCGAACCTGCGACCGTAGCAGCTCGGCCTCAGCGGCCAGCTAGGGAGGGTGTGCCCCGTCTTGTTGAAAAATGAAGTTGTCTTCGTGCAGCCTCGGAAACAATCAGTTTTTTTAGCATAGCGAGATACTGCTGACCGTTAACCGTGTTCCCATCATAGAAGAATGAGCCGTTAAAAAATGATCGGGATATCGCACAAAACACATTGACTTTGGGCGAATCTCGTACATGTTCAGTGGCTTCATGCAGGTACTCTCGGCCCCAAATTCGAGCACTGTGTTTGTTTACCTGACCACTAACATGGAAAGTCGCTTCATCACTGAAGCGGTGCGTTGTGCAAAAGTGATATCAATTTCAATAAAATCAATAATCGCGTTACAAAATGCCACACGTTTGCGTTTTTTATCAGGACGCATAGCTTGCAGCAGCTGTAACTCGTACGGTTTCATTACCAACCGAAGTCTCACAACACGACAAATTGTTGTTGTAGGCAGTTTTAACTCCGGACTGGCACGACGAGTTGATTTTGAAGGACTACGTTGGAAAACAGTTTGAATGCGTGTAACATTTTCTTCCGGAGCACGAGTTTGGCCAGGGCTCTTTCCTATACATCCATATCCCGTATCTACAAACTGTCGATACCATCTGCGAATGTTCCACCCATTTGGAGGATCAATTTGGTTCCTCAACCTGAAACGTCTTTGCTCCGTAATCACAGAATTGCACTTCGCGAACTCGAGAATACAAAATAATTTCTGCTGCGAAGCAGCCATTTTAAACATATGACGGTTACCAATTAAAACAGGAGACAACTGACATCTAGCGGCTATTAATATAAGCCAGACGTAGTGACCAAGCGATTCTAGGCGCTTCAGTCTGGAACCGCGCCACCGTTACGGTCGCAGGTTCGAATCCTGCCTCGGGCATCCATGTGTGTGATGTCCTTAGGTTAATTAGATTTAAGTAGTTCTAAGTTCTAGGAGACTGATGACCATAGATGTTAAGTCCCTTAGTGCTCATAGCCATTTATTAACTTAAAGTACACTATGTACTCGTCCCCCCCCCTATAAACCATGGACCTAGCCTAGGCTTAATTGCCTGAGCGATACAGATGGCCGTACCGTAGGTTCAACCACAACGGAGGGGTATCTGTTGAGGTCAGACAAACGTGTGGTTCCTGAAGAGGGGCAGCAGCCCTTTCAATAGTTGCAGAGGCAACAGTCTGAATGATTGACTGATCTGGCCTTGTAACACTAACCAAAACGGCCTTGCTGTACTGGTACTGCGTACGGCTGAAAGCAAGGGGAAACTACAGCCATAATTTTTCCCGAGGACATGCAGCTTTACTGTATGGTTAAATGATGATGGCGTCCTCTTGGGTAAAATATTCCGGAGGTAAAATAGTCCCCCATTCGGATCTCCGGGCGGGGACTACTCAAGAGGACGTCGTTATCAGGAGAAAAAAAACTGGCGTTCTACGGATCGGAGCGTGGAATGTCAGATCCCTTAATCGGGCATGTAGGTTAGAAAATTTAAAAAGGGACGTGGATAGGTTAAAATTAGATATAGTGGGAATTAGTGAAGTTCGGTGGCAGGAGGAACAAGAATTTTGGTCAGGTGAATACAGGGTTATAAACACAACATCAAATAGGGGTAATGCAGGAGTAGGTTTAATAATGAATAAAAAAATCAGAGTGCGGGTAAGCTACTACAAACAGCATAGTGAACGCATTATTGTGGCCAAGATAGACAAGCAGCCCACGCCAACTACAGCAGTACATGTTTATATGCCAAGTAACTCTGCAGATGATGAAGAAATTGATGAAATGTATGATGAGGTAAAAGAAATTATTCAGGTAGAGAAGGGAGACGAAAATTTAATAGTCATGGGTGACTGGATTTCGAGAGTAGGAAAATGGAAAGAAGGAAACATAGTAGATAAATATGGATTGCGGATAAGAAATGAGAGAGGAAGCCTTCTGGGAGAATTTTGGACAGAGCATAACTTAATCATAGCTAACACTTGGTTCAAGACTCAGATAGATTATATAATTGTAAGACACAGATTTTGGAAACAGATTTTAAATTGTAAGATATTTCCAGGGATAGATGTTGACTCTGACCACAATCTATTGGTTATGAACTGTAGATTGAAACTGAAGAAACTGCAAAAAGCTGGGAATTTAAGAAGATGGGACCTGGATAAACTGACTAAATCAGAGGTTGTAGAGAGTTTCATGGAGAGCATAAGAGAACAATTGACAGGAGTGGGGGAAAGAAATACAGTAGAAGAAGAATGGGTAGCTCTGAGGGATGAAGTAGTGAAGGCAGCAGAGGATTAAGTAGATAAAAAGACGAGGGCTAGTAGAAATCCTTGGGTAACAGAAGAAATATTGAATTTAATTCATGAAAGGAGAAAATATAAAAATGAAGTAAATGAAGTAGGCAAAAAGGAATACAAACGTCTCAAAAATGAGATCGACAGGAAGTGCAAAATGGCTAAGCAGGGATGGCTACAGGACAAATGTAAGGATGTAGAGGCGCATATCACTAGGGGTAAGATAGATACAGCCTACAGGAAAATTAAAGAGACCTTTGGAGGAAAGAGAACCATTTGCATGAATATCAAGAGCTCAGATGGAAACTTAGTTCTAAGCAAAGAAGGGAAAGCAGAAAGGTGGAAGGAGTATATAGAGGTTCTATACAAGGGCGATGTACTTGAGGACAATATTATGGAAATGGAAGAGGATGTAGATGAAGATGAAATGGGAGATACAATACTGCGTGAAGAGTTTGACAAAACACTGAAAGATCTAAGTCGAAACAAGGTTCAAATTGGCTCTGAGCACTATGGGACTCAACATCTTAGGTCATAAGTCCCCTAGAACTTAGAACTAATTAAAGCGAACTAACCTAAGGACATCACACACACCCATGCCCGAGGCAGGATTCGAACCTGCGACCGTAGCAGTCCCGCGGTTCCGGACTGCAACGTCAGAACCGCACGGCCACCGCGGCCGGCTTCGAAACAAGGCCCCGGGAGTAGACAACATTCCATTAGAACCACTGAAGGCCTTGGGAGAGCCAATCCTGACAAAACTCTACCATCTGGTGAGCAAGATGTATGAGACAGGCGAAATACCTTCAGACTTCAAGAAGAATATAATAATTCCAATCCCAAAGAAAGCATGTGTTGACAGATGTGAAAATTACCAAACTATCAGTTTAATAAGTCACAGCTACAAAATACTAACGCGAATTCTTTACAGACGAATGGAAAAACTGGTAGAAGCCGACCTCGGGGAAGATCAGTTTGGATTCCGTAGAAATGTTGGAACACGTGAGGCAATACTGACTTACGACTTATCTTAGAAGAAAGATTAAGGAAAGGCAAACCTACGTTTCTGGCATTTGTAAACTTAGAGAAACTTTTGACAATGTTGACTCGAATACTCTCTTTCAAAATCTAAAGGTGGCAGGGGTAGAATACACGGAGTGAAAGGCTGTATAAAACTTGAACAGAAACTAGATGGCAGTTATAAGAGTCGAGGGGCATGAAAGGGAAGCAGTGGTTGGGAAGGTTGTGAGACAGGGTTGTAGCCTCTCCCCGATGCTATTCAATCGGTATATTGAGCAAGCAGTAAAGGATACAAAAGAAAAGTTCGGAGTAGGTATTAAAATCTATGGAGAAGAAATAAAAACTTTGAGGTTCGCCGATGACATTGTAATTCTCTCAGAGACAGCAAAGGACCTGGAAGAGCAGTTAAACAGAATGGACAGTGTGTTGAAAGAAGGATATAAGATGAACATCAACAAAGCAAAACAAGGATAATGGAATGTAGTCGAATTAAGTCGGGTGATGGTGAAGGAATTAGATTAGGAAATGAGACACTTATAGTAGTAAAGGAGTTTTGCTATTTGGGGAGCAAAATAACTGATGATGGTCGAAGTAGAGAGGATATAAAATGTAGACTGGCAACGGCAAGGAAAGCGTTTCTGAATAAGAAAAATTTGTAACATCGAGTATAGATTTAAGTGTCAGGAAGTGGTTTCTAAAAGTATTTGTATGGAGTGTAGCCATGTATGGAAGTGAAACATGGACGATGAATAGTTTGGACAAGAAGAGAATAGAAGCTTTCGAAATGTGGTGCTACAGAAGAATGCTGAAGATTAGGTGGGTAGATCACATAACTAACGAGGAGGTATTGAACAGAATTGGAGAGAAGAGAAATTTGTGGCACAACTTGACAAGAAGAAGGGACCGGTTGGTAGGACATGTTCTGAGGCATCAGGGGATCACAAACTTAGCATTGGAGGGCAGCGTGGAGGGAGTCCAAGGGATGGATACTCTAAACAGATTCAGAAGGATGCCGGTTGCAGTAAGTACTGGGAGATGAAAAAGCTTGCATAGGATAGAGTAGCATGGAGAGCTGCATCAAACCATTCTCAGAACTGAAGACCACAACAACACCATGTATTCGTCTCTCCAACAGCTTAATCGAGGAGCAGCAATCGATTCTTTGGATAAAATAGTATTCTGTAATAGTATATTCTTTTGAAACACCCTGTACTTATTTGTTGTGTTATGACGTATACAGTATACACTGCATAACAACATAGTTCATAGTAATTGTTCAAAGTGATGACTGCCAGTCTCAATCCAAGTTCTGCAACGACGTGTACAGTTCAGCTGCACTTTCTGAAAGACCCCAGGTGTATGTCGTTCTCTGCAACAGGCAGTGGGTGATAAACAGTGTAGACACCGGACCACCAAATCAGCTTAGCTGGACACAAACAGCGTACTAACACTAGCACAAAGGCCAGGCCTGGCCAAAGGTAGTCCACTGGTATGAAACACAAGTCTTGATTGGAAGAAGAAATTTTTGAGAATCTACGTTTGGAGTACAGTATGGTATTGTAGTGAAACTTGGACGGTGGGAAAAGCGTTTGAGATGTGGTACTATACAACATTTTTGAAAATTAGATGGATTGATAAGGCAAGGAATTAAGACGTCCTCCACAGAATCGGGGAGGAATACCTAGAAAACATTGACAAGAAGAAGGGACAGGGTGATAGGTCATCAATTAAGATATCACGGAATGACTTCCATGGTGCTAGAGGAAGCTGTAGAGGGCAAAAACTATAGAGGAAGATAGAGACTGGAATACATCCAGCAGATAACTGAAGATGTATGCAGCAGAAGCTGAGATGGAAACGATGGCCCAGGAGTGGAATTCATGACTGGCCGCATCAAACGAGTCAGAAGAGTAACTACTCAAATAAGATGTTTCTTTTTTTAGCCATTGTGTATATGGAGATGGCAGTAGAATGACTGAGCTTTCCTAGAATATCCTTCCACTATGAACAGCCAACAGATTTTGCAAGAGCAACGCCTCCTTTCTATTCGCACTTATATATTACGTTTCCCTAGCATTCCTGTTGATGTTCCGTATGGGCGGTGCGGTGCTGTAACGTAGGCACTGCGGTCTGACCTTCTTACGTGCTGCTACTTTCACATACATTGGTGAGTATCGCTCCCCAACTCTATCTAGTCTCCTCTGCCTAAGCGGAAAATACTGTTCCTACACATACTTTTCCTATTACCAAGCCAAAAATTGTGGACATAAGATTTCCGGAGTATAACTTTTTTCCATTCTTTTATCCAGAATAAATGTGTCCCATCAAAATTCTCAGTAGCCGAACTGGCACAGGAATTACACTTCAGGAATCTGACTTTTACAGTGACTCTTCTGGCTTCCGCTGTCGACGGGACATTCTTGCCCCCCCCCCCCCCCCCCGTACATTCCTTCCTTTTTATGACTGCAGGGCTGTCTGGTGACAATTCGCAGCTATTTCTCCTAGTGACCCGTCTATGCATCTCTGCGATTTTCCCTCTAATTCCTTTATTCCTGTCACTAACCCGTCGGTATTTCCGTGATTACTTCCTTGCTATCGGACTTGAGTCGGACACTTCATCGAAATTTCCCGGTAAATAACTATTTCTTGTTGCTGCATAATTTCTGGAGTTCCACATTCCATTTTCGCGCATCTTTCATTCTTTATATGCGCTATCACAGCAAGTGTGCCCTACGATAGGATGTAGCGTAAGGGGGAGGTTGGGGGGAGAATATTTCATATTTTAGAAGACGCATGACGACTAGTAGGATACAGTTCCGATTCTGCCTAATTCCAACTTCTAAATCATCATCTTGGTAGAAATGCAGCTAACTACGCTATGATGTTTTCCTTTCCCTGGGAGCTACGGGGGGAGGGGGGGGGGGGGCGGCGAATCGGCGAGCAGTCTCTCTTTGCCCCTGGGTATATCGACGCTGTTGTGAGACAGGGATAATTGACTCATCTACGATTGTAATGCTTCTCTGCATCCCAAGGTGAAACGGTATGTCATTACCGACGCAAAAATATTCAGCAGGTTGAAAGCAGCAGAAAACAATCCAATGGAAATATCACTTCCTTTTAGTGTTACAGAGTTTTTATTTTTATTTATTTATTTTTTTTTTTTTTTGTTATTTGGCCTTTGAGTGTGTACTCAATTTAGCCATCGGCAACACATAGACAATGTACACATAATTGAATAAACAAATACAGAAATGCATATTTACAAGAATAAAAAGCTTAACTGTTATAGGTTTGTACATAATGTGTTAAAAATTGAATTGAATTGAATTGGAAAATAATTGAAAGTGCCTTGGCTTACAATTCACACAACGCAGAAGCACAGAATGCGTACTTACATTGTCAACTAAGCGTCGAAAATGGTGAAAGGTAGGTGGTAGATGAGACCAGATAATGATGTGTCATTCGGTGTGTACACAAACAAAGCCGTAACAGAAAGTCAGAAACAAATAAAGTTCACGGAGAAGAGATAAAAACGTTAACGTCAGCTGATGATATTGTAATTCGTTTTAAAGGTGGCAAGGGACTAGAACCATCAGCTGAACAGAATGCGAACAGTCTTATCTAAGAGATTATAAGATAAGCACGAAAAGGAAATTTATCACCATTAATGAATGGAAGGGAATTAAGGGACGGTGTGTTCTGGGAGGTGGGAGTATTCGTCTACAAAAGGTAGAATAGTTTGGATGTTTGGGTAGCGAAATAACTGTCGATGCCAAAAAGAGAGCATATGAAATGTTTACTATCAATAACAAGAAAGTATAACAGAAATATGTTAACGTAGAATACAAAAATGACTTACGAAGACTTTTCGAAAGTAGTTGCCGGAACTATGGCCTTTTATGACACTGAAAGTTTCAAACTAGAGAATGCAGACGAGAAGAAAAATAAAAGGCAACTTTTGGAGTATGGTAGCTATCACCAAATAATGTTAACTATTACATGGCTGTTTCGGATAAACAATGAAGACATACGGAACAGAATCTGTTACAAAAGATGTTTATGATTTGATTACAAAAGGGGTGGATTGATTGCTCATATCGTCGGGTATCACAAAATAGTCAATTTCGTGACGGAGGTACCACACAAATTTTCGAAGAGACAACGATGTTATACTAGCGACGTTAGCATTTATGCTGGCGAGACTCGGAACTTGGTGATAAGTAGTGTACCAGGAGGTAATATGGAGCAAGGACTGGGTGTTAGAAAGGCAGGCTGACTGTTTGATACTTTTATTAAAACTAAATGTTCATACAGTTATTAAATCATTAATCACAATCTTCCTTTTTGGGTATACCCTGTATCGATTATATATCCCGGTGGATACTTAGAAAAAAACTTTCAGTCAAATAATTCAGGGAAACTATTAACTAAATAGAATTCCGTCCTTTTAAGATTTTAAATTACTTGAAATTAAACCAAAAAACTGTAAAATCGGAATGATCATTTACACAATTAAAACTGACTTGAAACTGCTTGAGAAGAAAAAGCCGTAAAACGGTAACTACGTATACAACTCACTATAACTGGCACAATTTTCTATTAAAAATGAAAAATAGTTAATGAATTTTTATTACAAATTTATGTCGCATACCAGTCAATGAAAGCATATCACGTAATGTCACAATCAGGTGGGCTTTAACAACCCTTAAGGTTGCAATAAATTACCAACACTTGACAAGGATTATTAAATTTCTTCCGCTGCTTGGTTGACACCCAGGCGGCCCAGTAGCTTCGGACCCCCTACGTAGACAACCGCCACACAGCATATAGAGGTATCTGGCGCCGGACTGGTACTACTAACTGGAGTTTCAGGAACGTTATCTTACATCAGATACTTGATCAGGTAGTATGAAAACACCAGTAATTAGGTCCTGGAAGCCAATATCACTGAGAGCAGATATCCATAGGATTTTACCAAGTTGTGAGAAAATTACAGTGACACCGTTGAGAACCTAGTCTACTGTAAATAATTCCTTTTTTACAACAACACCGTGATCAGTCATACTTTACACGTGTCTCAGGTATTCCTGTCACATAATTAGCTCAATCACCATGCACTAACAGCATGAGTAAAACAACCAACTCTGTTTTTAATATAAGGATATCTCTTCAGTATCCTCAAATACCAGACTTTTTACAGTTGTCTGTATTTGAATGTTTGTCAACGTAATGGTTCAAAAATGGTACAAATGGCTCTGAGCACTATGGAACTTAACATCTGATGTCATAAGTCCCCTAAACTTAGAACTACTTAAACCTAACTAACCTAAGGACGTCACACACATCCATGCCCGAGGCAGGATTCGAACCTGCGACCGTAGCAGCATTCGGTTGGGGACTGAAGCGCCTACAACCGCTCGGCTACAACGGCCGGCTGTCACCGTAATGCGAACCTCCAAAATCACTTAGTGGCCACCGACCTACTGTAGGTACAAACCCATCCAGGCGATAGCAGTGCCACCTGGCGAGGAATGTTCCCTGGAGCGTAAAGAAGCCGCCGACAGTCTGTTTCAGTCCCGCAGTACTGGTGTCACAGGGTGTTCCCCTGAAAGATTACGGATTCGCGCCCTCACATCGGTATGATGAAGAAGACATCGGGATTCATCAGACTTTGCAAAGCTCTGCCACTGCACCAACGTCCAGCGCCGGTGCTCAGTCTTCTTGAAGACTGGGACTACCTGTGCTCTTTTCCAATCATTTGGAACCTTCCGTTCCTCTAGAGACTTGCGGTACACGGCTGTTAGAAGGGGGGCAAGTTCTTTCGCGTACTCTGTGTAGAATCGAATTGGTATCCCGTCAGGTCCAGTGGACTGACCCTTAACATAGACAAACGTAATGTATTGCGAATACATAGAAAGAAGGATCCTTTATTGTATGATTATATGATAGCGGAACAAACACTGGTAGCAGTTACTTCTGTAAAATATCTGGGAGTATGCGTGCGGAACGATTTGAAGTTGAATGATCATATAAAATTAATTGTTGGTAAGGCGGGTACCAGGTTGAGATTCATTGGGAGAGTCCTTTGAAAATGTAGTCCATCAACAAAGGAGGTGGCTTACAAAACACTCGTTCGACCTATACTTGAGTATTGCTCATCAGTGTGGGATCCCTACCAGATCGGATTGACGGAGGAGATAGAGAAGATCCAAAGAAGAGCGGCGCGTTTCGTCACAGGGTTATTTGGTAACCGTGATAGCGTTACGGAGATGTTTAACAAACTCAAGTGGCAGACTCTGCAAGAGAGGCGCTCTGCATCGCGGTGTAGCTTGCTCGTCAGGTTTCGAGAGGGTGCGTTTCTGGATGAGGTATCGAATATATTGCTTCCCCCTACTTATCCCTCCCGAGGAGATCACGAATGTAAAATTAGAGAGATTGGAGCGCGCACGGAGGCTTTCAGACAGTCGTTCTTCCCGCGAACCATACGCGACTGGAACAGGAAAGGGAGGTAATGACAGTGGCACGTAAAGTGCCCTCCGCCACACACCGTTGGGTGGCTTGCGGAGTATAAATGTAGATGTAGATGTAGACTGACAGACACACGTACGGTGCATGTAGTAACTGTGAGTGTACTGTCCGTGTGTAGAATGATGACGATAGCCGATCTATCTGGTTTTGGCAGATTTCCCGGAGGCTGGGTACGAACATGACGGAAACTGCACGACTTGTCGGATGTTCGGCGAGTGCCGTGACGGGTATCTTCAACACGTAGCGAAACCAAGGTGAAACCACGTCCAGACGTCGTGGGGTTAGGCGGCCACTCGTCATTGCTCATGTCGGACGTCGTGTGATAAGACAGGACAGGCGATGAACTATGGAAGAACTAACCTCATACTTTAACGCTGGGCAGAGTGCATGTGTGTCTGAACACACAGTGCACCGAAAATACCTAAAGACCGGCCTCCGCAGCTGACGACCCACACATGTGCCGATGTTGTCACCACGACATCTGCAACTACGACTGAAATGGGCACGTGAGCATCGGCGCTGGACGTTGGTGCAGTGGCAGAGCTTTGCAAAGTCTGATTAATCCCGATGTCTTCTTCATCATACCGATGTGAGGGCGCGAATCCGTAATATTTCAGGGGAACACCCTGTGACACCAGTACTGCGGGACTGAAACAGGCTGTCGGCGGCTTCTTTACGCTCCAGGGAACATTCATGTGGGCATTCACACTGGTAGCAAAAAATTAAGAAGGCTGCTGCTGTCACCATTAGTCACACATGCTGCGTAACTCGAAATGTAAGTACGCGTTATGCCGCATTGATATAGGTGCAGAACACACGATTAAACGTACCGCCTTAGTCATTTGTCATCTTTAAGTCACCCAGCATACTAATGTCGTACAAAGTCCAACGATTTCCGCTTCAGGCCACAGTTACACAACATCATATGCATACCCGACCATAAAATTTGGATAAACTCCGATCTCTTTCAGAGTCCAATGAGTTCCTTTAGGCAGACAATTCGCACACCATCCATACTAAACCTGCCCAGGAGTAACCTGACGTCTCTTTGTGCCAACTTACACTATCACTCTATGACTCTACGTCCCGCTTCCAGCCCACGTTTGCCATCACAAATACACAAATTACCCACTCCGTGGCACATAACCCTACCTCCTCCCCCCCGGGTCACCCGTCGCAAACCTAGAGCGCGCCTCAGCCTCCAATGACCAACCACCATTTAGGGTCTTTAGACAGGGTGTCCCATTTATCTTAACCACCCTAAATAACTGTAGGACCAGATGCAAATCACAAAATGTTTCAAGCAAATGTTCCTTAGCCGCCAGGGGGACACCGATCAGCATGATTGCCTTCGTTGTAGGTTTGTTTTTTACAAAGATATGAACAGCGGTATGACTTTTTAAATAGCACCCTGCATTTTTTATTCGGTAGTTCATTTCCTCTCCTAAAGACCTATTCAAAAATGTATCACCGTGTACCATTCACTGAAACGCAATGTTATTAATTACATAACACAAACCTGACTTTGACCCCGGGGTCACAAATTCGTCCACATGCTGGAGTTGTCAGAAAACAAATGAAACCCATGTAATAACATTGCACAAAATTGTCTCTGACTCTCCTGTACCATTGCCCAGGAGTAGAACATTCAAAGGTGCTCAAAGTGGTGACCCTGGACACCGATACACCGGTGCACTCGTTGAATGAAAGAATTATTTACTGCTTCCAGTGTTGCCTGCTGAAGAGAATTGCAAGCAAGCACAATACACACCTGCATGTCCCCTGGAGTTGTTGGAATATCGCGATAGACAACACATTTTTAATGCATCCCCAACGAAAAAAGCCCAGAGGATTTAAATCAGGAGACCTAGCAGACGAAGTAACTGTTCCTCTTCGACCTGTGTATCTGGCAGGATACCTTCGGTTTAGAACACGACGTGCACGCAAGACATTATATGATGGACATCCATCGTGTTGATACCACATAAGCAGTCTGGTTCTTAGCGGAATTTCACCCAGAAGAGGAGAAAGAATTCGTCTGACGAAGTTGGCATTCGCTGTGCCATTTAGACTACCATTGAGCAAATAAGAGTCAATAATTATAGTACCAAGCATCCCACTCCAGACGTTAAATTTCCAATTACGCTGATCCACCTGTCCAGCCATTGTGGTTTGTCACTGGACCAATAATGCATTTCCTTGTATTTACCTGTCCTCTGTTTGAGAAGGAACATTCATCGTTAAATAGAAAATTGGAGAAGAAGTTCGGGTTAGCGAGGATTTGCTGCTGTGACCACTGACAGAACTGTACACGATTCTTATAAATCATTCCTATGCCATTGTTGATGTAGGTGTACATGGTAAGGATGGAACCGGTAACGTGTAAGAATACGATGTACACTGTTTTTAGGAATGCCAGTCCCGTGTTCAAGCTGCCGTCTGCTCACATGTGCATTCATAGCAATGGGACCTAGAACAGTAACTTCGGCAGCTTCGTCTGTGCGAGTGCTACGACGATTGCGTTGTCGTGGGTTGAAACTTCCCGTTTCCTGAAGCGTCGCAACAAGACGAGTAAACATCCGTCGGGAAGGTGGATTCTTATCAGTATATCGATCTCTGTACAGTTCCGCTGTCTACGTAGCATTTCGCCTACTTTCAACAACAGCCTTTACCGTATGCCTACTCAACACAAAAGTATTTAAAAGGACTAAACGACTGTACTAAATGTACCCGTACATAGGAAAACAGTACTGCAATTACTGTTCTGCTAGCTTACATTCCCCGTAGATGAGTAGCATTTCTACGTCCTCTTCGGTGCTGTACATTCTACTCACACAACTCTTCAACTGAAAATGGTTGACGGAATAACAAGTGTGCATGCTACTTACGTTTACATTTGTCCTCTGTCAACGTCAGCACGTGGATGTGTTCCATTACCCCGAGTACCTGCACTAAGCGCTGGGAGCGTCAACGTCAGTGTTGTGTTACGTAATTAATAACGTTGTGTTTCAGTGAATTGTCTACTGTGATACATTTTTGAATAGGTCTTTAGGAGAGGAAATGAACTACGGAATAAAAAATACAGGGTGCCATTTAAAAATGTCATACCGCTGTTCATATCTTGTAAAACACAAAGCTACAACGAAGGCAATCATGCTGACTGATCTCCCTCTGACGGATAAAGAACACTTGCTTGAACATTTTGTAATTTGTATCTGGGCAAATAGTTATTTAGGGTGGTCAAGGTAAATGGAACACCCTGTATAAGGGTCCTACGTCTTTAACTACCGGTTTAAATTCGGATAGATGAGCTCTTATTGTTCGTTTACTTCCACTATCAAAGAGTAATAAGGCTACTGACGTAATAAACTACACCATCAGCCAAGTCCGGTCATATCGCGGTAGTAGATTTTTGGTGAACTTATCAATAGCCTTACTAGTCGCTCTCAGAATCTGCATCATAACCTTATCCTCAATGTGATAGGGGTAAGACCGACGGCCTGTATTGTATTTTCGTGCCTCTCGCCTATGAACGTTTCTGATATTCCTGCGTGCTTTCCTCCAATGCACAACCAATTGATCTGGCGAAACCCTGTCCGGCAACAGTTCCTCCATAGACCACAGTTTGCTTAATGGAGTAGTAGCCTTAAACGCGGAAAGTAAATCGACAGGTGTGGTCCGTCGGCACTCGTGTCTAGTCGTATTACAGGCGAGCACTAGCATGGTAGAGACTAGTACCCGGTGATAACCAATTAAGGCTGGCAAACAAACTGTTCAGTTTATGAATTGGTGGTAGCTATCTTGATAAGAGGGAACCACGTAAATGGCGAGAATGCTGTTGTCCGAACTAAAACATTACTACTACCCTCTTTGAACCGCCGTAGCAACTCCGTAGAATGAATATAAATACCATCGCATACCTTCTCCAAAGGTTTAGAGGCAAGCAATCCTGTCTTAGAACTTTGAGCAGGCTCGCTTTCCGCACACGGCACACAAATTGAAATTCTGTTCCTTATATCTCTGTCCATACTATCTTATTTCTTGTTTCAAACAGCCACAAATGACTGTCAACCGGTGATCCATAGCACAAGTGAAAAATATAAGGAATTGGTTCTTAGGAAACCACAATTTTTGTTTTTCTGTCATAGCATGCAATACAACAAAGCACATCCTTCTGTAGTAAATAAGGTTTATAGGCTTCACTTTTGGAGGCAGGTCAGTTAACATCAAATTAATACAATACTTGTTATCTTTAGCCCTCCGTCTCACCGTCTGTTTCAGACATCCTACTAAGAGTGTCGACTGTCCCCCTATCAGTTCCGCGAATGTTGAAAGCGTTAAATTATATGTATTTGTCCAGCCCGTATTATTATATGCAATGTTTTTCTGGGTTTACCCAAGACCCAGCTAAGTGCGCTGTCGTCTATTTCTAGACGAATATGTAATTACTGTAAATAACATCTCAATGTTTCTAACACAAAGAGCACTGCTAACGGCTCTACCTCATAGACGGAATATTTAAACCAAAGCCAATCTCTCTTTCTCGTCCATATCTGAAATAAGCCCAACCTTCCCAATAAAGTCAGATCCTAAAATGCATGAAACTGAGAGTCCCTTAACGATTCTCACCTTACTTTTCCATCAATATGGTCCTACCCTCATCTTTGCCTTTACACATCTCATTACACCCATACTAGTTTTATTGGCTGTTGTATATGTTCCCACTTCCTTACTCACAGTGGGCCACTTACACTGTGTGCTATATGTCATAAACCACACCTGTTGTTATCACATTTCCAGAATCAAGTGAATCACAAACAACGAACAGCACGAAGGTAGATTCCTATGTTCCCCGTCAGCAACCTGTGTGATCTTGACTTGAAGGACATGTTTTCATATTACTGCTAATGGCCCTCGTCCGCCACCGTCATTCTCTTCTACCCCTTCGTTTATCACGTCCACAGTTACATCGCACATATCCCGTTTCCCCACAACCACCATGCTTTACGATCTGCGTAACTGTTCCGTAGCCTATTACTGTAATTTTTGTACCGCTGCTTTGTTATAATTTGGTGTGATGGGTCCGGTAAAAATCCTGTACCGCATCACTAGTAGTAGTGTTATCCTTATTCGCCTGTCTCCTTTAATCTACTAATGATATAGCTTGTATATGGAGAACTGGGTTGCTAAGTTGTTGAGATGCGTGACTTGTTGTACGGAACACAGGTCACTTCCTACCCTGTGGTTTAAAACAGTCTAAAATGTGTCTTTCTATTTCTGTTTCCGTGTAATGGAGGCCTACTGCTTTTATTGTCTTGTGAATTCCATTTACGTATGCGTTTATGGATTCACTCCATCCCTGTTCCTTTCTACATCGCTCACATACTAACTCTTGAAAGGCTCACGGGGTTTTACATTATTACAAATGTTCGTTCGCAACTCTTTAATTCTATGATTGCATTCTAATGGTTCTAATATCAACACTCCTAAGGTTCCTTCCGAATTCACTGCTAATACCCGTAACAGTTCTGCTCCGACAAGATCATTACCTGCCCCTGTTCTTTGATATCTACTTATGATTCTAGAAATTCTACTATTCCCGTAACCTAGTTACCCAAGAAATCTTTACTTCTCAGAATATACTCTCGTAACGGATTCTGCAACTTACTAAAATTATTCATAACCTCCTCTTGTTTGTTTGAGTAATTTTCCACCTCAGTTTTTACTCCATTCATGGTTGTACTCTAGAAATGACATTGACTGCCACGCGCACCATATCCGCTAACTTGTCTTTACATTGTTCAAAGCGTGTTTGTAATTGCCTAAGTTGGCGAACAGTGGGCCTCGATTCATGAAAGAACTCTTTATGTACCTCAAATATCTGAAGAGCAGGGCACATTGCATCGACGGCCTGGCTTACCTCCTCTCGGCGAAACTCGGCAGCTATAGGTTTCCAAATAAAATATAGTAACTCTTGCACTAATTCATCCACTGTTCGTTGAGGAACCGTACGTCTCTTTCTAATTTTATACAAATCTCTCCGCAAGCATGTTGGGTCCTACGCCATTGCCATAGTCCAAATAAAACAGAGCAGGAACAGCAATCTGAATAACAACATGTCAGGCAGCCCTACCACACCAGATCTCTTTGCTCTTTTACCATTTATGTAATAGAAGGTAATTTGGAGCAATGACTGGGCACTGGAAAGGCACAATGACATTTTCATATTTTTATCAAAATTAAACATTAATACGATTATTAAACCAGTAATCACACTCTTCCTTTTGTATACACGTTCTGTGGATTATATGTCACAGTAGATATTTAGCAAACAACTTTCAGTCAAATAATTCATGGAAACTGTTAACTAAATAAAACTACTACCCTTTAATTTTTAAATGTAATTGAAATTAAATAACAAAATAACTATAAAAGCGTATTGACCATTTACAAAATTAAAATTGACTTAAAAATGCTTGAGCAGAAAAATCCGTATTACCATAGCGTTATTTACACAGCTGAGTATAACAGGGACGATTGTCTGTTAAACATGGAAAAGTATTTAAGATTTATTTGTCCACATCTCGCACACCAGGCAATGTAAACATCTCTCGTACTGTTGCAATCAGGCGAGCTTCGACAACCTTCAAGCTTATATGAAATTACCAACACGTGTCAAGGATTATTAAATTTCTGTTGACCTCAGCTTGGTTGACACCCAGTCGCTCCAGAAGATTCAGACCCACAACGTAGACGTTTGCCAAGCAGCATGCAGTGGCAAGTAGCACTGGACTAGTACTACTGACACTAATCACTGGAGTTACACAAACGTTACCTTATATCAGACATTTCACCAGGTAATCTTTCACACCAGTAATTACTTCATGGAAACCAGTATCACTAACATGAGCTACCTCCAGGACTTTACCAAGTTGCGAAAAAGTTATAGTGACACTATTTAGAGACTACTCTCCTACACACACACTCACACACATACAGGGTGAGTCACCTAACATTAACGCTGGATATATTTCGTAAACCAGATCAAATACTGACGAATCGATTCCACAGACCGAACGTGACGAGAGGGGCTAGTGTAATTGGTTAATACAAACCATAAAAAAATGCACGGAAGTATGTTTTTTAACACAAACCTACGTTTTTTTAAAATGGAACCCCGTTAGTTTTGTTAGCACATCTGAACATATAAACAAATACGTAATCATTGCCGTTAGTTGCATTGTAAAATGTTAATTACATCCGGAGATATTGTAACCTAAAGTTGACGCTTGAGTACCACTCCTCCGCTGTTCGATCGTGTGTATCGGAGAGCACCGAATTACGTAGGGATCCAAAGGGAACGGTGATGGACCTTAGGTACAGAAGAGACTGGAACAGCACATTGTCTCCACATGCTAACACCTTTTTATTGGTCTTTTTCACTGACGCACATGTACATTACCATGAGGGGTGAGGTACACGTAAACACGTGGTTTCCGTTTTCAATTACGGAGTGGAATAGTGTGTGTCCCGACATGTCAGGCCAATAGATGTTCAATGTGGCCATCATTTGCTGCACACAATTGCGATCTCTGGCGTAATGAATGTCGTACACGCCGCAGTACATCTGGTGTAATGTCGCCGCAGTCTGCCACAATACGTTGTTTCATATTCTCTGGGGTTGTAGGCACATCACGGTACACATTCTCCTTTAACGTACCCCACAGAAAGAAGTCCAGAGGTGTAAAATCAGGAGAACGGGCTGGCCAATTTATGCGTCCTCCACGTCCTATGAAACGCCCGTCGAACATGCTGTCAAGGGTCAGTCTAGTGTTACTTGCGGAATGTGCAGGTGCACCATCATGCTGATACCACATACGTTGACGCGTTTCCAGTGGGACATTTTCGAGCAACGTTGGCAGATCATTCTGTAGAAACGCGATGTATGTTGCAGCTGTTTGGGCCCCTGCAATGAAGTGAGGGCCAATGAGGTGGTCGCCAATGATTCCGAACCATACATTTACAGTCAACGGTCGCTGTCGCTCTACCTGTCTGAGCCTGCGACGATTGTCCACGGACCAGTAATGCATGTTCTGTAGATTCACTGCCCCGTGGTTTGTGGAACCCGCCTCATCGGTAAACAGGTAGAACTGCAACGCATTCTCTGTTAATGCCCATTGACAGAATTGCACTCGATGATTAAAGTCATCACCATGTAATTGCTGATGTAGCGACACATGAAACGGGTGAAAGCGGTGACGATGCAGTATGCGCATGACACTACTTTGACTCAGTCCACCGGCTCTCGCAATGTCCCGTGTACTCATGTGTGGGTTCATGGCAACAGCAGCTAACACACCAACTGCACCCGCTTCTCCTGTGACGGGCCTGTTACGGACCCGTTTGCGTGCTACGACCATACCTGTTGCATACAGTTGGCGGTAGATGTTTTGCAATGAGCGGCACGTTGGATGCTCTCTGTCCGGGTACCGTTCTGCATACACCGTGCAGGCTTCAGCTTCATTTCGTCGACACTTGCCATAGATGAGTATCGTCTCACCCTTTTCAGAGTTCGAATACACCATGGTCACAGTTCCTACAACACTACACTATCACAGACGTCTGGTAACACGGTGTACTACAGTTGGTCTGCGTGCGGAGACGAATGCAGAATAACAATAGCAGCAAGCGCTACATGCGGACACTGCGACAGCTAGACCAAACCACACACAGTGCACTACAGCCACACTCGTAAACACGGTCGTCATCGTAAACATGTCCCGGCAGATGCTGCTCGCCGACCGTGGCCCGTGTTTGTTACAACACGCTACTGAACGTCGGAGGTTTCAAGCGTCAACTTTAGGTTACAATATCTCCGGGTATGATTAACATTTTACAACGAAACTAACGGCACTGCTTACGTATTTGCTTATATGTTCAGATGTGCTAACAAAACTAACGTGGTTCCATTTAAAAAAACGTAGGTTTGTGTTAAAAAACACTTCCGTGCATTTTTGTATGATTTGTAGTAAACAATTACACTAGCCCCTCTCCTCACGTTCGGTCTGTGGAATCGGTTCGTCAGTATTTGATGTGGTTTACGAAATATATCCAGCGGTAACGTTAGGTGACTCACCCTGTATATGTATTACAATGACACCGTGGTTGATCATACGACACTAGAAATTTACGAATGTCTCACATACCCCTGATATATAATTAGCTCAAAACACTGCATATTGACAACATGAGTATTTTAATGATTTCGGGATAACTTCAGCTGCACTTCTCTTTATTTCAAATTGTACAATTTCGCCCTTAGCGAAAAATATCGAATAGGTGTTTAAATTTTTTGTTGGAAATTTTTAAATCCAATACAAGTAAATGAGAAAATATTACCAATGTAAGAGCAAAGTACAGTAGCAGTATTATACATCAGATGAATAATAAGCTTCAAGAACAGAATGCAATTAGTGTAAAATCAGATAAGGGAAGTACATTGACCTCAGAAGAAGATTACAGCAGAAAAGTACTTGAATTTTTCAGCCAAAATAATGGAAAAATGCCAACAAATTAAATGCAGAACTAAAGAAAATATTAAAAGATATAACTTCGTATTCACAGGAAGAGGTATAAAAGATTTCATATTAATGAATCTAAAAACACCATCATTGCATGCCTAGCCCAAAATACATAAAGAACTAATCCCAATTCGTCCAGTTGTTTACATCGTCCATAGCTGTTGTCTCCAAAAGGATGGGATAGCAATGGGCTCAAGCCTAGCAGGTACATTATCTGATATTTTCGTCAACACTTTAGAAGCAAAAGCTTTTAACAAGTTCAAATGGCTCTGAGCACTATGGGACTTAACTACTGTGGTCATCAGTCCCGTAGAACTTAGAACTACTTAAACCTAACTAACCTAAGGACATCACACACATCCATGCCCGAAGCAGGATTCGAACCTGCGACCGTAGCAGTCACGCGGTTCCGGACTGCGCGCCTAGAACCGTTAGACCACCGCGGCCGGCTAACAAGTTCACCTTAACTTAAAAATAATTCTTTATTACTATAGTCATGTCCACGACGTTTTAATCCTATTCGAGGGCACAGTATATGAGAGTAACGTCCTGCTTTCACAATTCGGTAGTTTGCAACCAAAAATTAAATTCACTATGGAAAGTTAAAAAATAAAAGCCTAAACTTTTTGGATTTTAACATTTCAAACGAAAAATCTGAACACACATTCGATATTTTTCGTAAACCAACGACAACAGATATAATTATCCACAACCAGTCATTCCACCCGAGAGCACACGAGCTCGCGTATCTTCATTCTATGTCAATAGACTAAACAGCTTACCAGTGGAACAAGAAAATATTGAGAATAAAAACTAGATGTTCTCCGAAATGTAGCTGTTAGTAATGGATGTCCTAAAAACGTTGTGCACACATTATCCAAATGAAAACCAATCGAACATCTGCTAAACCTATAGATGAAATAACTTTAACCAGATGCACAAAGAACAGAGAAAAATAAAATTCTTATATGCCCACATCTGGGTAGTATTTCCGACAAAATTACTCGATGTTTCAAGAATATAAAATAATACACCAACCACAGAAGTACTAACAATCTACAATGGTTATTGAGATGCATACCGCAGAAATCAGAACCGTTTTATCAGTCAGGAATCTAAAAAATTAACTGTGGAGGATCCCCAGAATTTTATACTGTAAAAGCCAGAAGGACAGTTAGTAAACGGTTTAAAGAACACACGACAATAAGCGACAATAACTCATCCACATTTGCTACATGCTTAAAAGACACCAACCACAAAATACTTAATATAGATGGACCACTTAAAATATTACTTAAATTACTGAAAGGAAATAATGGATGTAATGGAAGAAATTAAAATTTACATCCATCTAAAAGATCCAAAAATGACGTAAGAGAAATGTTTACAAGTTATTTTAAAGAAAGTACATACAGTCATATTTACACCAATGATGAACGATAATTAAAATTAACTGCAACAAAAGCATATGCGGCTTAATTAACAAATTTCTATAAAATAATTATAATTTTCCAAGTATTATGTACGTTAAAACATAGACCTTATATACAAGAGCTTTGCAACAAGATCCCCGAAAGTAACGTGCTCCTACAATAGCGTAAAATCTCCCCATTTTTTTTTTATGAGCATAACACGGAGTCATAGCAACAGCGACATACATGGCACAATTTACTACTAAAAATCACCCATGTAGTAATTTATAATGCGCTTAGTACATCTATAGATCAGTATATTTATGATATTAGTTCTTCCTAAATCAAAATCACAAATGTCATTAAAGTATCATATATATATATATATAATGCTTCCGATTTAGGTACTTGAAAATGAACTAAGTCCGAAATTGTACAATAGTACATGAAATAAAGAGAACGTCCGGTCAAGGCATTACGAAATCATTCAAAAAAATTCATCGCAGCGGCAGACCCTATCGCATTGAAAATTATAGAATCAACACTATTTGTAATGGAAGGATCCCCATTGAGCATACAAGATTCTACATATGTTTATATCTAAATGTCTCTGTAATGGGAACCTTGAAATCACTCTGGATATATCATACAGAAACTGCTCATTCTACATGACGTATGACATACACATAATCAGAAAGGTTAAGGCGAAGTGAGGAATAGCTCGATCTACGTATGAATCACAACTGCTCCTAAAAGTGTCAACTTTTTATGTAAAATTTTAGAGACCATTTTCTGTGTAAAATAACGTCACGGTATATTACCATTAGCATCCACACAGTCTCCATAACTCGAAATTTAGGCACACACTATACAGCAGTAATATAGGTGTACAACAAACGATTAAACGTAACGCCATAATACTCTGCTGTCGTTAGATCACCCAGCATACTATGTCGGACAAAATCCAACAATCTCCGCCACACAGTTGCAAGCCATATCGACATGGATACCCTACCTTCAAATTGATATAAACACCGATTACTATCAAAGACCATTGAGTGCCTTTAGGTAAAATCCTTGCTAAGCGTCCTCTGAAAGAATTTGCCGCCTCCTTCCGCCAACGTACACTTTAACCGTGCACCTCTGGCTCCGCTTTCCGACACAGGATGGCGCCACCACCGAGTGTCAAACGCTTGCCGTCACAATTGGGCAATTCCACGGCACAGCAGGTGCGCATATTTATTAGTGTAGCTGCCAGCCAGTGATTGTCTTCAAGCAATTATTGCCTATGCTTTGAAATATTACCGTATTCTCTACGCTATATGGGCTCATGAGTCGGTCACGGACCAAAACTGTTGTTGATCTTGATTTTGGCCTCTGTAGATGTTACCTCATTGACTAGAGATGACCTAATTGAAACAATTAGAAACGTTATTCGACTAGGCACATTAGCAGTACGATTAGCAGCAAATATAATTGCTGCACATTTGCTACCATTTTTCATAACCTTTTTTCTTAATCTCATGTGATGCCCAGCTTGTCACTAAGAATTTTAAATGTGACTAAAAGTCGTTAAAGAGAGGTGTGAGAAGTTTCAATAAAGTTATTAAGAGCGCCACTCAGCATCTCTGATGACTCGAGCTCTGCCCAATGCAGGTTTCTATTTTCTGTAGGGTGGTGTCAGCAGTATGCTAAGCAAGGTAACTGGAAATTTAATCCCACTGCCTGGTAACTTTTTTTCCAAGTTTCGAGGCGACACATCACCTGTAACGTCAGTGAGTACTTCAGTTGATGTCATCCGTCGCCTCGTCAGAGCCAGGTAAAGGGTCCTAAGACATTATCGTGGTGTAGCCCTCGAAGGAACTGTCTGTACTCTCCCCTCGCACAGAGAACCTCAGTGTATCTCGTTAGCAGTCGTTCTGCATTCAATGCAAAATAGCCATCTGCGTGCGACCTCTTGATATAGTGCTCCCATGTCACTCATGGCAACGATTAGTAAGTCCGAAAGACGGTGACAGCCGACATATGAGCATCTCCTGGGCATGCAATGTTGCGATATCCCCTTAAAAAGTTCGAGTAACGTTAGATACACCCGATAGCCTTCATATACTCACACCATTCTTCATCATAATTATAGGAGAGAGCCAAGTGAGAGGACTTTACTTTACTCTAGAGGGACAAGAAAACGCCCTGCCAATAACGCAATTATCCAGCAAAAGTACAAGACTGTCATCCAAAGCGCAGTGCCACAGCTGGACTGGCAGAGCTGTGACACTGTCAGCCGAAGAGGACCGGTAAACGCTCAACTTGCTGTTCTGCCAGAGCAATGAAGCGTTGGGTCTCGGTGGTTACGTTACGGGATGGCCATAGATCCTTGGATGCTGGAGGCCTCCAGCTCTATGTACGGATCTCCAAAGTGCTCCCGTTGCCATCGAAGATTTGCTCTAGAGAGTCATGCTCCCAGGTCCACCCGAAGTGCTAGCTGACTCGTAGGGGTCCGTTATCAGTCCTGTTTAGGAAACAGGTGCTGATAACATTGCTGTCGGCATCAGGAACAGGGTGAGGTATAGCATTGGTCTTCCCTATTGAAGGCCGTTGATAGGCAGCATCTTGGTCATGCAGATCAGGCCTCCAGCAGGCCTCTAGGTTGTTGGGGATCTTGGCGCCCCATCAGATTGTCTCGGAAGCTGGCAATGCAGCTGGGAACGGCTGCGTCCTTCCAGACTGAGTCGTGGCTCCATAGTCGATCGAACAGAGCAAAGCTTGCCAGCAGTCGACCTCCATAGCCACCCCTTTCACTTAATAAATGAAAGTGACACAAGGGCTAGGACTGCGCACATGGCAGTTAGCAATTCACACTGAACAATCAGACATTTGTTAAGCAGGGTGGGGCGTTGATGAATCCAATGCGCTCTTTGGAGATGGTGATGACAAAGGCATCATGTTTCCTGAGTTTCGCATGCTGTCACATCTCCTAGTAACTTCAGACTTCACGTAGCAGAGACTCTTTCCTGCTGGTTCGGCACCTGAATAATTATAACTGTATTGTGTCTTGACCAAACACACACACACACACACACACACACACACACACAGAAAAATAGCGCAGTTGCAATAGGTGCAACTGTTCTACATTTAGAAGCAGTTTTAGAATACATGGCCAGAGTGTGGTCGTGATCACATATTACGAAAACTGATGGAAAATACGTATAATTGAGGGAAAATACTCCAAAATGTGGAATAATTGAGGGTGAATGATAGAGTACTCAAATGTCTAAAAAATACGAGAAAACGTTGACCTGGAAGCACTGGTAACCAAGGAAACAACTATTTTTCTTGGACAGCGATAAGACGTCTGGAACAGATTGTTTAACGTAGTTGACCAACAAACGTAGAGCAATAAATTTGTATGTCACGGATCACAAGCCCAGATGTGTCCCAGAGTTATCGACAACCACCATACAGAATTTTGTAAAGTGTCCAGACATGTAACTATGATAGACCTTACGTCCTCCTTAGCTAAATAACGTTGTATTACTAGCTTGGGGGCTACAGTATACAACTACAGAATGGACTGTTTAAGTGATTTAAACTCTAACAAACTGTCTTTACAGTGTCCAGACATTTGACTACTATAACATTTACGTCCTACTTAGTTAATGAACATTGTATTACCAACCTGGGAACTGCAATATACAACTATGAATGGATCGTGTGTTTGACTCCGTGCAAGAATGTTTAAGTGTTTTAATAAACAATATTACAGAGTGCTTATCTATGCTCTATACCAGTCACAACCATCCGCTGGCAGCTTGAAAACACCTTACGCAAAAGTTGCTGTGTGGTTTTTAACAACATTCTGCTCTATGTCTACGGAGGTAATAGTAACACATACACGTTTACTGCTATCTTCATTAGAAAAGAGAACAATGTGATTTTAAATTGGCATGGATCTCCGTTAAAGGATGACAGAAAGTTGGCTGAGTGAGACATTTTCTTGGCTGTCTGAATGAATGTAAGCATTTCAATCTTTCTAACAGCTATGCAAATTCTTCCCAGCACACAGTACGATAACAAATATCTCCACCCGTGGAATAACGTAGCTAGGTACCCGAGGGATATTGCACTCCATAGTCTATAATGTACTTTGTGCCACCCAGCCCCAGAAGCTTAGTCTGTTTTCGATCCGTCAGTAAAGTATACTAGAAATATACCACTGGAGCGGCATTTGGCGTCAGTCAGCCACAGCTCCTACTTCGAACTGTTAAACTAAAAAGTGTGTTGAAAAGTCTGGAAGCTACTGAACAATCAACTGACATTTCTCGGATCATTCCTATGTTTACCACATTCATTATAATAGTGTGGGATTTTCGACATCATAAAGATTTCTGTTTTCCCGGTTTTTCACGAGTGTGCCCCCACCTCTTTCTCCCTTATAATATAAACCTGATGTGGATGTATGTGTAGTACAGTCTCTATCACAGCAGTGGATATGTTGCTAATTCCATCTGTTATGTCCAGGCAGGGCAGTCTCTGTATCTTTTCCACCTCCTTAGCATCCACCCACTGTTCTACTTTACTTCATCACACTGTAGCGTTAAAATACAAAAATGTGTGTCCAAGACAAGCTCCTGGGACTTAGGCCAGTTTTTTTGCACAAGCTCCCCTTGTGCACATGAGGGTTCCTTTTGCCTTGGAGCTCATATTCTTCATGTGAAGAGTCCATATTATTTTAGCATCCAGATTTATGCGTAGATACTTCATTGTCCCTCTACTGGCAGAATTTCGTGGAAGAGTTTAAGCTTCCAGTCCGGGTCCTGCATATGCTTACATGTGAAGAGTACTACAAAAAATTTCCTGGAATTGACCCTTAGAGTCTTTTTTCTTGCAACAGTTTCGCATAATGTCCTCATTGTTCCAGCAAATCCTTTGCATATCCTTGGCAGTAGTAACATCCAGCACTTAAATTTTTAATGAGTTCATTTACCGCTACGTTCCACAGTAAGGGGACAAAACCTCAACTTACGGACAACCTCTGCTGTTGTTGATCGCCATTTTCACTTCTAACTCGACGACTTAAAACTTCTACCAGTGAAGCAAGGTCTTAATCCAACAACGTGTAGTGATCTTTCTCACAGTCAAGCATGCTCGTACAGCCCTGGATATGTCCTGTAGCCATTACTGCTTAGCTATTTTGCACATTATATCAGTTTGACTTCTTTCACACTCAGATTTCATTTCGCCTGCTTCATTACAATCGCTTCTACATACATTCTTCTTTCGTCAGCTCAATTCAGTACCTTCTGAGTTAGTCAAGGATTTCTATTGGGATTTGTATTATTTCCCATTTTTTCTTCTGCTACTTTCAAAAGTTCATAACCCATTCTACTGTATTGGATTCATCTCGCTTGTGTTACTCTCACATTGTATTTTTGGGACTTTGAGCAATTTCTGAGTCTTTCAGTTTATTGAAGTCACACCTCAGTAATTTCTGCAGCGGGAATAACCTATTCCACAGCATGCTTAAATTTCTGTGTGGCCCAGCAGTAAGCGCAGTGTGGCTCGGTGTTGTCGTCGCACCATAGAGCGTGGGTATCGGTGAGTTGTTGTAGGCGGTGCCATGCTGAAGTTAGCTGCGGCGGTGTGACAGAGCGGAAGGCAGTCTGTGGTACGGCAAGGAAGCAGCGAAAACTTGTAGCCGGCACCAGTGGTATGGGCAGCAGCTTTGGACAAGTGTTTGGGTGCACTGTTAGTCCATGTCACCCGTGCCGCCTGGGCTTATTTACCTACCGGAGTCGCTCTGTCACTGCTGAACAATGGCGTCCAGGCACACGGCTGAAGGTTAGCTGTAGGCAGTCAGTAGTAGCTTCCCTTAATGTATGGAGTTGCGGGAAGCCGTGGTTATCATGAAGCAGCGTGGATCAGTAGCAGAGATGGGATGAATACAGACGGCAGCAGGATATGGAAGTACTGGAACAGAGCATGAACTAGAACTGGGATCCAGCACCAGGTCGTGGGCTAACAAGGGTTTGGTGCGTGGTGCGCCGGAAACGAATACTTGTTATGCATCAACGTGGCTAGCTAATGGAGTTGCTGTGATGAAAGCAGTTCACTGTTAACGAAAGAGTCAAACCCAATTTGAATCGCTAGTGAAAGCAAAAGCTTCCTCGAGGATTTGGAGATACTGTGGAGGTAGAAAGGCAGTGGGTTTGTGAACACTGGGTGTGGTCTGCTGTTAACGAGAGGCATGGTTTGGCTGGAGCAACAGACAGTGTTAGCCCCTGTACTTCCAGTGAATATTGTAGCTGAGAGCCAGAAATCGTCTGCAAAATTAAGATTTCAATAATGATTTGTACCTCTTTCGTTCTGGCCTTCAGGTATGTGGTAGAATTTGTGTACTGAAGGGTGAGGACCTCATGAAACACGGCGGGGCTGTTATTGTGCGTTGTAAAAGTACATTGTATTTTGATGAAATATAATGAGACAATGTTTGACCTGAATATTCCAAAGCTGTGATTTTTCTCAGGAACTGAACTTAAGTGATAATATTTTAGTGTTTCAAGTTGCCTTCGATGTGTCTTGATTAAATATGTCCGTTTAGTTATTGAGTCGCTATGGATCGTGTAGGTTTCGCTATGGATGGCGTAGGTTGTTGGTTTTAATACGGTGTTCATGAGATACTTTGTAGAACAGTGTTAAATTTTATATATATTTTCGAATGTTCTATTTGTAAAGGTGATCTTAGTAAGGCGATGATTTTGAATTGTATGATATATGTATATCAGATTTAGAGTACGTAATTGTATACTTATTTGCGCCACCTTCAGGGCTTTATTATTACTGTAAGCCGGAAGAATAATTTCGCGAAATTATATTAGAAGTTAAGTCTTTTGGAAAACTGAGCACCAGCTCTTGATTTGTTTTATGTTATGCATACGCTATAGCATTTCTATCCTTCATACAGCCAATATATTTTTCATTTTTCATCAGTCTTCTGACTGGTTTGATTCCTATACTGCATGTATTCCAATCTCTGTCTTCCTCTACAGTTGTTGCCCTCTACAGTTCCCACTAGTGCCTTGGAAGTCATTCCCTCATGCCTTAACCGATGTCCTATCATCCAGTCCTTTCTCCTTATCAATGTTTTCCACATATTCCTTTTCTCTCCGATTCTGCGTAGAACTTCCTCATTCCTTATCTTATCAGCCACCCTAATTTTCAACACTCGTCTGTAGCATCACATCTCAAATGCTTCGATTCTCTTCTGTTCCGGTTCCCCAATAGTCCATGTTTCACTACCATACAATGCTGTATTCCAGGCGTACATTCTGAGAAATTTCTTCCTCAAATTAAGGCTGATATTTGACATTAGTAGACTTCTCTTGGCCAGGAATGCATTTTTTGCCATACCTAGTCTGCTTTTGAAGTCCTCCTTGCTCCGTCCGTCATTAGTTATTTTACTGCCTAGGTACCAGAATTCCTCAACTACACAGACTTCGTGACCACCAACCATGATTGTACGTTTCTCGCTGTTCTGACGTCTGCTACTTCTCATTACGTTCGTCTTTCTTCGATTTACTCTCAATCTATACTGTGTATTCATTAGACTGTTCATTACGTTTAGCTGATCATGTAATTCTTTTCACTCAGGATAGCAATGTCATCAGCGAATCGTATCATTGATATCCTTTCACCTTGAATTTTATTGCCACTTCTGAACCTTCTTTTTATTTCCATCACTGCTGCCACGATGTACAGATTTAACAGTTGGGGAGGACGTCTACATCCTTGTCTTACACCGTTCTAAATACGAGCAGTTCGTGCTTGGTAGTCCATTCTTATTGTTCCCTCTTGGCTCTTGTACATATTGTATATTACCCGCCTCTCTCTATAGCTTACCCCTACTTTTTCAGCATTTCGGACATTTTACACCATTTTACATTGTCGATCGCTTTTTCCAGGTCGAGAAATCCTATGAACGGGTCTTGATTTTTCTGTAGACTTATTTCCATTATTAACTGCAACGTCAGGATTGACTGTCTCAAGCCTTTACTTTTCCTAAAGCCAAATTGATTGTCATCTAGGGCATCCTCAATTTTCTCTTCCATTCTTCTGCATATTATTCTTCTCAGCAACTTGGATGCATGAGCTGTTAAGCTGGTTGTGCGACAATTCTCGCACTTCTCAACTCTTGTCATCTTCGGAATTGTGTGGATGATGTTATTCCGAAAGTCAGATTGCCAGACTCATACATTCTACACACCAACGTGAATAGTCGTTTTGTTGACCCTTACTCCAATGATTTTAGAATTTCTGATGGATTGTTATCCATCCCTTCTGCCTTATTTGACTCAAGTCCTCCAAAGCAATTTAAATTCTGATTCTAATACTGGATCCCCTATCTTATCTAAATCGACTCCTGTTTCTTCTTCTACCACATTAGTCAAATCGTCCCCCTCATAGAGGCTTCCAATGTATTCTTTCCATCTATCCGCTCTCTCCTCTGCATTTAACAGTGGAATTCCCGTTGCACTCTTAATGTTACCACACTTTTAATGTAACCGAAGGTTGTCTTGACTTTCCTGTATGATGAGTCTGTCCTTACGATAGTCATTTTTTTCTCTATGTCTTCACAGTTTTCCTGCAGCCGGCCGGTGTGGCCGTGCGGTTCTAGGCGCTTCAGTCTGGAGCCGCGTGACCGCTACGGTCGCAGGTTCAAATCCTGCCTCGGGCATGGATGTGTGTGATGTCCTTAAGTTAGTTACGTTTAAGTAGTTCTAAGTTCTAGGGGACTGATGACCAAAGATGTTAAGTTCCATAGTGCTCAGAGCCATTTGAATCAAGGTTTCCTGCAGCCATTTCCTCTTAGCTTCGCTGCACTTCCTACTTATTTCATTCCTCAGCGACTTGTATTTCTGTTTTCCTAAGTTTCCCTGAACACTTTGTACTTCCTTCTTCCATTAATCAACTGAATTATTTCTTTCGTTACTCATGGCTTCTTCGCAGTTACATTCTTTGAACCTATATTTTCCTTCCCAAATTCTGTGGTGGCCCTTTTTATAGATATCTATTCCTATTCTAATGTACCGCCTGCTGAGCTATTCCTTATTGCTGTATATATAGCCTTAGAGAACTTCAAGTGACTCTTCCTGACTCATCCTGACTGATGTCTTAAATTTCAGCCTACTCTTTATCACTACTATATTGTGATCTCAGTCTATATCTCCTCCTGGGCACGCCTTACAATCCAGTGTCTGATTTCAGAATCTCTGTCTGACCATGATATAATCTAACAGAAATCTTCCCGTATCACCCGGCCTTTTCCAATTATACCTCCTCCTCTTGTGATTCTTGAACAGGGTATCAGCTATTATTAGTTGAAACTTGTTACAGAACTCAATTAGCTTTTTCTCTCTATCCTTCCTTTCCCAAGCGGACATTCTCCTATTACCTTTTCTTCTACTCCTTCCCCTACAACTGAATTCGAGTCCCCCATGACTATTGGATTTTCGTCCCCCTTTACATACCGTATTACCCTTTCAATATCCTGATACTCTTTCTCTGTCTCTTCATCTTCAGCTTGCGACATCGGCATGTACACCTGAACTACCGATGTTGGTGTTGCTTTGCTGTCGATTCTGATAAGAACGACCCTGTCACTGAACTGTTCACAGAAACACACTCCTTGCCCTGCCTTACTATTTATAACGAATTCTACTCCTGTTATACCATTTTCTGCTTTTGTTGATATTACCCTGTACTCATCTGACTGGAAATACTTCTCTTCTTTCCACTTCACTTCACTGACCCCTACTATATCTAGATTGAGCCCTTGCATATGCTTTTTCAGATGTTCTACTTTTTCCTATCACGTTCAAGCTTCTGACATTACACGCCCCAACTCGTAGAACGTTACCTTTCCGTTGATTATTCAATCTTTTTCTCGTGGTAGCCTCCCAGAGATCCGTATGGGGGACTATTCTGGAATCTGTTGCCAATGGAGAGATCATCATGGCACTTTTTCAATTACAGGTCACATGTCCTGTGGATACACGTTACGTGTCATTAATACAGTGGTTTCCATTGCCTTCTGCATCCTCATGCCTTTGATCATGCTGATTATTCCGCCTTTAGGGGCAGATTCCCACCTCTAGGACAACAGGGTGCGCTGTACCTCTGTCCCCTACTCCGCCCTCTTTGACATGTCCATTGGCCGAATGACGGTGAATTCTTATTCCTTACGTCTTCGGCCACCAATGCTGATTACTAATCAAAATGTAAGCACCGGTGACATTCGAACCTGGGACCGAAGACGTTTTGATTATGAATCAAAGACGCTACCCCTGTTATTTCTCTTTTTTGTTCTCATTTTGTTCGATATTGTTCGTTGCATTTGTTCTGTGCGGATGTCCCATGACACCCGTTCAAGTTCCGAGTAGCGCCGTTGGCTCAGTTTTTTATTACAGAGTGCAGCTAACCTAGACCACAGGTGCATTACCGTTAAACTGCAGTTATGTAAAGTCTTCTTTTGCACAAGAGAATGCAAAGCTGTTGGAACCATAACTTTCTTTCTTCTATTTCATGGGGAGTTTCGTTCGATTCAGTCCCAGTGAATAATTTCTGTGATCTTGTAGACTCTGTCTCTGCTTCCATTGTGAGAATTTTCAAACATTTATTTCCGTCTGGGAACGAAAGGCTTATATTCGAATTAGTGAAATTTCCAAGACGCTGAAAAGAGTTTTATGTTTTCCTATCATCTTCTTTTTTCCTTCCACGAATTCACTTGCCTGTGACATTGTACAAAATGTTCGCATCACTTTTATATTATTAACGCATATTCCGCAGTATCTATAGACTTGCATGTAATGGCAGATTAAGGTTATCTGATCAAAAATATGCTGACAGAGACGTGCAGTGCGTCACTGGCCACTAGAGAAAAGGAAGCGGGGTGTATTGTGTTGTCACAATGAAGTGAGTCTGTCGATAGAGCTCAGGGACTTCGAACGTGGATTAGTCACCGGATATCAAACGAGTAACAGATCCATCAGCGAAAGTTCAATCTTTGTAAAGCTTTCCAAGCTGATTTTTGCGATGTGATCGAGAAGCAGAAACGCGAAAGAACAGCCACAGTTAAACCAAGAACAGGCAGACCTCATATAGGTAAGGACACGGAACGTCGACCACTGTCCAGTGTGATTGAAAAGATGGCATGAAATCAGCGGAAGTTATCACTAGTGATTTACAAAGTGCTAGGAGCAGTGTAGCTGGAAGGCTGACTGCACATACGGATTTAAAAAGAATGGGGTCATGTGCCACATAATTCCGTATTCAGTCCTAAACAACACTTGATTTGGTATAAAGAGCGACGCCAATAGCCAGTGGATGACTGTAAACAAGCGATTTTAGCTGTTGACTCGCGCTACACGCTGTGATAATCCGATGGAAGGGTTTGGGTTTGGAGAACGCCTGCGAAAAGTTATCTACCATGGTGTGTGGCGCCAACGATGTACCATAGCAATGGTGATGGTATTGTACGAGTACCGCCAAAAATGAGGCATAGGAGTGGTGTTGTACGTGTAGCGCCAACAATGTGTGTGGCCAATGGTGATGTTAGTGGACAGGAGTCTTGATTGTGATCAGGTTGCGGCCCCCATATTGTGCTAAAGAAAACGATTAATTACGATGGATATAAACACATTTCGCAGCATTGTGTACCGAATACTGCAGACAAACTGTTCCGAGACGATGGCAGTATCAGCATGAGGCGATGTCATTGGACATCAGCATTCCCAAAATGGCCTGGCCTCCACAGAGTGCCGACCAGCATCCAATGTAAAAATGAGTCCGAACGTCGACTTAGCGACAGACCCCAGCGCCCGACATTACTATCTTTGATTGAAGATCTTGAGAAAGGCTGTATTGCTACTCATCCAGAGACAATCGCATAACTCATGAAACTGTCGCCAGCAGAGTCAACCCAATATAGAAAGAGAGGGTTGACACTGTTATATTAATATACGCTAATAGTTGTTTCATGTACTTTTGACCAGATAATACACATCAAATTACAACTAACGGTGGAGAGGAATGGAAATGGCTCTTATCTATTTCAAGAGCGTACTAGAACTAAACTCTGTGTTGATAACTGCCATCTTCAGATTGGGGGAAACAAAGAAAGGAAGGCAGAGCTAAATTACAATTAACATCTGTGGTCTATGCTGATTCTTATTGCCTTTAATATTTGATGAATTATCTACCTATTTCTTAAGTGCTATGGAGGTTTAAAGTAAAGGAATGTTATGGGACGGGTAGGGGATGTGCCTGGATAGTTCAATCTGTTTCCGTGTGACGGAAGATTCCGCGTTCGATATTGTTACCAATTTCGTACTAGCTGGACCAACGTGTTGTCATTCTTTACTTGGCTACCGAAAGATAGACACCAGTAAACATTCAACGGAGAATGAAGGTTGTCTATGGGGCAGCATGTCTATCGAAAACCACCGTTATGGAACTGGGCACCACATTCAGTCATGATCGCGATTCGACAGCAAAGGCCGGTCAATCTGGAAGGTGGGGGGGGGGGAGGGGGGGCACTGCAGCACACACTCCAAGGACCTGATCTCTCCCTATGCAATTATAGCCGGCCGCAGTGGCCGAGCGGTTAAAGGCGCTACAGTCCGGAACCGCACGACCGCTACGGTCGCAGGTTCGAATCCTGCCTCGGGTATGGATGTGTGTGATGTCCTTAGGTTAGTTAGGTTTAAGTAGTGCTAAGTTCTAGGGGACTTATGACCACAGCAGTTGAGTCCCATAGTGCTCAGAGCCATTTGAACCATTTTTTTGCAATTATCACGTCTTCGGTCCCGTAAAAAAGGCCTTGAAGGGAGGACGATTACAGTAAGAGGACTATGTGCAGCAGACATTTATCGATTTTTTCATGTATTAGGACAATGTGTTTAAGCAAACAGGTGTCTTCAACCTCGTGCGTCGCTAGGATGATTGTCTTAATGCCCACGGCAATTTTTCCGGGTTGGCATACCGTTTTGGGACTGTACGTTTTGATCTCCCCCTATAGAATTTGCCTTTAACGTAGTGATTTGCGTTGTACTTTGCATCTTCATCCTGTTGACCATCGCAGATTCTTTCTCTTTAGGGGGCAGTTTCCCAATCCGATGCCACGAAGGTGCCCTGATATCCTGTCCGCTACTCCATCCCCTGACAAGTCCGTTGACGTATCGATTGTGAGACTTTTTACCGGAAGTGTTCGGCAGCGATTGCTAATGATTTTTATTCATAGCATGAGCATTGATTGGTATCCAACCCGGAGCACAGAAAGTGTTGGTCATTAGTCAAAGACGCTACCCCTACACAACAATGAATTAACTGAAGTGGCAAAGAAACTTGTACACCTGCGTAATATCACGTAGGGCCCTCGCGAGAACGCGGAACTGCAGCAACACGACGTGGCATGGAATCGCCTAATATATGAAGTAGTTCTGGAGGGAACAGACACTGTGAATCCTGCAGGGCTGTCCATAAATCCGCAAGAGTATGAGAAAGCAGAGATCTCTTCTGAACAGCACGCTGCAAGGTATCCCAGATATGCTGATTAATGTTCATGTATGGGGAGTATGGTTGTCCGCGGAAGTGTTTAAACTCAGAAGAGCAATCGTCAGCATTTCTGGACGAGTGGGGTGTCACATTGTTCTGCGAGAATTGCCCCAGTCAATCAGAATGCACATTGGACATGAATGTATGCAGGTGATAAGACAGGGTGCTTACGTACGCGTCATCTGTCACAATCTTATCTAGACATATCAGTGGTCCCACATCACTCCAACTGCACACGCCCCACACGATTATAAAGCCTCCACCAGCCTGAACATTCTCGTGCTGACATGCAGGGTCCATGGATTCATGAGATTGTCTCCATACCCGCACATATCGTTCTGCTCGATACAATTTGAAACGAAACTCGTCAGTGTAGCTAAAGCTCAAAACTATGTGCTATATGGAACGTTACTGAGGCCTCTGCTTTCACTGGAGTTGTTTCACAGGAGGGGAATTTGCAGGTAATAGCTAGAGCAGCTTAGCCTCGCTGTCCCGCGGTTCAGGAGAGTCTCGCTGTCGGCTCCCTTGCTGCTCCCCGCCAGAGCTTGCCTTGGGCGGCGCTCGCTTTCGCGCCACTGACCCCGCCCATCCGGCAGCTGACGTCTCCTTTGTAGTTCTGCCACCAAAACCTCTCAGCTGCCTTCCAGAGCTTCTCTCTCTCTCTCTCTCTCTCTCTCTCTCTCTCTCCCTACGTCTCTTCCTCTCACCTTATCTGCATCTTTTCTCGGCTTGGAGTGTGCGCGCTGCATAACTACCGAGCCAGAGCGTTCTTCAAATAGTTGGCTTACAAAGGCAAGACGCTTCCTGACACGTAATTGCATTTGAATTGTGACATAGGGAGTATACGTTGTTTCATATCGACCTAGAAGGTACTGGAAGACGGTACATGGGCACTTCCTAGAGAATACGCGCATGCGCGAGTGCACGCACACACACATACACACACACACACACACACACACACACACACACACAAAGACTCATACATCTCCTACATGTCTCTGAAAAATTTGTAGGAACAAAGAGGCACTGGAGTTCAGGACTGAAGATGCATAGAATGACTGATGTTGTGAACTAAGCTTTGATTTGCTAGGAGGCTAAGACTTCTTTAATGAGAACATATTTCCCAAGATAAATTTACTACACAGAAATGTACTTCAAAGTAATCCTACAGGTACTTACGACGTTATTCCCTATTCATACTATGATTAAGTTTAAATGGGGAAAAGGAGATTTTATTAATTCCACAACTTTCTTTCTCCAGTTTCATAGTATTCCACAACAACAATCAAAGATGATTCTTTGAACAGTTACTCCAACAGCCCACGGGTGTACTGCCAGTCCGTAGTGTCCAATGAGCACAATATTTCGGCGATCAGACATGTCGCCATCGTCAGGTGCGCTGACGAACTGAGCTCCTGAGGGCGGGCGGCCGTCTTAAATGCCCTCCCCCTGCGAGGCGTTCTCTCCGCGGTCCGCGCCCGCGGCCGCGCGTCGCCGGTTACTGAGAGGCTGGCGTCGGCGTCTGTGGTGGCATCGGTGTAACTGCCTCGTCCGCCCTGGTCGCCCGTTCGCTTTCTTTGCTGAGCGTCTCTTTAATTAGACCCAATGCTGGTTCTCATGCCTTCATGAGGGCCGGCCGGAGTGGCCGAGCGGTTAAAGGCGCTACAGTCTGGAACCGCACGACCGCTACGGTCGCAGGTTCGAATCCTGCCTCGGGCATGGATGTGTGTGATGTCCTTAGGTTAGTAAGGTTTAAGTAGTTCTAAGTTCTAGGGGACTTATGACCACAGCAGTTGAGTCCCATAGTGCTCAGAGCCATTTGAACCATTTTTGAACCTTCATGAGGTTATAGCCGCAATCTCAGTTGATGAGTCCGTCCCTGGTAAGAATTTAGATAGCCTCTCTAACGAAGGTGTCACATTATTTAGATGTCTGTGCCAAGACCCTGGTATGTTGGTAGTCCATATCGTGATTTTCGGACAAATAGTACTCTGCGACCGCCGACTTGTTGGGGTACCTAAGTCGAATGTGCCTCTGATGTTCTCGGCAACGATCTTCGATGATGCGCACTGTCTGTCTGATATAAGCCTTCCCACACTGACACGGAATCTGGTATATGCCAGCGTTCCGCAAACCGAGATCGTCTTTGACACTTCCCAATAGTGCTCGTGTTTTATTGAGTGGGCAAAAGACAGTTCCTACTCGGTGTTTCCTCAATATTCGTCCTATTCTCCCCGATAGTACGCCACTATACGGTATAAAGGCAGTGGATATCTCTTCATCCGTAACTTCTTCCGTCTCCACAGGCGGTATTGTAGTGGGGTGGGGGATACAGTTTTGAGCTGTTCTAGCTCGTGGGGGCAGACTCTGCGTCAGAGGTGGTGTGCGCTCTGTGCACCACTGTTTTTAGCACTACATTCCTCTGCTAAGGGTTTTGTTTTGTTTTGGTTTTTAGAGGGTGGTGGCAGTTAAACGCATGCAAATACAGGTCAGTGTGCGTTTTATTCCTGTATACCCCGTGCCCCAGGGTGCCATGCGCCCTTCTTTTGACTCTGATGTCCAGGAAAGGTAATCGTCCTTCTGCGTTGGTTTCGATAGTGAATTTGATGTTCGTATGTATGGAGATCAGGTGTGTAAGGAAGTCTAGGAGCTTGTCCCTTCCATGGGGCCAGATCACGAACGTGTCATCCACATAACGGAGAAACCAAGTAGGTTTCCATTTGGATGACGCCAAAGCTTCCTCCTAGAAGTACTCCATATAGAAATTTGTGACCACAGGCGAGAGTGGGCTCCTATTGCGACTCCTTCTGTTTGCTCATAGTATTATCAATTAAAGGGAAAATTTGTAGAGGTCAGAAAGTGCCTGAAAAGGTCGATCGTCTTCTCGTCAATTTTCTGTGCAATAACCTCAACTGACTCTCGAAGAGACACCCTGGTGAATAATGAAACAACGTGAAAACTCACCAGGATATCTGAGTATTTCAGCTTGAAGTTGACAAGACGGTTTACGAAACCCACAGAATTACGATTGTGATGAGGGCATTAACTCACATAAGGGCTTAGTAATTCTGCCAAGTATTTGCCAGCAAATATGTAGGTGTCCTACTGTTGCTAACACTTGGGCGCAACGGCACTCTTTCCTTGTGGACTTTAGGGAGTCCTAGAGTCTTGGCGGTACAGGTCCTTGAGGTATCAATTTCTTGGCAACACCTTCTGGTAAATCCGCGTCCTTGAGAAGAGCCCTAGTCTTGTTGTCCATATTCTTTTTGGGGTCAGCGTTGATCATCCTGTAAGTTTCGTCATGTAGCAGGCTCTGCATCTTCTCAATGTAGTCCTTAAGGGAAAGAACAACCGTAGCATTACCTTTGTCAGCTGGTAAGACAACAATCTTAGGGCTCTGTCTCAGGTCTCGAATGACTGCCCTCTCCCTGCTGGTAATATTCGATTTCATCGGTTTAGTTCTCGTCAGAGCACGGCAGGTTTCCTTGCGTACTTCAGCTGCTTCAGATGGTAGTTGCGCAAAAACCTGTTCAACTGCACTGACAATGCCCACTAGCAGCGAGAACGTAGATGTGAGAGCAAAATTAAGTCCCTTCTCCAGAAGGAAAACTGCATCCCCAGTCAGCTCAATGTCCGTGAGATTGATGACCGTCTAGCGAGGAGCCTCCAGCGATGGTTTGTCGGAGAGGCAAGAGAATTTAAATGACGTCCCGAGGCGTTCTTATGTGCAGAATCGGCGGTCACCCAGGTAACATACAGTTCCAGGTTCCGGAATTAAAATGTTTGGCTGTATGTAGATGTAGTTTAAGTAGTTCCTGGGAGTTGTACTCAAGGCTGCGTCTGGCAAAGTGCACCCATTTCTTTTTGTTGTGACGCGTGCGTCTTTGTAAAGAAGTACTGCCTGGGATACACTGGGCTCTCCCTAGCAAGAAATATCTTTGACCTCTAAATGGGACTAAATCATGATTAGAATAAGAATCGCTCATAAAAACGGTAGTCTGTGATATTTCCATGCAAAACCTTGCATTCCACCATAAGTGACATTTTAATAGATAGAAACAAAGTAACAAGATGTCAGTACCATAGGAGGAACATTATACGTAAGTCCATGGCGCCATAATATCATTATACTTTCAATGAACAATGCAAAAACTAAAAACCCTCTGCTTAAGCTAATTATAATAGTGCAAAACACATATAACCAACACATCTGATAGTCCCTATAGTAGCCCTCATAGTGCCGGTGCAGGATTTCGATTAAGTTGTTTAAACAAACTTGCAGAGAACAGTGTACACACTTTACTGAAGTCACGTTTTTACATTCTAAATCGCTTTCACGTTCACGAAGTCCAGTATCAAAAGCCACTCTAATTATATTTGTTATCGATGATGTGGATCTGTCAATGTCATAACCTGCCATTCGCCAAGCATACTGCAACACAGGCGTATACTTTGGCGTAGAAAATTGATTGTAAATCACAGAGTGAAGTTTGGCGATGAAATAACGGTCATGTATCTTCACTTTGCGTTTTATATTGCCGAAAGAAGTAAACATCCAGGCGTTGGGAAAATTTTGTTGTTTTCGGTGGCAGTAACTTCAGCATAACATCTTAGTTAGGAAAACATATATCTAGAACTGTACTATCTTTATGACCTGAGCAGGAATCACACAGCAATAGGCTGCTTTCATATCTTACATGTTCGACAAGGACTGAAGTCAGAAAGCTTTTCAAGTGTTCTTAAGTCATTTTTCCACTTTTGCCTGCCTTCACGTGTATGTTTCGTGGACAGATTGTTTAAAATTTCTTTGTAATATTTGGGCCGAAAGCGCCTCTAGAAAACAAATGTACAGCTTGTTTTCTAGTCTCCCTGTCATAGTTAAAGCCACATCAACCGTACAGCCGTGTGTATAGTTATGTAAGGACTGCAACATACTGGATTCTAATTTTCTCTCTTGTGCAAGACGTGTTGATGATGAAGACATTTCATACTGGAGCTGATTCCAGTCACTGTTCCTAACATTTCCCTTTCTCCACACCCTGCTCTGTCGTAAACATGTTCACTTCCTCCGCATACTGATGTGCCTTTTTTTGTATATTGTTATCGTCTTCTACGTCCTTTCATGTGACAAATATAGTAATATCCCTTCATAAAATGCCTCATTCAAGCCCCAAGATTGTCGACAAACGAAATCGAAGCTTTTAAATTGCACAAGCAACAATTTTAGATGCTTCCTGTTCCCACATTTGCAGATGCCAATAGTGAACTGTAAATCTATAAGACTTTGTTCCATCAAATTGCTGTATTACAGTCTCATTTACAGTTTGTAACTGCGGCAGTCTGTTTCTCTTGAAACGAGATTCTGTTCGCCTTTTGCTAGACAAATAGTTTAGACAATATGAAATTTGCTTCGCTTTTAAGGCTTTTACACCGCCTCATTAGTTTGCTATAAGAATTAAATCGACGATTGTAATAGTCTTCATAAAAATGCTCTTGTACACTGTCATCAATATCTTCTAATACATTAGGTCTTGACTGTTTGGATGGACGTTATTCTTACGCACTTTGAGTGAAATGTTCCTTTGAAGATGGACGTAGTGTACTGCTTGGACAGCACGGTCACGTTCAGGTTCTTTCTCTCCGACACAATCAATATATCTATCTAGCGTAACGTCATGTATTTCTGTTTTTTTTTCCTTTATTGAATTTCGATTCCGCCCCCCCCCCCTCCCCGCCTCCCTAGCACTTGAGGTGCTAGAAATATGAAGAGCACTGTCTGGTATACTTTAACGATGTATGTGTTCGAGAATTAACAATGAATGGACGTACTGCACAGTCATCTATCTTCATTCGCAATGATACTCGCAAAGTAGAGAAGGGACCGTTTAGCTATGATCCTGAATATCGGGAAAATGCTGTGGCATCATTGGTCAGTGTTGAAATTACTGTAAAATTGTTAAATTGTTTGCACTATCAACTGTGATGCATGTTATTACAGTATACCAACGGTGTATTTTCCATCCCATCCATCCACTGGCACACTGTTGGTTACCACATAATGATTGACTGACATTGCTTTTTTGAGTTGGAGAGTTTTGGTGGAGGGGCAACACCTTCTGGGGATGGCTAGCACCGAAATATTGATCACGTACATGAAAGCAATATGAGGAATCAGTCGAAATGGAACCCAGAGACATTAGCTATTCTGTCACTGTGACAGATGAGTTTTAATGTAGAGGTCGTCAATCACATTCGTACTGCAGATCGGAAACTCTCAACAACGCCGCCAAACTCTTCCAGTTTCCATTTGTTGTAACAGTCTTTTATTTAAAATCATCCAGTGTGTGTGGTGTGTTATGGTAACAGCAGTAACAACATGACTTACACCGTGTGAAGTCTAGTTTTCTGCAACAGGCAATGGATCAAAACTTTTTAATGTCAGTTTGGAACCTGATACAGCCACGAAGTTGCGGCGGAAAAACTAAATGAATGGCAGTGTACAAAACGTGTTATAGCAGAAAAGAACACTATTTCAAAACAACGACACAGGGTGACACGGAGTGACTGTAGCGACTTACAGTAAAGTCTATGGGAAACAGACATCCTCCTACAGTACAGGTGATGAAACTTTACACTGGTCTGTGCGGTGGATCAACACCTGAATATTTAATAGGCTCGTCACATATGCAATATGCTGGCATGCATGTGGTATTTGTTTTCTATATACTGGAGGAGAGAGATATCGTAAAAATCTTATCGATTTCTCAATCAGATGAAGTTATTGGAGCTTTTACAGTTCATAATTTTTCTCTGTTGGATGGTACAGAATAACGATGATATGCTGTTGGGTTTATAGACATCAATGGGCCCTGATGGACAGGGATCTCTATCACACGTTTGTAGTATGGAGATGCACCACAATGCAGTAGCAAAATTCACGTCCTTCTCCCAGTTTTTGTACTGTCTTTATACTACCTCATGTTGCAGGAGCAGGTTTCGTTTGGCGCTGACACATCATTGAAAGTTGGTGGAGCTACGACAACATGTTCCTGTTTCCATCGAATGGTCAAAACACAGTCCTGTCATAGTAACTCAGCTTATCATGTTCCTACATGGGTTTATGAAGGTGGTAGATACAGCTTTGTCAGACTTCCACTCAGTTACGACTTACATTGGCACGATCAGATGCGCAAAGCTGCATGGATTGTAATGTAGAGTCTGGGGGGCAGTTGCAAGTTCGAGAAAGGTGTCTCGTTTCGAGATATGAGATGCTAGAAATATGTTTCACTAGTGGTTGAAGACATTAAAGGACTACTGCATCGCATAGAACGCAGGTATGTGGTTAAATTCAAAGACTGGATACCAAATCATAGACATCAGTGAAGCACTAGAGATCTTAAAAGCTAGTGTACATTTCTTATGACCTCAATCACCACACCATCTACTACCGTTTGTGGTCCTTCTCAATCAACCATCGCCTATAACTCAGTGGGTATATCGCAGAACCTCTGACATGGCATCGAGACAGTATGCGTTGCACATACTGGAGAAAGTTCAAGTTGTGGCATGTGGCAGTTGCAAATACCGGTTTCATACCATGCTCCTTAGCTGAATCACTTTCAAAATTCGGTAACTTTATAACGAGGGTGGACTGTCGATGACGTGTAACCGCGCTGCTGGTCTGATTATATGTAGTCCTATGCTCATCACCATGGCATTTGTCTAGAAAAACAAAGTCATTCGGAGGTAATGCCACACATCGAACTATGTAGCCAGTAGAGCTTTTAAAATGTAAGCTTGTGAGCACCTATTGAACTAAGAACGCTTGTGACAGTAACATATAGCAGTTGTTGCGATCGTGTTGTTTTAACAAGTGGCGGTTTGTAAGACGATTACGCCTCTCTTTCTAAGACACAGTGGTCGCACCCGCAAGAAAAGTTTAAGAGACATGTCCAATCATCGCTGATTTTCTCTCAGTACTATTTCGTACTGTCAGCAATCATATATTGGAAAAGTATTACACTTAGTAGTAGGGGATGAGTGATGGTTCACTATGAGGATCAGGCTTATAAAGTACGTGTGTGTGTTCCGACATGTGCAAAGGGAATGACTACACCGTGTCTTAAGGAAGGTATGGTTTTGACGTGAAATACTGAGATAGCAAAGGGAAAGTATGTCAAGTCATAAGAATGACATAGATAATTCTATTTCTAGAGCTGCAGCCGTCAGCAGGGCGTATTTCCGATACTTCGCTCATTGTCGAATGTCGTCCAATTGAGACCGCGATCGTAACATTTAACTGTAAGTATAGCGATCAAAATATTTGGTTTACTAGGATAATTCTGTGTAGGGGTGCGTGGCGCACTAGCGGTGGCCTGTGGCGGGAATGATTGCGTTTCCGGCTAACGGTAGACGTTGTCCTAGTGGAGAGGCCTGTTGGAATGCAGGAATGTAGCTGAATTAACCGCTTCGCCCTCTAGACTGCCGAATAGGGAACTAACACTTAGTATGTGTTGGATAGCTTTCGTGATTGCATAAAAATTTGAGAAGATTCAATATGGACATATGTTTGCACTGGACCATTATTCCGTCCCATGTAAATTGTCCAGCAGATTGCTTCTTCACCTTTCCTAATTTAGTTGAGAGAACATCGATTGTGGTGTGCGCATCAAACAGGTAAAAGACGTAAGGAAGACGTTTGCTGGTTCTCTAGACATGAGACACACCTTTGTTGACTTTGTAAATTACGAGGATGATTTAGAATTTGCTGTATCGCCGACATCGCTATTCGCGAGTGGCAATATCAGTTTCCTGTATTTTTTTCGAGTTTTCACCTAAAGATATTAGCAGGCGGGAAAATTTTCTATTTACTCAGTGGTTTACAGCACGCTCCACTTCGCTAAAGTTCTGTGTTTCTAAAGAAATCATTCTAGTCTGTATCTTCGGAATTATACTGTGCAAGCGATCGGTAGCATACGGTTATGTGCTTGATATTGTAAACTGTCGCGGGAAAAATGGTATGATATTCTGACAAACCATGTGAAATTACATATGTTCTTGTAATTCCAGAGTCTAGAGATTGGTGTAAAAAGCAAGCAACCAAGAAGGTCGGGACCCGAGACGCTGAAGTCTTTGTGCCGAGGGGATCTGACCAGCCTTTGTACAACAGTCTTCGTGGTATATGTGTGAGTTTCTGGTGGTCGCTACCGCGTATCCTGTCATGAGGGAGGTATAGATTCAACACTTCGATAGGTATAAGGGGAATGAAAATAATTTTTATTATGTGGAAAATTATGTGCGCTATAGATACTGAGATTCGTTCCAGAACCATGGTCGTAAAGAGGAGACATACCCAGTACATTCCTCGGCGTAAGACTGTGGCAGCAATCCTAATATTTAATTGCAGTTACACTGATAAATATGTGGCTAATTCCCAATATTCTTGTGAATCTGGAGATGGCCATAGAAAGCATAGCAGCAAGCAAGGATGTCATCCTTTGTACACCAGTTCAGAGAGCCCGAGAAAGCATTCGACTTATGATGATTTGGCTCACGACTCCCCCTGGACGGGTAAATAATGAGTTAATACTCAGTTTGCGCTGAGTTGTCTTTGAGACCACTTGTATCGCATATACACTCTGCGGAAATATGAGAAGATTCAATACGATGAGTGTTGGTGCTGGGTGTGTTGACGGCGTTCGAGCTCCTACTACTCAGATCCTTTAGGGGTAAGGGGTCGTCCACAGCCAGCTGTTCTCCCTCTGGCTGACATGCGCTTCTAGGGCTGCAGTCATGGGCAATGTTAATGCTGGGCCGTCGGCGCTGCACTATGGGACGGTGAGTACATGGGATGTATTTGACGATCTGTAGGCCATTTTGCAGGGTTTAACTGTCAGTGCAATATGGCGATCGATACAAAATAGTTTTGCCGCTGAAAGTCTCGTCTGCAGATATAAAAGGTGGGCAGTGCTTCCACATTGGCAGCATCAGTAATTTGGCTACTAAATTAAGTAGGATTCAACCTAATTCTCCATTCATTCACAAGGTATCCTTTGTCCAGGGACATAGGAACCTCTACATAGCGGTGAGAACGTTTGTGTTTCGGAGACGTATGTTGAAAGCACGACTCAATGATTTCTAGGAAGGTTAACACGTGATGAACGGGGGTACCACGTTACCACCAGGAAGCATGCATTCGACGTTATTGTAGGCTATTTTCGTAAGCAGCTCGTGTTAGGGCAAGAATTTCCACGCAGATAAGCTGAGACTTCACGAAAGCTCCTACAAAAGCGACCGTTAACTACACTCCTGGAAATTGAAATAAGAACACCGTGAATTCATTGTCCCAGGAAGGGGAAACTTTATTGACACATTCCTGGGGTCAGATACATCACATGATCACACTGACAGAACCACAGGCACATAGACACAGGCAACAGAGCATGCACAATGTCGGCACTAGTACAGTGTATATCCACCTTTCGCAGCAATGCAGGCTGCTATTCTCCCATGGAGACGATCGTAGAGATGCTGGATGTAGTCCTGTGGAACGGCTTGCCATGCCATTTCCACCTGGCGCCTCAGTTGGACCAGCGTTCGTGCTGGACGTGCAGACCGCGTGAGATGACGCTTCATCCAGTCCCAAACATGCTCAATGGGGGACAGATCCGGAGATCTTGCTGGCCAGGGTAGTTGACTTACACCTTCTAGAGCACGTTGGGTGGCACGGGATACATGCGGACGTGCATTGTCCTGTTGGAACAGCAAGTTCCCTTGCCGGTCTAGGAATGGTAGAACGATGGGTTCGATGACGCTTTGGATGTACCGTGCACTATTCAGTGTCCCCTCGACGATCACCAGTGGTGTACGGCCAGTGTAGGAGATCGCTCCTCACACTATGAAGCCGGGTGTTGGCCCTGTGTGCCTCGGTCGTATGCAGTCCTGATTGTGGCGCTTACCTGCACGGCGCCAAACACGCATACGACCATCATTGGCACCAAGGCAGAAGCGACTCTCATCGCTGAAGACGACACGTCTCCATTCGTCCCTCCATTCACGCCTGTCGCGACACCACTGGAGGCGGGCTGCACGATGTTGGGGCGTGAGCGGAAGACGGCCTAACGGTGTGCGGGACCGTAGCCCAGCTTCATGGAGACGGTTGCGAATGGTCCTCGCCGATACCCCAGGAGCAACAGTGTCCCTAATTTGCTGGGAAGTGGCGGTGCGGTCCCCTACGGCACTGCGTAGGATCCTACGGTCTTGGCGTGCATCCGTGCGTCGCTGCGGTCCGGTCCCAGGTCGACGGGCACGTGCACCTTCCGCCGACCACTGGCAACGACATCGATGTACTGTGGAGACCTCACCCCCCACGTGTTGAGCATTTCGGCGGTACGTCCACCCGGCCTCCCGCATGCCCACTATACGCCCTCGCTCAAAGTCCGTCACCTGCACATACGGTTCACGTCCACGCTGTCGCGGCATGCTACCAGTGTTAAAGCCTGCGATGGAGCTCCGTATGCCACGGCAAACTGGCTGACACTGACGGCGGCGGTGCACAAATGCTGCGCAGCTAGCGCCATTCGACGGCCAACACCGCGGTTCCTGGTGTGTCCGCTGTGCCGTGCGTGTGATCATTGCTTGTACAGCCCTCTCGCAGTGTCCGGAGCAAGTATGGTGGGTCTGACACACCGGTGTCAATGTGTTCTTTTTTCCATTTCCAGGAGTGTATTTCTGGAACTCTTTACGATTTCCGTGACGGGCTGATATGTTATGGATGGGATCAGCCACTAGGAGCATCAGGAACAATGCATTCGACATTATTCCGGGAAGCATTGGAACAGATTTGCATTGTGTGACATTGTGATGTCAATTTCCACAGGAAGAGAGGTTTCGCGCCAGCAATAGTAAACATGTGCACGCTGCCCTGAGGGTGACTTGCCTCTGACATGTGACATCAGTATAACACTCGAGAAACTCTAACTGTAGACGTGACTTTCACCAGCCGTTGGCAGCAGCCTGAGAGCAATAGCTCACAGCCTGTATTCATCTATTCAGAGGGGTCTCGCTGCAGCGTTGACGCGTGCACATGATTGAACAGTTCACTGCACATCGCGGTTGACGGTAGTTTATAAAGAGTTTTTTTACTTGCAATGAGTGTTTGTGCACTGCATTTTTTTCGAGTGTGCCTGCATAGCGTTACATATGCATTATTTTGCAGATCTGTAGAGTATGTACTGTGACCTAAAGTGCATCAGAGTGAGTGTTTTGTATCAGTGTAATAAATATATTATGTCAAACCCTTCCGTAAATAAATTGTTCCAAAATAAATAACTTACACTCCTTCCTCTCTCCAGCAGCTCAGAACAGGCTGTCTTTTATTTTTCCCCTCCAGACCGCCATCTCCCATTATGTCAAAGGAGGGACGACAGCGCTCCCTGGTGGCAGTACTGTGTACTAGGTCAGTTGGATCCTGACATCACGATGAACACACTGGATGGACCTACTCCTTCACATTGTTTAAACAAAGAGTGCATGAAAAATAAAATCCTGTCCAGCAGAGGCTAAGTTCTTTTCCTGCCAATTCCTAGAAGGAGGTGGCTGTCAGATGACTTATGTTAGTGTAGGTAGCCCAAATGACCTATTTTCCCAGCATTTTCTTAGGTTAGTGGAGGTATCCGTAAGGTGTTGCATTATCCTGCTGGAATTTGACTTCCAAACATTTTCTGTAGGGGAGGGAGGAGGGAGGGTAGAGGGGGTGAGGTTAGTGGAGATAGCCCAATTGACCTATTTTCCCGCCAAAATTTGGAGCTTCCTCCATGAAGTCATTGTGACGTCGCCATATCTATTGCCGCATCATGGATTCACCATACTGAAAAAAAAATTGGCAACAGTGGAGAGTGGGGATGTAAATATTTCGTCCCCCTACTTTTCAGATGTGGTGCTACAGACAAATGATGAATATTAGGTGGACTGATAAGCTAAGAAATGAGGACATCCTGTGCAGAATAGGAGAGAAAAGGAATGTGTGGAGAACACTGATAAGGAGAAGTGACGGGATGATAGGACATGAGGGAACTGTAGAGGGCAAAACTGTCGAGGAAGACAGGGACTGGAATACATCCAGCAAGTAACTGATGGCATAGGTTGCGAGTGCTAGTCTGAAATTGATAGGTTGGCACAGGAGAGGAATTCGTGACAGGCTGTATCAAACCAGACAGAAGACTGGTGTCCCAAAAAAATCTAGTAATGAGAGGGCGTGGGAAAATTTCGGCTTTGCAGGGGAAATGGAATGTTAGGTACCACTCTATAGGGCTCCACATAACCATTCACACTTCCATTTGCCGAGTTAGTCCTATTCAATATTCGCTCCCTACAACCTACTTTATTTGCCAGCCAGTGCTACAGTGGCCTCCAGTCCACAATGAAATAGGTAATAGCCTCAAATCATTACCTGTAAACCTCGGTGCACTTGTCACCGCCGTTTGGTAAAAAACACTAAGTGCACGGTAATGGAAGTAAGGTGTGCTCTTCAAGATAAAAGTAATATAAATAGAGTGGATTAAAATATACTTTTTGTGAAACTCTACTTATGTTGCACATGCTTCCATATGCTGTTCTAGGCAAAATTTGTGAATGTCTATGTTCTTTAATTTATGACAGTTCCTGATGAATGTGGAAACTCCTCCTTTCTCCATTTCTGATCTACAAAAGTGAGATGCTAACCTAAACCCTGTAACACTTAAAAGTTCTATACCAGTGGTCACATGATGTTCAGAGAGGCAGATTATGTCAGCTGGGTTTCAAGACTCTAATTCATCTATGCACATAATTAATTCGTTAATTTTATTTCTCTGTCCTTAAATATTTTGATGCAATAAGGATAGCTGACATTTTGCATTGATTGAATTAAAGTGGTTACAGTTAAAATATCTGCTGACTGTTGAAAATTCTTAACCAATGGCTGTTTATGCTGATGTAATAAGCTAGAATTATGTTTTTTGGTTTCTTTTTCAAACTAAAGGTTTGTCTCAGTCCTAACCTCTCTAAAAATTTGGTTTCTTTCTGTCCTCACTACCCTAAAAAAGGGTCTTTCCTGAACACTATAACCACTGGTGTTTTATCACTCATGACAGTGCCTCCCCCCTTTAACTTTCCTGCTATTTTCCCATCCAGTTTACCCTTCCCCTTCCTGTTGAGGTGAACGCCATGCCTAGTATAATCCCACCTATTGAGAGAATCAATAGGAACCACACCAATGTGTGACCGTGCACCAGACATAGGCAACTGTTCCAACTCCAAATTAACTCTCTTGACAGAAGAGTTCAAATGAGGTCGGTCATAGCGCCCAAGAACAGATACAAACTCAACACCAGTACGCTTCGATGATGATGCAATCTTTGCCAGGTCCCACTCTATACTGTATCCAGGATTTCTGTCAATACTATTACTTGCCCCACCCACTATAACCACAGTGTCTTCCTTAGTGAAATCTTTGCAAAGTGATCCTAAATCCTCTGTCACCTGCTCCAGACCAGCACTAGGTTTAAAAAAAATTGGTGACCTGGTATTCTGATCCTAGTTCATCCTGCAAAAGTTGGCCAACACCTCTTCCATGGGAACTACCCAACAACAACACTTTCTTTCTGTTTACTGATTTCCCTACTTTCTTACTTTTCAATTTGCTGCTGAAAGTTTGTTGTGCCCTGTCTACACCTGCAACTGCTTGAGGCTCACCGGTTTCTAACTGAAGCAACAGGTCAAATCTATTTTGCACATTCACCATGAAGCTGTCAGACAAAGTTCTAGGCCTGTTCCTCCTGTTGCCTGTTGCCACTTCCCACCTCTCTTTACCCTTCTCCCTCCTTAATCTGTCAAGATCTTCCCTGGCCGTGTCTAATTCAGCCCAAAAGGCGGCAGTTTTCCCCTCCTGTTCTAGTATCTTCCTGTCTCTACTACAAATCGTACAAAACCACTGATGAGTCTCATTTCCTTCCCCTATTCCCACGCCACTACAGTCACCCACATGGAAAAAACTACAACACCCATCACATCAAAGCCCCGAACTAACAGTTCTACGGCAAGTCAAGCACTTTTCACTCACGATAAACGTAATAGTTTATTATGAATAAGTCAGTTAAATAACAATAAACACGAAATTATGGTTCCACAAATTTGGACTATACGCAACTGTGTGTAAGCAAAACCAACAGTGCAAAATATCTGAAACAACAACTTAAACTTTATGCTACTTTCCGGAAATGGTAGTTAAATAATGATGAGGTAGGCTACAGTTAAATTGCTGGAGAGAGCAAAAAACAACTAAACGAAATTATATAATTTGCTGTGGCAAAACGTAAACAGAAAATCCGACTGCGTTTTCTGCTGTATTACGTAAAGAAAAATGAAACCTTTAACGGTACACTTAAAAAGACACACTAATACACCTATTTACCACGTAATCAGTAATAAACTATATGTTTTATAATCTAAAATGACTTATCATTACGAGAACACCGAAACTCGAGCCGTCGCCTGGCTGCAGGACTGCCAACTGGCTTAATAAATAATAATTTCACTCTCGTAACCGCCACGCCTGAACTACAAAAGCAGGCTCTACTAAGACGGTGGGTGGGGATAGGAGAAGAGCGCACGGAGATCCGCAACTGGAACTTGGAGGGGTGCCGATCGTAACATTCTGTTGATCATGCGCAATTTTCTCCCCCGCTGAGTCATCGATTGTGTATCTTTTTATATCATAATGATGCAAAATCGCCACTTTGGAGAAATGTGATCAGTGAGAACGTCTTACTGGTAGAAGCAGTTGAAACACCGTTCTACAAGCATTTTCACAGTCAGTATATTCCTCGAAAATCTATTTGCTACTAGAGTCAGCAAAGCAAAAACAGGTTTCATCCCCTCCTACGAGAAATGAGCCACAGATAACATTTACCAGGGACATCGTCTGTTGCTTGCCATAGGCCAACGAACACATTTTAATGAGTGGAGTGATCACAATTCATCATATTAACACATACCAGACATTCTTCATTGACGACGGTTTTTATCAATTGAAGAAGGCTGACAACTTTGCCTAGCCCCAGCTTCAGGGGTCTATTGGACTTTTCATCCAGTTTTATATTTCACTGGTTTTAACACCTGCACATATATATACTTTCTATACTATATACATTGAGCACTAATGTATAATTACTTTAGCTGTAGCTGACCTACTTTTAAAATTATCTGTAATATGTTTTCAGGTTGGCTTAAAGACGACTCAACTCAAACTGTGGGCGCCAAATTCGCCTCTGGCGGCGCCTAAATTGCCGCAATACCTTTACTACACAGATTATGTGTCATAAAGTGAGAGGGACCCTTATTATTCCGCTCCACCAGTATTTGAGAGGCACGGCTCCAAAAGAGCAGTTTCGATTATTGAACCTGTTCCTGTTACATCTAGCATCTGTAAGTAATACTGATATCGTACTGCAAGCAAGTCTTGGTCATCGGGAAGCCATTAATCGTCTGTCCATCATTTTATTGTATTGTACACTTAGGTATACTGTTAAATGTTTGTTGTTATTTGGTGATACTAATTTCTCAGTATGTATTGTGTTGATCTAAGGAAGAAGGTTATTTGCTATTCCTTATCTCAAAAATACTGCATCAGTGTCTGACGGCTCCATCTTAAAACCTTGAAAAAGGTACAAATAATATGTGTTGTTTCATTGGTAGAACTTAAGATTAATGGAGTATTCATGGTATTAACACATTTCATGTTAGTTAAGTTTTCAAAGTTTGACTAATAGTATTTTAACATAAGTTAGAAACCTTTTCCTGTGTACTTTGTAATAAAGTTTGAACAAAAACTACTTGCACAGTGTATATCTAGTCTAAGAACTTAAATAGAAAGACTAGACTGAAGTGACGAACTGAACTGACTGAACAGAAGTGATAAACTAAAATTGATGGCTTTGGCTCGAATTTCTTCATATGTAAAAACACAGTTCCTTCTAGAAACACCTCGAAGGTTCTGTTATTTAATTTAAGTAACTTCATGATTTACACATTCAATAATAATAACATATTTCACTAAATTATATGTTTATGAAGAAAAATTCTTAGATATCTCTCAGAAACAAAAGACGTTTATTTAGTTGTGAAAATACACTCCTGGAAATTGAAATAAGAACACCGTGAATTCATTGTCCCAGGAAGGGAAAACTTTATTGACACATTCCTGGGGTCAGATACATCACATGATCACACTAACAGAACCACAGGCACATAGACACAGGCAACAGAGCATGCACAATGTCGGCACTAGTACAGTGTATATCCACCTTTCGCAGCAATGCAGGCTGCTATTCTCCCATGGAGACGATCGTACAGATGCTGGATGTAGTCCTGTGGAACGGCTTGCCATGCCATTTCCACCTGGCGCCTCAGTTGGACCAGCGTTCGTGCTGGACGTGCACACCGCGTGAGACGACGCTTCATCCAGTCCCAAACATGCTCAATGGGGGACGGATCCGGAGATCTTGCTGGCCAGGGTAGTTGACTTACACCTTCTAGAGCACGTTGGGTGGCACGGGATACATGCGGACGTGCATTGTCCTGTTGGAACAGCAAGTTCCCTTGCCGGTCTAGGAATGGTAGAACGATGGGTTCGATGACGCTTTGGATGTACCGTGCACTATTCAGTGTCCCCTCGACGATCACCAGTGGTGTACGGCCAGTGTAGGAGATCGCTCCCCATACCATGATGCCGGGTGTTGGCCCTGTGTGCCTCGGTCGTATGCAGTCCTGATTGTGGCGCTCACCTGCACGGCGCCAAGCACGCATACGACCATCATTGGCACCAAGGCAGAAGCGACTCTCATCGCTGAAGACGACACGTCTCCATTCGTCCCTCCATTCACGCCTGTCGCGACACCACTGGAGGCGGGCTGCACAATGTTGGGGCGTGAGCGGAAGACGGCCTAACGGTGTGCGGGACCGTAGCCCAGCTTCATGGAGACGGTTGCGAATGGTCCTCGCCGATACCCCAGGAGCAACAGTGTCCCTAATTTGCTGGGAAGTGGCGGTGCGGTCCCCTACGGCACTGCGTAGGATCCTACGGTCTTGGCGTGCATCCGTGCGTCGCTGCGGTCCGGTCCCAGGTCGACGGACACGTGCACCTTCCGCCGACCACTGGCGACAACATCGGTGTACTGTGGAGACCTCACGCCCCACGTGTTGAGCAATTCGGCGGTACGTCCACCCGGCCTCCCACATGCCCACTATACGCCCTCGCTCAAAGTCCGTCAACTGCACATACGGTTCACGTCCACGCTGTCGCGGCATGCTACCAGTGTTAAAGACTGCGATGGAGCTCCGTATGCCACGGCAAACTGGCTGACACTGACGGCGTCGGTGCACAAATGCTGCGCAGCTAGCGCCATTCGACGGCCAACACCGCGGTTCCTGGTGTGTCCGCTGTGCCGTGCGTGTGATCATTGCTTGTACAGCCCTCTCGCAGTGTCCGGAGAAAGTATGGTGGGTCTGACACACCGGTGTCAATGTGTTCTTTTTTCCATTTCCAGGAGTGTAGATTATACGATTTTCAATGTATGCCACACCTCAAGCTTCAAGAAAATTAAGTTTGTAAATGGTTTATATACTAGTGGCATTTGTTATAACTGATAATACATCTATTTCGAGGGGGAAACTTTAAACAAGATTGTATGTTGTAATTTGTCATGGAATTTATACTGTAACTAATTGTTGTACCACAACATTAGAGCACAGAAACATGTAAAGGTATTTCTTAAGTAATTTACTGAGTATGAACAACACAGACCTTCTACAGTATATTAATGCATTGTGTGATTATGGAAAAACATGAATTTCATACTTGATATTAGGTAATTGGTATCAACATCCCTGAAAATAAAATAGTATCACAAATTTCAGTAATTTCAGAAAGTTACACATAAAAATTTCATTTAAATATCTTTTATTTCACATCTATGAGCACAAATTTGTAGGTCCTCAGACTTTGGTCACTGAAGTTCATCTTCAGACCTGTTTTATAAGAGAATGTCCTAATATACTGGAGCCATCATGGCACCATCAAATGCTAAATGCAAAATCAGTGCGAGCAACCATGCATTACCAGCAGAAGTACAAGAGTTGTGAATAAAGTTTGGAAGCACAAATGCAATTTAAAAATTTTTTCCTTTAGACATGAAAACATATCGATATCAAGATTTGCTAACAAAACTTCATATTTTTCAAAGTTTCTCCACCCTACTTACCAGTATACAAGTTATATACAAACTTTATGTTAGAAATACACAAAAACAAGAATATACAAGAAAATTTCTTACACAATCTCTTTACAGTATCTTCCTGATGTAGTTGTGTTAAAGGAGGCAATTACATAATTTAACTAGAAAGGATATTCATGTAAATTGTTTTTTCATAGGCTCAAAATTAGATTTAGATTTGTATGTTTTGCAGCAAATTATCACATTTGCATTGACAGATGTGACAGAAAAATGGATTACTAATTGGAATTTGTAAAAGCCATCATTGGAGTCATTGTAGGTCTAATGACACTTCGTAACAGAACATAGAGAATTTATGACATTGCTTTTACTAAGAACTTGAGCAGAAACTTATCAAACAACCTACCAAGGACATTTCAAACAAAGATAAAAAATGCAATTAGAATTTATTGATGGAATACCAAAGGTTTGAAGACAATAGCATATCTGATAATATTTTCAATTAAAGCTAAATTTAGAGAGTAATTGTACAAGATAATCATGTCAACTTCTTATAATCAACAGAAAATACAGTCAAGGAGTCAAGTAATTTGAGGAAGCGAAAATGAAATCATCCAGATGCTGCAGGCAATATTCGCAAGATAATGTAATAACAATAGAGTAGTGATCGAATTTTAACCCATAGTTACAAATGTTACAAACATATTTAAATTCCTTGTTTTCTGCCATATGAAACAATGCATTTTTTATATAAATACAACTAACAACTTGGGTACAAGAAAAGCATTTGATTATTGTGAATAGTATTTGCTGTCCTTCTGTTACAAACATACATTGAAAAGAAATTTTGGAATTCAAGAAATTGACTTCATTCTCTAGGCTATTGAAACTGAACCTATCATACACAGAAAAAACACATGGAATACTCCTACTTTGCTATTAAGGTAGACTGAAAATCTTATAGTATTCTTAGAAGTGTAACAAACAAGAGCCATTTTCACCCTGTTTACCTCAATTACACTGTAACTATGATAACTATCTTAATATTTTTTAACAGAAACAATCCCCCATTTCCCATTTTGTTTAGTATTGAATAATCTTTCCATTTTATTTATATTAAGTTACACATTTTATATGTCCAACAGTTTTGAAGTTAATCATCAGGCATTAGATTATAAATTTTGTTTCAACATTATATTCAGTGCTTCACATAGATCAATATAGTAATATTTTCATACCTATACCACATCATGAATATTAAGCTATCAGTTAAAAATCACATACCACGATTATATCAGTCCTAATGCAAGCATCTTATAACAATCATCAACATAACCATAGACAAAATTTTTACTTCAGAACATATAGTTAAGTCACCATAGTCATTGTCTAAAACCATAAACATTGCAACATCAGAAATGAGAACAAAACCAATCATAAAGCAGAAAACTAGTAAGTCATTAACGAATTATTATCCTAACAACATTATAAACACCATAAATGTGGCATAATGCATCATGAAAACATCATCAAAACTTCTTCTCAATACCTCCCACAAAACTGCAGAAACTCGTCATAATACCACGTACGAGGATCTCATAAAATATTTCTCTGTAGCCTTCATGTAACCCCAAACCATCACCATAGTAATCAATCCCAAATATTAATTTGTTCACAAAATAATTCATGTACTTCATCTCTGATACTGCAATGTGTACTTCAAAGTAAGTAGAGAAAAAATTCATGGGAATTCATCCTTTAAATGATTCACTGTATTCATACAAACTTTAATTTTTCATGATCTGTTTACTTTTAAGGTCTGACAAACCTGTTTCTCTTTTAACACTTCTATTTCCAACAAATTTCCTCACTAAGACTGTACATGTTTTTACATCATGAGTAACAGCCGACTGTAATTACAGTAAAATGGTAAAAATCTCAAATTTGATTTTCTATCTTGTAAAAACCTAATGTCTTTTGAAAATGGTACAGAAATTCTGTAGGAACAGTAGTAATTAATGTCCACTTACATTTACATGTTTCAACAAAGCAAAAAATACAGTACACCACCTCTTCATTTAAATGATCCAGATTAAATGTAAGTTTTCCAAAATACAATTTTGTTCATATGCATTTCATGAAATTCAGACAGAAAAAATATTCAATTTGAATAAATGTTATTTCATAGTCAAAACTTTTTCACATAAACAATAACAAGTAGTTTTATCTCAGATGTTGAAGAATATTTTTCAATTTCATCACATACTACTACAGAGCTATTTCGTTCTGCCACTGTGAGACTATTTTTAGCAATGTACATCTATGTATCTACTAAATTATTCTATGCAGAAGGACGACAGGTCGACAGTAGAAGATAATGTAAAAGGTAAAAGAGATGAGTTATCAGTTGCATACAGCATATAAAAGGATATTTCTGAATTGCTGCTGCTTGAACATTAAAGTCCTGCGCTTGCCACACTCTCATCAAATAGAACTTGTGATTCTCTGGAGATATATTCATTAATGTTCTTCATCGATAATGTCATGTAGCTCATCGCTTTTAAATACTGACACTGTTCTGATAGCAAACTTAAGGATTATCATTTCTCTGTGCCTCACTTTCACTGCATATTGCCAAGAAAATTATCTACACTTGCTTCTAGTTGAGTTTCCTGCAAGTCTGTACCTATGCTCATTCCTACTAAAACTGACATCACACCCATGTCTTCTAATTCCAGTTTGTGCCTTTGTCAAGTCATTATTAAAGCCAAAATTCTCACAAAAACCTACCATAGGCAATGACTTATTCTTATTTGTCTGGTATGACATAAACATAGAATCAACACTTGTCATACAAACTCCCACAACATACAGTATTGAATTTACTTCACACCTACTTAGATTTTTCTGACACAGATTTTTAAGTATTACCTGAACATTTACTGTCACATACAATAGGTATGGTCATGTTGTTGTCTTGGTCTTGATGCAACCTTCATGCTACTCAATCATGTGCAAGTTTCTTCATCTCCGAGTAATTACTGCAGCCAACATCCTTCTGTTTTTCTTTAGAGTATTCATCTCTTGGTCTTCCTCTGAGATTTTTACCTCCACGTTTCCCTCCAATACTAAATTGTTGATCCCTTGATGTCTAGGAACATGTCCTACTGACCAATCCCTTCTTTTAATCAGTTTGTGCCACAGATTCCACTTCTTCCTAATTCTATTCAGTACCTCCTCATTATTTATGTGATCTACCCATCTCATCACCAACATTTTTCTGTAGCACCACTTTTCGGAAGCTTCTATTCTGTTCTTCTCTAGGCTAATTATCGTCCGTGTTTCACTTCCGTACATAACTACTCTCCATACAAATACTTTCGCAAAAGAATTCCTGACACTTAAATCTATACTCGGTGTCAGAAGCGTTTTCCATGCCATTTCCAGTCTACATTTTGTATCCGATCCACTTCGACCATCATCAGTTATTTTGCTCCCCAAATAGCAAAACTCATCTACTCCTTTCCTGCTCAAACCAGTTTCTGGACTGAAGACCTCAACAACAAGAACATGCTGTATTATTCTAAGGAAGGGAATTATGATGTTACTGCTTGCCTTAAATACAGTCTGCATCAACTGCAAAACGTTGATAAAAATACGAATAGGGTTGCATGTTTCATCTGATCGTACAATGTGATCTATTCTTAAATTCTTCAGCGTTCTTCTGTAGCACCACATTTCAAAAGCTTCTGTTCTCTTATGGTCTAAACTATTTATCGTCCATGTTCGACTTCCATTCATGGCTACACTCCATACAAATACTTTCAGAAACGACATCCTGACATTTAAATCTATACTCGATTTTAAAAATTCTGGCAAAAGCACATTTATTAGATCGGTAAATTTAATTGCACCCATGAACATGTATAGTGAGTTGCTGTTGCCTGAAATATATTACGTCACATATTAATTAACCCTAGAACCTTACTCGGGCGTCTCCTACAAGGTCTATGATCTATGGAAGAGGAATGATCAAAGGGCGGTTTAAGTAGAAACATTTACATTTACATGCACCTGAGAGAGACTAACAGGAAAGAAAAGAACTAAAAACCTTCACCACAGCAAACGTGGGCAGCAAGAGGGGCTGTTCCCTTGATTTTAACATGTGGGACAAATTAATAAAATTTCTGTTCGAAGTCAATTGCTAAAAAAAAGAAGCACAATTAAGAATTATAATTAATTCAGATATTCTACGGCGGGGAGATCACTATGGCCTTGGCACTGTAAACTTTCTCATTACATCACGACCACGTGGTCCTCACAAACAAAAGTGTGCACAAAAGAAGTTATCAGGCGAGACGAATTGCACAAAATTCAGTCATAAAATCACGAGAAATATACGCAATATACTTGCTCTCGCGAAAGGGATACTAAACAAAATTAACTGAATCACAACAAACCCAAACCCGCTCCACGTCTTTCATTAACAGTCAACTGAAAATGGCCTTCACCGTCCCTGGATTTTAACGCATTTAACACTCGCGAATTAGCAACTAAAATTCGTCACACGCGATAAAAAACTATGGACGATGAAAAGAATCATTTACTTTGACTAGCTTTGAAAAACTTACATAAAACACAACATTAACGTCTCATCAAAAAGGCACACTTACCGCCAGTAGGTCTCACCCGCCTCGCGTCCCACGGAACACTCCATGAACATACGCTCTCCAACCAATATCGCTCCCCGTGCCTACGGAAGAGGCCAGAGGAACCCTTATTGTGGTGCCAACCTCTACAAAAGGTTCGTCCAAGGCAAACAGAAACCTCCTTGCTATCTAGAACGTGTTTTCTACAGTTGACTGTTCTGAGACAGTGGCAGACTACTACACCCTCACAGATCTATACACTGAAATCCTCGCACACTCTAATTCATACATTCAACTGATCGGACAAGCTGAGGAAAGAAGAGATACATTGGAATACGGCACTTTAATGTATGAAACATGCGTGTGAGTATCCGACAACTATCAATAACCTAACGAAATGTTAAAACGAAATATGTATAGTATACTGTGGCCACCATGAACACACTCAGCTGATCAGTCTTTTGCCTTTTCTTCTTTACGTCTAGGGCAATCGACCATTTGCACCAACAACTGAGTTGCCAGAGACAAAGAAATGAAACTGTGTGGTATGGTAAAATCATGAATAGCCTCTTGCAGAGATCCTTCATCACACACACACACACACACACACACACACACACCCTGGAGAAGAGGCTATGCAGTGAGTACTTTTGCCATGTCAGGACACATCCAAGCACGCTTTAGCACATGCCACCAGCAGAGATTTGTAAACAGATCAATATTGATAACAGGCAACCACCTCTACAACTTAAACCTAACATTTTACAAATTTGTTGTCAGTTTCTGTGACACTGGTTTCAAAATTTAAATGAGTTTTCTTGTGAAACTGAAAACTGTAGGTCACTAACAAGACAGTAAATATTTAAGAAAAAATAATGAGGTTCAAACGTGTCACATTTATATAAAATAAGAAAAAAATACCTTAAGCAAAAAGACATGCTTTTAAAAACACAAAGTATTTAGTAATAAATGAAACCTGCGTAACTTGATAAAGAAAACAATATGACACTAGTAAACAAATTCAATTACGTGATGAATTAAGTAGCGAGTATGGCACAAACGTGTAGTGATGATTAAGCATATTATTGTAAAATCACAGTGAAGTGTGAGAATTATTGAAGTCACACTAGGTAAGATGTAATTCTTTGTCTGTGTGTGTGTGTGTGTGTGTGTGTGTGTGTTTTTAAAAAAAGAACTTCTAGTCCGCTGAAAATGAATGCACTGAAAAAGGGACATTTAAGAGGCTCAGATTTTGTGAGTTTGAAGGTGGCATGAGCCCCCTCTCATATTTCTATCTTACGATTTTCCCCTCTAATTGCATGCGGTGAAAAGTTGCTATTCCTTCCCACGCAGACTTCCCACGCAGCGTCTCTCGTCACCCTGGTGGTCCGGTGACAGGCGAGCTCGGCTGATTTGAAAGGGTAAGCCGACGGGTGTGAGGGAGTCGAGTGAATGCTTTCCAGACGCCGACATTGTACAATAGCGGCAGACACGCTCGCGGGGGCCTGAAGTAGCGGCTGGGCTAGAGGTTGCGTTACTTTGCAGAAATTTAGCGAAAACACTTTCTGGCAGGCTACCAGCAAGGCGTGGGAATGACTTGTGTACCCAGGCAGTTGTGGCGGGCAAATTCCCGCGCTTACTGCAAAATAGTAACTGTGATTGGCTTGCTCAGGGCATAGCTCCGTGACGTAGCAAAATCGGCGCAGAAATTGGCGCCAAGAATCTCCATTGGTGGAATGGTAGTGCTCCGGCAATGGAGTGGAATTTTCCGCCGGTTTTTCGAGTTGCTGATTGGAACGGTTAACCACGGCCACTGTCGTGGGGGCGGGAATGTTCTGTGTTCGGTTTGTACGGGTGCTCTTGTGGGGTAGTCAGCTCTCGCCTTTTGGTCAGAGTAGGTTACAAGAATGAGCTCTCGCTGCTCTGGTCACCCCGCTCTCGTTGGCTGTATAATATACTTTTATTTAATTGTAACTGCTTGACGAAGTTGCTAAAGTTTCGACTTCAACGTAACTTTCCGAGTACAGTTGGCAATTGGGCGTTCTGCATACAAGAGGCCTATGTTGTCTGTCTTGAGCAGTTTTGGCTAAAGTTGACTGTATCGGAGTTACTGTGTGACTTCGCTTGTTAAAATCAATCACTGTACCGTCAGTGATCGTGTGGCGAGCATTCTTCGTCTCCCTCAGAGGCGCATTTGTATTGCTAGGAAGTCTTTAGTCTGGAACAACCAGACCAGGGCAATTTGTTTCGGGCTATACTCGCAACATTATCATCACCAAGACGGGACGTCGAAGCAACCAGCCATCGCTTCCAGTACGCCAGATCGTGTCCTTGCAGCTAAGAAGACAGCTTGGTAATGTACGTTCGCAACACCGTCAAAGAAGGCATTTTTGCTAGGCGATAATCAGAGCTCAGCAGAGCGCGCCTGTTCGTCTTTTCTAACTTTATTCTATCTTGGGTGTTCATTGTCTGAGTTCTCACTAATGTAGCAGCAATTAATGTTGGGTTAGCTGTGTGTCTCTCTTAAGATTTGAGTTGCAAGGAATTGGCTCCACATACCACTTCGTCATAAACGTCACAATCTAGTTTAAGGACAACTTCACCTTCACAGCGTTTATTTGAGTATCCAATTTGAGCCAATTTGATGTATTGTAAATGTTTCATGTGTTTTTGTTTATTATTTTGTGTTTAGTCTTGATAAATCATATTGTTATTTTGGACAGAACCTTCATTCCGTTAATCGGTAGATCAACCCTATCATTTCTCACTACGTTAATGAAACCTTCCTTTATTTAACTTATTTATCAAATTAAATTATTGCAGGTGCCAAACTCTTTTTCTACTCCACTTGCAGGGTTTGTTACAGTCAGTTCGCGTATCTTTTTTTCCATGTGCAACAGCAAAAGTTGGAGATAGAATAGGGGGGCGGGGCTTAGGGCATCATTTACATATGTAGATTTTAGAAGAATTTAGTGTTAAATACACTGCTAGCCCGGGCACCTCGCATAAAATGGCGACCCTTAGCCTCGTATCTTTCCTGTGAATCACTGATTAACAAACAGTATTCTTAGTAGGAACATTCAAATTTTTTTCTCTCTACTTTTTTTTTATTAATACCCTAGTTCTTTTTCTTGTAGTTCTGTGATTAGTTTTAAGTAGCGGCGCATGAATACTGTTTTTGTTTTCAGCGTATATATTTGTTTGTTCATTGTTTTACGTGTTTGTTTGATGTGGTGTCCGCACCACATCACATTTTGTCGGGTTTGTGTGCACTTTCTGTACCACAACAAATCGTGCATGTAATTACAGCGTTGGAACGGCGTTGTTGAAATTTTATGTCTATGTGGAAAAATATGAGTAGTAGATTATTTTTATTGTGCATCGTAGATAAATTAGTTTTTGATGAATGATCACGAGAAGTAAGGCACGACTATTGTCCAGCGAAGCTAAAACGAAAGAGGATAGCATAATGGATAAGAGGCAATTTACTGACGGGGATAGGTTCAGAGATGAGATGGGTACATTTTTAGCAGGACAGGACGACAGGGTCATTGATGAGGACGGTGATTTGAAAGTGATCTTAAGGCAACGTCGCGGCCGTGATAATGATAGTGAGGTAGAGGATGAAACAGAGACAGGCACACAGGTCGAGACGGCAGCACAAGTTTATAATCAAACGAACGAGAGCAGACAGGGGCCAGCTCGGTCACGTCAGAGCTCTAGCGCCCAGGTGTCCAGAGTTACATCGCCCATGTTTGAAGAGGATCAAAAAGATGACATAAACTCAATACTGAGCTTCCTACGATCAATGAAAGGAGCTGACGAACAGCGTAAGAAGGACACTCAGGCAATAATTTCGCATATAGGAGAAATTCGAGGGGAAATACTAAGAATAAAGAAAGAATGTGGAGAAGTAAAACAAATGTCAATGGCTGCACAAAAAGTAGCAGGCCTAGCCAAAACGGCAGCAATAGGGGCAATGAAAGTCGCGGAAGCAACTTCTAAACTCGCAGGGCGCTTGCGACGTACAACACAATCCCACTCAAAATCCCTAGCATTCTTAAAAACTCATGGTAATATCGCTGTTGCGAACACCACGAAACGAATGGAAGAAGTAGAGAGTCGGATAGCAAAACTAGAGCAAAACGGGCACACGAGCACTGCGCGTTCGGATACCAATGATGGAATACACAGAATTGTGTCTCCGCCGTGCTCTAGCCCAATGACCGAGTGCGGAACTAACAATGTACACGCAGAAACAGCGAGTAATAGCTCCAATAATTGTAGCCCACTTAGGAGAGTGAATTCTGAGTGCCACTTCCACTGTGATACAGAGGTAGCACATCACAGTTATCAGCAAGATAGAACAGGACACTCAGCAGACGTGCAAGTATCGGAAACGAGTGACAACACCACTGTGAGGATCAGACAGGATTTTGATCACAATCACTTCCTGTCGATACTAAAATTCCAGAAGTTCAAAGAAAATGGAGGGTCGATGCATCCCAAGAGCTGGGTGATGCAGTTTACAAATTCATTACCGGCATCATGGCCAACCCAGGCAAAATTGGAATTCATGTGTGGACACATCGAAGGCCAAGCCGCGGAAAAGATGCGAGGTGTGGCCGCGACGTGTCGGACTTATCAGGAATTTGTTGGTGCATTCCTGCGGACCTACTGGTCAAAGGAAACGCAAGACAAGATTAAAGAGGAAATAATGTTTTGTCCTGAACTGGAAGTGTCCGGGCATAGGAGCGCAACCAAATTTCTTGATGATTTACTCAAGAAGAATCAATTTTTAGACAGTCCATATAGCAACGGAGAAACCATTAAATTTTGCTTTTCCAAATTGCCAGTTAGGTACCAACAGACACTTATCGGGAAGTGTGGATCTGACATAGAAGCATTCAAGAGTCTATTGCGCGAACTCGAAGTAGTCTTTGATCAACAAGACGCAAAGGAGAGGAAGAAGGGGCAAAGTAACAAATACCACGGGCCAGGAAGGGAAGACGACAACAGATCGCATAATCGCACTGGTCAGTTAGGAAACCGGGGTTACGGAAGTCAAGGTTACGCTATTCAAGGTTATGGAAACCAAAGACACAGAAACCAGAACGTCAGGGAGCAGGGTCAATCTAGACAAGGAATCTGGGATAGGAGGAATAACGAACGGCAAAGCGACCGTAATTGGAGAGAGCGAAACCAAGGACAACAGTGGAGCCAGGAGATTGAAACTAGACCCGCAAATCCTAATGCACGTCAGAGGAGGGGGAGCTTAACAAGGGATTGACGCCAGACTAGTGCGAACACAGACCGCCAGAATTTCGCACGTAATCTCGGACCTCGCCAACTACGGATGATAAATTACGAAGATTTATCATAAATCCTGCTCGAAGAACATAAAACAACTTCTCGACAGGATCGGCAGCCTCTTATCACAGTAGCAATAGCTGAAAAGAGTATGAATGCGATAATAAATAGTGGAAGCTGCATAACAGCAATATCTGAGGCAGCATACAAGAGGTGCTCTCAGGAGATGGACTGGCCTGTCCTATCGGTTAAGAAAACCAAAATAAAAGGGGCATTAGCGGGTAAATGTACGGAGGTCACCCAACAAACAAGACTGGAATTCTCCTGCCAAGGACACAAAATAGAGTCTAACTTTGTGCCAAATCTGGCGCTCGACATGATAATAGGAACGGACTTCCTAAATGAACATGAAGCGATAGTTGATCTAGGACGAGGTGAAGTGGTTTTGAGGAAAGGGAATCCCGTCCACATTAAGTTCGACGACCAACTGATCCCAGCTCAACTACCGTCTAACTGTGTACGGATAAACTATGCTTGTCTGAAAGACAGAAAGGAAGAACAGGTCGACGTTGCGGGTAGGGGAGAGGACACGGATGAGAATTAAGTCGGAATAATGGGAGAAATAAAGGAGAAAATAGGAGAAAAAGTGGAAGGAATAAAGAATATAAGGTGCGACCACCGCAACGAACTTCATAAATTACTAGTAGAACATGCGGAGGTCTTCATTCCCAAGACAGGTTCAATAAAGAACTTCCAATACGAATTCCGTGTCCGTCCGCACAACCAGATTCGTGTGACACCCTACCCAATCCCCTTGGCATATCGACAGAAAGTAGCAGCTGAAATTACGCGAATGCTGAGTGAGGGAATAATAGAACCTACGGCTTCAGCCTACAATAACCCGTTAAGAGTGGTCGAGAAGGCAGATGGTAGTATTCGTTTAGTCTTGGACTCGCGACAAATTAATACCATAATAGAACCCGAAACAGACAGACCGGAAGGATTAGAGGAACTCTTACAAAACTTCCATGGAATATCAATCTTCTCAACAGTTGATCTGAAATCGAGTTTCTGGCAGATCGAGCTCCATCCAAATTGCAGACAGTATACATACTTTTTAGCATTTGGAAGATGTTACCGGTTTCGTCGTCTACCATTTGGTTTGAACGTTTCGTCTGCCGCATTCATTCGGGGGCTGGACGGCATACTAAGCGATAATTTGAAACGTCATGTCACCAGCTATGTGGACGATTTGCTGATCGCAGAGAAATCTTGGGGAGAGCACAACCGAAACTCGGTGAACTCCTTGCGACATTCAAGGAATACGGAGTGACTATCAATATCGAAAAATCGAATTTTGGGACGTCCTCTGTCAAATTTCTAGGACATATCATCACGGGTGAGGGCATTGCTCCAAATCCCGAAAAGATCGAAGCGATTGAAAAGTTTCCCATTCCTACGACAAAGAAGCAGTTAAGGGGGTTCTTGGGGATCATAAATTTTTACAACCGCTTTAAACATGCCAAAACTCAGAGCAGTCCTAGGTTGCATCAACTTACAGGAAAGAAGATTCCTTGGGAATGGGATGAGGCGGCCGAATCCGAATGGAAAGCATTAAAATTCGCATTATTACAAGCACCCATCCTCTCACACCTTAATTGAGCAGAAGAGCTTTGCATAGTAACGGACAGTTCATTCTCAGGTCTGGGTGTCATGGTGTTCCAAGACTATGTACATGAAGGAAACAGGGTGTGGAAGACAATTGCGGTTGGTAGCAGAGTACTAGCCAAGAGTGAGAGGAATTACTCAGTAACCGAGTTAGAGGCGCTGGCTGTTGTATGGGCGTTTGAAAAATTCAGATACCTTCTGTTTGGTCGCAAGACGAGGGTCTACACAGACCACAAGGCACTCGAGTTCCTGATGACTGCATAACTTAATCACAGGCGGCTCATTAGGTGGGCATCATATCTGCAGCAGTACAACTTTTCGATAGAATATATCCCCGGCAGTCAGAACATTATTGCAGACGCCTTATCACGGTCACCGATCGGATTTGAGCACAACATGGAAGAAGATCTGGAGGAAAATCACGACTGCCTTTTCTATATGCAGAATGTAGCCTTTGAAAATTTTATTACCTGTAGTATGCAGGACATCAAGAAGGAACAAGAGAAGGATCCTGCCCTAGTGTTATTGAAACAGAAATGGATAGACAGAAGACACGCCACCATCAGGCAGTTCTACCTCTTGCGGAAAGGCATAATTTTCCACCGAAATTATGCCAATGACACTGAATGGGGGGTATGCATCCCTGAACACCTAATAAACAAAGTTATATGGCATACTCACCTCAGCTATGGACACTTCGGACCACGCAAGTGCAATCTCAAGCTAAGGACCATGTGTTACTTTCGAAACATGGGGCGTCGAATACGGAGGGTACTGTCGGTGTGTAAATACTGCCAAAATGCTAAGCACACCACTGTGAGCATGCAGGAACCATTGTACCCAATCGTACCGACCAAATTAAGACAAATAGCGGCAACAGATTTGATGGGGCCTTTGCCAAGAACAAGAAGAGGATATACTTACGTATTAGTGTTTGTTCAACTAATGTCCAAATACGTTACCTTTACGCCACTGAAGAGGGCGACAGGACGAACTGTATCACGAGCCCTAATCCGGGATTTCCTACCACAGGTTGGTCATGTGAGTAGAATTATTTCTGATAACGGGCCACAGTTTAAGTCAGAAACATGGAAGGAGACGTTGCGTGGATGTAAAATTGATCCCATTTTTATATCTTCACACCATCCGAGCTCGAATGCTGCAGAACGGGTTATTAAGGAACTCGGAAACTTGTGCCGGTTGTACTGTAACAAACAGCACACGACATGGGACGTTTTCCTTAAAGACTTCCAGGAGGTAATCAATGAGGCACCCCATGGGATAACAAAATTGGCACCCATTACAGTACTGAAAAACCGGATTCCTAAGGACTTGATAACAGAAGTCGTAAACTTCCCACCAAGGGCGCGAACGCAGCACCGAGCCATAGTGGATTTGGCTCTCAAGAGGATACGGGCTGCAGCAGAGGTCAGGAAGATTCGTGCCGACAGGGGAGCTCGTCTACGACACTTCCAAATTGGACAAAGGGTGCTCGTGAAGTCTTTCCGACTCTCTAACAAACAAAAAATGAAATATCAAAAATTCTATTCTGTTTACAATGGCCCGTACCGTATAAGGAGAGCAGCTCACCACAATGCTTATGAATTGGAGACGCTGAAAGGAAAGAAGTCCATAGGACTCCACCACATCTCTCACATAAAGGAGTTCGTGGATTAGTAGTAGTGTAAGTGGTGTACATAGTAGAATGGGCAAATACATGAACCTTGCTATAGTAGTAGTGTAAGTGGTGTACATAGTAGAATAGGCAAATATATGAACCTTTCTTCGGGGAACAATAATCGTTGCATTAATAGATTAAGATTGCTAAAGTATTAACACGCTGCGTTGTCTCGCATAAGAATTTACTGCTGCTATCCTTTTTTGTTTGTGTTCGCGACTTCCAATGTCGGTGGAGTACGAGACACTATCTTTCCATGAGCAATGTTTTAGTCCTTTCCTGTCTGGTGTCCATGTTGAGGGATAATGATGAGTGAGGAGATGTCGCACAAACGTGCGCATACAAGAACGTGCTCTTAGAAGCGTTCTGAGAAGTCGTGATACGCTCCATAGCGGCCACAACCAGTTCGTGAGACGTTCATACCAATGCTTGCAGGCACGCGTCAGTGCACTGCAAGATTCTGATATATTGCGTGATTTCGAGTATGAACGTGGGCAGTATAGTTTTTACAGTGATGCGCCAGCATTGTTGTCTTGCAAGTCGGGGTGAACCTGTGAGCGTTTGACTCCAATGGTGCCCTAGACGGTAGAAATGCGGGCATAAAGCCTACCATGCCAATGTGCTTGTTGGGGATTTAGCGTGCTGCTTGTGACTGTCACAGATGAATAACCAAGTATTGGATACTTGGAGATTCGTGACATACTGTGTAGCTGGTGTGTGGTGAGCGAAGGAATCCTCAACAGGAACCAGTCCTGGCTTGGTCATATTACATTGCCTCTGGAAAGGTGTGCTTGGATCGCGAATACCGCATAACATAGAAAAAGAAGTTTCAACTATAAATTTATTGTCTTGTATAGCCATGGCTAACCCAGTCTCTGGAGTTTCAGTGAGGCGTAGTGAGAACTCGGAGGCCATGTCGTACGGCGCGCACATCACTGTCGTCAATAGCGGCGAGCAGCGAGACATCTCAGCGTAACAGGAATTATGTAAGAGTGTTGTATAAGGTAAAGTAAATAAATAAATAAATAATTAAATAAATAAAATAAAATAAAAGAGAGAGAGAGAGAGAGAAAAGAGAGAGAGAGAGAGAGAGAAAAGAGAGAGAGAGAGAGAGAAAAGAGAGAGAGAGAGAGTACCATAAACTACGTTAAGTTAAACTTTAGGATTTAACATTAACTAGATCCTTAATATTGTGGTCGTTTTCTACCACAAGTGTTTGGCGCGCGCCTGTTGGGATGTTATTTTTCAGGTCACCAAACCACAGACCCGAGATGGAGGGACGACGAGCGAGCGAAAGTAGAATGGTTGCATGTTCTTTATAGCACAGTAAAACTTAGACCTGCATTACAACATAATTTAATTAAAAGACATAGAATGTAGATCGTTGGCAAATGGTAGTTAATTCTTGAGCATGTCTACAGTCGATCTATATAATTAATAGTAATATTAGTGCGGACCCACACATTTAGTTGTTCATCCAATACATAGCATCAGTTGTCACACACCATATACAATAGTGAAATCGGTCTCTACACAAATATCAAGATAAATTATTTCCATGTCTAGATTAGATACACCAAGATTTTGTTATAATGATAGCCATAGATTAATAACTATAAAGGTAAAATAAGAGTGTCTGAAATGACAGACCATCAATGTGTCGTTATGTAAATTTATTATAACATAGAAGGTCATGGGAAAAAGTTAGGCATAAGATTTTTGTCAGAATTGTGCAGATGATGGATATCGTGGTAATGCAGATGCCAGCCGGAGCAAAAACAAGAGGTATTCGGCTACCTGCAAGAAGGGGAGCGTCAGGGGACCACCTAACGAGATGGGCGCGGGAGCGTCCGGTCCTGCAGGCTGACAGTCACCGGGCCGTATACCTGAGGGATTAGGCGGGATCCTCGCCGGGCCACAAGCGAAAGTGAGGCTGGCTGTTGACACTGACATGCGACCCAAACGCGACAGCCAGCTAGCTCTCCAGACGCGGCAGCCGTTTGGAGGGATTCCCTGCGGCAGACCACGTTGTCGTGAGTACACGAAGAAGATCACATATGGTGTCAGAACCTGTGCCTCATGTGCCTCAGGACAGAAAGGGGCGCTATATACTCACCTGTTTGGGTTTTTACAACACACTAGCATTGGCCGATCTGCATACACCAAGCAGTATCGTGCCACAAACTCTAACAAATGAATTGTCTCATTTCTAACTTCTCCTCTCTATTAGAGAGCAGTTGTAGCAATCGTCGCTCCTAGTTCGATCCTGTCTGGATGACCTCACACACTTGTGGAGTCACTCCACGTGCCACCATCCCCCGTCGAACTTCGATATTGGGAAACGTAAATTACTGTCCAGGGAGAGAAGAGATATAGACTAGTGATGCATCCCAATTAGTAGGCCTCAGAAACATTTAATCGACATGAGGAGAGCCTATCACTATGTCTTCCTACCGTACTGCCGTTATCATATGCGTGGGTCTGACTGAAATCTCAACAGCGTACTGCAGATGCTCCAGCACTCCCTATTGCTGTTGCAACAACGTAGCAACAACACCCAACGTTTAGCCCTATGTGATGTCAGTACTGTGGCCCCATCCCAAAAGCCCCCCTCCAATGCTCAAGACATGGAACCATGTGCATCAATGCATATGACTCAACATACCAACCCCCTCAGAGAAACTAACGAATGTGTGAAGTGCTTCGAATATTTCTAACAAAGTGATTTAGTGCCTCATTCTCAGCACAGTCGTGAACATTGTGCAAGCACAACTTGACACCCCATGAACCTTGTTTTTTTTTCTTAAATTTCTTTCTCTAGTGTTGTTTTTGTAAGGTATGTTATACCTTGTATGTATTTGTGAATTTGCACTGTAATTCTCATGTAAGTGATAGAGTAGGGCGCACAAATTACTGTATTGTTCTCTACACCATGCTTTTTTAATTCTGAATTTTTGTTGTGTGTATGCAAACAGTGTGCCTGAAGTCCCCATAAACTGAAGCAGATACCACCACTGTCATTGTGAATGGACCATCAGTTCAGGGAACATTTTGTAAAGGTTATTCTTGCTGCAGGGAGACAGAATGAATCGGAGGTTGTAATTAGATTCTGAAAGCTCACAAAGAGATTGTTAACTTAAATAATATCATGTGTGAGTGAGTTCAGGTTAGTTTAATGATTCAGATTGTTGTAACATCTTGGGCATTTAATTGCGGAGCACTCCAACTCTGATTGTAAAGAATAAACTGCTCCATATTTGGCTCACATGCCCGGGCCATATTTAGAGCGTGAATGTCTGTGTGAATCGGTGTTTGGAAGGGGCTCCCTGGGTATGGATATGTAATGAGAGTGTTAGAGTTCCATATTAAGAAGGTGAAGTTGGCTACATCATAAATAATCCTCCCTCTATGAGCTGCATTTCTCAGTTGCAGTGATTTTCTTTATAGAGTGCGGCATGTGCAGTCAGTTTGCAAGATTGTTCTTGGGCGATGACTCACTACCTTGCTCCTAACTGAGCCTGTAAGTAGGCTGTTTATGTTTTCTTTATGTAAGTAGGCTGTTTAGGTTCTTATATTGGTAACGCCGCCGCCACGTAGCGCTCTCTGTACGAAAATCACTGGCTGTGCTGTGTGCAGTATGTGGCTAGTTTGCATTGTTGTCTGCCATTGTAGCGTTGGGCAGCGGCAGCGGGATGTGAGCAGCGCGTAGCGTTGCACAGTTGGAGGTGAGCCGCCAGCAGTGGTGGATGTGAGGAGAGAGATGTCGGAAGTTTTGAAATTGAACTGCTATATATATTATGATTATTAAGGTAAATACAGTGTTTGTTCTCTATTAAAATCTTTCATTTGCTAACTATCCCTATCAGTAGTTAGTGCCTTCAGTAGTTTGAATCTTTTATTTAGCTGGCAGTAGTGGCGCTCGCCGTATTGTAGTAGTTCGAGTAACGGAGATTTTTGTGAGGTAAGTTATTTGTGAAAGGTATAGTTTAATGTTACTCAGGGCTATTCTTGTGAAGGGATCTTTGATAGTCAGATTGTGTTGCGCTAAATAATATTGTGTGTCAGTATAAGCACAGTCTTGTATAATTTTTCTAAGGGGACGTTTCATATGGCGATCCTGCCAGGATACCTCACTGGAATCTTCTGATTTTTTCTTGTAGTTTGTGTATTTAGTGTAGCTTTTGTTTATTGCTAGCGCGTAATTGTAGAGAGAATCTCCTTTGTAGTTGCAGTCTTTCATTGTTGTACTGTAAAACAGTTGTGGCATGCATGTAGATTTGCACCAAGTATTTCGCAGCTACGCTTGCAATTAACTAGATATTAAGTTCAGTGCTATGTTAATGTGTTCTCTTATTTTTGCACTTCAAATTGTGCTTTTCTGTGTTATCGTGTGAAATATTGTGACAATAATGGCGTGTGAAAAACGTAACACTAGGCTCCAAAGCAAACTGAAAAATAATAGTGACGACGAGCGTAGCTTATCAGCACCACTGTGTAGTGAATTAACAGACATTCGAAGTAGTAATTTGGTAACTGTGCATAAGGAAATGGAGCGGGTAGCAAACAATGGCGTAGGCAGTGAAACAATTAGTGAACAGGGAAGCATTATCGATCGATCGGTCGGCAACAGCTCGCCTCAGGAATCCGAAATGACAGAACACAATACTACAAATACTATAGACTTAGGTTTTGGGTCCTCACCGTTTTCTCAAATGAGTCAAGACACATTTTCTGCTTGTCAAAAAGTGAATGCTGTCGGTGAAAACGCACTGCCAAAAAGCGTAGAGGAACAGATTCCAGACACTAATGCATTGTTATTACAATTAATACAACAAATGGGACAAACACAGCAAAAGCTTCAAAAGTTAGACACAATGGAACAAAATCTTCAAAAGTTAGACACAATGGAACAACACCAGAGACAAACACAGCAACAGTTACACACAATGGAAAAAATCAGAGACAAACACAGCAAAAGCTTCAAAAGTTAGACTCATTGGAACAAACTCTCGAACAAACACGTGAAAATTTAACTGCTGAGTTACATAACATTGAATCGAAATGTCAAAAAGTCTGTAATGACGTAAAAACACAAATTTGTGAGCATTTCCAACCTATTTTTTCGCCTCATGAAAATGCATTACAGAATCACGAAGCAGCCATAAAAGAACTGCACGCTATTGTTCATGGAACAGCCACAAAATAATAACACAGGGCATTTCGGAAGTTATGAAAGAAATTGGCATTGTGCACCGAATTTTGAGATGGAACCGCCGACACGACGTAACAATGACCGATATGCTACTCGCCGACACGATGACTTTGACTGTAAGCTGTTCATTACTACACGTAAATTCAAAACGTTTAAGAATTCTGCCAACGATATTCATCCACAAGCGTGGCTCCATCAATTCTCTCATTGTTTTCCTCCCAACTGGTCATTGGAGCACAGGTTAGAATTTATGTGTGGCTACTTAGAGAATGAACCAGCTGTAAGCATGCTATCGGTCATTCACGATTGCCACAGTGAAGGAGAATTTTACGATGCCTTCCTCTCAGCATATTGGTCTCAAGCCACACAAGACCGAGTAAAACATAGCATCATGATGATGAAACACTTTGAACAATCTGAATTTTCCAGTCTTGTCAAATATTTTGAAGACATGTTGCACAAGAATCAGTACCTGTCAAACCCATACAGCCCCTCAGAACTCATCCGCATTTGTTTAATCAAATTACCTGAACATTTACGGCATATTATTTTGGCAGGACATTGCAAAGACGACATTGATGCTTTTCAGGGACTCTTACAAGAATTAGAAATTGACACAGACAGTCGCGGGATGCGAAAACAAGAAAACAATCACTACAGGTCACATCCGTCACAATTCCGTGACGCCAGAAACAATAAATGGCCACGACAAACCTATTCTTACAACGTAAATCGTGACCAAAACAGACACCACCCATATGACAACCACTGGCAGAGTAATAGTTACAGGGAAAGATCACCTTTCCGAGGTAATGACTATCACAGAGACAATCTGAGAAACAGACAATATGGGAACAGAAATAATTATTATCAAGGGAGACAGAATAACTTTAGACGCAACGGTCCAGCACGCAGTTACGACTCAGGGAGAAATTCTTCACCACGTGACAGACAAGAAAGAAACTATGTAAACTACCGACAAAACGACAGACGTGAATTTCATCAGAACTGGCGGGTTTCTAACAGAGCTGGGCCCTCTGGACAACGTGAATTTGTAGAAGTTAGGTCTCCAAATCCCAATAACGACGCGCGCCAACAAAGAGACAATAGGCAATGACTCACACCGCTGGCAGCCACAAGACGTACTTATGAAACTGACGACGCAGCTCCCGTAGCTAGTAATTACGTAAAAATGGAAGACATTAGGGACATCTTACTCCAGGAACACGACGTAAAACATAACAACATTGCATATCCTGTGATTCACATTACTGCAAATGACGTAAAATTTACGGCAGTACTTGACTCTGGCAGTCCCATTTCAGTAATTAGTGAAACAGCTTTTAGCAAATGCAACAAATCGAACGATTGCCCCACACTTCCGTTACGTAAGATTAAATTACAAGGTGCAATCTTTGGAAAAAGTGTACATGTACGCCAACAAACCCATTTAGAATTCTTTTGCCAAAGCCACAGCTTCTCTATGAACTTTCTTATTGTTCCATTATTGTCGACGGAAATTATACTGGGAGTAGACTTTTTGAATGAATACAAAGCAGTCTTAAGCTTTCACGATGCTGAAATAAGTTTAGAGAAAGAAGGTAAGTCAACAGCCTTGAAATTTGAAGACTGGCTCTTAAACCATGATGAGGAAATTAATCGGCTTTACGTTCTGTTAGACAACAGTTCGGAATTTTCTACGGAACTAGACACTAACAATCACTCTGCAAGTACTGACAGGGATGATATCGACTGCATATTTGAAATTAATGAGTTAATTCAGAATAAAATTCAAACAATTGAGAATTGTAATGACACTGATAGGCAGGACCTTTTTGAGATTTTACAAGCACATTCCACAGTTTTTACTCACAAAACAGGAACAATCAAGGGATTTCAATACCAATTTCGTGTTCGTGAGCATACTAAATTTTGTGTTAGACCATACGTAATTGCAGCACATTACAGGGACCGTGTTAGAACAGAAATACAATCTATGCTTGACGAGGGCATTATTGAGCCTGCAGTAAGCTCATACAACAATCCGTTACATGTTGTTGAGAAGAAAAATGGATCGATCAGGCTTGTCTTAGATTCGAGACAAATCAATACTATCATTATTCCTGAAACAGACAGGCCGCAGACGATGGAAGAACTTCTTCAAAATTTTAATGGTGTAAAAGTGTTGTCTTCCGTTGATCTCAGATCCAGCTTTTATCAGATCGAACTTCATCCAGAATGTAGAAAATACACAGCTTTCCTTTGTTTCGGCGTTTGTTATCAGTTTCGGAAACTTCCTTTTGGTTTGAACATTTCTTCAGCAGCATTCATTCGCGGGTTAAATTCCATATTACCTGAGTTCTTAAAACGTCACATCACCTTATATGTGGACGATATTCTAATAGCAGAAGCTTCATGGGAACAACATAACCGCATCCTCAACAGTTTGTTACGTATTTTTGCAGAATCTGGAATTATAGTTAACTTGGAAAAGTCTGAATTCGGTAGGACAAAGGTGAAGTTTTTGGGACATATTATTTCTTCTGAAGGCATTCAGCCGGATCCTGAAAAGTTAGAAGCAATCAGAGCCATTCCAGTTCCATCCACAAAAAGACAAGTCCGCAGTTTTCTAGGTCTCGTAAATTTTTACCGTCGTTTTCTGAATATGCAAATTCTAGTTACACCAAAACTTTGTTCTCTCACTGGAAAAAATACTATTTGGAACTGGGACGAACAAGCACAATTGGAATTCAATTCTTTGAAAGAAGCGTTACTTCACGCGCCAATACTAGCTCATCCAGATCTGTCACAAGATTTCTGCCTTAGCACGGATTCTTCTAAAGTCGGTCTTGGTGCCCACAAATTTCAAGAAGCCATAGAAAATGACACTACTGTTCAGAAAACCATTGCTTTTGCTAGCCGAGTGCTAACAAAATCTGAAAAAAATTATTCCGTTACTGAATTAGAAGCGTTAGCGATCGTTTGGGCATTTAACAAATTCCGTTTCTTTCTTTCTGGCAAGCACGTAAAAGTATACAGTGATCATCGTGCATTACAATTTCTTATGTCTTCAAAATTAAATCATGACAGGTTAAAACGTTGGGCATTGTTTCTGCAAGAATTCCGCTTCACAATAGTCTACATTCCCGGCAAGGAGAACATTGTGGCGGACGCGCTGTCACGCGCACCGGCTGGGCTTGAGAAAAGTAACACAGAAGGCAACCTTGAGAAAAATTTCAGCATTCTTTACATTCAGAAAGTCGCTTTTGAAAACTTCATCACCACATCTTTAAAGGACATTGCTCATGAACAAGATAAAGATCCGATTTGGAAAGACATCAAAAGTAAATGGCATGAAGAGACACACACTCAGATTCGGCATTATTACCTGGTTAGAAACAACATACTCTTCAAACGCTGCACTGTTGATGACAAGCTATGGGTACTTTGCATTCCAGATGATTTTGTTAATAAGCTCATTTGGTACATTCATCTCAGCTACGCACATTTTGGTCCACAAAAATTTTATATTCTTCGAATGACTTGTTATTTTAACAATATGGAAAAGCGAATTCGAAGAGTCTTGTCTATTTGTAAACTTTGTCAAAAGGCGAAACCATCTACTATCTCACATCGTGCTCCGTTGTTTCCTATTATTCCTTCTAAATTAAAAGAATTTGCTGCTGTTGATCTCTTGGGACCCCTTGTCAGAACATCGAATGGATTTTCGTACGTTCTAGTCGCTGTTGAACTTACTTCAAAATTTGTTTCTTTCACTCCATTACGTAAAGCCACTGGACGGTCTGTATCCAACGCCTTTGTTAAAAATTTCTTACGTGAAGTTGGCCACGTTGCTAAAGTCATATCAGATAACGGACCGCAATTCAGATCTGCTGTTTGGTCACGCATACTTCGGAATCATAAAATCAAACCTGTTTTTATTTCATTGTATTCACCACATTGTAACCCATCTGAACGGATTATGAAAGAAATCAATAGGCTTTGCAGACTTTATTGTCACAGAAATCATCAACATTGGGACAGATATTTACACTTATTTCAAAATGTGCTGAATGAAATGCCTCATGATTCCACTGCTTTACCACCTACTCTTGTACTAAAGAATGAAGAACCACCGAACAGAATCAGAGAGCTTGTACCTTTCCCGAATACACGTAAACATAGACACAAAGACTTAATTGATTTGGCTCTTAAAAATATAAAATCTGCAGCAGACAAAAGGAGAAAACTACACGGTAAAGCAAATGCAAAGAAATTATATATTGGTCAGAATGTTCTCATTAAAGCTCATTCATTGTCACATAAGAAGAAACACTTGAGTCACAAATTCTTTCTAGTTTACAATGGACCTTACAGAATCCGACGTATACCACATGATAATTGCGTTGAAGTTGAAACTCTGCGTACTAGGAAGAGTAAAGGTTTACACCACATTTCACATGTAAAACCATTTATTGACAGATAATCTGCTTTTTAACTTAGTCTTTGCAATTTTCACTTCACGCTACTTGTACAATTTGTCACACTGAGAAACTGTTACCATGCAACAATGTTTAAAGTTAAATATCCAGTCAAGAACCAAGAGCACTTATTCAATCAGAAATTACGAATGCACTGTTATGGCGAACAGATGACACAGTGGTTGGTTTGTGTGACAGCTACACGATTTTATCACGACGCTACTAATGAGTGACAATTTACAATGCTGCTTTTGCGGTGTTTCTGTTTTATATCTGCACAGTTTTTCTGTATTATTCTGGAAAGTAAAACAAGTTTTAGTAGTAACTTTTGTGGTATAGCTACAATGAGACAGCCTCTTTCGTAGCACAACAATACGTTACAGCACAGTACGTTCTTCACCACGACAATAAGCGTAATAACTAAGATATGTATATGCAAAGCATTTCACTTTTGTTTATCATGAGGTAAGTACATTGTCTTCTGCAGAACTTAGCTTTCGGAGGAAAATAACTACGACACTTCCACAGAGATTATCTTACAACAAGATGCACATTTAGCGCTACAGGACACCCATTTCAGTGATTAATTTTGCACTTGAAACATTTATTTTTAAAGATTTTTGAATTACAAAGAAAGTTTTCAGTGATACATTTCATTCCATTGCTGTAATCTGTAACACCTGAGGGTATAATTACATTAATCCTCAGGGGGGTACACGCCTACATTGTGTATCATGTGTTTGGCAAGCACAAGGAGCCCTAGCTAAAATGGTATTTGCTTATACAATTTAACACATCGGTACCATATTTCTCTAACACACAAATTACACAGCTATCTGATCATTTAACTGAGAGATAAACATGTTTTTTACTACGTCAGTGACACATGTTTACGTAATTACACCGTTGGGTAACTTCACACTTATGAAATTGTATTTTGTCTGTACTGTGTGAACTCTTCATATTTTTTCGGAACCATTGTGATACTATGAGAGCTTTGAATGATGTATTTGGTATGAGATCATGATTTTTAAAGTACGTTTGAGGCAGATGACACTATTGAAATGAGCAGAGAATATTTTTTATGGTTTGAAATTATTGCAGAAAGCTACGACTTTTTTGAGATTTGACTGAGGTGTTATGATGTTATTTTTATGACGACGATGTGTATTATGCTGTTGAGGTATGTTTATGTCAATAAGATGATGCTACCATATATGAGGAATGTGATTACGTGTTTATATGTATATGAATAATGAATAGAAGTTAGGGACTCTTGACTTGTGAAAAAGGATGTTGGAAACAAAGAATCGTACTTTAAGAGTTATGAAATGTGTGTGTAAATGCGTGAATGTATCACAATGCCGGCGAAAATTTTTTTGGACACTGTTATATTCATAGGATTTTGTTTCTACACATTTGTGACGTAAATTTTCGACCTGTGACATTTTCATATGAGACTGTCACTGTAGCGGAAACTGGTGTCGTTAATATTTCCGTAAGAAAGTTAAGTGACCACCTGCACATAATGCGTCGTGGACACACAGCTGTGTCAAACACCTGGAGAACAAGCCATTAGGGTGTGCCTTTCCGGAAGCACAGGTAGAAAAAAACGAAAAAAGGCAGGCCTTTATCCTCGCCATTGACATTCCTTTAGAGAAAATATTGCAAATGCGACACCCTCATTACTTCCATTAACCTTGCTATTGACATTCCTTTGTAGAAAGCATCGCAAATATTACACGCTCATTACCTGAAAACATATGATTACTCGTACTTTGTGCTAATTACTGAAATGCTTATGAATTGATGGGCAATAGTCGTACATCTGCACACCTGATTATGACAAGTGTCTTTCTACGAGAGTTGAGAGCTACTGACTTACGAAATGCCACATGACTACTGAATGATATTTTTATGCTTTGGTTTGCGTAATTGCTTATTTCATTTGATATCTGGTTTCCAGCTGTGTTGCAGCATTGCTTTTATAAAATAAAATGCATTTCCTAATCTGAACACTTTCTGTCAACAGATATATTAAATAATTATTTTATGATCCACATTCTTTAAAAAAGGAGCACTTGGAAAGGAAAGAACAATAAGAAGGAACTAGTAACAGTAACACATAATTTTCTTTTCAAGTACATGGTAATATTTCTTTTTACAATAAGTTGTTGTGCTGCACCACTTTAATTACATAGACATTAAGATGTGAATATACATTTCCCTTATCTGCATTGTTATTTTTACTGTAATATTTTTTCTGCTTGAGCTATGTCATGTTTAGATATAAGTTATTTCTGCTGCTGTTTGCCAGGCATAGTGTTACTGAATTTCACTTTGTATTACTCTGTTAAGCTAGTTTTACTACTGATTTATTTTTAGTTGTTGCACATTGGCTCATATTAGTTGTAATTTATGCTGCTTGCTTTGCCATTTCTATTTTTTGCATTGCTGTTTGTATTAATTTGTTATGTGCTGCTGCATTGCCTCGTCCCTTAGTTTAGCATCTGAGCTCAGTAGATTTAAGTTAGCTTAAGAGGGTTAGACTATATAAGAAACTGACTATGAAGAATAGGCAAAGAATGCATTGCGAAGTTATATGAAAAAGATTTGGGCCAAAATGAGTATTGTACAATCAGAAATAATTATTTTGAAAGAAATATGAATAGAATACAGGAAGGAGGTATAGATAGGACATTTTGGGAATAATGATGAATGAAGGGAGATCTCCATGCAAAATACTGCAGTAAAACAAACCCTGTCCTTTCCTTTGGTGTCATCCCTCTATATGTTTGTGTACCCTTGTGTATTTGTTTTTTACTGTCTTTATGTGTTTAGCCGATGAGAGCTATGTTGTAGAATTTTTCTAATACTTTGTTATTTACTTTGTAAAGATGTTGAGACATTATTTATACTGTTTTGTTGCTCATATGTGAAGGTGATGTTTCAAAAGTTATTCTGATCTTTTATGTATCTACTTATCTCATAATTCCTGTAACATTGATGTATATGTTTATTTCTATTCTGTTGTAAAGCCTGTACTACAAATGTTATCTGTATTGTTATGTTCTTTAATGATGTATTTTGTACCTTTGTAATTGTATTCTCATGTTATAAAATGGTAATTGACACCAGTTCATCATATTAGTAACTTGTAAGTTATATTTCACTGCACACATTTCCGTTGGTCATAGTATATGGACAATATGTGAGAAGTAGGGACTGTTAGTGTTTGCACGTGTGTTAATAATTCAGCAAGGGACTGGATAACAGCATTGCTGGTTCTAAGGACACTTCAAAAAACTTTGTGAGTGCACAAGTGGTGGTTATGGACTTGCTATATTAACTGCAAGACTCTTCACTGGTGATTGTGCACCCGCCCAGTCACAACAGATGGCTGCTGGTCATCTCTACCAGGACTACAGTGGGCCTGTCCACACTTTCTACGAGGACTGCCATGGGTCTGCACCTCTGGTGGCCCACCAATACCGTCACCTCTATCAGGACTACAGTGGGCCTGTCCACAATTTCTACGAGGACTGCAGTGGGTCTACACCTCTGGTGGCCCACCAATACCACAATCTCTACAAGGACTACAGTAGGTCTACTCTGTGATGACCTACCTACCAATCTTCTTCAAAACGTCGAATGACTCTGCTGTGGGTTTGCTCTGTTGTGGCCCATTACCTGTCAGCATGTCAAGAGTCAGCACTGTCTTTCCGTCGGAAGGACAACACTACTTCTTCAAGACTGCATGAAAATCTACTACTTCTGTGTGCAATTTCTTTTACTAATGAGAAACTGTAATTACTATTATGATGAATGTTCAGGACTATCTTTATGGACTGTGAGAAAATTTTAGCTTTTGACCAACATTGTATTAATAAGTGTGTGCATTTGATATCTTTCTTACTGTAATTATGAAAAAATTTTTCAAATCTGTATTGGCCACTGGCCAAAAAAATTTGTAAAATTTTTTTGTGGGGAGCATGGGGTCTATGTAAGTAGGCTGTTTATGTTTTCTTTATGTAAGTAGGCTGTTTAGGTTCTTATATTGGTAACGCCGCCGCCACGTAGCGCTCTCTGTACGAAAATCACTGGCTGTGCTGTGTGCAGTATGTGGCTAGTTTGCATTGTTGTCTGCCATTGTAGCGTTGGGCAGCGCAGCGGGATGTGAACAGCGCGTAGCGTTGCACAGTTGGAGGTGAGCCGCCAGCAGTGGCGGATGTGGGGAGAGAGATGGCGGAAGTTTTGAAATTGAACTGCTATATATATTATGATTATTAAGGTAAATACAATGTTTGTTCTCTATTAAAATCTTTCATTTGCTAACTATCCCTATCAGTAGTTAGTGCCTTCAGTAGTTTGAATCTTTTATTTAGCTGGCAGTAGTGGCGCTCGCCGTATTGCAGTAGTTCGAGTAACGGAGATTATTGTGAGGTAAGTTATTTGTGAAAGGTATAGTTTAATGTTACTCAGGGCCATTCTTGTGCAGGGATCTTTGATAGTCAGATTGCGTTGCGCTAAATAATATTGTGTGTCAGTATAAGCACAGTCTTGTATAATTTTTCTAAGGGGACGTTTCAAGCCAACCGCTCACCAATTACAATCTAAAATGGCGTAGGGGCTATGAGAGGTGGGATGAGCCCCCTCTCAAATTTCTATCTTACGATTTTCCTCTCTAATTGCATAGGGTGAAAAGTTTCTATTCGTTCACACGCGGACTTCCCACGCAGCGTCTCTAATCACCCGGGTGGTGCAGTGACAGGCGGGCTCGGCTGATTTTGAAAGGGTAAGCCGACGGGTGTGAGGGAGTTGAGTGAATGCTTTCCACACACCGACATTGTACAATAGCGGCAGACACGCTCGCGGGGGCCTGAAGTAGCAGCTGGGCTAGAGGTTCCGTTACTTCACAGAAACTTAGCGAAAACACTTTCTGGCGGGCTACCAGCGAGGCGTGGGAATGACTTGTGTACCCAGGCAGTTGTGGCGGGCAAATTCCCGCGCTTTCTGCAAAATCGTAACTGTGATTGGCTTGCTCAGGGCATAGCTCCGTGACGTAACAAAATCAGCGCAGAAATTGGCGCCAAGAATCTCCATTGGTGAAATGGTAGTGCTCCGGCAATAGAGTGGAATTTTCCGCCAATTTTTCGAGTTGCTGATTGGAACGGTTAACCACGGCCACTGTCGTGGGGGCGGGAATGTTCTGTGTTCGGTTTGTACGGGTGCTCTTGTGGGCTAGTCGGCTCTCGCCTCTTGGTCGGAGTAGGTTACAAGAATGAGCTCTCGCTGCTCTGGTCACCCTGATTCCGTTGGCTGTCTAATATACTTTTATTTAATTGTAACTGCTTGACGAAGTTGCTGAAGTTTCGACTTCAACGTAACTTTCCGAGTACAGTTGGCAATTGGGCGTTCTGCGTACAAGAGGCCTATGTTGTCTGTCTTGAGCAGTTTTGGCTAAAGTTGACTGTATCGGAGTTACTGTGTGACTTCGCTTGCTAAAATCAATCACTGTACCGTCAGTGATCGTGTGGCGAGCATTCTTCTTCTCCCTCAGAGGCGCATTTGTATTGCTAGGAAGTCTTTAGTCTGGAACAACCAGACCAGGACAATTTGTTTCAGGCTATACTCGCGACATTATCATCACCACGACGAGACGTCGAAGCAACCAGCCATCGCTTCCAGTACGCCAGATCGTGTCCTTGCAGCTAAGAAGACAGCTTGGTAATGTACGTCCGCAACACCGGCAAAGCAGGCATTTTTGTTAGGCGATAATCAGAGCTCAGCAGAGCGCGCCTGTTCGTCTTTTCTAACTTTATTCTATCTTGGGTGTTCATTGTCTGAGTTCTCACTAATGTAGCAGCAATTAATGTTGGGTTAGCTGTGTGTCTCTCTTAAGATTTGAGTTGCAAGGAATTGGCTCCACATACCACTTCGTCATAAACGTCACAATCTAGTTTAGGGACAACTTCACCTTCACAGCGTTCATTTGAGTATCCAATTTGAGCCAATTTGATGTATTGCAAATGTTTCATGTGTTTTTGTTTATTATTTTGTGTTTAGTCTTAATAAATCATATTGTTATTTTGGACAGAAACTTCATTCTGTTAATCGGTAGAGCAACCCTATCATTTCTCACTACGTTAATGAAACCTTCCTTTATTTAACTTATTTATCAAATTAAATTATTTTCTACTCCACTTGCAGAGTTTGTTACAGTGAGTTCGCGTACCTTTTTTTCCATGTGCAACAGCAAAAGTTGGAGTTAGAATAGGGGGGCCTTAGAGCGTCATTTAGATATGTAGATTCTAGAAGAAATTAGTGTTAAATACACTGCTACCCCGGGCACCTCGCAAGTTCATGACAAGACAACACACCTAACTAATATAATCACTTTCCCTAATACTTATGTTGTGCGCGTGATTCACATCTTTCCGAGCACAAACACGAAATAATAGGGGGAGCACTTTCTGTGGAGTCCGTCGTCGAGGGAAGAGGGGGAGGGGATTCGCCGTCCCACCTGTCAGTGGGCATGAATGTTTATGTACGAGACCAGACTCTCCTGTCACATGCGGTCCTCTCCACGACAAACCTTGTGTGCTCTCTCTTGGCTGGCAGCGTGTCAGGTAATGCCATCGTTGCCGCAATTCGATGAATGACCAGTGGCGGGTTCCGGCGCAAGTGGTGTGGCAGTAATTAGCTCTTTTGCGTGCTCCAGCTACCAGCAGAGAAACTTGCTGTCATCAGACAGCCGTAAGGTGATTAGGTGTTTCCACCTGCTCTAATGACGACGCATGTTGGTGGTCGAACTAAGGCCTGGACCTCCTTGTATCTCGGAGCATAATTAATGACAGGGTTCTATGCAAGAGTGGCACTAAACAGCTCTTCTGCGTGCCCCCTCGGCAATAAAGAAACAAGTCAACTGCCGACTAGCAATGGCCCCACCCTCTCGGTGCACCGAGTCTGCTGCAGTAACAAATTGTTCTTCAGCGCATTCTCTTCCGTTGAAATCGCAAGAGGCCGCCTCGTGCAGAATCACTGACGGCGACGTTTTTGATAGGTGTCTGGTGCAGGTCAGGTGCACCTAACGGTGTCGTCGACGCCTCAGTAGGCCACGCTCGGCCGACTCTGTGTGTGACGACACCCGGCGTCTACTACTACGTCTGGCGCAGGACAGCGAAAGTGCGTCCAGGTAGCGAGGTCCACTGCTCTCTGCAGAGGAAGGGTCGGCCGCAAGTCTCTTTGTTCAGGGCGGCCACCGTTTTAATCGGCTCACGCGGACACACTTATGGCCGCAGGACTCTGCGTTCACGTGAACAGGTAACTACCGCATTCCAGTGGCGTCAAGACAGCGTCGTTGGCGTTGGCTCTCTGCCTGCAGCCTCGCCATGACATACACTGTGTGGTCAAAAGTATCCGAACATCTAGCGGAAAATGACTTACAAGTTCGTGGCGCCCTCCATCCGTAATGCTGGAATTCAGTATGGTGATAGCCCTCCCTTACCTTTGATGACAGCTTCCACTCACGCAGGCATACGTTCAATCAGGTGCTGGAAAGTTTCTTGAGGAATGGCAGCCCATCCTTCATGGAGTGCTGCACTGAAGACAGGTATCGATGTCGGTCGGTGAGGCATGGCAAGAAGTCGGCGTTCCAAAACATCCCAAAGGTGCTCTAGAGGATTGAGGTCAGGGCTCTGTGCAGGCCAGTCCATTACAGGGATGTTATTGTCGTGTAACCACTCCGCCACAGGCTGTGTATTATGAACAGTTGCTCGATCGTTTTGAAAGACGCAGTCGCAATCTGCTCTTCATCAGTGGGGTGCAAGAAGGTGCTTAAAACATCAATAGAGGCCCGTGCAGTGATAGTGCCACGCAAAACAACAACTGCTGCAAGCCCCCTCCATGAAAAACACGACCACACCATAACACCACCGCTTCCGAATTTTACTGTTGGCACTACACACGCAGCCAGACGACGCTCACCGGTCACTTACCATACCCACGCCATGCCTAACTGTCATAGTACTTGCAGTGGATCCTGACGCAGTTTGGAATTCCTGTATGACGATCTGGATAGTTCGCCTGCACGCTTTCATGCTTTACGTGTCCCTTCACTTTTCCACTTCACTATCACATCGGAAACAGTGGACCTAGGGGTGTTTAGGAGTGTCGAAATCTCGCGTACAGACGTGTAACACAAGTGACACCCAATCACCTGACCACATTAGAAGTCCGTGAGTTCCGCGGAGCGCCCCATTCTGCTCTCTCACCATGTCTAATGACTACTGAGCTCGTTGATATGGAATACCAGGCAGTAGGTGGCAGTACAATGCACCTAATATGAAAAAATATGTATTTCTTTTTTTTTTGGGGGGGGGCGATACTTTTGTACACATAGTGTATCAGATCTTGACTTACATAAATTTGTCACCAAATAGATCGTACAAAATAAAATGAAATCAGTACTTATGATGGCAAAAAGCGAGAGAAAAGAACTTAACTAAGCATATGAACCAATGAAACAATATGACGAATTGCCTGGAACTTTGCAATTGGGCATTAAAATTGATCTAGTGTAAGCACCATGATGCGATGTAAAAATATAATGTTCTCAGTAGCTTCATTGTTAGTTCACTTACTAGAAATGTTTTAACGTAACTCAGAAACATGTGCACTTCGTTATAACGTTCAGACAAAAACTAATAGTGCAGGATTCATCAGTCTAAGAGATAACAAAGAACTCTGTCCTCAAGTGGTGAACTGAAGTAACGAAACAGAAATGGCAAACTAAAAGCGACGCTTTTGTCGCGAATTTCATCGTATGTGTAAATCACAATGCCTCCCAGAAACACATCGAAGCGAATGTTAGTCATTTTAACTAACACCCGGGTTTCCCATTCTGAAGAACAGTAACATATTTAAATTCAGTTATTTATCTTCGCCACTGATATTTTATTATAAATATACTACAAAAAGATGTTTGTATGGTTACGAAAATAAATGATTTTGAAAATATGCAACTTCACAAGCTTCTTATAAAAATGAAGTTTGTAAATTTATGTTATACAAAAGGGATTTGTTATAACTGACGATACAACAATTTCAAGAAAAAAATAAAAACCACATTGTGTTTTGTACTTTATCATGACATTTTTTAAGATAACTAATTGTCGTAGCACCGCTTTTTAACACAGAAATATGTAAAGTTTATTATTACCAACTCGACCAACACAGAGTTTTTTCATCATATTAATGCATACGAAGTCATGATAAAAACTGAAACTTTATGACGGAAAATTGGCACAAACGTTACTGAAAATAAATTTGCATCGCAAGTCTCTGTAATCTCAACAGGTTACCGTAGACCTTGGTTTTTTACATCACCTAAAGCTAAGTGTGGTGTTTGGACCTAGTATGTAATTGATTTTTGCACTCTGTCTTTCGTTTGTTCTTTTCGTCTGAGTGATTCTTTAACTGTCTGTTATGTTTGGAGTCATAATTCACATTCCGACTCTTCACTAGTTCAGCTGCTTGAATTACGTCTTGATTGAAATTTGGTATTTTAGTCAAACTCACATTGGTAGATATGCAAAAATACACAATCCAAAGCGTTCATTACTGCACCTGGCGAATACCATCACAAAACGGGTAAATAGCTACATAGTCCTATTTGGATTTACAGCGTATTATTAGTTATAAAATCTCGATATTTACTATTTCAGTTTCAGATATTATTCCTTTGTCGCAATCAGTTCAAAATTTAGTGCTCACATTAATGTTTGTCGCCTGCACTTTGTTCATATGTATACTGACGGCTCTCGACGTCAGACAGCCTTCTGCATTAGCATGTGTATTTCTTTTCCCCAAGCTGAAATATTCCAGATTTTTTTTTTGCCTCCGTATTGTTCTTTCTTTACAGCGGAAGTGATAGCGATTCGACACACTCTCAGATTTGGTCATCATGAGGGGCTCCAGAACCTGCTGACACAGGCAGAGCAAAAAACGTTAACTGAAAACTCAAATAGAAGCAGTAAAATTTATATTCAAATACTGGAAATTATATGAGAATGATAACTAAATTACCCAAGAGGAATGAAAATCTATTTTGTGTGGTTCCCAGCTCATGTAAGACAGGTTTACAATGACAAGGCAGCTAGTGTCCTTGGCCCTGCAATGAACGTTAGTGTTCCATCCTCCAAGTTATGAAGGATACAGATATTGGTCGAAGAGAAACGGGAAGAAGTTTGACGCAATTGGGGACCGTCCCATGCTTAGGCTGCCATTAACACGGTGTTTTTAGGAGTGGCGCCATGACACGGAAGCATGGACTGTTGATGAATGGTGTCACATTGTGTTTAGCGATGAATCATTGTTCAGCTCTACCCTGAATGATCATTATATGTGAGTATTCCAGAACGGTCGCGACGTGGGACAGGTACCATTCTTCCAATGTCATGGAGAGGCTCAGCGGTGGCTCTTCTGACGTCAAGATGTGGAGAGAAGTCGAGCGTGACTTCACCTCACGACTGGTCGTGATCGAGTGTGACTTCACATCACGACTGGTAGTGAGTGAGTAAATTCTGATGGCACAACGGTACGTCAGGGACATGCAGCCTCCTCATATGGTACTCCTAATGCGACGGTATCGTGCATCATTCTTCCACAAGAGTACGCTGATCCACATAGTAAGACTAAAGAAAAATCAGGATATGCTGCAGGACTGTTCACCTAGAAAACTCGAATGATAATGTACAATAAGTGGAAGATATCCGAAATTCTCAGGAAAGCAGGTGTAACCTACAGGGAGAGACGGGTAACATACGAAGTGTACAAGAACCAAGTGAGGAAAATAAGAATAGAAAAGCAAGACCGAAGTTCTCGGACGAGAAAGGGTAACATATAAGGACGTAGCTTTCTGCTCCTACTTTTCAGTGTACAACACAGCAAAGAAGTAATGACAGAGAAAAAAAGGAAGTTCCGGAGTTAGATTAACATTAATTTTGAAAGATTATTATCATATGTAGGATTCGCTGGTTATATAATTCTCAGTGAAAGTGAGGAAGAACTGCAGGAATTTTTGAATGGAACGAACAGCCTAATGAGTAGACTCCTTGGCCCAAGAGGAAACCGAAGAAAGTCAGTGTAACCAAGAGTAACAGAAACGAGATTAGTGGTAAACTTAACGTCAGAACTGCTGATCTTAAAGAAGACTAAGTGAAGGAATTCTCCACCTTTCAAAGCACATCAAAACATGATGGAGATAGAAAGGACGACGTAAAAAGCATATTAGCGTGTCCTAAGACTGCTTTCTACTAGTATAAAACATGGGCCTTAATTTGAGAAAGAAATTTCTGACACCCAAACGACCAGTTGTCACACATTTAGATCGGTACTACACGTTATATATATTGATAGAGTATCAACGAAATCTCCGATTTAGTTAGTATTATGTGATGTCATCTAGCAGAACGGACGCAAACGTTAATAAGAAGTAACACCAGAACGACGGAGCATAGTAAAAGTAGAACTGTGAGTAAGTAATATGTACTACTTGTGTGGGGAAGATGTTAGAACGTTGGATTGTCGAATCAAGGGTGCTGGTTTCATACTCCAATTGCGACAACGTTTTTGCAGTGTTATGCGTGAATGTGTTACACCGGACAACATGTTTAGGACATGTAAAAGGGCGGTTTGGAGTTTACAGCAGTGTTCTCTTTGCAGTCTGATTTCGCTGCGTTTGTTTGAAAGTAGTAAACTTATGGAGTAAATTTGTAGTTCCACAGAATATAAGATTAGTGTATAAAAAGAAAGAAAACAATTGCTTCACAAATGCGCGATTAATAATAATAATAATAATAATAATAATAATAATAATAATAATAATATAATAATAACAGCAATGACGATAGTAATAATAATAGCGGTTGACAAATGGAGCTTGTGTTTGCTGGAACTATGTGAATTGTGAGTTTTTCATCTGATAGTTTTGTACGTACAGGTCACGAAGAACACTAGATTATTATTATTATTAATAATACTGCTGTACGTGTGACACAATTGTTTATTCTACTGTTTCGATTGTTTATGTTTATGTTTATTGTCTAGCAAGAAAATTAGGATTGTGTCAGTATATTCGCATTGTGAAGGGACAGATCAAGATAAGATGGATAGTTTTTATGAGGCACTCAGTGATGTAGTTGTTAGAGTAAAGGACAAGGACAGTGTTCTGCTCATGGGTGATTTTAACGCCAGGATTGGAAATCGAACAGAAGGGTATGAAAAGGTTATGGGTAAATTTGGAGAGGATATGGAGGCCAACAGGAACGGGAAACAACTCTTGGATTTCTGTACCAGTATGGGCTTAGTAATCACAAACTCCTTTTTTAAACATTAGAACATTCACCGGTATACTTGGGAAGGCAGGGGAACCAGATCTGTCATTGACTATATAATAACAGATCAGGAATTCAGGAAGGCTGTGAGGGACACACGTGTATTCAGGGGATTCTTTGATGACACTGATCATTATTTAATCTGCAGTGAAATTGGGATTGTGAGGCCGAAAGTGCAGGAGGTCAGGTCCATATGTAGGAGGATAAGAGTGGAGAAATTTCAGGATAAGGAAATCAGGCACAAGTACATAACAGCGATCTCAGAATGGTACCAGTTAGTTGAATGTAGTCAATTACAGTCATTGGAAAAGGAATGGACAAAGTACAGGGACACAGTACTAGAAGTGGCTAAAGAATGTCTTGGAACAGTAGTGTGTAAAAGTAGGATGAAGCAAACAGCTTGGTGGAATGATATAGTCAAGGCAGCCTGTAAAAGGAAAAAGAAGGCGTATCAAAAATGGCTACATACCAGAACCCAGGTAGACAGAGAAAGTTATGTTGAAGAAAGAAACAAAGCCAAACAGATAATTGCAGCATCCAAGAAGAAATCGTGGGAAGACTTTGGAAACAGGTTGGAGACTATGGGTCAAGCTGCTGGAAAACCATTCTGGAGTGTAATTAGCAGTCTTCGAAAGGGAGGTAAGAAGGAAATGACAAGTATTTTGGACAGGTCAGGAAAACTGCTGGTGAATCCTGTGGATGCCTTGGGCAGATGGAGGGAATATTTTGAAGAGTTGCTCAATGTAGGTGAAAATGCAATCAGTAATGTTTCAGATTTCGAGGTAGAATGGGATAGGAATGATGATGGAATAGGATCACATTTGAGGAAGTGGAAAAAATGGTCAATAGATTGCAGTGCAATAAAGCGGCTGGGGTGGATGAAATTAAGTCGGAACTCATCAAATACAGTGGAATGCCAGGTCTTAAATGGCTACACAGGATAATTGAAATGGCCTGGGAGTCGGGACAGGTTCCATCAGACTGGACAAAAGCAGTAATCACACCAATCTCTAAACATGGAAACAGAAAAGATTGTAACAACTACAGAGGTATCTCTTTAATCAGCGTTGTGGGTAAAATCTTCTCAGGTATTGTTGAAAGGAAAGTGCGAGTATTAGTTGAGGACCAATTGGATGAAAATCAGTGTGGGTTTAGGCCTCTTAGAGGTTGTCAGGACCAGATCTTTAGCGTACGGCAAATAATGGAGAAGTGTTATGAGTGGAACAGGGAATTGTATCTATGCTTTATAGATCTAGAAAAGGCATATGACCGGGTTCCTAGGAGGAAGTTATTGTCTGTTCTACAAGATTATGGAATAGGAGCCAAACTTTTGCAAGCAATTAAAGGTCTTTACATGGATAGTCAGGCAGCAGTTAGAGTTGACGGTAAATTGAGTTCATGGTTCAGAGTAGTTTCAGGGGTAAGACAAGGCTGCAACCTGTCTCCACTGTTGTTCATATTATTTATGGATCATATGTTGAAAACAATAGACTGGCGGGGTGAGATTAAGATATGTGAACACAAAATAAGCAGTCTTGCATATGCGGATGACTTAGTTGTGATGGCAGATTCGATTGAAAGCTTGCAAAGTAATATTTCAGAGCTAGATCAGAAATTTAAGGACTATGGTATGAAGATTAGCATCTCCAAAACGAAAGTAGTGTCAGTGGGAAAGAAATATAAACGGATGGAGTGCCAAATAGGAGGAACAAAGTTAGAACAGGTGGACGGTTTCAAGTACTTAGGATGCATATTCTCACAGGATGGCAACATAGTGAAAGAACTGGAAGCAAGGTGTAGCAAAGCTAATGCAGTGAGCGCTCAGCTACGATCTACTCTCTTCTGCAAGAAGGAAGTCAGTACCAAGACTAAGTTATCTGTGCACCGTTCAATCTTTCGACCAACTTTGTTGTATGGGAGCGAAAGCTGGGTGGATTCAGGCTACCTTATCAACAAGGTTGAGGTTACGGATATGAAAGTAGCTAGGATGATTGCAGGTACTAGTAGATGGGAACAATGGCAGGAGGGTGTCCACAATGAAGAAATCAAAGAAAAACTGGGAATGAACTCTATAGATGCAGCAGTCAGGGCGAACAGGCTTAGATGGTGGGGTCATGTTACACGCATGGGAGAAACAAGGTTACCCAAGAGACTCATGGATTCAGCAGTAGAGGGTAGGAGGAGTCGGGGCAGACCGAGGAGAAGGTACCTGGATTCGGTTAAGAATGATTTTGAAGTAATAGGTTTAACATCAGAAGAGGCACCAAAGTTAGCACTGAATAGGGGATCATGGAGGAACTGTATAAGGAGGGCTATGCTCCAGACTGAACGCTGAAAGGCATAATCAGTCTTAAATGATGATGATGATATTGTGTGAAACTACAGGTGCACCACCAGTTTCGCCACATGTGTTGTCTGTTCTGTAGCACATGTCCGACAGGACACCACACCTATCTACACAAATGTACTCTGTAGGTTTGCTACTTTCAATTAACGAAGCGAAAGCAGACTATCAAAAGAACGTTGCTACCAACTCCAAAACGTCTTTTTAAATGTCCGAAAAATGTCCTCTCATGTAACAATTTCACTCGTAAACAAACAAAAACTTACATCGCTGAATTCGAACGCGGGATCTTTAATACAACGACCTCACACTCTACCAACTCATCCACGCAAGATATACGCAATGGTTATTAACAGATTCGCTTTTCCTTTGATCCATAATTCTGGTGTCCTTTTAATTACCATTTATGCATGTTCTACTGCATGGCAGCACATAGCACGAACTAAATCGATGTTTCGGTTGATACTCCATCGACATACAACGTTCGGTGTCGATCTGAGGGTCTGACATCTGGAGGTTTGGGTGTGAGAATTTATGTCTAAATCACTGCACTATAGGTGGGCGAAAAATGGACTGCGGTAAAATCAGAACAAAAAGAGAATGGAAACACTTGAAATATGGTGTTCTAGAAAGATGTTGATGAATAAGTGGGTTGATAACATAACCAATAACTCTCCCCTCAGAACTAACGAGGAGAAGGTCACATGGGAAGTATTGACAAAGAGGATTGTAGAAAATGTGTTAGGACGTGAATATCCGCCATGGTACTTCTTGTGGCTCTATATTATCAAAACCGTATGAGAAGGTACAGATTATAATATAATCAACAAATAATTCAGAAAGCTAAGTGCAAATGGTGCTATGCTATGAAAAGTTTGGAACAAGAGAGGTATTCGTGCTGGGCCGCATCAAACCAGCCAGAAGACTTATGGGAAAAACTGAAACTGAAGAAAATGTGGGCCACGTGCGGGCTTAACTCGAGCACTGAGGTTTCTGTACAAACTGAATCATGTATTTAGTTAGTTCATCCATCCAGGGAATCAAGAATCTTGACGTTTTTTTCCTGTCATCGATATCGATACTAAGAAGATTCCTAGACCGTGTCAAAGCCTATACTGTTGTTCCTGAGACTAGCCTGGACAAACCAAAAGAAGAGAGCAAGGGGCTTTAGTTTATACGTCTAGATAGAAAATATTTGATAAAATATTTTTATTTAATTATAAAAATTGCTACAGTTTACATTTTATGTTTGTGCGCAGTAATATTTTTCTATTACACTTCTTGACGGATGATGAATGCCCTGTAACTTCTAATGACAAAACAATATTCCTTATGTGATATAACTAGAATTTTCGAGTTTTCGCGTTACTTTTACTGTAAAACCTTGCTTCTTGCCAAATTTCATGATTCTATACGTTTTGATAAGTGGGTTCGCTAAAACGTTACATAAATGGACGTACTTTTGATTGGATTGATTTAGAAGCTTAAATGTTTTACATCGCCAATGACCCGTAGATCATAGTATGTGACACAAATTTCAACTTGATACACCGACCCGTTCGTGAAAAACATTTGTCTTAACAATCAGACAGACAGGCAGTCAGACGGACGGACAATTAAGCGATGTTATTAGGGTTCCGTTTTTACCGAATGAAGTATGGAACCCTAACAAGTGTCATTCCGCTAGTGCTGACTGCTCTCTCCCCCTTCAGATATAGATAACTTGTTACCTTTCTGTCCCTGAAACTGCGAACGCACTACTGCAATTACTTGTTTTTATAATAATCCACCACTTATTTCCAACGTTAGACTCTCATCTTGGGACATTTATTTCATCATTGTTTGTATGTAGCGGTGCCCAATGGCCGTTTTACACAAAAATTTCATTTTTACGTCGAAATAGGTGTGACAGAAATGAAATTTCGCACAAAGAATACTCAGTGTTTTAGACTTTCCTTGAACAAACTTGAAGTATGGATGATTTACACTTTACACTCTATACAAGGTTTTTATTTTCCATATTTCCATTTAGAATACCACTATACACATGTCAAAGAAAGAATATACGCATAGAAATTAATTTTTTTCTACTAGAAAACATGAGTTTGTGTAAGATGGTTGCTTCCTGTACATTTCAAATATTACTTGTATTGCGGTTAATGTGTTATAGTTAAAACGTTACGGTTAAAATGTTTATCATATTTCGAATATTCCGTCGGTACCTGAAGAAAGCTAGAGTTGTTAAAACTGAAATATGTGCTATCATTCAACAATGAAAGGTAAAAGATAATATATCTATGAATAGACAATCTTCGTACAGCTACAAAATGTCGCTGATGTGATGTGAACTATCTCTTTACTCTTAAGTTCTCTGAAGACGGTTTAAAAAGCCGAAAGACGGTTCACAACGAGTTGTGAAATCAATGTATTACATTAAACATCATATATTTAGGTGCTTCTTGCAAACAAAGAGTTACTGAGTTTGCCGATTTAGAGCGTTTTCGTTAAATCTTTGTCTGTGGAAAAGTATTCAAAGCTGTTCCAAGTGTTTGCTTTTAACTTGTGTGAATCCCAGCGAGGCTGTCCGATAAATCGTTGACGAGGAGTAGTCATAAAGATTTTATCATCAGCTCGAAAAAATAAACTGCAGTTATTTAATTTTTGTTTGTTTGAAGTTGCACTTCTGTGATCCGTGGACAGCGTGGAGATGGGCTGTGCCATTTAGTTTTCGCATCTCTAATGGTGTGCTACGGTGCTTTGACGTCGCGTTTTACTGCGAGCCGTCGAGAGCCGTTTTAAGGCAGAAGCGTCACAAGCTGTGCATATGGCGCCAAGCTGAGAGGGGCGTCCGGAGCGCCTGAACTACAAGATATCCGACGAATGTCATAGTTACCGCCAAGAGCTACTGTGAAATCTCTAAACAAGTAGTATCGGTCCTTTAACTATCATCAGGCTCATAAAAGCATTTGCAGTACCATATTAGATGATGTAAAAGCACTGGTGTCAGATAATAAAATCCATGAATCCGGATACAAATTTCATTGTAGAATCATAAAGTATGCTAAACATTGTTCTTGGTACATCAACAGCCAGCTTAAACTATAGAAAATGAGACATTCCACATAGTGGTGACTACACAGTTGATGAGCTGAACTTAAGAATATAGGCGATGTCTCTGGCCCGTCGTTGATAGGAAGTTTTCTGTGGTCTCTCTCTGGTGCCAAATAGCGCAAGCTAGCTGATTTGGAGAAATTTAACAGTCTCAAATGGTGGTAGAGTGGTTTAAACTCTGTTTACAATTTATAGCATCTTGTTATATGTTAACTTTGAGTTTGTGCGCTACCCAAACTAGCAGATCTTGATTTACTTTCTCCATACAGTCCTCGACTCGTTTTGGTACCTCAGCACGGCGTTAGAGACATTTTGTAATTTGATTTGCATTTCAGAGAAGATTGCTCTCCGTTAAATTTACGGTACTTTGTGTCAATCAGTACAGCAAATAAATAATTGTTATTTTCAGTCTTCATTTAGATTCTACGATCTCTTCCATTCCTACCACTTTTCTGTGGTTAGATGACCCACACATAGCAAATATGACTTGTTCTGCAACAGATTTGTTGTTTTCATTGTGGCGATGTTTTCGTTATGTACAGTGTTCGAACTCAACGATCAGTTATATCAATATTTCAATGAAATAAACGAGCGTTGCACTCACTCTTCTTGAATGATGGAACATTTATCTTATTCCATTTACTCTCCTTCAGCCACATCTGGGGCACGTCAGATAAAACTTTCAAACTACTAAAAGTTAATTCACTGGGATCGGTATTACACGCTAATACATCACGCAGTCTTAGCAGCATTTGGAATTGTCAGACTTGCAATAAAACACGAAAAGCGGGACAGTGAACTTATTTGGTGGGTTTACTTTTCTAATGATATTAATAATAATGATTGTAATTGTAGAGATCAAGTGAATAGTTAGAGTTTAAATTAATTTTAGTAACAATGAGATGAAATATCAAAAACAACAAATCGTTTAGCTCTCTTAATTTTCCAGGACAGTAAGACAATTTACACTCTAACACCTTTTTCGCTCTAGTATACAGTCAGAATAATGACGGCTCAAAAGATAAACAACCAGACACCACGGCAGTATTAGTACACTAAAATGCAATAGGATAAAGGAACACAGTAATTAACTAAGGGGCTTCATGGCGACCAACAAATTTAAATGCAATTTTAAAACAGTTACAAATAGCAGCTCTCCTTTGTAGCTCGTATAAATCTGAAGAAAGGTATCGAGAATCTCAGTACTGACCTATGTGCATTGCCAAAATGGACGCAGGGTATAAGGTTGACGTTCACCCTATCCAAAACCAAAACGGTACTGGTTGGTCATTCATGCCGCGTTAGCCCGAAATACTGGTAATCCCTGCGATCTTTAACCCTAAATGGAATAAATATCAGTTTCTCTCCTCCATTAAAAAGTCTAGCAGTAATAAAAGATGAAAATCTGAATTGGGCTGAAGATGTAACTGTAATGTGTAAGAGGGCTTCGGCACCTCTCCATGCCCTACAAAAATATAAAAAGCTCTTCCCTCTTGCCCTGAGAAGGTGTAAGTAGGCTGTTTATGTTTTCTTTCTGTAAGTAGGCTGTTTAGGTTCTTATATTGGCTGTTCTGTGTGCAGTCTGTGGCTAGTTTGCATTGTTGTCTGCCATTGTAGAGCGGCAGCTGGATGTGAACAGCGCGTAGCGTTGCGCAGTTGGAGGTGAGCCGCCAGCAAGTGGTGGATGTGGGGAGAGAGATGGCGGAGTTTTGATAATTTGTAAGACTGGATGTCAATTATGAATATTAAGGTAAATACAGTGTTTGTTCTCTATTAAAATCTTTCATTTGCTAACTATCCCTATCAGTAGTTAGTGACTTCCGTAGTTTGAATCTTTTATTTAGCTGGCAGTAGTGGCGCTCGCTGTATTGCAGTAGTTCGAGTAATGATGATTTTTGTGAGGTAAGTGATTTCTGAAAGGTGTAGTTTAATGTTACTCAGGGCCATTCTTTTGCAGGGATTTTTGATAGTCAGATTGCGTTGCGCTAAAAATATTGTGTGTCAGTTTCAGCACAGTCTTGTATAATTGTTGAAAGGGGACGTTTCATATGTCGACCCTTAGCCTAGGATACCTCACTGGAATCTTCTGATTTTTTCTTGTAGTTTGTGTATTTAGTGTAGCTTTTGTTTATTGCTAGTGCGTAATTGTAGAGAGAATCTCCTTTGTAGTTGCAGTCTTTCATTGTTGTACTGTAAAACAGTTGTGGCATGCATGTAGATTTGCACCAAGTATTTCGCAGATGCGCTTGTAATTAACTGCATATTATTTTCAGTGCTATGTTAATGTGTTCTCTTATTTTTGCTATTCAAATTGTGCTTTTCTGTGTTATCGTGTGAAATATTGTGACAATAATGGCGTGTGAAAAACGTAACACTCGGCTCCAAAGTAAACTTAAAAATGACAGTGAAGACGAAAGCAGTGTGTTGGCCCCACCATGTAATGAATTAACTAATATTCAAAGTAGTAATTTCGTAACTGTGCATAGGGAAATGGAGCGGGCGTCAAACAATGGCGTAGGCAGTGAAACAGGTTGTGAACAGGGAAGCATTATCGATCGATCGGTCGGCAACAGCTCGCCTCTGGAATCCGAAATGATAGGACACAATTTTGCAAATACTATAGATTCAGGTTTTCCGTCCTCACCGTTTTCTCAAATGAGTCAAGACACATTTTCCGCTTGTCAAAATGTGAATGTTGCCAGTGCAAATTCACTGCCGAAAAGCACTGAGGAACATGTTTCAGACACCAGTGCATTGTTATTACAGTTAATGCAACAAATGGGACAAAGGCTACAAAAGTTAGACACAACGCTTGAACAAAATCAGAAACAAATGGGACAAAATCTTCAAAAGTTAGACACAATGGAACAAAACCAGAGACAAACACAGCAACAATTACACACAATGGAACAAAATCAGAGACAAACACAGCAAAAGCTTCAAAAGTTAGACTCATTGGAACAAACTCTCGAACAAACACGTGAAGATTTAACTGCTGAGTTACATAACATTGAATCGAAATGTCAGAAAGTGTGTAATGACGTAAAAACACAAATTTGTGAGCATTTTCAACCTATTTTTTCGCGGCATGAAAATGCATTACAGAATCACGAAGCAGCCATAAAAGAACTGCAAACCATTGTTCATGAAAATCATGAGACCTTGTGGGCTAAAATTGACTCAGTTGCATCTACCGATTCAGTTACGCAACTTGCAAAAACTCAGGAAAACTTAAAGGACACAGTAGATTCGATTTCAACACAAATGGACACTCTGAAGCTTGGTTCAGAAAAACACACTGAGGAAATGTGTTCATTATCAGAGAAAGTAGTTGAACTTTCGGATCAGCTAAATAATTTATCTACGAAGGTAGATGATAATCTGAATGACGCAAAGCCGGTAGTTTTTAATAACACAGAAGAGAGCGAACAAATTAGGAAACTGAAACAAAATCTGAATCAAATTGATACGCAACACCAAAGAGAAATCCGGGAAGTACAAGATCAGCTGACACAGGTAATACAAGAATTACGTATTTCAGAAGACACTCGCGCTCCAACACGGGAAGAGGAACTTAGAAATACGCAAAAGCCACAAAATAATAACACAGGGCATTTCGGTAATTATGAAATAAATTGGCAAGGTACACCGAATTTTGAGATGGAACCGCCGACACGACGTAACAATGACCGAGATGCTACTCGCCGACATGATGATTTTGACTATAAGCTGTACATTACTACACATAAATTCAAAACGTTTAAGAATTCTGCCAACGACATTCATCCACAAGCGTGGCTCCATCAATTCTCTCATTGTTTCCCTCACAACTGGTCATTGGAGCACAGGTGAGAATTTATGTGTGGCTACTTAGAGAATGAACCAGGTGTAAGAATGCGATCGGTCATTCACGATTGTCACAGTGAAGGAGATTTTTATCATGCCTTCCTCTCAGCGTATTGGTCTCAAGCTACACAAGACCGTGTAAAACATAACATCATAATGATGAAACACTTCGAACAATCTGAATTTTCCAGTCTTGTGAAATATTTTGAAGACATGTTGCACAAGAATCAATACCTGTCAAACCCATACAGCCCCTCAGAACTCATCCGCATTTGCTTAATCAAACTGCCTGAACATTTACGACATATTATTTTAGCAGGACGTTGCAAAGACGACATTGAAGCTTTTCAGGGACTGTTACAAGAACTGGAAATTGACACTGACAATCGCGGAACGCGAAAACAGGAGCACAACAATTACAGGTCACATCTGTCACAATTCCGTGATGACAGAAATAATACACGACAAGGCTATTCTTATAAGGTAAATCGTGACCAAAACAGACACCACCCGTATGACAACCGTTGGCAGAGTAGTAATAATTACAGGGAAAGATCACCTCTCCGCAGTAATGACTATCACAGAGACAATCAGAGAAACAGACAATATGGGAACCAAAATAATTATTATCAAGGGAGACAGAATAACTTTAGACGCAACGGTCCAGCGCGCAGTTACGATTCAGGGAGAAATTCTCCACCACGTGACCGACAAGAAAGAAACTATCGAATCTACCGACATGACGACAGACGATATGATCGTCACGACAGACCTGAATTGCATCAGAACTGGCGAGATTTAAACAGAGCAGAGCACTCTCGTCACGATGAATTTGTAGAAGTTAGGTCTCCAAATCCCAATAACGACGCGCGCCAACAAAGAGACAATAGGCAATGACTCACTCCGCTGGCAGCCACAATACGTACTTATGAAACTGACGACGCAGCTGCCGTAGCTAGTAATTACGTAAAAATGGAAGACATTAGGGACATCTTACTCCAGGAACACGACGTAAAACATAACAACATTGCATATCCTGTGATTCACATTACTGCAAATGACGTAAAATTTACGGCAGTACTTGACTCTGGCAGTCCCATTTCAGTAATTAGTGAAACAGCTTTTAGCAAATGCAACAAATCGAACGATTGCCCCACACTTCCGTTACGTAAGATTAAATTACAAGGTGCAATCTTTGGAAAAAGTGTACATGTACGCCAACAAACCAACTTAGAATTCTTTTGTCAAAGCCACAGCTTCTCTATGAACTTTCTTATTGTTCCATTATTGTCGACGGAAATTATACTGGGAGTAGACTTTTTGAATGAATACAAAGCAGTCTTAAGCTTTCACGATGCTGAAATAAGTTTAGAGAAAGAAGGTAAGTCAATAGCTTTGAAATTTGAAGACTGGCTCTCAAACCATGATGAGGAAATTAATCGGCTTTACCTTCTGTTAGATAACAGTTCGGAATTTTCTACGGAACTAGACACTAACAATCACTCTGCAAGTACTGACAGGGATGACATCGACGGCATATTTGAAATTAATGAGTTAATTCAGAATAAAATTCAAACAATTGAGAATTGTAATGACACTGATAGGCAGGACCTTTTTGAGATTTTCTACATCTACATCTACATCTACATCCATACTCCGCAAGCCACCTGACGGTGTATGGCGGAGGGTACCTTCAGTACCTCTATCGGTTCTCCCTTCTATTCCAGTCTCGTATTGTTCGTGGAAAGAAGGATTGTCGGTATGCCTCTGTGTGGGCTCTAATCTCTCTGATTTTATCCTCATGGTCTCTTCGCGAGATATACGTAGGAGGGAGCAATATACTGCTTGACTCTTCGGTGAAGGTATGTTCTCGAAACTTTGACAAAAGCCCGTACCGAGCTACTGTGCGTCTCTCCTGCAGAGTCTTCCACTGGAGTTTATCTATCATCTCCGTAACGCTTTCGCGATTACTAAATGATCCTGTAACGAAGCGCGCTGCTCTCCGTTGGATCTTCTCTATGTCTTGTATCAACCCTATCTGGTACGGATCCCACACTGCTGAGCAGTATTCAAGCAGTGGGCGAACAAGCGTACTGTAACCTACTTCCTTTGTTTACGGATTGCATTTCCTTAGGATTCTTCCAATGAATCTCAGTCTGGCATCTGCTTTACCGACAATCAACATTATATGATCATTCCATTTTAAATCACTCCTAATGCGTACTCCCAGATAATTTATGGTATTAACTGCTTCCAGTTGCTGACCTGCTATTTTGTAGCTAAATGATAAAGGATCTATCTTTCTGTGTATTCGCAGCACATTACACTTGTTTACATTGAGATTCAGTTGCCATTCCCTGCACCATGCGTCAATTCGCTGCAGATCCTCCTGCATTTCAGTACAATTTTCCATTGTTACAACCTCTCGATACACCACAGCATCATCTGCAAAAAGCCTCAGTGAACTTCCGATGTCATCCACCAGGTCATTTATGTATATTGTGAATAGCAACGGTCCTATGACACTCCCCTGCGGCACACCTGAAATTACTCTTACTTCGGAAGACTTCTCTCCATTGAGAATAACATGCTGCGTCCTGTTATCTAGGAACTCCTCAATCCAATCACACAATTGGTCTGATAGTCCATATGCTCTTACTTTGTTCAATAAACGACTGTGGGGAACTGTATCGAACGCCTTGCGGAAGTCAAGAAACACGGCATCTACCTGTGAACCCGTGTCTATGGCCCTCTGAGTCTCGTGGACGAATAGCGCGAGCTGGGTTTCACATGACCGTCTTTTTCGAAACCCATGCTGATTCCTACAGAGTAGATTTCTAGTCTCCAGAAAAGTCATTATACTCGAACACAATACGTGTTCCAAAATTCTACAACTGATCGACGTTAGAGATATAGGTCTATAGTTCTGCACATCTGCTCGACGTATCTTCTTGAAAACGGGGATGACCTGTGCCCTTTTCCAATCCTTTGGAACGCTACGCTCTTCTAGAGACCTACGGTACACCGCTGCAAGAAGGGGGGCAAGTTCCTTCGCGTAATCTGTGTAAAATTGAACTGGTATCCCATCAGGTCCAGAGGCCTTTCCTCTTTTGAGCGATTTTAATTGTTTCTCTATCCCTCTGTCGTCTATTTCGATATCTACCATTTTGTCATCTGTGCGACAATCTAGAGAAGGAACTACAGTGCAATCTTCCTCTGTGAAACAACTTTGGAAAAAGACATTTAGTATTTCGGCCTTTAGTCTGTCATCCTCTGTTTCAGTACCATTTTGGTCACAGAGTGTCTGGACATTTTGTTTTGATCCACCTACCGCTTTGACATAAGACCAAAATTTCTTAGGATTTTCTGCCAAGTCAGTACATAGAACTTTACTTTCGAATTCATTGAACGCCTCTCGCATAGCTCTCTTCACACTACATTTCGCTTCGCGTAATTTTTGTTTGTCTGCAAGGCTTTGGCTATGTTTATGTTTGCTGTGAAGTTCCCTTTGCTTCCGCAGCAGTTTTCTAACTCGGTTGTTGAACCACGGTGGCTCTTTTCCATCTCTTACGATCTTGCTTGGCACATACTCATCTAACGCATATTGTACGATGGTTTTGAACTTTGTCCACTGATCCTCAACACTATCAGTACTTGAGACAAAACTTTTGTGTTGAGCCAACAGGTACTCTGAAATCTGCTTCTTGTCACTTTTTCTAAACAGAAAAATCTTCCTACCCTTTTTAATATTCCTATTTACGGCTGAAATCATCGATGCCGTAACCGCTTTATGATCGCTGATTCCCTGTTCTGCGTTAACTTTTTCAAATAGTTCGGGTCTGTTTGTCACCAGAAGGTCTAATATGTTATCGCCACGAGTCGGTTCTCTGTTTAACTGCTCAAGGTAGTTTTCAGATAAAGCACTTAAACAAATTTCACTGGATTCTTTGTCCCTGCCACCCGTTATGAACGTTTGAGTCTCCCAGTCTATATCCGGCAAATTAAAATCTCCACCCAGAACTATAACATGGTGGGGAAATCTACTCGAAATATTTTCCAAATTATCCTTCAGGTGCTCAGCCACAACAGCTGCTGAGCCAGGGGGCCTATAGAGACATCCAATTACCATGTCTGAGCCTGCTTTAACCGCGACTTTCACCCAAATCATTTCACATTTCGGATCTCCGTCAATTTCCTTCGATACTATTGCACTTCTTACCGCTATATACACGCCTCCCCCTTCACTGTTCAGCCTGTCTCTGCGGTATACATTCCAATCTGAGTTTAGGATTTCGTTACTGTTTACGTCTGGTTTCAGCCAACTTTCTGTCCCTAGTACTATATGGGCGTTGTGATCGTTTATTAATGAGAGCAGTTCTGGGACCTTTCTATAGACGCTCCTGCAGTTTACTATTAGCACATTAATATTGTTATTCCCTGTTGCATTTTGGCTACTCCTATCTTGCCGCGTCTCAGGAGGCGTCTTGTCGGGCCTAGGGAGGGGATTCTCTAACCTAAAAAACCCCCATGAGCACTCCACACGTACTCCGCTACCCTTGTAGCCGCTTTCGGCGTGTAGTGCACGCCTGACCTATTCAGGGGGATCCTACATTTCTCCACCCGATAGCGGAGGTCGAGAAATTTGCACCCCAGATCTCCGCAGAATCGTCTGAGCCTCTGGTTTAAGCCTTCCACTCGGCTCCAAACCAGAGGACCGCGATCGGTTCTGGGAACGATACTACAAATAGTTAGCTCTGATTCCACCCCGCGAGCGAGGCTTTCCGCCTTCACCAATTCTGCCAACCGCCTGTACGAACTGAGGATGACCTCTGAACCCAGACGGCAGGAGTCATTGGTGCCGACATGAGCAACAATTTGCAGTCGGGTGCACCCAGTGCTCTCTATCGCCGCCGGTAGGGCCTCCTCCACATCTCGGATGAGACCCCCCGGCAAGCAGACAGAGTGAACACTGGCCTTCTTCCCCGACCTTCTCGCCATTTCCCTAAGGGGCTCCATCACCCGCCTAACGTTGGAGCTCCCAATAACTAATAACCCCCTCCCCCCGTGTGCCTGCTCGGACCTTGCTGAAGGAGCAGCCACATGTCCCCTCACAGGCAGAGCGGGCGATGCCACACGGCCAGCCTCCACATTGACCTTCCGCCTCGTGCGCCGCGAACGCCGCTGAACCCGCCACTCCCGTTGGGGAGAGGGTGGCCCAACCGCGCCCGGTACCCGCGAAGATGTCTCGACAGCAGGGACAGTGGGTGAAGCATGTAACACCTGGGGTGTACCTTGCGACGCATCAGACTCCCCACTGCCGCTACACTCCGAGGCAGCAGCCTGAAGACGGCTGACCGCGGCCATCAACACGCTCAGCTGTTCGCGAACAGTGGCCAGCTCCTCCTGCGTCCGTACACAGCAGTCACACATCCTATCCATCCTAAGGAAGAGAGTTAATCAACCTTTAACTAGACTGCTAATTCACTAAAGGCGGAGACTGCTAATTCACTAAAGGCGGCTGCTTATTCACTAAACTGTGGTTGCTAGCCACTTCTTGTAGAAAACAATGAAAATAGCACTACCTGTCTCTGGACTGTATTGAAAACAAACTCTAGCACTACTGGCACTATGGTTGACTAAAGGGACTCTCTCTGACTGTATTCAAAACAAACACGAAATCTATGGAACACTATTAAGAGCACTCGAAAATTAAAGCTTCCTAAAAGCAAATACACACGGAAGAAGAAGTGACAAGTAAGAAAAATACAGTTACAGCAGACGTGAAGCAGACAGCAGTTACGACGACACTGACACTGACTATGGTTGACTAAAGGGACTCTCTCTGACTGTATTCAAAACAAACACGAAATCTATGTAACACTGTTAAGAGCACTCGAAAATTAAAGCTTCCTAAAAGCAAATACACACGGAAGAAGAAGTGACAAGTAAGAAAAATACAGTTAATACTTAAATTAAGGTAGCTCGCTGCACAGCAGACGTGAAGCAGGCGGCAGTTACGACGACGCAGGCGGCAGTTACAAGCACATTCCACAGTTTTTACTCACAAAACAGGAACAATCAAGGGATTTCAATACCAATTTCGTGTTCGTGAGCATACTAAATTTTGTGTTAGACCATACGTAATTCCAGCACATTATAGGGACCGTGTTAGAACAGAAATACAATCTATGCTTGACGAGGGCATTACTGAGCCTGCAGTAAGCTCATACAACAATCCGTTACATGTTGTTGAGAAGAAAAATGGATCGATCAGACTTGTCTTAGATTCGAGACAAATCAATACTATCATTATTCCTGAAACAGACAGGCCGCAGACGATGGAAGAACTTCTTCAAAATTTTAATGGTGTAAAAGTGTTGTCTTCCATTGATCTCAGATCCAGCTTTTATCAGATCGAACTTCATCCAGAGTGCAGAAAATACACAGCTTTCCTTTGTTTCGGCGTTTGTTATCAGTTTCGGAAACTTCCTTTTGGTTTGAACATTTCTTCGGCAGCATTCATTCGTGGGTTAAATTCCATATTACCTGAGTTCTTAAAACGTCACATCACCTTATATGTGGACGATATTCTAATAGCAGAAGCTTCATGGGAACAACACAACCGCATCCTCAACAGTTTGTTACGTATTTTTGCAGATTCTGGAATTACAGTTAACTTGGAAAAGTCTGAATTTGGTAGGTCAAAGGTGAAGTTTTTGGGACATATTATTTCTTCTGAAGGCATTCAGCCGGATCCTGAAAAGTTAGAAGCAATCAGAGCCATTCCAGTTCCATCCACAAAAAGACAAGTCCGCAGTTTTCTAGGTCTCGTAAATTTTTACCGTCGTTTTCTGAATATGCAAATTCTAGATACACCAAAACTTTGTTCTCTCACTGGAAAAAATACCATTTGGAACTGGGACGAACAAGCACAGTTGGAATTCAATTCTTTGAAAGAAGCGTTACTTCACGCGCCAATACTAGCTCATCCTGATCTGTCACAAGATTTCTGCCTTAGCACGGATTCTTCTAAAGTCGGTCTTGGTGCTCATTTATTTCAAGAAGCCACAGAAAATGACACTACTGTTCAGAAAACCATTGCTTTTGCTAGCCGAGTGCTAACAAAATCTGAAAAAAATTATTCCGTTACTGAATTAGAAGCTTTAGCTATCGTTTGGGCATTTAACAAATTCCGTTTCTTTCTTTCTGGTAAGCACGTAAAAGTATACAGTGATCATCGTGCATTACAATTTCTTATGTCTTCAAAATTAAATCATGATAGGTTAAAACGTTGGACATTGTTTCTGCAAGAATTCCGTTTCACAATAGTCTACATTCCCGGCAAGGAGAACATTGTTGCGGACGCGCTGTCACGCGCATCGGCTGGGCTTGAGAAAAGTGACACAGAAGGCAACCTCGAGAAAAATTTCAGTATTCTTTACATTCAGAAAGTCGCCTTTGAAAACTTCATCACCACATCCTTAAAGGACATTGCTCATGAACAAGATAAAGATCCGATTTGGAAAGACATCAAAAGTAAATGGCATGAAAAGACACACACTCAGATTCGGCATTATTACCTGGTTAGAAACAACATACTCTTCAAACGCTGCACTGTTGATGACAAGCTATGGGTACTTTGCATTCCAGACGATTTTGTTAATAAGCTCATTTGGTACATCCATTTCAGCTACGCACATTTTGGCCCACGAAAATGTTATCATATTCTTCGAACGACTTGTTATTTTAACAATATGGAAAAGCGAATTCGAAGAGTCTTGTCTATTTGTAAACTTTGTCAAAAGGCGAAACCGTCTACTATTTCACATCGTGCTCCGTTGTTTCCAATTATTCCTTCTAAATTAAAAGAATTTGCTGCTGTTGATCTTTTGGGACCCCTTGTCAGAACATCGAATGGATTTTCGTACGTTCTAGTCGCTGTTGAACTCACTTCAAAATTTGTTTCTTTCACTCCGTTACGTAAAGCCACTGGACGGTCTGTATCCAACGCCTTTGTTAAAAATTTCTTACGTGAAGTTGGACACGTTAGTAAAGTCATTTCAGATAACGGACCGCAATTCAGATCTGCTGTTTGGTCACGCATGCTTCGGAATCATAAAATCAAACCTGTTTTTATTTCATTATATTCACCACATTGTAACCCGTCTGAACGGATTATGAAAGAAATCAATAAGCTTTGCAGACTTTATTGTCACAGAAAGCATCAGCGTTGGGACAGATATTTACACTTATTTCAAAATGTGCTGAATGAAATGCCTCATGATTCCACTGCTTTACCACCTACTCTTGTACTGAAGAATGAAGAACCACCGAACAGAATCAGAGAGCTTGTACCTTTCCCGAATACACGTAAACTTCGACACAAAGATATAATTGATTTGGCTCATAAAAATATAAAATCTGCAGCAGACAAAAGGAGAAAACTAAACGGTAAAGCAAATGCAAAGAAATTATGTATTGGTCAGAAAGTTCTCATTAAAACTCATTCATTGTCACATAAGAAGAAACACTTGAGTCACAAATTCTTTCTAGTTTACAATGGACCTTACAGAATCCGACGTATACCACATGATAATTGCGTTGAAGTTGAAACTCTGCGTACTAGGAAGAGTAAAGGTTTACACCACATTTCTCATGTAAAACCATTTATTGACAGATAATCTGCCTTTTAACTTTGTCTTTGCCATAAAACGTTTCACTTCACGTTACTAGTATGCTTTAGAAACTGTTACCATGAAACAATGTTTGAAGTTAAATATCCAGTCAAGAACCAAGAGAAATTATTTAAACAGAAATTACGAATGCATTGTTATTGCGAACAGACGACACAGTGTAATTGTGTGTGTACATTCTTGTTTGTTAGTTGCACGATTAGAACATTTACCAGTACTGCTAATGAGATTTTAATGCAACATTTTGGTTTACTTGAAAATACATTTGGGATTTAAAGTACTTTCTGTGAGATTAAAGATGACTTAGTATTTGGTTTCTTTGACAGCTACACGGTTATATTAAGACACTACTAATGTGTGACACAATTTACATTGTTGATTTTGCGGTGTTTCTGTTTTATATCTGCACAGTTTTTCTGTATTATTCTGGAAAGTAAAACATCTTTTAGTAGTAACTTTTATGGTATAGCTACAAGGAGACAGCCTTTTCTGTAGCACAACAATACGTTACAGCACAGTACTTTCTTCATCACGGCAATAAGCGTAATAAGTATGATATCTATACGCAAAGCATTTCACTTTGTTTATCATGAGGTCAGTACATTGACTTCTGCAGAACTTAGCTTTGGGGGACGATAACTACGACACTTCCACAGAGATTATCTTACAGCAAGACGCATGTTTAGCGCTACAGGACACGTATTTGAGTGATCAATTTTGTACTAAAAACATTTATTTTCAAAGATATTTGAAATACAATGATACAAAGGTTTTCCGTAATACATTTCATTCCATTCTTGTAATCTGTAACACCTGAAGGTATAATTACAATAAACCTCAGGGGGGTACACGCCTACTTTGTGTACCATGTGTTTGGCAAGCACAAGGAGCCCTAGCTAATATGGTATTTGCTTATACAATTTAACACATCGGTACCATATTTCTCTAATACATAAATTACACAGCTATCTGATCATTTAACAGAGAAACAAACATCTTTTTACTATGTCAGTGACAGATGTTTACGCAATTACACAGTTGGGTAACTTCACACTTATGAAATTGTATTTTGTCTGTACTGTGTGAACTCTTCATATTTTTTCAGAACCATTGTGATACTATGAGAGCTTTGAATGATGTATTTGGTATGGGATCATGATTTTTAAAGTACGTTTGAGGTAGATGACACTACTGAAATGAGCAGAGAATTTTCTTTAGGTTTTGAAATCATTGGAGGAAGCTACAACGTTTTTGACATTTGACTGAGGTGTTATGGTTTTATTTTTACGACGACGATGTGTATTATGCTGTTGAGGTATGTTTATGTCAATAAGATGATGCTACCATATATGAGGAATGTGATTACGTGTTTATATGTATATGAATAATGAAAGAAGTTAAGGACTCTTGACTTGTGAAAAAGGATGTTGGAAACCGAGAATCGTACTTTAAGAGTTATGAAATGTGCGTGTAAATGCGTGAATGTATCACAATGCCGGCGAAAATTTTTTTGGACACTGTTATATTCATAGGATTTTGTTTCTACAAATTGGAACGCAAATTCTTGACCTGTGAAATATTTTTATATGAGACTGTCACTGTAGCGGAAACTGCTGTCGTAAATATTTCCATAAGAAAGTTAAGTGACCACCTGCACATGCGTCGTCGGCACACAGCTGTGTCAGACACCTGGAGAACAAGCCATTAGGGCGTGCCTTTCTTCGCTAATGCGACACCCTCGTTACTTGAAAACATTTGATTACTCGCACTTTGTGCTAATTACTGAAATGCTTATAAATTGATGGGAAATATTCGTACATCTGCACACCTGATTATGACAAGTGTCTTTCTCCGAGAGTTGAGTGCTACTGATTTACGAAATGCCACATGACTATTGAATGATATTTTTATGCTTTGCTTTTCATAGTTGCTTATTTCATTTGATGTCTGGTTTCCAGCTGTGTTGCAGCATTGCTTTTATAAAATGAAATGCATTTGCTAATGTGAACACTTTCTGTCAACAGATCTATTAAATAATTATTTTATGATCCACATTCTTTAAAAAAGGAGCACTTGGAAAGGAAAGAACAATAAGAAGGAACTAGTAACAGTAACACATAATTTTCTTTTCAAGTACATGGTAATATTTTTTTTACAATAAGTTGTTATGGTGCACCACTTTAATTACATAGACATTAAGATGTGAATATACATTTCCCTTGTCTGCATTACCGTCTTTAGTGTAATATTTTTTCTGCTTGCGCTATGTCATGTTTAGGTATAAGTTGCTGCTGTTTGCCAGGCATAGTGTTATTGAATTTGACTTTTGCTAATTTATGCTGCTAGCTTTGCCAATTTGCATTTTTTGTCATTGCTGTTTGTGATAATTTGTTATGTGATGCTGCATTGCCTCGTCCCTTGGTATATATATCTCTGAGCTCAGTAGATTTAAGTTAGCTTAAGAGGGGGTAGACTATATAAGAAACTGACTATGGAGAATAGGTAAAGAATGCATTGCGAAGTTATATGAAAAAGATTTGGGCCCCAATGAGTATTGTACAATCAGAATTAATTATTTTGAAAGAAATATGAATAGAATACAGGAAGGAGGTATAGATAGGACTTTTTGGGAATAATGATGAATGAAGGGAGATCTCCGAGAAGTAAAGAAAGTTTTGTTTGCAAAATACTGCAGTAAAACAAACCCTGTCCTTTCCTTCTATTATTCCGCTATATGTTTGTGTACCCTTGTGTATTTGTGTTTTTCCTGTCTTTATGTGTTTAGCTGATGAGAGCTATGTTGTAGAATTTTTCTAATACTCTGTTATTTTCTTTGTAAAGATGCTTAGACATTATTTATTCTGTTTTGTTTTAATGCTCATGTGTGAAGTTGACGTTTCAAAAGTGATTCTGATCTTTTATTTTTGTACTCATGTCATCATTCCAGTAACACTGATGTATATGTTTATTTCTATTCTTTTGTAAAGCCCCTATTACTACAAATGTTATCTGTATTGTTATGTTTTAATGATGTATTTTGTATCTTTGTAATTGTATTCTTATGTTATATTATTGTAATTGACGCCAGTTAATTAAATTAAGTAACTTGTAAGCATCCATTTCACTGCATATGTTTCTGTTGGTCATAGTATGTGGACAATATGTGAGAAGTAGGGACTGTTAGTGTTTGCATGTGTGTTAATAATTCAGCAAGGGACTGGATAACAGCATTGCTGGTTTTAAGGACAATTCCAAAAACTTTGTGAGTGCACAAGTGGTGGTTATGGACTTGCTCTATTATCCGCAAGACTCTTCAATGGTGATTGTGCACCTGCACAGTCGCAACAGATGGCTGCTGGCCATCTCTACAAGGACTGCAGTGGGTCTGCAACTTTGATGACTCACCAATACCATTATTTCTACAAGGACTACAGTGGGTCTACACCTTTGATGACCCACCAATACCATTATTTCTACAAGGACTACAGTGGGTCTGCACCTCTGGTGGCCCACCAATACTCTCTACCAGGACTGCAGTGGGTCTGCTCTGTGATGACCTACCTACCAATCTTCTTCAAAACGTCGAATGACTCTGCTGTGGGTTTGCTCTGTTGTGGCCCATTACCTGTCAGCATGTCAAGAGACAGCACTGTCTTTCCGTTGGAAGGACAACACTACTTCTTCAAGACTGCATGGAAATCCACTACTTCTGTGTGCAATTTTTTTACTAATGAGACTTTGTAAAAAAAACTGTAATTACTATTATGATGAATGATCAGGACTGTCGTTATGGACTGTGAGAAAATGTTAGCTTTTGACCAACATTGTATTAATCAGTGTGTGCATTTGATATCTTTCTTACTGTAATTATGAAAAAAAATTTCAAATCTGTATTGGCCACTGGCCAAAAAAATTTGTAAAATTTTTTGTGGGGAGCATGGGGGCTATGTAAGTAGGCTGTTTATGTTTTCTTTCTGTAAGTAGGCTGTTTAGGTTCTTATATTGGTAACGCCGCCGCCACGTAGCGCTCTCTGTATGAAAATGAAATCACTGGCTGTGCTGTGTGCAGTCTGTGGCTAGTTTGCATTGTTGTCTGCCATTGTAGAGCGGCAGCTGGATGTGAACAGCGCGTAGCGTTGCGCAGTTGGAGGTGAGCCGCCAGCAGTGGTGGATGTGGGGAGAGAGATGGCGGAGTTTTGATAATTTGTAAGACTGGATGTCAATTATGAATATTAAGGTAAATACAGTGTTTGTTCTCTATTAAAATCTTTCATTTGCTAACTATCCCTATCAGTAGTTAGTGACTTCCGTAGTTTGAATCTTTTATTTAGCTGGCAGTAGTGGCGCTCGCTGTATTGCAGTAGTTCGAGTAATGAAGATTTTTGTGAGGTAAGTGATTTCTGAAAGGTGTAGTTTAATGTTACTCAGGGCCATTCTTTTGCAGGGATTTTTGATAGTCAGATTGCGTTGCGCTAAAAGTATTGTGTGTCAGTTTCAGCACAGTCTTGTATAAGTTGTTCTAAGGGGACGTTTCAAAGGAAACTTGTACAAATACTAATTCTTCCAGTTATTGATTGCAGCAATGGTGCCTGGTACCAGTTATGAATACCTGTGTACGTTATATCTGTGATGATTGACTCTTTGATCAAATTTCATCATAATATGCACATCTTTCCCGTCTGCGCGCAGACAAACGGAGAGATTTCCATACTGTGTCTGTTCTTTATTCTCTTATCAATAAATACTGTCTCTCATATATGTTCTCGATCTTAACGCCCTTGTCTGAAAAATACGGAGGAACTGCCGCTGCCAGCAATATCCCTTATGCCTCCCCGCCCTCTCAAAATCGTTCAGACACTTTCTCTTAGTCCTTAGCAGTAGGAACCAGACTCTGGAACACCCTCCCACATCGTACTGGAGTACTAAGTAACATTTCTATCTTCAGAGGGCAGGTTATAACATATCAACTAAAACAATGATATGATTATCATTGTCCCTATACGCCCTCCTTACCGTTGTAAATCCCTCTTTCCAACCTGATCTTCCTCACTTCCCAGTATTCTCAGCTTTAAAATTTACATTTCCTAAAACTCGCTATATCAGAAAACGTCTGTTTTACAGACCTATAAATTCTTCGTTTACCTGCACCGTCATTACTGTTATTCACATCACAATTATTTTCATTACTATCATTATTACTATTAGTTATTATTATTATTATTATTATTATTATCACTGTTAATGGCTGTAGCTGCAGTAATACAAGCGATGCTAGTATTAATTTTGTTAGTTAATTGTCAGTATAATTCCCCCTCACCGCCACTGCAGACAATCAAATCGAATATAGTTTCCACTTGAGGTAATCAACCTCGTATCAGATTAGTTACAAAAACTGAGAAAGCAGCTCTTGAATAGCAACCTTTATTAAGCAAAGCCCTTCGCTGGTACTTTTCTTAAGATTTCAAATTTCTTACAGTGTCAAGGCCTATAAACAGTGCACCGAAAGTCGCTAAGTTTTTCAGTACTAGTCTGACAAATGCACTGAATTAAATCTGGATTTAAAATCCATCAAGCAGATCTGGTATTTAGTCTTCAGGCAGTGAAACCTGAACCAGAGAATACACCGAACGGCAATTACCAAACGGCCACCAGCGTGAAAGGCCACAACGAATTGTAAATACCAGTTAACGCCGTGGTGAGGCGCTTACCGTAGTTTCCAATTTGTTCCTTGACCAAATTAAAGCCGCCAAAAGCTCCCTGTCCACCAGGCAAGGCAGTGCATCCACGCATTCGCACTCCAAATCGCGACTCGCCGCTGCCCAAATAAGAAGCAAACAGAAACTTCCAACAGCGTGGCCGCCCCGTTAGTGGTCAACACGACCGCCTCGACACTTCAAGCAGACCCCCTGCCGAAGCAAGTCCCTCTGCCGTTACACGGAGCCGTCAGCAAAATGTAGCCCACCGTTCACAGTACTGCACTGGACGCTCAAACTATTTCCTTGCAGTGGGCCAAAGATGTTACGCTATAGGGGTAAGTGTTGATAAAGGGTCTCACACGACTCTGTAATAACCGTTAATTTTATCGGCGTCTGTAAGTTACGTACTGAGAAGACTGAGTACACTTGTAATTATTGTTACCTACCCTAATCCTCTAACCCTAGTTGTGAAAGAGGGTTCTAGAAAGGAAACCAAGGCAAGTCTTTAGGTCTCACCAATGGAGATCTAATTTTGTGACAATATCAGGATGTTCAACCTACACATGTATGTTCTAAGAGCGACACTGGTATGACAGCTCTTGCAAAATGCCCTTAATTCAGGAAAAGTATTTACGCTTTTGCTCGCTTGAATCTAAAAACTGGATTACTTCCAAAAATGTTCTTGGTTCCCCTACAATGAAGTTTTGCGTTCTTAGCTGTGTGAAGCAGATATTAACCCAGCCACACGTCTTGAATTTACTCAGTCCACTATCGGTACTAACGATCAAATGGAGTGAAGGTAATAAAACAACTTGAGATATTAATTAGAAGAGATGTATTGCCAGGCATTTCTACTATGGGTTGTAATATCCACGAGATAAATTTTAGCTACTGTGCAACGAGAGGAAATTATTCCTCTAACAGTTATAAATATTATCTATCCGACATATGAAAAAACAGTGAAATAAATATTAATTATTTATATAACATTTTATGATGTAATTGGACATATCGATGTGTATCATACAAAGACAATGATAATTGTAAATTATTTTTATGATCTGCATTTGTCTTCCTTTGTTTTTACCTTTTGTTGGTTGGCTTTTGTAAGTTGCGGACGCAAGACGCATATCGAAGTGACGGACGCAAGACGCATATCAAAGTGAGGTCTGTTAAGAAATTGTAATTACTTTTTAAGTATTACTTGAGAATAGAGTTCATTATTATAAATGTGAGTGAATAATTATTTGTAACTTTAATTCCTCTCTCAATAAGCATTATCTGTGTTAATTATTTCTTTCCTCTGCAAGTAGCGCAGCCACTGATGATAGCTAGTTGTATTGCGTTTTTATCTGTTTTTCTTACGAAAATGTCAAAGATTTGCTTGATGGAAATTAGTCTAAATAGTGCACAATATGAAAGTAAAATTTAATAAGCTTTTCAAATACTTGTCCTGTTAAAAGGAAATTTGCTCTAACAACAGAAGGTCTCTATCAATTGTCTGCCGCCATCTTAACAATTATCTCAGCGGCAAATTCAAATTTCGCAACTCTGCAGACAAAAATGCCGAAGGTAATAAAAATTTTTAAAAATAAATGTGCACCGGTGGTCCCGAACTCATTTTAATGAAAATAATTCGAATCAGATTGGTTCTTCAAAAAGAGTGCTCATAGCACGATCCATATAGCAAACTTTTCTACCTGATGTATGGAGCCGAGATTAATTACGCACGAGTTGCGAAGAATATTGTTTCACGTAACATACGTCAGTGCTGTGCGCGGCTGATATTCAGTGGTTTTAATGATCATTTGGCTGTTTTCATCATAATCAGTAGTTGTGTAGAATCTGTCGTATGAACTGTGATTTAGTGACACACAACTTACAGACAACACTTTAACACAACGTTAACTTGGAGTTCTTTAGCAATTTGCCCAAATCTTTAACCGGTAGAAAAATTATTTAGTAATTACTCACTATAATAAAATAAGATTATCATTTTCATTTATAAATTGGTTAAATACCAAACCACTGAATAACACAGTGAACGCCACAGGGTGTCAGATCCATCCTTTTCTACTCTTGTTGCTGGGCGTATAAAGCTGACACTCCCACTTGACTGTGGCTATTGGCATCCACCAGATGTGCACAGTGTCACAGCTGCAAGGTGCAACAGGCGACGAAGAATCTGCCGTGCTCTCTTTTCGCTAATTTCTTGCCGTTCGCTATTGCTGATAAGCTGAGATCAATAAAAGTAGTAGTGTAACTTCTGTCCACAGCTTGCATCACATGCTGCTTAGATTGTAAGCGCCAATGTATTTACACGGGGTCCCCATCTCACATTTCTTTCTGAACTTGATTACGACCATGTTTTAACAACCAACTTCCGTATCAATTCAGCGCTTACACCGTTTCCTCCGTAGATTTCACTAATCAAGTGAAGAACTTCGTTTACTCTCAAGTCGTTTTCATACAGAAGAATCATCGTTGAGCGTTCTTCACACTCTCAGATGTTTAAAGTAACTGAAGGATTTTAAATAAGTACAGAAAAATGTTAACAGTGACATTCTGTTTACGTAACTGCTTCTGTAGATGGCCAATAGGGGCAGGTATACATTCCGCATGCGCGGAATTCACAGGATGTAGCCAACTGCAGGTGGTTGCTCACTTCGGTACCAATGATGTGTGTCACTTTGGATCAGAAGAGATTCTCTCTGGTTTCGAGAGGCTAACAGAAGTGGTAAAGGCTGCCAGTCTTGCTTGCAAGATGAAAGCAGAGCTGACCATTTACAGCATAGTCGACAGGACCAATTGCGGACATCTAATGCAGAGACGAGTGGAGGGTCTGAATCAGAGGCTCAGACGGTTCTGCGACTGTGTAGGCTGCAGATTCCTCGACTTGCGCCAAAGGGTGGTTGGGTTTCGGGTTCCGATAAATACGCCAGGTGTCCACTATACGCAGGAGGCGGCTACGCGGGAAGCAGGGGCTGTGTGGTGTGGACTGGGCGGTTTTTTAGGTTAGACTGTTGGAGGGTCTCGGGAAAACACAAGAAGGGCTTCAGTCACAAAGGGTGCAGGCCGAACACAGGAAGAACGTGATACAGAAACCATTGGTATAACAGTTGTAAATTGTCGTAGCTGTGTTGGGAAAGTACCAGCGCTCCAACCGTTAATAGAAAGCACTGATGCTCAAATCGTTATAGGCACTGAAAGCTGGCTAAAGCTGGATATAAGCTCAGCCGAAATTTTTGCGAAGAACCTAACGGTTGCTCCGAAAGGATAGGCTAAACACGGTTGGCGGTGGTGTGTTTGCTGCTGTTAGAAGTAGTTCAAATTATCGCGAAATTGAAGTAGATTCTGCCTGTTAGTTAGTATGGGCAGGGGTCATTGTTGGCAACCGGAATAAAATAACAATTGGATCCTTTTACCGACCTCAAAATTCAGATGGTACAGTTCCTGAAAGGTTCAAAGAAAATTTGATTCTGATTTCAAACACGTACCCGACTCGTACGATTATAGTTGGTGGTGACTTTAATTTACCTTCGGTATGTTGGCGAAAATACATGTTTAATTCCGGAGGTACGCATAAAATATCATTCGAAATTGTGCTAATGCATTCTCTGAAAATTATTTCGAGCAGTTACTTCATGAGCCCACGCGAATAATAGACGGTTATGAAAACACACTTGACGTCTTAGCGACAAATAATTCTGAGTTAATAACGAGCATCAGAACCGATACAGGGGTTAGTGAACACAGGGTTGTCGCAGCGAGATTGAATATTCTAATCCCCAAATTCTCCAAACATAAACGAAAATTATACGTATTCAAAAAAGCAGATAAAAGTTCACTTGACGCCTTCCTGAGAGACCACCTCACTCATTCCAAGTTAATAATGTAAGTGCAGACCAGATGTAGCTTGAATTCAAAGAAATAGTATCGGCATAAATTGAGAGAATTATACCAAATGAATTAACAAACGACGGAGCTGATCCTCCTTGGTACACAAAACGGGTTAGAACACTGTTGCAGAAACAACGAAACACACATGCCAGATTTAAACAGACGCAAAATCCCCAAGATTGGCGATCTTTTACAGAAGCCCGAAATTTAGCGCGGACTTCAATGCGAGATGTTTACAACAGTTGCCAAAACGAAACTTTATCTCGAAACCTGGCATAAAATCCAAAGAGATTCTGGTCGTATGTGAAGTATGTTAGTGGCAAGAATCAATCAATGCCTTCTCTGCTTGATACCAATGGAGATACTATCGAAGACAGTGCTGCTAAAACAGAGTACTAAACACAGCCTTTCGAAATGCCTTCACAAAAGAAGAAGAAGTAAATATTCCAGAATTAGAATGGAGAACAGCTGCCAACATGAGTAACGTAGAATAAATTCCTTTCTGAGTATGCTGATGCATTAGCTCCATACTTAACAATCATGTACAACCGTTCGCTCGACGAAAGATCCGTACCCAATGACTGGAAAGTTGCACAGGTCACACCAATATTCAAGAAACGTAGTAGGAGTTATCCGCTTATCCCATATCGTTAACGTCAATATGCAGAAGGATTTTGGAACATGTATTGCATTCTAACAATGTGAATTATCTCGAAAAAATCTGTTCATTGACACACAGTCAACATGGGTTTAGAAAACATCGTTCTTGTGAAACACAACTAGCTCTTTATTCACATGAAGTGTTGAGTGCTATTGATAAGGGATTTCACATCGATTCCGTATTTCTGGATTTCCGGACGGCTTTTGGCACTGTACCACAAAGCGGCCTGTAGTGAAATTGCGTGCTTACGGAATATTGTGTCAGTTATGTGACTGGATTTGTGATTTTCTGTCAGAGAAGTCACATTTCGTAGTAATTGACGGAAAGTCATCGAGTAAAACAGAAGTGATCTCTGGCGTTCCCCAAGGTAGTGTTATAGACCCTTTGCTTTTCCTTATCTACATAAACTATTTGGGAGACAATCTGAGCAGCCGTCTTAGGTTGTTTGCCGATGACGCTGTCATCAGAAGATCAAAACAAATTGCAAAACGATTTAGAAAATATATCTGAATGGCGGGAAAATTGGCAGTTGACCCTAAATAACGAAAAGTGTGAGGTTATCCACATGAGTGCTAAAAGGAGTCCGCTAAAATTCGGTTACACGATAAATCAGTCTAACCTAAAGGCCGTAAATACATCCCTAGGTATTACAATTACAAACAACTTAAATTGGAAGGAACACATATAAAATGTTGTTGGGAAGGCTAACCAAAGACTGGCAGGACACTTAGAAAATGTAACAGACCTAGTAAGGAAACGGCCTACACCACGCTTGTCCGTCCTCTTTTAGAATACTGCTGCGCAGTGTGGGATCCTTACCAGATAGGACTGACGGAGTACATCGAAAAAGTTCAAAGAAGGGCAACACGTTTTGTCTTATTGCAAAATACGGGAGAGAGTGCCACACAAATGATACAGGATTTGGGCGGGACACCATTAGAAGAAAGGCGTTTTTCGTTGCGGCGGAATCTTCTCACGAAATTTCAGTCACCAACTTTCTCCTCCGAATGCGCAAATAGTTTTTCGACACTGACCTACATAGGGAGAAACGATTACCACGCTAAAATAAAGGAAATCATAGTTCGTACGGTAAGACATAAGTGTTCGTTCTCTCTGTGCGCTATACGAGATTGGAATAATAGAGGATTGTGAAGGTGGTTAGATGAACCCTCTGCCAAGCACTTAAATGCCATTTGCAGTGTATCCATGTAGATGTAGGTCGTTCACTGAGGGGTAGCGGCGCCCATATTTAAATAAATGATACTAACTTATGAAGCACGCCATGTACCGGCAGCTGCGATACTAGCTTATAAAAATAGCACACAAGACCTACTGCCAAGGACGTGAGAGTGTGACTGGTTGTATCACCTGTACAGTTCACAGGGGGTGTCGCAGGTGGATACCTGTTCTTCAAGCACACATCCCGAATCTTTGCTGAACTTGCCAAGACATTCTTATTGAGTTGCACTGGAAAAATGAGTCAGAGTATTGCAATTATGGCGAGTTATTTTTACATAAGTTTGACTAGTCCGCACAAGAAAGTTCACAGTAATGGTCTAAGAACAGAAATTTTTTGTACGATAATATATATTACTTGTATATGCGCGACCGATCCCATCGCTTTCACACCTAATAACAGCCAAACGAGGTCTCCTCTTTTGTGTTGCTGCACCACTGCAGGAGCATCTGCATTTTCTCCCAAAGCCAATCAGAATCCAGGAAAAACTTCATTTCCAAATAAGACAAGGTATTGTGCCGGTCCCCGTAGCCCCATATCTTCCAATGTAATGTTACTTCATAGGGCAATGTCCTCAGAGAGTGTACAGCAATAAACGAGAAATGGGAATACCAAAGAGGCACATGGGGTACAAAAACGAATAGGGCCCAAGTGGGCTGCCTAGTCTTTGCAGACGACATAGCGACAGTGAGTTAGACAGAAGACACAAAGAAACAAACCGACAACCTAGGATAGGGCTGAGGTTCACCTATAACAACACAGTTACATTGCATACCAGTACGGATTGGAAAACACCCGAAGGATCCTGCAATACGTGGGCAAATGTAAATGCCAGGGGGAAATAGTAACAAGAAGAAAATGGAGGTATTAAGAAAAAAGAGAATGAAGAAAAAGTCAGCTTCTGGTAAAACAAGGGATAGATAGAATAACTGGAAAATACACTCCTGGAAATGGAAAAAAGAACACATTGACACCGGTGTGTCAGACCCACCATACTTGCTCCAGACACTGCGAGAGGGCTGTACAAGCAATGATCACACGCACGGCACAGCGGACACACCAGGAACCGCGGTGTTAGCCGTCGAATGGCGCTAGCTGCGCAGCATTTGTGCACCGCCGCCGTCAGTGTCAGCCAGTTAGCCGTGGCATACGGAGCTCCATCGCAGTCTTTAACACTGGTAGCATGCCGCGACAGCGTGGACGTGAACCGTATGTGCAGTTGACGGACTTTGAGCGAGGGCGTATAGTGGGCATGCGGGAGGCCGGATGGACGTACCGCCGAATTGCTCAACACGTGGGGCGTGAGGTCTCCACAGTACATCGATGTTGTCGCCAGTGGTCGGCGGAAGGTGCACGTGCCCGTCGCCCTGGGACCGGACCGCAGCGACGCACGGATGCACGCCAAGACCGTAGGATCCTACGCAGTGCCGTAGGGGACCGCACCGCCACTTCCCAGCAAATTAGGGACACTGTTGCTCCTGGGGTATCGGCGAGGACCATTCGCAACCGTCTCCATGAAGCTGGGCTACGGTCCCGCACACCGTTAGGCCGTCTTCCGCTCACGCCCCAACATCGTGCAGCCCGCCTCCAGTGCTGTCGCGACAGGCGTGAATGGAGGGACGAATGGAGACGTGTCGTCTTCAGCGATGAGAGTCGCTTCTGCCTTGGTGCCAATGATGGTCGTATGCGTGTTTGGCGCCGTGCAGGTGAGCGCCACAATCAGGACTGCATACGACCGAGGCACACAGGGCCAACACCCGGCATCATGGTGTGGGGAGCGATCTCCTACACTGGCCGTACACCACTGGTGATCGTCGAGGGGACACTGAATAGTGCACGGTACATCCAAACCGTCATCGAACCCATCGTTCTACCATTCCTAGACCGGCAAGGGAACTTGCTGTTCCAACAGGACAATGCACGTCCGCATGTATCCCGTGCCACCCAACGTGCTCTAGAAGGTGTAAGTCAACTACCCTGGCCAGCAAGATCTCCGGATCTGTCCCCCATTGAGCATGTTTGAGACTGGATGAAGCGTCGTCTCACGCGGTCTGCACGTCCAGCACGAACGCTGGTCCAACTGAGGCGCCAGGTGGAAATGGCATGGCAAGCCGTTCCACAGGACTACATCCAGCAGCTCTACGATCATCTCCATGGGAGAATAGCAGCCTGCATTGCTGCGAAAGGTGGATATACACTGTACTAGTGCCGACATTGTGCATGCTCTGTTGCCTGTGTCTATGTGCCTGTGGTTGTGTCAGTGTGATCATGTGATGTATCTGACCCCAGGAATGTGTCAATAAAGTTTCCCCTTCCTGGGACAATGAATTCACGGTGTTCTTATTTCAATTTCCAGGAGTGTATATATTGACAAGGCCACCACAAGGAATGCGGTATTATATGTGGCTAGGACTATAACGCTAGGAAGGTTTGGCTCAGAACTAGTGAAAGAAAAGAGTAAAATACTGAGGATTAGACTGGGCAACATAAGACATATTGTAAGTAGGCTGTTTATGTTTTCTTTATGTAAGTAGGCTGTTTAGGTTCTTATATTGGTAACGCCGCCGCCACGTAGCGCTCTCTGTATGAAAATCACTGGCTGTGCTGTGTGCAGTAGGTGGCTAGTTTGCATTGTTGTCTGCCATTGTAGAGCGGCAGCTGGATGTTAACAGCGCGTAGCGTTGGGCAGTTGGAGGTGAGCCGCCAGCAGTGGTGGATGTGGGGAGAGAGATGGCGGAGTTTTGAAATTTGTTATACTGGATGTTATGAACTGCTAGATATATTATGACTATTAAGGTAAATACATTGTTTGTTCTCTATTAAAATCTTTCATTTGCTAACTATCCCTATCAGTAGTTAGTGACTTCCGTAGTTTGAATCTTTTATTTAGCTGGCAGTAGTGGCGCTCGCTGTATTGCAGTAGTTCGAGTAACGGAGATTTTTGGTGAGGTAAGTCATTTGTGAAAGGTATAGATTATTGTTAGTCAGGGCCATTCTTTTGCAGGGATTTTTGAATGTCAGATTGCGTTGCGCTAAAAATATTGTGTGTCAGTTTAAGCACAGTCTTGTATAATTGTTCTAAGGGGACGTTACATATGTCGACCCTTAGCCTAGGATACCTCACTGGAATCTTCTGATTTTTTCTTGTTGTTTGTGTATTTAGTGTAGCTTTTGTTTATTGCTAGCGCGTAATTATAGAGAGAATCTCCTTTGTAGTTGCAGTCATTCATTGTTGTACTGTAAAACAGTTGTGGCATGCATGTAGATTTGCACCAAGTATTTCGCAGCTGCAATCAACTAGATATTATTTTCAGTGCTATGTTAATGTGTTCTCTTATTTTTGCTCTTCAAATTGTGTTTTTCTGTGTTATCGTGTGAAATATTGTGACAATAATGGCGTGTGAAAAACGTAACACTCGGCTCCAAAGTAAACTGAGAAATGACAGTGAAGACGAAAGCAGTGTGTTGGCCCCACCATGTAATGAATTAACTAATATTCAAAGTAGTAATTTGGTAACTGTGCATAGGGAAATGGAGCGGGCGTCAAACAATGGCGTAGGCAGTGAAACAGGTAGTGAACAGGGAAGCATTATCGATCGATCGGTCGGCAACAGCTCGCCTCAGGAATCCGAAATGATAGGACACAATTTTGCAAATACTGTAGATTCAGGTTTTGCGTCCTCACCGTTTTCTCAAATGAGTCAAGACACATTTTCCGCTTGTCAAAATGTGAATGTTGCCGGTGCAAATTCACTGCCGAAAAGCACTGAGGAACATGTTTCAGACACCAGTGCATTGTTATTACAGTTAATGCAACAAATGGGACAAAGGCTACAAAAGTTAGACACAACGCTTGAACAAAATCAGAAACAAATGGGACAAAATCTTCAAAAGTTAGACACAATGAAACAAAATCAGAGACAAACACAGCAAAAGCTTTAGAAGTTAGACACAATGGAACAAAATCTTCAGAAGTTAGACACAATGGAACAAAATCTTCAAAAGTTAGACACCACACTTGAACAAACACGTGAAGATTTAACTACTGAGTTACATAACATCGAATCGAAATGTCAAAAGGTCTGTAATGACGTAAAAACACAAATTTGTGAGCATTTCCAACCTATTTTTTCGCGTCATGAGAATGCGTTACAGAATCACGAAGCAGCCATCAAAGAACTGCAGACTACTGTTCATGAAAATCATGAGACCTTGCAAGCTAAAATGGACTCAGTTGCATCTACCGATTCGGTTACGAAACTTGCAAAAACTCAGGAGAACTTAAAGGACACAGTAGAAAGACACATGGGGGAAATTAGTTCATTATCAGAGAAAGTAGTTGAACTTTCGGATCAGCTAAGTAATTTATCTACGAAGGTAGATGATAATCTGAATGACACAAAACTAGTAGTCTTTAATGACACAGAAGAGTGCGAACAAATTAGGAAATTCAAACAAAATCAGAATCAAATCAATACGCAACACCAAAGAGAAATCCGGGAAGTACAAGATCAGCTGACACAGGTAATACAAGAATTACGTATTTTAGAGGACACTCGTGCTCCAACACGGGAAGAGGAACTTAGAAATACGCAAAAGCCACAAAATAATAACACAGGGCATTTCGGTAATTATGAAAGAAATTGGCAAGGTACACCGAATTTTGAGATGGAACCGCCGACACGACGTAACAATGACCGATATGCTACTCGCCGACAGGATGATTTTGACTATAAGCTGTTCATTACTACACGTAAATTCAAAACGTTTAAGAATTCTGCCAACGACATTCATCCACAAGCGTGGCTCCGTCAATTCTCTCATTGTTTCCCTCCCAACTAGTCATTGGAGCACAGGTTAGAATTTATGTGTGGCTACTTAGAGAATGAACCAGGTGTAAGAATGCGATCGGTCATTCACAATTGTCACAGTGAAGGAGATTTTTATCATGCCTTCCTCTCAGCATATTGGTCTCAAGCTACACAAGACCGAGTAAAACGTAGCATCATAATGATGAAACACTTCGAACAATCTGAATTTTCCAGTCTTGTGAAATATTTTGAAGACATGTTGCACAAGAATCAATACCTGTCAAACCCATACAGCCCCTCAGAACTCATCCGCATTTGCTTAATCAAACTGCCTGAACATTTAAGACATATTATTTTAGCAGGACGTTGCAAAGACGACATTGAAGCTTTTCAGGGACTGTTACAAGAATTAGAAATTGACACAGACAGTCGCGGGATGCGAAAACAGGAGCACAATCACTACAGGTCACATCCGTCACAATTCCGTGACGACAGAAACGATAACTGGACGCGACAAGGCTATTCACACCACACAAATCGTGACCAAAATAGGCACCACCCGTATGACAACTGTTGGCAGAGTAGTAATAATTGCAGGGAAAGATCACCTCTCCGCAGTAATGACTATCACAGAGACAATCAGAGAAACAGACAATATGGGAACCAAAATAATTATTATCAAGGGAGACAGAATAACTTTAGACGCAACGGTCCAGCGCGCAGTTGCGATTCAGGGAGAAATTCTCCACGACGTGACCGACAAGAAAGATACTATCGAATCTACCGACATGACGACAGACGATATGATCGTAACGACAGACCTGAATTGCATCAGAACTGGCGAGATTTAAACAGAGCAGAGCACTCTCGTCACGATGAATTTGTAGAAGTTAGGTCTCCAAATCCCAATAACGACGCGCGCCAACAAAGAGACAATAGGCAATGACTCACACCGCTGGCAGCCACAATACGTACTTATGAAACTGACGATGGAGCTGCCGTAGCTAGTAATTACGTAAAAATGGAAGACATTAGGGACATCTTACTCCAGGAACACGACGTAAAACATAACAACATTGCATATCCTGTGATTCACATTACTGTAAATGACGTAAAATTTACGGCAGTACTTGACTCTGGCAGTCCCATTTCAGTAATTAGTGAAACAGCTTTTAGCAAATGCAACAAATCGAACGATTGCCCCACACTTCCGTTACGTAAGATTAAATTACAAGGTGCAATCTTTGGAAAAAGTGTAGATGTACGCCAACAAACCAATTTAGAATTCTTTGCCAAAGCCACAGCTTCTCTATGAACTTTCTTATTGTTCCATTATTGTCGACGGAAATTATAGTGGGAGTAGACTTTTTGAATGAATACAAAGCAGTCTTAAGCTTTCACGATGCTGAAATAAGTTTAGAGAAAGAAGGTAAGTCAATAGCTTTGAAATTTGAAGACTGGCTCTCAAACCATGATGAGGAAATTAATCAGCTTTACCTTCTGTTAGATAACAGTTCGGAATTTTCTAGGGAACTAGACACTAACAATCACTATGCAAGTACTGACAGGGATGACATCGACGGCATATTTGAAATTAATGATTTAATTCAGAATAAAATTCAAACAATTGAGAATTGTAATGACACTGATAGGCAGGACCTTTTTGAGATTTTACAAGCACATTCCACAGTTTTTACTCACAAAACAGGAACAATCAAGGGATTTCAATACCAATTTTGTGTTCGTGAGCATACTAAATTTTGTGTTAGACCATACGTAATTCCAGCACATTATAGGGACAGTGTTAGAACAGAAATACAATCTATGCTTGACGAGGGCATTATTGAGCCTGCAGTAAGCTCATACAACAATCCGTTACATGTTGTTGAGAAGAAAAATGGATCGATCAGACTTGTCTTAGATTCGAGACAAATCAATACTATCATTATTCCTGAAACAGACAGGCCGCAGACGATGGAAGAACTTCTTCAAAATTTTAATGGTATAGAAGTGTTGTCTTCCATTGATCTCAGAACCAGCTTTTATCAGATCGAACTTCATCCAGAATGCAGAAAATACACAGCTTTTCTTTGTTTCGGCGTTTGTTATCAGTTTCGGAAACTTCCTTTTGGTTTGAACATTTCTTCGGCAGCATTCATTCGTGGGTTAAATTCCATATTACCTGAGTTCTTAAAACGTCACATCACCTTATATGTGGACGATATTCTAATAGCAGAAGCTTCATGGGAACAACACAACCGCATCCTCAACAGTTTGTTACGTATTTTTGCAGAATCTGGAATTACAGTTAACTTGGAAAAGTCTGAATTCGGTAGGACAAAGGTGAAGTTTTTGGGACATATTATTTCTTCTGAAGGCATTCAGCCAGATCTTGAAAAGTTAGAAGCAATCAGAGCCATTCCAGTTCCATCCACAAAAAGACAAGTCCGCAGTTTTCTAGGTCTTGTAAATTTTTACCGTCGTTTTCTGAATATGCAAATTCTAATTACACCAGAACTTTGTTCTCTCACTGGAAAAAATACTATTTGGAACTGGGACGAACAAGCACAGTTGGAATTCAATTCTTTGAAAGAAGCATTACTTCACGCACCAATATTAGCTCATCCAGATCTGTCACAAGATTTCTGCCTTAGCACGGATTCTTCTAAAGTCAGTCTTGGTGCCCACTTATTTCAAGAAGCCATCGAAAATGACACTACTGTTCAGAAAACCATTGCTTTTGCTAGCCGAGTGCTAACAAAATCTGAAAAAAATTATTCCTTTACTGAATTAGAAGCTTTAGCTATCGTTTGGGCATTTAACAAATTCCGTTTCTTTCTTTCTGGTAAGCACGTAAAAGTATACAGTGATCATCGTGCATTACAATTTCTTATGTCTTCAAAATTAAATCATGATAGGTTAAAACGTTGGGCATTGTTTCTGCAAGAATTCCGCTTCACAATAGTCTACATTCCCGGCAAGAAGAACATTGTTGCGGACACGCTGTCACGCGCACCGGCTGGGCTTGAGAAAAGTAACACAGAAGGCAACCTCGAGAAAAATTTCAGTATTCTTTAGATTCAGAAAGTCGCCTTTGAAAACTTCATCACCACATCTTTAAAGGACATTGCTCATGAACAAGATAAACATCCGATTTGGAAAGACATCAAAAGTAAATGGCATGAAAAGACACACACTCAGATTCGGCATTATTACCTGGTTAGAAACAACATACTCTTCAAACGCTGCACTGTTGATGACAAGCTATGGGTACTTTGCATTCCAGATGATTTTGTTAATAAGCTCATTTGGTACATTCATCTCAGCTACGCACATTTTGGTCCACAAAAATTTTATATTCTTCGAATGACTTGTTATTTTAACAATATGGAAAAGCGAATTCGAAGAGTCTTGTCTATTTGTAAACTTTGTCAAAAGGCGAAACCATCTACTATCTCACATCGTGCTCCGTTGTTTCCAATTATTCCTTCTAAATTAAAAGAATTTGCTGCTGTTGATCTTTTGGGACCCCTTGTCAGAACATCGAATGGATTTTCGTACGTTCTAGTCGCTGTTGAACTTACTTCAAAATTTGTTTCTTTCACTCCATTACGTAAAGCCACTGGACGGTCTGTATCCAACGCCTTTGTTAAAAATTTCTTACGTGAAGTTGGACACGTTAGTAAAGTCATTTCAGATAACGGACCGCAATTCAGATCTGCTGTTTGGTCACGCATGCTTCGGAATCATAAAATCAAACCTGTTTTTATTTCATTGTATTCACCACATTTTAACCCGTCTGAACGGATTATGAAAGAAATCAATAAGCTTTGCAGACTTTATTGTCACAGAAAGCATCAGCATTGGGACAGATATTTACACTTATTTCAAAATGTGCTGAATGAAATGCCTCATGATTCCACTGCTTTACCACCTACTCTTGTACTGAAGAATGAAGAACCTCCGAACAGAATCAGAGAGCTTGTACCTTTCCCGAATACACGTAAACTTCGACACAAAGACATAATTGATTTGGCTCTTAAAAATATAAAATCTGCAGCAGACAAAAGGAGAAAACTACACGGTAAAGCAAATGCAAAGAAATTATGTATTGGTGAGAAAGTTCTCATTAAAGCTCATTCATTGTCACATAAGAAGAAACACTTGAGTCACAAATTCTTTCTAGTTTACAATGGACCTTACAGAATCCGACGTATACCACATGATAATTGCGTTGAAGTTGAAACTCTGCGTACTAGGAAGAGTAAAGGTTTACACCACATTTCACATGTAAAACCATTTATTGACAGATAATCTGCTTTTTAACTTAGTCTTTGCAATTTTCACTTCACGCTACTTGTACAATTTGTCACACTGAGAAACTGTTAACATGCAACAATGTTTGAAGTTAAATATCCAGTCAAGAACCAAGAGAACTTATATTAAACAGAAATTACGAATGCATTGTTATTGTGAACAGGCGACACAGTGTTATTGTGTGTGTGCATTCTTGCTTGTTAGTTGCACGATTATGTAACGACTATAAGGCTCACATACTTGGAACATATACTGGCACTGGTAATGAAATTTTCATGCAACATTTTGGTTTGCTTGAGAGTGGATTCTGGATTTAAGGTACTTTCAGTGAGATACCAGATGAGACAGTGGTTAGTTTATGTGACAGCTACACGATTTTATCACGACGCTACTAATGAGCGACAATTTACAATGTTGCTTTTGCGGTGTATCTGTTTGATATCTGCACAGTTTTTCTGAATTCTTCTGTAAAGTAAAACATGTTTTAGTAGTAACTTTTGTGCTGTTGCTACAAGGAGACAGCCTTTTCCGTAGGACAACAATACGTTACAGCACAGTACTTTCCTCATGACGGCAATAAGCGTAATAACTAAGTTATCTATACGCAAAGCATTTCACTTTTGTGTATCATGAGGTAAGTACATTGACTTCTGCAGAACTTAGCTTTTGGAGGACAATAACTACGACACTTCTCAGAGATTATCTTACAGCAAGACGCACATTTAGCGCTACAGGACACGTATTTGAGTGATTAATTTTATACTTAAAACATTTATTTTTAAAGATTTTTGAATTACAAAGAAGGTTTTTCGTGATACATTTCATTCCATTGCTGTAATCTGTAGCACCTGAGGGTATAATTACAATGATCCTCAGGGGGGTACAAGCCTACTTTGTATATCATGTGTTTGGCAAGCACAAAGAGCCCTAGCTAATATGGTATTTGCTTATACAACTTTACACATTGGTACCATATTCCTCTAACACACAAATTACACAGCTATCTGATAATTTTACAGAGAAACAAACAAATTTTTACTACGTCAGTGACACATGTTTACGCAATTACACCGTTGGATAACTTCACACTTACGAAATTGTATTTTGTCTGTACTGTGTGAACTCTTCATATTTTTTCAGAACCATTGTGATACAATGAGAGCTTTGAATGATGTATTTGGTATGAGATCATGATTTTTAAAGTACGTTTGAGGCAGATGACACTATTGAAATGAGCAGAGAATATTTTTTATGGTTTGAAATTATTGCAGAAAGCTACGAATTTTTTGAGATTTGACTGAGGTGTTATGGTGTTATTTTTAAGACGACGATGTGTATTATGCTGTTGAGGTATGTTTATGTCAATAAGATGATGCTACCATATATGAGGAATGTGATTACGTGTTTATATGTATATGAATAATGAAAGAAGTTAAGGACTCTTGACTTGTGAAAAAGGATGTTGGAAACCGAGAATCGTACTTTAAGAGTTATGAAATGTGTGTGTAAATGCGTGAATGTATCACAATGCCGGCGAAAATTTTTTTGGACACTGTTATATTCATAGGATTTTGTTTCTACACACTTGTGACATAAATTTTCGACCTGTGAAATTTTCGACCTGTAAAATTTTCATATGAGACTGTCACTGTAGCGGAAACTGGTGCCGTAAATATTTCCGTAAGAAAGTTAAGTGACCACCTGCATGTAATGCGTCGTGGGCACACAGCTGTGTCAAACACCTGGAGAACAAGCCATTTGGGTGTGCCTTTCCGGAAGCACAGGTAGAAAAAAAAGAAAAAGGCAGGCCTTTATCCTCGCCATTGACATTCCTTTAGAGAAAATATTGCAAATGCGACACCCTCATTACTTCCATTAACCTTGCTATTGACATTCCTTTGTAGAAAGCATCGCAAATATTACACGCTCATTACCTGAAAACATATGATTACTCGTACTTTGTGCTAATTACTGAAATGCTTATGAATTGATGGGAAATATTCGTACATCTGCACACCTGATTATGACAAGTGTCTTTCTATGAGAGTTGAGAGCTACTGACTTACGAAATGCCACATGACTATTGAATGATATTTTTATGCTTTGGTTTGCGTAATTGCTTATTTCATTTGATATCTGGTTTCCAGCTGTGTTGCAGCATTGCTTTTATAAAAAAAATGCATTTGCTAATGTGATCACTTTCTGTCAACAGATCTATTAAATAATTATTTTATGATCCACATTCTTTAAAAAAGGAGCACTTGGAAAGGAAAGAACAATAAGAAGGAACTAGTAACAGTAACACATAATTTTCTTTTCAAGTACATGGTAATATTTTTTTTACAATAAGTTGTTGTGGTGCACCACTTTAATTACATAGACATTAAGATGACCACTTTAATTACATAGACATTATGATGACCACTTTAATTACATAGACATTAAGATGACCACTTTAATTACATAGACATTAAGATGTGAATATACATTTCCCTTATCTGCATTGTTGTTTTTACTGTAATATTTTTTCTGCTTGAGCTATGTCATGTTTAGGTATAAGTTGCTGCTGTTTGCCAGGCATAGTGTTATTGAATTTAACTTTGTATTACTCTGTTAAGCTAGTTTTACTACTGATTTATTTTTAGTTGCTGCACATTGGCTCATATTAGTTGTAGTGCTGCAATTGCTTTACCTATTGAAATTTTTTGTCATTGATGTTTGTATTAATTGTTTTATGTGATGCTGCATTGCCTCGTCCCTTAGTTTAGCATCTGAGCTCAGTAGATTTAAGTTAGCTTAAGAGGGGGTAGACTATATAAGAAACTGACTATGGAGAATAGGTAAAGAATGCATTTCGAAGATATATGAAAAAGATTTGAGCCCAAATGAGTATTGTACAATCAGAAATAATTATTTTGAAAGAAATATGAATAGAATACAGGAAGGAGGTATAGATAGGACTTTTTGGGAATAATGATGAATGAAGGGAGATCTCCATGCAAAATACTGCAGTAAAACAAACCCTGTCCTTTCTTTTGTGTCATCCCTCTATATGTCTGTGTACCCTTGTGTATTTGTGTTTTTCCTGTCTTTATGTGTTTAGCTGATGAGAGCTATGTTGTAGAATTTTTCTGATACTATGTTATTTACTTTGTAAATATGTTGAGACATTGTTTATGCTGTTTTGTTGCTCATATGTGAAGGTGATGTTTCAAAAGTTATTCTGATCTTTTATGTATGTACTTATGTCATAATTTCTGTAACACTGATGTATATGTCTATTTCTATTCTTTTGTAAAGCCTGTATTACTACAAATGTTATCTGTATTGTTATGTTTTTAATGATGTATTTTGTACCTTTGTAATTATATTCTTATGTCATAAAATTGTAATTGACACCAGTTCATCATACTATTAACTTGTGAGCATTCATTTCACTGCACACGTTTCTGTTGGTCATACTATATGGACACTATGTGAGAAGTTGGGACTGTTAGTATTTGCACGTGTGTTACTAATTCAGCAAGGGACTGGATAACAGCATTGCTGGTTCTAAGGACAATTCCAAAAACTTTGTGAGTGCACACGTGGTGGTTATGGACTTGCTCTATTATCCGCAAGACTCTTCAATGGTGATTGTGCACCTGCACAGTCGCAGCAGATGGCTGCTGGCCATCTCTACAAGGACTACAGTGGGTCTGCATCTCTGGTGGCCCACCAATACCACAATCTCTACCAGGACTACAGGGGTCTGCTCTGTGATGACCTACCTACCAATATTCGTCAGAACTTCGAATGACTCTGCTGTGGGTTTGCTCTGTTGTGGCCCATTACCTGTCAGCAAGCTGTAGAACTCGGGAAGAACTGCTCGGAGCCGCAGATCGAAGTGGAAAGGAAGAAAAGTTGGAGAAGTAAGTACATACCGACCAATATTCCACAGATCAATGACAGAGAAGTACAAAGGAAAAGAAAGGAGATCAGCCGTTGAGCAGACAACAGGATGTTGAAGACCTCAGAAGAACAGCGGTATAGAAGAACATAGAACGTGGAGATATTCTGGGAAGAGAAGTAATAAATGCGATCTATGAAAGCTCTAGCGCAGCTTCAACAGAAAATTTTAATGAAGAAGGAGAAGGAGAAGGAGAAGGTGATACCACGTCTCCAGCAAGACAGGAAGCACGGGACTCAGAGATCAATCCCTAACACACAGTAACGCCTGTTAAGGAAGCTTGCTTAGTGGATGTACAGGGCTAATTACACTACTGGCCATTAACATTGCTACACCAAGAAGATGACGTGCTACAGAAGCGAAATTTTACCGACAGGAAGAAGATGCTGTGATATGCAAATGATTAGCTTTTCATAGCATTGACACAACGTTGGCGCCGGTGGCGACATCTACAACGTGCTGACATGAGGAAAGTTTCCAACCGATTTCTCATACACAAACAGCAGTTAACCGGCGTAGCCTGGTGAAACGTTGTTGTGATGCCTCGTGTAAGGAGGAGAAATGCGTACCATCACGTTTCCGACTTTGATAAAGGTCGGATTGTAGCATATCGCGATTGCGGTTTATCGTATCGCGACATTGCTGCTCGCGTTGGTCGAGATCCAATGAATGTTAGCAGAATATGGAATCGGTGGGTTCAGGAGGGTAATACGGAACTCCGTGCTGCATCCCAACGGCCTTGTATCACTAGCAGCCGAGATGACAGGCATCTTATCCGCATGGCTGTAATGGATCGTGCAGCAAAACTTCATTTTTTTCGGACGAATCCAGGTTCTATTTACAGTATCATGATGGTCGCATCCGTGTTTAGCGACATCGTGGTGAACGCACATTGGAAGCGTGTATTTGTCATCGCCATACTGGCGTATCACCCGGCGTGAGAGTATTGGGTTTCTCTTGATTACATGTCTCGGTCACCTCTTGTCCGCATTGACGGCACTTTGAGCAGTGGACGTTACATTTCAGATGTATTACGACCCGTGGCTCTACCCTTCATTCGATACCTGCGAAACCCTACATTTCAGCAGGATAATGCACGACCGGATGTTGCAGGTCGTGTACGGGCCTTTCTGGATACAGAAAATGTTCGACCGTGCCCTGGCCAGCACATTGTCCAGATCTCTCACCAACTGAAAACGTCTAGTCAATGGTGGCCGGGCAACTGGCTCGTCACAATACGCCAGTCACTACTCTTGATGAACTGTGGTATCGTGTTGAAGCGGTATGGGCAGCTGTACCTATACACGCCATCCAAGCTCTTGTTGACTCAATGCCCAGGCGTATCAAGGCTGTTATTACGGTCAGACGTGGTTCTTCTGGGTACTGATTTCTCAGGATCTATGCACCCATATTGCGTGAAAATGTAATCACATGTCAGTTCTAGTATAATGTATTTGTCCAATGAATACCCGTGTATCATCTGCATTTCTTCTTGGTGTAGCAATTTTAATTCCCAGTAATGTAGTTGTAGCCGATACCTAGTTTCTATGTGTAAAACTACAGCACATGTACATAAAGACTGCACCGGTGTACGAAACTCCGTCCTTCTGGTTCCGCTAGGCCACAATCTCCTTGTTCCCCGGAAGAAGCCGCTCGTAGCAGAGGCCTCTGCCTGTGAAGAAGAACGATGGCGGTCTTTGCTTTCTTTTTGTGCCTCCCTGCCCTGTCCTGCCCTCACCTCTGCCACGGATTTTAATAAGACGTTTCTCGGCAGCGTTCCCCCTCGCAGACAGCCGTTCGCAATATAAACGGCCTGGTGTTCATTTTGCGAGGCCCAACATTTTCTTCTGCTAAGTGTCGCAACCCCCCAGGCCCTACCATTCTTTTTCGAGCTCCGACCCCTCATTTTCTTTCTGAAGGAGGCAGTGAGTTGAAGGATGTGGAGGATGGGACGGAGGATTGTGGGCCTGGATGACGGGGGTTGGGGGGGGGGGGGAAGGGTCGGAACTACTGTGCGCCCCCGGGCGGCGGACGAGTCGGCATAAGCCAGCCAGCCGTCATCTGGCGGAAAAAGCGACGGCGATTATGGGTGCGGCGTCAGCGGCGGCGGCGGCGTCGCTTTGAAGATTTCAATAAGGACGGCACTATCAGTCGCAGGCGGAAAGGGCGGAGCCGCCTCAGTGTGCTGTTTAGTAAGCGGGGGCGAGCTCTAGGAGCTGCTCCGCTCCCACAGGATTTGTTGTGCCACCTCCCCTGCGCTTTCCGGTTTGTGCTGCCAGCCCGGTGGCGTGCTGAGAAATATTCCTCTCGATTCACGGCCTTTTTGCTCCACAGTGATTTCAAATTCTGCGCGCTCTTTCAGAGAGATAGTGAAGCGTCTTCCTTTCGCTCTTGTCATTTTATTATTATTATTTTCGTATTGTTGTTACCGTTAGTGAAATGAATGTTTACTCCTTTTTATAGCACGGCATACATCTGACACCTATTCCTTATAGATCAGTGCCCTGCCATGGTATCTTGTTGTTTACAGCCTGAGGAATTGAAGTAAACGTGCAATGCTCCATAACTGACGAGTTGTTGGTAGCCCGACACAGAAATCATTAACTTTATTTTACATGTACAGCTCTATCCATATTATTCCTATCAGTGAGAACCTGAGACTGGACTGGTGACCGAAAAAAAGCAATGATCCAAAACACACACGTTTTCGTGGGAGCAACAACTATTTATTGTAAATATCTCTTCTTTTCCTATTTGCCCCTCTCTCCCTCTTTTTTCCCGTACCAATATTACTCGGAATATGGTTTTCGTGCAACAGGGATTAAGATTTTAAAGCTTTACTAATCCATGTTGTACGAGAAATTTGTTTTCTGAACTTATTGTTATTTCTTATTCATTGTCTCATTTTCGATGCAAAAAAGAAAGAAAACAAAGAAAGAACTACAGAATTCATTTGAGAGACGAGTACAGGTTATTTGCTCCCCATCCAGATGCCTTGTTCGCTGCGCCAGCGGCTCTTCCGGTGTTTACATTATGGATACATAAGCGGCAGTCGCAGCAGTTTCTTTCCTTGGTTTCAAAATGGTTCAAATGGCTCTGACCACTATGGGACTTAAATTTTGAGGTCATCAGTCCCCTAGAACTTAGAACTACTTAAACCTAACTAACCTAAGGACATCACACGCATCCATGCCGGAGGTAGGATTCGAACTTGCGACCGTAGCGGTCGCACGGTTCCAGACTGTAGCCCCTAGAACCGCTCAGCCACACAGCCGGTTCCTTGGTTTCTAGCAAAATATACGCTTGCGAACTACACATACGATGATGGAAAATGCTCAGTTTTCAATTATATATCGATCAAGTAGACTATTTCCGAGTATGCGTCATGAACTTTAGGGGTCGTTGTCGCGAAATTGTCCCGGCGGCGGAGGAGGAGTGGGATAGTGGAGAAGAGGCGTTGAACCCCAATCTCTCAGAGTCTTTCATTGTAAGTTGTGCACAAGCGACCTGCCAAATATGAGCCAAAACCATTGGCCGTGTCTCGTGTCTGACGTCTTCCTAGTTAGGTGATAGATACTTACATTTAGATAGTTATATAGATGGATTCCTTGGTATATTAGCTGAAGGCTGCATGGAAATGTTTGACTTGGTTCATATATATGTTGTCTTTTTGTTTTTGAGAGGCATTTTCCATAGTTACAGGTTTCATACAGTCGCAAAAGCTAACATAACTTCAGTATCATTCACATATTCCTGATGTACCTTCAGTGTAACAGCGACCAATATAATGCTGATAAAGCATACATTTCAGTCTTTAGTCACTATTTCTCGTATTGGGCTGTGCGGGAGGTGAATACCTGATGGAGCAATGGACCTTAGTGGACGGTAGAGGGCAGTGTCGCCGCAGCGCTGCACTCGCCTAGAGATTGTGCCACTTTGTAGCCACCTGAATGCACTGGCCAATAGTGTCCTTTGCGGCCAGCATAATTATTGCTGCACCTCGACTACTCAGTCGCCTTACTGGTAGGCATCCGGCCCCACATTACCCTCTTCTCCATGACAGTTGCTCCTTTCCTGACAACCTCATTAAGGCTAAGCATTTTGTTTCCCATTCCTGACGATCTCCGTTTTGATTACTCCCTACACCTCACCATCCTTGAATGCACTGACACCTCTGGCCCACCACTCATTACTAGTTTCCGGTACTTGTATCAGTTACCCCCTCAGACATAAACACTCCCATTAAACACACGACATCAAAGCTGTTCTTAGCCCTGGGTCATGACAGTGTCACCTACTGCCACCTCAAGCAATCAACTTTCTTCTTGCTGGTTGCCTTTGCTACCCTGTACAACGTCGTCCTCTCCAGCAGCTTTTACGTTGACGTGTGGAAAACCCCTGGCGACATCTCTTTCTATCGTCCCATCTGTCTCACCTGAGTGTTCAGTAAGGTCTTCAAGTTCATCCTCTCTCGCTGTATTCATCGCCACCTCAACCAGCATCACCTCCTTCCCCTTACCCAGTGTGGATTCCGGCCCTCCTTGTGAGCTCCTTTACCCTACCAATCTTCTTTCCCTCCAACTTATCTCTCATCTCTCCACTATCTTTGTTTCCCTCGACATCCAGTACGCCTACGACCTTGTCTGTCATCCTGGGCTCCTCTTTAAGCTCCAGATCTATGCTCTACCCATCAATTTCGTCCACCTTGTCGCTTCCTTCCTCTCCCATCGTCCCTCCTATGTCACTATTCAGAATACCAACTCCCGTACTTTCTGTCCCACTGCCAGCATGACCCAAGGCTCCATCATTTCCCCTCTCCTGTATTTCCTGTATACTGCAGATATGCTTAAACCTCTCCCGCCTGTTCATGTCCTCCAATTTGCTGATGACACCGCCTTCCTGGTGCTTTATTCTACCCTTCAGTGGTCCCAATGTACCCTTCAAACCCTCTTCGACGAGTTCTACACCTGGTGCAGTCAGTGGCTCCTTCGCAACAACCCTTCCAAGACTTAGGCAATCATCACAGGTCATACCACCTGCACCATCCAGAGCCACGATTTTTACCTCACCATTTATGGTCGTCCTATCGCCTTAATCCTACTCTGAAATACGTTGGTCTCACACTCAGCCATCACCTCACCAGGACTCCCCATCTCCTTATGATCCAACACAAAGCCCACAATAGACTCCACCTCCTGAAACTGCTGTCTGACCAGACAGGCCAGGTATCCTTCCACTAGCCTTCACGCCTACTAATTCTTGATCCACCCCATCCTTTGTTATATCAGCATCGATTGGATTTTCACCTCTCCTGGATTCTATAAGGCCCTCCAAATCCAAGAACGCCATGCACTCCCCATCGCATTCCATATCCGCCGGATACTCCACACAAATCCTCTATAACCTCATCCACTTCCCACAAACTCTCCTTTTCCTCAATCTGCATCATGTACTTTGTCTGCCAACTCGATCCCTCCACCCCCTGTTGCCTTCTATCCTCTCTACCCTAGCTCATTGCTGTGCCTTTACCACTGTGTCTCGACCTCTCTCCATTTCCCAACCCTCCACCTCCTTTCCTAGTGCATTTTCCAGTACCTACCCCACCCAGATGATGAGCTTCGCCCTGATCTCTACCCCGAACCCTCCCCCCTCCTATTCCTCAGGCTTCCTCTCCCCTCCCCTTCCCCTGAGCAGATTTCCTCCCACCTACACACCTCCTCTCTTTCCCATACTACTTCTGTGTCTCTGCACTCCCTCCTGATTTGCCTTCTATTTCTTGCCCTGCCCGACTCCTACCTCGGTGTGCCCCCTGAACCCCCTTTCCTTCTTTTCCTCCCACCCTCTCCTGTCCCCCTCCTCCACTGCACCTTCCTCTCCCCTCTTTATCCCTCCTCTCAAGCCCAGTTTCCCTCGGCAGGTCCCTCCTGGCAGCTCTTCTTCTTCGTGTGTGCTCCATCGCTTCCAGTGGTCTTTCAAGTGTATCTCGTTCCTTGTGTTTTTATAGTGCGGCCAACTTTTAACTTGTGTGTGTGACTCCCATGCATTTTAAGTGATCCACAGCTCACCAGCTGTGTTCTTTTAACTTTATGTCGACTCTTCTTAATTGTCCGATAATGAATGTTCCTGCGTCATTGTATGTTTTAAACCCTTGTCTCCATTTATAATGTTTTTATGTCCCCCTTTTTATGTAAAGTTTCCTCTTTTTATTTCAGTATAATATCTCTCGGCTAAAGAGCGGCGGATTGTGCCGCTGACACCCCTTCGCTGCCCATGGGGCAGGGGAATGAAATCACGATGAAGAAGAAAAAAAACTTCTCAGTCAGTCGTCTACGTCCTCTGATATCGTTCGTTAGTGTCACCACAGTACTACTGTATACTCGCCGACGACTTCGCTTTTGTACTGGTTTTCTCTTTGGTGTCAATCTGGATTTTGGCTCGTACTTGACCTGTTGACAGCATTGTTTCAAAGGTTCACTGCGCTTTGTTGTAGCCTAGACAGCTTATGAATTGCTGTTCTTGTGTTGAATCTGCAATTCGGTCAACGTTGTTGCTAGACTCCGGCGTGGGTGTGAGTTCCATCCGTAGGCGATCTTCCCACTTTGCTTCGCTATCGTTTCTCTCCTATCTTCGTGATGAGTACGCCGGTATCTGGCTACTTATGGATATAGTACTATTTATTTTTGTATTTAACACACGCAGTTGGGAAACCAAAGTGACAACTGCATGCCAGGGGGTGGCCTGAAGATGCTACCGCATACCGAAACTATTAGCAAGTAGGAAAAATAAATAAATAGCGACCATTGACGAAAACATATATTTTTCAGTACTATCTGATGTTTACTGTGCTTTTCATATTTTAAAGACCACTGCATTATACACACGTTAGTCGCCAGAAAGAGACAACCGCGAAATAATGTTTAAAACACTCTCCTTTTTGTATCACTTGCTACCACTACACTTTCAAAAAATATTCTTCCAAACGTTTTTCTATTTTTTCATTCATTTTTCTCCGGAAGACGGTTCTTACTTTCGAGAGAGTCAAATCAATGACGCAGTCAAACACATTTTGTCCAGAAAACTTATAACAGAACAAGCATTTCAGTACCTGATATGTGTGTTATAACGGATTCATCGAGTGAAGACGAAGCGATAGAATGTACGGTATGAAAGCTGACTGTTCTCAAAAATGCGCAAAATAGCAATGTCTCTCGTAAATATCTCGTGATATAATGCACCTCTTCACCCGGAATATATTATTCACGTTGCGTTCTACTGATATGTCAGCAAATGATTATCGAGCAGAGAAAATCAGTTACGAAATAAAAGTGTGAAGATATAAGTCAAACACGTACATGCAGGACTCCACTCGAAATACCCGCGTTAGCACGATATCGCCACAAGGTCAAGTCCTGCTCCAACTTTCACTCCCAGCAGCTATACTGGTGTAAAACTGATTTAACTCGTCTTATTCAGCTTACATTATTTTAACTTCGGCAAGAAATCCGATTTTAAGTGAAATACAAGGACAAATAAATAAAGTATTGTTAAAAACGATAAGGAGAGTTTATTCTTTGGAGCAATGAGTTCTATGTAACACCAAAAGATTTAGACTTAGTGAAGTGATCGCTTATTCAATCAGTTAAGCGAAGAAGCAAATAATTTCGCTTGTGGTTCTACAAATATGCATTTAAGCATAAAATATAGTTACTATAATAATCAACTGAAGATAAAATTGGATGTTTCCTTATGTAAAGATGCAGCAGATTCCATAAATAATAATTAAGCATCACTGGTTTGCGAGAAACGGAGTCCCATTCTATTAAACTTTTCACAAAATAATCTCTAGCTTACAGTAAATAAATTTCATTATAGCGATTAGGATATCAAAACTCGGGCGATAATAAGTAGATTCCAGAAGGGTAGCCATTAATAATTTCAAAACGCAGCCGATATAACATAGTCAAAGCAGTCCATCACCTAACACTCATGAACAGTTAGAATTCAAAGTGGCTCACTGATCCCGTACCACTCAGGCTAAAATAAAAAAAGAAAAGTTCAAATGGCTCTGAGCACTATGGGACTCAACAACATCTTAGGTCATAAGTCCCCTAGAACTTAGAACTACTTAAACCTAACTAACCTAAGGACATCACACACACCCATGCCCGAGGCAGGATTCGAACCTGCGATCGTAGCAGTCCCGCGGTTCCGGACTGCAGCGCCAGAACCGCTAGACCACCGCGGCCGGCTCAGGCGAAAATCCTTCTAAATATTAACACGTATTAATGTATTGGTGCGGCCCCTTGTCCCATTGACGTCCAATGCAGAATGACCAGGAGAGTGTAGATGCACATGGTTATAAGCCGTCGGCTCCATATCTTAGAAAGAAATGAAATTACGTAAAATGGGTCACCACTTAAATATACAAAGCTGACAAATAAAACATATACGTTAAAAGAAGTGTCTTTCTCAGCTTCTCTCAGACGACACAAATTGGTCTCAGTCTAATAGTTTATACACACCTAATTAAAAACCGAAATTTGTGCACACACAGTCAGTTAACACATGATGCACAGTACAGAAGGCATGTTTAATATGAGCATCTGTTTGCACTATGTTCAATGTTGGTATCAAATATTATATTCAAAGTATCACTTTCGAGTTAGAAGTGTCATATTGCAAGAAATTTTTTATTAATTAAATAAGAAGTCACTTACCGAATTACATATAATTCACATATTACATAGGGAAGGATAATACAAGGAATGTTATGCTGCATGGCTTCTGGCTATCATGGCCTGCCCAATCCTCTCTTCTCAGCTCCACAGCCCAGTCATTACTTTCATAACCAGCATTGCAATGATTTTACCCAGCCAGAAGCACTCCAGCATAGGCGTTATGTCACGATATATAAAACTAAAGAAGACACATTCACACTTTCGAAGAGATACGGGACGTTGATCGACGACATAAGAGGGAACTGCAAGAAGAAGGAACTTGTATCTAGGGATCAGTCATTATGGAATGGATTATAATCGGAGCCGTGCAGTCCCAGAGTGCCGAAGTGGGAACACTAAACGAGTGTCAGGCAAGACTGTACAGATAAGTAAATTGTTATAATTCCTTTCTGCCTTCTTACAACAGTTTACAACGTGCTTTTAAAGATGTAACGTAAATTACGAAGTACACATACTGCGAATATTTACACAGATATTTTTAGACTCTTTCCTCCACACTACAATTACAATTAAAAATTACAGTTATGGAAAAATGAAATCAGCCTTATTGCTTCACCTCTTTTTACCCATATAAGTAACAGAATAGAACACATCCAGTCTCTGTGAAGACTTCATGACACAGCAACAAAATCTGAGAACACATCGTATACGGGAATAAAGTGAAGAGTCATGCATTTGTTACGAACATGTTCAAGTATCTACTATAATTTATACAGCTACTTGTGATCTGTTTATCATCTAACAACTAATCAGAAACAAAAAGCACACAGACCACCTGAGACAAAAGTAAGAAGAAAACATTTAATTACAAAAGGGGAAACTCCAAAACTTCATATGGGCTGCAAAACTATAAGCAGTATGGTGATTGTGAAAGTTGGTAGAAGTACTGATGTACAGATATTTGGAACAACCATAGTTAAAAAAGTGGAGAGTCGTTTCCTGCACGTGGTCGGTCTTGTTGATGACCGCAACTCACCACCCGCAATGTGATGGGTTGGGGCTCCCTGGGATACAAGTCTGCTTCCGCAGCTTCTCCAGAGTGTCCTCTGAGCATCCACTTCTCCATGTCTCAAAAATTTGAATGTTTGCTCTCATGTCTCAAACCACTGTGCCAGAAAAATTCCATCCTTTTTTTCTGTTCTGCACAAAATCTGCACAATGGATACTTCACCTGCCAGATGGCTCCGGTAGACAACAATCAGTTTTTCTTAGAACAATGAAGTAATGCTCCGCTTAGCAAATGATCTATTAATTATCCAACGAGATGCCTTCCCATGTACATAATTCCGAGAAAACCGAGCTCCAAAGTGCTACTTCTCAGGTGTATTACTTCACCCAATATGCCGTTCTCCCGCATCGAAAATTCTTAGAAAATGATGTACTAAACTTCCAGTTACAGCTTTTTTAAGATCACCCAGTTCCCGTACGGTGTGAGAGAAATTCTCACTCTGCGTAGAATATCACCGAGCTCATACTTCCTCCCCCACAAGGGGAAGTGACAAAACTTTTAACAATCAACGGACGTCAAGCTTCACATGAGAAAGCACAGATGAACATATTTCTACCTGCATGGCACCCTCCTATTTTCTATGAGAAGCGTTACCTACGGAAACAACACTCCATCATGCTGTCCTTTGAGCAAAAATGCCTACTTCTAAGAATAATTTGTCCTGCACCGGTAGAATATGTGACACGCTTCGATACGATACTGCAGTGCCTGTATTGTTCAGAAGTAAGATTCAATAGGCACTGTGGCGACTGCAGTTTTTATCGTATACATGAAACGTATTTGCAGTTGCGAATATTGACAACCATCAGCTGTACAATGAAGTGATGACAACGAAAATTTGTGGTGGACTAGGACTCCAACCAGGATTCCCAGCTTATTGTGAGGGATCACTTTACCATGAAGCTATCCGAGTACACTTCACAACCAGATACGAACGTCTGTACGCCGTGAACCATTTGTAACTCAGGAAAGCGACTTTCGACTAAAAATGTCTCGCCTGTATGGGAATATACGTAATGGTCATACGACAACAGATTGTGGGCGCATTGCTGAGGGCAATTGGAGATTTGCATCTGGTCGTGAAGTGTGTTCGGATAGCCAAATGATAAGGTGATCACTTGCGATAGACGGGATATCCTGATTTGACTTCCAGTCGGGCACGAATTTTCATTGTCGTCATTCCATTACACAGGTAAAGGCTGCCCATATTCGAATCTGCGAATTATTTCACGACACAGATCATTAAACAGAGATTTTAAGCCAGCACCCAGGACTGCGCAACGCGAGGCTGCAGATTGTGAAATCTTGACTGCACAGGCCTCTTTGGTCCGAGGCAGGCAATACTGGTCGTGTGAATGTCTACCTGGTGGTATGCACTCGAGTCGCTTTTTCCTGATCTCAATAACCTAATCTTTGCATGTTAGCTATTCTGCCCGAGGGAGCTCCAGGGGCTGGTCACCTGTAGGCGCTGCGCTTCCTACTGTGGGACCATACAAGACTGTGCCAGATTCCTGCAATATAAAAACTAAGGGACATGCAATGAACTAAGCAGGTAGAGGGAAACAATGCCATGTGTTCGTGGGTCGATCTTATAAATCACTTATATCATCCATATTATGGGTGTCAAATGTACATCTTTCGGTCGAAACATGTTAAGGGTTATGATTAATTAAATCGATAGCAACTGTACATGAAATGTGTCAGTCCATCACTTGTCAGTCACGCTTCAGCACACGCCAGCATTTACAAGTAAATTAAGTAGGAAATAGGGATAAGACTGATTAGCGTATTCTACCACAAATAAAATAATAAACAAATTCAAACGGTTCAAATGGCTCTGAGCACTATGGGACTTAGCATATAAGATCATTAGTACCCTAGAACTTAGAACTACTTAAACCTAACTAATCTAAGGACACCACACACATCCATGCCCGATGCAGTATTCGAACCTGCGACCGTAGCGGTCGAACGGTTCCAGACGGAAGCGCCTACAAACGCTCGGCCACACCAGCAATAGAGTGTATAGAATATGTGGTTTTATGGAAAATATAAAAGTATGCTATAGCAGTGAAGTGATTACATAATTTTTTTATTGCTTAGGAGTGGTTTATTATGAATCAGCTAAAGGTGCCACAAAGGAAAATTACAACAGAAGGTATAGATTAATTACAGACTGAAGCTGACTGGAAATGAAAAGTAATGACACAATGCCTCAGAGTAGACAATACACACTGGAGACATCCATACGTTTCGACCTCTATATGTCTCTCTCTTTGGTTTCGTTTTTATTTTCGAAGCTTCATTAATTAATATTGTGCCTGATCTCATGCACGGTATGTTATCTGGCCAATTAAGTATTCTTGGTGTTTTGTGCGTGGTGTAGGGGTGGGTATATTGTCAGTATGCGAAACTATAGCACATGAAATGCATCAAGAATTCGCAATGTAACAACAAGCATGACAGGCTGTCGAACCACAAATGAATAACTGCAGGCCACACTGTACAGTCGAACCTTTAAATTGATAAAGCTTCAAGAGTAAATATGACAGGCACTGATCACAGCAAGTAAGTACAGAACATGTAGGTACAAATGACAAATAAAAGTACTGAGTGTGTAGAGGTTCGAGTTAAAAGAAATAACACGCATATGTGGAAAAACTGCAACGTAGCCTCTAATCTCAGCAAGATAATTAGACTACCATGTGTTCGTCGTCGGCTCTCACCAAACTTATGACACTCGTTGACAGTTTTAAGATGAGGACTTAAGGAACTCTATTGACATTGCTGTTGGTAGCAGCTCTGGTCACCCTTACTGATTGAATTTCTCGTGACAAATTACTTCAATCCTTCTCAGTGAGCCTTTTTAGTAACGGAAAAAAACGTGTGTGAAATCTTACGGGACTTAACTGCTAAGGTCATCAGTCCCTTAGCTTACACACTACTTAACCTAAATTATCCTAAGGACAGATACACACATCCATGCCCGAGGGAGGACTCGAACCTCCACCAGGACCAGCCGCACCGTCCATGACTGTAGCGCCCTAGACTTCTCGGCTAAACCAGCGCGGCTTAGTAATGGAAATGTTTATTTAAATCTCCTGTCGTGTCCACAGACAACTAGTGTTTCCTCACGACATACAGCGCTTTCCAACTAGGGGGCGCTGTTCGGGTGACGTGAGCGACCGGAAGTTTGCAGTCAGCGCCTGGGAATGATGCGCTGTGTGAGGCCTTCGATTGGTCGAGTTGGCCGATAGCATTTGTTACAAGGCATGTTGACACGGCGGTTCTCCATTGTTATTCACGAATGCGTGTTATTATACGCGATCTTGTCTCTATGTATTTCCTGAGGGCCAAAATTTATTTTGTTTGTACGTTAAAATAGTTTTCCTCTCATTTGGGAATTCAGTTTGGTGTTTTGGAGGCTCTGATTCAATACGTGTTTGGTCTTTGGATTATGGTATTACCGTGCTATCCTTCGGTCCAGTAAGCCTGGAGCTGGTTAAGCACATTACATAAGCTAAATCATGAAAAGGCGATATTGGTGGTTTCTTTGTTTGTTTACTGTGGCGGTATCTAGCCTCCCGGTGCTGGAGAAAATCAAGGGGCTGGAATACCTGAGGAATGATTCTAGTAATCGTATCGTTGGTTCTTATGCTCAGCAGTAAATCTGACAAGGTAAAAATATTTAACATTATACAAATGATATGTGACTCCTTGTGCGGAAAACTGCCTATTTTTTCTGAGGTGGTGCTCCTAAGGGCATCCTTTCCTGACGGAACACGAGACTACGGCAGGTTGTGAAACGGGTTAGTGGTGCCACAACTTAGACGCTTCCTTCGTTTGTTCTAGTTTTAAGGCTGTTGTGACACACTGAATCTGCTGGCCCCAAAGTTATCTTGTGGACCGGCCGCCTGCGTGTATACATTGCCGAGATCATCTTCGCCGAGTCTTCCGTTTCCTGCATCACCTCAAGCCAGAGAGAATTAAGTTATCTAACCCTGTTTCTGGCTTCTTCTACCGCAAAAATTGTAATATTTTTGTTTTATTTTCCTTTTTTAAAAAGAGATGTTATCCTATTTCTTGTTTTAATTAATGGGAGTTTAAGAGTTACATTCTGTTGGCTTAATGTTTCGCAGGGCCGTGGACGGCAGTTGCCAGTTCGTTAAACTTCCTTAAATTATATTATCTGACGGCAGCCAGGTCCAAATCTTAGAATATCTGTAAATAGCCGTTTCTTGCATTTTTTTAGGTTTCATTATCTAGCACGCGACTAGTTGTCTTAATTAAAGTATCTTTTAAGTGTAGAGGCAAAATGTTAACTGGATGCATATGTAAGTAAAAGTCCTTGTTACCAATTATATCCTTCCTTTCATTTAGCCGCGATTCCAATTGTCGATTTGAGTTGAGGTATAAAATTCTAGTAGTCACGCTGGTCCTCTTTATCAGAATAATGTTGACAGTGATAGTTTTATTTTCCCTTTTTTTTAATAAGTGTGTAAACTCAATATTATAATAAATTCCTTTATTTCTCAATCAAGTTTTATTTAAGTGCACTGTGGACTTGTTTTTAAATTGTTAAAGGATATCTTTGGACTGACTCTATTTTAAATTTACTAAGCTTCACTAGCCAATGTGTATTTTCAGAAAGTGTTCCTTTTGTAATATTGGATTTTTGCGCCTTATACTGTTTTATAATAAATATTTTACAAACGATAAATGATGTTTACCCGAACCTCGGTCCAGTCCTTTCATATAATAAATATATTCTGAGTGCCCGGGGGCCAATTGAATGATCGTTCAGAGCGAGGTTTCTCCAGGGATAAGATGGAAGCTTATCCTCGTTGTTTCATTCAGAATTGCTTGTTTTCTTTCTATTTGTATTTTAGTTTCATTTGTTGTCTTATATGTTGGAACTAAATGAATTCTGTCTTTTTAGATACTTAGTTCTAAGTCTCATCGCAATCCCGGCTTATCCACGTTGAAAAAGGAAAAATCTGGCTCACAAGCTCAGAAAACGCTACCTTCCGTGTGCTGGAAATCTTTCTGAGTTGGCGGCCCGCCTCCGCGTGGGTTTGGACAGCTTCTTGATTATCAGTACTGACAGGAATGGCGAGGCAGGTACCGCGCTAGCTGACTGCAACGCTGCTATATCAGCCTTACGTCAGACCGCGGAATTTGTAGAAATCAGCCAACCAACTCATAAGCAAATTTAGAGCCTACAGGCGCAGGTAGCTTGTTCATTGGGAAAGACATTAAGGTGATATTCACATTTGAGCTTAATACTGAACAGGTTAAATTATCCCAGCACTTGCATACACAGCTGCCAGATCTGCGATGTAGGGAAAGTCATGTCTGATTAGATGACTTAGGGGCAATGAGTGGGGAGCAGGAGTCTTATCTTATACCGAATACCTACCTCTCGAAAGTAGTGGTAATGTCATAGGAGCAGTGAAGGTGCAATCTGGGTATTCATTCGGTAAATAGCCTAACCATATGCCCTTTTCCTTCAAGGAACTGAGGAGCCTCTTGTTGGAAGTTTGAGCCTGGTGGAATACATCTTCTGGCTCGAATTTCATTCTGGTTCTTGTACCCATTAACGCGGCATGTTGAGCCGCATGTTCTGTGAAATTTTGCCAATAATATGGGACGTCAAAGGAAAACGCATTATCGAGTTGAAATTATCATCCCGCCTTAAGAATGAATTTGAGGGGAAGCATTTTTGGTGGGTTCGTGCCCTCCACGAGACCTTATCCAGGTATATTGAGGAGATTCAGACTGCCTTCTCGTCATTGGAATTGCATGTTACGGAGCTGCAAGTAATAGAACATACTGGTTCAAATGGCTCTAAGCACTATGGGACTTAAAATCTGAGGTCACCAGTCCCCTAGATTTAGATCTACTTAAACCTAACAAACCTAACGACATCACACACACCCATGCCCGAGACAGGATTCGAACCTGCGGCCGTACCAGCAGCGATGTTGTGGACTGAAGTGCCTAGAACCGCTCAGCCACAGCGGCCGGCTGATAATATTGAAAAGCATGAGGCCAGAGGACTGTTGGTGTATTATATTCTTCAGTAAACCTTCGACTTTTGTTGAATTAGGTGCTTTGTTTTGCGCTGTTTAAGGACTGAGCTTCACGGATTAATCGTTTGGTCCCATAGGAACTTATCACCACCATCATTAACATGGGGAGCGGGGGTTTAGAGTCTAAAATCAGGATGCACAGGTGGATTTTCAACAACCTAAAATTCCATTATAGCGAAAGGACAAGCGCGAGGCGTGTTTACGGTGCATCGAAGAGGAGCATTTCGTGCGCCAGTGCCCTATTCATCGGAGGGAGAGGCCGAACAGCCTACGCTATCGGAGACAGGAGAGACGTATATGCTGTGGTTTGCTCATACGCTATCTTGGTATTAAGGCTTTTCTGTGGCGGGGGAGCCTCTGCCTTAATCAGGGGTTTGTGTCTATACTTATTGACTCAGGTAGCTCTGTTTCTCTCCTTGACAACCGATTGGATTGGAATTTAGGAGTATTTGTAAGATCCCTTGCTTGCGTCCTTCCTCCCGGGGATGTCGAGGTGTCTAGCTGTTTAAGCGCAGACGTCGCCTCTGGTTGGGGAGTTGGGGAGTTGCGAGCGAAGTTGAATGTTTCTAACTTTTCGTGTCCAGTCCATGACTGCAGCGCTCTAGACCACTCGGCTAATCACGCGCGCCTTTAAAAATGTTATTAGCAAAGCTAAAAGTATGTATTATGCAAATAGAATAGCTAATTCACAGGATAAAATTAAATTCTGTAACGTCTCTTAGTAAAAGACACATTATGTGATAAAGAGAAAAACGCGGTGTGTCATATTTTGCTATTGTATAAAATTATGTATTTTTTTTATTATTTATTTTAGATTATATCTGTGTCGGCGAGTAATGAAACCGCCACAGACGATAAATATCAAACAAATATGAGAATATGTGACTAGTATAAATAATACATAACGAACATTAATTTCTCTGTCTTCTTCTTGGAGTTACGTGAGAAGGATAGCCTGTGACGTGATATTGTATGCTAGCGTAGCATTCTTTTGTCAAGCTTGTAGGAGGGACGCCATTAGGCAAGATTGTTAAAAAGGTGTGTACTACCCAAATTGTTGAAATGTTTGAATAGAGTTATTTAGTGCAACCTTGCATTATGATTCATGTCAAGCTTGCCTGGTATTTTATCCCATCCCTTTAAGACATTTTCAGTTGGTTAAATATTATTCGTGGTGCAGAGCGGCGCTACGAATGAGCCGGCCGCTGCCGCGGTTCATTTAAATTGAAGTACATGAAACCTATCATACAGCAAAGAAGCGTTCAGGTAATAGTGAAGTGAAAAAATTATTTATTTCAGCTTTCGAAGTTGCAGAGCAGAGCAGCAGATTTTATGATGTGTTTTACAGGCTGACGCAGGCTGCTGATAATATAATACTAATAGTGAAAAGAGATAATTTATTTTCATCACATGAAAGAAATCTTGCTTTGCGTAGTTCTGGTCTGGCAACCTTATAGTAAAAACATTACTTTTCTCCGATAATATTCTCATGTTCTCGGGTTAGCCGTGGTACTTATTATTGTTTTACTATTAACAAAAATCCACTGCAAAATTATGATGCTGAACAATCATTGCGTACTATAACTGCTTCAATATAAAGCCAGATACAGGACAATACGAACATAATACATTTTCTTTTGTTGAAAATTAGTGATCCAAAGAAAGGCATAGCACAGCAACGATAAAAGGTATTTCGAGTCTCTTTTTCGCAGTAACATATCTCATTTAATATATGAGTTGTTACGCGAATAATAATAAGAAAGAATAATAATAAAACAAATAAAAACAAATAGAAAAAGAGGCCAGAGAAGTGAGAATAAGAATAAAAACAAAGTAAATAAATAAAAAGTAGGCCAGAGAGGTGAAACTGTCGCCCAAAAACGTGGGGCACGAATTTGCAGTGGCCACGAAAATAATAACTGTTTTATGTGTTTTCTTTCATTGTCTATTGCTATATACATATATGTATTTGGTGATAAATGTATGTATGTGTCATGATTAATGCCATGTATTAATGAATGTACAAAAACTCATTCATGAAAAAAAACGCACCACTGCAAGCGAGTCAGAGGAAACGATCCTGATAGTACTGAGAAACTGTAACGACTACATAATCCGGGGGCAGCCGAACCCCGAAATCAGATAAACTAAAGGTAAGACTACAGTGTAGTTGTCCTGTTTGTAGAAGCTTAACTCCAGTGAAGTGATCTCATATCGCTAGTGGTGTGCGTAGTTTGACGTTAGTGTTTATAACAGGGCAAAGTTGGGTGTAGATAGTAATTTTTAGTGTGCAGTGTATTGTAGATAAATTAACATATTTTGTGTGCAAGTGGCAAAACTGTCAGATCTTGTGTTCGAGTAGGTAATTTATGAATATGGTTAAATTGCGTAGTCAAGGTCCGAGCAATATGGATACTGAGGAACAGCCATTAGTTAGTGCAGGAAATGTAGAAACGGGTGCGTTAAGCAGTACAAGTACTCTCTTTGAGGATATACCATGCGAAAATGTGGGGGCAGGGGCACAGGAAGTGGTGCCACCGCCCACCAGTGCTCAAGGAGATGTAGATAAAGAAATTGCACCACCCCCAGAAAAGCAGGAACCAGAGAGTGGTAATCTGCCTGGTGGGTATTCACTTCAGGCGATATTAGAGCGCGTGCTGGATTACCAGTCAAAATTCGCACAACAACAAGCTGAAAAGGACGAAAAAATTGAGATCTTTCTCGCGCAGCAAGCTGAACGAGATCGCCAGCTAGAGGAAAGGTTCCTTGCCCATCAAGCTGAGCGGGATCGCCAGCAAGCTGAGCGAGACCAGCAACTTGTGCAATCGTTAGAAATTATGAAAAAAGAGATTGCCTGTATGAAACAGAATTATGAGTTGATACCTAAAGCCGTGCAGGAGTTGACTGTACAGGTCAACAACCTGCAAGTAGCAAACACTAACAGGGTAGACGAGATAGGTGTCGTAGCCAACCGATTAGAAAAGCTAGAAATAGATTCCACACGGCTTGTAGAGCAGAAGTGGAACGAACAAGCGACTAAAATTGAAACCGAATTCAACTCATGGCTAGAAGCGAAGGAGAGCGAGATCGACAAAAATATTACTTCTAAGGTACAAGCAGCCATGGCAGGTAGAGATTCCGAATCGTTCAGTACCGCAGTAAATAGTCAGGTACAGAACGACGTGCAAACCATCAAACAAATACTCAGTGAGGATATTCCGCAGTGGCAAGTGAATATTACTAAACGGATATCCGACTTGGAAAAGGGTTTAGCCCAGAGCAGCAAACATCTTGAACATGAAACTATGTCGCCAACAGCCAATGTTTTTGGCAACGCACAAACTTATACGCGACACAACAATGTTGAATCTTTAGGCGATAATGCGAAGAGCTGTAGCTTCGGTTCGGAGCACACAGCCTATGTCCCAGGAGCAAACCAGTATAGTCCAAAAATATTGGTTGAAGAAAGTTTAAAAAAATAGGCAGTTTCAAATGTTTACTACTGAACGGAAGTCAGTACACCCAGTAGTATTCATAAAAAGCTTTAAAAATATCTTGCCTAGTGTGTGGAACGAAGCCCAGAAAATTCAATACGTAATGTCATACATTCAGGGTGATGCAGCGTTGTGGGCTACGGAAGTAGCAGACAGCTGCATGACGTATGAACAATTCGAAAGGGCGTTTTTGTCGAAATACTGGTCGCCTTGTATACAAGAGAGGCTAAGAAAAGAAGTATACAATCCCGAACCGTACTCACCCCGTCTTGGGAAACTGAGACGGTATTTCGAGAAGTATATAAACAAAACGCGTTACTGGGATGAGCCTATCTCACCAAGAGATATAATAAGACTCCTAAAATCACATTTACCCATTCATATCAAAGAGAAATTAATACACGTACCAGAGAGCGACATGGAACATTTCATGTCTGTTCTAGATTCAATAGATTTAATCCAGGAAGACGCAAAAGCAGCGTGTGATCACTCGCGGAATAATGGATCAGGGTGTAAACATGACGGAAATAATAGTGCACAAAACCACAACCATGGAAATGGTGGGGGTGGTAACAAGCGGCAAGAGCACTCGCAAAATTGTAATAATGGGAGAAGTCAGAACGGGTATGGTCAACCGTCCCATAACAAAAAGCGTCGATTTGACGACCGGTACGATTCCGGACTGCCAGGGACCAACCGCTGGAAAAATGCGCGAGGTCAGTGGCATAGCAATTACAGTGACAGTAATCGCAATTGGAATCAGAATCAGCGACCAAGCCCAGAACGGCAAGGTAATGACCGGTACGACAACAACAGACCACCACTGCAAAACGCGCCTATTGCGCAGTCGTGGCAGCCTACAAATCAAAACGTAAATATAGTAGAGGTCGCGGACAATAGTCGTCCAAGTACCTCGCAAGCAAGCCATTCAACAAACTAGAATCGGCCTTGATATGCTCTCCATCGCTGGCCGAGGGGTGGAGTGAGAGCAACACGAATGACAATAGTATCCCTGGAATACATATGCTGCGATACAACGACGGTATCAGTATGGATAAAGATCTACTGACCGAACCGCATGAAAGTAAGAAAGATAGCAACGAGAATGTGCAAGCCATAATAGAAGCGAAAATCAATGATGTTGCAGTGAATATAATCATCGACACAGGTGCCTCAGTGAGTGTAATGAGTACAGAGTTGTTTAAAGCGCTTGGGAAAGGACGTAGCATACCGACTTTCCCGGTTAGTAATTGCAAGGTGTCTGGAGCTATAAGTGCACAGAGCCAATTTGTTAAGTACCAGGTGTAGGTGGAGATTTGTAAGGAGGGCGAAGCCATAGCGAGCTCGTTCCTCATTGTTAAAGGGTTAAAGGTGGCCTGCATTCTGGGAGTAGATTTTCTCCGTGAGAGGGACGCAGTGATCGACCTCTCCTCGGGAAAACTAAGCATAGTTAATAAAGGTAGGAGGATTGAGTTGTCTATGGTGAAATCGAAGGAGGTACTTGTGCCATGTTGCAACCGAATTAATATCAAATGTAGGAACCCCTGGGTACTACACCTCGATGATTGTTCACATGTAGCAGACCTCTATTATCCGAATTTAGAAGATAGAAATTTTGAAACAAATGTTGATGCATTTCAAACCAAAGTGCAGGAATCTGAAAGTTTAAGCAACATACAAAAGCAACAGTTGACGCAGCTGCTATCGGAATATAACATGGTATTTACCGACCGACCAGGAATTATCAAGGGGTACCACTATCACATAGAGGTGATGCCCCACAAAACATACTGTCGCGCATCTTACTCCATCCCTTGGTCGAGGAGGGAAGTAGTGACTAAAGAGATTTGAAAGAGGTTAGAGTGGGATAGTAAAATTATTTATTCAATGACATGTCAGATGTAAACAATAGTAGTAATAAGACGATTTCAATTGTGTTTTAGAGTACAAGTATGTTAGCTTTAAAAAAGAATTTGTGTGTATTTAGAATTTTGAAGAAGCAAGACATAAATAAGTAAGCATAGCATGAAAGTAGAATTAGTAAACTGAGCAATAGCATGTAAATGGAAGACTTAGTTTACAGACAATTAGTGTCATTGAAATACTATATGCTTATCAAGCAATGAACAATCTTTTCGTTGATAAAATAATGATTAATTTCTTGAATCATTTTTCATTTGTAGTAAGTAAGTACAATTAATGATGCAATCTCATATAGCAATGTAACAGATGTAATTGTGTTAGAATTAAGGAACCCTGAGAGAGAGTCTCTACTGGACAAAAATTGATTTTATAGCCCGAAACAATTATGTGATGTAACGTTTACTGCCAATAGTGATCTGAGAACGACACTGGAGTAGAATTCAATCAAAAACAAACCCGTTCCGTGTAATCTACGCTTTATATGTATCGATGCTTCAATTGAAGCCAGTGTACTTGGTACACATCCTTGAGTATTAATTACGCGATACGCGAGTCAAGTCAATCAACGTGGAAACTACACTGTAGTCGTGTAGGACAGATCATTAAAAAATAATACTAGTACTAAACGAAGTATTTATTGAGCAATATGCCCAAGTCCAGCTGTCATGCACATGGTAAAATCTGTTTGCTAGATGGGTGACAGCCGGGCAAGCTACACTGAAAAGGAAAAAGAAAGCTATGTACCAAAAATCACACACCTTTAAATAATTACAAAAAAGCCATATATGCCTAGTAATAGTATTAAAAGTGTGTAATGACATGGTAAACACAATGGACTCAATGCAGATGAGAATGATTATGCTAAGAACAGTTGATATGCATTAAAAATAAACTGTGTGCATAAACAATCTAGGAAAGGACGGAATATTGTGTGTAGTAGGGACAGAAAATGACTGTTGTATCTGCACCAATATATACGTCGGTATAAGTCAAGTGTTGAGTGACTAACTGTCATAGTGCAGTGCTCAACGAATAACAAATTTACTGTGTGTAAAACCAGTAGTTAGTGATCCGTTCGGAGTCGATCCAAACAAACATCGCTCGACGGAAACATTTCGTGTGTGTGAACCGAAACATTTTCGCGTGTTGAGAGACGCTCTGGCAGCGTATCGACAGTGAGAATAAATGGAAGTGTGTAGTACAACGTATGTGTGACGAACCCTGAATACCAGTGTCACAATGCGATTGACTTGTGAAGCCACAAGAAACCTGTTATCACGCCAAAACATCCTGTGCATACCAGCGAAACGACGGCTTACTGAACAATAAACGCTTTTAACCAAGTTGCATTTTCTTCCACAGCTAATAATCTGTATCCTTAAAGACAGTACACCGTTGTGGAATATTTGTTTCATGCATTGTGACGGGGAGCCATGCGGAGTAGCAGAGACGAGTGCCGTTCCGCCAGCCAGCCGGCCGCGGGAAACCACTGCAACACGCCAACATTGGTTAATGGTTCGGCGCGGGTCGCGACTACTCGGGCGCCACTCCAGCACGCCGTCGCTGTAACGGCGAGCAGGTCGTCGACCCCAGCGGTCGTTGGCACGCCGCGTTCCAGACGACGCTACGCAACAATTGCTTCGCGCCGCCCGCTCCGTACAACATTGTTGACATTCAACTGAACTTTACCAACTACGCTGTTAATGTACTAATATGCAGAGACAATCAATTACACTACTGTAAAACTGTTTGATGACTGACTTTCAGTGTGACACAGAACACAAATGTGAAAGAGTGTAGAAGGTACATTTTTAACAAGGAGACTAAAAGTTTAACATTCTGTCATAAATAACCATTATTATCTGTGAACATTGAATGAATTCCAACCTTTTTTTGATGAACAATCGAACTGTGTTTTAAGACAAACCAGGCGAGATGACCATGGCTCCGGCGCAGTTTTCCCAGGTTTTCTGACCGCACGTAGCCCGAATGGGGGAGCCAAAAAACTGTAATGACCCTGGGACTAGGTTTACGGTCACCTCGCAAAGTGTGAGAAAACCATAAAATGTGTGATTAACACTATAATGCAAAACAGCAAAAAAGTGAATAGTGAATATTCCAAATAAGGTAACAGACAATGACAAAACGGACGTTAGTGGTAGCATATTGCCGAACATTTGTAACGTTAGTCAATTGCTGCCAGGGGGCATTGTAACGTCTCTTAGTAAAAGACATATTATGCGATAAAGAGAAAACACGGTGTATCATATTTTGATATTGTATAAAATTATGTATTTTTTTATTATTTATTTTAGATAATATCTGTGTCGGCGAGTAATGAAACCGCCACAGATGATAAATATCAAACAAAGATGAGAATATGTGACTAGTATTCATAATACATAACGAACATTAATTTCTCTGTCTTCTTCTTGGAGTTACGTGAGAAGGATAGCCTGTGACGTGATATTGTATGCTAGCGTAGCATTCTTTTGTCATGTTTGTAAGAGGGACGCCATTAGGCAAGATTGTTAAAAAGGTGTGTACTACTCAAATTGTTGAAATGTTTGAATAGAGTTATTTAGTGAAACCTTGCATTATGATTCATGTCAAGCTTGCCTGGTATTTTATCCCATCCCTTTAAGACATTTTCAGTTGTTTAAATATTATTCGTGGTGCAGAGCGGCGCTACGAACGAGCCAGCCGCTGACGCGGTTCATTTAAATTGCAGTACATGAAACCTATCATACCGCAAAGAAGCGGTCGGGTAATAGTGAAGTGAAAAAATTATTTCTTTCAGCTTTCGAAGTTGAAGAGCAGAGCAGCAGATTTTATGATGTGTTTTACAGGCTGACGCGGGCTGCTGATAATATAATACTAATAGTGAAAAGAGATAATTTATTTTCATCACATGTAAGAAATCTTGCTGTGCGTAATTCTGGTCTGCCAACCTTATAGTAAAAACATTATTTTTCTCCGATAATAGTCTCATGTTCTCGGGTTAGCCGTGGTACTTATTATTGTTTTACTATTAACAAAAATCCACTGCAAAATTATGGTGTTGAACAATCATTGCGTACTATAACTGCTTCAATATAAAGCCAGATACAGGACAATACGAACATAATACATTTTCTTTTGTTGAAAATTAATGATCCAAAGAAAGGCATAGCACAGCACCGATAAAAGGTATTTCGTGTCTCTTTTTGCAGTAACATATCTCATTTAATATATGAGTTGTTACGCGAATAATAATGAGAAAGAATAATAATAAAACAAATAGAAACAAATAGAAAAAGAGGCCAGAGAAATGAGAATAAGAGTAAAAACAAAGTAAATAAATGAAAAGTAGGCCAGAGAGGTGAAAAGTCATCTGGTTAGTTGTGAAGGAAGTGTCTGGTCAGCAGCACAAGGTCGATGATATAGTCAGTTCGCAGTAATAATATTTCTCTTACTGATAAATCAGATATATGGACAGTATTTAACGATCATTTTCTGAGAATTTCTGGTGAATTAAATAAAAATTTAGTTTCTACAGGAAACCATATAAATTTCTTAGCAAATGCCTTTCTGAGATTGACGTCTGAAATACTCCCCTGTGATACAGACAAGAGGGAGATTGAGTCAATAATTAAATCACTGAAGACTAAAGACTCTCATGGTTACGATGGAGAATATTAAAGTACTGTGCTGCACATGTTAGCCCTGTATTTAGCCTCATTTGTAATTTTTCCTTTAGGAATGGTCAGTTTCCTGAGCGATTAAAGTACTCAGTAGTAAAGCCGCTTTATAAAAAGGGAGAAAGGGATAATGTAGATAATTTTAGAGCTATTTCTATGCCATCAGTGTTTGCAAAAGTTATCGAAAAGGCTGTTTATGTAAGGTTAATTGATCATTTTATATCACACGATTTGCTATCAAATGTACGGTTCGGCTTTAGAAGTCGTTTGACAACTGAAAATGTTATATTCTCTTTTCTCTGTGAGGTACTGGATGGCCTAAACAAAAAGTTTAGAACGCTTGGCGTATTTTTTTTTTTTTTTTTTTTGATTTAACAAAGGCATTTCACTGTGTTGATCTCACAATATTGCTCCTGAAGTTGGACCATTACGGAATAAGGGGAGTAGCTCATAATTGGTTCACCTCTTACTTCAGCAACAGGAAGAAAACGGTCATTATTCACAATGTTGATAACGGCTGTGATGTGGGATCTGAGTGGGGTACTGTCAAGTGGGGGGTGCCCCAGGGATCTGTGTTGGGGCCGCTCCTGTTCCTTATTTATATAAATGATATGCCCTCTAGTACTATGGGTAACTCTAAAATATTTCTGTTTTCTGATGACCCTAGCTTGGTAGTAAAGGATGTTGTGTGCAACAGTGACTCGGTTTCAAGTAATACAGTACATGACCTCAATTCATGGCTTGTAGAAAATAAACTAACGTTAAACCACAGTAAGACTCAGTTTTTACAGTTTCTAACACACAATTCTACATAACCTGACGTTTTATCTCACAGAACGGGCATATGATTAGTGAAACTGAACAGTTCAAATTTCTAGGTGTTCAGATAGATATTAAGTTGTCGTGAAAAGCCCACGTTCAGGATCTTGTTCAAAGACATAATACTGCCATTTTAGCTATTCGAACGGTATCAAAAGTGAGTGATACTTCGACACGTAAATTAGTCTACTTTGCTTATTTTCAATCACTTATGTCGTATGGTATTATGTTTTGGGGTAACTCTTCCCATTCTGGAAGGTTATTTTTGGCTCATAAACGGGCGGTTCGGGCAATAAGGGGTGTGAGTTCACGAACCTCTTGTCGATTTCTGTTCACGAGACTGGGTATTTTGACATTGGCCTCTCAATATGTATATTCCTTATTGTCGTTTCTTGTTACCAATATTAGTTTATTTCCAAGAATAAGCAGCTTTCACTCGATTAATACTCGGCCGAAATCAAACCTCCATTTGGATCAGACTTCCTTAACTCTTGTGCAAAAAGGTGTGCATTATACTGCTGCATTCATTTTCAATAAGCTGGCACTCGAATTCAAAATTCTTAGCAGTAACCCACGCGCTTTAAAATCGAAACTGAAGAGTTTCCTCATGGGTCACATCTTCTGTTCTGTCGAGGAGTTCCTTGAAAAATTAAGCTGATTCTTACTGTATTGCTGATAGCGTTTACTTAAATTATGGACTGACTTTTTTTCAGGTTCATGAACATTTATTTTTAACTGTTACTACTTTTATGTTGTAAGTTCATGTACTGACACGTTCCATGACCTTGGAGATTTTCTCCTCAATTTGGTCCTACGGAACTTGACGTGTAAATAAATAAATAAATAAATCCTTCTTACAGATGAGATCTCTGTAAGACAGGCTCCGTAAAGGCTTTCTCCGCTGAAGACGAATGTACATGATTTGATTAATGGTATGTTGCGCTAGGCCGTCATCAGGCCTTCCACATCACCATGTAATTCACCCACGTTTCTGGTATGTAATGGAAAGAGTGGAGACGTTCGTCCGTTGCTTCATTATAAGTAAGTACATGAAAAGGTGATTCTAGTGTCTTTACCACACCCAGATTTAAATAATTGTTTCACTTGGTTCGCTGGGGCCCAGTCTTTTAAAGTTCATGATCTCAACCAGGTATATCATCAACTGAGGATTCCAAGCACCTTTTGTACTGATTGGAATTCATACGCATTAGCAGGGTCCCCTTTGGTCTGCCAACGGGAGCTGCTTTCTTGTCCTGTCTTCTAGACTGTGGTTTGGATGGTCTTAAGTTCAAGTGTGTCTTTCATTATTTTCATGACGTGGTCATTTATAGCGCGACTTTTTCGTAACATCTGCGACGCCTGGAGGCAGTTCTGGTCCGTCTTAGAGAAGAAGCCATCTAACATCTCGCTATCACGCCTTCAGGGTGCCTTTATGGCGTCTAGTTCCTGCAGACAGCATTAGGACGGACCAGGAGCGATCTAGTGATTAGCGCAAATTCCCTGCTCCTAAGAATAAGGAAGATGTTGCGAGATACATGGTCAACTTTTTCGCAGATTTGTGCACAGTTTTGCACAGTTAACCGGCCCGCTTAATGATTTACGGAGGAAGCTATGTTTCTATATGGGATGAAAGGAAGCAGGCGTCATGTGAAGCCCTTAGCAATCGACAACAAACATCTGACTCTTCGTTTGCCAACTGAAAGAACTCTACGAAATCAAAGGCAAACTGTCTCCTCATTCGAAGACTCGAAGATCCTCCATTTCATCGGTGTGCACTGCATACCGTTTATCTGCCCTGATATCCGCAGCCCAACCCAGGGAGCATGCCAACGTCTCTGTAGATCCCGTGGAGCAGGATCCTCCAGCCTCTGCGCCCTGTGGCTCTGAGTCTTTGAAGGCAACCACCAAGGTGACTGGTGACTACCCTTCATTTATTGTCTCCTTCAAAAAAAAAAAATGGTTCACATGGCTCTGAGCACTATGGGACTCAACATCTTAGGTCATAAGTCCCCTAGAACTTAGAACTACTTAAACCTAACTAACCTACGGACATCACACACACCCATGCCCGAGGCAGGATTCGAACCTGCGACCGTAGCAGTCCCGCGGTTCCGGACTGCAGCGCCGGAACCGCACGGCCACCGCGGCCGGCTTTCCTTCCCATTCACCATTATGACTCTTCAGTTCAGGCACATGGAATTAGGTCCAACAAAGAAGAACTGCGGATGCTCGTCGAGCCGCTACGTCTACTTGTTTTCTGCTTCCAAGAAACAAAATTGCGTCCTTGCAACCACTTTCACCTCTCGCATTTCCTTCTGGTCCACTTTGTCCTTCCCCCCGAGGACGACACTCTCATGGTAGAGTCATTTTGGTGGTCATGCGCGGTGAAATTCATAGCTAAGCCATCACACTGAACACTCGGTTCCAAGTTGTTGCAGTCTGCATTATCGTTCCTTGATCACCTCCTCCCCTTCTAACGTCTGCATCCCTGCATCACTTGGTGTCAACAGCGCAGACTGCCTTTAGTTTATAGGTCAACTCCCTCACTCCTTTTGGCTGCTCTGTGACTTTAATGTGCACCATCGCCTTTAGGGCTCTCCCAGAACCTGCCGTAGGGTTTCCCTTTAGGAAGACCTTCTCAGATGACTCAACCTCATCTGCCTTAACACTGGAGCACCCATGTTCCTTTCAGACTGCAAGCACACCTGTTCCTACTTGGGCCTCTCGTTCTTAACTGCCCAACTTGCCCATCGCCTCGAGTGGTCCATTCGCTTTGACATATACTCGAGAGAACATTTCCCGTGTGATATCTGCTTGCTGACTTCCACCCAGCCTGTGTGTAAACCCAATTAGCAGCTTTATAAGAACGACTGGAGGCTTTACTCCTCCCTGACGACCTTCGAGGAACAACATTTCCCCGGTTTTGATGACCACGAAGGGTACCTTACGGAAATCTTCCTTCCCTTCTTTACCATGTCGTGTCCCTCTCTCCTGGTGGACTGAGGCATGCCGCTACGCGATTCGGTCGCTCAGACGTGCTCTCCGCGTTTTTAACCCTCATCCTGCAATGGCAAACTGGATTCGTTGTAAGTAGGCTGTTTAGGTTCTTATATTGGTAACGTCACCGCCACGTAGCGCTCTCTGTATGAAAATCACTGGCTGTGCTGTGTGCAGTCTGTGGCTAGTTTGCATTGTTGTCTGCCATTGTAGTGTTGGGCAGCGGCAGCTGGATGTGAACAGCGCGTAGCGTTGCGCAGTTGGAGGTGAGCCGCCAGCAGTGGTGGATGTGGGGAGAGAAATGGCGGAGTTTTGATATTTGTAACAATGGATGTCATGAACTAATATATATATTATGATTGTTAAGGTAAATACATTGTTTGTTCTCTATCAAAATCTTTCATTTGCTAACTATGCCTATCAGTAGTTAGTGCCTTCAGTAGTTTGAATCTTTTATTTAGCTGGCAGTAGTGACATTCGCTGTATTGCAGTAGTGAACGTAACGAAGATTTTTGTGAGGTAAGTGATTTGTGAAAGGTATAGGTTAATGTTAGTCAGGGCCATTGTTTTGTAGGGATTATTGAAAGTCAGATTGCGTTGCGCTAAAAATATTGTGTGTCAGTTTAAGCACAGTCCTGTACAAATTTTTGAAAGGGTACGTTTCATTTGTCGACCCTTAGCCGAGGAAACCTCACTGGAATCTTCTGATTTTTCTTGTAGTTTGTGTAATTAGTGTAGATTTTGTTTGTAGAGAGAATCTCCTTTGTAGTTGTAGTCTTTCATTGTTGTACAGTAAAACAGTTGTGGCATGCATGTAGATTTGCACCAAGTGTTTCGCAGCTGCGCTTGCAATTAACTAGATATTATTTTCAGTCCTATGTTAATGTGTTCCTCTATTTTTGCTTTTCAAATTGTGTTTTTCTGTGTTGTCGTGTCAAATATTGTGACAATAATGGCGTGTGAAAAACGTAACACTAGGCTCCAAAGTAAACTGAGAAATAATAGTGACAACGAGCGTAGCTTATCAATACCACTGTGTAGTGAATTTTCAGACATTCGAAGTAGTAATTTGGTAATTGTGCATAGGGAAATGGAGCGGGCGGCAAACAATGGCGTAGGCAGTGAAACAATTAGTGAACAGGGAAGCATTATCGATCGATCGCTTGGCAACAGCTCGCCTCAGGAATCCGAAATGACGGGACACAATTTTGCAAATACTATAGATTCAGGTTTTGCGTCCTCACCGTTTTCTCAAATAAGTCAAGACACATTTTCTGCTTGTCAAAATGTGAATGTTGCCGGTGCAAATGCACTGCCGAAAAGCGTAGAGGAACAGATTCCAGACACTAATGCATTGTTATTACGGCTAATGCAACAAATGGAACAAAATCAGAGATAAACACAGCAACAGTTAGACACAATGGAACAAAATCTTCAAAAGTTAGACACAATGGAACAAAAGCTTCAAAAGTTAGACTCAGTGGAACATAAGCTTGAACAAACACGTGAAGATTTAACTACTGAGTTACATAACATTGAATCGAAATGTCAAAAAGTCTGTAATGATGTAAAAACACAAATTTGTGAGCATTTTCAACCTATTTTTTCGCGGCATGAAAATGCATTACAGAATCACGAAGTAGCCATAAAAGAACTCCAAACTATTGTTCATGAAAATCACGACACCTTGCAAGCTAAAATTGACTCAGTTGCATCTGCCGATTCGGTTACGCAACTTGCAAAAACTCAAGAAAACTTAAAGGACACAGTAGATACGATTTCAACACAAATGGACACTCTGAAACTTGGTTCAGAAAAACACACTGAGGAAATAAGTACACTATCGGAGAAAGTAGCCGAACTTTCGGATCAGTTCACTAACTTATCTGCAAAGGTAGATGATGATCTGAATGACACAAGACCTGTAGCCATCACTGACACAGAAGAGTGCGAACAAATTAGGAAATTGAAACAAAATCAGATTCAAATTAATACGCAACACCAAAGAGAAATCCGGGAAGTACAAGATCAGTTGACACAGGTAATACAAGAATTACGTATTTCAGAGGCCACTCGCGCTCCAATACGGGAAGAGGGACATAGAAATACGTAACAGCCACAAAATAATAGCTCAGGGCACTTCGGAAATTATGAAAGAAATTGGCAAGGTACACCGAATTTTGAGATGGAACCGCCGACACGACGTAACAATGACCGATATGCTACTCGCCGACACGATGCTTTTGACTATAAGCTGTTCATTACTACGCGTAAATTCAAAACGTTTAAGAATTCTGCCAACGACATTCATCCACAAGCGTGGCTCCATCAATTCTCTCATTGTTTTCCTCCCAACTGGTCATTGGAGCTCAGGTTAGAATTTATGTTTGGCTACTTGGAGAATGAACCAGCTGTAAGAATGCGATCGGTCATTCACGATTGCCACAGTGAAGGAGAATTTTACCATGCCTTCCTCTCAGCATACTGGTCTCAAGCCACACAAGACCGAGTAAAACATAGCATCAAGATGATGAAACACTTCGAACAATCTGAATCTTCCACTCTTGTCAAATATTTTGAAGACATGTTGCACAAGAATCAGTATCTTTCAAACCCATACAGCCCCTCAGAACTCATCCGCATTTGCTAAATCAAACTGCCTGAAAATTTACGACATATTATTTTGGCAGGGCGTTGTAAAGACGACATTGAAGCTTTTCAGGGACTCTTACAAGAATTAGAGATTCACACAGACAGTCCCGGGATGCGAAAACAGGAAAACAAACACTACAGGTCACATCCGTCACAATTCCGTGACAACAGAAACAATAACTGGACACGACAAGTCTATTCTTACAACGCAAATCGTGACCAAAACAGACACCACCCATATGACAACCGTTGGCAGAGTAGTAATAATTACAGGGAAAGATCACCTCTCCACAGTAATGACTATCACAGAGACAATCAGAGAAACAGACAATATGGGAGCCAAAATAATTATTATCAAGGGAGACAGAATAACTTCAGATGCAATGGTCCAGCGCGCAGTTACGATTCCGGGAGAAATTCTCCACCATATGACCGACAGACAAGAAACTACAGGAGCTACCGACATGACGACAGACGATATAATCATAACGACAGACGTGAATTTCATCAGAACTGGCGGGATTCTAACAGAGCTGGGCCCTCTCGGCAAGGCGAATTTGTAGAAGCTAGGTCTCCTAATCCCAGTAACGACACGCGCCGACAAAGAAACAGACAATGACTCACACCGCAGGCTGCCACGTGCGCCGGCTGGCTCAGGGAAAAATAACATAGCCGCTAACCTTGAGAAAAATTCCAGTATTCGTTACGGACGAATACCGCATCATGATTGCATTCAAGTTGAAACTCTGCGTACTAGGAAGAGCAAAGGGTTATACCACATTTCACAAGTAAAACCATTTATTGAGAGATAATCTGCTTTTTAACTTAGTCTTTGCTGTAAAATTTTTCACTTCACGTTACTAGTACTCTTTTTCAATCTTAGAAACTGTTAACATGCAACTGTGTTTTGAAGTTAACTATCCAGTCTAGAACCTAGGGTACATATTTAGACAGTAATTACCACTGCATTAGAATAGTGAACGGACGACGCAGTGTTGTTGTTTGTACATTCTTGCTTGTTAGTTGCACGATCGCGTAACGACTTTGAGGCTCACATACTTGGAACATATACCGGCACTGCTAATGAGATTTTAATGCAACATTTTGGTTTACTTGAAAATACATTCTGAATTAAAGTACTTTCTGAGAAATACCAGATGACACAGTGGTTAGTTTATGTGACAGCTACACGATTATATCACGACGCTACTAATGAGTGCCAATTTACAATGTTGCTTTTGCGGTATATCTGTTTTATATCTGCACAGTTTTTCTGAATTCTTCTGTAAAGTAAAACGTGTTTTAGTAGTAACTTTTGTTGTATAGCTACAAGGAGACAGCCTTTTCCATAGCACAACAATACATTACAGCACAGTAATTTCTTCATTACAACAATAAGCGTAATAACTAAGATATCTATATGCAAAGCATGTCACATTTGTGTATCATGAGGTAGGTACATTGACTTCTGCAGAACTTAGCTTTCAGAGGACGATACCTACGACACTTCCACAGAGTTTATCTTACAACAAGATGCACATTTAGCGCTACAGGACACGCATTTCAGTGATTAATTTTGTATTTAAAACATTTATTTTTAAAGATTTTTGAATTACAAAGAAAGTTTTCCGTGATACATTTCATTCCATTGCTGTAATCTGTAACACCTGAGGGTATAATTACATTAATCCTCAGGGGGTACACGCCTACTTTGTGTACCATGTGTTTGGCAAGCACAAGGAGTCCTAGCTAATATGGTATTTGCTTATACCACTTTACACATCGGTACCATATTTCTCTAACACATAATTACACAGCTATCTGATCATTTAACTGAGAGAGACAAACTTTTTTATTACGTCAGTTACACATGTTTACGCAATTACACAGCTGGATAACTTCACACTTATGAAATTGTATTTTGTCTGTACTGTGTGAACCCTTCATATTTTTCGGAACCATTGTGAAACTATGAGAGCTTTGAATGATATATTTGGTATGGGATCATGATTTTTAAAGTACGTTTGAGGCAGATGACACTTTTGACATGAGCAGAAAATTTTTTTAGGTTTTGAAATTATTGGAGGAAGCTACGACGATTTTGAGAGTTGACTGAGGTGTTATGATGTTATTATTACGATGACTATGTGTATTATGCTGTTGCGGTATGTTTATGATCAATAAGCTGGTGCTATATGAGGAATTTGATTATGCTATGTATTTATTATGATGAAATATTGAAGTGTCGTCGCAGGATTGACGTGTCGACGAATATATATATGTGTAATAAGGTAAGGAGTAATGAATAGTGATTAGGGACTCTGACTTGTGAAAAAGGATGTTGGAAACCAAGAATCGTACTTTAAGAGTTATAAAATTTGTGTAAATGCGTGAATGTATCACAATGCCAGCGAAAATTTTTTGAACACTGTTATACTCATAAGATCTTGTTTCTACACTGTTGCAACACAAATTCTCGACCCATGAAATTTTGTATATGAGACTGTCACTGTAGCGGAAACTGCTGTCGTAAATATTTCCGTAAGAAAGTTAAGTGATCACCTGCACGTAATGCGTTGTGGGCACCCAGCTGCGTCAGATGCCTGGAGAAAAAGCCATTAGTGTGTGCGTTTTCAGAGGCACAGGTAAAAAAAAAGGGGGCCATTATCCTCGCTATTGACATTCCTTTGTAGAAAGCATCGCAAATATGACACGCTCATTACTTGGAAACATTCTTACATCTGCACACCTGATTATGACAAGTATCTTTCTACGAGAGCTGAGAGATTTTTTTAATACTTTATGAAATGCCATATGGCTAATGAATGATGTTTCATGCCTTCCTTTGTACATATTTGCTCATTTTCTTTAATATCTAGTTCCTACCTGCACTGCAGCATTGGTTAAAATAAAATTTTATAGATGTACTAATATAAATATTTTATGCCTACAGATCCAGTAAAAAAATAACTGTATGATGTACTTAAAAAAACGAAGGAGCAGAAAAACATTTCACAGGAATTGCATACAGAATTTTCTTTTCAAGTACTTGGTAATTTTTTTTTTTGTAGAATTAGTTTTTATGGTGCACCACTTTAATTACATAGACATTAAGATGTGAATATACATTTCCCTTGTCTGCATTGTTGTCTTTAGTGTAATGTTTTTTTCTGCTTGAGCTATGTCGTGTTTAGATATAAGTTATTTTATTTGCTGCTGCTGTTTTCCAGGCATAGTGTTACTGAATTTGACTTTGTGTTACTCTTCTAAGCCAGTTTACTACTGATTTACTTTTCTTGTTTGCTGCACATTGCCTTATATTAGTTGTAATATTGCAATTGCTTTGCTAATTTCTATAATGCTGCTTGCTTCGCCACTTTCCATTATTTTGTCATTGCTGTTTGTATTAATTGTTTTGTGCTGCTGCATTGCCTCGTCCCTTAGTTTAGCATCTGAGCTCAGTAGATTTAAGTTAGCTTAAAAGGGGTAGACTATATAAGAAACTGACTATGGAGAATAAGTAAAGAATGCATTGCGAAGTTATATGAAAAAGATTTGGGCCAAAATCAGTATTGTACAATCAGAAATAATTATTTTGAAAGAAATATGAATAGAATACAGGAAGGAAGTATAGATAGGACTTTTTGGGAATAATGACGAATGAAGGGAGATCTCCAAGAAGCAAAGAAAGTTCTGTTTGCAAAATACTGCAATAAAACAAAACCTGTCCTTTCCTTGTGTTATCCCACTATGTGTTTATGTACCCTTGTTTATTTGTCTTTTTCCTGTCTTTATGTGTTTAGCTGATGAGAGCTATGTTGTAGAATTTTTCTAATACTATGTTATTTACTTTGTAAAGATGTTTAGACATTATTTATTCTGTTTTGTTTTAATGCTCATGTGTAAAGTTGATGTTTCAAAAGTTATTCTGATCTTTTATGTATGTAATCATGTCATAATTCCTGTAACACTGATGTATATGTTATTTCGATTCTTTTGTAAAGCCTGTATTACTACAAATGTTATCTGTATTGTTATGTTCTTTAATGATGTATTTTGTACCTTTGTAATTGTATTCTTATGTTATAAAAATGTAATTGACACCAGTTCATCAAATTAAGTAACTTGTAAGTTACATTTCACTGCACACGTTTCAGTTGGTCATAGTATATGGACAATATGTGAGAAGTAGGGACTGTTAGTGTTTGCATGTGTGTTACTAATTCAGCAACGGACTGGATAACAGCATTGCTGGTTCTAAAGACAATTCCAAAAACTTCGTGAGTGTACAAGTGGTGGTTTATGTACTTGCTATATTCTCCGCAAGACTCTTCGATGGTGATTGTGCACCTGCACAGTCGCAGCAGATGGCTGCTGGCCATCTCTACAAGGACTACAGTGGGTCTACACCTTTGATGACCCACCAATACCATTATTTCTACATGGACTACAGTGGGTCTGCATCTTTGATGGCCCACCAATACCATTATTTCTACATGGACTACAGTGGGTCTGCATCTTTGATGGCCCACCAATACCATTATTTCTACTAGGTCTGCAATGGGTCTTCATCTCCAGTGGCCCACCAATACCATACTCTCTACCAGTACTACAGTGGGCCTGCTCTGTGATGACCTACCTACCAATATTCTTCAAAACGTCGAATGACTCTGGTGTGGGTTTGCTCTGTTGTGGCCCATTACCTGTCTGCATGTCAAGAGTCAGCACTGTCTTTCCTTTGGAAGGACAACACTACTTCTTCGAGACTGCATGGAAATCCACTACTTCTGTGTGCAATTTCTTTTGCTAATGAGATTTTGTGAAAAAAAACTGTAATTACTATTATGATGAATGATCAGGACTTTCTTTATGGACTGTGAGAAAATTTTAGCTTTTGACCAACATTGTATCAATAAGTGTGTGCATTTGATTTCTTTGTTATTGTAATTACGATTATGAAAATTTTTAACAAATATGTATTGCCCAGTGCCCAAAACAATTTGTAAAATTTTTTGTGGGGAGCATGGGGGCTATGTAAGTAGGCTGTTTAGGTTCTTATATTGGTAACGCCGCTGCCACGTAGCGCTCTCTGTATGAAAATCACTGGCTGTGCTGTGTGCAGTCTGTGGCTAGTTTGCATTGTTGTCTGCCATTGTAGTGTTGGGCAGCGGCAGCTGGATGTGAACAGCGCGTAGCGTTGCGCAGTTGGAGGTGAGCCGCCAGCAGTGGTGGATGTGGGGAGAGAAATGGCGGAGTTTTGATATTTGTAACAATGGATGTCATGAACTAATATATATATTATGATTATTAAGGTAAATACATTGTTTGTTCTCTATCAAAATCTTTCATTTGCTGACTATGCCTATCAGTAGTTAGTGCCTTCAGTAGTTTGAATCTTTTATTTAGCTGGCAGTAGTGGCGTTCGCTGTATTGCAGTAGTGAACGTAACGAAGATTTTTGTGAGGTAAGTGATTTGTGAAAGGTATAGGTTAATGTTAGTCAGGGCCATTGTTTTGTAGGGATTATTGAAAGTCAGATTGCGTTGCGCTAAAAATATTGTATGTCAGTTTAAGCTCAGTCCTGTAATATTGTTATAAGGGGACGTTTCATCGATATAAAGAAAACAATCAAAAGGTTCAAATGGCTTTGAGCACTATGGGACTTAACATCTGTGGTCATCAGTCCCCTAGAACTTAGAACTACTTAAACCTAACTAACATAAAGACATCACACACATCCATGCCCGAGGCAGGATTCGAACCTACGAGCGTAGCGGTCACGCGGTTCCAGACTGAAGCGCCTAGAACCGCACGGCCATGTTTATGTACTTGCTATATTCTCCGCAAGACTCTTCGATGGTGATTGTGCACCTGCACAGTCGCAGCAGATGGCTGCTGGCCATCTCTACAAGGACTACAGTGGGTCTACACCTTTGATGACCCACCAATACCATTATTTCTACATGGACTACAGTGGGTCTGCATCTTTGATGGCCCACCAATACCATTATTTCTACATGGACTACAGTGGGTCTGCATCTTTGATGGCCCACCAATACCATTATTTCTACTAGGTCTGCAATGGGTCTTCATCTCCAGTGGCCCACCAATACCATACTCTCTACCAGTACTACAGTGGGCCTGCTCTGTGATGACCTACCTACCAATATTCTTCAAAACGTCGAATGACTCTGGTGTGGGTTTGCTCTGTTGTGGCCCATTACCTGTCTGCATGTCAAGAGTCAGCACTGTCTTTCCTTTGGAAGGACAACACTACTTCTTCGAGACTGCATGGAAATCCACTACTTCTGTGTGCAATTTCTTTTGCTAATGAGATTTTGTGAAAAAAAACTGTAATTACTATTATGATGAATGATCAGGACTTTCTTTATGGACTGTGAGAAAATTTTAGCTTTTGACCAACACTGTATCAATAAGTGTGTGCATTTGATTTCTTTGTTATTGTAATTACGATTATGAAAATTTTTAACAAATATGTATTGCCCAGTGCCCAAAACAATTTGTAAAATTTTTTGTGGGGAGCATGGGGGCTATGTAAGTAGGCTGTTTAGGTTCTTATATTGGTAACGCCGCTGCCACGTAGCGCTCTCTGTATGAAAATCACTGGCTGTGCTGTGTGCAGTCTGTGGCTAGTTTGCATTGTTGTCTGCCATTGTAGTGTTGGGCAGCGGCAGCTGGATGTGAACAGCGCGTAGCGTTGCGCAGTTGGAGGTGAGCCGCCAGCAGTGGTGGATGTGGGGAGAGAAATGGCGGAGTTTTGATATTTGTAACAATGGATGTCATGAACTAATATATATATTATGATTATTAAGGTAAATACATTGTTTGTTCTCTATCAAAATCTTTCATTTGCTGACTATGCCTATCAGTAGTTAGTGCCTTCAGTAGTTTGAATCTTTTATTTAGCTGGCAGTAGTGGCGTTCGCTGTATTGCAGTAGTGAACGTAACGAAGATTTTTGTGAGGTAAGTGATTTGTGAAAGGTATAGGTTAATGTTAGTCAGGGCCATTGTTTTGTAGGGATTATTGAAAGTCAGATTGCGTTGCGCTAAAAATATTGTATGTCAGTTTAAGCTCAGTCCTGTAATATTGTTATAAGGGGACGTTTCATCGATATAAAGAAAACAATCAAAAGGTTCAAATGGCTTTGAGCACTATGGGACTTAACATCTGTGGTCATCAGTCCCCTAGAACTTAGAACTACTTAAACCTAACTAACATAAAGACATCACACACATCCATGCCCGAGGCAGGATTCGAACCTACGAGCGTAGCGGTCACGCGGTTCCAGACTGAAGCGCCTAGAACCGCACGGCCATACCGGCCGGCCGTTATAAAGAGCTGCATGTGCAGTGTCCTCGCATTCTTTGGGACAGCATAAAAGCCACTATCCTCCCACCTCCCTCCCTCGAGAACGTGGAGAATGCTACAACGTCGGCTTTACTATCTCTAACGTCATTTCGATCTTCCACCCCAGAGCCGGACGTTTTTCACATTCAGGTGTTGGAATACCTTTCTCTTGCAGGCGAGCAGTTTCTACTTCATATGTATAATCGCACTTGGGCAGATAGCATGTTTCCCAGACGCTGGAGTGTAGCCACTGTCATACCCATACCTAAGACCGGTAAGGAGTAACATATGCCTTGTAGCTATTTCTCTTACCTGCTGTGTTTGCAAGGTAATTGAACGTACGATTCACGGCCGGCTGATTCAGTGGTTCGAAGCTCGCAATCTACTAACCACTGCCCAGTGTGAATTTCGAGCGCACCGTTCTACAGTCGACTATCTCGTCACTTCGCCAACTCTTGTCATTAACGGTTTTCTGCGGAAATATCAGACTGTCGTTGTGTTTTTTGATTTGGAGAAAGCCTTGTACATCTTCTGGAGGACTGGTATCCTTCGTACTCTCTACAAGTGGGGCTTCACGGGCCGCCTGCCGTATTTCCTTCAGGAATTTTTTGAGGAAAGAGTTTTCAAGGTACATGTGGGTCTGGCCTTGTTTTTACCCGTCATCGAGGAGAACGGGATGCCTTAAGGCTCTGTCCTGAGCGTCGTCCTCTTTGCTATCGCCATTAAACCTATAATGGCCTGCCTCCCGCCGTGCATCTCCAGCTCCCTTTTCATCGACGGCATTGCTATGTACTGCTGTTCTCCTTGAGCGACGTCTTCAGCAATGCACTGAGCATCTTTACTCGTGGAGCAGCAACAATGGCTTTCGCTTTTCCGCTGAAAAAAACTATTTGTATTTAATTATTCCGGCTTAATAGGTTTCTTTCACCCTCTTTACATTTTGCGGAAGTTCCTCTTCAGTTCACTGAAACTACGAAATTTCTGGGGCTCATGCTTGATAGAAAACTTTCTTAGTCCTCCCACGTGTCTTATCTGCCCACAGGCTATACGCGGTCCCTCAATGTCCTAAGTGTCTTAAGTGGTACTTCCTGAGGAGTGTATCGGACCACACTCCAGCATTTGTACCGATTCCTTATCCGTTCGAAACTATATTATGGGTGTTTCGTTTACTCAGCTCCGATTCCATCGATGCCCTTCAGAGCCTCCGTGTGTTGTACACAGTCCATCCCTTAATGCAGCGGGTCCAAGAAAGCTTGAACTTGCTTGCTGAGGGAGCCACTGAGATGTTCATGTCGGTGTCTGGTCACAGCGGTCTGACGGCAAATGACCCTTAAATCGCTGCTTCCAAGGCTGCAGTCCTTGTACCACGACCCGCTAGCTCTTCCATTCCTTCGGATGATCTCCGAGTCGCCGCCTGTCAGTAAATGGAGTCACTTTGGCATCGCCAAAGGTCTTCTCGTCATGAGAAAAAGCTCCGTGGTATTAAACCTTTCCCAGTGGTTTGGCCATCCTCTTCGACCCTCTTGCCGTGAGGAGGTTGTTTTAATTAGGTTCCGTATTGAGCACTGCCTTTCTAGCTATCGCAATTTGTTAAGTGGTGATCGCCCACCACTTATGTTTACGGTAGTCAACATTTGACGTTTCGCCATTTCGGTACCTAGTGCCCTTTTTTTAACCGCTTACTTTCTGGTACATGCTTGCCGTCTGAGATATTGGCCGTTTTAGCGAACGACACATTTTTGTCGACTGCATTTTATTTTTTATCTGTCGTAGTATTATTGCGAAAGACCCTTAATCTTTGGTTCGGGACCTCCACTGTCTCTACGGCGTATTTTGTGGAACTTTCTCCAAGAGGAAATCCTTATTATTAGCTCTCTTTCCTTCCGTCGATTGGGCTTCACGTGTAGTCGATTTTAAATTCTTTTTCATATTAGTGTTCTAAGGTTTTGACATGGGCGCTACAGACCAGAGTTTTTTTGCGCCCTAAAAAAATAAGAAAAACTTTTAAGTTTCGATTTGGTAATTGCAGAATTGTGACGACACTCTCTGTCGGCAAAAATATGATCCCAAATTTTTGTTATCGATATGGAGAAAATGATGTTAGCTGAAAATTAGTTATGTACTTTATATAACAATTAGATTTCCGCAATTAACTCCTTGATCAGTTGTGATGTTTAGTTATGTAGCCTTTTTTATACAGTGACGATTTTGGTAGTCCTACTCTGAAAATTTAGTGGTGATACGTTTTTACTTTGTTCGCCTAAAGCTGAATTTGTGCCAGTTTCATATATTAACTATATATCTTGTATATAGAGGGCGGAATTTGCAATCAGTGTCAAATAAAGAGATCGGGTGAACCTGATGAAGAAATGTAGTTAAAGAAAATTCAAAGAACTTTTATATGTACAGAATGTATTGTTTTATACAACAGCTGACATTATGTCGCTACATGCTACGAAAATTATTCTGGAAAAGTTATCGTTTTTCCATCACACATCAAGCTTTAGAAGAAAACAATAACGTATCCAGCGTTTTTCTGGTTATTGGTTATTACTTACAGATAAAGTACTGGCAAGTTGGCTTTCACTGAAAAAGTGCACTGCATACCATTACCAGATGACGATCAGTCTGCAGACAGCGTCAGGTGGTCTCTTGTGTGAGTCAGCAGACAGCATATCCAGACAGTGGTTATAGTGACGACAAATTTGGATGGGGCTAGGAGCGTACTAGCCATGACCTCCATTGTCTATCAGTGCTTAATCTCACAGCAAAGCCTTCGGTAACATACTAGTAGACACTGATGAGATCCACTTCCACCATAATAGTGAAGTTTCCTCCACGAGGAAGATACCTCCGTTAGCATTCTGCTCTCTCTGGCACCAAACAGTACCCTACCATCCTGTCCCTTCCAATGGTTAGCGTTTTCACACAATTGTTCCCACGACAATTCTGCGGAGAACTTCCTCATATGTTTTTAATTCACTTCATTTCTATTACCCTCCTGTTCCAATGCAAATCAAATAGTTCGCTATCGGGTGTGTGTGTGTTTGAGGTTTACGGGCGCTAAACAGCGTGGTCGTCAGCGCCCAAGTTCGCTATCTTCGTTTCTAGCCTCCCACAGACCATGTTTCACTTTCACAAAATGCCTTACTTTTGAAAATTTCTTTCTCAAGCTGTGCTCTATATTTCACCTTATTATACGTTGCATGGGGGCTTTATTAAATATTAATGAAAATATTTTTTTTGTAGCTGTCTGTCCGATTACGCAAGTCTCGTAAACGGCTGGCCCTGACTAGTATTAGTACGCAATCTGACTGCTTAGAATGACAACAAAGAATGTAAGAAAATTTTCGTTAACACAGTTAATTAATTAAGTCCCCAGCAACTATAAAACCTACGAAACCACCAAAGCACAAGTGTAGCTGTTCTGTATGTGGTAGTATGACTCAACGCACATCTGGCACGGTTCTTCTTCAACAAGACAAGAATTTTTAAATACCAATTATACTGACGTGATAAAAGAAAATTACAAATACTATAATTGTGCAAGAAAACCAAAATTACACTTTAATACAAGAACACACGCCAGATGCTTTGTTGACTGAACCTGTAATGACACATTATTCAGGTCACTGAAAGAATAAAAGAATAAAAGAAAATACCTCCATATATATTGACGAAATGCACTCTGACCATTACAATATCTCCATTAGAACAACATCTGCTATCTCTCCCATCAAACCACTGCATAAAACATGGAACAACACTCTCCACTACCACATCTCACTCTGACTTCACGACAAGCAGTGTCCACCACAACTTCTCGATAAGAACTGCCTGCCGCTACGTCTCAATAAGCACTGCCAGTGGAGGCGGCGGAACAATACTCTCTGGCGCGATCTCTGGCGCTGTGGCTCAGTGTAGCCACCTTTCAACGTCTGTGCCGGTCATCTTTCTACGTACTTATTTCTTCGCTTACTACGCTATGTAGCGAAATTCCTTCGCTCTCTCTATTTCGTTGTCCCCACTTATGAAGTTAGGTTCGTCGCTAGTCTGATTCCTGCAACATCTCAGAACTTTAGCCAGTCTTTCAACCCCTTTCTTGAGCTCACTAGATTGTCCAATAGGTATTTTGTGTTCACATTCACACAATACTTCAGGCAAATTTTACTCAAGTTCACTGAGGATAGCCATATTGTCAGCAAATCTTGTCACTAATGTCTTTCACTCTTATTTTTGATTACACGTTTGTATCTTTCTTACATTTCTTTCATACCGTCTCCCATGTACTGGCTGAGCTGTACAGGACAATGAGTGAATCTCTGACATACATCTTTTTTTCATACCAGAACTTTTCTCTTGCTGTTCCATTGTATTATTCCTTTGTTTCGTTTTCTATATACTGTATACTAGCGAATTGTAATTGCTAAATGTGTATGGGAAATTGATACACATTTCCACCAATCTATACATGCGTCACCTACTCAAGCTCTTAGTCCACCTAGTACTGTCCCTCTCTATGTCCACTTCTTCCCTCCCTTCTCTGTCCTCTTACCCACATTCCTTCCTCTGACCATGAGCCTTGCTCATTGTCATTGCGTACGAAACTTTGACTGGAAATGAAGACGCTTCAAATGAAAAATAAATGAGCTCATTGGTTGGAATCATTGGTATACAGGATATGAGAGACACGCCTCCAGCTGTTGGATCTGTGTGAGGATGGTAGCATCAGTGAGAGGATTTCAGATAGCTTTAATATGTGAGTGGGTAAGATTACAGAATGTCTGACGATTCAGATTTCCTAGCAGTATTATAATCATAAATGCCGCTTCCGTTTTTCTTGTAAAATCAACGGGGAGCAAGCAAATAAAACACCACGTTCTCCGGTATGCAGTTTTTCTGAAAATGTACACAAACTGAAAGACTATGTAGTTACGGGGTAAACAAAATGTATGAGACAGGAGAAATACCCTCAAACTTCAAGAAGAACATAATAATTCCAATCACAAAGAAAGCAGGTGTTGAAAAATGTGAAAATTACCGAACTATCAGCTTAATAAGTCACGGCTGCAAAATTCTAACACGAATTCTTTACAGACGAATGGAAAAACTGGTAAAAGCCGACCTCGGGGAAGATCAGTTTGGATTCCTTATAAATATTGGAACACGTGAGGCAATACTAAAATACAGGGAGCGAAAGGCTATTTACAATTTGTACAGAAACCAGATGGCAGTTACAAGAGTCGAGGGACATGAAAGGGAAGCAGTGGTTGGGAAGGGAGTGAGAAAGGGTTGTAGCCTCTACGCGATGTTATTCAATCTGTATATGGAGCAAGCAATAAAGGAAACAAAAGATAAAATCGGAGTAGGTATTAAAATCCATGGATAAAAAATAAAAACTTTGAGGTTTGCCGATGACATTGTAATTCTGTCAGAGACAGCAAAGAACTTGGAAGAGCAATTGAACGGAATGGACAGGGTCTTGAAAGGAGGATATAAGATGAACATCAACAAAAGCAAAACTAGGATAATGGAACGTAGTCGAGTTAACTCGGGTGATGCTGAGGGGATTAGATTAGAAATGAGACACTTAAAGTAGTAAAGAAGTTTTGCTATTTGGGGAGCAAAATAACTGATGATGGTCGAAGTAGAGAGGATATAAAATGTAGACTAGCAATGTAAAGGAAAGTGTTCCTGAAGAAGATGGCTCTGAGCACTGTGGGATCTAACTTCTTTGGTCATCAGTCCCCTAGAACTTAGAACTAATTTAACCTAACTGACCTAAGCACGTCACACACATCCATGCCCGAGGCAGGATTCGAACCTGCGACCGTAGCGATCGCGCTGTTCCAAACTGTAGCGCCTAGAACCGCTCGGCCACTCCGGCCGGCTCTGAAGAAGAGAAATTTGTTAGCATCGAGTCTAGATTTCAGTGTCAGGAAGTCGTTTGTGAGAGTATTTGTATGGAGTGTAGCCATGTATGGAAGTGAAACATGGACGATAAATAGTTCGGACAAGAAGAGAATAGAAACTTTCGAAATATGGTGCTACAGAAGAATGCTGAAATTAGATGGGTAGATCACGTAACTAATGATGAAGTATTGAATAGAATTGGGGAGAAGAGGAGTATGTGGAGCAACTTGACAAAACGAAGGGACCGGTTGGTAGGACATGTTCTGAGGCATCAAGGGATGACCAATTTAGCATTAGAGGGCAGCGTGGAGGGTAAAAATTGTGGAGGGAGACCAAGAGATGAATACACTAAGCAGATTCAGAAGGATGTTGCCTGCAGTACGTACTGGGAGATGAAGCAGCTTGCACAGGATAGAGTAGCATGGAAATCTGCATCAGACCAGTCTCAGGACTGAAGACCACAACAACAATAACATTAACGTAACTTCTGTTAATGATGACATTAAAACTTTCCGCATAAGTATCTCAGAAATATGCTAAGATCGCGAGGTAAGATGACAGGTATCTGCTATAGTGGTGGTAACACCGCATAGTGGGACTTTCGTAGCCGGCTCCGCCGTTGTTTTTTGATGGTTTACTTGTCTCCACAAAGCTGGGTAACCAAAATAAGAATATTTACACAATTATAAAACAGTATTTTAAGCCCCCTCGGATACACTTAGGATACAATTGCATTTACAACAATTGTAGCTGACCTTTTATCTGTGTCGATAAAGCGGAGTTAACATATAACACGTTTTTTTTATTAGCGTAGGCCAATCTTCTTGGTGCTTATAACGACAGAGCGAGGAATGAGAGCCTCACATGGCTGTTAATTCAGAAGTCAGTTCCGCTCGCGTCACCTTTCGACTTTGACTCATGACTTTGATATTTTTGCGTAGTGTTGCAAGATTCCCGATCGTTTTGACATTATAATAAACCGCTCATTGGCTCAGTAAGATTTCTGAACTTTGTCTCCTGTCGTTTTGATTCGGCATCTGTCTATCTGTAGTCAGCATTACCGGAAATGTTACACCAGAGGTGCACGTATCACTGCAATAACTTCCATAACAGTGTGCCTATACTGCAAGTGTCCTCGCAGTCTGCTACAGCCACTCTTCAATATAACAGACCAAATAAACACACTATGTGGAAAAGGGGACCGGAAAAGAAAAAGTTTGTTTATCACTGGGTGATTATTTCTTACACTATTCACATTTTCATTTCAGTCAGTTATTGCCATTTTTTAGTTCTTACGGTCATTGTACAGAACAATACTTTTCCATATTGCACAATAATAATCATGGAATAAATGCTTCGCACTCTTATTCGCACCATTATTTTCTCGTCCCAACTCATACTTTGTTCCATGAGTGAACCGTGCATGCTCACTAACTACGCACTTCTCTGTGCTGGCGCCGAAACTTCACCTCACTCCGAGAAGGCTTCATCACGTCGCCAGTGAACCTATGATACAGGGTCCAGCACATAGGTAAAGGTAACATTCGATACATCATAGCGGTATCGGTAGGTGTTCTCCTCTTTTCAAAAGCTTTCGAATACCTTTAACAGGTATATTGTTCGATTAACAAAAGAACAGAACAGTCACGGTACAGTCATATTGATGTGTTCACCTGTCAAATGCCTAAATAATCACTCTATTCACCGCGGACGTTCAAGAAGAGAGTCATTGAGGTTGTGGGAAGTACCGGCAGTCATGTGGCGCCACTGCGACTCCAGTGCCGTGGTCAGCTGCGCTAGGTTTCTCGGATGAAGATCCGTGGCGCGAACTGCCCAATTGAGGTGTTTTCGTAGATTCTCGACTGGGTTTAAATAATGGGAGTTTCGTGGCCAGGGGAGTATTTTGCTTACGACATTTTCCCGCAGCGATTGCAGGGTCGGCGTGGTTAGAACGGATTTCACAAGGTTAGTTTTAGGGGTCGCCGGATGCCCTTCCTGCCGTCACCCCGTACCCCCCGGGATGGGATCAGTGTACCCCAGCTGTCTGCATTTACTGTAAATCGAGCAATAGTGCGGACGTGTTTCAAATGTCTGTGACGCGTGTAACTTAGGCGGAACGTGGGGACCAGTCCGGTATTCACCTAGCGGGATGTGGAAAAGCGCCTAAGAACTACATCCAGGCTGGCCGGCACACCGGCCCTCGTCGTTAATCCGCCGGTCGGATTCGATCCGGGGCTGGCGCTCCTACCCAAGTCCAGGTAGCAACGCGTTGGTGTTCTCGGCTATCCTGGAGGGTAAAGAAGAAACACTGAACCTGGTGTACTTTTTCATACAGGAAACTACACTCAGTTTGAAGTACGTGCAAGACCAGTGTACAATGAGATGAGAAAAGTCATGGGATAGCGATGTGTACTCGTACAAATACAGATGGCGGTAGTATAGCGTACAGAAGCTATAAAACGACAGTGCATCGACAGAGCTGTCATTTGTATGCAGGTGATTTGTCTGAAAAGAATTCCGAAGTGATCGTAGCTGCAAAACGGGAATTAATAGACTCTGAGCGTGGAGTGGTAGTTGCAGCTAGACGCAGCTGCGTTTGCGTAGAGTAGTCAGTGTCATCAGGGAAGCAACTCGGTGTGAAATAACCGCAGGAATCACTGTGGGATGAACGACGAACGTATCCATTAGGACAGAGCGACGCAGTTAGGTGTTAACGGGTTATGGCAGAAGACGACTGAAGGGAGTGCCTTTGTTAACAACACGATATCGCCTGCAGCGCCTTTCCTGGGCTCGTGACCATACCGGTTTGACCTACGCTGCTGGAAAACAGTTACCTGGTCAAATGAGTCCCAATTTTAGTTGGTAAGAGCTTATGATAGAATTCGACTGTCCCGCAGACCTCACAAATCCATGGACCCAAGTTTTCAATAAGGCACTGTGCAAGCTGGTGGCGGCCCAAACTGACTACTACTTGGAGACAATTAGCAGCTATTCATGGCCCTCGTGTTTGCAAACAACGAAGGAATTAGTATGGGTGGCAATGCGCCACATTAGTGGGCCACAATTGTTTGTAATTGGTTGGAAGAACATTTTGGACTGTTCCAGCGAATGATCTGGCCAGCCAAATGGACCGACATGAATCCCATCGGACATCTGTGGACATAATCAAGGCGTCAGCTCGTGCATAACATCCAGCACTGTCAACATTTTCACTATTATGGACGGCCACAGAGGCAGCATGGCTCAAAATTTCTCAGAGAACTTCCAAGACTAGTTGCTACACTACGACGGGCAGAAGAGGTTCCGACACGATATTACGAGGGCAGTTCAATAAGTAACGCAACACATTTTTTTTTCTCGGCCAATTTTGGTTGAAAAAACCGGAAATTTCTTGTGGAATATTTTCAAACATTCCCGCTTCGTCTCGTATAGCTTCATTGACTTCCGACAGGTGGCAGCGCTGTACGGAGCTGTTAAAATGGCGTCTGTAACGGATGTGCGTTGCAAACAACGGGCAGTGATCGACTTTCTTTTGGCGGAAAACCAGGGCATCTCAGATATTCATAGGCGCTTGCAGAATGTCTACGGTGATCTGGCAGTGGACAAAAGCACGGTGAGTCGTTGGGCAAAGCGTGTGTCATCATCGCCGCAAGGTCAAGCAAGACTGTCTGATCTCCCGCGTGCAGGCCGGCCGTGCACAGCTGTGACTCCTGCAATGGCGGAGCGTGCGAACACACTCGTTCGAGATGATCGACGGATCACCATCAAACAACTCAGTGCTCAACTTGACATCTCTGTTGGTAGTGCTGTCACAATTGTTCACCAGTTGGGATATTCAAAGGTTTGTTCCCGCTGGGTCCCTCGTTGTCTAACCGAACACCATAAAGAGCAAAGGAGAACCATCTGTGCGGAATTGCTTGCTCGTCATGTGGCTGAGGGCGACAATTTCTTGTCAAAGATTGTTACAGGCGATGAAACATGGGTTCATCACTTCGAACCTCAAACAAAACGGCAATCAATGGAGTGGCACCACACCCACTCCCCTACCAAGAAAAAGTTTAAAGCCATACCCTCAGCCGGTAAAGTCATGGTTACAGTCTTCTGGGACGCTGAAGGGGTTATTCTGTTCGATGTCCTTCCCCATGGTCAAACGATCATCTCTGAAGTGTATTGTGCTACTCTTCAGAAATCGAAGAAACGACATCAGCGTGTTCGTAGGCACAAAAATCTGAATGAACTTCTCCTTCTTCATGACAACGCAAGACCTCACACAAGTCTTCGCACCCGAGAGGAGCTCACAAAACTTCAGTGGACTGTTCTTCCTCATGCACCGTACAGCCCCGATCTCGCACCGTCGGATTTCCATATGTTTGGCCCAATGAAGGACGCAATCCGTGGGAGGCACTACGCGGATGATGAAGAAGTTATTGATGCAGTACGACGTTGGCTCCGACATCGACCAGTGGAATGGTACCGTGCAGGCATACAGACCCTCATTTCAAGGTGGCGTAAGGCCGTAGCATTGAATGGAGATTACATTGGAAAATAGTGTTGTGTAGCTAAAAGATTGGGGAATAACCTGGTTTATTTCAATGCTGAATAAAACAACCCCTGTTTCAGAAAAAAAAATGTGTTGCATTACTTATTGAACTGCCCTCGTAGCAGGTATCCCATAAGTTTCTTCACCTCAGTGTAAATCGATACACTTAAAAATGGAATTTCTCCCAAAAAGCCGTCGTTTTATGTATGAAATACACAGTTGACGGCGTTCTTTACAGTTTTAATCATTTGAGAACCTGCTTTCATTTTAGAAACACGCGGCGTCACCATTAACGACAACAACTGTTGAGGATATCGTCTGCGCTAAAACGGCGAACCGCAGCTGTGCTGTAAGAGGCGCCTGCGCGCCCGTGACAGTGTCGGCGGCCGGAAGCGCCCGCGGCGGGCAATCCCGCGCCGGCGTTAATTGCGGCCGCGGCGGCGGACAACTTTTCATCGGCGGCTGGCGGCTGATTGCGCCCTGCGGACAGCTCGGCCCGCCATTGTCTGCAGCCGGCGCTCGGCGCGAGGGCCGCGGTCGCACCTGCCCCGCGCCCCGTGTCCCGTCCAGATTAACGCTGTCCTGCCCGGCTGCACGGGCACCTGCTCTGCCGAACGCGTCTCCTGTTTATGCAGCGCTGTGTAAACGCCCGCTCTGCGGCCTGACCCAGCACTTCTGGCAGCGGCAGCAGAGTTATTACGTCTCTGTCACGGTTGCCAGCTTATGAAACACTTCTTCGCTCTTTCTCGTGGGTCTCTTATTTTGCGTCTAGTATTAATCAACCGTCAAAAGCAGTATAAGAGGTCCACTCACTCAGTTTCTGAAAATTTCGTTTGTTACATTTCAATCTTGTGATGGCCTAGCTGGTACGAAGGTAAATCGTTTTATTTTTATTACGTATTGCTGTTAACGAAGATACGAGCTTATGGAATAAGTTCACACATGCATGAGTAGCTCGAAAGATTCTTAAATAATAGTACCGTATATGTTGTCCTCGACGGTGAGTGTTCATCAGAGACAAGGGTATCGTCAGGAGTGTCCCAGTGAAGTGTGATAGGACCGCTATTGTTTTCTACATACATTAATGATTTGTCGTACATGATGGAAAGCAATCTGCGGTTGTTTGCTTATGATGTCATGGTTTACGGTATGTTGTCGAAGTTGATTGACCGTAGGAAGATGCAAGACGACTTAGAAAAAATTTCCAGTTGGTGTGATGAATGACAGTTAGCAAAAAAATGTTCAAACGAAATTTTATGGGACTTAACTGCTAAGGTCATCAGTCCCTAAGCTTACACACTACTTAACCTAAATTATCCTAAGGACCAACACACACACCTATGCCCGATGGAGGACTCGAACCTCCGCCGGGACCAGCCGCACAGTCCATGACTGCAGCGCCTGAGACCGCTCGGCTAATCCCACGCGGCGACTGGTAGCCCTAAACGTAGAAAAATATAAGTCCATGCGGATGAGTAAGAAGAAAAAACATGTAACGTTCGGATACAATACTATTAGTGTGCTGCTATACACTCTGACGTCGTTTAAATAAGTGGGCGTAACAATACAAAGCGGTATGAGATTGAACAAGCATATGAGAACTGTTTTAGGGAAGGAGACTCGTCGTGTCCGCTTTATTGGGAGGATTTTAGGAAAGAGTGGCTCACCTGTAAAGGAGACTGCATGTAGGGCGCTGGTGCTAGCTGTTGTTGAGTACTGCTCGACTGTTTGAAATCCGTACCAGGTTGGATTGAAGGAACAAATCGATGCAATTTAGAGGCGGGTTGCTAGATATGTTATCGGTAGATTCGAACAACACGTAAGTGTTACGGAGATGCTTCGGGAACTCAAATGCGAATCCCTGGAGGGAAGGCGACGTCCTTTTAGAGAATTTAGAGAACCGGCATTTTAAGCTGATTGCCGAACATTTCTACTGACGCCAACAAACAATACGCGTAAGTACCACGAAGATAAGATACGAGAAATTACGGCTCATACTGAAGCATGCAGATTGTCGTTTTTCGCTCTCTCTATTTGCTAGTGGAACAAGAAAGGAAATGACTGTTTGTGGTACAGGTTACTCTCCGGCATGCACCATACCGAGGCTTGCGGGCTATCTATGTGGATGTAAATGCAGATGCAGATATAGATTTTTAGAATTGTTTACAAACTCTCATGTGATCAGTAAAGCCACTATTACTTTTGTGGTGTCACCGCCAGACACCACACTTGCTAGGTGGTAGCCTTTAAATCGGCCGCGGTCCGTTAGTATACGTCGGACTCGCGTGTCGCCACTATCAGTGATTGCAGACCGAGCGCCGCCACACGGCAGGTCTAGAGAGTCTTCCTAGCAGTCGCCCCTGTGGTACAGCCGACTTTGCTAGCGATAGTTCACTGGCAAATTACGCTCTCATTTGCCGAGACGATAGTTAGCATAGCCTTCAGCTACGTCATTTGCTACGACCTAGCAAGGCGCCATTAGCAGTAACTACTGATGCTGTAAAACATGTACCGTCAAGAGCGATGTTCACCATTTATGGATGAAAGTTAAGTATTCCAGCAGCTACGTATTATTTTTGCTAGTTTCATTCCCTGTCCTGTTCCAGACCTCACGCCAGCCTGCGTGAGCTTAAACGCGTGCCTTTCGGCTTCCTCCTAGTGGATTGGCTGTCTTGCCAGTCCACAACAACTTTGCCATTACATGGATAAATTCATAGAGTCTAAGATGACAATTACAAAATTTGTAAACAAAATAATGAAAGACTTGATAAAATCCGAAAAAATACAGCTTCCATAGTGAAATTGATGGGAGACATATCGAAACCATTCGAAGGCAAGAATGAGGCAAGGAGATGTCCTGTCACTCGCTGTGCTTAACTCGGTTTTGGAGAAAATAATCAGGACATGGGACAAAGGAGACAGTGGAGTAAAGATGGGAGACTAAAGAATAGAACCTTCAACAGAACTACTATTTGCCGATGATATGGCTACGATAACGAATAACCGAGAAGAAGCGAAATAAGCTCTAGAGGCACAACACGAAATCTCAGCCAGAACGGGACTACAAATCTGATACGGTTTATCACCGTACATGGACACAAAACCCACATACAGACAATCCTGGTAACGAAGCGAGGAAAGATAACATGAGCAGAAAGTTTCAAAAACGTGGGAGACGTTATACAGAAAACAGGACTGAGTAAGACATCCAACTACAAAGAGCGTACAGACTTACATGGAACAAATACAACAAAAGGAGTATTTCCACTAGTGTCAAACTAAGCAACTATACCACAGTACTCCTGCTAAGAGGGCTTATGCGCATCAGAAACAGCAGTAATCAATGGAAGAACGAAAATCAAGGATATGGAAAACCAAGAGAGGAATATGCTGAGAAAGGTTATAAAGGCACATTTGCATGCCGAGCGTGAGTTCCCTCGGAAACGCGAAATATTAATTAAATAAATAATCAGTGACAAATAAATAAAGCCTATGGCACACAACTGCAGCGCTGTGTCGCTGATAAAACAAAAGCACAATTACGTTACTCTTATGTTTGATTAAGAAAGGAGAGAGCTCTGGTAGAAGTGGTGCGAGAAGCACGTAATTTATTCTATTGTCTGGCACACCGCCATATTTCATGTTATAGAAGAATACTGCGAGTTGCAACCAGACTAGGCACTCGATTCTGTAAAGAATTTATATTTATAAAAGTAAGTAGGATTATGAACTGTAGGCTTATTCATTGAATATATCTGATTTAACTAACTGTGTAACTTTTTATGTTTAGTAGACAATCACCTCTGTACGACGTATTGGCATGGCTGGCAAATTATTGAAATATTGAGATTTAGATTATGAGTCCGCACCTACCGCAGCAGTCTTTGGAAACGATTTATTTACGAAGTCCGATTATTTCAGTTTTATTTCACGGTCAACTACGAGTAACATTGCCTTTACGAGAAAGCCATTGTCAAGCGTCTGATACCGAATAATTAAACGTCCACGTTCCAGATAAGCAAATATTAATTACAATTACAATCACAATCACCATCATACAGATAGAAAAATTAATATTTAAATAATATTTTTTATTTTATTTATTTTATATTGGCGACCGTGACAGGACTTGTTATTTTGTCATTTGTTACATTGTTCTCTTTGTTTCATGTGAAAAATCAACTTTCTGGACCTGGACGTGAATGTATGAGAGATAACAAAGAAAATCTGAAGATATTTTCCAATTCTAAAATTTTGCGGGAAGACGCAATGAAACTTCCAGCAAAATAAGGTAAGACGCAGCATCTTTGCATTAGCAGGCTTGACCAGACGTATAATTCAGTGTATTAGCTTTTCAGTAGATTCTGTAGTGTTTCTTTCGTGCATAACAGTTTTTAGTGATTAATTTCATTCTCAGTACTTTTCCTTAAACAATAACGTATGCAACAATACCAATACACGAGTGTACAATATGGCCGACTTCTGTGCGATACGTAGTAACATGGACAGCAGCCATTACCAATAATCTCAAATTCAGTTTATATTTTTAAATTAACAGACAGCCATTGTTGCTACGAGCGATTCATGCTCAACTGCATTTTATTTTAAAATCAGTGTCAAATATTTTCTTGAAACATATATCACGTGTGGCATGGTAATAACTAGAAATCAATACGCAAAAATGGAACAGCAAGGACGTACTATTCAGACGCAATCCGACTCGGACGAGAGACAAATGTTAGAAAATGACTTTACGACAGCAACCGGTAGTGACGATTTATCAAACATTGACGCAAGTGTTGACGGAAATTTTGGCAATAGGCCGTCCACTACAAAAATTTCAAAGTCTCAGTCAGAGCCCATGTTGATGCATGACGTCACGTCTAATGACGCGACGGGGGCACAGACCTTGCAAACAGTAAACATTGCCGACATGTTACAAATGCTAATGAAACAGAACGCCGAAAACATGGCAACCTTACAGACACAAAATGACGCAATTAAATCTGACCTCATAGCACTCAAGACAGGTAATGACACTTTATGTAAACGTGTGGAACTTATAGACGCCACACTGACCAAACAGATGACTGAACTCAGTACTAAATTTTCCCAGCTTAATACGAGACAAGAAAAGACTACAACTGACGTAGCACTTTTACAGACACAAGTAAAAAACCTTAATGTCACGTGTGAAGTTCTTACTGAACAAATTCAAACATATCCTTCAGTACATGACAACCTTGAAAAACGAATTACTGACGTACAGAATAAATTTGACAATGTTGAACAACACCTGACTGACATCTTACAATCTGATGCCACAGCTCATTTTCAAAATATTAATAAAGAATTTCATGATTGGATAGTGAACAAAGACAAACATTTTGATAGATGCTTACGTGAAAATTTACCAACAATTGTGCACGACTCCGTAGCGCAATACATTACTAATAACAAACAGCTGATCAGTGACCCAGTACAATCCGTCACTGCACCCATGAGACAATTCACCGATCGACCACAGTCTGAAAGTAACGAAAATATCAGTCAAAATGCACAGTTCAGGAACCAATATACATTCGAGTATGACACACACATACCGCACACGACAAACACACAAGAACAAAACACACCACGACTACAACACATACCACGATGTGCAAACACAAACACAAGCTATTATCATGGTAAACCACAGCAACATTATCGTAATTACTCGCCAGCTGAACATACCAGTAATTACAGTGGAATAAATCCATATCACAATACGAAGGAAGAAGAAAGCTTAATGAAACACAGGCAATTTCAGATTTTTATCCCAGAAAAACGAACCATTCATCCGGTGATTTTTCTTAAATCTTTTAGTAACGCATTTCCACGCACTTGGAGTGACCGGAAAAAGATTTCATATATTGTCGGTTACATCCAAGGCGATGCAGCTGTCTGGGCATACAGTCAAGCTGACGTATGTACCACGTACAGTGAGTTTGAGCGTGCTTTTCTGAACAAATTCTGGTCGCAATCCGTCCAGCAGCGACTCAGAAGACAAATTTTAGAACCTGAAGCTTTTAACAGTAAAAATGGCAACTTACGCAGATATTTTGAAAAATACTTGAACATGGGACACTTTTTAGACGAACCAGTCGCAACGCGTGATATACTCCGTGCGTTGAAGGCCAAATTGCCTTTCAACATTAAAGAAAAACTCCTACATATCCCGGATGACGATTCAGATTATTTTTTAACAGCCTTAGATTCGGTTGACATGTTACTTGAAGATCAGCGCTTCGCGCGGCAAAACAGCAGCCACAATGTTTACACTAGTGGTATGCAAAACATGCAGGCTTGCCAACTCAATTCTGGCGCGCCCACAGTTGGATACGCGGTACAGCAAAAACAGCAAACTCACATGCCGTTTCAATACGAAAATCAAAATCAACACGCGTATTCCAATACAAACAATAGTTACAACAGTAATAACACTTCATGCGGCAATCCATACAAAAGGCACCGCGGTAATAACTACAACGGTAACAACGGATACAAAGGCAACAACAAAAACACAAACAGAAATAGAAATAATAATAACTACGAGCCAAGACAGCATCAAGGTTGGACTCGTAACGATCAGTACTTCCATTCAAACTCTGCTTTACCACAGCATCCACCAGGACAAAATTGGAGCATACCTTACGACCGACAGGTAAGTTATAATGCGCAACAGCAACAACAACCGCAAAAGTTTGGAGATCATAATAGGCAATATCCGAATGGGAATATAATAGAAATGACACCTGATGCACAACCTCAATCTGTGTCAGTACCTAGTACAAATGCTAATCCGACAAACTAGAAACAGTCACTTCTATGCCCCAGGTCGTGGCTGAAGAATTCTTGCGGGGCGACTGCAATGTTAATCAGTTATTTGACACCACACTTGAACAACAGAATAATGATATGCCGAATAATTCTAAACAAAAATTACCTGTTTTATTTATAAGATACAACCACAATGAGAATATATCAGATGAACTTTTACAAGACAGTACACAATGTCGTTCAAACACAAATGAAATTGTTTTAGCATCTACTACTGGTGTAGTAGGTGGGATTCCAACTACTATTATCCTAGATACAGGTGCAGCTGTGAGCGTTTTGTCTTTTAATTTCTATAAAAAGATGTTTGAATTGGAACCTGTGCCTGAGTTTCCTGCCCAAAACTGTAAAATAACTACTGCACTAGGTAATAAGTCATGTAGGGTTACGAAGCAAGTTTTTGTAAACGTTAAAATAGGTAATGGAACCGTACAATGGCCATTCCTGGTTGTACAAAACCTTGTGACAAATTGCATATTAGGAATAGATATTATGAGCGAGAAGGACTCTATTATAGACTTCTCCAAAGGTAAATGTATTTTAAATGATAAAGGCAGTGTAATTATTATTGATTTGGACAGGAGAACTCTAAAGCATGACAAACACTGTACAGGGTACAAGGTTCAGTTAGTACTTGACAATGACATTCAAGATATGCAAACACACTCATCTGACACAGAGCTAATGGACTTGAAAACATTGCTTGATCATAAGATAAGTGAAGCTACAGCTCTCAGTGTACATGAACGTATAAAACTACAGGGAGTGTTATCCAAATATTTACAAGTTTTTACCAAACGATTAGGTGTTATCAACACGTATGTGTACAAGATTGAAGTTAAGCCACACAAGATCTTCTACCACAAGACATATAACGTACCGTTATCTCAACGACCTGCTGTGTGGCAAGAATTAAAGCAAATGTTAGACTGGAAGGTCATTGAACCATCCACCTCACCTTATTGTAGTCCTCTACTTGTTGTCAAAAAATCAAATGGAAGCATTAGGTTAGTGTTAGACGCACGAGCAATTAATGAAATAATTTTACCGGTTCACACAAAACCCGAAAATTTAGAAGAGCAATTACAGAAATTTCTAGATGCAAAATATTTTTCCACAATAGATCTCGCTAATTCGTTTTGGCAGGTGGGTATCACTCCTGATTCACGGAAATATACTGCATTTATGTTCGGGGGGCGAACCTATCAGTTTTGTGTTCTACTTTTCGGACTGAATGTCAGCTCTGGGGTATTCATTACAGCCCTGGATACCGTGTTTGGCGACGATTTAGTTGAGACAGTCACACACTATCTAGATGATATACTGATAGCTACACAGTCTTGGAAGGAACACGTTGACACACTTCAAAGAATTTTAGAAAAATTTGCACAAGCTGGAGTCACAGCCAATCTTAGAAAATCAAAGTTTGGTTGCAGTGAGATAAAGTATTTAGGACATATCATTAATTCGCAGGGCATACGTCCGGATCCCAGTAAATTAGATGCTATCAGAAACTTTCCTAGCCCTCGTACTAAAAAGCAGTTAAAATCATTCCTTGGGCTATGTTCATTTTTCAGACGTTTTTTGCCACAACCACTTTTGAACAGTAAACATCTGCTAAATCTACTCAGAAAGAATCAAGTTTGGATCTGGTCGGAACAGTGCCAGAATGACTTTAATACAATTAAACATGCTTTAGTGGGTGCAAACTTATTGAGCCATCCAGATTTCAATTTAGACTTTTGTATGACTTGTGACGCTTCACGAACTGGCTTGGGATGTTGCTTATTTCAAGTTGTAAAGAATAAAGAAAAGCAACAGATAAGAATTAGTGGGTTTGCAAGTCGTACTCTAACTGAATGTGAGCGTACATACTCCACTACTGAGTTAGAAACACTTTCCATAGTATGGGCATTCAAGAAATTCAATTATTATTTATTTGGAAAACATACAGTAATTTACACCAATCACCAGGCCCTGACATTTTTGTTAACTTGTAAACTTGTACATCCTAGACTATCACGATGGGCAGTTACACTTCAGAACTACTCTTTTGAAATTAAGTACATAAAAGGTAAGGACAACACCATTGCAGACGCTTTGTCTAGACTTCCACAAGGTATGAATGATACCAACAGTGACTTAGAAAATATAAATGACTACAGGATTCTCTTAATGCAAGACAAGCAGTATCACCAATATTATATTGATATGTGCAGAAACATGGCTAAATTACAAAAATCTGACCCTCACTGGTATAAGATAATAACATTACTGGTAGAAAAACACAATCATCCTTCGACTATGTATTACATGTTACACAATGATGTGTTATTTTACCGCCGACATCCAAATGCTACTAACTGGTGTGTATGCATTCCCAAGGAGTCTGAACGTAATCTAATTTGGCACACACACTTAGTTTGGGGTCATTATGGGACGAAAAAGTGTTTGGCAAAGCTCAGCACATACTGTTATTTTAGCAATATGAGAAGAAAAATTTACAGGGAACTGAAAACATGTGTCATATGTCAAAAATCAAAACCTCAGAATTTATCCACAAAAACAGATTTACATTCTATTTTACCTAGTAAACCCCTGGAAATTCTGTGTACTGACATCAGTGGACCGCATCCAGCAAGCTCTGGAGGCGTCAAATATATCTTAGCTTTTTAAGATATATTTTCTAAACATGTCAAACTTTATGCTTTAAAATCCGCCACTGCAAGTGCTATAATACGAAGATTCTCAAGTGATTACCTGACGCACGTGGGAAAACCTAAAGCAATTCTGTCAGATAATGCAGCATACTACTCTGGGTACAAATGTAGAAATTTCTTGAAGGACAATAACATTAAAAGTATATTTATTTCGAGGTTTAGTCCACAATGTAACGCGACTGAGAGACTTTTCCGAGAATTAAATCGATTCATGAGGACCTATATTTCATCAAAACATACTAATTGGGTGTCCTACCTAAGTCTTTTCGAAGACGTACACAATAACTTAAATATTTATGATACAAATTACACACCTAACGAGATCATGTTCAATTGCAAACAGAACGATCAGTGGATAGAACCATTACCTAAGTTGTCAGACAAGGAAATCACACCTGAACAAAAAATAAAAGAAGTATTGACTACGCTGACACATCACGCACAGATACGAAACAAACATCACAGAAACATAATAAAAAGAAAACAAAAATTCGAGGTAGGAATGCTTGTACTACTTCATACTCATCATAAATCTGTAGCACTCAAACGACGCAACGCTAAGTGGCGTCTGCTATATGAAGGACCTTATATAATTGTTAACATACCGCATCCTGGTGCGTATCTGTTACAACATCGTAGAACTAACAAAATTATTGGGCTATATGCACACCGAGATCTTAGAGCATTTCATGCTGAATAATGTCAAAGTCATACCCATCAAAATATTGCTAAGCAACTCGAAAAACTCTGTTGTTACAACACAGATAATAAGTAGTGTAGAAATTTTCATTTCAGCGGTTCCAGAGTCGCAGTTGAAGGCAGAAGAACTCTTCTTTCAGCACGCGCCACCACCTGGAAGACGGAATATCAAAATAAAATTTATGATTACGTAGCAGTGAATGATATATTAATTTTTCACGGAACATTTGTTATTGTATGTACCACTGACTTGGTATGACACCTGACGAACCGACAGACGTCATCTGTGAAGCGATCTTTTACTTTGAGAAATAGATTAGACGCACATCTCTCAACACGAAAAGCATCTATCAGTAGTCAAGGCCACACAGACACTCTACACACACGCACAAAACGCGAGGAATCGAACATTTTTTCTCTCTTACTATTTTGAATATTTATTGAGTAGTGAAAACGCCTGGTCTTGCCTACTGATGTAATGAATGTTGTGTCTAACCTATCTTAATTTCAGATGACATCACGTGACACAATGTAATAACCTATAGCTATGTAATGATGATGCAAACATGTTTATGTGCAACTGTATTATGTTTATGCTAAGAAAATATGTGACGTGTGTATGTATAATTACTTTTTTTTTTAACTGATGTATCATGTAACTGTTACTATGTAAAAAATTTGAACAAAACGAGTGCCAAAAAGACATTGCATAGTGAACCTCGGTTCACGGACATTAACGAACATTACTAACTCTGCAACTACGCAGAAACCTATGTGAAAGAAACGGTTAATGCCATTCATTATGCAGCGTATCTATGTAAACGCGATGAATGATTTCTTTGATTACTAACTACGAACATTTAGGTGAGCTATATTCAGCAAAAAACTGAAAATGTGAAGGGCATAATTCGTGCATCGTCTAGTGACATTACTACAGTACCTAACTTCAAGATGTTAACTGGATTAAATGGACACAAAGTGCCTGTCCAGAAAACAACACGACGGGTGGAAGAATTTTGGTTGGAACTTCAGGGAATGAAATGTTCTCGAAATGTGACGGACACTGTTACCTGGACTGTCCAAGGATCGACGCCAGCTATGTGCCGTCCGAGGTTCTGCAACCAAGCTTCCACGGAATGTAAAAAAAAAAAAAAAAAAAAAAAAAACGAACTGCACGTGGACCAATTACTCGACGGGTCACGTCTGATCTGTAATGAGCAATGCCTTTAGTCACAACGAAGTGCATCACAACGACTATAATGGAAATGGGAAATGGACACGCTTATGTATTAATCACGTTGTTATACAACGATGTTACTGTGATCAAAAAAACTTTACCACGACGATACTAACCTGTAAAAAAAAAAAAATTATTGTGCAGCAGATGAATATGAACTGTAATAACGACACGATGTGTATAGGTCAACGCACCTGAAACATACGGACATTTTTCTTTGAAGTATTTCAAAACAATACTATGTAACTAAGAACATTCAACAATCTAAGTTGTATTATGTTATAACAAATATTGTAAATTTAAAACTAAGTTACCTATCATAGGATGTAGTCTTCATATGTAATCTTGGTTGAATATTTTCTTTGTGCAACGACTGAGAAACGCGTGCACACGAACAATATGAACTGCAATACTCTGCCGCGTGATCTAACTGTACGATATAACGGCAGTGCCGGAGTCGCACAGATGCTTCTGCACATGCGCGCACTCTATCTGCCAACATAAGAACTTTTACGGCGCACCCGCGTCATTCAAATTTTGTATATAATGTGTATAATGTAAGTCATGTAAATAGTTGTAGATAACTTAGATTTTCTTGTGCCTTTAGGTGAATTGCTCGCCTGCAGGTGTGTCCTTTCGCCTCGCAATTCAGGGGGCAATATAAAGGCACATTTGCATGCCGAGCGTGAGTTCCCTCGGAAACGCGAAATATTAATTAAATAAATAATCAGTGACAAATAAATAAAGCCTATGGCACACAACTGCAGCGCTGTGTCGCTGATAAAACAAAAGCACAATTACGTTACTCTTATGTTTGATTAAGAAAGGAGAGAGCTCTGGTAGAAGTGGTGCGAGAAGCACGTATTTTATTCTATTGTCTGGCACACCGCCATATTTCATGTTATAGAAGAATACTGCGAGTTGCAACCAGACTAGGCACTCGATTCTGTAAAGAATTTATATTTATAAAAGTAAGTAGGATTATGAACTGTAGGCTTATTCATTGAATATATCTGATTTAACTAACTGTGTAACTTTTTATGTTTAGCAGACAATCACCTCTGTACGACGTATTGGCATGGCTGGCAAATTATTGAAATATTGAGATTTAGATTATGAGTCCGCACCTACCGCAGCAGTCTTTGGAAACGATTTATTTACGAAGTCCGATTATTTCAGTTTTATTTCACGGTCAACTACGAGTAACATTGCCTTTACGAGAAAGCCATTGTCAAGCGTCTGATACCGAATAATTAAACGTCCACGTTCCAGATAAGCAAATATTAATTACAATTACAATCACAATCACCATCATACAGATAGAAAAATTAATATTTAAATAATATTTTTTATTTTATTTATTTTATTAAGTCTACGGGTCGGTTCAGAAAGACGAGATCTGGAGAGAGAGAACTACAAAAGAACTGTAGGAACGGAGATAAACAATTACAAAAAACATCAGGACATGATGGGCAAGGCTCTCCGGACACATACTTAGGATGAACGAAAATAGACTGACCAAGACAATTTTCAACACAGTAAAAGTAATACAGTGAAGACCACATGGGTAAAGGAAACCACGGAAGACCACCAGAAACTGAAAATCTCAGCATAATTCCGGCCAACACCAAAAGAGAAGAAAATGGAAAGGAGTGGCCAGATGAGAGGAGTAAGAAACACAGCGAAAATATGAAAAATTTTTGGGAAGAAGAAAGAGAGAGGTAGATAAAATACCATGAACATTGATTGTGTTTTAGCGCTATTCTTAAGAGGAAATAAACGATAATAGTGATAAAAACAGAAAAAAGTGGTATAGTAGAAAAATAAATCACAAATATTGTCAACAACCGTAAAGAACTCCTGTACGGAGTAGAAGGATTTTGCCAGCATACCTGCACAATGGCCTACATGAAATTCTCGTGCACAAGCTGCGAGTCAGTCTGATCATCCTTTCACGAACTAATTTTTGAATGCACTGAGTGGTCCCGAAATACAACAGCATACGATACAACAGAGTGATTGTGAGGAAAGTAAACAAAATTTCGAGCTCCATTGTCAGAAGTAGTGCTAATAATTCTTACAATGAAGACAGCAGCGTTCGTTTTTTGCACAAACTCTTCAACGTGATATGCACAAGAAAGCTTTCCAACTGCCATTTTTCCTCTACAGTTAAAAGGGTCGACTTCACAGACTGTTTGACCACCGTAGGACAGTAAAAGATAGCTTCTAGAAGAGTTCCTTGTGAGAAACCGTATTCATTGTATTTTGCTACTGTTGAGCGCTAACCTGTTCTCTGGAAGCTACCTCCTGGCACATTCCTGCTTGCCCTATTATCTACATCTCGTATATTATACAATAACACTGACGTCATCTCAAAAGCGAGCAATTTTTGTGTGATGTGTCCGTAACAGATTGTTGATATACACTGCTGGAAAAAAAATTAGTGCACCCTTTCAGCGGTTTCCAACCCAGTCAATATTTATTGTTGCAACAGTGCATCTGGTGTACGTGAAACGATTACGTTTAGAGATCAATAGCACAAGTGGTTCTGAGGTACCAAATATCGACCCATGCTGAAACTTATCAGTAGATGGTGTAGCCTCCACAAGCGACAATGTAGGTACTCATCCAGAGATCGTGAAGATGGCGTATATTGTCCTGGGTATGTTATGCCACCTCTGCTCGATCTCTTCACGTAGTTAAGTAAGAGTGGTTGGTTAAATAGTCGTACGAGTCACTTCTCGTCCCATCATGTCCCACAAGTGCTCGATTGGAGACAAGTCCGAAGATCATGTTGGCTGCATATCTTGCAGATCACGTTGAGTTTCGAGGAGAGTGTGTGGGCGAGTGCTATCCTGTTAGAACCGAACATCACCTTCCTGTTGCAAAAAGAGCAAACAAATTTGTGTAACAATATTCAGTATGTACCGAGCGCTGGTTAGCATCAACTCCTGAAATACCAAACGTAAACGGCAAGTGTAGCTTATCGCAACCCACACCATAAGTGTGTCTTGAACGAATACACTCTAGGAGCCAGCACTCGCCTCTACGTCGTACACGTATAAAACCATCCTTTACATGCAGACAGAATCAGCTTTCATCGCTGAAGACCACGGCGGGCCACTCCATCTTCCAAACGATCCTCTGATGACAGCTGTCAAGCTGTGCACCTCGATGATGCGGCATGAATGGAAGAGTGGCTAGAGGCGTGTCCCTGTAGCTCCACTGCTAATAACAGGTTCGCAACAGTTCGTGTTGACACCTCTGGGCTCACAAACCCTCTTATTTGTGCTGTGACAGTTGTACGACTTGCCACTGCTGCTTTTACAATATGACGATCCTGGCGGGAATCTGTGATTCATGGAGTCCTGAACCTCGTCTGAGGGCGTGAGAATGATGACGGGACCACTGGTGCCAACATTGTGCACAACTCATGCATCACCTCAAACTTATGTGGCAGTCTCCGAAAGAACCATCCCGCCACTTCGATGGCCACAATTTGACCCCTTTCAAACTCACTCAGTTGTCTGTAGGAAGCACGAGTGCGTCTCCATGACATGGTTGCCTGGTTCCTTCACACGTTTGCACCAGATTGAGCTTTCTCGCTGCTAATCATTCCCTATAAAGCAATAGACACAGTTGGCGCTCTAGCAGCTGTGCCACTAGCTGTCGGTTCATGACGTTGAAACCACTGTAAGTACTTCTCTGTGCCACAGGGGTATATGGCGTCATCAGATTAAAGTCGATGTCGGCTTTCCACGGTTTTATATTTTACTGGCCGTGTATATAAAGACAAGCAATGGAGAAATTAACAGAACCTTTTCGTATGAACCACGATGTCTTTAGTTTTAGCGTCGTATCCAGAACGCTAAATGTATGACGGAGGAAGTTATACGCTTTATAACTCGTCTTGGAACATGGCCTCTTGAATTATGACTAAGTATCTCCACGACACATTTTGTGGTACTTTCACTACAGTTTGTCAAGTATTTCTCTGACACTCGTACATTGTACAAAACAGACATGCGACAAACTAGGCAACTGTTGCATAAATCTCTTAATTTAATTGAACTTGAAAATATTTCTGCATAGGTGAAAGGTACTCAGGGTAGTTGGAACTGCGGTTTTACCAGCGAACATACTTGCGCCCACTAAAATATCCCTCCTTCAATGCAGTTACTATCACATTACACACAGAATTTTTTGCAGAAATGAAGGCAAAAAGTAAGTCCTATACTGGCACACATATGTGGGCAATATGATATGCCTCACGGTAGAAACATAATTTATGAACAGTTTACACATGCAGATAAAGTACACCGCAACATTAATTTCGTTTTGGATGTGGAGAGAGAAGTGACAGTATACTACCTAGTCCTGTAAAACACAAATTCTAACAACTGATACAGTTTCAAGATTTTTCAGCAGAAAATAACACCTTCAGACATATCTGAAACCACCCACATTCTCACAAACTGGCAGCAACCACACACGTGACTTACAGACAATACAGAACACTTCTAAGAAAAAAAATATCAAAAAGAGGTCAAAATTATCATCAACATCTACATCTACATGCATACTCTGCATGTCAGTTCCACAGAGTGGCGGTGTCGTTAGAGGCACCACGTCACAGATTATGTGTGTGTGTTAGCATAAGTTAGTTTAAGTAGTGTGTAAGTCCAGGGGCCAATGACCTCAGCAGTTTGATCCCTTAGGAATTCACACACATTTCATTTTTTCTGGAAGTCACTAAGAGGTGCATAACAAAAGGTGTTCCCCATTTAATTATTAACCCTTTTTCCCATTCTATTCATTATGGTGTGCATGTTATAATAAATCTAATATTGTACTCATGTTCGCTAAGGGAGCGATTTGTTGAGGGTTGTAGTATTTCCCTAGATTTATTTTTTATAGTTGAATCTTGAAATATTGTGAGTAGGCTATCTTAGGAAAATTAGTGTCTACATTCAAGTGTTTTCCAGTTCAGTTCCTTCAATATCTTATGGGTCTTATGTGTTAAATCTATGAGGATTTATGTTCTGTTCTCTATGTAAATTCAATACACCGCATCAGTCCTATTTTATACGTGTTCAATATAAATGACCAAAACTGTAGGAAGTGTAACATGTGCAATTTGTAACCAGTCCTCTTTGTACACTGAAAGCAGTTCTCCTGTACTCTACCAATGAAATGCAGTCTGCCACCTGCATCATCTACAGCCAATCCCATGAGATCATTCCACTTCCTATCCCTACAATATGTTACACTAAGGTGTCAGTATGAGTTGACCAATTTCAGTTGTAACGTGCCGATATTGTAGTCATAGGATACTATGACTAGTGCATACTTCTACATTTCGGAATATTTACCTCAAAACAAAGCGATGGATACAACATCAAAACTGTGAGCATTCTACACAACACTATTGGAATGAAGATACTAACATAAAACCAGAATAATAAAAGTCCACATGTGCTAAAACATAACAGTGGTATACAACAGACATCACTTCAGAAAACTCATATCATTGTACAAACACAAAATGACCCTCCAAAGCATTCTGCAAACAGCTCATCAAAGAAACGTGTCTTTGCAGCCCTTTATCATTTAGAGGGTTTGCACGACAGACAAGCAAGGTGTGCTGCCGACCTCCCTTCAAGAGCTCAGATCGAAACAACACCAGTGGATGTAAATAACGACAGGCTATCCGCATAAACACGGAACTACTTCGTGAAAAGCCATGTGACAGTGATCCACCAATTGAAAGTAAGTGATTGCTTGCAGCACGCCTCCGAATCGGCGTTATAAGCACGCCAGCAGGGTCAGACCTGCAGTATGTACCTACGGCTAGGACAGCCCCGGCTAATACTTACGTCGGCTCTAGCATAGTAGACACTCGCCGTAGCATTCATTAGAACTTTGTATTTTTGTAAGCGGTAGAGTAGTACTTTGGTCATGACTTTCTCGTCATAGTCGTGTACTCTTATCTGGTTTTGGCCTCAACAAGAGTTGTTGTTCTTCTTGCGTTTGGAAATTAGAGGACGCGAAGAAGGCGTTTTTTATCATAATAAGGTGTGTTCAGCTTTGATTGATAATTCTTTCCGGTCGACCGCAGTACACTACAAAACTCACATCTCCTATAAGTCTACAGCTGGACTATACTTAAAAGCAAATACCACAACACAAAATAATTTAAAAACTGTGAAAGAAGATAAATAAAAACATAAGTGCACTGAAGAATGAATTACCTATTCCACATGTGGGAAACATTTAATAGTAGAACATCATAATCGTAGTGGAATAAAGGACACGGCAATTTCGTGCTATAATCATTTAAAAAAATGAGTGCTCCTTCTGTAGAAAGACTATTTCACACAAAAATTCATAGCTGGAACTGAAAATATTCTCAGCGAGCAAGATAATAATAAAAGATGAACCATATTCACACTACTTCACAGCTTACTACAAAAAATATTACTCAAAATTATTTTAAAAATTTTTGTTGGGAATATAATCAGTCGTTTAAAAAGTAGGAAACTGGGTCTTCGAATGAGAAGTAAAAGTATCGGTCTCAGAGAACGTAGTGATGGCCTACCACAAGGATCAATAATATTGCCACTAATGTACAAAAATTTACAGCATACATGCACAAATGGTTCTCCATGAAATCGAAATTCTAGAGATCTTCTGCTTTTATACGACTTTTGTCGGTTGGAGCAAACTGCTTAGGACCAGAATGAGATTTTCACTCGGCAGCGGAGTGTGCACTGATATGAAACTACCTAGCAGATTAAAACTGTGTGCCAGGCCGATACTCGAACTTGAGACCTTTGCCTTTCGTGGGCAAGTGCTCTCCATTTGGTAACATAATACCCCAGGTGCCGACTACGACATGAACATCAAAATTTATCTCGCCTTCAAATCTTAACTGTATGAGTCCATACTTTGAGTCAGCCTCCGATTACGTATTATATAAGCTCGATGTGCCTGTCTGAAACACTAATGACAAGCCTGAAACGCGTACGCAGCGATGGTGAGGCATAACAATCCTTGACCAGAGAGCATATAGTCAGTTCAGTTGCGAGAGAGTTAGTAGCGAGCCGCGAGAGTAGGCAGTCGGTTGAGAGTTTGCAGTGCAGTTGCATGTAAGCAGTCAGTGATAGTAGCGCGCGAGAGACAGTCGGGTTGTGTGTGAGGAGTTGGCGGGCGCCGACATGGCTCTGGTCAAGATTCAGGACGAGGTATATTTTTAAATAAGGTAATGAAGCAGCTTTGCGCTCAGCTAATAATGTATTGTAATAGATGTTAAGTGTAATTAATTTGTTCAAGAATCGCCCCAATAATAATTTTGTTTTTAAACCAAGCATTTTAACAAACAATCCTTTTTTTTGAAATAACATTTCCCTCGGATTTCCTTAAAGAAAAGTTTTTTCTTAAGTTCAAAGAATTTTTACGAAGCATTTCCTCCAAGCTATGGCGAAAAATAAGAGCAGATGCAGTATTATTGAGGTAAGAATTTGAGTTTAATCAGGGCCTAAAGATCGACATTTCGGTCTATTTGCGTTTTCATTGTCAATGAGATTTCATTTTTTATTTAATTGACTTTCATTTTTGTGGGAGCTTACACATGGGTCAGATTGCTAGTTCACATTTAATTGTCATTGTCAATAAATTATTTTATTTGCTGGTAGGTTACAATTGGCTCTATGTCCATTGAAATTTAAAATATTTTCTTTTACATTTTTCTGTGGGGAGGTTACACTTGGCGACATCCGGTCCACGATCGTATTTCGTGGAGAATCTTCTGAAAAGTAGTCAGAAATCTGCTCTTATTTGCTTAAATATAATTAGCATTTGGCGCAATGCTCTTACTAATTTTGTGACTTTCTTTCCTCAGATCATCGGCAATTCGTTGCTCTGTTGTATTTTGTTTGTTGCTTTTTGCATTGTGCTTATTTCTTTTGTGAATAATTGTGTCTATTGTGAAACTGCCGCGAAAAACTGTGAATAGTGTATCGCGAGGAATAATGAATGAAACTACCGAATTAAACAGCTTGACCGATAGTAATGGCAATACGCAATACAATGATGACAATTCACCGTTTACTGACAATCAGTGCGTTCCAACCACTAATGATGATTTTTGTCTTAATGATGGACAAACGAATTCGATTATGTCCTCTGTTGATTTGACGACAATCGATGACGCGGGCCGTTCTGTTGCAATGAGTGCTGCCCAGCTTACCACACCCGATTTGCAAAATTTAAGTAAGGAACAAACAAATTGGTCTAATGCAAATGAACAGTGTAGTCAGAGTGCGTCGGATTTATTTAATTCCGGGATAAGGACCGATAGTGCACATACGATCAGCAAACATTTTCTAGAATCACAGAATATCCAAATGGATACACAAAACGTGACAATTGCAGGTACAGTATCAAATAACGCAGAGAATAGAAATGCTAATTTTGGCGTGGATCAAACGACGGCATTATTGCTACAAATTCTTGAATCAAATAAACAACAGAGTGAAGATAACAAACAATTTAAGAACGAAGTTAAAGAAAATCTCAAACAACTTAGTGAACAGGTCAAACAACAGAATGAAAAACAAGACAGTCTTAAAGAAGATCTGAAACAACAACTTAGTGAACAGAACGAACAGTTAAATGAAAAATTAGACAACAATTTCAGACAGCTTAGTGAGCAGATTAGAGCCGTTGCCGCGCAGTGTCATGATACTAAAGAACAGTTACGCGAGGAAATTGCGGCTTGTTCAAGAAAGAGTAGCGAAGAAATTAGATCTGTTGCTCAAGAATTAAGGGAAATGCAAACAGCTGCAACAGAAACACTTAGAGACGAAATTAGCGGAGTCGCTAAACAATGCTCGGTATAGGCTACACAATTACGCGACGAGTTTAAAGCAATGACAGCAGAACTTTCGCGCACAATGGATGAAAACATAGACGCGAAATTCGAACAACAGAACACTAAAATTGACGAACGTTTTAATCTTCACATAGAAAACAGTAATACACGTTTCCGTAAATTTATACAGGATCAGAATAAAGTAAAACGACAAGTAATGGAAACAATCACAGCACAAAGACAAGAAGACAGACGTAAAATGTTTGCGAAAGCGAAAACATACGTAGACAACAATATTGCTACAGTGTCCGACAAAATTAATACCATCGAACAGTTGAACGCGGAATTACGTGATGAAATTTCTGATCTTAAATCAAAAACAGATACACACAGCAGATATTCAGACAGTGACAGATAGATTCGAACAATTAGAAATAACACAGGATTCCGATGTCGTCAAAGCTGACGTTAAAAAACTGAACGAAACTACACGGAAGTTGCAAAAACAGATTAATGCGTCTGACATTAAAACAGATGATCGGGTAAAAATACTGACTGAAAAATGTGATGAACTGGCCAGTCGTATTTACGTTATTGAAACTACTAATGACAATAAATCAGACGACACTGCACCGGTTTCATTTAGTCAAACAACTCATCATCATCATCATCATCATTTAAGACTGATTATGCCTTTCAGCGTTCAGTCTGGAGCATAGCCCTCCTTATACAGTTCCTCCATGATCCCCTATTCAGTGCTAACATTGGTGCCTCTTCTGATGTTAAACCTATTACTTCAAAATCATTCTTAACCGAATCCAGGTACCTTCTCCTCGGTCTGCCCCGACTCCTCCTACCCTCTACTGCTGAATCCATGAGTCTCTTGGGTAACCTTGCTTCTCCCATGCGTGTAACATGACCCCACCATCTAAGCCTGTTCGCCTTGACTGCTACATCTATAGAGTTCATTCCCAGTTTTTCTTTGATTTCCTCATTGTGGACACCCTCCTGCCATTGTTCCCATCTACTAGTACCTGCAATCATCCTAGCTACTTTCATATCCGTAACCTCAACCTTGTTGATAAGGTAACCTGAATCCACCCAGCTTTCGCTTCCATACAACAAAGTTGGTCGAAAGATTGAACGGTGCACAGATAACTTAGTCTTGGTACTGACTTCCTTCTGACTGAATTTCAAAATTTACAGCAGACAATTAATGAGATCGATTCGTTTAATAACACGTTGCGTAGAAAATTGTCAAGTTTACAGCAAGAAGTAACAGAGATGAAAAGTATTTCAGTTAATAACACATCACAGCAGACGCCACTTCACGAACATTTTTTCAGACTCATGCAGCGCGTATAATTTGGGTAATCTACAGAGAGTACGGGACTTAGATTCCGAACAGACACAGACAAATAGATTCTCTTACAACCATGAACCTGTTCCATCATACAGAGACGATAATTTTGATTATAAACATTTTCTGTCAGTGAGAAAATTTAAAGTATTTAAAAATGACACAACTCAGATTCACCCACTGGATTGGATACAACAGTTTAGCTTTGCTTTTCCACCGACTTGGCCTGTAACGCACAAACTTGAATTTATTTGTAGTTTCTTGGAAGGCGAACCAGCAACTCGTATGAGACCGATCGCGAGACAATGCTATTCGGTAGAAGAGTTTCAGAATGCTTTTCTGTCAGCGTATTGGTCGAAGACGACACAGCGCGGAATTAAAGATCAGTTAATTAGTTTACCAAATTATGAGAACTCAAATTTTCCCAGTGTCACGCAATTTTTTGAGCATATGGTCCAACAAAACCAGTACCTAAGTGAACCGTACAGTGAATCTGCACTTATACAATTATGCATTTCTAAATTACCACGATCATTAAGAGTGTCACTCCTAACGGGTCAGCAAAAAGAAAACATTTCAGCGTTCAGAGATCTGTTACAGCTCTTGGAAGTACAACAATCTGATTATTCTTTTGTAAACAAAAATTTTTCATATAACAACCAAGGCCAACAAACTTACAGTAATTACGGTCAACCACGTAATTTCAATAGCAAAGGTAACAGACGCTTTAGGAACGACAACCACCAGAACTTTAATAGCAGACAATATTTTGATTATAAGTATCGAGAAAATTATCAGCAAGAAGACCCACATTTTAGTAACGATAGAGGTTTTTCACAACAACTGCAACAAAACCAGCCGGTTAGAATACCTAACCAACAATGGAATGCACAAGGTCAACCAGGCTTTAATGTTTCGCCGCGTGCACGTACAGTCCCAGGTACAATAAATAGTAACGCACGGCAGCAGAGGAACAACTACGTACAGAAAACCCAGTATTTCAATTCCTATCGCAATGCACCGTATAGGAATGACTATTACGACAGACGTAAAAATAATGAGGACAATTATCAGCGTACGTATAATAACAGTCGGTCTTACGAACAGCAAAATCATCCGCAAGAACATATTCTCATGATTGTACCCGACAGTAGATTTCATCCAGCGCATAATACGTCTGGAAGAAGTAATAGAACAGTTCAAATAGTAGAAATGCCACAGAATCGTCCTGACAATAATAACACGTCAGATAGAATCTGACTAGATACTGTACAGGCCGCATCTTCCAGTAACACAAGCACTACTTTAGACACGCAGAATGTTGTTCACGAAAATGTAATTACTTTTGACGACATCAGAGACACTCTTTTACAGGAAAGACCAGTTGTTCAAAAAACCATTTCACACCCTGTCATCGAAATTAAAAATGGTTCATCGAAATTTTCAGCAGTAATCGATTCCGGATCACCTATGTCAGTAATAAATGAGGAAACTTTCAACAAGTGTAATAAAGAGTATACGTATCCTACATTACCACTAGGCAAAACGAAAGTAAAAGGAGCAGTATCGAGTAAAGGAGCAGACGTTAAATTACAGGCACATTTATCATTTTGTATTGCAGGTCACACATTTCACTCAAATTTTTGGATTGTTCCTTTATTGACAACAGACGTTATTTTAGGTACTAATTTTCTCGTACAACACGACGCAGTGGTTGATTTTCATAATTCCTATTTAATGCTAAAGGATGAAGATGTACAATTGGCTTTAGAATTTCAGCACTCACTATCTGCGGAAGAACAAACAATTAATTGCACAGAGGTCATTTCCTTAACGCATAACATACACTGTAATTCCACATTGTTCACAGATACGTACGTACATAACTATAACACTCCAGACGAGGCTGACTACGACGTAATACAGATGATCTCTGATAAAGTTGAACAAAGCAGTGCAAATACAGGCGACGAACGTACGCAACTACAGAAAATTCTTTTACAGCAAGCTCCAGTTTTTGACAACGTTCCTGGTACTATGTCCGGTTTTATGTATGAATTTCAAGTCAAACCGCATGATACATTTAAAGCAAAGCATTATCCCATTCCATATATCCACAGAGATCAGGTTAAGAAAGAATTGCAGGATATGCTTGACCAAGGAATTATTGAACCAGCAGTTAGTCCGTACATAAACCCGCTACATATTGTTAAGAAAAAAGATGGCTCACTTCGCCTCGTTCTTGATTCACGTCACATCAATGACATAATTATTAATGAAACAGATCGACCACAGGCACTAGAGGAACTTTTACAGAAATTTCATGGTACTGCTATTTATTCTACATTAGATCTGAAATCGGGATTTTGGCAAATTCAGCTCCATCCGAACTGCAGAAAGTATACAGCTTTTCTCTGTTTTGGCGACTGTTGTCAATTTTGCAAATTACCATTCGGCTTAACTATTTCTTCTGCAGCTTTTATTCGCGGTTTGAACACAATACTTCCGTCAGAACTTAGAGACAGAATCACGACGTACGTAGACGACATTCTTATCGCAGAAGCTAACTGGTCTGAACACAATATGATTCTTGAACATCTGTTACAAACTTTTCGTGCACAAGGACTCACAGTTAACCTAAGTAAATCGCATTTTGGCAAAACTTCTATAAAATTTCTTGGACACGTAATTTCAGCAGAAGCCATTGCGCCTGATCCGGAAAAACTTCAAGCTTTACGTGACATTACTGTTCCTACGACGAAGAAACAATTACGCAGCTTTTTGGGTTTAATTAACTTTTTTCGAAAATTTATTCATCACTCTGCTTTAGACACACCTAGATTATGTCAATTGACAGGTAAAAACAGTATTTGGTCTTGGGATAAGCAAGCACATTCTGAATTTGTGAACCTGAGAGAAGCCTTGTTGAATGCTCCACTTTTATCGCACCCAGATCTTACCAGAAATTTTTCCATTGCCACCGACAGTTCCAACACAACTTTAGGCGTACATATTTTTCAGGAAATTGAAGAAGATGGCTCTACAGTAATCAAAAACATCGCATTTGCAAGCCGCATTTTGTCACCTGCTGAACGTAATTATTCCGTTACAGAACCTGAAACATTATGTGTTGTTTGGGCATTTACGAGATTTCGGCATTTTCTTTATGGAAGACACACTACCGTTTACACAGACCACAGAGCGATACAGTTTTTACTTTCGGCTAAATTTACACACGACAGATTAAGTAGATGGAAACTTTATTTACAGGAATTTAATTTTACAATAGTTCACATTCCCGGCACACAAAATGTTGTAGCAGACGCACTATCTCGTTCTCTCAGCAACAATCAGCAAGACGTCGCAACCAACTTCTGCAAAACAAATTCCAGCATCATGTACACCCAGCAAGTTGCATTTGAAAATTTTATTTCGTCGTCATTACAGGACATAGCAAAAGAGCAGAATAAAGACAATGTGTGGAAAGAAATTAAACACCTTTGGCAAGATAAGAATAATGTTACGATTAGACACCATTACACTGTACGCAATGACATTCTATTTCGCCGCTCTCGCCCTGACAGCAACAATTGGTTATTATGCATTCCCGACGAACTGGTTAACAAATTAATCTGGTATACTCATTTAAGCTACGCACATTACGGAGCAAGAAAATGTTTTCTTATACTGAGACAGAACTGTTATTTTAACAACATGGAGAAACGAATACGACGAGTTTTAGCGTCATGTAAAATTTGCCAGAAATCTAAGTCAGACACCACTTCACATATTCCTCCATTATATCCGATTGTACCTGTTAAATTAAGACACATGGCCGCTGTAGATAATTTTGGTCCAATTCCGAGAACTAACAGAGGTTTTTGCTACATCTTTGTCGCTGTTGAACTCACTTCAAAATTTGTTACTTTCACTCCGTTACGCAAAGCTACTGCTAAAACTGTTTCAAAAGCATTTGTAAAGCATTTCTTATTTCGTGTAGGGCATGTGATGAAAGTAATTTCCGACAATGGACCACAGTTTCGATCTGCAATATGGACACGCATGTTACGAGCTAGAAACATTTCTCCGGTCTATATATCCAAGTACCATGCTTCTTCGAACCCCTGTGAACGATTAATGAAAGAAATTGGTAAACTGTGTAAAATATACTGCCACAAAAGACATATTGATTGGGACACACACATACACTCATTCCAGGATGTAATTAATTCCATTCCAAATGAATCCACTATGCTATCTCCGTCTGTTATACTGAAGAACGTTGAACCACCAAACAAAATTACAGAATTAGTAAATTTTCCTAGATCTTGTCGACTACGACACCGTGAAATAATTGACATTGCACTGAACAACATCAAACGTGCCTCAGAGCGCCGGAGAAGACAGCAAAAACAGGTTTGTACACGCCGAGACTTCCACGTTGGACAGAAGATATTAGTACGAACACACTATTTATCCAACAAAATAAAAGGTAGGTGCAGTAAATTTGAACTTCTATACGCAGGTCCGTATCGGATTCGCAGCATTCCTCATCCCAATGTCGTACACGTCGAAACTTTGAGAACCAGAAAATCGAAAGGGAACCACCACACATCCAACGTCAAACCTTTTATTGAATGAAGATGCTTTATGATTTGAAATGCTGTAGTGCCATTTCCTAATTTTTTTATGACCGCTTATGCAATTATACTCACATGACTAATTACTGATGACTGTCGTATTTTTTTCTTGGCAAGTGCCTGGCAAGGTAAGGTTAGCTGATCGCTTTTGTTGTCGTTACACATCAGACCGTGCATATTTTTTCAGATGAACTTACACATTTGTATGACCATTTATGCAGTTATATTTATGTGATTACCTACTGATGACTATCGTATTTTTTCTTGGCAAATGCCCGGCAAGGTAAGGTTAGCAGGTCGCTTTACTTGTCGTTACACATAGGTCCGTGCAGATTTTCCATTTTTTGTGTGTATGATTGTTTTCCTGTTTTGTTTGTATGCAGTGTGAAATAGTTACGGTATAACACACCAGTTGACTTCGACATTTTTTGCCCTATGATATCTCAACATCGTGACTATTTTACATTTTTTTTTTTTTTTTTTTTGGCTGCTGCATTGTGATATTCTGTGTACATTTTTGTCTTTGAACACTGTCTATGCTTTTGACATATTACGTTTTCTGTCTTGTTATGCTATATGCTTAGTTATGTTACCATAAACCAGTCATTATTTAGTGGGTATATGATGTGAATGCTAGGCATTAATCTTTGTTCATCAATTTCAGAAAGAAATGATGCGTAAATGAAATAAATTAAACGGAAATGGGAATTTCAACTACGGAATAGACGAAAGAGGATACAAAAACCTTATGAAGAAGAGTAAATGGATCAGAATTAACAAGCATTAACAAGAATATACAATACACATCGAAGAATAGCAGTCTTAACTAATTTTTTCTTTCAGAATACGAGGCGATTGATGCAGGCTGTCAGACAGAACTACACATCTTAGTTTTAGTGATGAAATATGCTAGAGATAAGGAATAATTGAATAATGAAGTGATATTTTTTTTTTGCAGATGATAATGAATGCTGATGAATACTGATGAAGAATGTGCTACTATGGATAATGAAGTTTTTCTTTACAGGTGATGATAATGATGGAGTTATGGATAATGAAGTGATGGATAATGAAGTTTTTTCTTTACAGATGAGGATGATGTTGAAGTTTGTGTATTTATGCTATGTAGTTATTTAAGTATTTGTTGCAGTTTGCTTTGACAGCAGGTGTTATATTGCATAGTAGGATGACGGAAGGTTTTGGAAAGGACAGCCATGGAACACATTTTATACACATTTCACTACCTGTTAATTCGAAGTTCACTACTTTTCAGCATAGTATACGGTTCTTCTTTCAGCTCAATAATCCATTTTGTATTTTTTCCAGCAGAAGCTTTTCATGGTTTTGCACTAATTCTACGTTGGTGTGCCTTGTAAAAGCGTGGTGTTGCTACTTATTATACCGTTTTAGTACTTGCATTTTTATTTTTTTTTTACCCATTTGTGTCTATCATTTATAAATGTGATCACATATACTCTATTTGTTTCTCAACCTTGCTACAGCTGACTCAAGACGAATGACGTTACACATTTTTCATTTAATGTAACTAAATGAATTGTTAATAATGATGCCATTAATTAGCTCCTGTTTTCAATGATTTCTCATGATAATACTGAATGATGAAAAATGTTTTGTACTATTTAATACTTGCTGGCCACTGAGTGCCAATAATTAATGTAACTAAATGAATTGTTAGTAATTATGCCATTAATTAGCTCCTGTTTTCAATGATAACTTCTCATGATAATACTGAATGATGATAAATGTTTTGTACTATTAAATACTTGCTGGACACTGAGTGCCAATAATTAATGTAACTAGATGAATTGTTAATAATTATGCCATTAATTAGCTCCTGTTTTCAATGATGACTTCTCATGTTTTGTAACTGGCCAATGACTGCCAATAATTAAAAATGTTTTGTACTATTCAATACTTGCTGGCCACTGAGTGCCAATAATTAACATTATTCTGTCATACTAAATATGCTTTGTAACTGGCCAAGGACTGCCACTGTTTATTGTAATACGATTACCCATGGTGCCAATAGTTTAATTTTATGAACATTTTTCTGTAATACTACATTCATGGTACAGAAATGTTCAATAGCTGGGCTATGAATGCCGCAAACTACTGAGGTAATTACTAATGACAACTTGTATGTGACTTAATGTCCTTCACTTTCTGAGCTAACTACCCGGAATTACTGTAATATCCCTTCGTCCTGTCTATCCTCATGATCATGGAGCACTATATTTGGTTTTGCACTAATTCTACGTTGGTGTGCCTTGTAAAAGCGTGGTGTTGACACGACATGCTGTCCACCACCGTGAGCGATGAAGACGTTATTATGGTCCCACTGTTTGGTGTACCTGATGTACTGCTATAATGATAACTGGGAATATTACTACGACATTTCAGTGTCTTGGATACGCTGATAAATACTTCTGGGAAAAGAACTGCAAATTGTCTCACTTGGTGTTGTATTTCTGTGGAAAGATATGGACTTTCAGTGCAGCTGCGTGCAACCTAAGTGCTACAACCATGACGCAATCCTTCCTATTCCTTCCCTAATTATTGTGAAATGAAAAAGTCATATACAGTGCGTGTGCACTTCTTTTCTTTTGTTAATGAGATCAGTTATCCTGAAATTACTAAAGACTTCTATAGTGCATGTGCACTTTATTACACTCCTTGATTTGTTTGTTTGTTGTAGAAAGATATGTTCAATACTTTAGTGCGTGTGCACTTATGTAATATATTTTGTACTTATTGTATATATTTTTGTCTTTGTCTGAAATATTTTGTACTCGGTGCATGTGCACCATATTTATTTCACGTTCTACATCTGAATATTCTTTGTAATTGTAAAGTTAATTAGTTAGAAAAAATTTTGCCGCGATTGGCAAGTCCAAATGACTCACCATCGCTGCCAAATTTTTGCCCCCCCAGTGGAGGGTTATGAAACGCGTACGCAGCGATGGTGAGGCATAACAATCCTTGACCAGAGAGCATATAGTCAGTTCAGTTGCGAGAGAGTTAGTAGCGAGCCGCGAGAGTAGGCAGTCGGTCGAGAGTTTGCAGTGCAGTTGCATGTAAGCAGTCAGTGATAGTAGCGCGCGAGAGACAGTCGGGCTGTGTGTGAGGAGTTGGCGGGCGCCGACATGGCTCTGGTCAAGATTCAGGACGAGGTATATTTTTAAATAAGGTAATGAAGCAGCTTTGCGCTCAGCTAATAATGTATTGTAATGGATGTTAAGTGTAATTAATTTGTTCAAGAATCGCCCCAATAATAATTTTGTTTTTAAACCAAGCATTTTAACAAACAATCCTTTTTTTTGAAATAACATTTCCCTCGGATTTCCTTAAAGAAAAGTTTTTTCTTAAGTTCAAAGAATTTTTACGAAGCATTTCCTCCAAGCTATGGCGAAAAATAAGAGCAGATGCAGTATTATTGAGGTAAGAATTTGAGTTTAATCAGGGCCTAAAGATCGACATTTCGGTCTATTTGCGTTTTCATTGTCAATGAGATTTCATTTTTTATTTAATTGACTTTCATTTTTGTGGGAGCTTACACATGGGTCAGAGTGCTAGTTCACATTTAATTGTCATTGTCAATAAATTATTTTATTTGCTGGTAGGTTACAATTGGCTCTATGTCCATTGACATTTAAAATATTTTCTTTTACATTTTTCTGTGGGCGGTTACAAGCCTCTGTCGTCAATGGAAGAGCATGCAGTAAAAAGTATCGCAGATGAAATCGTAGAAAAACACAGAAATGGGTGCGTGCTGTGTTGCGGTCTTCAGATCGAAGACCGGTTTTATGCAGCTCTATCCAATGCAGGCCTCTTCATCTCCGAATAATTACTGGAACCCTCAGCCTTCTGAATCCAATACTGTATTCATCTCTGGATCTTCCTCTAGTATTTTTACGTTTCACATTTCCCTCCAAAAATAGGTGATCCATTGACGTCTCAGAATGTGCCCTATCAACCGATCTCTTCTTGTAGACAACGTATGTCCTAAATTTCTTGTCTCCCCAGTTCTACTCAGTACTATCTCATTACTCACGTACCCTACCCATATAATATCTAGCGTTCTTTTGTAGCACCACGTATCAACAGCTTACTTGGAGTATCAGAAAAGTAAGTCAGATCGGGCGTGAAATGGAAACCACAGTGAACATTATAAATGTTTTACTTGCAACAGCTAGCTACAACTACCAGTGATCTCTCTACACTGTCGCCACTCCGACTGTGACATCTGTCGTAGCATTATACCAACTATCCAATACCTTCGTCATAGAAGGTAGGAGCCTGTGCTTTCTGCCAGTTCTCTACGCCGATCTGCAGCTTTTTGTCTGTTCCAAAATGCGGACTTTACAGCCAGTGGTTAATGGGCCAGAGATGAAACCCGGAGGGAACTATGTCCGCGCTGTATGATGAGTGATCAAATACCGCAGGAGCGTCTTCATTGCCACTGCCGAGAATTGTCTTGAATAAAGAAATGCACGACTGTTACGTAGTTTGGGCTGCGTGAAATGAGGGGGAATCACTGTCACTCGTACTTGGCTAGGACACTACTTTCTAGGGATATTTACGTGTTCACTGTGTGCTCAGAACTGAAAAGAGTGACACGAAGCGCTTTACAGACATAATGTAGGCACTGTCTAATGCATCTACGCAGAGTTTCACCGGATTTTCATTGTACTTTCCACTTCGCGACTGATCGGAACATACTTTCCGAGTAGCCGTCACATACTCTCCTTGTCTAAACGGTTTATCATCTATGTTTAAAAAATGGTCCAAATGGCTCTGAGCACTATGGGACTTAACTTCTGAGGTCATCAGTCCCCTAGAACTTAGAACTACTTAAACCTATCTAACCTAAGGACATCACACACATCCATGCCCGAGGCAGGATTCGAACCTGCGACCGTAGCAGTCGCCCGGTTCCAGACTGAAGCTCCTAGAACCTCTCGGCCACTGCGGCCGACATCCATGTTTCACTTTCACACAAATGTCTGCAGAAAACTTTCGTAACGCTTAAATCCATATTAGATGTTAACAAACTTTTCTTCTTCAGAAACGCTTTTCTCGCCATTTCCGGTCTTTACCTTAAATTCTCTCTGCTTCGGCCATCAATAGCTGTCTTGCTGCCCAAACGGAAAAACTCACCTACTACAAGCGTCTCCTTTTGAGATGGAAGGAAAACAGATAGGAAAGAGAAAAATTTATATACTGTTGATAGTGTGACAGAGACAATGGTCCCTGTTGGACAGAAGGAAGGTAGAAGGCATTTAGAGATAAGCTACGCAGATGACAATAAATCATGCTTTAATCTCGTCATGGATGTACCGTGTCATTAGATCCTGCGCAGGTTACTGGGTAGCTTTCTAATATAATTCTATTCAACTGGCCGCACTTTACGTAGGTCCGAGGTCATTTGTGACCAATGGATATATTTCGAATCGAATGCTTGAATTCAATATTCCTTTGTTCCTCGTCACATAAACTCTATGCAATCAAAGAGGTTTCTGATGCAACGTAACACTGTCACCTAGGATACATAACTGCTTGAAATTATCCGTCCCTTTGCCCGTCGACAGTTTTAATTATTTTTAGTTGATTAGCTTTCACGTTTTCGTATTTGGTTTCTCTTTTAGAAATTATCCCAAGCTCTACTAAAATATTTTGGAATTTAGAACCAACTCTTACTCGCAGTGACGTAATACGTTTTGTGGTGAAAAAAAAAGCCTGATACGAGAACACCGCTCACTTAAATTTTGACATTCATTTGGAAAAGCCTTTCGGTTAATTTGACGTAATTCAGAAAATCACAATATTTCGATTCAGACAACTATGCTCACTTAAGACGATTTTTGTTTTTGTATCCTTTTAGCTCTTCAAACCCCTTCAATTTGGTTCAGTCAATATATCAAAAGGACAGTTTGCATGCGACAAGAACCCATAACTTGTTAGGGACTAAAAGTTAGCCATCAGTATAACTTAAATTTAAGCAACAGATAATTTGGTTAGCAAGACACGTCGCAGTTACGACCCAAGTATTGTTTAACGGCGTGGGAGTGACGGTCAAGGTAGTCTTGGTACGCTGGCAGTTGCGTTGTTTTCAGGACGACGACTTTAGTTTTTGCAGAGCATGATGCCAGTAAACACTGATGCAGCTTGACACTTCACGATATCTAACGAATATTGCATTTTTCTAATTTGGTGGGGGGCAAATGAACAAATTTCACACAACGTTCCGTTTGTGATTTATAAAGTTCAAACATAACTGGGCTGTCTCTTAACCTGCACACCTGCACTATCAGAAATATCCATCAGAAATCATTCTTTTTTGTGGAATTCAGTGATCAGAAAAGCGGGTCGTTGAAACAGAATAGTTGCCTTCCTCGAGCAAGTGTGTTACTGTCATCATTGTTTAATTGTTTAACATCAATACAATGTATCAACCGGACGAAGGAGACGACAACATTAAAAAGGTCGTTGACACAGTATGTTGTTGTTGTTGTCGTGGTCTTCAGTCCTGAGAATGGTTTGATGCAGCTCTCCATGCTACTCTATCCTGTGCAAGCTTCTTCATCTCCCAGTACTTACTGCAACCTACATCCTTCTGAATCTGCTTAGTGTATTCATCTCTTGGCCTCCCTCTATGATTTTTACCCTCCACACTGCCCTCCAATGCTAAATTTGTGATCCGTTGATGCCTCAGAACATGTCCTACCAACCGGACCCTTCTTCTTGTCAAGTTGTGCCACAAACTTCTCGTCTCCTAAATTCTATTCAATACCTCCTCCTTAGTTAATAGTGCTAGCAAATTCTGAGAAAAGTAAGTGTACCCATTAGGGTCATAATCATTATGATAACCAGTAGTTAACAGATACGAAGACACGCAATCTTTCTCTTGTACTATTCAACCCGTACAATGAAGAAGCACTCAATTAAATGCAAGAAGGATTCGAAAGTGGAACTGAAACTAGGTCAACAGACTCGGCGACGCCAATACTATTTAGAGAGACTAGAACAGGATAAACAATGTACTGAACAAAATATGTACAAGACGAGCGAAGCAAAGAAACGCGGAAGTAATAGGTAATAGCAGATGTGAGATTAATAACAACCTTAAAATAAAAATTATGAACCTCGGTGGCAGACGAGGCGAAGGAAATGTGGTAAATAAATGCTGCCTCGCAAGCAGAATTAACTATGGAAAACAAAGCAGGAGGACCTAGGGATCCGAGTAACACGGGTAACTGGAGCATTCTTCATCGAAAGGTATCTACTGGTAACAGTCATAAGCCATAAATTAGGACAGGTATCTCTGAGGATGTACGTCACCTATGTTACGTTCCATGGAAGTAAATCACGCACTTTAGAAAAACCGGTAAACGGAAGGTAGGGATGTGGTGGTAAAGCAGGATTATAAAATGAATGGGGACAGGACGAGGACGCTCTCCGCAGGGAAAAGAAAATACTTCATAAAAGAACGGCAGTCTTATCGCTATGTGCTACGACATCAGAGATTAACTTACATGGTGCTAGATTGTGTCGAAGAGAGCCAAATTTTAAACTAAGGCAGAGAATGAAATATATCTAATAAATAATTTTTTCGTATTTTACTCCTGCTGGTCAAACGATAACACCGAAAGCTACAATACTGGCCATTAAAATAGCTACACCAAGAAGAAATGCAGATGATAAACGGGTATTCATTGGACAAATATTTTATACTAGAAACTGACATGTGATTACATTTTCACGCAACTTGGGTGCATAGATCCAGAGAGATCAGTACCCAGAAAAATCATCTCTGGCCGTAATAACGGCCTTGGTAAGCCTGGGAATTGAGTCAAACAGAGCTTGGATGGCGTGTACAGGTACAGCTGCCCATGCAGCTTCAACACGATACCACAGTTCATCAAGAGTAGTGACTGGCGTATTGTGACGAGCCAGTTGCTCGGCCGCCATTGTCCAGACGTTTTAAATTGGTGAGAGATCTGGAGAATGTGCTGCGCAGGGCAGCAGTGTAACATTTTCTGTATCCAGAAAGGCCCGTACAGGACCTGCAACATACGGTCATGCATTGTCCTGCTGAAATGTAGGGTTTCACAGTGATCGAATGAAGGGTAGAGCCACGGGTCGTAACACATCTGAATTATAACGTCCACTGTTCAAAGTGCCGTCAATGCGAACAAGAGGTGACCGAGACGTGTAATCAATGGCACCCCATTACATCACGCCGGGTGATACGGCAGTATGGCAATGACGAATACACGCTTCCAATGTCCGTTCACCGCGATGTCGCCAAACACGGATGCGACCATCACGATGCTGTACACAGAACCTGGATTCATCCGAAAAAATTACGTTTTGCTATTCGTGCACCCAGATTCCTCGTTGAGTACACCATCGCAGGCGCTCCTGTCTGTGATGCAGAGTCAAGGGTAACCGCAGCCATGGTCTCCGAGCTGATAGTTCGTGCTGCTGCAAACGTCGTCGAACTGTTCCTGCAGATGGTTGTTGTCTTGCAAACGACCCCATCTGTTGACTCAGGGATCGAGACGTGGCTGCACGACCCGTTACGGCCATGTGGATAAGATGCCTGTCATCTCGACAGCTAGTGATACGAGGCCGTTGGCATCCAACACGGCGTTCCGTATTACCCTTCTGAACCCACCGATTCCATATTCTGCTAACATTCATTGGATCTCCACCAACGCGAGCAGCGATGTCGCGATACGATAAACCGCAATCGCGATAGGCTTCAGTTCGACCTTTATCAAAGTAGGAAACGTGATGGTACGCATTTCTCCTCCTTACACGAGGCATCACAACAACGTTTCACCAGGCAATGCCACTCAACTGCTGTTGGTGTATGAGAAATCGGTTGGAAACTTTCCTCATGTCAGCACGTTGTAGGTGTCATCACCGGTACCAACCTTGTGTAAATGCTCCGAATAGCTAATCATTTGCATATCACAGCATCTTCTTCCTGTATGTTAAATGTCGCGTCTGTAGCACGTCATCTTCGTGGTGTAGCAATTTTAATGGCCAGTAGTGAATTACGTTTTGTTGCTTTTATGTTTGCCTATCGAAAACTCGACACTTCTGCTCTTCAGTGAGTGGTCTCCGTTAATCCGGAAGCATATAAATATTGAAGACGTTCGGTTAATTGCTAGTCTGAGATGAAGAGGTCGGTGTGGGACACGAAATTCTCGTAGGTAGAGTTCAACAAGTCAGAAGACTGAGTCATCTAAAAAAATACATTTCTTGTATATAAATTTCCAGCAACGACTACGTGGCTGAAAAAGGAAAACCACCAAACACCACCGCTATGAAAAAGAAAAAAAAGGGAAACCCCGAGCATCAGGAAAGGCAACCCATTGCTGTGACCGCCACACCACCGTTCAGATGAAGAGCTGGTCGGCGAGCTGAGTGCTCTGGGGCAGAATCACCGGCAGACAGATGAGAGAAATCTGTCCGCGCTTCCGCTCTGACCATTGGACAATGGTTGAGGGTGGTGGAGAAGGGATAGGGAGGGGAGACAGTGGCAGGGGTGAGTGTCTGTCGAGCGCCGCACTCAGCTCACTGGGTGAGTGAGGATCTTGTTTTCCTCTTGTGTGTGGAAGTGATACAAAGCTCCCGTTTCACCTCTTGCAGTCAAGTTGACTCCGATGGAAATCTATCTCCTTTTAGCTTAATTCACGAATCTTCAATTGATTTGACTCTGTTCTCCCCTTGTTTTCATTTAGTCATCCGCACATAGTAAACAGTTTGTTTCCTTTATTCAAATCCCTGTCTGCCTCTACTATTCGTTCCCTCTACTACTTCTCCTAGAGATACCGCAGCACATGTCCCCCTAAACCTGTCACTACTTCTGCAAAGGAGCTTCCATAGAAATGTCAAGCCACTTTCGTGTTTTTATTATTTCCTCATTTCACAGACTGTCTGTTAACTTAAATTTTACTATCATTGAACTGATCTGCAGTTCAAACAGTTGAAGTTCCTTCTACCATGGAGTTCTAACAGTTCACGTATTACTTCCAGAGATAAAGTTTCAGCCATTATTTTTCATTACTGTATATGACAAGAGTGGAGCTCACTTAATGAAGCTGAGGCTGACAAAGAAGTCACAATTACAGATCGTAAATGTCAGTAGAACAGGGAACACTCAATGCGGTTTGGGGTAAGGGATTTCTCCCGGTGGCTTTACAGAAATAATGGGTGGTACGACGTACTCGAAAAATAAGCTGAATATTCAAAAAGGTGACGAAGAAAAAGAAACGCATGGCGTCTTTAGCTGAGAGTCTCCGGGGGCTAAGATCAGCCAGCTATTCGGAGTGATGTTGCATCCAGCCCCATTCCTTGCCGTATATGGAAGTTTCATTATGAGTAAACCTGATATACTCGGGTGACTGTAAGACAAGTGTGTCCTTTCGTGTTTGTGTTGTTTTATAATGAGACAAGGAAGAGAGTAAAACCTGGTGCTCTTTTAAAACCCACCGATCTCATACAGCACCAGGGTGGGCCAACAGGAATAACGTCCATATCCGATGGATGATACACCATTATCCATGTCACATGGCTCACTTCATGGCATACTGTGGAGCGGCTTGTAAATGAATCCAGAAGATTAGTGAAGATTCTGGTAGGCTAGTTAGAAACATTACACTACCACATCACCCTTTGCAACTCAAATACTTGCGTTGGTAATGCCTTGTATCATCAGTATTAGAAGCGGATATCTACGAGTCAACAACTACCGCAAGGCTCGTGGTGGCAACCTCGGCTACGGGGGCGGGTATCAAAGTGGTTTCTATAGTATTCGGACATGATTATGTAGAGGTAACAGCAGGTCAGTATTCTGAAAATGAACAGAGGCATTGTAATCGGAAGTCAAGAGAAGAAGGAGACTCTAATCAGAGTAATCGCAGCTCGATATGAAATTCATGTTCTAAATGACAAAAGCCGTGCATTTGTAAGTAGGCTGTTTATGTTTTCTTAATGGCAACGTTACGTAGCGCTCTGTATGAAAATCACTGGCTGTGCTGTGTGCAGCCTGTGGCTAGTTTGCATTGTTGTCTGCCATTGTAGTGTTAGGCAGCGGCAGCTGGATGTGAACAGCGCGTAGCGTTGCGCAGTTGGAGGTGAGCCGCCAGCAGTGGTGGATGTGGGGAGAGAGATGGCGGAGTTTTGTAATTTGTCATGAACTGCTATATACACTCCTGGAAATGGAAAAAAGAACACATTGACACCGGTGTGTCAGACCCACCATACTTGCTCCGGACACTGCGAGAGGGCTGTACAAGCAATGATCACACGCACGGCACAGCGGACACACCAGGAACCGCGGTGTTGGCCGTCGAATGGCGCTAGCTGCGCAGCATTTGTGCACCGCCGCCGTCAGTGTCAGCCAGTTTGCCGTGGCATACGGAGCTCCATCGCAGTCTTTAACACTGGTAGCATGCCGCGACAGCGTGGACGTGAACCGTATGTGCAGTTGACGGACTTTGAGCGAGGGCGTATAGTGGGCATGCGGGAGGCCGGGTGGACGTACCGCCGAATTGCTCAACACGTGGGGCGTGAGGTCTCCACAGTACATCGATGTTGTCGCCAGTGGTCGGCGGAAGGTGCACGTGCCCGTCGACCTGGGACCGGACCGCAGCGACGCACGGATGCACGCCAAGACCGTAGGATCCTACGCAGTGCCGTAGGGGACCGCACCGCCACTTCCCAGCAAATTAGGGGCACTGTTGCTCCTGGGGTATCGGCGAGGACCATTCGCAACCGTCTCCATGAAGCTGGGCTACGGTCCCGCACACCGTTAGGCCGTCTTCCGCTCACGCCCCAACATCGTGCAGCCCGCCTCCAGTGGTGTCGCGACAGGCGTGAATGGAGGGACGAATGGAGACGTGTCGTCTTCAGCGATGAGAGTCGCTTCTGCCTTGGTGCCAATGATGGTCGTATGCGTGTTTGGCGCCGTGCAGGTGAGCGCCACAATCAGGACTGCATATGACCGAGGCACACAGGGCCAACACCCGGCATCATGGTGTGGGGAGCGATCTCCTACACTGGCCGTACACCACTGGTGATCGTCGAGGGGACACTGAATAGTGCATGGTACATCCAAACCGTCATCGAACCCATCGTTCTATCATTCCTAGACCGGCAAGGGAACTTGCTGTTCCAACAGGACAATGCACGTCCGCATATATCCCGTGCCACCCAACGTGCTCTAGAAGGTGTAAGTCAACTACCCTGGCCAGCAAGATCTCCGGATCTGTCCCCCATTGAGCATGTTTGGGACTGGATGAAGCGTCGTCTCACGCGGTCTGCACGTCCAGCACGAACGCTGGTCCAACTGAGGCGCCAGGTGGAAATGGCATGGCAAGCCGTTCCACAGGACTACATCCAGCATCTCTACGATCGTCTCCATGGGAGAATAGCAGCCTGCATTGCTGCGAAAGGTGGATATACACTGTACTAGTGCCGACATTGTGCATGCTCTGTTGCCTGTGTCTATGTGCCTGTGGTTCTGTCAGTGTGATCATGTGATGTATCTGACCCCAGGAATGTGTCAATAAAGTTTCCCCTTCCTGGGACAATGAATTCACGGTGTTCTTATTTCGATTTCCAGGAGTGTATATTATGACTATTAAGGTAAATACATTGTTCATTCTCTATTAATATCTTTCATTTGCTAACTATCCCTATCAGTAGTTAGTGCCTTCTGTAGTTTGAATCTTTTATTTAGCTGGCAATAGTGGCGCTCGCTGTATTGCAGTAGTTCGAGTAATGAAGATTTTTGTGAGGTAAGTTATTTGTGAAAGGTATAGTTTAATGTTAGTCAGGGCCATTCTTTTGTAGGGATTTTTGAAAGTCAGATTGCGTTGCGCTAAAAATATTGTGTGTCATTTTAAGCACAGCCCTGTATAAATTGTTCTAAGGGGACGTTTCAAACATTCACTAACTGAAGGAAAACAAAGGATGAGGAGTGGATGTATGAACAGCAATAGTTCGGATGTAAATATACTCGTAAGAAGCGGCTAGAAGCTAAAAGCTAAAAAGAATGTATTAAAGGAATGTACAACAGAAATGATCTTGAAGGCCATATTGTACAAACGGAAGAGGAAGAAGATAAAGATGAAATGAAAGATACCTTACTGCGAGAGGAATTTGACAGATGACTTAAACACCTAAGATGAAACTAGCTCTCCGGAGTAGACCACGCTTACTCAGAAATATGAGGTTCTCTGGAGGGCCAGCCGTTACAAAATTGTTCCACCTGATGTGCAAGATGTATGACAGAGGCGAAATACCGACTTCAAAAGTAATGTAATAGTTCGAATTCAAAAAAAGCCAAAAGGCGACGAGTTTCAACTTTACTGAACTACCAGTTCATTGTAGCAAAATACTGAGATGTATTATTTACTGAAGGCTGAAAACACAATCAGAGGCCGAAGTCGAAGAAAAGCCATGTACTTTCTGGATAAATATAGGATACCTGAGGAGATGCTTTTTCCACGTCTTATCTTAGAACAATGGTTGAAGAAAATTGAAGAAAAATGCAAACCTAAGTTCACAGTATTTGCAGTTTTAGAGAGAGCTTTTGAATAGATTGGATGGAGTACAGTCTTTATAATTCGAAAGGTAGCAGCCAAAAAACACATGGAACAGAAGGTTACCTTCAAGTTGTACCGAAACGAGATTGAAATTGTAAGAGTCGAAGGATGTGAAAGAGTGATAAGACAAGACAGTGAGACAAGGTTGTAACTGTAATCGACGTTATTATATCTCTGCCATGGTTAACCTGTAGTGGAAATTAATGAAAAAAGGAAAGGGAATTAAAATTAGCGGAAAAGAAACAAAAACTTTTCAGTTTTCTTATAACGTTATAAATCAGGCGAAGACAGCAAGTAACTTGGAAGAGAAGTCGAACGGTATGAATATTTATTATTTGACTACGAATGAATACAGCTTATCAACAGCCAATACATTCTTTTCACCTATCTCGGCACCCAGTGATAGAAAATTCACTGTTATAGCTAAACAACACAATTTCCCATCCCCATAAGTGGGCGCCGAATATTCGTACTGAGAAAATACAGGAAAATATTTGAGTGTTCATTTTTTCGCAAGTACTATTCGAGAATAAAACGGTCAGGAAATAATCTGATAGTACTATGATGAGTCCTCTGCTAGGCACTTAAGTATGAATTGTGGAGTATTCTTGTAGTTTTAGATGTAGGAGAGCGTTTCGATTCACTGTTGCATCACACTTTTGATGTTCTGATTTGTGTTGCGCTATTTTGATCAGATCACATATCAGAGTGAGTGTGGTGTGTGAACGATGGAGGGTGTCCTACTATCATTACTTTATTAAGTTTCAGTTCGTGCACAGCCCTTGTGACACTACATTCCTTTTGTCAGGGAATTAAGTTATAAATTAAAATGAATTTCTATGCCTTACAGTGGCGAGAGTGAAATGGAAATTACAAGTCATCATTACCTCTGTATAGGAATAATTCTAGGAACACTAATTTTAATAGAAGCCTTGCACAGCACAGCTATTAGTGGTTACCAGGTGGCAGATGACCGTCAGAGATGCATCTTTATTTGAAAAAGGACGACATCACCAAAGCGACATAACTTCTGTGAGGTAACTGGCAGTTGGCAATAGCCATATAATGCCAACCTAACACATATGGAGAGTACCTTCAGAATTCGTTTGTAAGACGGACATGGATTAAAGGCCTTTTAGGCTGGTGATAGAAAATGGTTCCCCTCCTGAAAATCTGCTGCATTCTTGTTGGGGCCGAGTTCTTAAATAGGATCCAGCATAGTTACTCAGCCGCACTTTTGTTGACGTCTTGTAGCAGCCAGTACTAGCGTCCAGCATCACGTACCTAGAACATCGTGATATGTAGAATGTCAGCGAGAGTATGGTTCTAAGGCTTCACGCAGTTACTGGATCGTTGAAAGCCTTTGTACGTCGAGTAAGGCATTCACTGTTCGCGAGATGTAAATGATGCACGTGCTTCATTTAACCGGAAGACGAGTGCCAGTCGTAGTCTGTATAACACAGCGAAATGTTACGACCTGCATACATAACACACAGTCACGCTCTCTCTCGCTTGCCTCAATCCTATAGTGATTTCCATGGTACCATTTTGCAACTTTTATTGTAACTTATGTTTTATAATGTTGAAATCTCATTCTCAATACTGTGTATTTCTCCAGATTTCAGTGTTTAATAGATGTTTTCCCGTTTGACTGCAAATTTTCAACGCAGATTGAGTTTAAAATAATGAGTCAAATTTAGCTCCTCAGATGGTTATGATTCTGGTACGCCCGTTACTCCTCACCTACAAGTACAAGCTTTTAGTAATTGGTGTTTAAATTGACAGCCTCATCCACACCTGTAAGCAGGATCGATGGAGGTGCTTCAAAAGCGATGCGCTAGCAAAAGCCACCGACGCTCTAGTCATAAGTGGTGAAAGTCACAATGAGCGACAGGTGCTTATGTTCAGGGACGATCCAAACTGCTCTTGCACAACTAAATCCTATAAGCCAGCCTCAGTTCGATGGATGCGCTGAAGCGTGTGTGGTGATTCCAGCCTGCGTCCCGAGTGCTGGTTCAGACGTTATCGCTTCGGTCACTCGTGAACCACCCCGAATTTCCATTTAATGTGTAGATGGACATCGCTGCATTTGTAACGTTTGCCAGATGTACGTCGCCCACCTTGTTTCTACGCCGCGAAGACGGAAGACAACAAACGTACATTAATTACAGGGGAATTTGTATGACGGAGCTGTTTCAGGAGCTGAAATAATTCAACAGGTGCACTTGAAAAGTAATGACAGGACAAGGACTCGAACCGGAATGCTTGGCTTCTCTAAAACAGATGTCTTAAGCGTCTAGGCCACCAGGACAAGCTTTCCGTCTGCCTCAAGTACCCAAGGGCTGCTCACCACTGATGTTGTGACACGGTTTATTTTCCCCGTTGCTTGCAGCCTCACAGCATTCCCGCAATGGGGTAAGCGACTGTGTTGCATCCACATTGATAGAGTCGCATTGCAGTTGAGGCAGAAGGTACACCATGCATTAGCGTGTATATGTTGGCACGTACAAATGATTAGCATTTCGGGGGAATTCCTCAAAGTAGGTATAAGTAACGCAATTAAATTCTGTAGCTAAATAACGATTATTTGAAGGTTTTCTCATTTGCAAATCGCATTTGGACTATCATCCTTCGTGATTAGGTCATTATTATGCCTTGTGAAAGATGGAAACACATGAGCAGCACATTGAATTTGACAATAGGGAGGTCGTTTGGAGACTGCGATTTATGTTTTGCGATATATTGCTGATCGCTTTGATCGAGACGCTATTATTGTCATGTGAATATGGAAGAGACGTCAGAATACCATTGCAGAAGCAACGAATAAAGCAGGCCAAATGTAAAGGAAAGCAATACCTCCAGGATTGGTGGAGTTCCACAGAATATCTAATTTAAGTGCGTAATTCAATGCGAGATGCTTTTGATAGCTTCCTCAACGAAACTCAATCTCGAAATCTGGTAAAAAGTCCAAGGAAATTCTGCTCGTATGTAATGTACACCAGCGGAAAGAATGAGTACCTTCACTACACTACCAGAATGTCGACGTTACTGATGACAATGCTGCTAAAGGAGATTAACTAAACACGGTTTTCATTGAAGCAGACCAAGTAAATATTCCCCAATTTAAATTAAGAACAACTACCAACATGAGTAACTTAGAAGTACATATCTTCAGTGCCGCGAAGAAGTTTAAATCACTACGATAACATCTCCAGTCCAGATTGTACTTTTCAGAGGATGCTGATACAATAGCCCTATGGTTATCAAACATATATAACCACTCACTCGTTGAAAGACCCGTACCTAAAGAATGGAAAGTTGCAGAAGTCACAGAATTATCGGAAATACGAAATACGAGTGATCCACTGAATTACAGACAAGTATCTCTAACGTCGATTCGCAGTAGGCTTCTGGAATGTTTTCTGTGTGAATTACCTCGAAGAAAACGATTTATTGACAAACAACCAGTACGGTTTCAGAAAATATCGTTCCTGGGAAACATAACATGCTCTTTATTCTCACGAGGTAATCACTCCTATCGACGGGCGATGTGAGATTGATTTTATACCTTTAGATTTCCAGAAGACTTTGGACCCCGTTCCTCACAAGCGAATTCTAATTAAATTGGCAGCTATGGGACACCATCTCAGATGTATGACTGGATTCGTGATTTTCTTTCAGAAGTCACAGTACATAGTAACTGACGTGAAGTCATGGAGTAAAGTAAAATTAATATCTGGCGTTACAGGCCCTCTGTTGTTCCCGATCTACATAAGCGTTTTGGGAGACAATCTGAGCAGCACTCTTAGCTTATTTTCACATGAAACTATTACTCGTATTTACGGTCTCGTAAAGTCATCAGAAGATCAAAACGAATTACAAAGAGAACTAGACAAGATGTCTCTGTGGTGTAAGAAAGTGGCAAAGTAATGTAAAAAATGAAAACTGTAAAGTTACACGCAAAGTTACTGAAAGGAGTCCGCTAAATTTCAGTTACACGACCTTGTTGTTGTGATCATCAGTCCAGAGACTGGTTTGATGCAGCTCTCCATACTACTCTATCCTGTGCAAGCTTCTTTCTCTCCCAGTACCTACTGCAACCTACATCCTTCTGAATCTGTTTAGTGTATAATTGGTGATCTCTTGATGGCTCAGAATATGCCCTACTAACCGATCCCTTCTTCTAGTTAAGTTGTGCGACAAATTTCTCTTCTCTCCAATTCTGTTCAATACCTCCTCATTAGTTATGTGATCTACCCATCTAATCATTAGCATTCTTCCGTAGCACCACGTTTCGAAAGCTTATATTCTCTTCTTGTCTAAACTATTTATCGTCCACGTTTGACTTCCATACATGGCTGCACTCCATACAAATACTTTAAGAAACGACTTCCTGACACTTAAATCTATACTCGATGTTAATAAATTTCTCTTCTTCAGAAACGCTTTCCTTGCCATTGCCAGTCTACATTTTATATCCTCTCTACTTTGACCATCATCAGTTGTTTTGCTCCGCAAATAGCAAAACTCATTTACTACCATAAGTGTGTCATTTCCTAATCTAATTCCCGCAGCATTACCCCACTTAATTCGACAACAATTCATTACCATCATTTTGCTTTTGTTGATGTTCCTCTTACATCCTCCTTTCAAGACATTGTCCATTTCGTTCAACTGCTCTTCCAGGTCCTTTGCTGTCTCTTACAGAATTACAATGTCATCGGGGAACCTCAAAGATTTTATTTCTTCTCCATGGATTTTAATACCTACTCGGATTTTTTTCTTTTGTTTCCTTTATTGCATGCTCAATATACCGATTGAATAACATCGGGAATAGGCTACAACCCTGTCTCACCCCCTTCCCAACCACTGCGTACCTTTAATGCCCCTCGACTCTTATAACTTCCATCTGGTTTCTGTACAAATTGTAAATAGCCTTTAGCTCCCTGTTTTTTACCCCTACCACCTATAGAATTTCAAAGAGAGTATACCAGTCAATATTTTCAAAAGCTTTCTCTAAGTCTACAAATGCTAGAAACGAAGGTTTGCCTTTCCTTAATCTATTTTCTAAGACAAGTCGTAGCGTCAGTATTGCCTCACATTTCTGCGGAGACCAAACTGATCTTTCCCGAGGTCGGCTTCTATCAGTTTTTCCATTCGTCTGTAAAGAATTCGTGTTAGTATTTTGCAGCCGTGGCTTATTAAACTGATAGTTCGGTAATTTTCACATCTGTCAACACCTGCTTCCTTTGGTATTGGAATTATTATATTCTTTTTGGAGTCTGAGGGTATTTCGCCTGTCTCATACATCTTGCTCACCAGATGATAGAGTTTTGTCAGGACTGGCCCTCCCAAGGGTGTTAGTAGTTCTAATTGAATGTTGTCTACTCCTGAGGCCTTTTTCCGACTTAGGTCTTTCAGTGCTCTGTCAAACTCTTCACGCAGTATCATATCTCCCATTTCATTTTGATCTACACCCTCTTCCATTTCCATAATATTGCCCACAAGTACCTCGCCCTTGTATAGACCCTCTATATACCCCTTCCACCTTTCTGCTTTCCCGTCTTCTCTTAGAACTGGGTTTCCATCTGAGCTCTTGATATTCGTGCAAGTGGTTTTCTTTCCTCCAAAGGTCTCTTTCGTTCTCCTGTGGCCAGTATCTATCTTACCCCTAGTGATATGCGCCTCTACACCCTTACATTTGTCCTCTAGCCATCCCTGCTTAGCAATTTTGCACTTCCTGTCGATCTCATTTTTGAGACGTTTGTATTCCTTTTTGCCTGCTTCATTTACTGCATTTTTTTATTTTCTTCTTTCATCAATTAAATTCAATAGCCCTTCTGTTACCCAGTGATTTCTATTACTCCTCTTTTTTTTACCTACTTGATCCTCTGCTACCTTCACTATTTCATCTCTCAAAGCTACCCATTCTTCTTCTACGTATTTCTTTCCCCTATGCTCTTCCTGAAACCCTCTGCAACCTCTCTACAACAAGTTACACGATAAATCACACAAATCGAAAGGCTGTAAACTCAATTAAATACCTAGGGAACACATTTACGAATAACTTAAATTGTAAAAATGTCATAGATAGTGTTGTCGGTAGAGTAAACCAAAGACTACGATTTACTGGCAGAACACTCAGAAAATGTAACAGGCCTACTATAGAGACTGCTTACACTACGCCCTCTTCTGGAGAACTGCTTGTGAATTGTGTGATCCACAGCAGATAGAATTGATGGAAAGCATTTTAAAAGTCCAAAGGATGGTAGCTAGTTTTTTTGTATAATGAATTAGAGGAGAGTGAGCCACGGATACGATGCGAGAATTCTGGTGACAGTCAGTCAATCAAATGCGTTTGTCGTTAGACAGTATCTTCTCATGACATTTCAGTCGCGAGGGAAGAGCGAGAGTGAAACGTTAGTGGGAAATGGGTACATTGACTGCACTTGGCACGTTTTTAATGCACAGTCATTCTTACTAATTAATTAAATTAATTACCTTATATTATATTTACACTATTTTTAAAATGTATTATAATTAATTTCATTACTTAGTAAAAAATTTGTCCATTAAAACATGCTAGTACACTCAATACACCAATTTCCTACTATATATAAAAATCCAAACCATTTTGGAGAACACTAAAAAATTACAACTTATCTGTAATACTACCTATTTCAAATCCTTACAGAATGAAATAAAATTTTAGTGGAAAATGAGGGCAACTTTAGTGCACTAGAATTAATTTTTTTAAAATTCATTTTGGTGTAAGAAGTTCAGTGTTACATGGTCATATAACACTAAATTATCATGATTAGATTAGATTAGATTAGATTCTGTTTTCGTTCCATAGAACCGAAAAATTAGGTAATTCTTGTGGGTGTAGAACATGTTAGAAAGTATAACATAAACACATAAAACATTTGAATATAATACTTACTACCCTGTTCATTTGTTAGGAGAGTGTCGAAACCGGTTACAATGCAGTAAACTTGAACACATAATATTCACAGAATTAACATGCTGTCAGAATCAAACACTGTTATGCACTCTTAATAAATTTACCATACACAAAATATCTAATCTTGACTGTTGTGACGAAATGCTGTCAAAACTAAACTCTAACAGATATTTTTACTTAAGCTGGCCTAACAGTCTGTGTTAACATATTAGTTCTTTATGTAGAAAGTTCTTATTCCTAGTATTGATAATATCTGTTGAGCTACTGGTTGGAAAAAGTGATGTATTACTTGCAACAAATTTCATTAAGGAATAAATATACTGAGAAGCAGTGGTTAGAATACAGAGTTCCTTCAACAGGTCTCTAAAAGATGTTCTTGAATTTACACCATAAATGATTCTTATCACATGCTTTTGCAACCTGAAAATGATGGCCATGTCCCAAGAGATTACTTAGAAAAAATCAGAGTATTTAAAGTATAAAGTCTGATCGTGAAATTCACCATCATTACATTTACGTTTCGTCATTCCTTTATATTTCAGTTTAGTATTCTCTCCATCAAAAAAACTGGAAATGCCAGTCACTAATTAATTTCCAATACCTGACTGGTAAATTAATTTTAAATTCGTTATTTAGTTCCAAACATATTTTATCTCCATGTCTAGTAGTCAAATATTCGCAACCAGTAATGTTATATCTAAAATAAATTTATAGCTCTCTAATCTTTTTTATGAAATTAATTTTGCTAGCGTTCCTGACCTCCTTCAGTGAGGTTTCCATTATATGGAATAAAAATTTATTAATAAAATTTGAAATATGTATCATAAATTTCTGTAACCGTTCTTTTACCATATTGAAATGAGAATTCTTTCTGAACTTGTTTGTTGATTAAATTTTTAGTATTTACATCTCTAGTTATTTGGTTGTTCTCTAATTGAATCGGCAGTTGCGAGAAGCAAGTGACTCCATAAACCTGTTCATTGGGAAATTCAAAAGAACTGTATAACTTATGGAATGAGATTTTCACTCTGCAGCGGAGTGTGCGCTGATATGAAACTTCCTGGCAGATTAAAACTGTGTGCCCGACCGAGACTCGAACTCGGGACCTTGCCTTTCGCGGGCAAGTGCTCTACCAACTGAGCTACCGAAGCACGACTCACGCCCGGTCTCACAGCCTTACTTCTGCCAGTACCTCGTCTCCTACCTTCCAAACTTTACAGAAGCTCTTCTGCGAACCTTGCAGAACTAGCACTCCTGAAAGAAAGGATATTGCGGAGACATGGCTTAGCCACAGCCTGGGGGATGTTTCCAGAATGAGATTTTCACTCTGCAGCAGAGTGTGCGCTGATATGAAACTTCCTCGCAGATTAAAACTGTGTGCCCGACCGAGACTCGAACTCAGGACCTTTGCTTTTCGCGGGCAAGTGCTCTACCAACTGAGCTACAGAAGCACGACTCACGCCCGGTCTCACAGCCCCACTTCTGCCAGTACCTCGTCTCCTACCTTCCAAACTTTACAGAAGCTCTTCTGCGAACCTTGCAGAACTAGCACTCCTGAAAGAAAGGATATTGCGGAGACATGGCTTAGCCACAGCCTGGGGGATGTTTCCAGAATGAGATTTTCACTCTGCAGCGGAGTGTGCGCTGATATGAAACTTCCTGGCAGATTAAAACTGTGTGCCCGACCGAGACTCGAACTCGGGACCTTTGCCTTTCGCGGGCAAGTGCTCTACCAACTGAGCTACCGAAGCTCGACTCACGCCCGGTCTCACAGCCCCACTTCTGCCAGTACCTCGTCTCCTACCTTCCAAACTTTACAGAAGCTCTTCTGCGAACCTTGCAGAACTAGCACTCCTGAAAGAAAGGATATTGCGGAGACATGGCTTAGCCACAGCCTGGGGGATGTTTCCAGAATGAGATTTTCACACTGCAGCGGAGTGTGCGCTGATATGAAACTTCCTGGCAGATTAAAACTGTGTGCCCGACCGAGACTCGAACTCAGGACCTTTGCCTTTCGCGGGCAAGTGCTCTACCAACTGAGCTACCGAAGCACGACTCACGCCCGGTCTCACAGCCTTACTTCTGCCAGTACCTCGTCTCCTACCTTCCAAACTTTACAGAAGCTCTTCTGCGAACCTTGCAGAACTAGCACTCCTGAAAGAAAGGATATTGCGGAGACATGGCTTAGCCACAGCCTGGGGGATGTTTCCAGAATGAGATTTTCACTCTGCAGCAGAGTGTGCGCTGATATGAAACTTCCTCGCAGATTAAAACTGTGTGCCCGACCGAGACTCGAACTCAGGACCTTTGCCTTTCGCGGGCAAGTGCTCTACCAACTGAGCTACCGAAGCACGACTCACGCCCGGTCTCACAGCCCCACTTCTGCCAGTACCTCGTCTCCTACCTTCCAAACTTTACAGAAGCTCTTCTGCGAACCTTGCAGAACTAGCACTCCTGAAAGAAAGGATATTGCGGAGACATGGCTTAGCCACAGCCTGGGGGATGTTTCCAGAATGAGATTTTCACTCTGCAGCGGAGTGTGCGCTGATATGAAACTTCCCGGCAGACCAAAACCGTGCGCCCGACCGAGACTCGAACCCGGGACCCCCGCCCCCCGCGGGCAAGCGCTCCACCAACCGAGCCACCGAAGCACGACCCACGCCCGGTCCCACAGCCCCACCCCCGCCAGCACCCCGTCTCCCACCCTCCAAACCCCACAGAAGCCCCTCCGCGAACCCCGCAGAACCAGCACTCCCGAAAGAAAGGACACTGCAGAGACACGGCCCAGCCACAGCCCGGGGGACACCCCCAGAACGAGACCCCCACTCCGCAGCGGAGCGCGCGCCGACATGAAACCCCCTGGCAGACCAAAACCGTGCGCCCGACCGAGACTCGAACTCGGGACCCCCGCCCCCCGCGGGCAAGCGCTCCACCAACTGAGCCACCGAAGCACGACCCACGCCCGGCCCCACAGCCCCACCCCCGCCAGCACCCCGCCTCCCACCCCCCAAACCCCACAGAATCTCCTCCGCGAACCCCGCAGAACCAGCACTCCTGAAAGAAAGGACACCGCGGAGACACGGCCCAGCCACAGCCCGGGGGACGCTTCCAGAACGAGACCCCCACTCCGCAGCGGAGCGCGCGCCGACATGAAACCTCCCGGCAGACCAAAACTGTGCGCCCGACCGAGACTCGAACTCTTGTATAACTTATGCATTTTTCATAGAACGAGAAATTTTTTTTTTATTCCACATACAGAACAACATTTCCATCCGTTGGCAGTATTTGTACAATTTCGAGGTGTTTTACTTTGACTCGTAAAATTAAAAAAAGTTGATGGATTTGTTTCCTTCTTCCAGCTGATTGAAAATGTGACTAAAAATAGAGAAATAAGTCAATAATGCCTTTCAAATTTTATTCAAAAGTTAAAAGACCTAACATTATAGCCTATTGGAAAAATGTATATAGCTGAAGAGTTTAAAAGGGCATCAATTTTTTTACCCCAAGAATGCGCAGAAAGTTTTAGAGAAAAAAACGTGGACACAAAAATCGCTCTTCGTCATGATCAGCTGTATCTGAGGTGGTAGGCCAGGTCATTAAGTCCTCGTAGAAGTCTTTCTTTTCTATATGTTTGTAGGTGATTATCTTCTCCACGTCTTGCATTTTTTTCTTATTTATGGGCATTTTTCCTGTGTATACAGTCTCTGTAGGAAGCGTAATTTCATCCAATAACTTTGGTTTTCTAAGGATAAATCTCGTCTGAAGGATGCCATTAATGAATTCTGAGGCTATTACAGAACCCTTCGACTCAGTTGAATACTGAAGGTGTCGGTGTTTAGAAATACAAAACTTTGAATGTTTGTTAGTACTTTTCGTTGATTTCTTGAAGTACTTTGGCCACCAATCCTGCAAGTTCACGATTTGTTCTGAACTCGACTATCTCACAGAGTATCCACATTCTCTCGCTGTTTATATCAACTCACAGTACTCGTCCAGAGTGTATATTCTGTCCATTTTCGTAATCTTACACTTGGCGGTACCAAAGATCCTATCACACTGCAGGAACGAATGTCCACGAATAGGAAAATATTGAAGACTTATAGAAAAACGGCAAATTGATACCAAGGCAAGTAGCAATCTGACGACAGGATTATTTCGTTTTTGTCCGCCGCAAGCGTCGGTACGAATGTGAAGTTCTTTAACATGACCTGAATCTTCAACCAAAGTAGGCTACATACCTCATCAGGGCCTCTTTTAGCCACACCTTCTGGATATGTATAGAAATTTGCTGATCTTGTATTCACATCATGGACACAGAAAACGTTCAACGAAAGGTTTCTTATATACAACGTCTCTTGCACCGGAATTTTCGGCAGTGGAAGATTTTGCAAGTAGTCAAAGACGAGGCACCCTGCTTCTTCTTTTTCATTGCACAGTTGCAACACTTCTTTTTGTTTGGAGTAAAATTTCTTAGCTCGACGTCAATGGACCATCTTTTCAGCGACTGTGACACGTTTTTGCGGTGTCGTTGAGAACTGGTGATTTGATCCTCGTTTCCAATTCCTCACATGTGCTACAGACGTCAATTTTGAGCCTATATCTATGGTGCTCATTATACTATTTCCGATAAAAATCGTATTTGACATTAAATGCGTGATGAGGATATTTCTCACAAAACAGGCGGTGCAAAGATTTTATGCCTAGCTCAGATATTTAATTTCCTTAGTGCAGTAATGAGGATGGTGCATTGGGAACTCATCTACATGATCATAAATAGCACCTAGTATTTGTGAAGGTAACACATTACCCCGGTTCATATGTTTACCGCGCTTATCAATTGCAGATTTTCCAGAAGCAATTAAAGTAGTCAAACGGAAAATCGATTAATTTTTGATGGCATATAAAACGGAAAATGCAGTTTTACAAACTTCAATTCTTTTGTTGGCTTTGTTCAGCGCGAATAAATCGAAAACGTTGTCTCATTTCTTAGGGTATTCGTTCTTTGAACGGCGGCGTTTTGGGTCACGTCGTCTTATCAGACCCATTAGGAATGAATCTTGTTCATTTTTGTTTCGTCCATCATATAAATTATCTAGAAAATATTTCTTCTCTTCAGGAGGGAAGTAATGTGTACATTTCAAATTGCAAGAAAACGAAATGTTTGTTTCATTTTGCAGGAATAGTGTTATCTGTGAAGGTTCTCACACATTGTTGCGCAAGAAGACGCTACCTCTTCTGTACTTCACGTTTATAGTAGTGAACATTGCGAACTCCATTTTTCCGGTTGTTTCTGAATGTTGAAGCCACTGCAGAATCACTCTCGGAAATCAATGACATTATATAAGTACGTTGTATTACGAAGAAATTAATGATGAGTAAAAGCTCTACACGAACACGTGGCCGCGCGGGATTCGCCGAGTGGTCTCGGGGGCTGCAGTCATGGACTGTGCGGCTGGTCCCGGCAGAGTTTAGAGTCCTCCCTCGGGCATGAGTGTGTGTGTTTGTCCTTAGGATAATTTAGGTTAAGTAGTGTGTAAGCTTAGGGACTGATGACCTTCGCAGTTAAGTCCCATAAGATTTCACACACATTTGATTTGAACATTTGAACACGAACACGTAATCGCATTAACCAACTGTTTGCAATCTAACTAGTTAGAAGATATGCAGCAGATGGAGGAAGAACGAACTTGTTCCGTGCCATGTTGCCATGCCTTGGCCATGTGTGGCAGTAGTTGGGAGACAGAAATAAATCCTGTCTTTGTTTCCTTCTTCCAACTTACAGAATATTCAGACCTGGTTTTCAAGGCTCGATGAGTTGGTTTTCGTTCCTTTCTTGTATTCTATAGTTTCGTGTACCCTTTCATGACTCGAATTCGGCCAAATCTCGATTTATTATTTTCGATGTTTATTCCCTTCTTCCAAGTACCGATTCAATTGTATCTTTTCCTTCAATGCATCCTCAATCTTATCTTAGACTCACCGTTTAGGTTTTAAATATTCTTTTAATTTAAAGTTAAACCATTTATTTTCATCTTCATAGTCTTATTTTTTTCTCAAAATTAAGACTTTTAGGTCCAGTTCAAGCCCAGCCTACAATTCAGTTATTTTTTTAATTAATCAGTCCATTCACCTACAATACTATCAGTTCCCACAGTATTTTCATGCTTATCAATATATCAAAACATCGATATCAAAACATGTAACAGCTGTTCCTAGCTTATCTAATGCATCGTATAAACTGAGTCTTGCATTTGATGTAGTGAATGACACTCCAAAAATATTTATAACTGTGATATTTTCCACATAATAATCCATAAAACTGTTCTTCATCTGAACTTTATTAACATTAATAAAATTTCTATCTAGATTATCTAATACATAATCCAATAGTGTCTCATAAAATAGTTGTAAACCTGTCACATACTCAGTTTTAGTTTCTTTCGTCGTTGTCCAAATTTTCCCCATAATGAATTTAGACATACCTTAGCTACAGCAAGTTTTCCTGGATTTTCTTATCTTATCAGGATCTAAGTCAATAGCTATTTTTTTACATATTTTCTGTACATCTTTTTGCTTCAAACCCAACAGAGCTGGTTTCTAATTTTATTTTCGTGAGGTCTCCCACATAATTTTTAAACAGCATGTTGCTTTTATGTCTAAAATGCTACACTTGGTAGATATCTGAAATATTACATAAAAGAATTGAAAATTCAGAATGAAATTTAACAATAGTATTAAAAGGATTCTTCCTATTCACTGCATGGGAGCGGGGGGGGGGGGGGGAGATGCTGTGTCACAGAGAGACATAGCAAGAATACGGTCAGAAAGTGACTATCAGCCAGCAAGGCTTTCAGTGGAAACAGACACATACGATCACAGTCTCTGACTGATGAGGCCAGACAGTGAGCAGCAGTGTATGATGGGAGAGGCAAGCAGGTGTTGGGAGTAAGGAGGCTGAGGTGGGAAAGGAGAGGGATAGCAGTGTTGGGGGTAGGGCAGTACTGCTTCTGGGACTGTACAGGGAAGAGTTGGACAGAGGGTAGGACAACTAGGTGAAGTTGGAAGGGATTGTAGGACAGCTAGGTGCAGTCAGGAGATTTGTTGGGCAGCCAGAGAGAAATAAAAAGACTGAGGGTGCATTTGCGGAATAGAGGGCTGTGTAGTGGTGGAATGGAAACAGGAGAGGGGCTAGATGGGTATGTACATTGACTATCGAAGGATGAGGCCTGGTGAGTTGTGGGTACATAGGATATATGGCAGGGAGAGTTCCCAACTGCACAATTCAGAAGGTTGGGAATAATCCAGATGTCACTGGCTGTCAATCAGTCACTGAAATGAATGAGATCATGTTGGAGAGTGTGCTCAGCAATGGGGTGGTTCAGGAGTTTCTTGGTGACGTTTCTTCAGTGGCCATTTATGCTGACAGATTGGTGTTGTCATGCCCATGTAGAATGCAACACAGTGGTTAAATCTTACCTCGTAGACCACATGTCTGGTTTTACATTAGTCCTGCTTTGAATGGGATAGGTGACACTTTTGGCTGGACTGGAATAAGTGATGGTGGGAAGTTGTATGGGACAGGTCTTCCATGTATTACAGGGATACTGACCAAGAGGCAAGAGGTAGGAAGCAGAGGTTGAGTAGAGATGGACGAGGATATTGTGTAGGCTCGGTGTGGCGTAATATCACTGTGGGAGTGGTGGAGAGGATACTGGGTAGGAGATTCCTCATGAGGAGAGGTAGTCCAAACGTTGGCAGATAATTTGATACAGTTTCCACAGTTTTCCCTGTCCTAGGTGGTAGTGAGTCATAAGGGAATGGTTCTCTGTAGTCAAACATTGAAACTTCGTGAGGTGGTGGGTTACTGGAGACATAACGCTTGGGAGGTCTTGTTTTCTACAAGGCTGGGAGGGTAATTATGCCTGAAGGACTCAGTGAAATCCTTGGTATATTTCGAGAGGTACCCTCATCAATGCATATGTGACAACCACAAGCGGATATGTTATGCTGGAGAGACTTGTTGGAGCATATGGGTTGGATCTATCAAAGTATATGTATTGCTGATAGGTTTTGTATGGAGGGAGGTCCTGATGTAGCTATCTTTGAGGTGGAATTCACCATTGAGCAGGATGGCCTGTGGGATTCAGTAGGACCAGATGCAGCAAATGAGGATGAAGATTATCAGGTTCTGGATGAATGTGGATACCGTATCGTCATCCTCAGTCCAGATCACAAAGATGTCATCAATGAATATGAACAGATGAGATGTTTGGGATTCTTGTTTAGGAAGGATTCCTCTAGATGGTCCATCAATAGCTTGGCATAGGATGTTGCCATATAGGAGCCCATAGCAATACCCTGGATGAGTCTGTAGGTAATTCCTCTAAAGGAGAAGTAATTGTGGCAAAGGATATAGTTGGTCATAGCAACTCAGAAGTAGATTGCAGATTTGAAATCTATCAGGGGTTGGGAAAGGTAGTGTTCACTAGCAGTAAGACCAGGTGCGTTAGAGATGTCAGTATTAAGGGAGGTGACATCAGTAGCGACAAACAAAGCACCATGTGGTAAAGGCACAGGAGTTGGTTGAAGAAATTATTGGTATACTATGTATAGGAGGGTAGGTTGCCAGTAATATGCTGAAGGTGCTGGTCTACAAGAGCAAATATTCTCTCAATGGAGGCCCAGTAATTGACCATAATGAGGCATCAGGGGTGACTGTGTTTATTGACTTTAGAAAGCATGTAGAAAGTAGGGGTGTTGGACTGGTATCAGTGACGACAGAGATGTACTCCATTGAGAACTTATGGGATGGGTTTAATGATTTGAGGACATTCAAGAGATCATGCTGGATTTCTGGAATGGGATCACTGTGGCAGGATTTGTTGGTGGAGGTATTTGACAGCTGGTGGAGTCCTGCTACCAGGCAATCCTTGTAGCTCAAAAACAACACTGGTGGAGCTTTTGTTAGCAGGTAGGATTATGAGGTCAGGATCGGTTTTCATATGGTGAAATACGCTTCTTTCTGCAGATGTAATGTTAGTTCATTTGTTTAGGGATTTTGGGATTGATGGTGAGGCAAGGTCCAAGGTTAAGATATTCCGGAAAGTTAAAAAGGTTTCATTTAGGGCCAATGGGGTTGTTTACATTTGAATGAAGGAGTGAACTGAGTGACGCAGTGTTCAGTTTTGATCATTGGTTGAATCTGATTGCTATGGTTGGTGGCAGAAAAGTGTTTCTACTGAATGGATCAGGAGAGGGTGAGAAGGTCCTTAACAAGTACTGCATGACTAAACTTGGGAGTGTCAGAAAAGGTAGGTCCTTAGGAAAGGACTAGTATTTGTGTGAGAGTAAGACTTTTCGATGAAAGGTTCATGACAGTGCATCAGATCTGTTTAGGTTCTGGATTGTTTATGGTAGTGGGAGGTAGTTCTTGAGGGTGGATAAATTTTATAGGTCTGTATGACCGGCTTTGTCAGCTGTGAGGGGATGTGAGGGAGGTTTGGAGGTTGTTGCAGAGGTGGTGGATGCTGGTGGTCCAAGGTGGGAGTAGGAATTGAAAAGTTTGAACAGTTTTCTGAGGTGGTATTGTGCACATTGCTCGAGTTTCTGGATGGGACAGGAGTTTCAATATGTGATGTGGGGCCCACGTACTTGGGATTGCATAGCAGGAGAATTTCCTGTATGGAGAGCTCTTATTGTAAGGAAGTATGGGCCTGATTGACAAGGTTTTGCAAGACTATGTTTGTATGGCTTAAGCATTGGTGGAATCCATACAGATTGAGGTCATTGTGGAAGGAAGTGTGGCAACTGTGGTGGATAATTTGAAGGCAAGGCCATTTGGGGAAATTAAATTAACTAGGCAACAACGCAGGAACAGTATATTGGACTGAGTTCTGGCGAGAGATGAGAAGACTTTTCTGTACTGATGGAGATGGAAGGAGCAAAGATCCATGGTGGCGGATAAAAAAGAGTAGAAATACGTATTTAACGTAGAAACAACGTAGACCTTATAATTCTAACTTCTGACAAAGGCTCCAAATCTGTTGTTTTATACCGCATGAACTACCTGGCAGCACGATGCCGCCAGATGTCAGATTAATATACCTACAAACCCTATCACAGAGACTCCAATCCAGAAATCCAACAGGATCTCTAGTTTCTTCTCACATCCTTAGGCTCATCCCAGGACCTCTCCTTGGAGTCCCTCTCTCTCCTCACCCCTACCACTCGCTGCACCCACACCTTTTACATGCTTCCTAAGGTCCATAGCCTGAACCACCCACAATACTTCATTGTGTCTGGTTACTGAGCTACCACTGAGAGTATCTCTGATCTCATACAACAACACCTTCGGCCTATTACCCACAACCTAACCTCCTACAAAAATATACCAACAATTTGCTCCACTGACTCTCCACAGTTTCTCTTCCTCTACTGCGTGGTGCCCTCTTCATCACTACTGATGCCACATCTCTTTACAATAACAATCCTAATGCTCATGGCTCTACCGGTACTTAAACCTACCTGTCCCAAAGCCTGACAGATTCCAGACCAGCAGCCTCCTATCTTGCCACCATGACGAACCATATCCTCATCTATAATTACTTCTCCTTTGAACGCACTTATATCAAAAAATATGACAATATTTTCTTTTCACAAATCGGTAATTTTGATCAACTGAACGTTTAGAACAATCTTTACCAGCAGACGCAGCCATTATTACATAATGTATTATTTAATGTATGAATGAATGAGATAAATTTTGGCAGCTTTAAGTTTTTTTGGGTAACTTGATCTTTAAATTCAATTATAAAGTTTTCATACAATACTTGTTCACTTGATAAACTAACCCAATGTATTGTGTCTTGAAATACTCTGATAAAATCTTCAGTTAAGATCTGAAGCAGTGATATGCTCTCCCAATTTACTCTATTTAGAAATTCTTTCATAACATTTTGAGACATTATTTGTCCACCTGATATTTGACTCTAATCTATTCTGTTGTAAAATTCTCTGATAAAACCTTGAGATAGTTTTTAATGATATGATACATCTGAACAACTAAATTTTTCTTGAAATTGTCTTAAGAAGTGTTCAGATATTTTTTGTTGGTATGACATACTGTCATAATTTTCTTTATCCAGAAATTCTCTTGTAAAATCTTGAGATGACCTTTGATACACTGATATACATGACCAATTTACTTTAACCTGAATTTTCTTACAAAATCGTCACATAATTTTTTAAACCTTTATATATTATACCAATCTAATATATCTTTAAATTCATCATAAAATCTTCAGATATTTTTCTTTCTTTCATACACATACCCAGCGAAATTCAGTAAATGGATCTCTTTTTTTAATCAGTTCAACAACAATACATCCATATAGTTCATATAATGGCACAAAATTTAAATATTTTAAAAATAACATGAATCATCTGAATAAGTTTCCAGTTCGCATAAGTTGTTGTTCTCTAGCTTTCAGTTCATTCACCTCATTGCTATGGCTGTTGTTATTATTATTATGGTTGTTGCTGCCATTGTTTCATTATTATTGTTATTAATGCTGTTAATATGATCAATTTGTTTAGAAAACCTAATATTCCTCATTGTTTTGATCTAGCTTTTAAATCACTTATTTTTAGGCTCTCCATTTATAATATTGTTTTTCCAGAAAAGAGAGAGATATTTGAAGAGAAAGATGTCTTAACTACTAATGATTGTTTAGCTTTTCTGCATGGAATTCCAGATTAGAATAATTTCTCCTCTGTAAAAAAATCAATTATTTATTTATGCATTTATTTTACCTGGCAAGTTTATGTCAAATCTCTTAAACAGAAATTTTAAGTATCATACACGATATTCATTAAGGTGTTGCAGAGTAACTGAGCATCAATCCTGAAAGTAATAAATGAGTAAACGGATATTTCCGAGGTGATAAATCTGTAGCCCCTTGTTGTGAGGCCTCTATGGTGAGTATATTTGGATTTATTCAGGAAAACAATCATCAGCTGAATTTTGGTCCTTTAGAGACATTTGCCACAGTCAGAAACTGCTTCAACTTCCATTGCTTACTTTACTCGAAGAGAACAATGTGTTCATTAATATTAAAGTTTTTAACATGGCTCTTATTCGGTAACCATATACTAGTTTCAACACAGGATTAAACAGCCAACTCGTTGAACAAATCACTGTCAAGTACTTAGATCTAGGTTTTGATACCTATTAGGGGTGTCATCATCAGAACGATCAGTTGCTAAATCCCATCAAAGAAATACATAGATAGTCAGGTATGACAAAAACACATTAACCAAGATGACAAATTTCATGATGCATAAAGGTTACTTACATAAAATTACATTACTGAAGGGCAATTGTCAGAATTTGGAGTAGCTATGCTCAAGTCAAATTTAAGATATATTATTCTCTATTTATGAAGATGTCATGGGAGTAAAAAATTAACCCCCCTACAAAGATACAGATTTCCATGAATTCAAGAATTTGACAACCTGCAAAAGCACTGACTGTACTAACCATGAAGGACACCAGTCTTTAATTTTAATAAAAGAATAATTGGGAATAGAGTGGAAAACAAATATTATTTCTGTTTTTTTAAAGTATTCATGAACAATATTTCTCCTCCTTGATTTTCTACATTATTCATATAGTCATCGGTTAATTGGTCTTAGAATATTGATACATAATCATTATCAGGATGACTTAGAGACAGAAAATATGACAGTTAATTTGCTCATTCATTTATATATGAACTTTCTTAAAGAACAATTTTTTATTGTGTGATTCATCATTGGAGACACGACTGCTCCACCTACAAATATGGAACTACACAGTTTCAAGTGTCCTCGTTTATTGCCCTTTCTAGAAATTAGCAAAAAAATTTAGTAATATGAAGGTGAATGAATCCTATAATGTTACTTAAAATCCGTCTTGATTGCAAAAAAAATTTTTTTATTATTCATATGACTGATTTCGGTTCATTCAGAACCGTCTTCAGATCTGATATTTCAGTTACAGGAGTAACCCGTCCAAAGCCAGCAACTTTCACATGCTACGTCACATGTAACATGTAACATTATAAAATCACTGATTGCTGTTATCCCATAAGACATTATGTCTGTTTTTGCAAAGTGAATCAATCCCCTACACAGAGAATAACACATATTTTGAAGCTAAGGATGTTATAGAGATACTGGAGTACAAAGATAGTGACTTTCCAATTGGAAAACATATTGATGGACATGATAAAAATAATCGAAAATTTAAACCCAGAGAATTCCTCATAGTTAAGAGATAATGGAAAATCATAGACATTTATCAGGAAAACCACACTTAGTTTCATTATATGTGAAATAAAAATTGAATTACATTAAATAAAAAACATAATAAAAATCGTTTTCTATTCATTGGAGCCAACTCCAAGTACATCTAACATTGAAGCATCTTTAATAAATATATTTCAGAATAACAACAGTATTTTTTTAATAATAAGGAACTGGTGTTGTTAATTGATAAATAGAATCATCCTTCGTTTAAAGTTAAGTATTTTGAAAAGATACTGCAGTGTAAAGGTTCTGTTTATGCAATTTGAAAACATGTGAATAATAATAACAAAGATTGGTTTGAAAATATAACAAGACCCAGTGATTCGCCAGGTCTAGCTTATAATGAAAAATGAAGCATATTTATCAATGAATCTCGAATATGTAAGTTGATATTTAGATCAGATAACTCTCTTGCTGAAAAATTTACTAAATGCTTAACTAAAGAAGTTTTATACTCACTTAGGAAACATGGTCAATGCAAATTACAATCAACTATAGATAAATTAAAAGAACAAATTGAAGACTTACAGAGTCAGAAAAAAATGCCTATGTGTGTGACGAAGAAAAGAAGAGATGCAGTCATAAATTTAAAAAGATGATATGAATTGTTTGTAGAACAAATTACCGAAATGCAACCATATGTTGTTGTAGCAACTGATTATTCTGCCGCATGGTGTAGCCACACGGACCTAGGTGCCTTACCACAATTCATTCTGCTCTCCCCGTTGAAGGTTCAAGTCCTCCCTGGGGCATTGGTGCGTTTGTTGCCCTTAGCATCAGTTAGTTTAAGTTAGATTAAGTAGTGTGTAAGTATACGGACCGATGACCTCAGCAGTTACGTCTCGCAGGATCTTACCTCAAATTTCCAAAATATGAAAATATTTAGGTGAGAAATATGTTTTTTTTTTCTTCGGTTATTTGATAATGAGTTTGAGTATGATCACAATAGATTGGGTGCTAATGAAGAAATCTTGAAGCATTATTATATGGATCCCAAATGAGATTTTCACTCTGCAGTGGAGTATGTGCTGATATGAAACTTCCTGGCAGATTAAAACTGTGTGCCCGACCGAGACTCGAACTCGGTACCTTTGCCTTTCGCGGGCAAGTGCTCTACCATCTGAGCACACTCTACTGCAGAGTGAATATCTCATTCTGGAAACATCCCCCAGGCTGTGGCTAAGCCATGTATCCACAGTATCCTTTCTTTCAGGAGTGCTAGTTCTGCTACGTTTGCAGGAGAGCTTCTGTAAAGTTTGGAAGGTAGGAGACGAGGTAATGGCAGAAGTAAAGCTGTGAGACCGGACGTGAGTCGTGCTTCGATAGCTAAGATGGCAGAGCACTTGCCTGCGAAAGGCAAAGGTCCCGAGTTTGAGTCTCGGTCGGGCACACAGTTTTAATCTGCCAGGAAGTTTCATTATTATATGTACTCAGAGTAGTGAAGTAACTTAAATCACTTAACAAAAGCAAATGTTATGGTCCAGATTGTGTACCAGTTAGGTTCCTTTCCGAGTATGGCGATAAAATAGCTCCATAATTAACAACAATATATCAATGTAGGTCAATGAATGACCCTTACTCAAGGACTAGAAAGTTGCACAGGTCACACAAATATTCAAGAAAAGTAGTAGAAGTAATCCACTAAATTACTGGCCCATATTATTAACATCGATATGCTGCAGGACTTTTGAACATATATTGTGTTTGAACATTATGAATTATCTTGAAGATAACGGTCTATTGACAAACAGTCAACATTTGTTTATAAAACATCGTTCATGTGAAATACAATTGACTCTTAACTTGCGCAAAGCGTTGGGTGCTACTGACAAGGTATTTCAAATTGATCACATACTTCTGTATTTCCAGAACGCTTTAGATACTGCACTGCACAAGTGGCTTGTGGTGAAGCTGCATGCTTATGGAATATTGGCTCAATTATGAGACTGCATTGCTGATTTACTGTCAGAGAAGTCACAGTTCACAGTAACTGATGGAAAGTCGTCAAGTAGAGCGAAGTGATTTCTGGTGTATCCCAAGGTAATGTTACAGGCTCTTTCCTGTTCCTTATCTATAAAAATGATTTTGGAGACGATCTGAGCAGCCGTCATAGGTTGTTTGCACATGACGCTGTCTTTAATTGACTGGCAAAGTCATCAGAAGATGAAAACAAATTATGAAATGATTTAGAAAACTAATCTGTCCATTGCGAAAATTGACAGTTCACTCTAAATAACGAGAAATGGGAGGTCGTCCACATGAGTACTAAAGGGTATCTGTCAAATGTTAGATGATAAATCCAAAGCTACTGGCTGTAAATTGAACTAAATACCTGTCAATTACAATTTTGAACAACTTAAATTGGAAGGAACACATACGAAATATTGTGGGGAAGACTAAACAAAGATTTGCAGGGCACCTCGAAAATGTAACAGATCTGTCTACACTATACTTGTCCATCCCCTTTTAGAATATTGTTGTATGGTGTGGGATCGTTACCAGACATAATTAATGGCGCACTTGAAGAAGGTTCGAAGAAGAGCAGGACATTTTGTGTTATCACGAAATAGGGGACAGGGTGTCACCTACTGTCTCCTGCAAATGTAAAAATATTTTGTTGATGGAACGTAAATACAAAGAAACCATCTGTGTAAGGGAAACAGAGCTTGCACAAAAAGATATAGACGTTTGGCTTTTCTGCTCGCTATAGGCGACTTGAATAATACAGAGTTATGAATGTTGTTTGATGCACCCTCTACCAGGCATTTAAATGTGATTTTCGGAGTACCCATTTAGATGTAGAAGATATACATAGAATTAATGAAGAAATGATAAGAATGGAATATAGCTCTAACCAGATCAACGTTTACAAGAAATGTAAAGAAAAAATGAATTGGAATATTGATTTTAACTGAAAATATTATCCATTAGTTAATGGATATATTCAACAACAAATTTTACAAGATGTACGAAGTCCTTTATAAAACAATGTGGCCATTACTAGCAACTGTTGCAGGAATCACTAAACCCCAACCACTTAACATTTACTTGATTACCTTTCTTTCCCAGAACATTTTCAACCGAATATACATCAGGATGTTTTGTCTTATGTAGTTCATACCCATAAATTTCCTTTTTTCCTCAATCCAATGCTTTTATTAAAAATGTGGTAGGATTAGCATGACTAACATTGTCAATTTCAAAAATTTTTGTTGACCCATTACATTTCTTACCTTTTTCAAAAATTCCTTGAAGTTAATTGAGTCTAACTCTACCATCAATTTTATATTTAGGGTTTAGCATTAGACACAATCATAATTTGCTTATAACATTTGTCATTAACTTCTGTTGGCTTCATTTTTATTGTTGAAATTTTTGTATTATTGTATTTATCAACCACTTTTTCAAATAGTTTTGCCCAGTTATTTTTTTCTTGACAGTCAAATATTTTCCACAACTTTCCCTTAAGACGCTTTTAATTCAATAAAAGTAGACTAATAATTAATTTAATATTTTTTCATAAATTCTTAACAATCTTGATTAAAGGATTCATTATGATTAACTATTTGAAAACTTCTTGGGTGTCTAGCGACAGCTAAACCAACGACAGCTGAAGCAGTCTGAGCACTGCATGCAGTTTTTATAGTAAATCCGCCCTTTAAGTTTTTTTAAATAATTAATTACATTTTTACTAGTTTTTCTCTATCACTGGGATACTCCAAGAATATTTTATGAAAAATCTGTTATAATTACTAAGTATTTATATATATATCTATTTTTGGATTTACTTTTAAATTAGCTGAAACTGTTTGTATTGAATCTGCTTATCGTAAATCATTTATAACAAAAGAAACTATATTTATGCTTTTAAATTTCTCCAAATGGCTTATATAATTCATTAATAAATTATTTACGAATTTTTGAAGGTCTGGGAGTATTATCTCTCTTATTCTTATATTATTTTTAACAAATTTACGTTTTTTGTTTTATATACCATAAAAATAGTTCTGTCCTTTGCCTTTCATTTTTAGTTGTTACTCTTTGCAGGTTGTGTACCCCTGTAAATATTCTGTACCTCAAGAACCAGATGTGACTGTTAATTAATGTAGATTAAAAATTTAATTTATGCCCCTGTCTACTAACATCACTGCATTCGAAAACCGATTCAAAAGAAAATAGTAATTCACCCTAAACAGATACAGATTTAACAGTTTGATTCGTAGATATAAATATTTCATCTTTCATTTCAAGTGATGGATTGCTGATTTGTGTTATGTATAAAATTTACAGTTCATTGACATTATATCTTATTGTCTCTATTTTCAAATTATTAGGTGCCAGGTGACCATTTATGTGTACTCCAAATTAAACCATTCTGTTGATTTTCACATCATAGCCAAATGTACATTTTCATACTTCATCAGCAGTAACAAAATTAAATTTTATTTCATGTTTGTCACACATTCTGGCTTGAAGAATACTTAACAGGTATAACTACGATGTTAAATCTGGCTTTGAGAAATTATCAGTAAAAGCTTTTTTATTTCCTTCCTTTGTAGAGTGAATCTGTTATACTGTTAGAGTCATCACTATGAATTTGATTAATTTTTTCATGAAGATGTGTTGTAGTGAGATGGCTACAACGTTATGATGTTCTGTTAGAGCACTTATATATTCAGGTTTTGTACCATATCCTTTGCTAACTATTGTTTGGCAGCTGTAGCATAAGAGCTTATTGGATCTTTTAGGTCTACTTATCACCTACCTTTAAAATCAATATATCCCTTAGTTACTTTAATCTGGTATGTAATTCTTTGTGAGATTGTTTGATTAAATTTTCCTTTTCTGGTTCTGTTACATTTAAGTTTATTTTTCTACCTTTAGGCTGCAGCATCTTTCCAAAAATATCCATTTACTGCATTCAAAATATCTTTAAGCTTATAATTATCTTATATCAGTTTTAAACAAGTAAACAGAAATGGCCCCAAATCACTTCATTTTGTTTTTGTTGACTACTATGATGAAACTCACTTTACCCAAGAAATTTAATAACTTAGCAATATATCCTCCATTGTAAGCCAGCATGATCAGAGGTATCTAAATTAAGTATTCAATCTTGTACTCTCTAGGTTGATTAGGTAATTCTTCAGTCATGAAAAAACCATGAAAGTATTGGACTTTTAATTGTTTACGAGTTTTTCTATATCAAAATTTGTTAGTGCATTGGGCCACATATGGACTTGTTTCTTCTATTTCTTCTAATTCCAGCGCCATCTTTCTTCTCCATTGCTAAAGTATGTCTTTTCTCTTCTTCTAATTCTTTATGCTCTTTTTTGTTGTCAGTTACTTCTTCATTAATTTATTTATTTTATTATATTAATATTCTTTCAACATTATTATTATAAAGAAGATAAAATCAGGAATGAGAAAATTTATAAAAACAATGATAATGAATTTCATGACCTGTAATTTTTTTAAAAATTAGTTCTACTTAGTTCAAAGTGCCGATTATTTCCAACCAAAAATTTTATTTCATTCCATATAAATTTTAATTAGATAGTTTAGGAATAATGTATTTCTTTCATGTCCTAAGAATGGGTTTGATTTTTATGTATAGTAGTAAGCGAGTATGTTGATGGCCCTTGGCATGTTTTTAATGCACTACCTTTTTTACGAATTACTTACATTAAGTTTGTTACATTACATCATATTACATTATATGATATAATTAAATTAATTCATTCATGCAAAAGATTGTGCGGTAAAAACATGCCAAGTGCCCTCAACATACCCACTAACATTAAATAAATATCCTGAAGTGGTCCGATAACCCTCTGAGAGGCACTACGTTCGAAATTTCAGAACAATCACTTAGGTGCAGAGGTAGACGTAGATAGAATTGATTGCTTCAGAAGCACATGCAAGATCGCAGTGACCTCAGTGCACTAACTCACCAGAGGACATACATGATGTTGACACATTTGTGAAGGACCGGAGAGCCGTATTACATACGCTGAGTCAGGATGCAGCAAGACGAGTATCGATGAGAGCTGGGCGAGAACGTGTGCGGTACCACAGACAGTTATCACGGCGCCGTCGTTGCCACTTCCATTTTGCAGTAGTGGAGAGAGCCAGGAGAGCCGACAGTAATGAACTCGGTGACTTCACTGGACACAGACGTGTCTCGGTTTTGTTTAAGCGTCACGATAGACAAACCATTGTCAGAAGTCTCTGTGGTGGATGAACGTTACCGAATTGATTTCGTCATAGTGCTACGAGCTCAACACATGGTTTGATGGTAGGGGTGCCATTGCGCGCTTGTCATGGTCATCTCCGATTTACATAGCTGGTAATTTGAACAGTAACCTTCGGATTTTCGAGATGCTGAGGCTAATAGATATGCCTAGTTTTCAAAGTATCGGTGACGTTATGTTTCAAGAAGATAATGTAGGACAGCATATTGGGTGTGATTTCCTGACTTAACATCGATAGAGACGATCTTCGACCGTTGATTTGGCCAGTATGCTCTTCAGATCTCTCAAATGACCCATAAACTATTGTGCCGATAGAGTATAAAGGGAAGAGTACATGTTTAAATTTGGTGGCGATTTTGGTGTATACAGGGTGAGTCGCTAGAATAGGCACCTGTATTGAGAGGTGTTACTATTAGTGATTCTGAACAAAAACATCAAATGGATGTATTTCCTCTTCTTAATAGTTACCGAGGAAACAGATGAAAACAATGGATAACAGGGGAAATGTTGGTGACAGGAGCTGATACATTGTGAGCTAATGTTTTGTTTAATTGTGAACATTTCCTTACAAAAGTTATTCCGAAGTCCACCGACAACTGGAGAGCACTTTGTAGCTCTTATAGACAGATGCTGTGTTGCTGATCTCAGCTCATTTGTACGGTCCCTTACTTGAGCCCCTGCGTGTAAAATACGAGTGAGAAGATCCTCCTTTGTTTCCACTCAGAGCTTGTAGTCTGCGCCCTTAAGCCAAAAATGGTAGTCAAATGGAGTAAGATGGCCAAGACATTACTACAAGGCCACCGATCGATCGCCCAGAAAGCGTTTCGATGAAGTACAGTGCCAATAGCCGTTCGGAACGTGTAGGAGCCCCATCGTGCTGAACGTACACAAGACGTCGTATTGCCAAGTATTCTGGTAACACATTTTGAATGACATCAAGATACCGTACTGCAGTTATAAGGATACGTAAAACCACTGGGTTGATGAGTTGGTCATCAGTAATACCACTCCACACGAAACGTAACTTAAGGTCGCTTTAGTTGTATTCGTATGTGAGTGCTGATAAAGAAACACGAGCGACTGACACCCGTAATTTTCAGATAGCTGTACGTCGGATACGACTGAGGAAAGGGCATGTGTTCATTTGAAGTTTTTTGTTCAGAATCAGCAGTACCATAACCATGACTCGCCCTGTATACCTGAAAATCACCAAGAAAGATAGACATGTATTTATCCTACTGTACTCTATAGACACAATAAGTGTAGATTCATTATTTTACACCCTTCCTGGTGCAGTAATTTTTACGCCTAACAGCTGGTGAAGACAGTCTCACGGCGTAAATAGCAATAACTCTTCATGGTGTGCAATAAACACAGCGAGCTGTCAAGTAAGAAATACGCTCCGCTTGGGGCCTGAGCGGTGTTTCTGCGCGTGCGCGGTGACAGGTGGATCATGGGGTCTATGGGCTGACTTGGGACTCCAGTCACGTAATTAGCAGGCGGGCCTCCGTGGTCGCAGCGGGACTTGTTAGGTCGGCCGGAGCTTACGGCGCCCCAGGAATAATGGCGCCGGGCTCAAGCCGACAGCACCCTGACAGCCCGGCGCTGTGCTCTTGTTACGTCACTATCTGTAGGAAAACAAACGTTGCTACGGTACAACCAGCAAAACAAGGGCAGAAGTGAAACAAGCAGATGGTGCAGGGTGAACAAGCAGGTTCCGTCTTCCTAGCTTTATTCTGTATCTACACATTCTGCACGCCAATGTGCAGTACATGGCAGTTGGAATATTGTACCAATATTAGCGATTTTCACTGCTGTTCCGTTCGCGTACTGAGCGACGGAGAAACATCTGTCATTATGCCCCTACACATTCCCTAATTTAACGTATTTTACTATCAAGACCTCTGCGACAGATACACGATGGTAGCAGCAGAATGTCTGAACAGGGTTCTTAGAACGCAGGTTCTCCAAATTTAAGCAACAAGATTCTGCGAGAACTGCGTTCCTCTCTTCCAGTTTTTCCCATTGAAATTCACCATGAACTTCTGTTACACTTTCGTATGGACCTTACCGACCTATTACGGTCCTGGCAGCACGTTACTTAATTTTTTTATTACTCGAATAATACTCTAGAATCGATAGCAGTTGCGTCTTGTATGCAATTATTTTTACAAATGCATCATTTTTTACAAGAGCTGTGACAGCAAATCTAATTCTTCCATTCGCCAAACTGAACACTGATTTTAGGTTGTCGTCTTATCTAAAATCGCTGCTTAGTATAATACCTAAATATTTACACAACGTGAAGTATCCAAGATGTTTACCACTAATTCGTAATCAGATATTATCGGGCATTATCTTACACTTACCCGTATTTAAAGAGAGTTGCCATTCATTACACCGTAGCTTTCTACAATTCTTTATGATGGTCTCATACTTCCCTGTAGACATCATTATCATTTAGTGTTCGTCATGTGTTGTCCGTAACTGTGGTTTCTGGAATGGGGATACTTCAGTAAGTAATGTGGTGCCTTCAGACACAAAATTTTATGTGGTGAGAACCACAGATTGCTTTGTACTAGGCAAAACTTTCGCCTTGAATAAATAAAACTATAAAATCAATTCTGTAGCCAAAACTGTTGTTGCCAATATTAACTGTATTCTGCATAATGGCCGTTGTACCAACACGTTATCAAGTGGAAATCCTTCTCAGAGATTTTTATTAGTTGATCTTTGTCGAACGCATTTCGAACTTTTGACACGTATTTCAAGTGCTGAACTGACTGACCACTTTGGACTTTACATCTAATCAGTCTGTAACCCATAAATAAACGAACGACACTGTTACCGGATTCCCGAGAGTAAGGATCGAATACATCCTTGAATCACGACTTGTGTCGAGTGATTTCAGTCACCCAGAGTTCTAACAAACATTACAAATCCCTGTAAGATTGTTTAAAGACTTAAGAAATGTATTTAAATGAACTCTTTGGCATAATAATATTTCATTCTGATCCACCTATTAGGGATTATGTTACAATTGAGCCTTTTATCCATTCTTAAATCTCTAATTAAATTGTCATTTTAGTCGTATACTACACAGACAAATATGTTCAACCATTTGGAATGTAAGTGACCATCAAGTTCCTAACCAATAAGAAAAACTAATGTTTCATGACGACCTGAAAGTACTGAATAATAATTATTTATTTATTCAGTTGTCTCGTCTAAGACACCACTCTCGGGAAAACAAGCATTCGTTTCAGTCGTTTAGTGTTGGCTGATAGGTAAACTGAAACATATGTAAAGCGAGAAGTATCATTATAGCTCTTGTGAATCAAGTTCTAAATCTAAAACAAGTTTCTATTGTCCATAAAAATGTAATATTACGACTAAATATGCTACTTTTAAGGGTAAAAGATTCCTAACCTACCTACAAGATTTCTGAAAGGCATTTTGCATTGTACCACATCGTCGACAAGTAAGGCTGTATAATAGTTGTGTAGGTATTCTTTATTTTATTTTATTCCTAATATTCTCTCGTTATTGATCTTTGCTTCGGTGGTAAAATATTAAACTTCTTGCAAATCCACAACAACAATACCTGGAAAATTTTCTCAGTTTTCAAACATTGCAACCAGTAGAATTGATACGTTATTCGACACAAAAGAGTTTCTCATTGGTTCAAAACTTTTCTTGCTGCTGTATAGTCAAGGCTGTCACTCGTGTAAGAGTGTAGATACTGATACAGGTCCTCCGTTTCGAATCTTTTACTTACATTATTTTTTTCTGTGAATAAAATGTCCCAACAAGTGGTTCCCAGCATAGGGGTAAATACCCAGAGGGGAGTTAAAACAAAATGTTCCAAGGAGTAAAAACGAAACGATTCGATTATATTCCAATGGTGAACTTAATTATTTTAAAAATATTATTACTATTATACTATTTCTGCTGAGTTGCAGGTAGCCACAACAAGAAGACTGTCAAACAAAGCTTTCAGCAAACAGACCTTGATTAGAATAGATGATATACACAATCACATTCACGTAAACACAATTCACACAAACATAACCACTACCTCTGACTTCCATGGTTTCATGAGACTGTGATACTTTGTCACTATCAAGTATGACAGCGCGATGAAACTTGAAACAAACCCAGAAAGAGCATCTACAGTGTAGTACATCTGGATCTACATAGATACTCCGCAAGCCGCCTTACGTTACGTAGCGGAGGGTACCCTGTACTACTGCTTGTTATTTCCTCTCCTGTTTCACTCGCAAACAGAGCGAGGCAAAAACGACTGTCTGTATGCCTCCGCATGATCACTAATTTCTTGTATCTTATCTTCGTGGTCCTTACGCGACATGTATGTTAATGGCACTAGAATCTTTCGGCAGTCAGTATCAAATGCCAGTTCTCTGAGTTTTCTAAATATAGTACAGAAGGTAAGCGAAAGAAACACGCAATGGGGTGAAGAGGAACGACACTTTCATTCAGAGACAATAAATACACTGAAGTAGTCGCAAATCATGATTGTCTCCTGGGTACTGCAAAAGGCAAGGCATAGATGTTAATATCGTGTGTGATTACCGAGAAGTGTACTCCGATGCTAACCACAAAGGTTTTGTACCAGGGCGTTCCGTTCCTTCATCAGCGTGGTTGACAACTGTTGGGCGGTCACTTGTGCACATTCCTGGATGCATTACCGTCATTACGGGTTCCATCTCTCGCCAAATGAGGGTATATCCAACATTGTTGAATTTCGTCGTGATAGTGGTCGAGGGAAGGCAGGCAGGATGTTACATGGATTCCAAAACTTTGAACGTGGTACACTCAATGTTCAATGTCAATGTGACACGTTTATCTTTCCCCATGGGCGACTTTTCAGGGCTGCATTTGACCCTGGGTTCGTTTTTATGGGTGAGAATGCGCGACTGCAATCAACAGCGCAGTTGGGGGAGTTCTTGGGACGCAAGATCATAGGCGAATGGACTGGCCAGTCCGCTCCCCCGACTTAATTCCCATCGAGCACGTGTGGGATGCATTTGAGTGGCGTACTGCAGCATGTCCCCAAGCACCAACGACCATCCAGCAAAAGTCAACCGCACTGCTGGAGGAATGGTACACCCCACCACAAAGACTCTTTACCAACATTGTAGTGTGTGTGTTGGGGTTTATGGGCGCTCAACATCGAGGTCATCAGCGCCCTGACACACATTAAAAGGAACGAATGTGGAGAGACCTAATAAAACTGAAAAACACATTCAAAGAAAGCAGGAAAAGAGGGAAATTACTACATAAGAAAGTAAAACCTAAGGGAAGGGAAAACATAGCAACAAGAATGACACAGGAAAGTGTCATTGGCTGGCCACTTACATAAAAGATGGGCGAGCTTGTCACACAGTGAGCAAATTAAAATCCTCTCCCTAAAATTTTTGTAAAAAAATTTGACAAGGCACAGAACTTTAAAACTTTAACCACATTCGTCCGAGTGTTGCCTAAAAGAGTTGGCAGGTCCGCTGGCAAATCATCCGAGGGCCGCTGGTCAGAAAATAAAACACAATCCAGTAAAATGTGGCTCACAGTGAGCTGGACGCCGCAAGCACCACACAATGGAGGGTCTTCTCGCCGGAGCAGGAAGCCATGCGTCATAGGGCTGTGGCCTATTCGAAGCCGAGTGAGGAGAACCTCATCCCGTCGATGGGGCTGAAAGGAAGTACACCACACACGCGTTGTGGGCTTGACTAGACGGAGCTTATTGTCAGTCACTTCCAGCCACCAACATTGTAGCATGGATGCATGTTGGTGAGCGCCACTGCCGTCCATGGTGATCACACACCCTACTAAGAACTATGTCCCACCTTTTATAAAGCGAAGTGGACCATTACGAATTCCTCCGACTTCAACGTAATTATAGTCTCAGACAAAAGTGTCATTTCTGTTAGTGACACTTCGTGTTCTTTCTAGTAACTTTCTGTACTGTGTCACTACTGTAGAAGATCTTTCTCTGTATGTTACAAGTTTCATCGAACGATATTACTTAGCAACGATACTTAGTTACTTCCGTCCGTAAGTTTCACAGACAAGTAAAGCACGTAAGACAATGTGGTGGAAGTTACAAATTGTAAACGAATATATGAGCAACATCATACTCACGTAGTCCACCCACTACACATATATTTCGTGCTTTGTACCATGCACCTTTGGAAGTAAAATTGAGACACGTACGAAACATATTCTTCAGGATCTCGTGAAAATGCCTTCTCCATGTTGTAGACAGTCACCGTTGTCAATTAGAATTTGTTTCATAAGTTACTTTGCAGCAGATAACTAAACTAATTGACACTATAATACAACAGTAATTATGTTATGGTGACTACATTCCTATAAGGCCCTCACAGTGTTACAGAAATAATAATAATAACAATAATTAATATTGTTATTGTTACTTGTGACTCTGGAAAACATGAAGAATTGGTAGCTACAACTTTTCCATTTTCTGCCAGTTCAGAATTGAGGAATATAACAATGAAGTGATTCTTAAATAGTAAGTATAGTGCACACATTGTAAGCCTTCTAGTACCACTGGAATCAATATAATACCATAAGCACACCATATATACAGGGTGGTCCATTGATCATGACCAGGCCAAATATCTCACAAAATAAGCGCCAAACGAAACTTGTGAGCCATATGTTTGTGACTATTACAGCACCAT